>NC_141592.1:32240408-33447800 GCF_036417535.1 Chlamydotis macqueenii | reverse complement strand
AGGGGTTTATTAGTTGTTCTTCTGCAGAATCAAAATCTCTAGCAAATTTAAAGATTCCTCAAGAACTTGAACCATGTACAACATAATACTCTGAACTATCAAAAACAACCCAAAACTTGATTTCTAGTACTAGATGTTATTATGTAATTCTATAGCAGTATGAGAAATAGAACTAATGCAGTGAGTATATTTGTTTTAAAGAAAGTGCTTGAAAGAAGCCTCCTGCATCACAGAGTATTATTTAAAACAAGAAGGTAACTGATTTCCTAGCAGAGTATTCTCTTAAATATCCTACAAACCTGGGGGGCTAAGAATACTGAGCCCCAGCTCTCTGCCTTCAGGTTCAAGAACCAACACAAGTTGCAGGTCCAGGTAGAGTTCATAGCTTACCTGTTTCATGAGAACTTACTTACACACCACTCAGCATTGGATACTCATGTCTGACAGAAGTGTTGGATGCATGGGTAAAAAAAACCAACCAAACAAAAAAAAAAAACCACCACAGGAGGAACAGCTTCTCTCTTTATGCATAGCAACAGTTTCCGAACCAGTGTTTTACTACATTACAGACTAACTTTCAATCAAAAAGTAAAACTCCATTGCGCTAAAGGTCAAATTTAACCAGTTAATCTGGACTGTGATAAAGTCAAGTAATTCAGTACAAGCAGACACCATGAAAGTAGCTTCAAAGAACCAAAGCATCCTAGTTTCAGAACCAACTTAGTATTCTTCTGTCCAACTCCAGTGCAATCATGAGGGGGAGAAACCACTCCTGTCTCTACCTATGTACAATTCCAGTAGAGCTTGAGCAGTCTAAACTCTCCATGGCCAAGCTGGAAAAAGGAAACTTAGGAAAGGACACTTAAAAATTTAATTTAAGAAAGAAGGTTGACTCTCAGTGGAAAGAGAAATGCTAGAGTGATGCACACGAGAGGGCTTGCTCAGTCACTCTCCCATGTATGCGAAAAGTCAGACTCCTTCCTGCCAAGAGCAAGTCACACGTGATGTGAAGGTGGCAGGGCTGGTCCTGCTCCGTTGCACGCCAAGAATCCAGGAATGTGTTTTCAACTGGCCCCTGCACGGGCCATTAGATCTTCCAAAGCACGGGCCATTAGATCTTCCAAAGCGTTGTGTTGGTCGTTGTTATGTAATAATAAGACCTCCTTAATGTCTTTTAGTTCAAAGCCCATTTCTTTAAATTGACTCATTAGTTGGAGAAGTTCTGTGATCTGAAAGACAGAGACAGTCCATTATTTGCAAGAGAAAAGAGGATCAGTGCTTGGTGGAGGTTTAGCACAGAGCCAGTCTTCAGCAACTGGGCACCCCATGGGGTGGATTCCTACTCCCCAAGTACAGCCCGTTCCAGCTCCATTTGGAGAAATTCCACTCACATGAGAGTTGGCAGAGCTCTGGGTGCAGTAGCCCACAGAGCCTCACTTTCAGTCCCCTGTGTTTGCAGGCCTGCATTTCCAAAATCCTTTTCAGCAAAGGCATCAAAGCTCAGTCTGTGGAAGTGTGTCTCCTAGTAGGAAATTTATCAGCCTGGCCTAATTCGGACTCTGATTAATGTCATCCTGCTCCCCCACCCAGCAGCTACTGCTGCATCTGAATTTTTTAAAGTTACTTTGACTTTGGGAACAGTACAGTAGTCCTTGCTATCAAATGGCTCTTCAGATCTATGGCAAATTTGGGAGATTAGCACAAATCCTATTGGACACACTGTGTACGATACTACCAACATCAACCACAAATCCTCCTTGAGCTTTGAAAAAAGTAACAAGAAGTGTATTAACTGATCAGGCTTTTATGAACCCTCTGCCATTTACAGGGCCTCTGCTCCACTCCGGGGGGAGGGAGGGGACCAAAAACCAAAGAAACAGGTTGAAATGGACGATCAGGAGAATAGCCATTTCCAATTTTGGGGTTAAGTCAGCAGCAAATGTGTTTCCTGAACTCAGTCACTTTTCCCATCTTCACAGTGTTGTTCCTCTGCTTGCAAGCTCATCACAAAGTCCAAGAAAGGCAGGAAGGCATATATATGTCTGGGGGTGTTGGGTTGCACCTCTAAAGATTTCATATTGGCACACAACAGGCTAGCAAAATTTAAAAGATCCTGCTGTCCTCTGCTCTGGCTACCCGCTCCTGCCTCTGTACTTTTCGTGCTGGTAAAGCAGCCAGACAATGAACCAGACCCCCAAAAAAACATATTTTCCAGCTTCTTTCAGAGAGAGGACTAACCCAATTTGCTGAGCAGCCAGGCAGTTTGTACAAGGGAGAGAATTCACAGCCAAGGTAGGCTGGCAGGGTTTGAAATAATTTGCTGCTTCTAAAATTAACTGTCTCTGTACCAAGCACCTCGTCCACAAGAGAACTCTGAGTTCAAAACATTACAACCAGAATAAGCAGAGTCTTTAAAAAAATCCTGTCCCCATAAAAACACATGCAAGTGAGAGTGATAAAGCAATGCAGAAGAACTCTAATGCTTTAACACCTATTCACTCTGTCACCACAAGGATGTCCTTCAGCAGTCAGTTTTGAAAACAAGGCAGCATTACCATGAAAGCCAGAATTACATCAGCCAGATGAACTGCTGCTGGAATGTCCCATCACAGCCCATTCTCTGTATTGCTTAGCATGTTGCGCTCTCACCTTCTCCTCTGAACACTGGTGCATTTCCAAAGCTGCTTCAACAAGGAGTGGATCAAAGCCCTTCTCACAAAGCTGTCCATGTGCAAACAGGTAATCCAAAACCTGTGGGGAATTAAGAAAAGAAACTAAGGTTGCAGAGTGGCATTCACAGCGCATGGTTGAATATCATCTCTGTACACGCAGAGGGGCTGAGCAAGACTCTACCCCAGGCTTCACAAGAACTGAGATAAAGTCCTTCCTAGTAGAGTTGAGATGCTCTTTATGCAAGAGTTTGTTCAGAGAAAATAAACAAGTCTTGATAGGACAAGGGGTAATGGTTTCGAAACAGAAGGAGGTAGATTCAGACTGGACGTAAGGAAAACATTTTTTACACTGAGGGTGGTGGAACACTGGCCCAGGTTGCCCAGACAGGTGGTGGAAGCCCCATCCCTGTAAACATTCAAGGCCAGGCTGGATGAGGCTCTGAGCAACCTGATCTGGTTGGAGATGTCCCTGCTCCTTGCAAAGGAGGTTGGACTGGATGGCCTTTGAAGGTCCCTTCCAACCCAAACTGTTCTATGATTCTGTCCTCATGTGCTCTCCCACCAGCTGTGAACATCATCTTCCACTCTAGTCAAAACAGTCTCAGAAGCTTATCTTCAGCCTTCCATGCCTGATCACTCAGCAGAAGGTAGAAGTTTAACTATGCTTTTTATACTACAAGTTTTTAAAATGAAACTGTAGGTCCAGCGGTAAAGATGTGTCAGCTTCTGGCTTCCTCTCAGATAGCTGCAAGAGCTAATGCCATCTGAAAGCAGTCAACCTTAAGATCAACTCAGCATACTGGTGAGTGAGCTGCAAATCTCAGCTCACATACCCAGAAATTGCTGCCAAATTTCTTATCCGTCCTCAGCTTTGAGAGGTACAGGGAAAGGTCAGATAGTGTTCTGGTTTTGTTAGTGAGGGGGGGCCTAAGGTGGTAGCTTCTGTAGGAAACTGCTAGAAGTCGCTCCCCTTTGTTCAGTGGACTCGGCCGGGCCTAGGGCGGACCCACTGCTGGCCAAGGCCAAGCCAATTGGTAGCAGAATGTCCCGTGATAACGCCTCTGCGATAACGTATTTAAGTAGGGGAAAACAGGAAAAAGAGGAGGAGAAGATGTGAAGCAGCTGAGCGGGGGGCAGAGAGGGGGAGGCGCGAGCCTCATGGGCCTTGCAGGCCTCACCCTCTGGCCTCCCGCCGGGCAGCCGACTGGGCCCAACTCGGCCCGGCCCGGCTGCAAGAAGTGGAGAGGAGATGAGAAGTGAATAAGATGTAAAAAGGATCCTGAGAGGCGTCTGCCAGCCTGTTGTGAGGAACGGCTGCAGATGCCAAGGTCAGTGAAGAAGGAGGGGGAGGAGTAATATGGCTCCTGGCCAAGATTCCTCTGCAACTCGTGGTGAAGACCATGGTGGAGCGGGTTGTCCCCCTGCAGCCCATGGAGGTCCACGGAGGGGCAGAGATCCACCTGCAGCCCGTGGAGGACCCCACGCCGGAGCAGGTGGAGGCCTGAAGGAGGCTGTGGCCCGTGGAGGGCCCGCTGGGACAGCTGTTCTAGAGGGACTGCACCCCGTGGAAGAGATGACCCACGCCGGAGCAGTTTCACGAAGGACTGTGGCCCGTGGGAGGGACCCCACGCTGGAGCAGAGGAGGAATGCGAGGAGTTCTTCCCCTGACGATGATACAGCGGCGTAAAACAACGCGTGATGAACTGACCGCGACCCCCATTCCCTTTTCCCCCCCCGTGCCGCTCGGGGGGGGGGGGGAAAGGAGGTAGAGATAATGTTAAGCCTGGGAACAGGGAGGGGTGGATGAAGGTTATCTTGTTCCCTGTCTCATTCTCCTGCTAATTTTAGAAATAAATGAATAGTTTTCCCCAAGTCGAGTCTGTTTTGCCCGTGACGGTAACTTTAAGGATTTCTCCCCGTCCTTATCTCAAACCTTGAGCTGTTTTTTCTTAGATCATCTCCTCCTATTCTCTCGGAGGGTGGGGGGAGCGAGAGACAGACTGCGTAGTCTGGTCCTGATCAGGACTGAACTACGACAGATAGATAATGCTAAGACGAAAGAACACAGCCTGCAAATACAGCAGGATTTAAAACCACCCTCCTAAGGGACATTTTTTCCATTTGATACTACAGTTCACTCCAGCACACAGCTTAAATCACTCTCAACGCATAGGTAGTGGGCAAGCAAATCAGTTCCACAAGCAGAAGTCACTGGGACACTCCTCCTCCCCAAGCGACAGGTGCAGTCCCACCAGGCAATGCTCTGCACAGCACACAATCTGCCTAGGGTCAGCACACAAAGTTTGGCCACACTCTCCCTGCTTTAAAATGTTTGTTTGAAGTGGATCCAAGACCCAGAGCCGTGCTTCATCCTGTAGCGCTTTATGCTATATGACCTGGTTTTAGCAAGCATTTGAGGCAACACACGAGGCAGGAAGCACCACAACCAGAGCACACAAAAGTCAGTCAGTTGTGCCTTGCAAGAGCCTTTCAGGGCTGTCATAAGCCTGCAGGGGCCAAACCCTCTACAAGGAGAGACATCAGCTTTGTAACCTGTGCTCAGAACAAGGGAAGTTGGTTGGTTTTTTGTCACGCGGCACTAAGCATGGCGTAGAGGCATGCTAAGCTTCCTTCGGATGGTTTTGTGGCTCCTGGGAAGACCCAGTTCCTCTCCCAGCTTCACATGGAGCTAAGGGCCCATCCCAAGCTCAGCACAGCTCTGACCCAGGACCCACAGGTGTGGTTGACTGAAGCAGTCTCTCATCAGAAACATGTGCAAACATTCTTTTCCTTGGCTTTGGGAGACTTTACTGCAGGTGACAACTTCTCTAGTGGTTAATATCACAGCAGCTACAGGCTGCAACCCCTTGTTAGAATAAAAGTATTTCCCCCATCCATTTTGCAAACCCAAGGTTGTTTCTCAGCAGAATCAGCATCTAATCAAGGGTTTCTTTCCCATTGCACAAGCTCTTACCTGGTCTATGTTCTGTCCCTTCTTCTTCATGGCTTTCAGGACGTTTTCAGGCGAGTACCCCATGTTGACAACCGTCTCTATGCACTGCCTCTCGCTAGCAGAGAGGATCTGCTGTAGTTCAGGAGTGGGGCCACCCGACCGCTTTGTGCAGCTGGTGTTATTGGGCACTTTAGACACTGGGAAATTTTGGTGCGTTACCTAAAGTGTAAAACCCAGAGGCTGAGGTGATGGTCATCTGCATCCCCACATCCTGTTTCTTGCTAGTGCAGAACCAAGATATCTCATAATTAATCTGAGAGGCTTTCTAGACTGCCCTTGGGAAGTTACTCACTGTCAGGATGAAACCAAGCAGTGCACATAGTCTGACTCCCACCATACTCTTTTTACCTTCAAAACAACAATCAACAACCCAGATTCTTCACAATATACCCTCTCCTACTGGTGGACGAAAACCTTTCAATACCAAACCTTTGCAACAGTGATGATATATATCCTTATGATATAGCCAAACCCTGTACCTCAGAGGAAGCATGGAGATTGCTTCCTTCACCCCAAGCTTACTCATCATCTGTGATTTTCTGTACTCAAAGGAGTGCTACTTCTGGAGATTTTCAGACAATCCAGTGCAAACACACAGGTATTTGGGAACTTTCCTCAGGGATTTCTGTTTCCTTGTAGTCTGGGTGTACCTCTTGGACAACACACAAATAGATGACTATAAACATTATGCACCAGTGAGCAGAATTTGCTACAGCTAGGGGAGAAGGGTTTTATGGGAGAGATCTGGGAATAAGTCTACCATACTAGGGAGAGTTGTGGTCTGATCAGGCTTCCATATGTGAGATGCATAATTTATGCAATTGTGTGTAGTTATAGAATAGCCATCATATGGATAGTTTCTTCTCTCAGTACTCTACAAAAACAGATTATACTCCAAGAGGGATGTGTCCCCCCTCATAATAATTGTAAGCTTGTTTATTCTGTCACTGTGACTGCAACATGTTCATACAGTTCAGCATAACATGCTGGCTCCTGTTCAGCTCTTGACCCAGTGCTACACTGCCTGAATGATGGTGATAATTTTAAAAGTCATTGCTTAGAGACTTCCCTTGATTTTTTTTTGACCATGAGAAGGGGAAAGAGAAACAAATACCCCTGTTCTACTCTCAAAGCACTGTATTTCATATGCCATATGCAAGCAACGCAGCATACTGGCTAAAAAAAGCATATGATTTTTCTACCAATGCCCAACACTTAGTCCCATTTCCAGTACACCAACAAGGCTGGGTAACATTCACCACAAAAAAACTCCCACAACACAACAAACCACAAAAACAAACAAAAAATCACAACCCACACAGAAAAAAAAAACAAACCACACCACAACAACAAACAATTTTGAGAATATATATCAGGATTTTGTCAAATTCGGGGGGGGAAGGGCATTGTTCTGCATTTCTGCCCATTTTCATCTGATGGACTGGTTTACCCAAGAACCTCTCCTCATGGTGGTAGAGGGGTTTAAAGTTCTTCAGGCACTTTTGCCAGAGCAAAAAGTGCTAGAATGGGATACACTTAAATGTGGGTCTGGAGTAGCCCCGAAATCAGCTGGTTATCAAACTGAAGGATGATGCTTTGTTAATGATGCTGCAGACAGAAAAAACAAAACTGCTTCTGACACCAGAGACTCAAGAGTCCAGGAAAACCAACTCCTCCTCAATCTACTTGAGCTTGATAACCTGTGCTTGTGGTCAGTGACTTCCAGCAGAGGAGGGAAACACCTAAAGGAACTGCAGGGGACAAAGCCAGGACTGGTCACTCAGCAGCCACACTTGCTTATGTTTTAAAACTTGCATTTCAGTGCCCTTCAAGAAGCAGACGTGCAGTGCTTTCAGTATGTGCTTGCACATGGTGCCTACTTTCAGGGACTTCATACAGAGGTCAGGAGCCCTGCCTGCAGCTGGTGTGCCCACACATGCCACACTAGCACAGCAGTATATATTCTGAATGGTTCAGCAGGAATTCCATCCAAAAAACCCTAGATTCAAAAAACAAACTCCAGTGGTAACTCCAAACTCAAAGTTACAATTTCTAGCCTTGTGAGAAAAAAAAATGTATATATAAAAACACTGTGGAATACACTGGGACATGTAATTGTCCTGAGGCTTTCTAAAAATGACAGGCTTATTCTTGTGTAACCTTGAAGAAAAGGGGCACATGACCCTTCTGCTCCCAGTCACAGGAATGACTGTGACTTCCTTTTATCATTTTCATACTTTGAGGATTTTTGTTACATTTACCTCAATTTTTTGCAGCTCAGCTGTTATTTTCCAGCCACTGGGATCATATTGTGGAAATATGAAACAAGTATATTCTGAAGTCTTGGAATTGAAACAGAAAGAACTAGTTCTGTTGGCATACCTATTTCTTGGTTTGCTATTTCCAAAGTAGAAATAGTTTCAAATGAAGATCTTTATTACTTCTCCTAGCAAGACTATTTTTTGTTTATCAGTTTGTATCTTCCGTTACAGCATTCTCAAGAATACACCTTCCCTCTTGGTCTTTAATAAGTTTTAATCCAGCATAGAGATTTGAATAGACTGAAAATTTGGCCATCTGAATGCCCATCTATCTAGTTGTAAGTGATCTTTCATGTTAATCCCTAGAGGTGTCATACTTTGAGGTTTCACCTCTGAGCTACATACGATCATACAATCGCTTCTCAAACCTGTAATCTGTAGCAGTGAGTTGCTCAGTACATTGCTGCTTCTGCCAAAGTTTACTGTATTAAATTTGTTCTAGTGATCAATAAACAGCTGTTCTGCTGTGCTCTGACAAATACACTAGTTGCCAGAATGCTGTATTTCACAATTAATAATCTATTTACCTAAGCCTGAAAAGAGGAGAAAGAACAACAGGAGAAGCAGTGTCACTTGTTTCAGAGCACGTGGTATCACATGAAAACCTATAGTATGCCAGTACGGTCACAGAAGCACTGCTTATATTGTACAGAATCCAGATTATTTTAGAGCCAGCTAGAGAATTTGACTACAGGAGTTTCCACTAGCTTTCATGAGTATTGGTGTCCAGATCTTAGGTTCTTTGGAAAAAAAAAAAAAAAAGTCCACAAGCTTACTCAAATCTCTGCTCTTATTCGCAAAGAGACTGTGTTGGGGTTTGATGGAGGGGGAGGGGCGCGCTACAGGGGTGGCTTCTGTGAAGTTGCTAGAAGCTTCACCTTTGTCCAGTGGAGCCAGGCGGCCCAGGGCAGACCTGCCGCTGGCCAAGGCCAAGCTAATTGGTGATGGTGGTAGCGCCTCTGTGATAACGTATTTAAGAAGGGGAAAACAAAGCAGCAGCAGGGACAGAAGGGGGAGGCATGGGCCTTGCCCCAGGTCTCCTGTGCAGGCAGCTGCCTGGCAGTGGGGAGAGAGGAGTGAGGATATGTGAGAGGAACAACATCAAGGTCAGTGAAGGAGGGGGGAGACGTGCAGGAGCAGAAATTCCCTTGCAGCCCATAGTAAGACAGTAGGCTGTCCCCCATTGTTAACAGTGGAACAGATATCCACTTGCAGCCCATGGAGGACCCCACAGCAGAGCAGGTGGCTGCACCTGAAGGAGGCCATGACTCCATGGGGAGCCCATGCTGGAGCAGTCTGTGCCTGAGGGACTACACTCTGTGGAAAGGACCTACGCCGGAGCAGTTCATGAAGAACTGTAGCCTGTGGGAAGGAGTCATGCTGGAGAGGTTTGTGGAGGACTGTCCCCCGTGGGAGGGACCCCATGCTGGAGCAGGGGAAGAAGGAGAGGAGTTCTCCCCCCCAAGGAGGAAGGAGCAGCAGAAACAACAGGTGATGAACTGACAGCAACCCCCATTCCCCATCCCCCTGCACTGCTGGGGGGGGAGGAGGTAGAGAAAAGCAGGAGTAAAGTTAAGCCAGGGAGGAAGGGAGGGGTGAGGGAAGGTGTTCTTAAGATTTATTTTTGCTTCTCGTTATCCTACTCTGGTTTGATCATTAATAAATTAAGTTAATTTTCCTCAAGTTGAGTCTGTTTTGCCCATGACGCTAACTGCTGAATGATCTCTCTCTGTCCTTATGACTCATGAGCCTTTTGTTATATTTTCTCTCCCTCATTCCCCCAGGGAGGGGGGAAAGTGAGCAAGCCTCGTGGTGTTTAGCTGCTGGGTGGGGCTAAACCAGGACAGAGATAAAGACAACAGCTGGTGTGAAGTTAAGTGTCCCCAAAGTCATTTTGGAACTTGCTACAAGTTTGAAGAAATGAAGCATCAAACTCCTGTGTCAAAGCTGTACAGCAACCAACTAACATTAGTGATCTGAGATTATCCTCAAGACTGCTTTTGGTATCCGCAAAGCAATCCTTCCACCCTCCTTTACAAGGAAGATGGTAAATACCAGATTTCAGACCATCATTTTCATCCTTTTAAAAGTTAGATTTTAAAAGGATCTCATGAAGAAAATTTTAAAAGAGATAGACAATTCTTTCACTGCGGGTCAACTGCAAGCACTTTTTTCTTCCCTGAATGACACAGCACATGTGTGTTTTTAATCTATTATTGCTTCTATTCCTTGAAAAGCCTGTATTTCCCATTATTTCCAGCAAATAAGCAAGCCAAGGAACAAATCTAGCAAAGATTTAACTCAAAATCTAACACCAGTTCAGAATCTGATATATCTCAGTTGGATAAGACAGAATGCAGGACTGTACAAAGAAGATATCTTATACACTTAGCTGAAAAGGTGTGCAACTATAAACAAGAGCTGAAAGAAGTCACCAGAATTGGTCTAAAAATATCAGATTTGGGGAAAACCTGCAGAGTAATAATCTGAGGTTCAGAATTGCCAGCATGCAGACCTGTTTGATTAATTTGCCGTATAAATGAAGAGGAACTACCACAAGTGATCTACACACCACTCCCATTAAATGAGCCTAAAACCATAGGACATTTTAGAAGCAACATTTGCCTCCGCATCTCCACAGCAACCCCCATTCTAACCCACTGCATGTTTACCATAGTCGCTGTGTTTTGAGTTGATTCTTCTTCTGTACAAACTGTTGACACAGTCAGGGAAGGCAGCCTGGATGAAGAGGATAATATTGATGTCTCCATGCCACTGTCCTCATTTAGAGCAGCAAGATCAACCATATGGCATCCATTCAGTTTACTAGCTTTGCTCTGAGGACAGGTCTGCAAAGAGCTGAGAAAAGTGCCATTGTGGAGACAGGTAGTGCTGTGGAAAGCGCTCGTGAGCTTTGATTTTTGATCACTCTCGTTGGAGTCAAGTTTAGGAAAGGACAGGGATTTGATATTGCTCACTGAAGTGATAGGGGACAGGGACACTTTGGAAGACAAGGACATCTTTTCACAGTTTCCCAACTGCGGTAAAGTGATAAAGCCATTGGGCTTGTGAAGGGGCTTGAAGTCCAACATGGCCCTTTCTATGGATGCCAGAACTTCCTCATCTTGCAACACAGACTCAGACCCTCCTTTGGGCAAAGTATTATCTAACAGCTGGGCAGCAATTGGCCCAGTAGTACCAACATGAGTTTCAAGAATATTTTTTAATTCCTCCTTATCATCAATAGTTTTTAATTCCAGTTTGTCAAATGGGTCATCTTCACATTCAAAATCAGCTGGGTTGAAGTCTGCTTTTGGATGAGGTGGACTGAGAACCTTTTGCTTCACAGCGCTGCTGCTGGCTGGCGTGGGAGTAAGAATATTATTGTGCTGCAGGCTAGCGAGGATGGGGTTAATAGGAGGAGGCATGGCCTCAGGGCAAGGTCCCTCTGAGAACTCCATTTTGTCCATGACCTCTGGAACTGCTTTTGAGTTTGCTAGTGCTTCTGCCTTGTGTTCAGCTTCTCTCTGGGCAGCTTCAATTTTTTTTATATCTTCAGCCCACTCAATTGTTTTCTTTTCCAGTGAGAAGTCATACTGACCAAGGGTGAAGGGGAAAGGGGGGGGGGAAAAAAAAGGATAAATTATAAGGATCATAGCTACTACTTCTAACAGCAACATAAGTAATATAGAATAAGAGCTACGTGAATTACCATGGACAGGCATCAATTTTTTCCCAGCATCTCTTGTAACCTACAGACTGGCAAAGCTAGAAGACACCAGAAGCAGTTTTTCATTTTGCCTCTAGCAGCAAAACTTGTCTGTAGCCTGGATTAGAATATCATGTTTTGCCTACTTCCTCTATTTAGTTTTGCTTTAGAGCTACTGATCAGAAGCCATCCATACCAAGCTGTAACCTGTTTGCCCTACAGCTGGAAAAGAATTCCCACTCAGAACTGCACAGAAAACAAGAACTGTAAATTTATTTCTTCATCCCACTATTGTGAGAACCCATAAAACATGGTCATAAAAACACTTGCTACCCTCAAATAAGATTCTGCAAATATGCCATAGCATGGGTGTATCAGTTTCCACCATTTTTCCTCTTAAAAATGCTACTCAAGTTTAATCAGGGTAACATTTAGACCTATAACTATTACACAAAAACATTGTGCTTTTTTTGAAGTATATACACTAAAATAAATGCTATTAGGCTTTTTAAAGTTATAAGAAGTAGAAACTTTTTGCACAGCCTATCATATTTTCATCTTTCTATACATTTTAACAGATCTTCTGCCTGGCATATGAAATGACACTACAGGATGGACAAGACTAACATTTGAACACATATGTGAACTGTGACTACTTGCAATTTACAGCACCACATGTTGGGCGCCAGGGATGAGAGGGAAGAGAGCAGAAAGGCAAAACACATTATTTACCTGGGCTTCTCTGACAAGCTGAGAAGAATCAGGCAGGCAGAAACCAATGGGTAATCCAATCTTCACTTGGGTTTTGAATTTGTCTCCTATCTTAAATGGGACATCATCAAGATAACTGAAAGGCCCTAAGATCAAAAGGAGAAATTGTATCAGAAAAACTTTACGAGTTTAATATATTCAATTAAGTCTCACATTTCTGTATTTGGGAGCTATTTTATCTTTGCAGCTCCAACTACACCAGGTGACTCAATACAAAGGAAGTTGCTTGATCAGAAACATTGAATCTGTTTGGACTTTGTTGCCTCAGTTTTGTTTTTGGTGTTTTGTTTTGGTTTTTTTTTTTTAATTTTCTAGCTCACGTCTATTAAAAAAAAAAAAAACCACCACCAAAATAAACCCAAAAAGACACAAAAACCAAAACACATAACAATCCAACAACTGAACAGATTTTGAAGTCAATATACCCAACATTTTAGCTTCCCTTGTGACAAGACTATGCCTATACAACTGGAAGCTGAAGCTCTCCTGAACACTGTATTGTTATATCTCTATAAAAAGATCAATCATTTTTGTCATGTTCAAAATAGGCTTTAAAATAACCCAGCTTTAGAGCAGTTAAGACAAACTAAAAGCCAAGTTTTGGCACACAAGTAGGAAGTAACATTTGGACAGAAGTGGTCACAAGGGCAAAGTGACCCAAAGTCTAGATGCTCCACATTAACCAAAACACAGTGAAATAGCTCAAGACAATAGCATAGCAATTCTGATTTTTGAAACGAGACGATCTAACTTAATCAGCTGATTTGTGACCACTCCAATGAGAGGTCTCAGATTTATTTCATGGCACTCCATCTCTCATTTATATCCATCACTTACATGTGGTATTTTAAAAGTGGTTTAGGACAAAACTCTTTCTTCAGGCATCCTGCACACTCATGTGGCAAAATCACTTAGAGCTCAATCAAGAAGCCAGACTATAGGTTTGTTTTCCTTGAGCTGCTGTGAAGAAGTATTAGAAAACCCACAATATAAAGTGTACTCAGTTTCTCAATTAACTGAAAGGGGTTTATTGGATCGCTGGTCCAAGCTTTTGGAATTACAGGCAAGGTTTCTGGCTGCGTATAACAGTTTGAAGTATTCCTCTAGCACTCATTTGTAACTTTGCTTTGAGCATTGCAGATCCAAAAAAGACATTAGCAGTAACATTAAGATGGTGTACAGTGACTAACACCTCTTGCTCAGTGAGCTGTGGCTTGCCATTTTTATCTGACCCATTTTCATACTCAGATGACAGTTTGTGTTCCTTCACTGTTGACTCATTTACAAGGCAGTCACAGGCTCCAAAAGGATGAGCAGCTCTTGAAAACAGGAACATCCTGTTAATTTGGAGTTAAATGTTTATATGCTGTTATCACTTGAGCTCTTATACTATGCACCACACTGGCTGGTCCCAGAGTCCTGTTAGGACACAGGTGGTATTTTCTCCAGCTTTGAAATCATCAGGCTGAATTACCTACATCCCACTGGCACGACCAGTATGAAAAAGTGCTCCAGGCAGAATATAATAGCATTTTCACTGATCCTTACTGAGAAGCACATATTCAAACATTACACAGCACAGCATCCAGATGGCACCTCACTGCAACACAGCATCCAAATAGTATTTGAGTTGGCAACTGGAGAACCTGGATATGCCAAACTGTGTTTGCTTATGCGGAAATAGCAACTGTGGCAGCCTTTGCACTGAGAGTGGTAAATCACAGCCAGGTTAAAGACAACCAGATCTACTGACTGCTCAGAGGCCGGCATGACTGCTGCTACTATGACCTGCTTAGTCCCACTGGCACAAGTCCTGCTCTAAGCAGGATGATCCAAGCAAAGTAGGATTACCTCTCTGCATCAATCTCACAGCCCAAATTGCTCAGTGTGCAAATACTTGTCTTATTAGATCTATTGACATAGCAAGTGGTAGACACCTCCCCTTGCACAATCTTCTTGTTTGCCTGAAATAAATACTAGCCACAGAGGTTACAAGAACACATTGTGGTATTTACATAGCAACACTCTTTAGGTTTTTTTTACTGTACCAAAACACACACACCTAGACTACACGGGCTGCACTGACAACTGCCAGTTTAACCTCAGCAACTAGACTAAAGCATAAAAAACTTCTAGTTTCTTCCCAGTATACTGATTTTTTAATAATGACCACTGCTATAACCTCATCTTGAATACAATTCTGCTACAGAACCTGCAAGCACATGTTAAGAAACACACCAAGTGTTTTAGGACATTTGATAGCATAAAGTCTTTCTGAAGCAAAACATTGATGCACACAGTATTCGCTCTGTTCCAGTCCAATCAGAACAGTACTAGTCTAGTGAAGTTAAAATCTAATCAAGAAAGCCAAGAATCCTTTTCTTTTTGTAAACAGATGACCCTTCTGCCTGAACACACTGATGATTAAGGGTGCAAATTATTTTAAAATGGCATATTCTAAGGTAATAAGCAAAATCTATGTATAGGAAGTATTATGCAAGTCATTGTTTCAATAGTCACATGTTCAAGTGAAGCAATTAAAGATTTTTTTGAGCTGTTATTTAATATGGCTGTTACCACTTTATCCTTTCAGCAGTTAAAACCATATTGAGGAAGTTCTGAGAATAGCCCTGGAAAAACTGTACCTGTCTGTCTGATCTCTGACACCATGTACTATATGATATTCCTGGTCCAAGTATCTACTATGAGAGTAGATTTCTCTCCGCTTTAGCATAATGTGGAAATCACTGGCCAACTCATAGAAGCATCCTCCATTTTGGTAGCAAAATGGAAACATTTCAGATAAAACCAGTTACTGGTTATGAATGGGGAACAGTTTTGAAATCAAGTTGAACTTAGTTTTTGTGGTCACACAAACCAGACTTACCTGATTTTCAGAAATTGAAGTTAAAAGTTTTCAAGTTGTATAATGACAGTGACAATATAACAGCATGTCGTAGTTCAGCCCCAACGGGGACCAGACTACGCAGTCTCTCTCTCACTCCCCCGACTCTCCGAGAGAATAGGAGGAGATTTGACAAACAAAAGAAAACCAGGAAAAAAAAAAAACCAAACACGCGGGTTGAGATTTGAACAAAAAGTAAATTTAACAGTAATGACAGAAGAAAACAATAGAGTGATGGAACACAAATACAGTATAATAGCTCACAACAGATCTCCACATCCAGTCTCTTCCAACTAGGAGGACCTCCCTTCAGCACCCTCCTCACTTATATACTGAGCATGATGTCAGATGGGATGGAATAGCCCTTTGGCTAATTTGGGTAAATTAACCCCAGCTGTTAGCTAATTAGTTAACTATCCCAGCCATAGGGGCTACCAGCTTCAGTTCTCCACCCAGCTCAGGTAAATATTAACTCTATCCTGGCCAGAACCAGGACATTATCCACCCCTTATTCCATACCATCTACATCATGCCCAGATCCTACACTTTCCAATTAATCATCAACTTTTTCTTCCTTTTATCTACTTGTATGCAGACACACAGATGTAACTCTCTTAGTCCATGGTCCATCCTTTCAAAAGGTCTGTTGAGTTTATCCAGTCCATAACTTTGGGCTCCATCTGTCATAACAGGCTCTCAGCATAGGACAGATGACACAGTGTTTCCTCAGGTAGTCTGTCTGGTGCAAGTGACTTAGCAAGTTCATAGTCCGGAGACTGAAGATCTGTTGGCAGGTGCTAGTAGCAAGAGCCAGTTCTGGTTGCATCACTGCTGCAATTTTTCCTATTTTATTAAAGTTCATTCTTTGTTGGTATAAACGATTTTACTATAATACTTTTGACACAACATAAGTATCTCAGGGCGTGGAGCAGGAAGAAGCAAGGAGGGACACATAATAGCTAGATAACGACATACAGTACTGTATAGTAACCGACATCAAGCACTTCAAATTATTGGCTCTTTTCACCTAAAATTAGATCTCCTTGAGGTACACATCGGACTTTCCCATCCTCCTGCATTACCCACCAAGTACACCCAGGTCCTTGAGCAAAAGCAATCCCATGCATGGGTTTGCCTTTGCCCAAGGGAGAAATGACCCAGACTGTCTTCCCCAGTATATTCCTTACATGCACCACAGGGACTTTATCCCCTTCTACAGTATGTAGAAGTTCAGATTGGGCAGGGCCAGCTCGATTGGTGGACCCCCGAGTGTTGACTAACCAGGTGGCTTTTGCTAAATGTGTATCCCAATTTTTGAAGGTTCCACCACCCATTGCTTTCAGAGTTGTTTTCAGCAGCCCATTATACCTTTCAATTTTTCCAGAGGCTGGTGCGTGATAGGGGATGTGGTATACCCACTCGATGCCATGCTCTCTGGCCCAGGTATCTATGAGATTGTTTCGGAAGTGGGTACCATTGTCTGATTCAATTCTTTCTGGAGTGCCATGTCGCCATAAGACTTGTTTCTCAAGGCCCAGGATGGTGTTTCGGGCAGTGGCATGGGGTACAGGATATGTTTCCAGCCATCCAGTGGTTGCTTCCACCATTGTAAGTACATAGCGCTTGCCTTGGCGAGTTTGTGGGAGTGTAATGTAAATCAATTTGCCAGGCCTCTCCATATTTATACTTCAGCCATCGTCCTCCATACCACAGAGGCTTTAGCCGCTTGGCTTGTTTGATTGCAGCACATATTTCACATTCAAGGATAACCTGTGCAATAGTGTCCATGGTTAAATCCACCCCTCGATCATGAGCCCATTTGTATGTTGCATCTCTCCCCTGATGGCCTGAGGTATCATGGGCCCATCGAGCTAAAAATAGTTCATCCTTATGCTGCCAGTCCAGATCCACCTGAGCCACTTCAATTTTAGCAGCTTGATCCACTTGCTGGTTGTTTTGATGTTCTTCAGTGGCCCGACTCTTGGGTACGTGGGCATCTACGTGACGTACTTTTACAACCAGATGCTCTAACCGGGCAGCAATATCTTGCCACAGAGTGGCAGCCCAGATCAGTTTGCCCCGACGCTGCCAGTTGCTCTGCTTCCATTGCTTTAACCATCCCCACAGAGCGTTTGCCACCATCCATGAGTCAGTGTAGAGATAGAGCACAGGCCATTTTTCCCGTTCAGCAATGTTTAAAGCCAGCTGGATGGCCTTCACCTCCGCAAACTGACTCGATTCACCTTGGCCTTCAGCAGCTTCTGCAACTCGTCGTGTAGGACTCCACACAGCAGCTTTCCACTTCCGATGTTTTCCTACAATACGACAGGACCCATCAGTAAATAGGGCATACCGCTTCTCATTTTCTGGGAGGTTGTTATATGGTGGGGCCTCTTCAGCACGTGTTACCTCTTCCTCTGGTGGCTTTCCAAAATCTTTGCCTTCTGGCCAGTCTGTAATTACTTCTAATATGCCTGGGCGATTGGGGTTTCCTATTCGGGCCCGCTGTGTAAGTAGTGCAACCCACTTGCTCCATGTAGCATCCGTTGCATGATGCGCAGAGGGGACCCTTCCTTTGAACATCCAGCCCAGCACTGGCAGTCGGGGTGCCAGGATGAGCTGTGCTTCAGTACCAATCACTTCTGAAGCAGCTCGAACTCCTTCATATGCCGACAGGATTTCTTTTTCGGTTGGAGTATAGCAGGCCTCAGATCCTTTATATCCCCGGCTCCAAAACCCAAGGGGTCGACCACGAGTTTCCCCTGGTGCTTTCTGCCAGAGACTCCAGGTGGGGCCATTCTCCCCAGCTGCGGTGTAGAGCACATTTCTTACCTCTTGCCCTGTCCGGACTGGCCCGAGAGCCACCGCGTGAACAATTTCTTGTTTAATTTGTTCAAAAGCCTGCTGTTGTTCAGGGCCCCATTTAAAATCATTCTTCTTTTGGGTGACTTTATACAGAGGGCTTACAATCATACTATAATTTGGAATATGCATCCTCCAGAAACCCACAACGCCCAGGAAAGCTTGCGTTTCCTTTTTGTCAGTCGGTGCAGCCATAGCTGTTATTTTGTTGACTATATCTATTGGAATCTGACGACGCCCATCTTGCCATTTTATCCCCAAAAACTGTATCTCTCTTGCAGGTCCTTTCACCTTACATCGTTTTATGGCAAGCCCAGCTTTCAGGAGGATTTTAATTATTTTCTCCCCTTTTTGAAAAGCTTCTGCTGCTGTGTTGCCCCATACGATGATGTCATCAATGTACTGCAGGTGCTCTGGAGCGCCACCCTTTTCCAGTGCAGTCTGGATCAGCCCATGGCAGATGGTGGGGCTGTGTTTCCACCCCTGGGGCAGTCGATTCCAAGTGTACTGGACGCCCCTCCAAGTGAAAGCAAACTGCGGCCTGCATTCTGGTGCCAATGGGATTGAAAAGAACGCGTTGGCAATATCAATGGTGGCATACCACTTGGCTGCCTTGGATTCCAGTTCATACTGAAGTTCTAACATGTCTGGCACAGCAGCACTGAGTGGTGGTGTTACCTCATTCAGGCCACGATAGTCCACTGTTAACCTCCACTCTCCACTTGATTTTCTCACTGGCCATATGGGACTGTTAAAAGGTGAGTGGGACTTGCTGATCACTCCCTGGCTCTCCAGCTGATGAATCAGCTTATGGATGGGGATCAGGGAGTCTCGGTTGGTGCGATACTGCCGCCGGTGCACAGTTGTGGTAGCAATTGGCACCTGTTGTTCTTCAACCTTCAGCAACCCCACAACAGAAGGATCCTCTGACAGACCAGGCAAGGTGGACAACTGTATAATTTCCTCCATCTCCAAAGCACCTACACCAAAAGCCCACCGATACCCTTTTGGGTCCTTGAAATACCCCCTTCTGAGGTAATCTATACCAAGAATGCATGGAGCATCTGGGCCAGTCACTATGGGGTGCTTTTGCCACTCATTCCCTGTCAGGCTCACTTCAGCCTCCAATACAGATAGCTGCTGGGATCCTCCTGTCACTCCAGAAATACAAATGGGTTCTGCCCCATTATATCTTGATGGCATCAAGGTACATTGTGCACCAGTATCCACTAGAGCTTTGTATTCTTGCGGGTCTGACGTGCCAGGCCATCGGATCCACACAGTCCAATAAACTCTGTTATCCCTCTCCTCCACCTGGCTGGAGGCAGGGCCTCTCTAATCCGGGCCACAGTATTCATTATTCATTTCTTTTAAATATGCATGAGAGGTCCCTTCAAGAGGGTCAGAACTAAAGCTATTCCTTCTACGCTCCCTATTGGAGACTGGTGCAACAATTTTCCGGGGAGAACTTCTATTTGCAATGGTTTTTCCACGCAACTCACGTACCCGCGCCTCTAGGGCAGAGGTAGGCTTCCCATCCCACTCCCTCATGTCCTCTCCTTGGTCACGCAAGGTAAACCACAGGGTACCTCGCCGCGTAAACCATCTCTCTTGAGCAGGGAAACGTTTACTCCTAATAGCTGAAATATTGGCCCGTACCGGTGGGGAATGGGACATATCTGCTTTGAATTGCTGGAACTCCTGGGATAGTTTCTCCACAGCCGAGACACAGGCCCTTAGGGAGGAAGACAGGCTTTCCTCGTACTGCCGGAGTCGGCCAGCCAGTTCATCCACTGTTTCTTCCTCTCCATCTTTCCAGGTCATAACTGCCAATGAGTTGGCATATGATGATGGTGCACTTCGAACAAACTTCCGCCACATTTGTCGTGTGCACCTGACTTCATCTGGATCCTTAGGTAACTGATCATTGTCCAGGTCATCATAAATAATCTCCAGCACAGCTAGTTCCCTCAGGTACTGGATACCCTTCTCCATGGTAGCCCACTTGCCTGGATGACACATTATATCCTCCTTGAAAGGATACCTCTCCTTCACACCTGACAGGAGTCGCCTCCAGAGGCTGAGGGCTTGTGTCCCTTTTCCAACTGCTTTGTCAATGCTTGCTTCTCTAGAAATGGATCCCAGTTGCCTAGCTTCTCTGCCTTCTAATTCCAAGCTATTGGCCCCATTATCCCAGCACCGCAGCAGCCAGCTGATAATGTGCTCCCCAGGATGACGGCTAAAATCTTTTCCCATGTCTCGCAGCTCGCTCAGGGATAGAAATCTGGTGCTCACTGTCTCCTTTAGGAGTTCTTCCCCTGAGGAAGAGCCTGCCTGCCGAGTTCTTCCTAGGCATGTAGCAAATAAACCTTCCTCTTCTTCCTCCTGCTCCATCCTAAAAGGGGCTTCTTCTTCCCTCACTAAACGAGCTGACTTCCGCTTCCAAGTCTTCTTGGATACAGGGGCAACTGAAACTAGCACAGGTTCACCCTCTGATTCAGCTGCAATGCCTGTTGCTGGGGTTTGAGTACCTACATTGCAGGTCAGTTTGTTCTCCCTCACACCATGCCACGTATTAGTATCTTGCCTTAGGGTAAATCTCGGGAGGAGATTCCCAAAAAGTGGGTTTGCAGCTCTAGACAAGACTTGGCACACATTCAAAATACATAACAACAACATCATAGTGGCTTGAATATCCCCCAGATCTTTAAAGTTCTCAAAAAGTGGCTTAACTACCCTGGAAGTGAAAGAATTCGGGAAGCTGTCCACATAGGAATACCAATTTATCTCTAAGGCCATTGATGTCACCATGTCATAGATGTATATAGCATAGTATAACAGAAGGATAATTCTCATCATTTTCCCTGAGGTGATAAACACCACCACTGGGAACACGTAGTACATATAAGAGCGTAGACAATACAACAACATAACCAACCACTGCAACATCATGACCAATAACTGACAACCAATACAACAAGCACGTATAAACAAATTTGTTTCAAGCAAAAAAAAAAAGAAAAAAAGTCAGATCTGTTATTATCTCAACCCTTCATGCCCCACGTTGGGCGCCAAAATAACTGTCGTAGTTCAGCCCCAACGGGGACCAGACTACGCAGTCTCTCTCTCACTCCCCCCACTCTCCAAGAGAATAGGAGGAGATTTGACAAACAAAAGAAAACCAGGAAAAAAAAAACAACCAAACACGCAGGTTGAGATTTGAACAAAAAGTAAATTTAACAGTAATGACAGAAGAAAACAATAGAGTGATGGAACACAAATACAGTACAATAGCTCACAACAGATCTCCACATCCAGTCTCTTCCAACTAGGAGGACCTCCCTTCAGCACCCTCCTCACTTATATACTGAGCATGATGTCAGATGGGATGGAATAGCCCTTTGGCTAATTTGGGTAAATTAACCCCAGCTGTTAGCTAATTAGTTAACTATCCCAGCCATAGGGGCTACCAGCTTCAGTTCTCCACCCAGCTCAGGTAAATATTAACTCTATCCTGGCCAGAACCAGGACACAGCAATATTAACATACTGCACTTGATATAACCCACACCTTTTGTGCAACAGATTAGAGTTGCATTTCTAGATGCCACTAATTACTACAACTTAAGCTTGAACTTCCAATTATTCAAATGTCAGGAGAGCATTTGAAGTTACATGCTTAGGCATAGTTACAGGTGTATGCTAAGAATACCCTTCAAGACAGGAAAAAGAGTTCCTTCCTCTCTATCCATAACTCACGTTTCCATCTTCATCTCCATCTGAACATGGTCCTGAGCAACCTGCTTTAGATGGCTCTGCTTGAGCAGGTTTGAACATGATGATCTCCAGAGGTCCCTTCCAACCTCAACCACTCTGTGATTCACCACAGTCCTCTAATCTCCAATAAGCAGCTCAACAATAAGTACAAGAGATGCATCAACTATGTTGACCAATTTCATCAGCCTGCCAGAGACACTGAGCCAAAGGTAGCTAAGATGGGCTAGATACTTTACAGTAAACCAAAATTCACTTGGTGGGATTAATTCTTAACAACCCTGGAGAAAACTGAAAAAATTACCCTGCTGATTTCTTAAGACATAAGAAGCCAAGGAAGTTGCTCCACTACTCCTCAAAACCAGTACTGTGACAGTGCCACTGGTATCATTAGGAACAAAGGGTACACAAAAGGGTAAGACAAGTTAACCAGTCAGCTTACAGCACCATTTGTTTTGGTTTTGTTATTTTGAAGTCAGAAGCATGTTACACCATACTGTCTTGAGAAATATTTAAGACAGGTTGAATTCTAGGTCCGAGCAGTGTCTTTGCTAGTCTGGTTTAGGAAGCAGAAGAGAGACATAAAGATAGACTCAAAAGACAAGCAGTTCAGAGTGTTCATAGATACAAGAGAACAACTGCTGAAGAGCTGGCAGCTACCTAATAAAGAAATTAATTGTCTTGCAGCAGGATCACTGGGCCACAGCAAAGGAGACCATCTAAAAATTAAGTTTTGATAAGCCATTTTTATTAATCCTTAACCATGTATTTAAGTGAGGCATTTTTTATTCTGTACTTCAACTTTACACTTGCAAGACTGAATAAAAAGCTCAAGGAAAAATGGAATTCCCCAGGACCTTCTATGGGAAAACAACAGATATTGGGAAGGATGAGAGAACACTATCCCCCAAAGTTCAGCTCACATCTTGACATAGGCTACAGTGGCCTTAAGCTAAGGCGCAATTGCTGCTCATGGGAACGGAATATGCTTGCCATGGACAAGGCCAACTCTGACCTAACAGAATGTACAACATCCGTGAAATGGGGAACAATGGCACAGAGGTACCACAGCTCATCCCTGTTGTCAAGACTGGCAAAGATAACTGTGGAGCTGCTATCGAGGAGAATGAATCACAACTGCTGTCTCAATAACAACGGTGAGAAAGTGCCCTTTAGCTGAACTTTGCTCATTATAATGTCATTATAATACCAAAACACACCTCCATCCCAAATGCTACCCACCTCCAAGGTGCGACCCCCTCTCACTGAAGATGCCTTCTGAATTTCTTTTAGGCTATACCTTTAAAAGCAAAGCGAGAAAAATTTGCACCAATCCTGACAAAGGTATGTATGACTAGAGTCACTCAAGCTCCACCTAAAAGTATACAAACATTATAATAAGTTATGAATGAAAGGGGGAATTAGGGAAGAAGACCACCATCGAAACTTTGGGGTCGGTCGACGGGCTGAGCCTTTCTTCCTCCCCCCTGCAGGGACGCCTGTTGGGTGAGAGCTCTGTGTTGTGTGCACTTCAATACTAACGTCAAGCTAGCTATTGATAATCACTAGCGTTTAGGTTTGTTTATATCTTAAGTTTATCTGTTACTTTAAACCCACCTTTGCAGTCAGTATCTATCACCGGTATCACTCAAATCTGCATTTTGTCACGAATCTATATAATAAATTGTTGTTGTTGCTTTAATTAATATAAGTTTCCAGAAACTTTAATAGTTGGCATTGGGGACTTAAGGAATTTGTCTCAGTGTCGCTGCTCGTGAGAGTCCCTGAATAGGTTAGGCGACTATCCTCCGCTCCTGTGGGCTACCAAGAGGGACTTTGGTTCAGTGACACTGCCAATGTGAACCTGGCAGGCTGGCAGAGTTGTAAAGGGTCCAAGGAGACCCCCCCCCCTTCTCTTTAACCGAGGTGTGGGAGGCAGATCGGGTGCAAGGGTCTCGTCTTCCTTGGGAAACTAGCAGGCTGATCAAATTGCAAAGGGTTCGAGGTAGCCCCCCTTCTCTCATCCCTGTCTTCCTTCTTGGCTTTCTGTGACACCCTCTTATTTGAAAGATTATCCAGAAAGATCAAGGCCGAGTTTCTAAAAGCAGAAGTTGATAGCATGAAAAATCACGTTAGAAATCTCATGTGAACTGTACTGCCTTGAATGATTACCGATTTGAAAAAGCTACATTACATACAACAAACTGAACTTTAATGTTCCACAGAAATATTATTCCTCCCAAATTACACTCCATTTTCTAAAAGATTAGCACATATACAGGCAAATAAATTTTATGATACCAATCATCTGCATGATACCATACATCTCAAACGTAGAGGAAGATATTCTCTTCTTCACTTGCCTGCTGAACCAGATTAGTCCAATTTAGAACTTTTTTTATTCACTGCTGAGCAAAAAGCAAGCATAGCTCAATGGTATATTAAAAGCTTCACTTTCAATCCAACTTCTCATGTTACTTCCATAGAAAGGAGCTACAAATCTAGTGTCCACTTCAGCAAACATCAGATCAGTATCACAACTGCAGTTCAGCTTTGATTTTGAAGGGGGAAGTGGGAGGTATTATTCTGTCATGAGAGAGTGGGGAACAGTCACAGGCTGAATTTCAGTTTAACAGGCACAGCGTCGGCAACTATGCAAAAAGGAAGCTGAGGTACTTCATTCCTAACAAAAAATTACTCAGAGGCTAAACAGATTAGTCTCTATGGACTGTCTAGGCTGGGACATTAGTCAGCAGCAACAGTAGGATTCATTCTGTTGAAGAGACAAGGATGCCAAATTTCACTTACCATGAGAGTCAGATCCCAACTTCTTAGAAGCCATTTAGAACCTGAAAAAACATTTCAAAATAGCTTTAACAACATTATACAAGTAGCACAGCTGTTCTGATTTTATTTGGGGGGGGGGGGGGGGGGGGGGGAATATGTTGGCAGCTTCTGTAGGAAACTGCTAGAAGTTGTTCCGTTTTGTTCAGTGGACTCGGCCGGGCCTAGGGCGGGCCCACTGCTGGCCAAGGCTGAGCCAATTGGGAGCAGAATGTCCCGTGATAACGCCTCAAAACAGGAAAAAAAAAAAAAGGGGAAAAGATGTGAAGAAGCTGAGCGGGGGCAGAGAGGGGGAGGCACAAGCCCCGTGGGCCTTGCAGGCCTCACCCTCTGGCTTCCTGCCGGGAGACTG
The DNA here is from genome assembly GCF_036417535.1 of Chlamydotis macqueenii. Lineage (NCBI taxonomy): Eukaryota > Metazoa > Chordata > Aves > Otidiformes > Otididae > Chlamydotis > Chlamydotis macqueenii. The sequence continues at coordinate 33,422,578 of NC_141592.1, read as the reverse complement.
TCAGGGTTCGACTCAGCCCAGCCTGGCTGCAAGAAGTAGAGAGGAGATGAGATGTGAAGAGAACCTAGAGAGGCGTCTGCCTGCTGATTGTGAAGAATTTATTGTGAGAGGAATGGCTCCAGACGCCAAGGTCGGTGAAGAAGGAGGGGGAGGAGTAATGCGGCTCCTGGCAGAGATACCCCTGCAGCCTGTGGTGACGACCATGGTGGAGCAGGCTGTCCCCCTGCAGCCCATGGAGGTCCACGGAGGGGCAGAGATCCACCTGGAGCCCGTGGAGGACCCCACTCCGGGTCAGGTGGAGGCCTGAAGGGGGCTGTGGCCTGTGGAGGGCACGCGCTGGGCAGCACTCCATGGAAAAGCGACCCACGCCGGAGCAGTTCACAAAGGACTGTGGCCCGTGGGAGGGACCCCACGATGGAGTAGGGGAGGAATGTGAGCAGTTTTTCCCCTGAGGAGGAAGGAGCAGCTGTACCCGGTTCGTAGGATTCCTATGCACAAAGGTCACCCAGCATATGATATTTGAAAGCACAACGGTATTTATTGCTCGGTTGTAGCCTTGCATAAGCAGTTACCAGCATAAGCAGTTCCAGTTGCATGAGCAGTTACCAGCGTATTGTTTTCCCTTTGTGAGAGCCTTACCGACCCAACTGCGCCGGAGACACCGCGAGCAGGAGGGTGATGATCAGCGGGGTCAGAGCAGAGAAGGGAGGCAGGCGCAGCACCCTCAGGGCGTCCCCTGTTGTTCGTAGAGTGAGCTCTGGGTCCTTTCTCTCTCCTCTGCTCCGAGCCGCCTCTGTTTATCCCCTCAGCAGATTCAGTGGCAGAGTACTGACCAGGTGTTGGTGCACGCGTGGCCAGCGCATGCAGCAAGGCCTGCCAAGTACGTGCCCTGCTGGCTAACGGCGGTTCCCGGATAGCAGCAACATCCTGCTCCATAACACCCCTCCTAGCTCCCCTCTCCGAGATAACACCCCTCCTAGCTCCCCTCTCCAAGGTCGCGTTCTCACAGCTGTGTGCAGCTTGTGATGTCCCACAGTGTCCCTACACGGACCATCACTGAGATCCCTCACACAGCAGCATAAAGCAACAAGTGATGAACTGACCACAACCCCCATTCCCTCTTCCCCTCTGTGCCGCTTGGGAGGAGGGGAAAGAGGTAGAGATAATGTTAAGACTGGGAAGAGGGAGGGGTGGGGGAGGTTATCTTGTTCTCTGTCTCATTCTCCTGCTGTTTGTAGTAATAAATGAATAGTTTTCCCCAAGTCGAGTCTGTTTTGCCTGTGACGGTAACTTTAAGGTTTTATCCCTGTCTTTATCTGAAACCTTGAGCCTTTTTTTTCTTATATCATCTCCCCCTATTCTCTCAGAGGGTAGTGAAGAGGAGATTTAGAAGAATAAAAGACTAATCAGAATAATAAAATTATCAAATATATATCCTAGCAGGAACCCTGCCTAACAATTTAATTCTCATATGAAAATATAAACTACTAACCTTGAGAGAAAGAACAGCAGAGTCATAAACTTAACATAAGGAGATACTTTCAGGATGCTCTAGCAGGAGCTAAGATAAGTTAGATGGGAACATCCTGAGGGGGTACAGACACAGTGGCTGAAACCAAGATAAAGGGACTTAGGAAGTTTAGAACCAACTGATAAGGTGAAATAACCAAGGAAACTGGGAACCAGCAAAGATAAGTCATCAAGAAAACACCCTGGCAGCAAGAACAAAGCAGGACAAAGGTCTGAACCCAGGCAGCTGGACATGGTGATAAGGAGGAGAGAACGACCACCAGAGAGACTGTGACTCCTGAGCACAGACACAGATGGACGCAGAGACCGGGGAATAACCTGTCCTGGGAGGAAACTTATGATAATGATTTCTCGGAAACCTAATTAATATATAACCAAGTCCGCAGGAATTCTATGAATATGCATGTCTACGATGCATAAATACTGTACCTGTTGCTTAACACGTTGCGCACGTTTGGAGGAGCGATCCCCCATGCTGCCCAGCGCTGAATAAACGTACCTACTTTACAATCTTACAGATTGTGGAGTCTGTTTTCCGCACATCAGTGGGGGGAGTGAGAGAGAGACTGTGTAGTCTGGTCCTGAGTGGGGCTAAACTACGACACTATAAAAGCCTTAAGGATATTCTCCTGGACTGATAACACAAAATTGGATTTTGTCCAAAATTTATTTCTAAGTTACTACTTCAAATTCATTTAAGTCCACAATTTCGTTATACACTATATATCCAGTCTCGCTCAGTGGTATAAAATTTTTTCCTCCATATTAGAAATTTCTTTAGCAGCTACAGTAATGAATGCAACCCCTGAAACACTTAAAGCAATGAATAACTACACAGAAACAGCTCATTTTATGTGCAAAAGCAGTCTTCAGATACACATTAGCTTCATTTCCTCAGGACATTTTGACAGATCTGACTCAGCTTCAACAATCTAGCCTTACTTCTATTTTATAACTAGATCAGAGTAGGTTGCTGGATGAGATTGCCCCATGACCATCCAACAGTCATACCCACAGGTTTTCCTCTCTAAACATCTAACAGACTGGCAACAATATGGGACTGCTAACAGTACAGAGATCTATCTCAATGGACCATCATTACTACGACAAAGCACCAGGATTTCTTTTTTTTTTTAAAGAAGGAAAGTGGAAAGACTATGGGTTGACCATTCCTCAACTGAGATATCAGATTTTAACCTGTAACCTGAGAATCAGTCCCAGTTTGCCTCTTTTATAACCCATGTCTGATTCAATCCAACTTACTATAAGTAAATAAATTCAGTGCTGCCTAACAACAGAACAGGAGCATCACATTTACGTCCCCACAGCAACATCAAATTACAGGAGAACTATGCCTTGAAGAAAGCTTGTAGTAAAATGGATACATAACTTCTCTCTTTCCCTTCAAGTTGGGAGAGAAGACCTTTACATTACTCTGTAAAATCAATTTATCCAGAGTATAGCCAGATCTCTGCACTAAATATTGGTGTATTTCAAGTGTTCATCTCCTTGAGAGAGGGGAGAGAAGGCAGAACTACTTTATCAGTCCAATATCATAACACATATAGAACATCCCAAGAGACAGGCAGACCTTCAGAACAAAAACACCAAAACAAAACAAAAAACAACAAAACAACAAAAACAAACAAAAACAAAACCACACATCACACACCACAACTAAGTCTGGACATACAAGCTGTTCTTTCAAAATTTCCTAGTCACAGGAAAGACAGTATTTTTTAACATTTAATAAAATGCCATCCCCACGCAAACAAGGACTTGGAATGAATCTGATAATTTAAGAGAGTGAAAATCCCCAATGCTGTGTCATAGTTTAGATCCGCTCAGGACCAAGCTATGCATTCTCTCACTCACTCCCTTCACCCTTGTCCTGGTTCTGGCCAGGATAGAGTTAATATTTACCTGAGCTGGGTGGAGAACTGAAGCTGGTAGCCCCTATGGCTGGGATAGTTAACTAATTAGCTAACAGCTGGGGTTAATTTACCCAAATTAGCCAAAGGGCTATTCCATCCCATCTGACATCATGCTCAGTATATAAGTGAGGAGGGTGCTGAAGGGAGGCCCTCCTAGTTGGAAGAGACTGGATGTGGAGATCTGTTGTGAGCTATTGTACTGTATTTGTGTTCCATCACTCTATTGTTTTCTTCTGTCATTACTGTTAAATTTACTTTTTGTTCAATCTCAACCCGCGTGTTTGGTTTTTTTCCTGGTTTTCTTTTGTTTGTCAAATCTCCTCCTATTCTCTTGGAGAGTGGGGGGAGTGAGAGAGAGAGACTGCATAGTCTGGTCCCTGTTGGGGCTGAACTACGACACCCTCCAAAGGAATGGGGGAGAGATAATATAACAAAAAGGCTCGAGGTTTGAGATAAGGACAGGGAGAGATCCTTAAAGTTACTGTTACAGCCAAAACAGACTTGATTTGGGGAAAACCAAAGCAGGATAATGAGAAAGAACAAAAACTAATTCTCCTCACCTCTCTCTCTTCCCGGACTTAACTTCATTTTCAATTATCATCTCTAACTCCTTCCCCACTCCGAGAGGCACAGGGAGGGGGGAAGAGGGAATGGGGGTTATGGTCAATTCATCACTTGTCGCTTTATGCTGCTCCTTCCTCCTTGGGGGAAGAACTCCTCACATTCCTCCCCTGCTTCAGCGTGGGGTCCCTCCTGTTACACGACATAAATGTTGAAAATTAAATATCAACATGAGGTGATTCTTGCTAACTGTAGAACTGTAGTCACATAGGCTAAATCTTCATAAAATTTGTTTGTTCCTAAAGGGAGTGGGACCCTAGAGATATTATAATACGCATTTGTTAGAAGCTAGCCTAGCATATCGTTAATACAATGGTAAGTCCTAAACACCCCAAACACCACCTGCAGAAATAGGCCCTGAGCCATCACTTTGGAGCCAGGAAAATCAAGCAGCACCGCGACCTGTTCTCAAGACCATCTATGGAGATTTCAAGGAGGAGTTTGACCAGCGAATTCGAGGAGGGGGCGTTTTGACGATCACCAAGACCACCAAAAGACCCTCAACTCAAAAGACTGAGCATGCGCGAGTGGGTGGGGAAATGATGTAATGGTTTCTCAGAAAATTTATGTTTATGCATATTATTTCTTGGAATTTAATGAATATGTATAATTAATGTGTATTTAACCCGTGCTGTTGATCAAATGGGTGCGCACGCTAGGTGGAGCGATCCCCCGTGCGCCCAGCGCTGCAATAAAGAAGTGCCTGCTTCTTAACTTCTCATTGCTGTTAAGGAGCTGTCCTCTTATGAGGACAGGCTGAGAGAGTTGGGGCTGTTCAGCCTGGAGAAGAGGAGGCTCTGGGGAGACCTGATAGTGGTCTTCCAGTACCTCAAGGGGGCCTACAAGAAAGATGGGGAAAGGCTGTTTAGTAGGGCCTGTTGCGATAGGACAAGGGGTGATGGTTTTAAAATAGAGGGGGGTAGATTTAGATTAGAAATTAGGAAAACATTTTTTACAATGCGAGTTATAGAACACTGGAACAGGTTGCCCAGAAAGGTGGTGGAGGCCCCATCCCTGGAAAGGTTCAAGGCCAGGCTGGATGAGGCTCTGAGCAACCTGATCTGGTCGGGGATGTCGCTGCTCCTTGCAGGGGGGTTGGACTAGATGACCTTTGAAGGTCCCTTCCAACCCTAACCATTCTATGATTCTATACAGTCTCTCTCTCTCTCGCTCCCCACCCTCTGAGAGAACAGGAGGAGATGATATAAGAAAAACGGCTCAAAGTTTGAGATAAGGACAGGGAGAAAATCCTTAAAGTTACCATTATGGGCAAAACAGACTCAACTTGGGGAAACCTATTCATTTATTACTAAAACTAGCAGGAGAATGAGACAGGGAATAAGATAACCTCCCCCACCCCTCCCTCTTCCCAAGCTTAACATTATCTCTACCTCCTTCCCCTCCTCCCAAGCAGCACAGGGGGGAAGAGGGAATGGGGGTCGCGGTCAGTTCATCACACGTTGTTTTACGCCACTGTGTCATAGTCGGGGGAAGAACTCCTCACATTCCTCCCCTGCTCCAGCGTGGGGTCCCTCCAATGGGCCACAGTCCTTCATGAAACTGCTCCGGCGTGGGTCATCTCTTCCACGGGGTGCAGTCCCTCCAGAACAGCTGTCCCAGTGGGCCCTCCACAGGCCACAGCCTCCTTCAGGCCTCCACCTGCCCCAGCATGGGGTCCTCCATGGGCTGCAGGTGGATCTCTGCCCCTCTGTGGACCTCCATGGGCTGCAGGGGGACAGCCTGCTCTACCATGGTCATCACCACAGGCTGCAGGGGAATCTTGGCCAGGAGCCGCATTACTCCTCCCCCTCCTTCTGAACTGACCTTGGCCTCTGCAGCCGTTCCTCACAACAGGCTGGCAGACGCCTCTCAGGATCCTTTTTACATCTCATTCACTTCTCATCTCCTCTCCACTTCTTGCAGCCAGGCCGGGCCGAGTTGGGCCCAGTCAGCTGCCTGGCGGGAGGCCAGAGGGTGAGGCCTGCAAGGCCCACAAGGCTCGCGCCTCCCCCTCTCTGCCCCCACACAGCTTCTTCACATCTTCTCTTCTTCTTTTTTTTTCTGTTTTCCCCTTCTTAAATACGTTATCGCAGAGGCGTTATCACGGAACATTCTGCTACCAATCGGCTCGGCCTTGTCCAGCAGTGGGTCCGCCCTAGGCCCGGCCGAGTCCACTGAACAAAGGGGAGCGACTTCTAGCAGTTTCCTACAGAAGCTGCCACCTTAGGCCCCCCCTCACTAACAAAACCAGAACAGGCTGAAGAGAAGTTCTGTCTACTAACTAAATTTCTCACAGATCAATTTATCAAAATATTCAACCCAGCACCAACTGTAAAATATAGGAATGGGCTGATGTAAAAAACTTACGATACAGAGACTGGACATTGACAACAATATTGAATATCCTGAATTATCAATCCCTAAAGTTTGTGGAAGCAACAGAAAACCATAAGCTTATACAATTAAAAAGGAGGAGGATGACTAAGGTGATACCTTCTGTGGCATTACAGCACTTTTGCCACCAGCACCAGCCAAAACAGCTCTGGCTGCCAGTGTGACAGAATTAGATGAGGTCGTCTGCTGGATTGGTCCAGAAATCTGACTCCTATTCTGTTAGGGATTTTTGTCTCTAGGAGAAGTACTGGGCACTGCAAAACACCATGTAAACAATGGAGATGGAGCTCTTCCATGTGTTTTTTATGATTATTCATCATTAAGATTTTTCTATTCATCAACAAACTATACAGTAAGCCTCCCAGCTGATCAGGATATTTTCTATACTGATCAGTATACTCTTAAAATATTATGAAAACTGAAATTCAATTCATTAAAGAGAAACTAATATTTATTCATTCACATATCTTATACCTGATATTTCCTTGGTTTTCCCTTTGAAGTTTCAGGCACCTTTGTTTCAGCTTACACTTGACTTATGTAGAGTGTCTGATCTTAGTAGAAGCAACTTCTTCCTTGACTCCTTTGTTCCACAGTGTGCTCACAGGGTGGGGGGAGGGGAAGAAGTATCAAACTTGCAGGCCAGATACAGCCAGTGAGACAAGAAAGGTGCAATACACTTTCCATTTTGTTTCTGAGACTAAAACCACAAGCTTGCAAAAGCTACGTTTAAAAACTTAAGTCATTAAGTAGCAGTACTACCATGGTACTGCAACCTAACACGATCCTGCACATAGATCAGTCCAACTCTGCTATGCTGCTACCACACGCACCATCTCAGCCCCATTCCCTTCCCCATGGCTAGTACAGTGCTACACACATAGCTCTGTTCTGTATGGAAAAAAGGAGAGTAGGAGGCCAAAACAGTTTTTCCCCTCTTCCCTGAAAAATGCTGTTGCAGAGCAGAGATGCCAGGTATGCAGAGTCAGCCCTAGGAAGCCAACAGTTGCAGGAGTGCCTGCACAGGGACAGAAAGTCCCATGGTCTAAGGATCATAAGGTAAGGAAGGCGAGGAAGAGGTCTGGCTAATTGCAGTACCACCTCTTCCTCTTTTTCCTTAACGTCCTAGATAACAGTTGGAGTAAGATTCCCTGAACCAAGCTCTCACAAAAGCCTCTTAACCCTATAACAGGCTGCAAGATGCAGTATGTCTTCTATCAATAGCACAGCCACCAAAGTTACATCACCAGTCACAACTCAGTTGCTCCTTAATTTGAAAATACTAGAGGCAATGGTTTCAAGCTGCGCCAGGGGAGATTCAGGCTGGACATTAGGAAATATTACTTCTCGGAAAGGGCAGTCAGGCACTGGAATGCACTGCCCAGGGAGGTGGTGGAGTCACCGACCATGGGGGTGTTCAAGAAACGTTTGGATGTTGTGTTGAGGGATATGATTTAGCTGAGAAGTATTGGTGATGGTTGGACTGGATGATCTTTTAGGTCTTTTCCAGTCTTGATAATTCTGTGATTCTGTGATACTCACTTATCATTTAAGAATATCCACCTCAAAGTGCTTAATTCGTCGTGAATACATTTTTACTGAGTCCAAGATGGCAGCTATATTAGTTACACAGCCAAGTGCCAGAGTTCACCTGCTTATCTTTATTATAATGAAACAGCATCAATATCCTTCTGTCTAAACTGGAGAGACAGGGGTTTGATGGATGGACCACTCAGTGGGTAAGGAGTTGGCTGGATGGCCCCACTCACAGAGTGGTGGTCAACGGCTCAATGTCCAAGTGGAGACCGGTCACGAGTGGCGTCCCTCAGGGGTCCGTGCTGGGTCCTGCCCTGTTCAACATCTTTGTCGGCGACATGGACAGTGGGATAGAGTGCACCCTCAGCAAGTTCGCCGATGACACCAAGCTGTGTGGTGCCGTTGACATGCTGGAAGGGAGGGATGCCATCCAGAGGGACCTTGACAGGCTGGAGAGGTGGGCCCGTGCCAACCTCATGGAGTTCAACCAGGCCAAGTGCAAGGTCCTGCACCTGGGTCGTGGCAATCCCAGGCTGGGTAGGGAATGGATCGAGAGCAGCCCTGAGGAGGGGGACTTGGAAGTGCTGGTGGATGAGAAGCTCAACATGAGCAGGCAATGCACCCTTGCGGCCCAGAAGGCCAACCGCATCCTGGGCTGCATCAAGAGGAGCGTGGCCAGCAGGTCGAGAGAGGGGATTCTGCCCCTCTACTCCGCTCTGGTGAGACCCCACCTGGAGTACTGTGTCCAGTTCTGGAGCCCCCAACACAAGAAGGACATGGACCAGTTGGAGAGGGTCCAGAGGAGGCCACGAAGATGATCAGAGGGCTGGAGCACCTCTCCTATGAGGACAGGCTGAGAGAGTTGGGGCTGCTCAGCCTGGAGAAGAGGAGGCTCCGGGGAGACCTGATAGCGGTCTTCCAGTACCTCAAGGGGGCCTACAAGAAATCTGGGGAGAGGCTGTTTAGTAGGGCCTGGTGTGACAGGACGAGGGGTGATGGTTTTAAAATAGAGGGAGGTACATTTAGATTGGAAATTAGGAAGAAATTTTTTACAGTGCGAGTTATAGAACACTGGCCCAGGTTGCCCAGAGAGGTGGTGGAAGCCCCATCCCTGGAAACGTTCAAGGCCAGGCTGGATGAGGCTCTGAGCAACCTGATCTGGTTGGAGATGTCCCTGCTTCTTGCAGGGGGGTTGGACTGGATGACCTTTGAAGGTCCCTTCCAACCCTAACCATTCTATGATCATTAGATTTCTGTAAGATGACTTTTTTTTTTTTTGCTTGTTTGGAATTTTTAAGTGGTGTTGTGGTTTTGTTTGGTGAGGGGGGGCCTAAGGTGGCAGCTTCTGTAGGAAACTGCTAGAAGTCGCTCCCCTTTGTTCAGTGGACTCGGCCGGGCCTAGGGCAGACCTGCTGCTGGCCAAGGCCGAGCCAATTGGGAGCAGAATGTCCTGTGATAACGCCTCGGCAATAATGTATTTAAGAAGGGGAAAACACAAAAAAAAAAGAAGAAGAGAAGATGTGAAGAAGCTGAGCGGGGGCAGAGGCGCAGAGGGGGAGGCGCGAGCCTCGTGGGCCTTGCAGGCCTCACCCTCTGGCCTCCCGCCAGGCAGCCGACTGGGCCCAACTCGGCCTGGCCTGGCTGCAAGAAGTGGAGAGGAGATGAGATGTGAACGAGATGTAAAAAGGATCCTGAGAGGCGTCTGCCAGCCTGTTGTGAGGAACGGCTGCAGACGCCAAGGTCAGTGAAGAAGGAGGGGGAGGAGTAATGCGGCTCCTGGCCAAGATTCCCCTGCAGCCTGTGGTGACGACCATGGTGGAGCAGGTTGTCCCCCTGCAGCCCATGGAGGTCCACGGAGGAGCAGAGATCCACTTGGAGCCCGTGAAGGACCCCACACTGGGGCAGGTGGAGGCCTGAAGGAGGCTGTGGCCCGTGGAGGCCCCGCTGGGGCAGCCGTTCTGGAGGGACTGCACCCCGTGGAAGAGACGACCCACGCCGGAGCAGTTCCACGAAGGACTGTGGCCCGTGGGAGGGACCCCACGCTGGAGCAGGGGAGGAATGTGAGGAGTTCTTCCCCCGACCATGAAGCAGCGGCGTAAAACAACGTGTGATGAACTGACCGCGACCCCCATTCCCTCCTCCCCCCTGTGCTGCTTGGGAGGAGGGGAAGGAGGTAGAGATAATGTTAAGCCCGGGAAGAGGGAGGGGTGGGGGGAGGTTATCTTGTTCCCTGTCTCATTCTCCTGCTAGTTTTAGAAATAAATGAATACTTTTCCCCAAGTGGAGTCTGTTTTGCCTGTGATGGTAACTTTAAGGATCTCTCCCTGTCCTTATCTCAAACCTCGAGCCGTTTTTCCTTATATCATCTCTCCCTGTTCTCTCGGAGGGTGGGGGGAGTGAGAGAGAGACTGCGTAGTCTGGTCCCAGTCGGGGCTGAGCTACGACAGTTATTTTGGCACCCAACGTGGGGCAGGAAGGGTTGAGGTAAGGACAGATCTGACTAGAGTGTGGTAAAGTTGTTACAAGTGCTCATTATTTTATTTGAGTCCCTGGTCTCAATGTTGTACTACGTGTTCACATGGTTGTGTTATGTCTGTCCTAAGTTGCATCACATATTTCCTTTGATGCTGTTTATCACTTCTCGGAAATGGATCAGAATTCTCATTTTGATTTACTGGGCACTACTGGCTTATGATATGGTAACATCACTGGTCATGAAATTAGTCTGGTCCTTGTTTTCGGCATTGCTGGCGACTCCGTACTTTGGATGCCATTTGGTAAGAATTATTAATAATCGCACATTTTTCTTTTTCTCCCCGGAGAACCAATCTATGGGGAAGTCAGAGGAGGGTACCTTCCCCTACTCCTTTACCTTCCCTTTTTCTTTTGAGCGAGTCACATCAGCTCTTGAGAATTTTGAATATCCTTGGGATGTGCAAGCCAGCATACTCCTATTGCTCTGCCTTCCTGGCATCCATCTTTCCTGCTCGTTTTGCTGGCATCGTTCCCTCTCCCTTGCTGGCTCCCTTTTGCTCCTTCGCTTGCCGCTCGGTTTTGTTTCCGTGATCGCTGCTCGGGACGGGCTGTATCGGTCATTGGGACATCGGGTGGTGAGAAAACACATATTGTTCACTTTGTATATTTTAATATCCTTATATTCTGTTATTATTGTAGTTTTCCCTTTTTATTTTAGTAAATTGTCTTTATCTCAACCCACGAGTTCTCCTTCCTTCCCAATTCCCTCCCCCATCCCACTGGGGAGGGGGAGGGTGAGCAAGAAACTGTGTGGTGATTCAGGCTAAACCATTACATGTGGGGAATAAAAAAACTTGATAAGGTGATTACTCATTTCCATATATTGTAATTTCTTTTACTAATTATGAAAACAAAACCATTCTACCTTTCCCTTTAAAATTATAGATTTTGAGCTATCAAAACTCAGGAAGACAGTTCTTGAATTATACTAAATAGCTTCATAAAAGTGTTTTACTTCTGGTAAACACTGAGGTAAACAGAATACAAGGCATTATCAGGAAGTTAGAAACTACAAAACCGAAGTATTCTTACACCAGCATATACATCCACAGTACGTCTACATCTCAAATGCAAGTAAAAATACGATCCTCTTCCCTATTCAAAAGCAGAACAGCTAACTGGAAAAGATCCAGAAACAGGTAATAATAATAAGCATAAACAGAGATGCGGAAGGACTACCATCCATGAAGTAAACAAGATTTTGTCTCTTCAATCTACAAGATGCAACCAAAGAGCAAATACAGTAGAAATCTAAAGTCACAAGTGGCACAGGGAAGATGAGTACTATGGTTTTCACAACACAAGAGCCAGAAATTAACAAATTACCTGAAGGCAGGCTTGACAAAAACCACGTACGCACTCCCTCAAAAGCAGATGTTTCACTTCACAGAAGATTTAATTACTGTCGGGAGGAACTTACTTCCAAATATCATGGATGCTAACCATTTACTCAGATTTCAACAGCAATCAGCTCTTAGAAGGCAAATTGATCAAGGGTTATTAAACAGAAAGGTATTCCCTTGACTCAGGCAGTCCCTGAAATTGCCAGAAAGCAGAAGAGTTTAGGGAAAGGAGTGTCACCCTACTTGCCTGACCTCATGCTATTCCCCAGGTCCAGCCCAAGACAGAGTGTCAGGACTCAATCCCTCTGAGCTGACCGCACAGGTTCTCACCTCCATTAAATGGTACCTTCAAAAGCAGTATCGAGACACCACAAAGGCGGAGCAAGGCTGCAAAGCTACAAGCTAACGCAGCGCCCGCAGGCTAGTTCCCCTCCACGGCCGGGAAAGCGGTTTCCCCAACCTGCAAGCCCCCCTCCGAGGAGGCCAGCAATCCCGTAGCCACCCGGCCGGCACTTCACATCTGCTGAATCATGACGGGGACGCGGAGGGTCTCTCGCCTCGGACGAGGAGAAGAGGCGGCGAAGTTTGGCCTGGCGGAGGGCCTGGGGAGCAGCCGGCTGCGTCCCCCAGTTCAAGAGGGACCAGCACCCGCACCCCCTAACCCTCCCAATTCGCTTGTTACCTGCGCGGCGCCTAGCGGCTCCGGCTGTCCCCACAATCGCTGCTCACTACTCGCCCCTACAAAAGTCACGCCGCGTCACCACTTCCAGCCTCACAACCAGGCGACGCCATCTTGCCTACCTGTCCTCCGCCTCGACAACGACGCGCTAACGTTACTCCACAATGTCACTTGCCCCCCCCCGGCCCAATCAGGAAGTGCTCACAGTGACGTCATCTCAGCGGGCAGAGAGGCGAGGCTCGCCTCTTTCCGCAAGGGGTGGGGCGAGGTGGTGAGTGGTGGTCCGGTCCCTGTCCAGGGGCTCCTCCAGCCTCTCTTCCACCTGGGCACAGCGACAGGTTGTCCCGGGGACAGGATGAAGGTAACGAGCCGGGCCCAGAGGGGGCATTTTGCCCCATACACCTCAGCAGCCATGGCTGCCTCGATGCCTGCCCATGACAAGGGGCTACGCACCCACCCAGCATGGCTGAGGAGGCACTCCCACTGGGATGCACTGCAGCAAGGTGCTTACCTCCAAGAGCAGCTTTGGCAGCAGGTTTTCAGCCTTTTGAGAGGGCCTTGATCCAAAATGGAGGGGTTTTGTCCAAAATGCAGATGGCAGCTCTGTGTGCGGAGGGGGATTCTAGCCAAATGAGAATTATCCCTTGGGCTCAGGAAAGCCTGAGGTTCTTTTATTATTATTATTTTTTTTTTTAATTTGGCTTTTCATAGCACCCTTGTCTTTGAGGTTTGATAGATGAAAATGCAAAAAAAAAAAAGGCATAAAAATGCCTTCTTTATCAGGAAAATAGTATGTTTACTGATTTCATGTGATTTGAGATATCAGAGCATTTCAAGTGGTCAGGAGCTGGTTTTTTTTGGTCTACCTGCATGTCACACATTTCTCTTTTCCTCTCTTTTCTCTGCAATGCCACTTGTAAAACAGCAACAATTGGGTTTAGGCTACTCTAATTTTTGCCTCTATAAGCATAGGAAAAAGCGTATACGAGCCATGTGGACATAAGGAAAAGCACACATCCATTCACATTAGTTTTAAAGTGCTGCAATTAAATACAAATATTCTGTATGCCCTTTAATTCCCCTGTAATAAAGGAGTTTCCTGGTGGAAAGTTTGACTAAGTGTCTCATTGTGCACCAAGCAATGTGCACTGGACACTTGTATTCACTCGGAGAAGCCAGGTGATAAAGCCAAGCTGTCTGCTAGTTAAAAGGGTCTCTCTAAGGAAAACCTGGGATGTTTTGCAAAGCGAAGCTAGTGACAGGCGTTAGCCCTTCCAGGCTGGCAGTGGAAGGGGAGGAGGAGGTGTTTTATGCTTGTGGTCAGATTTTCCCACAGGAGAGATTGAGAACTTGAGTATAAATTGTGCATGTTACAATCAACAGGAATACTCTCATGGGCTGGCTCTCAGTGGATGATACCAAACCCATGTATTCTGCTGCTTCAAGGCTGCTTTTTGTCTCACACAAGCAGCACAGGTGTGGGGCTGCCAAAATGATATCCATGAATGAAATTTTTATGAAATTTACATGAATGAGTTTTTATGAAATTTTCCATTAGGCAAGGACAATTAATATCTTGTGAAACAGAATCTGGCTTGAGCAAGCCAAGTTACTTAGTATAAATAACGCATACTCTGCTAATGACTATACCCTTGAAGAGAAGCTGAAAGACTGATTAAAAAAAAAAGAAACATCTTGCTCCAGAAAGTGTCGAAAGCTGGATAAGCATGAAGTAAGTAAAGATCTGCATAGGAAAGGGAGAACCAAGATAAGCAAAGAGTAACACGGCAGACATGGCCCTGAAAGAGCAGAACAATGCCAAAACACCAAGACAGGTTCAGCCACACCTCTAGTGATAGAGTTGGCTCCAAGTTAATAAGTGCCATGTTCCAATTATCCTTGTGTGAAAACTGTGTGAAAATGTAAACTAACCTTGAGAGAAGAAACAGTAGAGTTGAAAAATTTAACAGGTGACAGAACAAAGTAGTTTCAGGATGCTCCAGCAGGTGCTGAGATAAGTCAGACAAGTACCTCCCAAAGGAGTACAGAGAAGCCAGCAGACCCTGACCAGAACCAAGATAAAGGGGGCTTAAGGAATTTACAAGCAGAGTGATGAGCCAAGACAAGGCCCTGTATGGAAGAGAGACCCAGAGTTCAACTAAAGAACGCTGACTTTTGGGGGTCTGCGACCACCAGAGACCCCCACAGGACCACCAACCCATTTCACTACCGTGCACAAAGAACATTTAAACATGTTAAGTAGTTCCAGGAAATGTGATGAATATACTAATGATTTCTTGGAAAACTAATGAATATGCATATATAACCTCTATATATTCTCTGTTTTCGAATGAGGGCATGCATGCTAGGAGGAACCATTCCCCCGTGCATCCAGCACTGCAATAAAGAACGCCTGTTTTCTAAAACTCCAAAACGAGTCTTGGAAAATTTATTTGCACCGACTTTTCTGGTATCTCTAGTGCTAAAATCGCCCCCTCCTCAGGTAAAGATCCCCACTCACCGAGCATAAAGAAGTACTGTATCTTTAAAATGACGTAAGAAAAGAGCTAACCAATTGCAGTTAAGTAGGTGTGACCAAAAGGTGGAACTGTTATTCTGAATTGTATACGTATGTAATGCAATTGTAACCAGGTGTGCTAGCTTTGTGGATTTACTACCTAGCACCCATCTCTGTGCAGACATGAAATAAATGCCTCTGCTCTGTGTGTAAGACTGGTGTACTGCACACTGGGTAAATGAACCCAGATTTGGGACAATACAGGCATTACCCAGCAAGCTTCGGTTGCTCAAAAATAAATGAAGAAAGAAAACAGCTAGCCTACACCTCTACTATGCTTAAATTGACGGGGCTCGGGGAGGCCGCCAGCCAGCCCCAACGATTCGTATAGGGTAGCTGGGAACGGACACGGAGCGAAGCCGGGAAGCTTCACCTCGAGCTGGAACGCCGCCCCACCCCGACAGGGCCACGCTGCCTGGCAACCGCAAAGGGGACGGGCAACTCGCCGTCCTGCCTCCTCCGGTTGCTAGGAAACGAGGCTCTCGGGCGGGGCATAGGAAGCGCCGCAAAGGCGCGACGCGACTGTCGTAAAAAAATCCCGGGGAAAATGTCGTGAAGCGTGGTCGGTGGGGCCTGCAGCGGCGACGATAGTGACTAAGTCTAGCTCCTCGCACTTATATGCCCCGTCTTCCCGCGGCTACCTCCGTCTCCTGCTCCATGTGGGGCCCGGGTCGGGCTCTCGGCATCTTCTTCTCCTTCTCCTATGGCTCGGAAAACAGTTAGCAGGAAGCGGAAAGTGGTAGCGGGCGCCGCCGGGGGGCTCCAGGGGGAGCAGGTAGGCCGTGGAGGTGGGAATGGGTGTATGGCGATGGAGGGGGAGCCCTTGTCCCCGGTGGGGAGTGAAACGCGCCGGTGCCTTGGGGTGACCCTGACTGGGAGTTGCCGTGTCCCGGTGCCCAATTGGGGCGAGGAAGGACGGCGAGGGAGTTACGGTGCCTGGGAAAGGTGTTCTGAGGGGGGCGGGGAGGAGTAGTCTCGGCCCTGGTGACGGGGAGTGTCTCAGTGCGATACAGCAGGCAGCCCCCACTCCCTGCCCTGGTGGCGCTGGGGGCTCTCCTGGGTTCCTTTCCCCTGCCCCGCCCGGCGCTACTCCCATTGAGTTCAGCCATTCGGCCCGTAAACACCGAGTCCCCGCCGGCCCCGGGCTTACCGATGCTGCGGGGTGACCCCAGGCCGGGCCGGAGGAGGTTGATGAACAGCGCAGTCGATATCGGGCGGCCCCCGCGGTGTCACCCCCACACCTGCCGAGCTTGTGACGAGGGGCTGTTGGGGCTGCCCTCTTCTATTTAAAGTGCTTCTCGTTTTCCTCTTATTTCTATAAGTATCTGGCATCTCAACGGAGCTGAACCAATGTGGACTGTTTTAAATATCATTGTAGTATTACTTCTTCAGTAAATATTTATGTTTAATTTTATGTTGCTGTCGTAGTTCAGCCCCGATCGGGACCAGACTACACAGTCTCTCTCTCACTCCCCCCACCCTCCGAGAGAACAGGGGGAGATAATGTAAGAAAAACAGCTCGAGGTTTGAGATAAGGACAGGAAGAGATCCTTAAAGTTACCGTTACGGGCAAAACAGACTCGACTTGGGGAAAACTATTCATTTATTACTACAAACAGCAGGAGAATGAGACAGGGAACAAGATAACCTCCCCCCACCACTCCCTCTTCCCGGGCTTAACATTATCTCTACTACCTCCCCTCCTGAGTGGCACGGGGGGGGGGGGAAGGGAATGGGGGTTATGGTCAGTTCATCATACGTTGTTTTACGCTGCTGTATCATCGTCGGGGGAAGAACTCCTCGCATTCCTCCTCTGCTCCAGCGTGGGGTCCCTCCCACGGGCCACAGTCCTTCGTGAAACTGCTCCGGCGTGGGTCATCTCTTCCATGGGGTGCAGTCCCTCTAGAACAGCTGCCCCAGCGGGCCCTCCACGGGCCACAGCCTCCTTCAGGCCTCCACCTGCTCTGGTGTGGGGTCCTTCATGGGCTCCAAGTGGATCTCTGCCCCTCTGTGGACCTCCATGGGCTGCAGGGGGACAACCTACTCCACCATGGTCTTCACCACAAGTTGCAGAGGAATCTTGGCCAGGAGCCGCATTACTCCTCCCCCTCCTTCTTCACTGACCTTGGCGTCTGCAGCTGTTCCTCACAACAGGCTGGCAGATGTCTCTCAGGATCCTTTTTACATCTCATTCACTTCTCATCTCCTCTCCACTTCTTGCAGCCAGGCTGGGCTGAGTTGGGCCCAGTCGGCTGCCCGGCGGGAGGCCAGAGGGTGAGGCCTGCAAGGCCCACAAGGCTCGCGCCTCCCCCTCTCTGCCCCTGCTCAGCTCCTTCACATCTTCTCTTTTTTTTTTTTTTTTTTTTTTTTTTTCTCCCTGTTTTCCCATTCTTAAATACGTTATCGCAGAGGCGTTATCACGGGACATTCTGCTACCAATTGGCTCGGCCTTGGCCAGCAGTGGGTCTGCCCTAGGCCCGGCCGAGTCCACTGAACAAAGGGGAGCGACTTCTAGCAGTTTCCTACAGAAGCTGCCACCTTAGGCCCCCCCTCACTAACAAAACCAGAACAGTTGCTGAAGGCTATATCAGCATTTCTGAGTTAATCTTTGTGTATGGTATTCCATGGGTAGTTTGGAAGACTTGTGTATATTTCTGAGAATATCTTTGAATTTAGAAGGGTTGTGTCTTAAGTTTGTTCTAGTTTCTTTATCTAATTTCCATACTTCTTTTCCACAGTATGGGTGGGATCACTCAATTCATAAAAGGAAAAGACTCCCCCTGGTGAAAAGGTCTCTGGTGTACTACCTGAAAGGTAGAGAGGTCAGGATGCAGAATGAGTCCAGCTATCACCGCTTGTTGCATGGATATGCAGCCCAGCAGCTTCCCAGCCTCCTGAAGGAGAGAGAATTTCACCTCGGCACCCTTAATAAAGTGTTTGCCTCCCAGTGGCTGAACCATCGACAGGTGGTGTGTGGGACAAAATGCAACATAGTAAGTACTACCTCTCTGTTTCTCTTCCCTCTAACTTATCCATCCACAAATGATGCTTGCTGTAATCCAAATATGTAGACTGCCAAGGAAAATATTAGGAAGTAATTAGGAGCGGAATCAAAATCGTGCACAACTAATTTTTGAATGAAGATGATGCTCTAACGATGACCCATTCTCACCTGAATATATGGCAAGGTGCAGATGAATGCGAACCTGGATGCCAGGCCTGTACCTGGATGCAGCATCTGTCTAATCTTCACAGAGCTATTTACATCTGTTTGTGGGATGGAGAGCAACAATAGGGTTGTATCTTTCTTCTTGTCCTGCAAATGGAAAGTTAATGAGCGGTGCTAACTTTGCTGAATGGTAGCAATCATGCCTGGCAGAAGTTGCTAGTAAGACTTTTTTTTTTTTTTTTTTTTTTATGCTCAGTCTTACGTGATTTGACTTTATATATGATTCCATGCTGATGATTTTGAAAAACTGCTACAAAACTAAAAACTGTGATTAAACTCCAGATATTTCTCAGCATAGCTAGAAATGTTTCAAGCTTAAAAAAATGAATTTCAGATGTTCAGGATTATCCTTTGCTTGTTCACTTGGTAATTTTTTTTTCACTCTAAGTCTGTTTTCTGCGTTCAAATATCTTCCCTTGCTTATGTACCTTTATATGCTTCAGCAAAAATTGAAACTTCTTCAGACTCTTAAAGTGATGCTTTGGATTTGAAACATTATAGGGGAATATTAAAATTATGTCCTATGTAATTAATAAATGGAGGAGATCATACTACTCAAGTAATATTCTCTGTCGGAGTTAGTAGCCCAACTTCATTGGCTGAGGTTGCAATTTCATGGATTAAGTTCTAATTGAGTTAGTGCAAAATCCTAAATTTGTTCTTTGCAAGTTGGCGAGTGCCACAGAAGTGAGTCGAGTGTTGTAAGGAATCGGTAGATCGAGCAGCTCTTAAACCTCAAAGTATATCAGTTGGTGTGATATTCAAGGAGCACCTCCTCCAAGCTCAGCAGAGATGCATCCCGAAGAAGAGCAGGTCAGGTAAAAATGCCAGGCCTGCGTGGATGAGCAAGGAGCTCCTGGACCAACTGAAAGTAAAGAAGGAAGCCTACAGAGGGTGGAAGCGGGGACAGGTAGCCTGGGAGGTCTACAAAGAGGCTGCGTGAGTGGGCAGGGATCAGGTGAGGCAGGCGAAAGCCCTTACAGAATTGAATCTGGCCAGGGATATAAAATGCAACAAGAAAGGCTTCTATAGGTATGTAGGGGACAAAAGGAAGTCCAGGGAGAATGCGGGCCCCCTCTGGAAGGAAACGGGTGTCCTGGTTACCCGGGACATGGACAAGGCTGAGGTGCTCAATGACTCTTTTTTCCTCAGCCTTCACCAATAAGGGCTCTTGTCTCACCACCCAAGATGTAGAAGGTGCAAACAGGGACTGCAAGGACGAAGAACCACCCACTGTGCTGACGCGGAAGTCACGGACACTGCTGACGACCAATATGATCAAACAAATGCCAATTTATTGTTGATACATCCCGGTTAATATAGCCCTTCTAAATCCGTATTGTGCACAAGCTCTCTACTAATTGGCTAACTATATCATGCACGCGCTCCTAGCTAAAATATGATTCGTTAAGTCTCTATGTTCACACGCACGGCTCTCTCCACCTGCACCCTGCTTCACGTTCAGCCCCCCCAGTCACGTATGCCAGCTGTTTTCCTTCTTCTCAAGGTTGCTTCGTTTACTTTCTCACAGGCGGCCTCATTACTTTCTCACAGGCGGCCTCAGTGATGTCCTTGAGGCCTGCTGCTCACAAACATAACAATTCCATTCGGTCTGGATTGTTCACTAAGTGCCCCTGGTACTCCAGGTATCCAACACCACTGTACTGGAAGAGCAGGTTCAGGAACATCTGGCTATCGTATTTCAGAAATAGTGGCGGTCTGGTGAGGTCCCCGATGACTGGAAGAGAGGGAACATAACCCCAACTTTTAAAAAGGGGAATAAGGAAGACCCGGGTAACTACAGGCCGGTCAGCCTCACCTCTGTGCCTGGCAAGGTCATGGAGCAGATCCTCCTGGAAACCATGCTGAGGCACATGGAGAGCAAGGAGGTGGTTGGTGACAGCCAACATGGCTTCACCAAGGGCAGATGGTGCCTGACCCATTTGGTGGCCTTCTATGACAGGGTGACAGCATCGGTGGACAAGGGATGAGCAACTGACATCATCTACCTGGACTTGTGCAAGGCATTTGACACTGTCCCACATGACATCCTTCTCTCTAAACTAGAGAGACATGGGTTTGATGGACGGACCACTCGGTGGGTAAGGAGTTGGCTGGATGGCCGCACTCAGAGAGTGGTGGTCAACGGCTCAATGTCCAAGTGGAGACCGGTCACCAGTGGCGTCCCTCAGGGGTCTGTGTTGGGCCCGGCCCTGTTCAACATCTTTGTCGGCGACATGGACAGTGGGATAGAGTGCACCCTCAGCAAGTTCGCTGACAACACCAAGCTGTGTGGTGCCGTCAACACACTGGAGGGGAGGGATGCCATCCAGAGGGACCTTGACAGGCTGGAGAGGTGGGTCCGTGCCAACCTCATGAAGTTCAACCAGGCCGAGTGCAAGGTCCTGCACCTGGGTCGTGGCAATCCCAGGCACAAATCCAGGCTGGGCGGGGAATGGATTGAGAGCAGCCCTGAGGAGAAGGACTTGGGAGTGCTGGTGGATGAGAAGCTCAACATGAGCCGGCAATATGTTTGCGGCCCAGAAGGCCAACTGCATCCTGGGCTGCATGAAGAGGAGCGTGGCCAGCAGGTCGAGGGAGGTGATTCTCCCCCTCTACTCTGCCCTGGTGAGACCCCACCTGGAGTACTGTGTCCAGTTCTGGAGCCCCCAACATCAGAAGGACATGGACCAGTTGGAGAAGGTCCAGAGGAGGCCACAAAGATGATCAGAGGGCTGGAGCACCTCTCTTATGAGGACAGGCTGAGAGAGTTGGGGCTGTTCAGCGTGGAGAAGAGGAGGCTCCGGGGAGACCTGATAGCAGTCTTCCAGTACCTCAAGGGGGCCTACAAGAAAGATGAGGAGAGACTCTTCAGCAGGGTCTGATGTGACAGGACAAGGGGTGATGGTTTTAAAATAGAGGGAGGTAGATTCAGATTAGATATTTGGAAAAAATTTTTTACACTGAGGGTGGTGGAACACTGGCCCAGGTTGCCCAGAGAGGTGGTGGAAGCCCCATCCCTGGAAACGTTCAAGGCCAGGCTGGATGAGGCTCTGAGCAACCTGATCTAGTCGGGGATGTCCCTGCTCCTTGCAGGGGGGTTGGACTAGATGACCTTTAAAGGTCCCTTCTAACCCTAACCATTCTACCATTCTATGATTCTATGGTGGTTTCTTTGTCTGAAGATTTTTTTATTTGTTTGGGGTTTTTTTTTGTTTGTTTTTTTCAGTTCAGATGTTCTGTTATTCATAGTTATACAGCGGAAGGCTTTCATGCAGTATTGTTACCATAAAAGTTGGTCAAGAAAGTCAAAGACTCAGTTTTGGAGTTTTAGAAAGCAGGCGTTCTTTATTACAGCACTGGATGCTCTGGGGATAGCTCCACCTAATGTACATGCCATCGTCCGAAAACAAAGATAATGTATAGAGGTGATATATGCATATTTGTTGGTCTTTCTGATAAATCATTAGTATAGTCATCACATTTCCTGGAACTAATTAGCGTATTTAAATGTCCTCTGCGCATGTGTAATGAAATGGGTCGGTGGTCCTGTGGGGGTCTCTGGTGGTTGCAGACCCCCAAAAGTCAGCGTCCTTTAGTTGAACTCTTTGCTGGTGCATGCTCAATATACATGCTAAGTCTGTTGCCAAATATCTACCAGCCCAAATGGGTTTGAAACCCTTATCCTTGCTCAGGCCTTGAGCAAAGAGCTGCTTATCTAAGGGGGGGTGGGGGGGAGCCAAACAAACAAAAAATAAAATGAAAAACCCCATTGTTATCTAGCTAAGTTCAGCAATTATTCAGCTTGGAGCATCTTTTGATCTTTTCTCTATCTTTGACTTGCTCTTTTAGTCTAGTATCAATCCCTTTTCTTCAAGGGTGATAGGTTCTGGATGTGCCTGTACATTCCAAAAGTTACAGTGACATATAGAATCACAGAATCATAGAATGGTTAGGGTTGGAAGGACCTTCAAAGGTCATCTAGTCCAACCCCCCTGCAAGAAGCAGCGACATCCCTGACCAGATCAGGTTGCTCAGAGCCTCATCCAGCCTGGCCTTGAACGTTTTCAGGGATGGGGCATCCACCACCTCTCTGGGCAACCTGTTCCAGTGTTCTATAACTCGCATTGTAAAAAATTTTTTCCTAATTTCCAATCTAAATGTACCTCCCTCTATTTTAAAACCATCACCCCTCGTCCTATCACAACAGGCCCTACTGAACAGCCTCTCCCCATCTTTCCTGGAGGCCCCCTTGAGGTACTGGAAGACTGCTATCAGGTCTCCCTGGAGCCTCTTCTTCTCCAGGCTGAACAGCCCCAACTCTCTCAGCCTGTCCTCATAGGAGAGGTGCTCCAGCCCTCTGATCATCTTCGTGGCCTCCTCTGGACCCTCTCCAACAGCTCCACATCCTTCTTGTGTTGGGGGCTCCAGAACTGGACACAGTACTCCAGGTGGGGTCTAGTCTCAAAGAAAAATGCTAGTGTAATGTTTTACTTATAACTTCATTTTGCTTACAGTATTGCTTAAGCAGCAAGGCCTAGCTGTATAAACAAAACAGTTTTAACAGGAATAAGCCTGAAATAGAATCTCTCTGCCTTCTTTCTCCACATGTGTTCATTGCCTCAGCTGGTCAGTAGCCAGCACTGTTTGTGGAGCAAACAGGAGACAAATTCTTGCTGAAACAGAAGCTCTCAAAAATCTTGCTTATCCTAGGAAGATCACTGCATGTTTTATAGAGCTGCAACAATTTTGCTGTATTCTGTAACTTATGTAGTTCCAGCGCTGCTGCAGCGAAGATCAATGGGCAAGTGCATTGTTAATGCAACCTTGCAGAAAATTGTTAGGGACTAAACAATCATGGAACTGAAGAGGGATTCAAGCATATTGTTCCTACTGCATGTGCTGCAACAAAGTGTATGCTTCCACAGCTAGAATTAATGTTACAGATGGACCTTGTCTTTCATTAAGCAAAATACAGCGATTACAAAAGAAGTCACTTCAGCATTGTGAAAGATTGTATATGAATTATGAATACTGAAGCTTTAGCTTGGTTGCTTTGTGTTCATATTTGAACAACTAGAGTGTTAAACTCTACACTCTAATTACAAGATTTTTCTCTCTTATCTCCTGAGTAAGCAGTCTAATAAAGAAGAACTCCTTTGCCGATTCTCATACACTGAAGTTGTGGCATTTAAGTTGGGAGTAAATCTAAAGCAGCTTGGTTGACTTTAATGGAGTTTGCTGCATTGGATTTGCACGTAATTAAAGTTCATACAACAGAAAAAATATAAACCATAGCAGTTATTTTAATTAAAGCTTGAATGTGGCACTGAGAGCTTTTAACATTAAATTTATAAAGTGCCCTTGGCTGTGCTGTGCCAGAAGGATTCACTATTTTTAATAACCAAACCAAAAGACACTCCTGTCATAGAGGAATAGGTTTGCTTTTAGTCACTTGACAGTACGAGTCACTATAAACACTGAAGAGAATATGGAGCTCTCTATCAATTGCTCATTTTTTGAGTACAACTTATTCAATTATTTGGGGTAACTTTTTACCCTTAAAAATGTCTCTGGGTATGGTTGTGTATATGAAATAACTTTATTGTTCTCCAGTGGATCCTGGTGCTCACAGTTGGCCAGCTGCAAGTCAAATATTTGAGCTTCTTAAAGGTGCAATGCTTTTTCTGGTAGATCTAGAATTATGGAACCTAAAGAAGCACTGAAGTGTCTAAAAATTCAAATGCAGTCACCTGGGCTTTTCTGAGGTAGGATTCATGTTTGCAAGAATCTCCTTGATCTTGTAAGCAATGAGCTTCTTAATATTTTTCAAATCAATGAGCAGGCAAACCTGAGAGGTGCAGATGTTTAGGGTGTGTCACTAGGGCATCTAAATTACCAAGGGCTGATACTGAGAAGTCTCAGAAGATACTGTCTGTAATCAGTGTTTTGGTTCAGACTTTCTAGAGAAACTGAGACATATGTAGGAGACAAGCTTATGGCACATGAAGACACTGAATATAAAATTGCTGAAGGTGTGTGTGTGTGTCCCCATTTTCAGGAAGAATAAAGCAGCTTCTAAAAAGAAGTTCCAATAATGATTTTGCAGCTTCTTTTATTCCCTTAGTTCTATGTATGTGTTCAGGACATGATTCTTTTGCCAGTTGTGAAGTTTAGGATGAAAAACACAAGAGCTGTAAGTCATTCCTTAAATACAAGAAGCTTACTAGTTTCCAGTTGCTTGAGAATATAATTACCTTGAATCTAATCTTTTTGTTTGCCTTCCCTCTGCCAGGCAGGCCTGATAGGTATATTTGTGTTTAAAAACTTCCTTGGATGTCTTGCCATAAATGACCAGCTCTTGTTTCTTCTTGGAGACTTTAAATTTGTTCCAGAGATCCCATGTCTGTTCTGTGCATCTTATACAATTATAACCTAGTCTTTTGTAATCCTGGAGTTGTAGTGGTGAGAATACAATACACAGTTATTTTTCCATCCATGAGTATGGACTCTCTGTGGGGAAAATTATTTCCACTTGCTTTACAAGTTAACATATCTTCTGGCTTTGCACATGTAATAAAGAATCAAGAAAACTGCTTGTTTCTGATCCTAGGGAGGGAATGAGAAGTCATGCTCCTGCAGTTTGTAACTCTACTCAAAGTCCACTGAACAGTGACTGAAACTCAGTGTAAATAAATCTCTGATGCCTGTAATTGATGCTTCAATTCACCTTTTTTTCAGTGGCTTGTGAGTAAATAGCCAGGCATTGTTTCTTGACTCAAGAGTATTTAGTTTTTTGTCAACTGCTTGTGATACCCATGTCCATCTTAAGAGTCTTTTAGTATCTATGCCAGGTATGGTGTGGGTGGTAGAGATGCCTTTTAGCAGGTGAGGTCTCTCACTTCTCCATCCTTTGCCATCTGTTGACATGTGTTAACTGTCTGGCAGCCTCCTGAAAGAAAACACGAAGGGCAAGACACAAAAACTGACAAATGTAATTTTGGCAGTGAACAAATTCAGTGACATCGAAGTCTGTGCCCGTTAGCCAGTAGGGCTTCAGAGTTTTATTGCAAGGTGGAGTGCCTGATTGCATGATCTTCTCTCTGGAAATGTGAATTCAGAGTCTGTCAACTTGCTGACTGCTTTTACCACTGCTCACTTCTCAGATGGTTTCTTTATATTCCGGATTGTTTTGCTTTGAACCCTTTCAAGGAGAATGTGTAAGGCCATTACCTGCTTGTATTACCTGTACTGCACAACCTATGAGCAGGTTCTGTGCTAAGATTAGCTCATGGCTGATGTACTTGCCAAGCTGCTCTCCATGCTATTTGAGAAGTCATGGCAGGCAGGTGAAGTTCCAGGTAACAGGAAAAAGGGAAACATTGCACCCATTTTTAAAAAGGGTAGAAAGGAGGACCCTGGGAGCTACTGACCTGTCACTCTCACCTCTCTGCCTGGGAAGATCATGGAACAGACCCTCCTAGAAGCTACACTAAGGCACGTGGAGGACAGGGAGCTGATTCGAGACAGCCAGCATGGCTTCAGCAAGGATAAGTGCTGCCTCACCAACCTAGTGGCCTTCTGTGATGGAGTGACTCCTTCAGTAGACAAGGGAAGAGCTAATGATGTTGCCTATTTGGACTTCTGTAAGGCCTCTGACCTGATCCCCAACAACATCCTTCTCTCTAAATTGGAGAAATATGGATTTGATGGATGTGCTGTTCAGTGGATGAGGAATTGGTTGGATGGTGGCATCCAGAGGGTAGTGGTCAATGGCTCAATGTCCAGATGGAGATTGATGACAAGTGGTGTCCCTCAGGCGTCTGTACTGGGCCCAGTACTGTTTAATACCTTCATCAGTGACACAGACAGTGAGATTGAGTGCACCCTCAGGAAGTTTGCAGGTGACACCAAGCTGAGTGGTGAGGTTGATGTGCCTGAGGGATGGGATGCCATCCAGAGAGACCTGGGTAAGCTTGGGAAGTGGACCTATGTGGACCTCATGAGGTTCAAAAAGGCCAAGTCCAAGGTCCTGCATCTGAGTCAGGGCAACCCTTGGATGTGGCAGTAAAAACATGGACTCCATGGATGGTGTTCCAGAGACTTTTATTGTTAGTCAGCGTTAGTCTTTTATACTCTAAGTTACATGCGAAGCGCACACACTTAATCATCTAATTTGATTGGTAGCAATATACTGTTCACGTGCCTGTCCTGGTTCTGGCTAGGACAGAGTTAGCATTCACCTGAGCTGGGAGGAGAACTGGAGCTGGTGGCCCCTATGGCTGGGGCACCCAGCTGGGATAGTTAACTAATTAGCCAACAGCTGGGGTTAATTTACCCAAATGAGCCAAAGGGCCATTCCATCCCATGTGACATCATGCTCAGTGTATAAGTGAGGAGGGTGCTGAGGGGAGCCTCCTGCTACCTGGGAAGAAACTGGGTGTAGAGCTTTGTTGTGAGCCTTTGTACTGTATTTGTATTGCATCACTGTTTTGTTTTCTTCTGTCATTACTGTTAAATTTACTTTTTGTTCAATCTCAATCCATGTATTTTTGCTGGGGTTTTTTTTGTTTGTTTGTTTACCAATTCTCCCTTCTGTCCCACTGGAGGGTGGAAGGGGGGGTGAGAGAGACTGCGTAGTCTGGTCCTGATCGGGGCTGAACTACGATAGTTGTCTTTACAATTTTTGCCTTTGGTATTTCCTTATCTTGTGCTAGTTGCTGTTTTTTGTTATTGAGCAAGCGGTGTTCAAGGACATAGCCCAAATTCGTCAATGTCAAACAGCTGCGTTGCACTTTCTGCCTCCACACTTGGTATCAATGCAGGCTAGGGGATGGAGAGATTGAGAGCGGCCCTGAGGAGAGGAACTTGGGAGTGCTGGTGGATGAGAAGCTCAACATGAGCTGGCAATGCGCCCTTGCGGCCCAGAAGGCCAACTGCATCCTGGGCCGCATCAAGAGGAGCGTGGCCAGCAGGTCGAGGGAGGGGATTCTGCCCCTCTACTCTGCCCTGGTGAGACCCCACCTGGAGTACTGTGTCCACTTCTGGAGCCCCCAGCACAAGAAGGACATGGACCAGTTGGAGAGGGTCCAGAGGAGGCCACGAAGATGATAAAAGGGCTGGAGCACCTCTCCTATAAGGCCAGGCTGAGAGAGTTGGGGCTGTTCAGCCTGGAGAAGAGGAGGCTCCGGGGAGACCTGATAGCGGTCTTCCAGTACCTCAAGGGGGCCTACAAGAAAGCTGAAGAGGGGCTTTTGACAAGGGCATGTAGTGATAGGACAAGGGGCAAGGATTTTAAACAGGAAGGGGGTAGATTTGGATTAGATATAAGGAAGAAATTCTTTACTTTGAGGGTGGTGGAACACTGGAAGAGGTTGCTCAGAGAACCTGTGGATGCCCCATCCGTGGCAGTGTTCAAGGCCAGGTTGGGTGGGGCTTTAAGCAACCTGGTCTAGTGGAAGGTGTCCCTGTCCAGGGCAGGGGGGTTGGAACTCAATGATCTTTAAGGTTCCTTCCAACTCATATCATTCCAGGATTCTGATATGCACTGTAGGGGAAGGACAAAGGAGGATGAGAGGAGAGGGAATTACTGGTCCTGATCCTGCAGTGTAGGTGTTAATTTTCAGGGGTGTGGTTAGGGCAGAGGGGCTGCTGTATGCATCAGGTTTTTACCAGCTGTCTTGGGCAGTGAACTGCATCATAAAGCTTTGGAGAAGTGAGGAGTACCTCCCTCCTACTCAGCTGCACTGCATCTGTTGCCTGACCCCACACCATATGCCAAATAAAGAGCTAAACACAAAAACTCAGTCCCTGTTCATCTGTTTGTGCAAGACTGCTGCCTGCAGAGGAAGATCAGTTGTGAATTGAAGGTGGTGCATAATTCTGGACACAACACACAAATAGCAATGAGTGGATTTCAGCTTTCTCTGTAGAATGAGTTTAACATAACATATTTTATCAGATTTTCGTTTGACATAAATATTCTGCTAGTTTAGTACATCAAGAATAATAGATATGCTGCTAAATTTTCTTGGTGTTTTTTTTATTTTTTTACACTTATTAAAGATCAGATCTACAGTATGTGAAAGTTCACCAAAAGTAACTTGTATGTATAACTTCTCTGAAAACTTCTAGATTTCTGTTATGTTTTTCTAAAAATGTCTGACAATGGATTTCAGAACAATTTCCTTGAGGTATGTATTTTTTAAATTGCATTGAGTTTTCTTTTTGTTGTTGTTTTCTCCATCCTCAGTTCACTTCTAGTGAAACAAAGAAATTTACTCAATAGTCAGAATCCAATATGACTGTTAAGCAGGTATTCTTTATTAGCAGCGCTGGGTATTGCTCCACCACAAGTGCTCCAACGAACAGGCAAAATCACAGAGAATATATGTTGCAAAGTTATACCTATTCAACAGATTTCTGAGAACTGATTTACATAAACACAAGATTTCCTGGAACTTATTAATATATGCAAATGTTCATCTTTGCATGCACAGGTGTTCTTTCTGGTGGTCTTTGCGGGTCCTCTGGTGGTTGAGGGATGAAGTAAATACTCTTCCTTACTGTGTTTGCTAGTTGAACTCTGGGTCTCTCTTCCATACAGGGCCTTGTCTTGGCTCATCACTCTGCTTGTAAATTCCTTAAGCCCCCTTTATCTTGGTTCTGGTCAGGGTCTGCTGGCTTCTCTGTACTCCTTTGGGAGGTACTTGTCTGACTTATCTCAGCACCTGCTGGAGCATCCTGAAACTACTTTGTTCTGTCACCTGTTAAATTTTTCAACTCTACTGTTTCTTCTCTCAAGGTTAGTTTACATTTTCACACAAGGATTACGTTGCTATGCAGGACAGAGTGGTTACAATTGGAATACGTTATTCATTAACTTGGAGCCAACTCTATCACCAGAGGCTGTGAGACAACTTTCTTTGGTTATAGAAAGAACAAACTTAAGGGGCGAGGGGGGTGGAATTTAATTATGATCCTGGGCTGTGATTCTACATCACTTCCCTTAGTGCTGTCAGCTTCAGATTCTCCATTTCCTTGCTTCACTCATGTTCCCTCACAGGGCTTTGTCCCCTCTATAATATCTATTTGACTGATAGTGCCACTGCCCTCTGAACAACATCTGTGAAGTGATCCAGCACAAGAGCCTCCCAAATGAAAGTACACTTTGGCAAGCAACGTAAACCTTTGTTCTGGTCATATATGTTTGAACTGACGTAAGCCTGGGTATAATATCTGCTTGAAGAGTTGTAAGGCTTTATAACTTGAGTTTTCTGCCAAGGAGACAGTGAAATAGAGCTCCAACTTCCAGTCTTTTTGAAGGATGAGGTATGTAGCTAAATACCTTTTTTAGATGCTTGCGCTGGCAGTACTATATTTAGTTATTGTTCTCTGTATGTTACCAGAAAATAAAACTCCAATTATGTAAACTTATAAAGTGTCAGTTTGCTAAAGCAAAAACTTCATGGTAAGTATCTTATCTGTGAGGCAGGAGACTTGTGCTAAGCCCCCTGGGGCTTACTGGCTGTTTTGAGGCGAGTCTCTGTCTTGCTGTGGTGCGGGGAAACTGAAAAACAATATTGTTTTGTTATGGTATTGAACAGGGAAGAGACTTTTAGATTCCAGGGTTTTGTTAAATGGGTGTCGTAGTTCAGCCCCGATTGGGACCAGACTACGCAGTCTCTCTCTCACTCCCCCCACCCTCCGAGAGAATAGGAGGAGATGATATAAGGAAAACGGCTCAAGGTTTGAGATAAGGACAGGGAGAGATCCTTAAAGTTACTGTCATGGGCAAAACAGACTCGACTTGGGGAAAACTATTCATTTATTTCTAAAATTAGCAGGAGAATGAGACAGGGAACAAGATAACCTCCCCCCACCCCTCCCTCTTCCCGGGCTTAACATTATCTCTACTACCTTCCCCTCCCGAGCGGCACGGGGGGGGGAAAAGGGAATGGGGGTCGCGGTCAGTTCATCACGCGTTGTTTTACGCCGCTGTATCATCGTCGGGGGAAGAACTCCTCGCATTCCTCTGCTCCATTGTGGGGTCCCTCCCACAGGCCACAGTCCTTCGTGAAACTGCTCCAGCGTGGGTCATCTCTTCCACGGGGTGCAGTCCCTCTAGAACAGCTGTCCTGGCGGGCCCTCCACGGGCCACAGCCTCCTTCAGGCCTCCACCTGCTCCGGCGTGGGGTCCTCCACGGGCTGCAGGTGAATCTCTGCCCCTCCGTGGACCTCCATGGGCTGCAGGGGGACAACCCACTCCACCATGGTCTTCACCACGAGTTGCAGAGGAATCTCTGCCAGGAGCCGCATTACTCCTCCCCCTCCTTCTTCACTGACCTTGGCATCTGCAGCCGTTCCTCACAACAGGCTGGCAGACGCCTCTCAGGATCCTTTTTACATCTTGTTCCCTTCTCATCTCCTCTCCACTTCTTGCAGCCAGGCTGGGCTGAGTTGGGCCCAGTCGGCTGCCCGGCGGGAGGCCAGATGGTGAGGCCTGCAAGGCCCATGAGGCCTGCGCCTCCCCCTCTCTGCCCCCCGCTCAGCTGCTTCACATCTCTCTCTCTTTTTTTTACTTGTTTTCCCCTTCTTAAATACGTTATTGCAGAGGCGTTATCATGGGACATTCTGCTACCAATTGACTTAGCCTTGTCCAGCAGTGGGTCCGCCCTAGGCCCGGCCGAGTCCACTGAACAAAGGGGAGCGACTTCTAGCAGTTTCCTACAGAAGCTACCACCTTAGGCCCCCCCTCACTAACAAAACCAGAACAATGGGAAACCTCCCACGACAAATTTCTCTCCTCTTTCTTCCATTGCAGTGAAAACCAATTAGGATGATTGAAATAAAACCCACTGTAATTAAGTTAATTTACTTGTTTTAAGAAGGAATTTATGCATTTTTCAGCTGTACTTGCGCATTTGTGGATTCCAACTTGAAAAGTATGTCAATTCAAAATAGGGAGGATATTTGACTATCTTGTTTTTCTTATCTGTTTGTCGATGACTTACATATCCTGGTTTTTTTGTTGTTTTTTTTTTCCCTAGTTATTTGTAGTAGATGTCCAGACAGGTCAGATTACCAAGATTCCTATTCTGAAAGATCGTGAACCCGGCATGGTGAACCAGCAGGGATGTGGTATTCATGCCATTGAGCTCAACCCATCGAGGACCCTTCTGGCCACAGGTGGAGACAACCCCAACAGTCTTGCAGTTTATCGTCTGCCTACGCTTGATCCTGTCTGTGTGGGAGATGTAAGTAGGAGTATTTGGGGAAAGTTTATTCTGTCACAAGAATTACTACTTTGAGATGCCTAACATCAGAGCAAGGATTTAGGAGTCTTGTAGTGGAGAGTGAATTTCTGAAAGCTTGAAAAATGTTCCTGATTAAATTGTCTTTTTTGACAAGATATTTTAAACGTGAGCAAGTACACAAACACGTGAGACAATTCTCAGGATTTTGAGTCAGATTTCTTCTTCCTCACCCTCATTTGGGTCTACTTCAGATTACTTTTAAGTACTGAAAATGTAACAAAGTCCTAAATGTTAAAGTCTAATTGTAGTGATGACCTCTGAAACTAGTTTTACTGAAAAAGCTCTTTTGAGAAATTGAAAATAATTATATAAGCTGTTCCAA
Source organism: Chlamydotis macqueenii (assembly GCF_036417535.1). Lineage (NCBI taxonomy): Eukaryota > Metazoa > Chordata > Aves > Otidiformes > Otididae > Chlamydotis > Chlamydotis macqueenii. The sequence goes on along the minus strand of NC_141592.1, from coordinate 33,390,561 downwards.
TTTTCCCCTTGTCCAGTGCAGCTTATATATGTATTATTCCAGAGGTGGAACTTGGCTTTGAGGATTAGTTCTAACCTAGTGGCTTGTGGCAGTTTGATAGCCTCTGGTTCTGCTTATATTTTTGAAACATCGTGAGGCTTTTTTAAAACAGCCAGTCTTAAAAAAGACTTTTTTTTCAAAAGGCTGAAATGAGCATAGTGGTGTTCTGTACGCACTTCTCTCTCATTTCTCCTTTTTATTCAAGACTTCACATAGTTGTTAACTACAACAGCAGAGGTCAGGTCAGAATTTCTGCAGTAGTAGATAACTAGCTGCAGAAAGGCTTGACTCTGAAGATACATATGACTTGCTACTCATTTGCATGCTGATGTGACTTTGTAGCTGTTCAAGCTTTTCAAGCCTTATGGTCTTTTTTTTTTTCCCCACAGCTTTCTCACCTGCTAAAGAAAATATTATTAAAGTAATAATCTTGAAAAATTAATCTGTAGGTCATATATTGTAAAGATAAGATTTTGGTTACTTTTCATAGTAAGGATGTTCATTTGAGGAAATAAAAGTATGTAGCTACTTTACAGAAGTAAAGAATGCTGCTTTCAAAATTGAAAATCTGAGTCCTTAGAATTGAGATCAATTTGTCCTTGATCAGAGATCTGTTTTTCCATCACCTAATTGAGCTCTATACACTTCAAAAAAAAAAAAAAAAAAAATTAAAATTACTGTTAGGTACTTAAACTGCTCCAGCTTGATACTGGAATTTTATCTGTATGTTTTTAATGTAGGTCTGTCCTTTTGAGTTTGTACTAGAAATGAAAGTGAAGAACGCTTGTCTGCTTTGAGACTAATCTAGAGTACAATATCTGTCTGCTTTTCTTTTAGGATGGACATAAGGACTGGATATTTTCAATTGCGTGGATCAGTGATACTATGGCTGTTTCTGGTAAAGTCAATTTTTAATCTTTTTTTAAAATTTATTCCCCCCCCCCCAAATTTTATACTGCTATACAGCAGTTGATAGGTCTTAAGGAAGCACCTTTATCAGGGCATATGAAACCACTTGGGAACTACCTTGGCTATTTAAGCTTTTCTTGGTCTTAGTACAGTGCTTCACTTACTTTTCTTTGTAGAGCCCGGGTCTGGGTTTGATTTTTCTAGTATCTAGAGGGAATATTACTATCTTTCCAGTAGGTGTTGCCATGAGAGGATTCCTAAACGCAGTTACAGGGGAGGATTCCACACAAGAAAAATAATTTCAAGAGGGATGCTAATTATCAGTTGATAACTTTGGAATACAGCAGAGCAATATTGGTTTCCTGAAATCCTATGAAAGACTAATTAATGAAAACTTTGTTTGTTTTGTCAAGCTATCAGTACAGTTGTGTGTCTATGTATATGTGTGTATATATGTTTATGCACCTATACTATGGCAATTAATACAGAAAGCTGGAATAGAAAAGGTCAGTTACTGACTTTTTAGTAACTAATTGGACAATCAGTGTAACTTCAAAGTATTATTTAGGTAAAGGTAGCAATACTAGTATGCTGTTGCATTGATTTAGTAGTTTACTGTCTTTCTATGCTGACAGGGTGTAGTATTCTGCACAAGGTGTCAAACTGCAGGTGTGTTCTGGTTTTATTTCGGGGGGGGGGGGGGGGGGGGGAATATGTTGGCAGCTTCTGTAAGAAACTGCTAGAAGTTGCTCCCCTTTGTTCAGTGGACTCGGCCGGGCCCCGCTGCTGGCCAAGGCCGAGCCAATTGGTAGCAGAATGTTCCCTGATAACGCCTCTGCGTTAACGTATTTAAGAAGGGGAAAACAGGAGAAAAAAACCAAAACCAAACAAAAACGAAAACAAAAAAAAAAGAGAGATGATGTGAAGAAGCAGAGCAGGGGCAGAGAGGGGGAGGTGCGAGCCTTGTGGGCCTTGCAGGCCTCACCCTCTGGCCTCCTGCCGAGAGACTGTCAGGGTTCGACTCAGCCCAGCCTGGCTGCAAGAAGTGGAGAGGAGATGAGATGTGAAGAGACCCTGAGAGGCGTCTGCCTGCTGATTGTGAAGAATTTCTTGTGAGAGGAACGGCTGCAGACGCCAAGGTCAGTGAAGAAGGAGGGGGAGGAGTAATACAGCTCCTGGCCAAGATTCCCCTGCAGCCTGTGGTGATGACCATGGTGGAGCAGGCTGTCCCCCTGCAGCCCATGGAGGACCCCATGCTGGGGCAGGTGGAGGCCTGAAGGCGGCTGTGGCCTGTGGAGGCCCCGCTGGGGCAGCTGTTCTGGAGGGACTGCACTCCGTGGAAGAGATGACCCATGCCAGAGCAGTTTCACGAAGGACTGTGGCCCGTGGGAGGGACCCCACGCTGGAGCAGGGGAGGAATGTGAGGAGTTCTTTCCCCAAGGAGGAAGCAGCGGCATAAAGTGACAAGTGATGAACTGACCATAACCCCCATTCCCTCTTCCCCCCTATGCCGCTCGGGAGGAGGGGAAGGAGGTAGAGATAATGTTAAGGCTGGGAAGAGGGAGGGGTGGAGGGAGGTTATCCTGTTCCCTGTCTCTTTCTCCTGCTAGTTTTAGAAATAAATGAATACTTTTCCCCAAGTGGAGTCTGTTTTGCCCATAACGGTAACTTTAAGGATCTCTCCCTGTCCTTATCTCAAACCTCGAGCCGTTTTTCTTACATTCTCTCTCCCTGTTCTCTCGGAGGGTGGGGGGAGTGAGAGAGAGACTGCACAGTCTGGTCCTGATCGGGGCTGAACTACGACAAGGTGACAAAATCATAATTCTCATACAAATAAAATACTTGAATTGTTAGTTCAGTAAGGTTTTTTTGTTTTTTGTTTTTTTTTTCTGTTTTTTTTTCTGTTTTTTTTCCAGCCAATCCTGGAATTTGATTTTGAATTTAATTTAAAACTTGATCTTTGCAAGTCTCCAACCTAAATTTCTGCATTAAAAAAAACATTATCAGCTAGTAAGCTTGAAGAAGACAGCAGGGATGATAACAGATGTCCAAGGGAAAGATAAGGACCGAATGGAATAGAGAGGCACAGCATGTGAGATTGAATTGTGTTGCTCTCAATGTTTTCTGCTTGCTTAGGGGTGGAGGTGTGAGTAGAAGACTTCCATGTTCTCTGTTGTATGGTGCTTACAGCAGGATGTAGGTTCTAGTCTCCAGACCTGAGACACTAGGGAAAGCTTGTTGAAAGCAATTAGCAAGTCTGATTGCTAAACTGATTTCTTCAGAACTTTGCTGATGATCCTAATCAGGAGAAAACAAAGACAACTAACTTCTGACATTCTAATCTTACAGATTTCTATTGTATCTGTATCTGAAAGTCTGGAGCAGAAATATTTGAACTCCAAACATTTAGAATATAGCATATACTCTTATCTGAATTAAGAAACTAAATGCAAATTTTTTTGGTGACTTTCTTGGAAGAGATTAAATGCCACAGGGAGAAAAAAGGGCATTTGGTCCCATGGCAGATCACACCCATCATACAGCCTGAGGTGGGAGATCTGTCAGTATATTTTCTCACTGCTGTCAAAACTGTTGAGAGAGTACAAAGAGGACCGGGGGCTTGATTATTCCTCTTGCTTGTGTTAACTGCATCAAGAACAAGGCAGGGCTCTGCTTGTAAAACCTTAAACAGTATTTTTCAGTAGTCCTTAAACATAAAATTGAACTCTTGACTAAGCAGCTGTAGCTGAGAGAGAATGCATCAGTTCACTCAGTTGTACTGTCTGGAAAAAGATGTCCATGGCAAAAGTTTCAGATGAGATTAATAATTCCCAGGATGGCATGAGCCTAGGTTAACAAATTATATTTTCCTTGGCTTCAGGGCTAACCGGTTGAACAGCATACATTGACTTTTTCCCCTGCTAGGGCTATTAAAAGGGACAGCTTCCTGCTAAAGTATGTCAAGATGTTTAGAAATTCGACTGCTGAGTATTCAGCCTCCATAACAAACAAGATTAGGTGCCATTAAAAACCATCAGCATGTAAATTGAGTGGCAGGATGTTGCATCATGTGCTGCCTGCTGCCATGCAGATACATGTTTTTCACATTGTGTAGGGAAGTCATTGAGGTGCGTGTCAAAGCTGACTTAAGTGGAATTGAGTTGCCTAAACACCAGAAGGGATGGGTATAGGGCCTTGGATTAAGCCTGTGTTGATCTATGAACCGAAGGCATTCAGCTTTTTTCATCCAGTATTGTTACTCTTATTGATTCATATTTTGGATTACTATCTTCTAATTCAGTGGAAAAAAAAAATGAGTTCTTTCTTGTTCAGCCTCACTTCCTGGTTACATTCTTTAAACAAAAGGTTGCATAGGTTTAAGAAAAATAATTTAAAAAATAGATTTGATACAGATTGGTATAAATTGTGGATTAAAATAGTTGTTTCTGTTCAGTTCACAAATGTGTGTGTGTGTACATATCCATAAGCATACTGGCAGAAATCAAGTGAACCCAAATTGGCATAAACCCAACTGAGTTTTCTTGGAGGTTTTTATATTGGCTCAATAGACTGTCAGTCTCAGCCTTGGTAAGCCAGGTTGAACATGTAGGCTGTTCAGTCGCCTCTGACTTTATTCTACTTGGGAATCTCTGGTGGTGGTTGTTGTACAGGATTGTGTTTTTATGAATCTTAATCTGTTTGAAAACAGATGAGATGATCTAGCTGCCTGGAAACTGTGTAGACAAACCAACTGACAATGAGTTCGCAATGTTATGAACTTTACAGCTCTGTAAAATCATGTTTTTGTTTATAATAATTAATATATAGGCACCAGCAGTATGCTTAGATTAAATTAATAGTATTCTTTTTCTTTCAGACCCTATTGTTTATTCCTTTTTTAAAAAGGAGAGTTATGTATATGTGAAATGGACTATTTATTTATGGACTGTTTATCAGGTTCCCGGGATGGTTCGATGGGTCTCTGGGAAGTCACAGAAGATGTATTGTCCAAAAGCGATGCCAGGCATAATCTCTCTCAAGTTCCTGTCTATGCCCACATAACGCACAGGGCTTTGAAGGATATCCCCAAGGAGAACATCAATCCTGACAACTGCAAAGTCCGAGCATTGGCTTTCAACAATAAGAACAAGGTCAGTAAGATAAGCAAGACAGTTGAGAAGTCCTAAAACTGTCTGTATGTATTAAAAAAAAAGAAAAAGAAAAAAGTAATCTAAATAAAAAATACCAGAGAAGCAACCTAATCTTTTTTCCCTGATCCTTTTGTATCCTTCTCATATGAGGTGTAGTTGTCTTTATCTGCTATGTCTGCTTCTGCCCCAAGTGAATAGATAAGTGGGGGGGGGAAATCATATTTTCAGAAGGAACAATTTTCCTGTGAGTTTGATTTTAGGCTTGCACCCTAAGGCGGGGGAGATAGGGGATATTTACAAGAAGCAGATAAAGCACCAAAACACCTCTTGCAGCTTGAATCCCACTCTTAAGTGCTCTTGCTGCTTTCCTTCCCCTTTTGTGAAGACCAGCTAACGTACAGGCAGTTCCTGTTTTGATAGCTGAATCTCCTTACTGGATTGCTGAGCAATTGAGGAGACTGAGGCACAGGGCAGGCACCAGTGCTTGCTTTGGTGTTATTTTGTTGGCATTTGACAAGCAGTAAATGTTAACCTCCCCCATGCTGATCTCTTGTTATTACTAGAGATGTCTTGTACTGGGGCAAGTTGGGAGTAGCAATTCATCCTCCACTACTTTTCTTTCTGCCCTCAAAGAACAGAGAAGGCCTGAAGCAAAGGTAGGTGTGCTCTCCGAAGCACGGTGCTCCTGTGGGTTTTATTTTTCACTATAGCTGTTAATTACTCCTCTGTGATGGAGACTTCATGTAGCTTTTTCTGTAGACTAGTGCCTGGAAATAAGTGTTTGCTTCATGGTCAGAATTGGTGTGGGAGCTGCTGAAGAGAGTTGCCAGCTCTAGCTGGTACTGTCTAATAATTCATTATTTGATTATCTAACAAGATCTATATTTTTGAAAGGTTGTTTTTTGTTATTTACCGTTGTATTAGTTTGTATTCTACCTGGCACCTTTATGCTGTGTTGCATTCTATCAAGATCAGTATAAAATGAAAATTTATCTTGATAAGCATGTACAGGATTATGGATGAGTTCAATCCAGAGTATGCAGCCTGCCTAGCAGAGTGTGAGAGTTTGTAAGGGCACACATTAGAGTGTAATACAGAAAGTAACTCTCTTTTTTTTTTTTTTTTTTTTAAATAGGAACTGGGAGCTGTGTCCCTAGATGGATATTTTCATCTTTGGAAAGCAGAGCACACGCTATCAAAGGTGCTTTTCTGTTTGTTGGTGTTAAATTTCAAAAATTGCCTAGCAGTTAAGGCTGTTCACCATTCTTCGTCCCCTTTAATTGCTTGAAGAAAGAGCAGCAGTGTTTGTAAAACATTTAAAAGCTTTATGTAAAATGAAATATCCTAAAGATTAGAACTTGAGGAGAGAAACTTCCCACTTCCCTTATTTTGGAGGGTGGGAAGTACTCTTAACTTTCTGCCAGTTCTGGGTTAGCTGAAGTGAACTGTTGCATAGAGTATGATGGATACTTGATTAGCAGTGTTCATAAAGGAAGTTGCGCTTAAGTGTAATTGCAGATCAAAGTCAGATATATCTATTCTAGTGTATGAGGTAAGGTAAGCTTTTTTGGCTGAGAGCTGATGTCTGTGTACACCTGCTGAAGAAATAACAGCAGCTTAGAAAGATGTAAAACAATTTACCAAAATGTCCAGTGTTCTTTGCATAATACTTGGCTTCAGCCTTTATCATCTCAGTTTGGTTCAGATAAAGCATCTCATCTCCTTCAGATTTTTTCCCTGAGTCAGGTTGTTGCTTTTCTCTTGAAGTTCAGTTTTTGTGGTGAACTTTTTTAGCTACATTTTGTTTTTTTTCATCGCAGCTTCCTTGAACATAGCTTACAGAATTGTTCTATTAACATCTTGGTATTTTCTCATAATGGGTTGATTTTTATTTCTTCTGTTTCCAGTTACTTTCCACAAAGTTGCCATACTGCAGGGAGAACGTCTGTTTGGCTTATGGTCAGGAGTGGTCAGTGTATGCAGTAGGATCACAGGCACATGTCTCCTTTCTGGATCCGAGGCAGCCTTCTCACAATGTTAAATCCGTCTGTTCCAAAGAACGAGGCAGTGGTAAGAAACTTGTCAAAGGGTGCTTCAAACAGTTTGCTTGCAGAAGTAGCTATTAAGACTGCAGTAAGATAAGCTTTTAATAAATAAGTTTTTCATGTGATAGACAAAATCATTAGTAGTGTATGTCGGTTTTGCTTTTGTGACAGTATTCCTTGAGCAACCAGAAAACCAAACTTAAAAGTAAGTCTGAAATCTATTGATAGACAACATTAGTGCTTTTATGATTTACCTAAATTGTACACCATCCAAATATTACTGAACTTTTAAAAGTGTGCATTTTACTACTTCTTATTTTTAACTGTATCTTATTCTGTTTTACTTCATCTCAAAGCAAATCCAGTCTTTGTACTGCTATTAATACTGTCTATTCTTGTATTTTTCTCTGGGAATGGAAAAAAAGCATGTTGTCTGCTCTGTGCTATCATATTGGGAGTCTGTGCTGTGAGTGAATGCTTGCTTTGTAATTTTAAAGTCACGAGTGAGACTCTTGATCTTCAATGTGTATTTATTTGTTTAAATATATTAAAAAAAAAAGTAGATTTGAGTGCTGTTTTCTGATGTGGATGCAACATGTCAAACTGAACCTTACACTAGGGGCAAGCATGAGGGCTTGCAGGGTGCATGGTCCCATAAGCTTATTCCTATACCCTTTATTTTCAAGCACAAGAAGGCACTGTGCTGTGATGCCCATTTTAAGCCATATTAATCCCAGACTAATAAATTGCAATCCTTATTTAGCTTGGCTCTAGGCATCAGCTCTTCATTGGGCAAGTTATCAAAAGAGAATGCATGTAGGCAAGGATTAGGAAAGTTTTATTCATGTGGTTACTGGAGTTTGAACAGTGCTGGCTAGATAAATGTCAGGGTCTGCTTCTTTCGGATACAGGATAAGTTTCTATAACATGAAAAAAGCTGCTTCACCAGCTCATGTTGCCACCTGAACATCTGACTAGCAACAGCCCTTATACTGACCCACTGTCAGTGAGGGCTCTGTGGAGATCCTGACATTGTCACCCTTCAGTATCATAGGGAAGAAATACCAAGACACTGGAGTGTGATGCCCAGTGCTGGTGGCCAAAAGCTTCTGCGTTGAGTATGTGATCATTCTTGCTGAGGGGATGATCTCTATGTAGATAGTATCTCTGGGGCATCTCCAGTTCATGTCTGTAGAAAGCCTTTGTTCAATGCTGTTTTCTGTTCTGCAGAGCAGGTGGATTCTTTTTTTTTTTTTTGGCATGGTCGTGGAGGCACTTAAGTAATACTAATTCCCATGATACAGTGTTTCACCTTTCTGTTGATGTTACTGGGACTTGGAGCGGTGCAGCACCCCTAGAAAGTAGGCTGTTTATTGATTTGCAGACTAAAATCTGGGTTGACTTAAGTGCTTTGAAGTGTTACCTGAATGTGCTTTCAGCTTCCAAATGCACCTGCTGAATGTGGTAAGTCCGCATTAACTTCAGATCATTAGTGTTGTACACAACAGCAGGTCAGAGAAAGGGTTTTGCTTAGTAAGACTGGAACTGGGGCTGTTTTTTACCCAGTGTAACCCTGTCTGCTCTACAGGAGAAGGTAGCTAATGCTTTTTAGTGCATCTTTTAAGTGTCACTTTTCTTAACAGCTGTACAGGGAAGTGCAGGCCCTGGACTCTACTTCTTGATCTGCAAGAGCAACTGCTTTCTTCTCAACTGGCATGCAGTGCTATGTCATGTGCCCTTGACTTTGTATCCTAAAGGCAGCAATGTTAGTGTAGGGGACAGAGCTTGCACAGTAAGGACTCTGTGTCTGCTCCTTGCATAGGACACGCTACTGTGTCTTCGTTTCCTTCTGGGATTTGCAGAGCCTCCTTGCCTCTCAGGAGTGAGACTCAATTTGCTGACCCAAATAGTCCAGGTCCACAGGTGGCAGAGTGCTGGCTATGATGAAGAGCTTACTGTGATGAGTTCTAAACACAGGTTGTGCTTTTAGTTTGATGGAAATGATTAATCTGAAGTACTTCAGCCCCTTAGGAGCCAATTTGAAGTGCTGTTCTTGAAAGCCTGTTGTAAACATCCTCTTAGTAGTGGGTACATCACAGATTCCTTCAGTTAATTTTTTTATTAGAGAAAGATCCACAGTTGTTCTGCATTTTACAGCTTTTTATTAATAAATTGCTTTGACAAGTGTATACCATCTGCTTTCATACTCCATCACCTGTTTCTGTTAAGTAAGTTGGGTTGCTTGTCAAGAGCACTTTTGGAGCAAAAATAAGAGGTTGTCCTCTTGTGCCTTTCTCATTTTATCCAAGTGACTACTCTTCCAGATTGCTTGAAGCTTTCTGCCTGTATTTGCCAGTGCCAGGCCCTTGTAATGAGAGGGTGGAAGATGTCTCCAGCTTGCTCAGGTGCATTTGTAGTCCTCTGAGTTAAAGTGGAGATTCTTATATGAATCTGCTAAATCTAATTCAGCAGATGTGAGACTTGCACAGTGGTTTCCCCCCTATTAAGCCTGCAGCCAAGACTTCACCTCACATCTGGAGCACCACAGCGTGGCCTTGCCTGTTCTAAGTGTGTGTCACAGATGCTGGTGGCTGTGGATGTAATATTAGGTTGAGGAGGTGGAAGGATGAGGATGTGTTTCTAGTTAGGACTCTGTACAAAGGGGAAGGGGAAACTCCCTGACTGCATCCACACCTCTCAGATGCCCTCTGTCACATGTCCTGCAGGGTGTATTCCAATATGTTACAAGTTCTGTGACATTCATTTCCACTTGGTACGGTGACAGCAGTTGGCACGTGGATGTAGCTGCTGTAACTCACTACTTTTCCCCTCCTGTTTGAATGCTTGTTGAGGCTGTAATTCAGTGATGCTTTAAAGAGGGCTTTAAAAGCCTTAGAGTGTATAACCTGGCATCATGTTGTGCAGGAAAGAAAAGCATAGATGTGGCAGGGTATAATCTGCGTAGAAGAGTTGTTTTGGGGTAGAGTGCTTACACAGAACAAACCTTTTGCACAATAAATAGAGGTGAGATGATAGGACACTTTCCAAATTGCAAATTCCTACATACAGAATCTCCCCAAGACTATTTCCAAGGGTTCCTTGTTTAGCTGAGGCTTCAGATTTAGATTTTGTGAAAACAAAATGTACTCCTTTTAATCTAATGGCATAACTGAATTGTGCTAGAATGTTTTGTTTGTACTGGAAACTTGCTGTAGCTTCCCATTGTAGCCGGTTCGTAGGATTCCTATGCACAAAGGTCACCCAGCATATGATATTTGAAAGCACAACGGTATTTATTGCTCGGTTGTAGCCTTGCATAAGCAGTTACCAGCATAAGCAGTTCCAGTTGCATGAGCAGTTACCAGCGTATTGTTTTCCCTTTGTGAGAGCCTTACCGACCCAACTGCGCCGGAGACACCGCGAGCAGGAGGGTGATGATCAGCGGGGTCAGAGCAGAGAAGGGAGGCAGGCGCAGCACCCTCAGGGCGTCCCCTGTTGTTCATAGAGTGAGCTCTGGGTCCTTTCTCTCTCCTCTGCTCCGAGCCGCCTCTGTTTATCCCCTCAGCAGATTCAGTGGCAGAGTACTGACCAGGTGTTGGTGCACGCATGGCCAGCGCATGCAGCAAGGCCTGCCAAGTACGTGCCCTGCTGGCTAACGGCGGTTCCCGGATAGCAGCAACATCCTGCTCCATAACACCCCTCCTAGCTCCCCTCTCCGAGATAACAGCCCTCCTAGCTCCCCTCTCCAAGGTCGCGTTCTCACAGCTGTGTGCAGCTTGTGATGTCCCACAGTGGCCCTACACAGACCATCACAGATCCCTCACACACCCATGTGCTGGCATAACATGGTGTTGCTTAGGATGTAGGATTCCTAGTCTGTTTTCATTGCTGGGTGAAGTGCTAAAAGTGCCAGCAACAGAGAGTAAGGTATGCCTGTGTGAGAATATTTGAGTGGAGATAGCTTCAAAATTAAAGAGCCTGATCTATTTTAGCAGCAAAGTAACCAGTGATTGCTATGGTTATACTTGCTTACAGCTAGCCTGTTGCTTAGCAAAATGCACCTGCTGGCAGCTGGGACAGTAATTTTTCTCACATGGTCATTTAGTGCAGCTTGGCCCATAGCTAGGTAGGGTGTGAGCTCATGGAGGAAACCAATGTGATGTTCTTTCCTCTCTCTGCTGCCACATAGTCACTCATGGTGTGTTCACTTAGAGGCTCATAGTAGACAGAACAGAGCTGCTCTTGATCATAAATGGCTTATGGTCTTTGCTTATCTGGCAGAGTTGGGGCCTGCTGAGAATGAAACTTCTTACTGTGCACCATCAGTGTAGCTGGTGGCCTCAGAGGAGAAGGGAAGTAGTATATGTAATTAAAGCTGCTGTTTCAATAGCATAAATGGGATTTATCTGTACTGCTCCACAGCAGTGGTGAAACTTATGTCTTGTGGAGAATACTAATAGGTAGTTCCTCTTAAAGAAAATATTAGACATCAAGCAGCAGCACTGCAGAGCCAAAGCATCTGTCTTCCTTACTGCATTGTGTGTCCCTTCTCTGTTTGACAGGTATTCGATCAGTGAGCTTCTACGAGCACATCATCACAGTGGGAACGGGGCAAGGTTCCTTATTATTTTATGATATCAGAGCCCAGAGGTTCCTGGATGAAAAGCCCCCACGTGCTTGCTATGGACAGAGGCAGAAATTAGGAGGAAGTGAAATTTTGAAGTTGACTACTGGGAGAGGCTGGCTGGTGAGTAGCTTGTAGCTGTAGGAGACCCTTTACACGGGAGTGCCATAGGGCTCAAGAACCAATTCTTTTTGTAGTAATGGGAGGTATTGTATGAAATGTATCCCAACAAAACAGTGATCAGGTAACTGATAACTGTAATCATGAAAAGCAAGTACTGCAGAATTGCTTTCTACAAAAGCTTTATGAAAGAGTATTGAATGGTTGGTTGCTTGAGTGTAAGGCATACTGACTACTTTTCTTATGTACTGATTCATAAATGAAATAGATTTTATATCTTTATATTTTCAAATGTAATCTAACTTCCAGTTTTCAGAACCTGAAACACAAAATGCATTGTCTTCCTTCAAAAATGTGCTACTCTAATGTGGTACTCAAAGTAAGAGATATTTAATTTAATCGTGTGCAATTGTAGAAACTGTGGCTTCCTGAGGGAATGCCATGGCAGGCACTTGAGTTCAATTTCCTGTATGTTGTTATAAAGCAGTTAATAGCTTTGTCTAACTTCTCTACATTATCTTTTGTATCATTATGATGTAACTTTAAAAACTAATGAAACTTGATATCTTCCCTAGCCTCCACCTTTCCCCCTCCAATGTTTGCCCCAAATGTCCTCAGGAAAAAGCTTCAGGACAGCTTTGATATCTTCAAGTTGATCTGTCTGAAGCTTCAGGGATTACTAACAGAAAAGATACCTTTTTAGGCTCTGGAAGCTACCTTCTGCTTTTGTGAAACAAGGTTTTGGGTTTGTTTGGCAACAATAACAATCTGAACTTTCCTTTAACAGAATCATGATGAAACCTGGAGGAATTATTTTTCTGACATAAATTTCTTCCCAAATGCTGTTTACACCCACTGCTATGACTCGTCTGGAACGAAACTCTTTGTGGCAGGAGGCCCCCTTCCATCAGGACTTCATGGGAATTATGCTGGTCTCTGGAGCTAATAACTCTTTATAAATGCTGTTCTTTACACAGATTTCCACTTTTCTTTTCCTTTTTGTAGCAACAGAATTGTGTGATGCTATTGATTTCTGATTTAAAGGCAAGTTATTTTTTGGCAGAGTTTTCTGTTGGTCTCCAACAGTTTTGTACATCTTTCTGAACCAGTTTTTTGCTTTAACCTCCTTGATCCTTTATATGAAGGGTTTTTGAAATCCCTTTTAATTGTATTTACTCCAAATGACCCCCACATTTAGGCTATCTTGGCCATGTGCCCCCTCCCCTATGTTGCTGTGAGGTAGGATTCCTTTCTTATAGAGTGATTGCTCCTGGGCTTTCTGTGAAAGTCTAGGGGCTGTGTGTGTGCAGGTACTTTGTGTTAGTTACATTACCTGGAGTGAGGACTACTTGTAATTAAAAAATATTAAAAATATTTATAAGAGATAAGCTGCTACTTTATCTGCAGAGCCTGGCCCTGGCCTGAGTTGATATTATTTTTTTAAAAATACAAGTCTGATGACACTGTTTATATGTAGAGGAATATGGTAATTTTAAGCTGTACTCATTGAAGCCCAGGGACGGATTCCTCAGGGGTACTGCCCATCAAGCACAAACTGCACAAGCACAGCAGTTCTCAAAAGTGCATTTGTATTTGAATTGTAGGTTTCAGCAGTGCCAGGAGCAAAAATTGATCTTCTGTTCCTTCTCTGCCTGTCCCAGGTATCACCTGCACAACTGGAGTTTGCATAGGCTGTTCTGCAGCATGGCTGTTGCAGGGTGACATTACATTGAAGGCCTGCAGAGGTGCTGAGGGGAAATGGGGGCTAGAGACATGAGTGTTCTTGTAATTCAAAATAAACTAAATCTATCCATTTTCCAAATGAGCCAAGGTTCCCAAGTATGTTGCTGTAGCTCATGAGTTCTTCATAAACTGTCAAACATCCAGGACCTTTTTTGTTGTGGAAACTTCCCATTTTAACTGTTCTGGTTGGCCATCTCCTCTAATAAGCCAATGGAATAAATAAACTGTGGTTTTTTTTTCTCCAAGGTTAAAGAGTGCATCTCAGATTTGTCTAATGCAAGCTACAAGTTTTCCATGTAGCAAGGTAACTTGCTGTTAGCTCATGTTGTGCTAGCATCTGTTGTCATCCTGCTTGCTATAGGAGAGGCTCAGTCTTTCCCCAAATCCCCTGCTGCCTTCTGCTTTCAGACTGCCTTGAACTTCATGTGGGACTGGGTGGGGAGAATAGGTCTGATGCCCTTCAGGTCCAGCTGTGAAGCATGTGCATTCCAGGGTGATGGTCTTTCCTAATACTCAGCTAAAATGCAGGACTCCAGGGTGCTCCTCCTAGCCTTTTGGCAGGCACCAGACTCTCAGCTTGTTACTGAAGCCTCTGTCCTCTGCTGGGATGAATGCCTTTCCCCTGCCCCTGTCACCAGTGGAGCAGAGCATGCCTGTACCTCGCTGCTTTGGTGCCAAACGGGTAATTGGTTGAAGCTGAGAAGAAAGACAAGGCTGGAACATGCTCTGTTCTCCTGTCTCTGCTGGAGATCACAGCCACCGCTGCAGAGTAGCTCTAGTCCCTTATGCAGTTCCTGCCAGACTGCCTAAAGCTAGTCTGCATGTGTCCTTGTGGTCCCTCTCATCTTTGTGCTCAATATCTTCATCAGTAATCCCAAGCAGTGAGCCTCAGGCTTAACTTTCAGTTGGTAGTGGAGACTTGGTTGGAAATCCTGCAAGGAATGCAGTTCCCTCCCATCTGAGTGGGAATCCTGGCAAGAGAAGAGCTCTCCCAGATATGTACCTGTCCCAGAAGTATAATTTACTCACACTGAGCAGTGACACACAAACAGATCTTCTTACAGCATTTTGTAATTCTACTTCCCTTGTAGTTTGGTTGCTTAAACTGAACGAGTTCACAGCAGTGAGTGTGTGGCTATTCAGGCTTTTCTCTGAAAAGAGGCAAATTATATACCGTGGGGTAGCAAAGGAGCTCTCAAATTTCATTTAGAGTTGTTAATTGTTTTTTAAAGATGTTGTAATGGTGCCTGTGTTGTTCTGTGATGGAAACATACTGCTTTGGTTATATTAGGGGTTTTGAAAAGTAGAAGTATACAGAGAAAAACAGGTCTTGAAGTATGGCAGGATGTGTATTTCTAGGATTACTCCTCCAGCTACAGTGTAAGATCACTCTGTCACAGGGAACATGTTCTGCTTAGTTTTTTTTTCATTTGGTCTTAATTTGAGATGCCTTTTTTTTTTTCTTAATTAAAGAAACTAGACATTTGAGTCTACTTGAGTGTCCTCCAGTTCTGCTGAAACAACAGTTACTAGTTAGGCACTTAGTGTCACCAGTGCCAAAGGAAAACTCCTGGTCTGGAAATCCTAGCCCTGATGTTGATCTATCGATTGAAGTATATTCCAAACCTAGGTGAAGGGGCAAAAAGGGTATTTGTATGGGCTGAGCTTCAGCCTTCAAACACAGAGGTTGATCTTTCTGCAGAGTCAGCAGTGTCTAGGTTACTGAAGAGTCACCCCTGGAAAGTGTCCCTCTCTGCTGACTGATCTCCCCCGAGTACCTCAATGTGTGGTCCTAAAGCCTGGTGAGTGCCCTGAGTGCCCTTTTCCTTTTTTTTTTCTTTGCATAGGAAGCTTTGGACAATTCTCAGAAGAATCTGGACAATGATGTAAAATTCCTCAAGTCTCACATGCTTCTGTGTATTCTGCTTTCAGGGTGCTTTCTTGCAAAGATAACTTCTCATGGAGAGGGAGCTATCCTTGTTGCTGTATGAAAATCCCCCCAAAAACTGGAAACAAACTGAATAGTGCTGCAAGCATGCAAACAAATTGGGCCAGAGATAACTTAATTTCTAGCCTGTTTCAGTGGTTTTAAATGCTTGTAGTGATACATATGTTAAATTTCAGAACATTTTGTCACTGGTCATAAGTAACTTTTGGTCCAATCACTGTTAGCCATTGAGGCAGAGAAAGGTGATGATATGCCAACTGTCCAAAGATAAGTGATAGAAATTGGAGGAAAAGCCAGGTTTTCTCACTTGATTTTGTTACCCTCCTGAGTTAGGTATCAGAATTTAAATCCAGGATCATGGTGAGAAATGCAGGGGTTTCCGATCGAAGTACAGGAATTGACTGTACAGCAGGGAATGTCCAGGCTCTGCATGGAGGTGAGTTGGCTGCACTCTGTTGTTCAAATGGCAGATACACCCCTGCGATGGATGGAGTTCAGTCTGGTGACTGCACTTCGGTAGCTTCTTGAATGGTTCACTGTGCTCTGCTGAGACTCAGTGGCATGCGTGTTTTCAGACTGTCTTATCTTTTCCAGTATTTCTTAATTATTTCCCTCCCTTGCTCTTTCCTGCCCTTCTGAATGGTCTGTTTGGGGTTGCCTCCTCCACCCTAAGTCATCCCACTCTTTACTGTAGCAATATTGTACTTACAGAGGTGACCTCTGTCAAGTAGAAATGGGCTTGCTGGCATTTTGTAAAAGCCATGCTTGAGACCTTCAATTTGCTTTATTTTAAACTGGATAGACCTTTGAGGCTGGCTCAGACTGTAGAACTGGGCAGTTGCCCTAGTACACGTTTGATGAATCGGATTGCGGAGGAACAGCCTATTCCTGGGGAGGAACAGGCTCTGGTTTATCTCTCATTAGGCACTTGAAGGAGAGAAAAGAACTTTAATCTTAACAGAGTAGGAAGCAGTTGATTTTACCACTCAGCTCTTCTCAGTAGAAGTATTTGGGTATCTTTGGGTATTACTTTTTCTGTATTCAAAATCACAAGTAATCCAACCTAGTAACTTAATTATGGGTTTGGTAATACCCAGCTTGTAAGTACTGGGTAGCAACAATTGTATGTTATGTGATGGACATTCATAAGGAAGCAGAAGCTACTTTGCCTTGAGAATAGCAATGAGGGTGGTGCTCACTTCCTTCAACAAACACTTCATTCCTGGTAATTCCTCCAGCTTTCTCTCTTGTACAGTCAAGTCAGCTAGGGAGGATTGCTCTCCTTGGGTGCTTTCTGGGATGGCGGTAAATAAGTGAGTCCATTTGTTTGGTTCCCTCATCAGTGCTGCTGGTGTTAGTCCATGGGTGAGTAAATTACCAAAGAATAGTTAATAGGTGTTTGTTCCTAGTCTCAGTTCATTTTCCACATAGATCCAGTTTTAAGATTCATTGCAACAGTGCCCAGTGATTGTACTGGACTTGGTCTGTCCACAAAGGTTACATTCACATTATGGGTGTGTCGTAGTTCAGCCCCAATCGGGACCAGACTATGCAGTCTCTCTCTCACTCCCCCCACCCTCCCGGAGAACAGCGGGAGATGATATAAGGAAAACGGCTCAAGGTTTGAGATAAGGACAGGGAGAAATCCTTAAAGTTACCATCACGGGCAAAACAGACTCCACTTGGGGAAAACTATTCATTTATTTCTAAAACTAGCAGGAGAATGAGACAGGGAACAGGATAACCTCCCCCCACCCCTCCCTCTTCCCGGGCTTAACATTATCTCTACTACCTTCACCCCCCCGAGCTGCACAGGGGGGAAAAAGGGAATGGGGGTCGCGGTCAGTTCA
Organism: Chlamydotis macqueenii; assembly: GCF_036417535.1. Lineage (NCBI taxonomy): Eukaryota > Metazoa > Chordata > Aves > Otidiformes > Otididae > Chlamydotis > Chlamydotis macqueenii. The sequence goes on along the minus strand of NC_141592.1, from coordinate 33,373,132 downwards.
TCACGCGTTGTTTTACGCCGCTGTGTCATCGTCGGGGGAAGAACTCCTCACATTCCTCCCCTGCTCCAGCGTGGGGTCCCTCCCACGGGCCACAGTCCTTCATGAAACTGCTCCGGCGTGGGTCATCTCTTCCACGGGGTGCAGTCCCTCCAGAACGGCTGCCCCAGCAGGCCCTCCACGGGCCACAGACTCCTTCAGGCCTCCACCTGCTCTGGCGTGGGGTCCTCCATGGGCTGCAGGTGAATCTCTGCCCCTCCATGGACCTCCATGGGCTGCAGGGGGACAGCCTGCTCCACCATGGTCGTCACCACAGGCTGCAGGGGAATCATAGAATGGTTAGGGTTGGAAGGGACCTTCAAAGGTCATCTAGTCCAACCCCCCTGCAAGGAGCAGGGACATCTCCAACCAGATCAGGTTGCCCAGAGCCTCATCCGGCCTGGCCTTGAACGTTTCCAGGGATGGGGCATCCACCACCTCTCTCGGCAACCTGTTCCAGTGTTCTACAACCCTCAGTGTAAAAAATGTTTTCCTTATATCTAATCTAAATCTACCTCCCTCTATTTTAAAACCATTACCCCTTGTCCTATCGCAACAGGCCCTACTGAACAGCCTCTCCCCAGATTTCTTGTAGGCCCCCTTGAGGTACTGGAAGACCGCTATAAGGTCTCCCCGGAGCCTCCTCTTCTCCAGGCTGAGCAGCCCCAACTCTCTCAGCCTGGCCTCATAAGAGAGGTGCTCCAGCCCTTTTATCATCTTCGTGGCCCTCCTCTGGACCTTCTCCAACTGGTCCATATCCTTCTTGTGTTGGGGCTCCAGAAGTGGACACAGTACTCCAGGTGGGGTCTCACCAGGGCAGAGTAGAGGGGGAGAATCCCCTCCCTCGACCTGCTGGCCACGCTCCTCTTGATGCAGCCCAGGATGCGGTTGGCCTTCTGGGCCGCAAGGGTGCATTGCCGGCTCATGTTGAGCTTCTCGTCCACCAGCACTCCCAAGTCCTTCTCCTCAGGGCTGCTCTCAATCCATTCCCCGCCCAGCCTGGATTTGTGCCTGGGATTGCCATGACCCAGGTGCAGGACCTTGCACTTGGCCTGGTTGAACTTCATGAGGTTGGCATGGGCCCACCTCTCCAGCCTGTCAAGGTCCCTCTGGATGGCATCCCTCCCTTCCAGCATGTCGACGGCACCACACAACTTGGTGTCATGTGGAGCATGACAGGCTCCACAGGCCAGGAGCAGCATTACTCCTCCCCCTCCTTCTTCACTGACCTTGGCGTCTGCAGCCATTCCTCACAACAGGCTGGCAGACGCCTCTCAGGATCCTTTTTACATCTCATTCACTTCTCATCTCCTCTCCACTTCTTGCAGCCAGGCCGGGCCGAGTTGGGCCCAGTCAGCCTCGTGGCGAGAGGCCAGAGGGTGAAGCCTGCAAGGCCCACAAGGCTCGTGCCTCCCCCTCTCTGCCCCCACTCAGCTTCTTCACATCTTCTCCTCCTTTTTTTCCTGTTTTCCCCTTCTTAAATATGTTATTGCAGAGGCGTTATCAGGGAACATTCTGCTACCAATTGGCTCGGCCTTGGCCAGCAGTGGGTCCGCCCTAGGCCCGGACGAGTGCACTGAACAAAGGGGAGCGACTTCTAGCAGTTTCCTACAGAAGCTGCCACCTTAGGCCCCCCCTCACTAACAAAACCAGAACAGGTTGACTCTTGTGACTCCTGTAATGAGGAGGACTTCTAAACTTCATTACAGGGATATATTTGCCGCCTCCATTTCAATTCTTTGGCACCTTTTTTTATCTTATGGATTAAGATACTTACATATCAGTTATTCTTCTCCAGAATTTCATCCTCTTCCTTCACTTGAGCACTTGCTTTGTATATAGTTTGTGGCTGCAAAGTTAACAGATTAAAGTTATGATCCTGCTATGAATAAATTACTGAATTGAGGTACAGTTTGTTCCTAGGAATACTGTTGCAGAGGTGTGTGTCATGCAGGTGGAGTTGACCCTCTGGCCAGCCCATGCTAAGCCCTGGACTCTTATGCTAGCCAGGCACGTGCCCTTTAGCTTAAAGCCAAGTGAAAATCCCTATGTGCACTGGCTGGCCACCCCACAGCCACAGCCCATGGTGTGACCTCAACTTAAAATGCATTTTCTGAGTGTTGGAGTGCCTTCAGTAACATATTTTAAAGTTTCTGAAGCACAGACACCAGGAATTTGTCCATGTTGCAGACAAGGGAGAGTGGAAAGGAGAATACAGCAACATCTTGTCTGAAGGGATCTCCTGCGTGTGCTCTCCCTTGCCTCTACAAGCAGGCACTTTGGTGTATGATGAGGATGAGCAAGGAGGCACAAGAGAAAGGGTGAAAGCCCAACAGTTTTTGGCATTGCTCTCAAGACTCCTGAGGAATCTAAAAACATAGAGGGGATACTTATTAATTGCTCAGGAGGTACATGTGAAAGGGCTTAATCAGAAATATTTTTTGAGAGATCAAGTAGATATCCCTGTCATTCTTGCTTCTCCATGTTAATTTTCAAGGATTTAAATTAGGAAGTATCTTTTTGCTTGTGATGCTGAGTTTCTTTATCAAAACCATATGGTACTTGGCTAATTAAAAGAATGCTCTTGACAAAAAGGAATCTTCCCAATTAAAAATTGAGTGCCATTTCCTGACAGCCTTTTCCTCTAGTATCCTGCTGGGAGTGGTATGGTCGAAGAAAGTGCACACAGATCTAAAACAGGGTGCTAGGGTTGGCAGAGTTGAGAAGATGTGGGCTTCCTGACCATTTCTGTAACCAAAATCCACTAAGTAAAACGTTTGATTGTATACAAATTCTAGTCATTAGACTGAAACTGAGAGGGTGTGTAGAAATCCTTGCAACACAGTGTGATGTCTCTGTAGCCCTAGATGTTGATTCTTTGACCTCAGAACAAAAATCTAGGAGTCAATATGTTGTTTTCCTAGGAACTGGTTTTCTAGATTCCCTTATTAAAAGGGAAAATTCAGGTGCTGAATCTTATAATCTCATTAAACTTTTACTTTTTATTTGCTCATTAACCTAGTCTCCTTTCCTTTTCAAGGCTTCCCACAGTCTCAGGGTATATAAATCACTATGATAGTACTGAAATGGACCAACCAGAGTTTAATGTGCCTTCCTCTTCTTGTACCTTGATCTTTGTAAAGTTATCTCAGAAACTGGTCACTGTCTTAGGGCTGGGTACATGCATTGTCTTTTTCTAAGATGTACATGTTGAAGCTGCAGCAGGTTTATACTGTTACTTGTTCCATTTGATTTAGGATGTGATATAGACACAAATCAATGCACTGGTTTGTCTTGGGGTCAGTCTTACCTGTGACATCTATCAGTGCTTGCTTGTATGTTAATGTGTACACAAATGCTGAATCTTCCCCACTGCTTATGATGTACTTGTATATGATGCACTAACTACACAAGGTGTTTTAAAATGTGTGGTCATCACAACTTGTTGCTTGAGGGTAGGATGTCCTACAGTGAACTGTTTCTAATGCTTTTTTTTTTTTCAAATATATTTAGTAAGATCCAAAGCCTTGGGGAAGAAAAAAAATCAGGATTTGCCGATGCTTGCTGGCTCTTGTTCTGAATCCAGGGTCTGATGTTCGTTAACAACTCTTGCAATTCCACCCATTTAACAGAGCCTTTCTCAGCTTGCTCTTTCTGTTGTGGGCTGTGTCAGAAACAGCACTGGATCCTGAACTATAACAGAAGCTGTCAAGTGAAGTAGTAACAGCTCTCTTTAAATGTGTCGTAGTTTAGCCCCAATCGGGACCAGACTACGCAGTCTCTCTCTCACTCCCCCCACCCTCCGAGAGAACAGGGAGAGATGATATAAGGAAAACGGCTCGAGGATTGAGATAAGGACAGGGAGAGATCCTTAAAGTTACCATTACGGGCAAAACAGACTCGACTTGGGGAAAACTATTCATTTATTACTACAAACAGCAGGAGAATGAGACAGAGAACAAGATAACCTCCCTCCACCCCTCCCTCTTCCCGGGCTTAACATTATCTCTACCTCCTTCCCCTCCTCCCGAGCAGCACAGGGGGGAAGAGGGAATGGGGGTTATGGTCAGATCATCACTTGTCACTTTACGCTGCTGCTTCCTCCATGGGGAAAGAACTCCTCACAATCCTCCCCTGCTCCATCGTGGGGTCCCTCCCACAGGCCACAGTCCTTCGTGAAACTGCTCCGGCGTGGGTCGTCTCTTCCACGGAGTGCAGTCTCTCCAGAATGGCTGTCCCAGCAGGCCCTCCATGGGCCACAGCCACCTTCAGGCATCCACCTCCCCCGGTACGGGGTCCTTCACGGGCTCCAAGTGGATCTCTGCTCCTCCGTGGACCTCCATGGGCTGCAGGGGGACAACCTGCTCCACCATGGTCGTCACCACAGGCTGCAGGGGAATCTTGGCCAGGAGCCGCATTACTCCTCCCCCTCCTTCTTTACTGACCTTGGCGTCTGCAGCCGTTCCTCACAACAGGCTGGCAGACGCCTCTCAGGATCCTTTTTACATCTTATTCCCTTCTCATCTCCTCTCCACTTCTTGCAGCTGGGCCGGGCCAAGTCGGGCCCAGTCGGCCGCCTGGTGAGAGGCCAGAGGGTGAGGCCTGCAAGGCCCATGAGGCCTGCGCCTCCCCCTCTGCACCTCTGCCCCTGCTCAGCTTCTTCACATCTTCTCTTCTTTTTTTTTTTTCTGTTTTCCCCTTCTTAAATACGTTATTGCAGAGGCGTTATCAGGGAACATTCTGCTACCAATCGGCTCGGCCTTGGCCAGCAGCAGGTCCGCCCTAGGCCCGGCCGAGTCCACTGAACAAAGGGGAGCGACTTCTAGCAGTTTCCTACAGAAGCTACCACCTTAGGCACCCCCTCACTAACAAAACCACAACAATGTTACAGTACGCATTTTTAACTGTAAGGTAAAACTGTTCAAAATTATTGATGCAGCTTGCAAATGGAACAGTGGTAAATTGCAGATAGTATGTGAAACCAGCCTGTCTGCATATGGGGCTCAGTGTTCAGAGTTACCTTGTAAATTGTTTCTCCTCTCTGAAAAGTAATTTTTTTTTATTTTATTTTTTTTTTTTTTTTAGTACAAAGTCATTACATGTTTGGCTTTGTTTTCTGAATTGGTAAAGGATATCTTTGTTCTTAAACTCAACTGACGTCTGGAATTTAGGCTGAGTTTATCTCTTATGCAGACAGCAGAGGATGGTGTGATTGATACAAGATGTCCCTTCCCAGCTTTAAGGTTAATTTGGTCATAAAAGCATCGAAACAGGAACACTTCTTCACTTGCTGTGGCCTCCAGTGGGCATGCATATCCATAATTAACTGAAGTATGGTATTGTATTCTGTTGGTCCATGAGGCTACCTTTGTTTTTAGAATCAGCACAATTAGTTAATAGTGTATTGACATGAATACATGGTCAAGGAGCTGTGATGTATGTGTATTTCCTGTGCTAACTGTATCTGCTTTCTCTGTACTGCAATGCAGACTTAATCTGGAGTTGTTTTAGTTCTTGTTAACTTCAGAGTTTCTTCAAATTCAGTAAGGTCCTGTTTTTATCACAGTCACTTTTCAGAGCAGAACAGATTGGTTTAACTTTGTTTTGTAATCTTTAGCACTTTCCTCTCGTCTCATTTCTTCCTAGTTCACCTTTAACAATTAGTTCAAAGCTACTTTGCCTAGTCTGAAAAATATTGAATCATAATAAAAAGAAAACCTGTAGCCCGCTGTAGAATGACCACTCTGTGCTTTTACCATAAACTTCAGTGGCTGGCTGGCTGCTGTGGAAATGGAGACTCCACTCCTGCACAGTCTACAGAAGTTGAATTTTTCTTGCATCCATATTGTACAGTGGATGTCAGCAGATTAGGAAGTGGAGGTGCCCTGCATCTGCACCCAGTGTGTTTGTTAAACTGATCAGTGGTGGTTTAGTCAACCAGAGAACTGGCATCTTTGGCTACTACTCAATGTCATAATTAAATATTTAATTGAGGGCAAAACCAGGAGGGTGCATCACTGACTTTCTCCTGACTTGATCTCATTTAAAGGTTTTCTCTACAAATTTTTTTTTTCTTTTGCATATTTGTTGGATTATGAAAAAATATGCTATAGTAGTGCTCTGAGCTAAACTCTTACCCTGTGCTCAAAAGGCAAAAGTTATTACAATGAGCTTTGGCCAGCAGTAAGGCCAAAGGCTGGCTGCGCTCAGAGATGAGCTGGTAATGGAGCGTTTGAGCAATGGAAGCCTTGATGGTTTGCTCCATCATGTCATGTCTTAAGCTTAAACAACTGCAGATTAGTTGCTCTCAGAGCTTGCAAAACTGCTGGTCATCTCTCTTCAGATGAGATGTGAAGATGGCATGGAGAATAACCAGTTTCCTCAGTGGTCACTCACTCTCCGTCTCATCACTTAAAAGTTACCAATGCACTTCTCTGTTTTCATGATTGACTACAACTAGTGTGCTTTACAGCAGCCAGCCACCATCCACCTCCATGTGTTTCCTGCCAGAATGATGGAGTGAAAGGACCTTGTCTGCAGGTCCCTCCACCTGGTTGGTTGTTGAATCAGCATGAGCTGTATGTGCAGGAGTGCAACAGGCCAGCTGGGATTTATAGTTTCAGTTGGCTGCCCTGGGCTTCTCTCACGGTGCAGGTGTGATTATGGGACTATTACGACATGGTCTGGATAAGTAACTTCTAACAGGCTCTGTCACTCTTGTTCAAAATGCCATGTCTCCATTCTCAGCCCCTTGACTTGGCCTTGCTCCCATCTTGCCACACTCTACCCCCGGGACTTGAGCAAGTTCCCTGTCCTCTTATCAGCTTTCTAGTTCAGGTACCAGTTCTGCAAAGCCTGGGGGCACCTGTTTAAGCCCTGCTGCAGCGCATCTGGCTTAGGTAGTAGCTTGCTAAATTGGGGCCTTGCTCACACTCTCCCAGACTCAGCCCTGGATATCCTCCTGGACTGGTATCCCCCTTTCAGTCTGAAAGGCAATGTTCCAAACTCATTCTTGCTCCATGAAGGAGGTGATTCCTATTTCAATTTGATGGCTTTTATTTTTCTCATTTTTTTTTCTGGGGTTCAATGCATATGTATAAAATCCTGTTGACTTTCTCAACTCTCCTGAACGTGGATAGGGGACCATCCTGTGAGGCATCAGAATTATTTGTCTGCTTTCAAGGTCATAGAAACAAGGATCTCTTACACAAGTTTTAGGGAGGAAAAGCAGCTGCATACACACAAGTGGAAAGGTATGTGTGGGTAAAATAGGTGGGGGAGCAGATAAAGAATTTAAAATAGAAGAACAGTAACTGAGGTTTTTTGTTTCTTTTTTAAAAATTGCTTTAACAGGAGGTTTGTATTCTAATCCACAGAAAGTTGCAATGTAAACTGGGGTTTTCTGTTCACCAATGCAAAATGTGCCTCTCAACTATAATGCAAAAGTCAGTCTGTCTCTCTCTCTCTCTCTCTCTCTCTGTTTGCAATGGAAGAAGTTTAACTGAAGACTGATTTAACATGTTTCTTGCTCTTGCATGTAATCATCCACATAGCAGTCCTTGCTGGTCTTTCCCAAGCACCGTACAGCACTATCCCCATTTAAAAGCAAAATGAGGATTGCGTTGAGCAGTGGAACCTGCTAAACTTCCTTCATTTGAGACAGACACTGGAGAGAAGAGTCCAGGTTTCATGTGTTTTATTTAAAACTTTAAACTAATGCAGCTACTTTCTCAGATCAGCACCACTTCCTACCTTTCCCTCCATTTAGATGGGAGTTTAAAAGTAAACCCAGCAATACATGATCCAGTTGACGTGCTTGCAGGTGGAATGTGGAGTTTATGAAATTTGAGGATTGATATTTCTCTTGTGGAAGAACGCGGTGTGGGTGCAAGAGCTCAGATCTTGGATTACAGCTCTTCTGCCAGCTTGCTAAATGCAATCAAGTACTCTGGACTCTACTGAAGAATGTGGTAGAAGATCTGTGAAGGTGTAGGCTGGAACTGATCATTTTAAGTCATCTGTGTGTTGCTTGACTACGTGGACAATGTAACAGTGATTTTTACAGATTACTTTCCATGTGTCACTCACAAATAACTCTTAATTTGCTGTTTGAAGAAAAAACTGTTAATAGATAGATTTCCAGATCAAATTAAGAGCCTAATTTTCTATCTTGCATTAACTGGATTACTGTGTTCACATGCCAGAAAGATGTCGCTCTTTGAAAAAGCATGTTAGTGCATGTGGCAATGACCCATGCACTTTTAAAATACCTAGATCTGTACATTCTTGCCTGAGTATCGTCAGTCACGCTGTAATCTGACAAATGGATCTTTTACTCTACTGCCTTGTTACATAGATAACTGTAATTAACTGTAGTTTGGTTTTTCCACTACTTGAAGTTGTGTGATCTGAAAATTGGTGAACAAAAAGTATTTGTGTGTCTTACTATGGGTATCTCTAAATGAAATGTGTTTGTATAGTGTGTTGGCTTGACTGATGGTTTCCTTTATTTGCTAATCATCCCACTGCAAGTAAATCCAGGGCAGTTTGGGAGCATGTGGGCTTGGGTTTCTCCCTGTAACTGTCCAGCCTCTGTGTTGACATGACTGATTCAAAAGAAATAAAGTGAACTGTTGTTTTTCCTTCACCAGTGAGTGGATTGATATCCCAAGGGCAGGTTCTCAGCTTATTCCTGTTTTTCATAGCTTAAACATCAGTCCTGTTCTCTGTACAGCTGCAGTAATACTCCTTACTTCCATAGGAAATGTATCTAATGGCAGAGTTGGAACTGTTACACTGTTCAAAGCATCTTCTTTTTTTTTCTGGTATCTCATTTGTTCTGAGGCAAGATTTTCCTTTCCACTACTTCATTTTTTCTAAGAAGGAATTACCTCTTAAAAGTGTTGGACAGTACAGATACCTATAGGTAGACAGTTAGGTATAGGACTAGGGGTTTCAGGAAGACTTTACATACTGAAACTGCATCTGTAGAACTAGATCTTCAACCAGACTTTAATTGCACAGGAGAGTGAGGCCTCAGGACAGCTGTCCTATTACCCTGCCTCTTCTTCCATGCCTAGAATTGGGAAGGTTATTTTTTGGAGACAAGGGATATCTATAGGAGATCTAAACTTTATGTTGGAGGTTAAAATCATGTGCCTAAAAGCAGCTCCTGCATCCTTATCTTCCTCATGCTTGGCCTCACCCTGAGGTGCTAGTTTCTATGGTCATGGACAAACTGCAGCTTTGTATGCAAGCTATGGGAGACCATGTCTCCAGCTGTGCCATCTCAGCTCCCTGTAGTGCTGTAGTAGGCATTACTGATGCTTGTGGATGCCAAAAGAGGAAGAAGAGAGTCTAAAAGGAGTGTGAATGTCTAAAAGCAGCTTTGGGACCATCTAAGGAACCTGAAGGTGCACAAGTCCATGGGACCTGATGAGATCCATCCGTGGGTCCTGAGGGAACTGGCAGATGAAGTTGCCAAGCCATTGTATTTAAGAAGTCATGGCGGTCTGCTGAGGTCCCCGATGACTGGAAGAGAGGGAACATAACTCCCATTTTTAAAAAGGGGAACAAGGAAGACCCAGGGAACTACAGGCCGGTCAGCCTCACCTCTGTGCCTGGCAAGGTCATGGAGCAGATTCTCCTGGAAACCATGCTGAGGCACATGGAGAACAAGGAGGTGGTTGGTGACAGCCAACATGGCTTCACCAAGGGCAGATGGTGCCTGACCAATTTGGTGGCCTTCTATGACGGGGTGACAGCATGGGTGGACAAGGGACAAGCAACGGACATCATCTACCTGGACTTGTGCAAAGCTTTTGACACTGTCCCACACGACATCCTTCTCTCTAAACTGGAGAGACAGGGGTTTGATGGACGGAACACTCAGTGGATAAGGAGTTGGCTGGATGGCCCCACTCAGAGAGTGGTGGTCAACGGCTCGATGTCCAAGTGGAGACCGGTCACGAGTGGCGTCCATCAAAGGTCCGTGTTGGGCCTGGCCCTGTTCAACATCTTTGTCGGCGACATGGACAGTGGGATAGAGTGCACCCTCAGCAAGGACAGGCTGGAGAGGTGGGACCATGTCAACCTCATGAACCAGGCCAAGGGCAATCCCAAGCACAAATAGAGGCTGGGCAGAGAATGGATCGAGAGCAGCCCTGAGGAGAAGGCCTTGGGAGTGCTGGTGGACGAGAAGCTCAACATGAGCCGGCAATGTACCCTTGCGGCCCAGAAGGCCAACCGCATCCTGGGCTGCATCAAGAGAAGCGTGGCCAGCAGGTCGAGAGAGGGGATTCTGCCCCTCTACTCTGCTCTGGTGAGACCCCACCTGGAGTACTGTGTCCAGTTCTGGAGCCCCCAACATAAGAAGGACATGGACCAGTTGGAGAGGGTCCAGAGGAGGCCACAAAGATGATCAGAGGGCTGGAGCACCTCTCCTATGAGGACAGGCTGAGAGAGTTGGGGCTGTTCAGCCTGGAGAAGAGGAGGCTCCGGGGAGACCTGATAGCGGTCTTCCAGTACCTCAAGGGGGCCTACAAGAAATCTGGGGAGAGGCTGTTTAGTAGGGCCTGGTGTGACAGGACGAGGGGTGATGGTTTTAAAATAGAGGGAGGTAGATTCAGACTTGATATTAGGAAAAAAATGTTTACACTGATGGTGGTAGAACACTGGAACAGGTTGCCCAGAGAGGTGGTGGAGGCCCCATCCCTGGAAACGTTCAAGGCCAGGCTGGATGAGGCTCTGAGCAACCTGATCTGGTTGGAGATGTCCCTGCTCCTTGCAGGGGGGTTGGACTGGATGACCTTTGAAGGTCCCTTCCAACCCTATCCGTTCTATGATTCTGTGAATACTGTATTGTCATCCTACTGAGCCTTATACCAAAACTGTTTAAGGGCTGGGAGTGCAAAAAAAAAAAAAAAAAAAAAAAAAAAAAAAATCCCTGGCCCTGGCGACATGCAGGAGATGATAGATGATGGGTTAGATATGTGGTGGGATGAGGCTAGAAGGCACTGGTAGCAGTACAACTGGCTCCAGGCTGCCTCCTATCACAGCCATGGATTTGGATGAGCTTGTGCCAACCCCTCAGTGTGGAAGCTGGAGCTGAACTGCTTGTGAGCTATACTCTATTCCTAGATGGTCACACTTGGTACTACTCCTCCTTAACACAGAATGGGTCCCCTGGCAGCCTGATGCTTTTGTTTCTACCCCTAAGCCTCATAAGAAAGTGAGAGGAGGGTGAAAGGACAGTTACTTTAAGCTACAGAAAGAGCTCTGGCAATGAGGGTTACTAACTCCCCACCTGCATTGGATGCTCCATCAACTACAGCATCCAGATGGTGTGGGACCTGTCAGCTGATGTGCAGGACCAAAAATGATTTAAGATGGCTGAGGACCTCAGGAAGTACCAAGACAGTCAGTACTCATCCAGTTCCTCCTAGATGTGCGTTCAGCTTAAACCTCAGCAATAAAGAATCCAAATCCTTCCCCAGCAACTAATTCTAGCATTCACCTATTTCATCCCATTGTCTGTCTTGCAGGTTCCCTTGCTTTCCCATTCACTGTGCAGATGAAGCAGTTTGTTCCCTTCTGTGGGGCAGTGTCACAGCCTACTCGGGACTCGTGATGGTTCTTTTAGCACGATCTCAAAGTGCAACATTACGGAGAATATGCCAAAGGGGTTGGTTTCAATCAAACAGCACAAGCTTAATTATTTTGCCCATAAAGCGTATTGCGATAGGTGAAAGGGAGTGAAAAGGAAAAGTAAAGATAGGAAAAAAGAAGATAATAGCTACCACTGTGGGTCCAAGGCGTCCCTACGGTCCTAGATCCAGGCAGCGTCCCACCGGTCCTCACGATCGATGTCGATCCTTGGTGGGGAGAGCTCTTTGGGGTCTCGTCGTTAGGGGTCGACCTTTTATGCCAAGTGGCAAACCTTGCTCCTCCTTTGCTCTGGGGATCTCCGCCTGCTCTCGGCCCTTAGGATAGAAGTGTGGTTTTTGTACGTTATAATGAGCAAAGTTCAGCTAAAGGGCACTTTCTCACCGCTGCTTTTGAGACAGCAGTTGTGATTCATCCTCCTCGATAGCAGCTGCACGGTTATCTTTGCCAGTCTTGACAACAGGGCTGAGCCGTGGCACCTCTGCGCCACTCTGTCCGCTGTTTCAAGGATGTTGTACATTCTGTTGTTAGGCCAGAGTCGGCCTTGTCCACGGCAATCACATTCCGTTCCTGGGAGCAACTGCGTCTCAGGCAGGCTGCTCGCAGCAACTCATGTCAAGTTGTGAGCCTAACTTTTAGGCCACATCAAATCCATAGTCTAACTGGAGGTCCTCGATGACAAGGTTGAGACAATGCTGATCTTCTGACCAACCCTTACAGGCAGCTCATCTCTTTTTGTTGGAAAATATTTTTAACTGTTTCACGACCGTGGCCTTCACTTCTTATACTGAACAGTCCAGGCTCCCTCACTGCTTTCTCACTGGCTGGGCTTGGCATGTGCATGTGTGACCATCGTCATTTCTGGCTGTGGAACCAAGATGAGATCCATTGCACTCCTTGGCCTGGAGCCTGCAGCAGGTCTACACTGCTATCAACTGCGGACTAGAAAGACGGTGACAGTGCGTGTTATCCCTTTCAACACTCAATCTGCTGCCTGCCTCCAACTCACAGCCCAGCTGCTGCAAGTTTGCTTGGCTGTCATCACTTCGTTTCTTGGGTGTGTTTTCTTTCTGATCCTTGTGACTTGGGATCTCAGCTCTTGCCAGCTGGTGGCACCGCCATTGCAGAACAAGGAAGCTGAACCAAGACAACACAGTGGGAGTAGTTTCATGTTGGTTCTGTTAGTTCTTCCTAGCCATAGCTGTACTCATCCTGTCTGCTTCTAAATAGAGGATCAGGATAGTCTTTTCCAGTGCAAGGAACTTTCAAGGTCCAGTAAATGGATTAATAAATTGGGAGATGCCAGGAACACAGTGCTTGAACTGTTCATTGGGCAAGGGCAGCCCATTTTGTCAGAGATTTAAAGTGTGGCAGTTCACAGCATATTAGAAAATTAGAATCTCTGTGCTTTGTCTCCCAACTTTCTCAGTCCCCCCAAGCCTCCTCATCTGGAAGACCTGTGTGTGTCAGTGTGCTGGTTTTGGCTGGCACAGAGTTCATTTTCTTCATAGTAGCTAGTATGGGGCTATGTTTTGGATTTGTGCTGAAAACAGTGTTGCTAATACAGGGACATCTTAGTTACTGCTGAGCAGTGCTTACACAGAGTTGAGGCCTTTTCTGCTTCTCACCCCACCACAACAGCAAGTAGGCTGGGGGTGCACAAGAAGTTGGGAGGAGACACAGCCAGGACAGCTGACCCCAACTGACCAGAGAGATATTCCATACCATATGACATCATGCTCAGCATATAAAGGCGAGGGGAGAAGAAGGAAGGAGGGGACGTTCAGAGTTAGGGCATTTGTCTTCCCAAGTAACCATTACATGTGATGAAGCCCTGCTTTCCTGGAGATGGCTGAACACCTGCCTGCTGATGGGAAGTAGTGAATGAATTCCTTGTTTACTTTGCCTGCGTGCGTGTGTGGCTTTTGGTTTACCTATTTAACTGTCTTTATGTCAGCCCACAAGTTTTCTTGCTTTTATTCTTCCAATTCTCTCCCCCATCTTACAGCAAGTAAGCAGCTGTGCTTAGTTGCTGGCTGGTGTTAAACCACAACAGTCAGCCCCCAGCAAGGCTCAAGGGACCACGTGGCCAACATGGCATTTGTGAGCTACTGATCAGCTGCTCCAAAGTACCACCCTGCACGGAGGGTCTTACCTTTCCCCCCTTAAGGTGTGCCATGAGCTGGGAGAGCTAAGAAAGAAGCCACAGACCTTAAGTGCAGAGCTGCGGTCAAAAGGTCAGCTAGAAAGTTGCTTGGGCTGTTTGTGCCAAAGACAAAAAACAGAGCGAGGGCCATGTTCCAGAGATGCTGAAGTCTCAGCAGAAAGATTTGTAGCCCCTTTAATTGGTGCCAGTGGTTTTTTTTCTGTGTTGTCAGAAGTTTCACTGTTGCAGGGGTTTCCTCCCTCTGTAGACCCACTGCAGTGCCTGGTGTGTTGCAAGTTAGGCATACAGACTCATCTACAATAGAAATTTCAGAGATTCTAAACAACTGGAAAGGATGTGACTAGATTTAAGGTTGCCTTTGAGGAGAGACAGACTGGCACTGTTGCTGTAAAACTCCTCCCTACATAGCTGCTGGATTCTAGGTAAGTATTCACCTAGGGAGCAATGCTGGCTAATCTCTCTGTGTATACAAGCCCTAAAAGAGTCTTGGAGCCAAGAGAGTGAGGAATGGTTGGTCAACGCTAAGAAAAACACCAGGGAAAGCACAATCCATTTCCTCACATGCTGTGGTGGCAGCCTGCTTCCTGCTGCTGAGGGCTGCGGGACACCACTGTGTGAGGGATCTCAGTGATGGTCTGTGTAGGGCCACTGTGGGACATCACAAGCTGCACACAGCTGTGAGAACGCGACCTTGGAGAGGGGAGCTAGGAGGGCTGTTATCTCGGAGAGGGGAGCTAGGAGGGGTGTTATGGAGCAGGATGTTGCTGCTATCCGGGAACCGCCGTTAGCCAGCAGGGCACGTACTTGGCAGGCCTTGCTGCATGCGCTGGCCACGCGTGCACCAACACCTGGTCAGTACTCTGCCACTGAATCTGCTGAGGGGATAAACAGAGGCGGCTCGGAGCAGAGGAGAGAGAAAGGACCCAGAGCTCACTCTACGAACAACAGGGGACGCCCTGAGGGTGCTGCGCCTGCCTCCCTTCTCTGCTCTGACCCCGCTGATCATCATCCTCCTGCTTGGCGGTGTCTCCGGCGCAGTTGGGTCGGTAAGGCTCTCACAAAGGGAAAACAATACGCTGGTAACTGCTCATGCAACTGGAACTGCTTATGCTGGTAACTGCTTATGCAAGGCTACAACCGAGCAATAAATACCGTTGTGCTTTCAAATATCATATGCTGGGTGACCTTTGTGCATAGGAATCCTACGAACCGGGTACATGGTCAATGGCTCAATGTCCAGATGGAGAGCCGGCAATGTGCCCTTGTGGCCCAGAAGGCCAACCGCATCCTGGGCTGCATCAAGAGAAGCGTGGCCAGCAGGTCGAGGGAGGGGATTCTGCCCCTCTACTCTGCTCTGGTGAGACCCCACCTGCAGTATTGTGTCCAGCTCTGGAGCCCTCAACATAAGAAGGGCACGGACCTCGGAGTGGGTCCAGAGGAGGGCCACAAACACCAGAGGGACAGAATGCCTCTCCTCTAAGCAAAGGATGAGAGAGTTGGGGTTATTCAGCCTGGAGAAGAGAAGGCTCCAGGGAGACCTTCTTGTGGCCTTTCAGTACAGAAAGGAGGCCTACAAGAAAGATGGGGATGGACTTTTTCATAGGGCCTGTACCGATAGGACAACAGGTAACTGTTTTAAACAAAAAGAGGGTACATTCACATGAGATACAGAGAAGCCATTTTTTACCAGGAGGCTGGTGAAACACTACAACAGGTTGCCCAGGGAGGTGGTCCATGCCCCATCCCTGGAAACATTCAAGGCCAGGTTGGACGGGGCTTGGAGCAATCTGATCTGGTTGGAGATGTCCCTGCTCCTTGCAGGGGGGTTGGACTAGATGACCTTTGAAGGTCCCTTCCAATCCAAACTATTCTATAGTTGTTTTGGGGTTTTTTTTTTTTGTTTGTTTTTTTTAAGTTCGCAAAATCTGAATGAGCATATAAAGTTTTTCTTCAAGATTTCCTTCCTATTGATAGACTGTTACAAAATTCCTTTTCACAGAAGTTTGTTGACTTATTTTCTTAAAGCTCACATTTTCTTTTAAATATATTTTTGTATTCTGCCTAGTTATTCCTTACTATGCTGTACTAACCTAACAGCCCATTATTCCACAGAGGTATGCTGAGTTTATATACTGTGGAAGGCAATATTAAAATGCTTAAGTAGAAAATCTGTTTCTAAAACATCCCAAGAAGATATTAGTCACCTGTCTATTTTACCATCAGTCTCAAACACCAAGCACTCTGTTGCAAGATGAAGTTACTCTCTTTTGAAAGAAAAGGGACTTACACCCTTCACATCTTAGTTTCTGAAACAGTTAGCTTACTTATATTAATTGCAGCACCTCAATCCTAGTACACATCTGTGAATTCTGAGATTGCACCTGAAATACACATTTTGCCTACTGCGGTGTTTTACTCTAGCAACAGCACTGAAATATTACATGTATCAGCTTTAGAGATCATACTGTACCTATAAAAACTTCACTGAACAAATGTTTTGGCATCCACAATCTTTAAAACCATTTCAGCAGAAGATGCGTTGTAAACATCAATTTTCTCCAAGCAAACCAAAAAGTTGCACATCCACAGAAGTCAAGTAAAGGATGAGTAAGGGATAACCAAGATAAAATATTACAAGTTTTAAAAATTGCTTTACAGATTTAAGCAACAGCTTTTTAATCACAATAATAACTTCCAGTCATTTATAGCATGTTATGTAAAAATTCTAGCACAACAGGGAACTGTTAAGCACACTTGCTGTAAAAGTCAAGATGACACTGTAAATTGAGAAACCAACGGTAGGCAAGTTTAAAATGCAGAACAGTATGTTTTAAATGTGTTCTCAATTTAACACACAAAGACTGTTTTTCAAGTTCAATGAGTACGCTGCCTAAAACTTGGCTTTTTGAAAACTAGTAAGAGCCACCTGATTCACTAGAATAAAGTAAAAAAATAAAAATCATAAAAGTAAAAATGCCTCCTCTGATAAGAGCAAAAAGTCCAAGACACATATACAGTTAAGAGGGCAGCATTTACCCAAAGCTGTAATTAGCCAAAAGTAAACTGCTAAAAGGCTGCTCACTGTTTCACCTCCAAAACACTGAAACTTGCAGTTCTGCTGGAGTTTAGGGTGTTTTTTTGGAAGTGTACAAGCCTCATCTAAGTAAGTACTGTCCTTTTGGTCCTTCCATTTTCCCACGTCTAAAATTTGAAAAACAATACCTACCAACCCTGTTGCTGTGCTCTAAAACTCTAAGACAGAATGTGTTAGCACGATCTTAGTTTTGATATCCCAAAAGAACCTTGCCATGAAGTCTGAGTTTGAGATTTGTCGTAATGGAAGTTACCATGAGATCACAACTACATCACAGGAATTTCTTTGGAGAACCAAATGCAGACTGATAGAATGGGATAAACCAGCTCTCAATATACTGTATTTAAACATCGCTGAGTATATATGCAACTGCTGAGAACAGCAACTTTAAGGAGCAGAATTTTTACTTCCACTTATTCATGAAAGTCCATTTGAAGAGTTACAGATACATCCAAGAAAAAAAAAAAAAATTGTGCTCTTTTCAGATTTTTTTGCCAGAGAACAAAGAAAGGGAAGGAAAAAACATGTTTAAATAGATTATCTCATTCACAAAGTCAGAGACATAATTTCCCTTAGAACCACTCTAAGTTCTCAAATGTTATATACACAATGAATAAAACCCAGAAAATTCCCAGAACACAAAGCACCAAGAGTAAGGCCTTCTGTATCAGAGATGATCAGTTAGACTTCAATGCATATTCTAATAGGTCAGCACATTTGAGAACAAAAACCTTTGTTCAACTGAATTACCACAATTTCTATCAGATTAAAAAAAAAAAAAAAAGAATAAAACAAAGAGCTGAAGGAACACAATGACATTAAGACGAAAAAATAAGATTAAACCTGTTGAGTTAAAAAAAAAAGTCAAACTTTCACTCTAATGTGAATACACAAAAGGCTGTAATTTTACTTCAGAGGTAACTAAAAAATAAATAAATCTTTATCTGGAACTTGCTTGTCAGTAGAGATTTTAACATGACTGAAATGCAAGTTGTTGTTCGAGAGTTAGAAGTACAATGATATCAATCTAAAATTCTCAAGCTGTAAACAAGTATTTCTTGGCTGAACTCTTCCAGAGATTTAGTTAGACATCCAATTGCTGTAAAAGACTTGAAAGCCTAAGTTCCAGAAACATTATAACGTCTTGGTTAACCTTCAGACTCTTGTAGCTGTGATGTTTTGGATATTAAAACAACTGGGAAATATTCAAAGCATGTTCCTTAAGATAAGATTTTGGGGAATTTTTTTTTTTTTTTAAACTGGTCTGGTGCTTAAGAAAACCTTAATTTTATACAGTTTTTGGAAAAGTAAATTGAGGGCATCTTTCCACTTTTTTTTTTCCCCCCTCTCTTTTCTTTTAAGTACAAATTCATCTTCAGTCTCAAAGAGCTACTCGATTTTAGCTAGGCAGGAAATATCTTAGTTACTACAATCTGACTCAATATTCAAAACCTGGATTTGTTTACTGAGAAGAAATACAAAAGTTACACATTTTCGCTTCCTTCTTTCCCATGACTGAAGTTCTCAAAAGCACTCCCTAGCAATCAACAGAATCAGCAAGGGAGATAAGTCATATAAATATTTGAGGTAGGTTTCCTAGCAGAAACTATATCTGATGTTTCATTTCAGAGGACTGTACTAGAAGAGCAATCCCAGCAGTTCTCAGATTCAATATTCCTAACCATGAAGTAATTTTAACCATCTGACTTTAACTTTTGTCTACAGTTGTGGAGGTCCTGGGGATCTGGGGGAAAAGGGCTGCATTTGCAAGAATAGGAAAAATAGGCTGATCCAGTTCACTTCTAAATTTACCAGAAGTCACACAATTCTGCAAAGTTTTGGCTTTACTCATTAAAAAGTAATTTTAAAAATAATTTTGATGCACATAGCTTCATAAAATGAACTGCTCAATATGCAGAAGTATGATAAGAACTCAGTCTAACTTCTCCTAAATGCTGTATATGTACATTAAATCATCATTTACAATCCACACAATTCCTAGGCAGAACATACACAAGACTTGGGCAATTTTATCACTATCAGACAATCAAATGTTTGACCTCTTTCTTCCCTCACAGAACTGCTGAATTAGTTTTCAGTTCAGCTAGAGTCAAGACAGTCAATTAGTCCTTATTTGCAAGCACAGAAATTATTTGGATTTGAAATACACATCTTACTGCATTTTCACAGCACTGTCTCTAAACACATATCCCAAACCCACCCACTTCTCCACCTATCAAAAGTCATGAATTACTGTTACCATCACCCCTACTACATTCAATCCTTAACCCATCTCCTCCTCAAATGCATGTAAGAACATATGGTCTTGAGTTTGCCTGAAGGACTAAAGATTTGACTATGTAAAGTAGTTTAAGCTAGAGAAGTAAGCTTTGGGGGTGGGGAGCGTGTGCCTCATCAACACCTGAAGGGAAGGTGCACAGACAGAGCCAGGCTCTTTTCAGTGGTGCCCACTGACACAGAATGAGAAGCAATAGCTACAGATAGAAACACAGGAGGCTCCACCTGAGCATCAGAAAATGCTTTTTTACCATGAGAGTAACAGAGCACTGGCACAGGCTGCCCAGTGAGGTGGTGGAGTCTCCATCCTTGGAGATATTCAAAAGATGTTCAGACACTGTCCTAGGCAACCTGTAGGTGGCCCTGCTTGAGCAGGGGGAGACAAGATGACCTCCAGAGGTCCCTGCCAGTCTCAGACAGTCTGTCATTAAGTGAAGTAAAAAGGGAAGGAAGTCCTATAACAGAAAACCTGTTAACAAAAATGCTCCACGAGCTTCATTAGGGACAACTCTTAAGCTGCAGCATTTCGGCTCAGGTAGTTGCATAAAGAAAATCAAGTGAATGCCTATCCTCAATTAAATTAGGCAGGGTAAAAGTCACTGGGACTTCAAATCCAGCAATATACGCTACTCCATCAACAGATAAAATGGTAAACAATGAAAACTGGTGTACAGGTATAAAGTTGCAAGGACTTTTATACTTGCAGTCATAACAGAAAACTATTCAAGAAAGATAATAAGTGTATTTTCTTAAGATGCAAAGAACAGTTCCTGGGCATGGCTGCTATCTTGACATCAAGAAGCAGCAGAGAAACCCAACAGGTTGAGGATTCATATCAGAAGCCACAAGATTTCCTCAAATACTGAAAAAAAAACCCTACTTTTACACGCTCATTAACTTCTCTTCACCAAGCTCATAACACTAATTCAATCTTTCTCTAAACTGAATTTCAGACAGCTACCCCTTGGCACTCACCATATGTTTGAAACGCTCAAATTCATTCAGTATCTAATAAAAGAAAGTGAAGCACAAGACTGAGAAGTGCAGTACTGCTCCCCATCATCACATTTAGTTACCTAAAGTTAACATCAGCAACTTAGGTCCCTCTTATGTCAGCCTCAAAATGGATCACAGGCCAGTGATGTGAAAAATGTGTGACTGAAAGTTGAAATAAAAGCACATAAATATAAGACATCTGTCCCACAGGGTACAACCCATCAAAAGCATGGACCAGAATTTCTCAAATACAATATATTATCTACAGCTCCACAGCAGAGCAAGGTTTGGCACTAGGATTTCTTTCAGATTCATGTTGCTGAAACTGCATTTAAGACAACATGTAAGTTTGAAAACCAATGAAAAATGTAAATACAGAACAACAACAACAAAAAAATCAGCAATAGCTTTCAAAGAGAGGGAAATATGGACAATATGATAACAGGAGATATTGGTCAAGTGTTTACCTGTTGTGGTTTAGCCCAAGTCACCACACAGTTTCTCGCTCACCCTCCCCAGTGGGATGGGAGAAGAGAAACTGGGAAGGAAGGAGAACTCGTGGGTTGAGATGAAGACAATTTACTAAAATAAAAAGGGAAGACTACAATAATAACAGAATATAAGGATATTAAAATATACAAAGTGAACAATATGTGTTTTCTCACCACCCGATGTCCCAATGACCGATACAGCCCGTCCCGAGCAGCGATCCCGGAAACAAAACCGAGCGGCAAGCGAAGGAGCAAAAGGGAGCCAGCAAGGGAGAGGGAACGATGCCAGCAAAACGAGCAGGAAAGATGGATGCCAGGAAGGCAGATACCCACCCTGGCCCAACCCCCACTTCTATACTGAGCATGACGTTGATGGCATGGAATACTCTCTTTGGCCAGTTTGGGTCAATTATTCTGTCTGTCTTTCGCCCAGCTTCCTGCATCTGCACGTTAACGAGACTTGGAAAGCAGGACGGTGTCCTTGGTCTCATTCACAACAACTGGTATCATCAGGGTGTTTATGAACATTCTTCACACACGAAATCCAAAACACACCAGCTACTGAGAGGAAAACTAACTCCATCCCTGCTGAAACCAGGACAGTATCCACCCCTTATTCATACCATCTACATCTATATATACACGTACAGATATTATTTCCTCAGTCTATGGGCCATACCTCCAAAACTTCTGTTGAGTCATTTAGTCCATGACTTTGGGCTCCAACTGTCACAACAGTCTTTCAGGGCAGGAGAGATGGTATGCAATGTGGGGTGGTTGTACCAACTATGAGCTCCAGGTACAGCATACATCTGGCACGGCTGGTGTATCCTGTCCATGGTCTGAAAGTTGAAGATGTTGATCTCGAGGAAGTTGTTGGGTGCCAGTTCCGGTTCCAACACCGCTGCACATCGCTTGGTTTCATCGAAGCTCGTTCTTTGCTGATCAGGGTGATTCTTGCTGCAATACCTTTGATATGACATATAATAGCTACAGAAATGATGACATCAAGCACTTAAAATTATGGGCTGTTTTCACCTAGAATCAAATCTCCTTGAGGTACACATCGGACTTCCCCATCCTCCCGCATCACCCACCAAGTACACCCAGGTCCTAGGGCGAAAGCAATGCCACGGGTGGGTTTGCCTTTGCCCAGGGGAGGAATAACCCAGACTGTCTTCCCCAGTATATTCCTTACACGCACCACAGGGACTTTATCACCATCTACAGTATGTAGAAGTTCTGATTGGGCAGGGCCAGCTCGATTGGTGGACCCCCGAGTGTTGACTAACCAAGTGGCTTTTGCCAAGTGTTTGTCCCAATGTTTGAAGGTTCCACCACCCATTGCTCTCAGCGTAGTTTTCAGCAGTCCATTGTACCGTTCAATCTTTCCAGAGGCTGGTGCGTGATAGGGGATGCGATATACCCACTCGATGCCGTGCTCTTTGGCCCAGGTGTCTAGGAGGTACTTTCAGAAATGAGTCCCATTGTCCTATTCAATTCTTTCTGGAGTGCCATGTCGCCAGAGAACTTGCTTCTCAAGGCCCAGGATGGTGTTTTGGGCAGTGGCATGGGGCACAGGATATGTTTCCAGCCACCCAGTGGTTGCTTCCACCATTGTCAGCACATGGCGCTTGCCTTGGTGGGTTTGTGGGAGTGTGATGTAATCAATCTGCCAGGCCTCTCCATATTTACACTTCAGCCATCGTCCTCCATACCACAGAGGCTTTAGCCGCTTGGCCTGCTTAATTGCAGCGCATGTTTCACATTCATGGATAACCTGTGCAATGGTGTGCATGGTCAAGTCCACCCCTCGATCACGAGCCCATTTGTACGTTGCATCTCTTCCCTGATGGCCTGAGGTACCATGGGCCCACCAAGCTAAAAATAGTTCACCCTTATGCTGCCAGTCCAGATCCACCTGAGCCACTTCAGTTTTAGCAGCCTGATCCACTTGCTGGTTGTTTTGGTGTTCTTCAGTGGCCCGACTCTTGGGTACGTGGGCATCTACGTGACGTACTTTTACAACCAGATGCTCGAACCGGGCAGCAATAGCTTGCCACAGTGCGGCAGCCCAGACGGGTTTGCCTCTGCGCTGCCAGTTGCTCTGTTTCCATTGCTTTAACCACCCCCACAGGGCATTTGCCACCATCCATCAGTCGGTGCAGAGATAGAGCTCAGGCCATTTTTCCCGTTCAGCGATGTCTAAAGCCAGCTGGAGGGCTTTCACCTCTGCAAACTGACTCGATTCACCTTGGCCGTCAGCAGCTTCTGCCACTCGTCGTGTAGGACTCCACACAGCAGCTTTCCACTTTCAATGTTTCCCTACAATACGACAGGACCCATCAGTGAACAGGGCATATCGCCTCTCATTTTCTGGGAGGTTGTTGTATGGTGGGGCTTCTTCAGCACGTGTCACCTCTTCCTCTGGTGGCTTTCCAAAATCTTTGCCTTCTGGCCAATCTGTGATTACTTCCAAGATTCCTGGGCGATTGGGGTTTCCTATTCGGGCTCGCTGTGTGATCAGTGCGACCCATTTACTCCACGTGGCATCAGTTGCATGATGTGTAGAGGGGACCCTTCCTTTGAACATCCAGCCCAGCACTGGCAGTCGGGGTGCCAGGAGGAGCTGCGCTTCAGTACGAATCACTTCTGAAGCAGCTCGAACTCCTTCGTATGCTGCCAGTATTTCTTTTTCGGTTGGACTATAGCGGGCCTCGGATCCTCTGTATCCCCCAGCTCCAAAACCCAAGGGGTCGACCGCGGGTTTCCCCTGGCGCTTTCTGCCAGAGACTCCAGGTAGGGCCACTCTCAGAGCTGCCGTGTAGAGCACATCTCTTACCTCTTGCCCTGTTCAGACCGGCCCAAGGGCTACTGTATGAGCAATCTCCTGTTTAATTTGTTCAAAAGCTTGCTGTTGTTCAGGGCCCCATTTAAAATCGTTCCTCTTTCGAATCACTTCATAGAGAGGGCTTACAATCATACTGTAATTTGGAATGTGCATTCTCCAGAAACACACAACGCCCAAGGAAGCCTGTGTTTCCTTTTTGTCAGTCGGCTCAGCCATAGCTGTTATTTTGTTGACCACATCCATTGGAATGTGACAATGCCCATCTTGCCATTTTATCCCCAAAAACTGTCTCTCTCTTGCAGGTCCTTTCACCTTACTTCGTTTTATGGCAAACCCAGCTTCCAGGAGGATTTTAATCATTCCTCCCAGCAATATACGCTACTCCATCAACAGATAAAATGGTAAACAATGAAAACTGGTGTACAGGTATAAAGTTGCAAGGACTTTTATACTTGTAGTCCAAGTTCCAGCGCTTGAACATTTTGCACAGAGCAACAGAAAGTGACTACAGGGAAAAGTCTGGCTCATGTGACATGGATTCCCCTGTCACCTTTCTTTCTGAACTTAATAACACACTCTTGGAATAAGAAATGGTCAGAGGTCAAGTCATATCCCCAAATGCTGGGTTCCTGTACTCTCTGAATGACAGAATAGTTGAGGTTGAAAGGGACCTTCGGAGACCACTTAGTTCAACTCCCTGCTCAAAGCAGGGTCAACTAGGGCAAGCTGCTCAGGACCATGTCCAGTCAGATTTTTCATATCTCCAAGGATGGAGACTCCACAACCTCTCTGGGCAACCTGTGCCAGTGTTTGACCACCCTCACAGTAAAAAAAGTTTTATGTTTAAATGGAATTTTCTGTTTTTCAAATTGTGCATTGTCACTGAGGACCAATGAAAAGTCTAACTTTATCTTCTTTAGTCACTCCCATGAGGTAAGGGACTGATAGATAAGATCCCCCTGAGCCTTTGCTTCTCCAGGCTAAATAATCCCAGCTTTCTCAGCCTGTACCTGTACGTCAGGTACTTCAGTCTCTTAATCATCTCTGTGACCCTTCACTGGACTCTGTCCTGGTTTTGGCGGTGATGGAGCTAATTTTCTTACGAGTACCTGCTGTGATTTGGATTTAGTATGTGAAGATTGTTGATAATACCCTGATGTTATGAGTTGTTGCTAAGAGATGAAGGACTTTTCTCAGCTTCCCAGGTTTTGCTAATGTGCAGGTGCAAGAAGCTGGGAGGGATATAGCCAGTGCAGTTGACCCAAACCGGCCAGAGGAAGTATTCCACACCATAGATGCCATGCTCAGTATATAAGTGGGGGATGGCTGGTGGGCAAGGCTTGCTTGCTCTCTCTCCACTCAGGATTGTTCCAAGATTGTGCTTGGTTCTGTTCTGTGATCGCTGCTAGGGACAGGCTGTGTCAGTCATTAGGTCGTTGGGTGGTGAGAAATTGTGCATCATTCATCATTTTGTATATTCCATTATTATAATTATCTCTCCCTTTGCTGTCCTAGTAAACCGTTTTTATCTCAACCCATGAGTTTTCCTTTCTTTACTATTCTCTCTCCCATGCCCCTGGGGAGGGGGAGCAAGCAAGTGGCTGTGTGGTACTTGGTTGCTGACTGGGGTTAAACCACGACAACTCCCTCCAGTATGCCCATGTCTTCCTTGCATTGTAGAGCCCAAAAGTGGACACAGCACTCCAGATGTGTCTCACCAGTGCTGAACTGGTGAGAGGAGGGGAAGGATCACCTCCCTTGATCTGCTGGCAGCACTCTTCCTAATGTAGCCCAGGATGTTGTTGGCCTTTGATGCCAGGGCACGTAGCTGGCTCATGTTCCACTTGTCCAC
The DNA here is from genome assembly GCF_036417535.1 of Chlamydotis macqueenii. Classification (NCBI taxonomy): domain Eukaryota; kingdom Metazoa; phylum Chordata; class Aves; order Otidiformes; family Otididae; genus Chlamydotis; species Chlamydotis macqueenii. The sequence goes on along the minus strand of NC_141592.1, from coordinate 33,347,683 downwards.
TAGGACTTCCTGGTCCTTCTCTGCCAAGCTGTTTTCAAGATGGTTGTCCTCAGCCAACACTAGTGTATGGGGTTATTTCTTCCCAGGTGCATAACTTCACATTTCCCTTTGTTGAACTTCATAAAATTCCTGTTGGCCCATTTTTCCAGCCTGTTGAGGTCCCTCTGAATGGCACCACAACCATCTGGTACATCAGCCACTCCTCTCAGTTTTGTGCCATCTGTGAACTTGCTGAAGCTGCACTCTATCCCACTGTTCTAGTCATTAATGAAGACATTCAATAGTATCGGCCCCAGGACCACCAGTGACTAGCCTCCAGCTGGACTTTGTGCCAGTGATCACAACCCCTTGAACCCAGCAGTTCAGTCAGTTGTCAGTCCATCTCACTGTCCATATACCTAGTCTGTACTTATCAATTTGTCTGTGAGACCATCATAGGAAACACTGTTGAAAGCTTTGCTAAAGTCAAAGTGAACAACATACCCTTCCCTCCCCTCATCTACTAAGGCAGTCATTTCATTGCAGAAGGTGATCAGGTTGGTCAGGCATGACTTCCCCAGTGTAAATCCATGCTGACTACTCCCAGTCACTTTCTTGACCTCAATATATTTGACTTTCAGTACTATTTGCTCTATGACCTTTGCAGGGACTGAGGGGAGGCTGACCAGCTTGTAGTTCCCCAAGGTCTCTCAAGCTCACTGATTTGTTCCTGCCATTGCCAGTTCCTGCATCTACAAACAGCCCTTTTATAATTTAAAGCAGATGACTGACATTTAACCAGAGTTGGCAAATATCCTTGGAAATGCTATTCAAAGCATTCTCCTAAAATGTATCACAGGATAAAAAAAAGCTTGTAATTTATCCTAAGATGAAGTTTGGGGGAAAACAGCAAATGATGCAACATCCAGCTTCCACTTGACAACACTAGTAGTTTATTATCAATCAATTACAGGAACATTTACATTATCTGGAGCAAGGGAGGGTTGAGATTCCACTAGGCCCATTAGAATCCAGCTAATAAAGGCAGATGCTCTGTAAAGCACTGCAGGAAGCACTGTGCAACATGGTGCAAGGATGTTTAAAAGTCTCTAGCGGGGCATGAGGATGTTTTTGCGGCCCAGTAACTGAATTAGCTATGCATTTACAGGACACTGATTAGCTGAGCTAATCAGCCATCCCAGAAGTCCTGGTTTTGGCAGGGATGGAGTTAGTTTTCCTCTCAGTAGCTGGTGTGTTTTGGATTTCGTGTGTGAAGAATGTTCATAAACACCCTGATGATACCAGTTGTTGTGAATGAGACCAAGGACACCGTCCTGCTTTCCAAGTCTCGTTAACGTGCAGATGCAGGAAGCTGGGAGAAAGACAGACAGAATAATTGACCCAAACTGGCCAAGGAGAGTATTCCATGCCATCAACGTCATGCTCAGTATAGAAGTGGGGGTTGGGCCAGGGTGGGTATCTGCCTTCCTGGCATCCATCTTTCCTGCTCGTTTTGCTGGCATCGTTCCCTCTCCCTTGCTGGCTCCCTTTTGCTCCTTCACTTGCCGCTCGGTTTTGTTTTCCGTGATCGCTGCTCGGGACGGGCTGTATCGGTCATTGGGACATCGGGTGGTGAGAAAACATATTGTTCACTTTGTATATTTTAATATCCTTATATTCTGTTATTATTGTAGTCTTCCCTTTTTATTTTAGTAAATTGTCTTCATCTCAACCCACGAGTTCTCCTTCCTTCCCAGTTTCTCTTCTCCCATCCCACTGGGGAGGGGGAGGGTGAGCGATGTCCTGGTTTCAGCAGGGATGGAGTTAATTTTCTTCTCAGTAGCTGGTGTGTTTTGGATTTTGTGTGTGAAGAATGTTGATAAAAACATTCTGATGATACGAGTTGTTGTTAATGAGACCAAGGACACTGTCTGGCTTTCCAAGTCTCGTTAACGTGCAGATGCGGGAAGCTGGGCAAAAGACAGACAGAATAATTGACCCAAACTGGCCAAAGAGAGTATTCCATGCCATAAACGTCATGCTCAGTATAGAAGTGGGGGTTGCCCATGGGAGGGGGCATCATTTTCAGTTATTCCTTTTCTTGTCGGGTATCCGTTTGGGCACCCTTGGCATCCTTTTCTTCTCTCTTGCTTGCTGGCATCGTTCCCTCTACCTTGCTAGCTTGCTCTCCCCCCTTTTTTGCTTGCTGCTCGGTGTTGTTCCTGTGATCACTGCTCAGGACGGGCTGCGTCGGTCATTCGGACATCGGGTGGTGAGAAATTGTACATTGTTCATTTTGTATATTTTGTATATATTAATATCCTTATATCCTGTTAGCTTTGTAGTTTTTAGTATTTTTAGTAAACTGTTTTTATCTCAACCCACGAGTTTTCCTTTCTTCCCAATTTCTCTCCCCTGTCCCACTAGGTAGGGGGAGGGTGAATAAGGAACTGTGTGGTGATCCGGGCTAAACCACCACAGCGAGAAACTGTGTGGTGATTCGGGCTAAACCATCACACCAGAATGAACTAGTTCTACATGTAAAAAAATGGTGCCTCTGGCAGATACACTTTGAGTTGTTTGTGACTTAAATTAGAAAAGAAACAGACAAAACAAATTCCTCTACATGTATTCTGGTATAAGCTATACCAGCAAAAGGATTTTTTTTTCTTCCAAGAACTTTCAACCTCTTACAGAACAATTCATAGCAATCACATTGGCCCACTTGTAGACAGTTTTAAAAGCACTAACAGATGATTATAAAAGTAGAAGTGTTCCAAAAATACCCGCTTCTTGTTCCACTAGGAAGCAGGATGCTCTAGTAGTGTCACAGTGGGACTGAAGAAATAGCTGGTTGTTAGCTTATGGAATTAGTGTGAAGTAACATTTGACAGTCAGAAATGGTTTTCTTATCACCAGCCCTGAGGTGTGTACACCCAAGTGTTCATAGAAATACAGAATGGTTTGGGTCAGAAGGGACCTTTAACGACCATCTAGTCCAACCTTGTACCACACCCACTCCAAGTTCTTGAAGAGCTGGCCAGGGAAACTTCTGGCTTCATGGAGATAATTTTAATCTTTGGAAATTTTAAGAGGCTGGAAGCATGCCACTATTTGAGCAGGGTTGACATAGTTCAGCCCCAATCGGGACCAGACTACGCAGTCTCTCTCTCACTCCCCCCCCACCCTCCAAGAGAACAGGGGGAGAATTGGTAAACAAAAGAAAACCAGGAAAAAAAAAAAACAAACACCACATGGGTTGAGATTGAACAAAAAGTAAATTTAACAGTAATGACAGAAGAAAACAAAACAGCAATGCAATACAAATACAGTACAAAAGCTCACAACAAAGCTCCACACCCAGTTTCTTCCCAGGTAGCAGGAGGCTCCCCTCAGCACCCTCCTCACTGATACACTGAGCATGGTGTCCCATGGCATGGCACAGCCCTTGGGCTCATTTGGGTAAATTAACCCCAGCTGTTGGCTAATTAGTTAACTATCCCAGCTGGGTGCCCCAGCCATAGGGGCCACCAGCTCCAGTTCTCCTCCCAGCTCAGGTGAATGTTAACTCTCATGAGTCAGGACAAGGGCACAGAGGGGTGACCAGATACCTGCAGACTACTTTCCTTTATGTCACAGGCAAAATAATGTAAAACTGATAAGGGACTCGATTAACACAGAATTCAGGACTAGATATACAGCTAATGCCAGGCAACAAGGTTGTGTGGAAAATAAGTCTGTTTAACAAAAGTCTACTTAATTTTTAGAGATTGTTTGGCTGGTAAAGGTAACAGTGGGCATGTCACAGAATTAAATTAGGGAGTATGACAGAACAAACTCAGCACTCACCATTAGCAGAGTATGCACTACACAGATTAACAACTGCCAACATCCTCCCTGAAACAGGTGTTTATAGTGAGGTTCTGCAGGACCAACATCAGGCTCAGATGTGTTGAACAGTCTCAGCAATCTGGAAATAAGTACAAAGTCACCACAGGTAAAATGTTTTGTTAAAAAGGTTGAAGGAATGGAAAATAACAATGGTGTTTAGGTGGCTGTACAGAGCCATTTCAGATTCTAGTCACAGGAAAATGCATCACTTTTTTCATACAGTCAAATTACAAGGTGAGAAAACTTGGATCAAGGGCTACAGGGGGCACCTACAGAAGAGGGTCTGTCTCCAGGCACGCACTGACTCTAAAGGATGATCAAGCAGTCCAACATGAATTCCCAGGATGATGCTGAGACATGAGAGACTAATGCAGCTCGTGGATGTCAGGAATTTTAATGACCTGGGCTGTATGAAGGCTAGATACAATGATATCATTACCTTTCCTGCCTTTGATGCCGTGAATCAATGAATGGTGTCTACACCAGAAGGGCTTGCTTCCACAACTGAAATGGCAACCCTTTCAAGTACAAATGTTGCTGAAGCCTCGCTTCTGCACGCATATCAACACAATCTGACACATCAGATCCCATTTCTAAACAGCATCTTTATGAGTTTCACCCCAAGTCTAAATGCAACAGCAATCCCTGGTACACCCAAGGGTAACATCTCTTGAGACAACTCCACTTTGCATCCAAGATTTTCAATTGTTCTGCTATAACTAGAAAGAGCTCCTAATTTGCTGCAAACTCAGCTCAAACCTGAAAGTCAAACTTGGTTTCTTCGTGTGGAGCCTCTCCCTTACAGAGTCTGGGTATGACTGGATTATGTTGTCTCTCTGAGGCTACTGAAGTATGTTTTGGAGAAAGGTAGTGCTGTTGATGCAGCTGTTATGGGTTAAGACTGTAAGGACAGTTTGCAAAAAAGAGCAATATTTTTATCAGACCAAGTGATATAACTGGAGGGAAAAAACAGGCACAAAGAAAATAAAAACTTCAGCCTAAATTGTGAAAAACTGCTCTGAACTTCAGCTCAGCTGGATTAATTGTCCAATGAGTCTGAGGGGCAAGGGTTGGTAGTGCGTGTCGTGGTTTTGTTAGTGGGGGGGGGGGGGCTAAGGTGGTAGCTTCTGTAGGAAACTGCTAGAAGTCGCTCCCCTTTGTTCAGTGGACTCGTCCGGGCCTAGGGCGGACCCACTGCTGGCCAAGGCCGAGCCAATTGGTAGCAGAATGTTCCCTGATAACGCCTCTGCGATAACGTATTTAGGAAGGGGAAAAGAGAAAAAAAAAAGAGAGAGAAGAGAAGATGTGAAGAAGCTGAGTGGGGGCAGAGGCGCAGAGGGGGAGGCGCAGGCCTCATGGGCCTTGCAGGCCTCACCCTCTGGCCTCTTGCCAGGCGGCCGACTGGGCCCAACTCGGTCCAGCCCAGCTGCAAGAAGTGGAGAGGAGATGAGAAGTGAATAAGATGTAAAAAAGATCCTGAGAGACATCTACCAGCCTGTTGTGAGGAACGGCTGCAGACGCCAAGGTCAGTTCAGAAGGAGGGGGAGGAGTAATGCAGCTCCTGGCCAAGATTCCCCTGCAGCCTGTGGTGACGACCATGGTGGAGCAGGTTGTCCCCCTGCAGCCCATGGAGGTCCACGGAGGGGCAGAGATCCACTTGGAGCCCGTGAAGGACCCCGTACCGGGGGAGGTGGATGCCTGAAGGAGGCTGTGGCCCGTGGAGGGCCTGCTGGGACAGCTGTTCTAGAGGGACTGCACCCGTGGAAGAGATGACCCACGCCGTTGCAGTTCCACGAAGGACTGTGGCCCGTGGGAGGGACCCCACGTTGGAGCAGGGGAGGAATGTGAGGAGTTCTTCCCCCGACCATGAAGCAGCGGCGTAAAACAACGTATGATGAACTGACCGCAACCCCCATTCCCTCTTCCCCCCTGTGCCGCTCAGGGCGGGGAAGGTAGTAGAGATAATGTTAAGCTTGGGAAGAGGGAGGGGTGGGGGGAGGTTATCTTGTTCTCTGTCTCATTCTCCTGCTGTTTGTAGTAATAAATGAATAGGTTTCCCCAAGTGGAGTCTGTTTTGCCCATAACGGTAACTTTAAGGATTTCTCCCTGTCCTTGTCTCAAACCTCAAGCCGTTTTCCTTATATTTTCTCTCCCTGTTCTCTCGGAAGGTGGGGGGAGTGAGAGAGAGACTGCGTAGTCTGGTCCGATCGGGGCTGAACTACGACAGTGCAGAAAGTAGAAGAGAGCATTAGCAAGGGGGAAGATACACTGCAGCCTGAGCCTGTGAAGAATAGATGGTTTTAATTTCTTGTCTGTAACAAAAAAAACAGAGCAGACTTCTGAGGTCGCAAATCCTCGTAACAGCAGATAAAGTCCTGACATAGGCAGTAGGTGGAGTTTGCCTGACAGGCCTGGTCAAACTTTTGCTGTGTTTAGTGCAGGGTCTCCTCTCCAAGCTTGATGTACCAAGTATTTGGACCGAGGGTCTGTGACCCCAAGCCTCCATCAGTTTATTCCTTTAGCTCTCCTCTGGAAGCTTTGGCAGTGAAATATGCCTTTTTCTCATTTATATTTTTTCCATGTATGGCAGACAGGAGTCTACACTGCTCTTGTCTTGGTATCCTTGTTTAATTTTCTCCTATTCCACACGCTCCTGGGCTAGATTCTATGTGATATTCAGAGACACACTCCAGTTGGCACCACACCATCTGACTATAGCTTCCCAAGAGCTCTCAGCCTTTGTTGTGTGCTGCACATCAAATATCCATCTTGATTAGCAAACAATTGCCAAGTAATGATGAAAGACTGCTAATACTACTGATTAAATCTGCACAGATTACAGAACCACAGACATGTTTGTCACAAAGCTTGTGAAACTTTGTTTAGTGTTATAATTAATTTCCCCCCCCCAACAGTAATAAAACAAAGTATCAACAGCTGCCTCAAGAAAAATCAACACTGCCTGTGCACTGTTTGGTCTGAATTTCAATTTGGCTCTAAAGGACCCTCTGTCTTATTGGGAAAAGATGGGAATAGGGAAGTATTACTGCTTCCGAGCAGCAGGAACTCTTGTAGCTCCAGTCCTTCTATGTAATAAATACCAAGGCCAGTCAAGGACGCAGGCCGCTGAAATCTGTCTACTCTGTCTAAGCAAAGAAGGCAGAAGTATGAACAACACTGATTAATGTTCAGATATCGCTTAGGGTAAAATGAGATTTGACGCCCTCTCTACGTATGTGGAGAATATGAGTTCAAGGGAGAGAGGATGAGCAAGCAGCAGTAAAGGAAATAAGACCACAGAAAAGGTCAAAAACCATGGGACATATCACTGGAGGCACCAGGGGCTGAACAGTTTGCTATCTGGTGCCCCCATCACCTTCACCAACCCTGCCTGCTCAGCAGAGTGCTAAGCAGGGACCAATTTCCATATAGGCTAAGTGAGCCCTGCCTTAAAATGACAAGCCTTACTGTTGTGGTTTTGTTTAGTGAGGGGGGGCTTAAGGTGGCAGCTTCTGTAGGAAACTGCTAGAAGTTGCTCCCCTTTGTTCAGGGGACTTGGCCAGGCCTAGGGCGGACCCACTGCTGGCCAAGGCCGAGCCAATTGGTAGCAGAATGTTCCGTGATAACGCCTCTGCGATAACGTATTTAAGAAGGGGAAAAGAGAAAAAAAAAAAAAGAAGAGATGATGTGAAGAAGCTGAGCGGGGGCAGAGGTGCAGAGGGGGAGGCACAGGCCTCATGGGCCTTGCAGGCCTCACCCTCTGGCCTCTTGACAGATGGCCGACTGGGCCCAACTTGGCCCAGCCCAGCTGCAAGAAGTGGAGAGGAGATGAGATGGATGATGTGAAAAGATCCTGAGAGGCATCTGCCAGCCTGCTGTGAAGAACTTGTCTTGTGAGAGGAATGGCTGCAGATGCCAAGGTCAGTTCAGAAGGACGGGGAGGAGTAATGCGGCTCCTGGCAGAGATTCCCCTGCAGCCTGTGGTGATGACCATGGTGGAGCAGGCTGTCCCCCTGCAGCCCATGGAGGCCCATAGAGGAGCAGAGATCCACCTGCAGCCCATGAAGGACCCCATGCTGGTGCAGGTGGATGCCTGAAGGAGGCTGTGGCCAGTGGAGGCCCCACTGGGGCAGCTGTTCTGGAGGGACTGCACCCCATGGAAGAGATGACCCACGCCAGAGCAGTTTCACAAAGGACTGTGGCCCGTGGGAGGGACCCCACACTGGAGCAGGGGAGGAATGTGAGGAGTTCTTCCCCCAAGGAGGAAGCAGCAGCGTAAAACAACGCGTGATGAACTGACCATAACCCCCATTCCCTCTTCCCCTCCTGTGCTGCTCGGGGGAGGGGGGGGTGAGGAAGGTAGTAGAGATAATGTTAAGCCTGGGAAGAGGGAGGGGTGGGGGGAGGTTATCTTGTTCTGTCTCATTCTCCTGCTTTGGTTTTAGTAATAAATGAAGTTTTCCCCAAGTGGAGTCTGTTTTGTCCGTGACGGTAACTTTAAGGATCTCTCCCTGTCCTTATCTCAAACGTTGAGCCTTTCTTTCCTTATATCATCTCTCCCTGTTCTCTCGGAGGGTGGGGGGAGTGAGAGAGAGACTGCGTAGTCTGGTCCCAATCGGGGCTGAACTATGACACTTACAAAGAGGAGATGCCAGAAGGGTACAACCACTACATTTTGTGCAACCAGAGGTGCTGTACACAATGAGTAAAACGTACAACAGGAAAAAGCATGAAGTAAAAGAGTTTGGTTTTTTTTCCTGGCTCACAATCTGAAACTCAACTTCTTGCAGAGTCAAGTAACCTTCCTTTCTTGCCATCCGTCCTGTCACCATTCAGTTTGGGTTGCCAGAAGCTGCATGAAGTGCTCTGACATACTTCTGTGCCAGCCCCTTGCCGTTCTCCATTAGTCCCTAGTATACTCTCCTTGCCCTTTTCCTCCTGTGGTGCAGCTATCCTTTGTGCTGGGATTCCTCCATGTCATTGGGGTTCCACCCTGTGTCCAGCCTGGCAAAAAGAGAGTGACGCTTAAAAGAAATTAATCATAGAATGGTTAGGGTTGGAAGGGACCTTCAAAGGTCCCTGCTCCTTGCAGGGAGGTTGGACTAGATGACATCTCCAACCAGATCAGGTTGCTCAGAGCCTCATCCAGCCTGGCCTTGAACGTTTCCAGGGATGGGGCCTCCACCACCTCTCTGGGCAACCTGTTCCAGTGTTCTACCACCCTCAGTGTAAAAAACGTCTTCCTGATGCCTCATCTGAATCTACCTCCTTCTATTTAAAAACCATTAGAAGGAAGGACATTCATTCACTTTAATATAAGTGCAAAATTGCTTCCAATTTCCTGAGCGCTCAGGCATTGGTCTCAGGAACCACAGAGAGAGAATATGAAGGAGTGTTTTGATTCTCTAGTCATTGGGATATCAAATAGGTCTAGGATGAAGCTCCCAGAACAGGAAAAGGGGAGATCTAGAAAGCCTAGAGCCCATGTTGGCTCAGCTTGAACACAGTCTGAGCTTGAGGCACCAAATGGTAAACTGGCAATAGTTTGTGACAAAAAAAAAATAAAAATCACTCATAATCAGTCCTGCCAAAACCCTATAGGGCAAAAAAATAAAAACCACCTTAAAATAAGAAGGCCTAAAGAAATAAAAACAGTGCCTGGTTCAAACCATTCCTTCAGACAGCAAGAAAGGAAGCGAGCAATGATTCTGAACGTTCACCTTGTTCCTGAACTCACCCTGCCAGGGCCCTGGGCCTCTGCCTCCCCGCGTCCTGACAGACCGCTAAGGCGGGGCCGCCCGTTCCCTTATAAGCCTTTCCAGTGAAGCTCCGCCTGCGCGTCAAACGTCTATGGAGCGACTCTCTCGACGAAACTGCGAGTGGAGCCAACCACCTCCTTCCGCCACGCACGCGCGTGTGTCGAGGGAAGGGCAGAGCCTCGGTCACGTGAGGGGGGGAAGAGGTCGACTTTCCGCCTCGCTCCGCCCTGCTCACGTGGTGCCGGGAGCGGCCTCGCGCGCGCGCGCGGAGAAGGAGGAGAAGGAGGAGGAGGAGGAGGAGGAGGAGGTGGTCACGGTCGCCGCTGCTACTTTGTGAGCAGATTGGGCAGGTACCGCGCGCCCTCCTCCCTCGACCGCCCGCGCGCCCAACGGTCTAGGGACGCCGTTGCTCCTTTAGAGGCCCTGGGACTGGGTTCCTCGTCCCAGTGGGAGCATTTGTCCGGCGGCGCGTGTCTGCTAAGGCCGCCCCTTTCCCGGCCGCGGAGGGGTTGGGGGGAGGGGGTGGCTGGCTCTGCCCTACTTTTCCTGATGACTGCCTAGGGGGAAGCTTCGCCCTGCCCTTGATTGCTGCCCCCCCGCCCCTCCTCAGAGGCGCGGGTAGTAGGCCGCGGTTGCGGGCAGCTCCCGCCCTACTCCAGCCCTGGCTTTTGTTGGGGTCGGGGAGAGCCGATGCGACCCCCGGTGGGTGCTAGGAGAGATGGGTTAGCTTTCCGCCCGTTTCCGTTCTGGGGAGGGAGGATCCTGCACCCCATCCTCCTTGCTTCTGATCTCCTTATGGCCGGGGGATTTCTTTCCTGATGGGTTCGTGCTTCTCCTGACTGCTTCTCCTGACTCTGTCAGCTGGAAGCAGTGAGGAAAAGGGGAGTGGCAGCTGGACTCCTCAGAGGAGAAGCGGGGCTGGTGGGTGTGCCTTTGAGCCCCTTCTTAACCTCGAGTCAGGCCAAAGGAGGACTGGCAGCACGGGAAGGGAACAAATGGGTGAATAACTATTGATTTGTGCCTTGTGTAGGGCTTTACTTCCATGTTGTCTTTCCCCATCTCCTTTCTGGGTGCTTCCTCGCCAGTGAGAGAGGATAAGGGCGGACATGTCACTGTCCCAGTTACAGAATTCAATGACAATAACATCTTGGCAGCAACAGTAGGTTACTTGAGGACATGGTGATAAATGAGCCCTTCTCTCTGTTAACCTCCTCTACTTAGTCATTCCTCACCCCCAATTATGTGTGGTTGCTGAGAATTGGAAGTCAGAGCTGGGGTTTTGCTATTGGGCTGGCTTATGTTGCATTTAAAAACCAAAAAAGAAAGCTCTTCTGTGTTTGCTGTTGTTGCTGAAGAAGATTACAGCAGAAAAGTGAACTGGTAGAAACCCTTCTGCAAGAAACTAGATGTAGAAAGGGATCTGGTGCACCTTTGAGCCTGATGGCAAGGATCTGAACTCTTGTGATGTGAAATAGGTTTAAAAATATGTGCTGAAATGTCTGCAGTACTGTTGAATGCCACCTGGGAGCCACTCAGGGTGAACCTGGTTTGAAGCTTCTCTCTGGTAGGTGTGTTAACATCAGGAGCATGGATGTGCAGAGCCCTCTTGGTTTGTGTTCAAAGTAATGTGCAGTCTTGTGGAACAGAAACTTTGGTGTGGAGCTACGTAAGGGGAAGTTCACAAGGGCCAGCATGCTTCATCTGTAGCTACCAAGCAGTGATCGGTCTCTGGTTATCTCAATTTGAGTAAATGCTGTATGCAGCAGCAACAGATCAAGGCAATAGCCTCTGGGGTGGTGGTAGCTGGTGAAATGGAGGGGGCATCCTGGCGTGAGAGCAGCTGTTTTTTTTTCAGGGAGAGAAATTGGAGCTGAATGTGTGTGAAGGGAAGGCACTGGGAAGATGTGCAGGCCTGGAGGAGCAGCACTTGCTATTGCAACAGAGCCCTTCACAACAAACAGCAGCGACTCAGCCTTCTGAGGCTTTGCTTTTTTAAGATTTACCAGACCCTTTTAGCAATTCCCTTGGTTATATCATGTTCTCTAGTGGAATCTGGGTTTGGATTCCTACCGAAGTGACTCAGTATTTATACCTGGGCCTGATCTCTCTGTGGTGGTTTGACCTAACTTGTTTAAAGAATTTGTTTTTAACCTTACACTAGGTAACTTGAAAGCAGGCAAGGCTAAATCACTTGGTAGCATTAATGATGTTTTGGGACTCCTGGAGGGTTACATGGAGAAACTGGATTAACTGGTGTAAACCAATTTTGATGCATAGTGTGGAAAATGAGCCAGCTTTTGTGTTTATAACCTCAACAATCTTGGTAATTTAAAGGAGGAGTGAGAATTGGGCAAGCTCTATTCTGCTTTGTTCTCATTGCAGTTTTATCAGTGTATTTATTTAAAAAAAAATGTTTGTAGTAATAAAAACAAAGGTATGGAAATTTTAGAAATTTAGGCTATTTCACTTGTGTTGTTTTGACCAGTCCTCAGAAATGCTCCTGGTGTCATGAATTACAAAAGTATTTGACCATTCGAGGGGACTTTGGAGTTACAGACTTGTCACTAAAATCTAAGGAAGCTAAGAGAAAACACAACAAAAGTCTTGCCTGTTACCAGAAGCTATTATTTTATTTTTTTTAAGTTCTTCTAATTTTTAAGCTACTATTTTAGAACTTAGAAGCAGATTTTTGATGTTTTATATTCCTTCCATGGAGTTTTATTTTGTGTGATGCTTTCCTCATAGAATGCCATTTTTTGGTATGTTTTATATTTGTTGCTAGTGTCCCCTTAGTGATACTGATGATAGCAGAATAGAATGCTGATTAATAGTGCTTGAGAAGTGTGTGTATCATGGACTGTTAATACTCTGTTAATAATTAGTATTAATAGTATTGCTATTAATAGTAATGTTTACTTGCAATTTCAGTAATGTTTAGTGCCAGTACTTGGAATGGGTTCCTCATGAAAGAGTAGGAATACAAACTTATTTTTTTTTATTAATCTTTTTATTTTTCTTTGTCTCTTACTTGGTTAAAGCACATGAGCAGGACTCTGGAGACCTGTGTTCTGTGCTTGATTTCTCTTTGGTAAAAGAGAAGCCAAGTGACTTGTCCTCTTTATGAGATGACAGATTAAAGAAACTCATTGTTGTATTTGTATACTTCAGAACTACTGAATGGAAGGTGCTAGGGGAAATACAAGTAATATACACTTCAATGTTGTTATTCTGCAGGAGCTTTTTGTTGAATTTTGTTTTTTTCTTATGCAGTCTGCTCATTTGTGTCCCATTGCGTCCTCTTTGCTTTTCAGAGAAGACCTAGTTTGGACTTGTACTGATTTTCATGTGACTTCTCTAAACAGGTTGTATTCATTGAAGTGAGAGCGGAGATGAATGATTGTGAAGTAGCTCCTTTGCAATTACTTAGGTTCATATTTTACAAAAATTGTACAAAGGGTTTATCCATTTTGCTCTAACACAAAAGTCTGTACTATTTAATTTTGGCCATCTAAATGGACAATTTGTTGGAACTTCCCACCCACCTGGTGCTCCTGCAGTCTGTTTCACAGGTGTAGTATCTTCAGCCCTTTCCCCTTCACTACTTCTCAATGCTGCAAAGAGTCAACAGTGACTAAAGACAGATTAGAGGTGATACAGGCTGATGCCTAAGATCTTATGGCTTGCTAAGCTTACATAAAGCAATACACTCAGCAAAATAGTTACGATGTAGTAAATGTATGTTCTCTCTAGATTGTAAAACTTGTGAGATAGGTTACGTGAACAACTTTGTGCAGTTCCCTTGGATGAAGTTATTTCTGCTCAGTTCTCTTGAAATCCTCTTTATTTTTGTGTGTCCAGCTGTCTTTTGTGAAAGGTATAAGATACTGTGGCTTCTTTTGAAGATAAACTTGTCAAGCTTTTTTCCTCTCCTTCCCCAGCTTCTTAAATCAGTCTTCCAACAGATGAGCTTGGAGGAGTCCTTAACCTGGCTGAGTGTAGCATTTTGCATTAAAAACAATTATGTTTCCCACATTGAGAGAGTTTTGATCTTTCTCAAGATGCCCAGAATAGTATTCTTACGGTCAACTTTATGGTTTTGGTTTTTTTTTTTTTTTTGCTTTATCATACAGGAAACAGTTTATTCCAGATCTATGGAAGATGCAGGTTAAACGGGATTTGTGTTACAGAATCATTTAGTATTTGAATCCAAAGTTAAATCAAGAAAACACAAGTACTTTCTTAATCTCTAGATTTTAATCATGAGGTTGAACTTTTTTAAACTTGGTTTAATGGGAGGGGAAGAAAAATTATGCCTTAGTCTGTTAGGCAGCCCTGTGCTTAAAGGTGTAAAACTTGAATTCATTAGCGGCAATCATATTCCTAAATATTTTTAATGATTGACTGTAGAGAGAGGAAGTCTTTTTGCAGTGTCGTAGTTCAGCCCCGATCGGGACCAGACTACGCAGTCTCTCTCTCGCTCCCCCCACCCTCCCAGAGAACAGGGGGAGATGATATAAGAAAAACGGCTCGAGGTTTGAGATAAGGACAGGGAGAAATCCTTAAAGTTACCGTCACGGGCAAAACAGACTCGACTTGGGGAAAACTATTCATTTATTTCTAAAATTAGCAGGAGAATGAGACAGGGAACAAGATAACCTCCCCCCACCCCTCCCTCTTCCCAGGCTTAACATTATCTCTACTACCTTCCCCTCCCGAGCGGCACGGGGAGGGGGGGAAAGGGAATGGGGGTCGCGGTCAGTTCATCACGCGTTGTTTTACGCCGCTGTATGATCGTCGGGGGAAGAACTCCTCGCATTCCTCCTCTGCTCCAGCGTGGGGTCCCACCCATACGCCACAGTCCTTCGTGAAACTGCTCCGGCGTGGGTCATCTCTTCCACGGGGTGCAGTCCCTCTAGAACAGCTGTCCCAGCGGGCCCTCCACGGGCCACAGCCTCCTTCAGGCCTCCACCTGCTCTGGCGTGGGGTCCTCCACGGGCTGCAGGTGGATCTCTGCCCCTCCGTGGACCTCCATGGGCTGCAGGGGGACAACCTGCTCCACCATGGTCTTCACCACGAGTTGCAGAGGAATCTTGGCCAGGAGCCGCATTACTCCTCCCCCTCCTTCTTCACTGACCTTGGCATCTGCAGCTGTTCCTCACAACAGGCTGGTAGATGTCTCTCAGGATCCTTTTTACATCTTGTTCACTTCTCATCTCCTCTCCACTTCTTGCAGCTGGGCCGGGCCAAGTTGGGCCCAGTCGGCTGCCTGGCGAGAGGCCGGAGGGTGAGGCCTGCAAGGCCCATGAGGCCTGCGCCTCCCCCTCTCTGCCCCCCGCTCAGCTGCTTCACATCTTCTCCTCCTCTCTTTTTCCTGTTTTCCCCTACTTAAATATGTTATCGCAGAGGCGTTATCACGGGACATTCTGCTACCAATTGGCTCGGCCTTGGCCAGCAGCGGGTCCGCCCTAGGCCCGGCCGAGTCCCCTGAACAAAGGGGAGCGACTTCTAGCAGTTTCCTACAGAAGCTACCACCTTAGGCCCCCCCTCACTAACAAAACCAGAACATGCAGTTTTACTGTGTGTGGTATAGGTTTCATCTTCAACATTTCAGTTATATTTCTTATGACTAAAATACTGTTCCTGGAAGTAGCATGATGCTTTAGAGACCATATTAAGCAAAGAAAATGATTTTTTCTTTTTTTCTACTGTATTTGTTTTACTAAGTGTTTTGAGGATGGTGAATATAATAATATGTAATGAAGCGTATGGTTTCTGAAAGCTTTTTTTTTTATTTCCTCTTTCTGTTTGGTTTTAAATGTTAACTGAATCATGGCTATTTTATGGTAAACACTTGACCAATATCTCCTATTAGCATATTGTCCATGTTTCCCTCTATTTGAAGGCTATTGCTGATTTTTTTTTTTTTTTTTTTTTTCCCTGCATTTACATTTTCCTTGATTTTTACACTTATATGTCCTGGTTTTGGCAGGGATGGAGTTAATTTTCCTCTCAGTAGCCAATGTGTTGGATTTCAGATGTGAAGTGCTGACGCGGAAGTAACGGACACTGCTGACGACCAATATGATCAAGCAAATGCCAATTTATTGTTGATACATCCCGGTTAATATAGCCCTTCTAATTCCCTATCATGCGCAAGCTCTCTACTAATTGGCTAACTATATCATGCACGCGCTCTTAGCTAAAATATGATTCGTTAAGTCTCTATGTTCACGCGCACGGTCCTCTCCACCTGCACCCTGCTTCATGTTCTGCTTTCAGTCACGTATGCCAGCTGTTTTCCTTCTTCTCAAGGTTGCTTCGTTTACTTTCTCACAGGCAGCCTCCGCGATGTCCTTGAGGCCTGCTGCTCACAAACATAACAATTCCATTCGGTCTGGATTGTTCACTAAGTGCCCCTGGTACTCCAGGTATCCAACAGTGAAGAATGTTGATAAACACCCTGATGATAGGAGTTGTTGTGAATGAGACCAAGGACACTGTCCTGCTTTCCAGATCTTGCTAATGTGCAGATGCAGGAAGCTGGGAGAAAGACAGACAGAATAATTGATCCAAACTGGCCAAAGAGAGTATTCCATGCCATCAACGTCATGCTCAGTATATAAGTGGGGGTTGCCCATGGAGGGGGCATCCATTTTTCCATCTTGTCTCTTTTGCTTGCTCACTGGTATCGTTCCCTCTCCCTTGCTGGCTCCCTTTTGCTCCTTCGCTTGCCACTCAGTTTTGTTTCTGGGATCGCTGCTCGGGACGGGCTGTATCGGTCATTGGGACATCGGGTGGTGAGAAATCATGCATTGTTCACTTTGTATATTTTCATATCCTTATATTCTGTTGTTATTGTAATTTTCCCTTGCTATTTTAGTAAACTGTCTTTATCTCAACCCACGAGTTTTCCTTTCTTCCCAATTTCTCTCCCCTGTCCCACTGGGTAGGGGGAGGGTGAGCGAGAAACTGTGTGGTGACTCAGGCTAAACCACCACAGTCTTTTTCGCGCACAATGTGGGTGTCCTGGTTCTGGCTAGGATAGAGTTAATATTCACCTGAGCTGGGTGGAGAACTTGAAGGGGCCTCACTAGAGGTTGGTAAAACAATTGCAAATAGAGGTTCTCCCTGAAAAATTGCTGCTCAGGTCTCCAGTGGGCAATTCCCCAGGCAGCGTAGAAGGGCTGATCTCACCTCTGATCCTATGGAAGGGACTTCTGATTCATATTCACAGAAAGTGAATAGAAAATATTATAAACAGGACAGGGGCCCTGCCTCCAGCCAGGCGGAGGAGAGGGACAACAGAGTTTATTGGACCGTATGGATTAAATGGCCTGGCACATCAGACCCACGAGAGTATAAGTCTCTAGTGGACACTGGTGCACAGTGTACCCTAATGCCATCAAGCTATAAAGGGGCAGAACCCATTTGTATTTCTGGAGTGACAGGAGGATCCCAACAGCTATCTGTATTGGAGGCTGAAGTGAGCCTGACAGGGAATGAGTGGCAAAAGCACCCCATAGTGACTGGCCCAGATGCTCCCTGCATTCTTGGCATAGATTACCTCAGGAGTGGGTATTTCAAGGACCCAAGAGGGCACCGGTGGGCTTTTGGCATAGCCACCGTGGAGACAGAGAAAAATAAACAGCTGTCCATCTTGCCCAGACTTTCAAAGGACCCTTGTGTTGTGGGATTACTGAAGGTTGAAGAACAAAAGGTACCAGTCGCTACCACCATGTTGCACTGGTGACAATATCGCACCAACCGAGACTCCCTGATCTCAATCCTCAAGCTGATTCGTCGACTGGAGAGCCAGGGAGTGATCAGCAAGTCCCGCTCACCCTTTAACAGTCCCATATGGCCAGTGAGAAAATCTGACAGAGAATGGAGACTAACAGTGGACTATCGTGGCCTAAATGAGGTTACACCACCAATGAGTGCTGCTGTGCCAGACATGCTAGAACTTCAGTGTGAACTGGGGTCAAAAGCAGCCAAGTGGTACGCCACCATCGATATTGCCAATGCGTTCTTCTCCATCCCTTTGGCAGCAGAATGCAGGCCACAGTTTGCTTTCCCTTGGAAGGGGGTCCAGTACACTTGGAATCGACTGCCCCAGGGGTGGAAACACAGCCCCACCATCTGCCATGGACTGATCCAGGCTGCACTGGAAAAGGGTGGAGCTCCAGAGCACCTGCAGTACATTGATGACATCATCGTATGGGGCAACACAGCAGCAGAAGTTTTTGAAAAAGGGGAGAGAATGATTAAAATCCTCCTGAAAGCTGGGTTTGCCATAAAACGAAGTAAGGTGAAAGGACCTGCAAGAGAGAGACAGTTTTTGGGGATAAAATGGCAAGATGGGCGTTGTCAGATTCCAATAGATATAGTCAACAAAATAACAGCTATGGCTGAGCCGACTGACAAAAAGGAAACACAGGCTTCCTTGGGCGTTGTGTGTTTCTGGAGAATGCACATTCCAAATTACAGTATGATTGTAAGCCCTCTCTATGAAGTGATTCGAAAGAGGAACGATTTTAAATGGGGCCCTGAACAACAGCAAGCTTTTGAACAAATTAAACAGGAGATTGCTCATACAGTAGCCCTTGGGCCGGTCTGAACAGGGCAAGAGGTAAGAGATGTGCTCTACACGGCAGCTCTGAGAGTGGCCCTACCTGGAGTCTCTGGCAGAAAGCGCCAGGGGAAACCCGCGGTCGACCCCTTGGGTTTTGGAGCTGGGGGATACAGAGGATCCGAGGCCCGCTATAGTCCAACCGAAAAAGAAATACTGGCAGCATACGAAGGAGTTCGAGCTGCTTCAGAAGTGATTCGTACTGAAGCGCAGCTCCTCCTGGCACCCCGACTGCCAGTGCTGGGCTGGATGTTCAAAGGAAGGGTCCCCTCTACACATCATGCAACTGATGCCACGTGGAGTAAATGGGTCGCACTGATCACACAGCGAGCCCGAATAGGAAACCCCAATCGCCCAGGAATCTTGGAAGTAATCACAGATTGGCCAGAAGGCAAAGATTTTGGAAAGCCACCAGAGGAAGAGGTGACACGTGCTGAAGAAGCCCCACCATACAACAACCTCCCAGAAAATGAGAGGCGATATGCCCTGTTCACTGATGGGTCCTGTCGTATTGTAGGGAAACATTGAAAGTGGAAAGCTGCTGTGTGGAGTCCTACACGACGAGTGGCAGAAGCTGCTGACGGCCAAGGTGAATCGAGTCAGTTTGCAGAGGTGAAAGCCCTCCAGCTGGCTTTAGACATCGCTGAACGGGAAAAATGGCCTGAGCTCTATCTCTGCACCGACTGATGGATGGTGGCAAATGCCCTGTGGGGGTGGTTAAAGCAATGGAAACAGAGCAACTGGCAGCGCAGAGGCAAACCCGTCTGGGCTGCCGCACTGTGGCAAGCTATTGCTGCCCGGTTCGAGCATCTGGTTGTAAAAGTACGTCACGTAGATGCCCACGTACCCAAGAGTCGGGCCACTGAAGAACACCAAAACAACCAGCAAGTGGATCAGGCTGCTAAAACTGAAGTGGCTCAGGTGGATCTGGACTGGCAGCATAAGGGTGAACTATTTTTAGCTTGGTGGGCCCATGGTACCTCAGGCCATCAGGGAAGAGATGCAACGTACAAATGGGCTCGTGATCGAGGGGTGGACTTGACCATGCACACCATTGCACAGGTTATCCATGAATGTGAAACATGCGCTGCAATTAAGCAGGCCAAGCGGCTAAAGCCTCTGTGGTATGGAGGACGATGGCTGAAGTGTAAATATGGAGAGGCCTGGCAGATTGATTACATCACACTCCCACAAACCCACCAAGGCAAGCGCCATGTGCTGACAATGGTGGAAGCAACCACTGGGTGGCTGGAAACATATCCTGTGCCCCATGCCACTGCCCAAAACACCATCCTGGGCCTTGAGAAGCAAGTTCTCTGGCGACATGGCACTCCAGAAAGAATTGAATAGGACAATGGGACTCATTTCTGAAAGTACCTCCTAGACACCTGGGCCAAAGAGCACGGCATCGAGTGGGTATATCGCATCCCCTATCACGCACCAGCCTCTGGAAAGATTGAACGGTACAATGGACTGCTGAAAACTACGCTGAGAGCAATGGGTGGTGGAACCTTCAAACATTGGGACAAACACTTGGCAAAAGCCACTTGGTTAGTCAACACTCGGGGGTCCACCAATCGAGCTGGCCCTGCCCAATCAGAACTTCTACATACTGTAGATGGTGATAAAGTCCCTGTGGTGCGTGTAAGGAATATACTGGGGAAGACAGTCTGGGTTATTCCTCCCCTGGGCAAAGGCAAACCCACCCGTGGCATTGCTTTCGCCCTAGGACCTGGGTGTACTTGGTGGGTGATGCGGGAGGATGGGGAAGTCCGATGTGTACCTCAAGGAGATTTGATTCTAGGTGAAAACAGCCCATAATTTTAAGTGCTTGATGTCATCATTTCTGTAGCTATTATATGTCATATCAAAGGTATTGCAGCAAGAATCACCCTGATCAGCAAAGAACGAGCTTCGATGAAACCAAGCGATGTGCAGCGGTGTTGGAACCGGAACTGGCACCCAACAACTTCCTCGAGATCAACATCTTCAACTTTCAGACCATGGACAGGATACACCAGCCGTGCCAGATGTATGCTGTACCTGGAGCTCATAGTTGGTACAACCACCCCACATTGCATACCATCTCTCCTGCCCTGAAAGACTGTTGTGACAGTTGGAGCCCAAAGTCATGGACTAAATGACTCAACAGAAGTTTTGGAGGTATGGCCCATAGACTGAGGAAATAATATCTGTACGTGTATATATAGATGTAGATGGTATGAATAAGGGGTGGATACTGTCCTGGTTTCAGCAGGGATGGAGTTAGTTTTCCTCTCAGTAGCTGGTGTGTTTTGGATTTCGTGTGTGAAGAATGTTCATAAACACCCTGATGATACCAGTTGTTGTGAATGAGACCAAGGACACCATCCTGCTTTCCAAGTCTCGTTAACGTGCAGATGCAGGAAGCTGGGCGAAAGACAGACAGAATAATTGACCCAAACTGGCCAAAGAGAGTATTCCATGCCATCAACGTCATGCTCAGTATAGAAGTGGGGGTTGGGCCAGGGTGGGTATCTGCCTTCCTGGCATCCATCTTTCCTGCTCGTTTTGCTGGCATCGTTCCCTCTCCCTTGCTGGCTCCCTTTTGCTCCTTCGCTTGCCGCTCGGTTTTGTTTCCGGGATCGCTGCTCGGGACGGGCTGTATCGGTCATTGGGACATCGGGTGGTGAGAAAACACATATTGTTCACTTTGTATATTTTAATATCCTTATATTCTGTTATTATTGTAGTCTTCCCTTTTTATTTTAGTAAATTGTCTTCATCTCAACCCACGAGTTCTCCTTCCTTCCCAGTTTCTCTTCTCCCATCCCACTGGGGAGGGTGAGCGAGAAACTGTGTGGTGACTTGGGCTAAACCACAACAGGTAAACACTTGACCAATATCTCCTGTTATCATATTGTCCATATTTCCCTCTCTTTGAAAGCTATTGCTGATTTTTTTGTTGTTGTTGTTCTGTATTTACATTTTTCATTGGTTTTCAAACTTACATGTTGTCTTAAATGCAGTTTCAGCAACATGAATCTGAAAGAAATCCTAGTGCCAAACCTTGCTCTGCTGTGGAGCTGTAGATAATATATTGTATTTGAGAAATTCTGGTCCATGCTTTTGATGGGTTGTACCCTGTGGGACAGATGTCTTATATTTATGTGCTTTTATTTCAACTTTCAGTCACACATTTTTCACATCACTGGCCTGTGATCCATTTTGAGGCTGACATAAGAGGGACCTAAGTTGCTGATGTTAACTTTAGGTAACTAAATGTGATGATGGGGAGCAGTACTGCACTTCTCAGTCTTGTGCTTCACTTTCTTTTATTAGATACTGAATGAATTTGAGCGTTTCAAACATATGGTGAGTGCCAAGGGGTAGCTGTCTGAAATTCAGTTTAGAGAAAGATTGAATTAGTGTTATGAGCTTGGTGAAGAGAAGTTAATGAGCGTGTAAAAGTAGGGTTTTTTTTTCAGTATTTGAGGAAATCTTGTGGCTTCTGATATGAATCCTCAACCTGTTGGGTTTCTCTGCTGCTTCTTGATGTCAAGATAGCAGCCATGCCCAGGAACTGTTCTTTGCATCTTAAGAAAATACACTTATTATCTTTCTTGAATAGTTTTCTGTTATGACTGCAAGTATAAAAGTCCTTGCAACTTTATACCTGTACACCAGTTTTCATTGTTTACCATTTTATCTGTTGATGGAGTAGCGTATATTGCTGGATTTGAAGTCCCAGTGACTTTTACCCTGCCTAATTTAATTGAGGATAGGCATTCACTTGATTTTCTTTATGCAACTACCTGAGCCGAAATGCTGCAGCTTAAGAGTTGTCCCTAATGAAGCTCGTGGAGCATTTTTGTTAACAGGTTTTCTGTTATAGGACTTCCTTCCCTTTTTACTTCACTTAATGACAGACTGTCTGAGACTGGCAGGGACCTCTGGAGGTCATCTTGTCTCCCCCTGCTCAAGCAGGGCCACCTACAGGTTGCCTAGGACAGTGTCTGAACATCTTTTGAATATCTCCAAGGATGGAGACTCCACCACCTCACTGGGCAGCCTGTGCCAGTGCTCTGTTACTCTCATGGTAAAAAAGCATTTTCTGATGCTCAGGTGGAGCCTCCTGTGTTTCTATCTGTAGCTATTGCTTCTCATTCTGTGTCAGTGGGCACCACTGAAAAGAGCCTGGCTCTGTCTGTGCACCTTCCCTTCAGGTGTTGATGAGGCACACGCTCCCCACCCCCAAAGCTTACTTCTCTAGCTTAAACTACTTTACATAGTCAAATCTTTAGTCCTTCAGGCAAACTCAAGACCATATGTTCTTACATGCATTTGAGGAGGAGATGGGTTAAGGATTGAATGTAGTAGGGGTGATGGTAACAGTAATTCATGACTTTTGATAGGTGGAGAAGTGGGTGGGTTTGGGATATGTGTTTAGAGACAGTGCTGTGAAAATGCAGTAAGATGTGTATTTCAAATCCAAATAATTTCTGTGCTTGCAAATAAGGACTAATTGACTGTCTTGACTCTAGCTGAACTGAAAACTAATTCAGCAGTTCTGTGAGGGAAGAAAGAGGTCAAACATTTGATTGTCTGATAGTGATAAAATTGCCCAAGTCTTGTGTATGTTCTGCCTAGGAATTGTGTGGATTGTAAATGATGATTTAATGTACATATACAGCATTTAGGAGAAGTTAGACTGAGTTCTTATCATACTTCTGCATATTGAGCAGTTCATTTTATGAAGCTATGTGCATCAAAATTATTTTTAAAATTACTTTTTAATGAGTAAAGCCAAAACTTTGCAGAATTGTGTGACTTCTGGTAAATTTAGAAGTGAACTGGATCAGCCTATTTTTCCTATTCTTGCAAATGCAGCCCTTTTCCCCCAGATCCCCAGGACCTCCACAACTGTAGACAAAAGTTAAAGTCAGATGGTTAAAATTACTTCATGGTTAGGAATATTGAATCTGAGAACTGCTGGGATTGCTCTTCTAGTACAGTCCTCTGAAATGAAACATCAGATATAGTTTCTGCTAGGAAACCTACCTCAAATATTTATATGACTTATCTCCCTTGCTGATTCTGTTGATTGCTAGGGAGTGCTTTTGAGAACTTCAGTCATGGGAAAGAAGGAAGCGAAAATGTGTAACTTTTGTATTTCTTCTCAGTAAACAAATCCAGGTTTTGAATATTGAGTCAGATTGTAGTAACTAAGATATTTCCTGCCTAGCTAAAATCGAGTAGCTCTTTGAGACTGAAGATGAATTTGTACTTAAAAGAAAAGAGAGGGGGGAAAAAAAAAAGTGGAAAGATGCCCTCAATTTACTTTTCCAAAAACTGTATAAAATTAAGGTTTTCTTAAGCACCAGACCAGTTTAAAAAAAAAAAAAAATTCCCCAAAATCTTATCTTAAGGAACATGCTTTGAATATTTCCCAGTTGTTTTAATATCCAAAACATCACAGCTACAAGAGTCTGAAGGTTAACCAAGACGTTATAATGTTTCTGGAACTTAGGCTTTCAAGTCTTTTACAGCAATTGGATGTCTAACTAAATCTCTGGAAGAGTTCAGCCAAGAAATACTTGTTTACAGCTTGAGAATTTTAGATTGATATCATTGTACTTCTAACTCTCGAACAACAACTTGCATTTCAGTCATGTTAAAATCTCTACTGACAAGCAAGTTCCAGATAAAGATTTATTTATTTTTTAGTTACCTCTGAAGTAAAATTACAGCCTTTTGTGTATTCACATTAGAGTGAAAGTTTGACTTTTTTTTTTAACTCAACAGGTTTAATCTTATTTTTTCGTCTTAATGTCATTGTGTTCCTTCAGCTCTTTGTTTTATTCTTTTTTTTTTTTTTTTAATCTGATAGAAATTGTGGTAATTCAGTTGAACAAAGGTTTTTGTTCTCAAATGTGCTGACCTATTAGAATATGCATTGAAGTCTAACTGATCATCTCTGATACAGAAGGCCTTACTCTTGGTGCTTTGTGTTCTGGGAATTTTCTGGGTTTTATTCATTGTGTATATAACATTTGAGAACTTAGAGTGGTTCTAAGGGAAATTATGTCTCTGACTTTGTGAATGAGATAATCTATTTAAACATGTTTTTTCCTTCCCTTTCTTTGTTCTCTGGCAAAAAAATCTGAAAAGAGCACAATTTTTTTTTTTTTTCTTGGATGTATCTGTAACTCTTCAAATGGACTTTCATGAATAAGTGGAAGTAAAAATTCTGCTCCTTAAAGTTGCTGTTCTCAGCAGTTGCATATATACTCAGCGATGTTTAAATACAGTATATTGAGAGCTGGTTTATCCCATTCTATCAGTCTGCATTTGGTTCTCCAAAGAAATTCCTGTGATGTAGTTGTGATCTCATGGTAACTTCCATTACGACAAATCTCAAACTCAGACTTCATGGCAAGGTTCTTTTGGGATATCAAAACTAAGATCGTGCTAACACATTCTGTCTTAGAGTTTTAGAGCACAGCAACAGGGTTGGTAGGTATTGTTTTTCAAATTTTAGACGTGGGAAAATGGAAGGACCAAAAGGACAGTACTTACTTAGATGAGGCTTGTACACTTCCAAAAAAACACCCTAAACTCCAGCAGAACTGCAAGTTTCAGTGTTTTGGAGGTGAAACAGTGAGCAGCCTTTTAGCAGTTTACTTTTGGCTAATTACAGCTTTGGGTAAATGCTGCCCTCTTAACTGTATATGTGTCTTGGACTTTTTGCTCTTATCAGAGGAGGCATTTTTACTTTTATGATTTTTATTTTTTTACTTTATTCTAGTGAATCAGGTGGCTCTTACTAGTTTTCAAAAAGCCAAGTTTTAGGCAGCGTACTCATTGAACTTGAAAAACAGTCTTTGTGTGTTAAATTGAGAACACATTTAAAACATACTGTTCTGCATTTTAAACTTGCCTACCGTTGGTTTCTCAATTTACAGTGTCATCTTGACTTTTACAGCAAGTGTGCTTAACAGTTCCCTGTTGTGCTAGAATTTTTACATAACATGCTATAAATGACTGGAAGTTATTATTGTGATTAAAAAGCTGTTGCTTAAATCTGTAAAGCAATTTTTAAAACTTGTAATATTTTATCTTGGTTATCCCTTACTCATCCTTTACTTGACTTCTGTGGATGTGCAACTTTTTGGTTTGCTTGGAGAAAATTGATGTTTACAACGCATCTTCTGCTGAAATGGTTTTAAAGATTGTGGATGCCAAAACATTTGTTCAGTGAAGTTTTTATAGGTACAGTATGATCTCTAAAGCTGATACATGTAATATTTCAGTGCTGTTGCTAGAGTAAAACACCGCAGTAGGCAAAATGTGTATTTCAGGTGCAATCTCAGAATTCACAGATGTGTACTAGGATTGAGGTGCTGCAATTAATATAAGTAAGCTAACTGTTTCAGAAACTAAGATGTGAAGGGTGTAAGTCCCTTTTCTTTCAAAAGAGAGTAACTTCATCTTGCAACAGAGTGCTTGGTGTTTGAGACTGATGGTAAAATAGACAGGTGACTAATATCTTCTTGGGATGTTTTAGAAACAGATTTTCTACTTAAGCATTTTAATATTGCCTTCCACAGTATATAAACTCAGCATACCTCTGTGGAATAATGGGCTGTTAGGTTAGTACAGCATAGTAAGGAATAACTAGGCAGAATACAAAAATATATTTAAAAGAAAATGTGAGCTTTAAGAAAATAAGTCAACAAACTTCTGTGAAAAGGAATTTTGTAACAGTCTATCAATAGGAAGGAAATCTTGAAGAAAAACTTTATATGCTCATTCAGATTTTGCGAACTTAAAAAAAACAAACAAAAAAAAAAAACCCCAAAACAACTATAGAATAGTTTGGATTGGAAGGGACCTTCAAAGGTCATCTAGTCCAACCCCCCTGCAAGGAGCAGGGACATCTCCAACCAGATCAGATTGCTCCAAGCCCCGTCCAACCTGGCCTTGAATGTTTCCAGGGATGGGGCATGGACCACCTCCCTGGGCAACCTGTTGTAGTGTTTCACCAGCCTCCTGGTAAAAAATGGCTTCTCTGTATCTCATGTGAATGTACCCTCTTTTTGTTTAAAACAGTTACCTGTTGTCCTATCGGTACAGGCCCTATGAAAAAGTCCATCCCCATCTTTCTTGTAGGCCTCCTTTCTGTACTGAAAGGCCACAAGAAGGTCTCCCTGGAGCCTTCTCTTCTCCAGGCTGAATAACCCCAACTCTCTCATCCTTTGCTT
Source organism: Chlamydotis macqueenii (assembly GCF_036417535.1). Classification (NCBI taxonomy): domain Eukaryota; kingdom Metazoa; phylum Chordata; class Aves; order Otidiformes; family Otididae; genus Chlamydotis; species Chlamydotis macqueenii. The sequence goes on along the minus strand of NC_141592.1, from coordinate 33,321,182 downwards.
AGAGGAGAGGCATTCTGTCCCTCTGGTGTTTGTGGCCCTCCTCTGGACCCACTCCGAGGTCCGTGCCCTTCTTATGTTGAGGGCTCCAGAGCTGGACACAATACTGCAGGTGGGGTCTCACCAGAGCAGAGTAGAGGGGCAGAATCCCCTCCCTCGACCTGCTGGCCACGCTTCTCTTGATGCAGCCCAGGATGCGGTTGGCCTTCTGGGCCACAAGGGCACATTGCCGGCTCTCCATCTGGACATTGAGCCATTGACCATGTACCCGGTTCGTAGGATTCCTATGCACAAAGGTCACCCAGCATATGATATTTGAAAGCACAACGGTATTTATTGCTCGGTTGTAGCCTTGCATAAGCAGTTACCAGCATAAGCAGTTCCAGTTGCATGAGCAGTTACCAGCGTATTGTTTTCCCTTTGTGAGAGCCTTACCGACCCAACTGCGCCGGAGACACCGCCAAGCAGGAGGATGATGATCAGCGGGGTCAGAGCAGAGAAGGGAGGCAGGCGCAGCACCCTCAGGGCGTCCCCTGTTGTTCGTAGAGTGAGCTCTGGGTCCTTTCTCTCTCCTCTGCTCCGAGCCGCCTCTGTTTATCCCCTCAGCAGATTCAGTGGCAGAGTACTGACCAGGTGTTGGTGCACGCGTGGCCAGCGCATGCAGCAAGGCCTGCCAAGTACGTGCCCTGCTGGCTAACGGCGGTTCCCGGATAGCAGCAACATCCTGCTCCATAACACCCCTCCTAGCTCCCCTCTCCGAGATAACAGCCCTCCTAGCTCCCCTCTCCAAGGTCGCGTTCTCACAGCTGTGTGCAGCTTGTGATGTCCCACAGTGGCCCTACACAGACCATCACTGAGATCCCTCACACAGTGGTGTCCCGCAGCCCTCAGCAGCAGGAAGCAGGCTGCCACCACAGCATGTGAGGAAATGGATTGTGCTTTCCCTGGTGTTTTTCTTAGCGTTGACCAACCATTCCTCACTCTCTTGGCTCCAAGACTCTTTTAGGGCTTGTATACACAGAGAGATTAGCCAGCATTGCTCCCTAGGTGAATACTTACCTAGAATCCAGCAGCTATGTAGGGAGGAGTTTTACAGCAACAGTGCCAGTCTGTCTCTCCTCAAAGGCAACCTTAAATCTAGTCACATCCTTTCCAGTTGTTTAGAATCTCTGAAATTTCTATTGTAGATGAGTCTGTATGCCTAACTTGCAACACACCAGGCACTGCAGTGGGTCTACAGAGGGAGGAAACCCCTGCAACAGTGAAACTTCTGACAACACAGAAAAAAAACCACTGGCACCAATTAAAGGGGCTACAAATCTTTCTGCTGAGACTTCAGCATCTCTGGAACATGGCCCTCGCTCTGTTTTTTGTCTTTGGCACAAACAGCCCAAGCAACTTTCTAGCTGACCTTTTGACCGCAGCTCTGCACTTAAGGTCTGTGGCTTCTTTCTTAGCTCTCCCAGCTCATGGCACACCTTAAGGGGGGAAAGGTAAGACCCTCCGTGCAGGGTGGTACTTTGGAGCAGCTGATCAGTAGCTCACAAATGCCATGTTGGCCACGTGGTCCCTTGAGCCTTGCTGGGGGCTGACTGTTGTGGTTTAACACCAGCCAGCAACTAAGCACAGCTGCTTACTTGCTGTAAGATGGGGGAGAGAATTGGAAGAATAAAAGCAAGAAAACTTGTGGGCTGACATAAAGACAGTTAAATAGGTAAACCAAAAGCCACACACGCACGCAGGCAAAGTAAACAAGGAATTCATTCACTACTTCCCATCAGCAGGCAGGTGTTCAGCCATCTCCAGGAAAGCAGGGCTTCATCACATGTAATGGTTACTTGGGAAGACAAATGCCCTAACTCTGAACGTCCCCTCCTTCCTTCTTCTCCCCTCGCCTTTATATGCTGAGCATGATGTCATATGGTATGGAATATCTCTCTGGTCAGTTGGGGTCAGCTGTCCTGGCTGTGTCTCCTCCCAACTTCTTGTGCACCCCCAGCCTACTTGCTGTTGTGGTGGGGTGAGAAGCAGAAAAGGCCTCAACTCTGTGTAAGCACTGCTCAGCAGTAACTAAGATGTCCCTGTATTAGCAACACTGTTTTCAGCACAAATCCAAAACATAGCCCCATACTAGCTACTATGAAGAAAATGAACTCTGTGCCAGCCAAAACCAGCACACTGACACACACAGGTCTTCCAGATGAGGAGGCTTGGGGGGACTGAGAAAGTTGGGAGACAAAGCACAGAGATTCTAATTTTCTAATATGCTGTGAACTGCCACACTTTAAATCTCTGACAAAATGGGCTGCCCTTGCCCAATGAACAGTTCAAGCACTGTGTTCCTGGCATCTCCCAATTTATTAATCCATTTACTGGACCTTGAAAGTTCCTTGCACTGGAAAAGACTATCCTGATCCTCTATTTAGAAGCAGACAGGATGAGTACAGCTATGGCTAGGAAGAACTAACAGAACCAACATGAAACTACTCCCACTGTGTTGTCTTGGTTCAGCTTCCTTGTTCTGCAATGGCGGTGCCACCAGCTGGCAAGAGCTGAGATCCCAAGTCACAAGGATCAGAAAGAAAACACACCCAAGAAACGAAGTGATGACAGCCAAGCAAACTTGCAGCAGCTGGGCTGTGAGTTGGAGGCAGGCAGCAGATTGAGTGTTGAAAGGGATAACACGCACTGTCACCGTCTTTCTAGTCCGCAGTTGATAGCAGTGTAGACCTGCTGCAGGCTCCAGGCCAAGGAGTGCAATGGATCTCATCTTGGTTCCACAGCCAGAAATGACGATGGTCACACATGCACATGCCAAGCCCAGCCAGTGAGAAAGCAGTGAGGGAGCCTGGACTGTTCAGTATAAGAAGTGAAGGCCACGGTCGTGAAACAGTTAAAAATATTTTCCAACAAAAAGAGATGAGCTGCCTGTAAGGGTTGGTCAGAAGATCAGCATTGTCTCAACCTTGTCATCGAGGACCTCCAGTTAGACTATGGATTTGATGTGGCCTAAAAGTTAGGCTCACAACTTGACATGAGTTGCTGCGAGCAGCCTGCCTGAGACGCAGTTGCTCCCAGGAACGGAATGTGATTGCCGTGGACAAGGCCGACTCTGGCCTAACAACAGAATGTACAACATCCTTGAAACAGCGGACAGAGTGGCGCAGAGGTGCCACGGCTCAGCCCTGTTGTCAAGACTGGCAAAGATAACCGTGCAGCTGCTATCGAGGAGGATGAATCACAACTGCTGTCTCAAAAGCAGCGGTGAGAAAGTGCCCTTTAGCTGAACTTTGCTCATTATAACGTACAAAAACCACACTTCTATCCTAAGGGCCGAGAGCAGGCGGAGATCCCCAGAGCAAAGGAGGAGCAAGGTTTGCCACTTGGCATAAAAGGTCGACCCCTAACGACGAGACCCCAAAGAGCTCTCCCCACCAAGGATCGACATCGATCGTGAGGACCGGTGGGACGCTGCCTGGATCTAGGACCGTAGGGACGCCTTGGACCCACAGTGGTAGCTATTATCTTCTTTTTTCCTATCTTTACTTTTCCTTTTCACTCCCTTTCACCTATCGCAATACGCTTTATGGGCAAAATAATTAAGCTTGTGCTGTTTGATTGAAACCAACCCCTTTGGCATATTCTCCGTAATGTTGCACTTTGAGATCGTGCTAAAAGAACCATCACGAGTCCCGAGTAGGCTGTGACACTGCCCCACAGAAGGGAACAAACTGCTTCATCTGCACAGTGAATGGGAAAGCAAGGGAACCTGCAAGACAGACAATGGGATGAAATAGGTGAATGCTAGAATTAGTTGCTGGGGAAGGATTTGGATTCTTTATTGCTGAGGTTTAAGCTGAACGCACATCTAGGAGGAACTGGATGAGTACTGACTGTCTTGGTACTTCCTGAGGTCCTCAGCCATCTTAAATCATTTTTGGTCCTGCACATCAGCTGACAGGTCCCACACCATCTGGATGCTGTAGTTGATGGAGCATCCAATGCAGGTGGGGAGTTAGTAACCCTCATTGCCAGAGCTCTTTCTGTAGCTTAAAGTAACTGTCCTTTCACCCTCCTCTCACTTTCTTATGAGGCTTAGGGGTAGAAACAAAAGCATCAGGCTGCCAGGGGACCCATTCTGTGTTAAGGAGGAGTAGTACCAAGTGTGACCATCTAGGAATAGAGTATAGCTCACAAGCAGTTCAGCTCCAGCTTCCACACTGAGGGGTTGGCACAAGCTCATCCAAATCCATGGCTGTGATAGGAGGCAGCCTGGAGCCAGTTGTACTGCTACCAGTGCCTTCTAGCCTCATCCCACCACATATCTAACCCATCATCTATCATCTCCTGCATGTCGCCAGGGCCAGGGATTTTTTTTTTTTTTTTTTTTTTTTTTTTTTTTGCACTCCCAGCCCTTAAACAGTTTTGGTATAAGGCTCAGTAGGATGACAATACAGTATTCACAGAATCATAGAACGGATAGGGTTGGAAGGGACCTTCAAAGGTCATCCAGTCCAACCCCCCTGCAAGGAGCAGGGACATCTCCAACCAGATCAGGTTGCTCAGAGCCTCATCCAGCCTGGCCTTGAACGTTTCCAGGGATGGGGCCTCCACCACCTCTCTGGGCAACCTGTTCCAGTGTTCTACCACCATCAGTGTAAACATTTTTTTCCTAATATCAAGTCTGAATCTACCTCCCTCTATTTTAAAACCATCACCCCTCGTCCTGTCACACCAGGCCCTACTAAACAGCCTCTCCCCAGATTTCTTGTAGGCCCCCTTGAGGTACTGGAAGACCGCTATCAGGTCTCCCCGGAGCCTCCTCTTCTCCAGGCTGAACAGCCCCAACTCTCTCAGCCTGTCCTCATAGGAGAGGTGCTCCAGCCCTCTGATCATCTTTGTGGCCTCCTCTGGACCCTCTCCAACTGGTCCATGTCCTTCTTATGTTGGGGGCTCCAGAACTGGACACAGTACTCCAGGTGGGGTCTCACCAGAGCAGAGTAGAGGGGCAGAATCCCCTCTCTCGACCTGCTGGCCACGCTTCTCTTGATGCAGCCCAGGATGCGGTTGGCCTTCTGGGCCGCAAGGGTACATTGCCGGCTCATGTTGAGCTTCTCGTCCACCAGCACTCCCAAGGCCTTCTCCTCAGGGCTGCTCTCGATCCATTCTCTGCCCAGCCTCTATTTGTGCTTGGGATTGCCCTTGGCCTGGTTCATGAGGTTGACATGGTCCCACCTCTCCAGCCTGTCCTTGCTGAGGGTGCACTCTATCCCACTGTCCATGTCGCCGACAAAGATGTTGAACAGGGCCAGGCCCAACACGGACCTTTGATGGACGCCACTCGTGACCGGTCTCCACTTGGACATCGAGCCGTTGACCACCACTCTCTGAGTGCGGCCATCCAGCCAACTCCTTATCCACTGAGTGTTCCGTCCATCAAACCCCTGTCTCTCCAGTTTAGAGAGAAGGATGTCGTGTGGGACAGTGTCAAAAGCTTTGCACAAGTCCAGGTAGATGATGTCAGTTGCTTGTCCCTTGTCCACCCATGCTGTCACCCCGTCATAGAAGGCCACCAAATTGGTCAGGCACGATCTGCCCTTGGTGAAGCCATGCTGGCTGTCACCAACCACCTCCTTGTTCTCCATGTGCCTCAGCATGGTTTCCAGGAGAATCTGCTCCATGACCTTGCCAGGCACAGAGGTGAGGCTGACCGACCTGTAATTCCCTGGGTCTTCCTTGTTCTCCTTTTTAAAAATTGGGGTTATGTTCCCTCTCTTCCAGTCATCGGGGACCTCACCAGACCGCCACGACTTCTCAAATACGATGGCCAGCGGCTTGGCAACTTCATCCGCCAGTTCCCTCAGGACCCGCGGATGGATCTCATCAGGTCCCATGGACTTGTGCACCTTCAGGTTCCTCAGATGTTCCTGAACCTGCTCTTCTGCTACAGTGGGTGGTTCTTCATCCTCCCAGTCCCTGCTTGCACCTTCTACAGCTTGGGTGGTGGGACAGGAACTCTTGTTGGTGAAGACTGAGGCAAAAAAGTCATTGAGTACCTCAGCCTTCTCCATGTCCTGGGTAACCAGGACACCAGTTCCCTTCCGGAGGGGGCCTACATTTTCCCTGGACTTTCTTTTGTCCCCTACGTACCTATAGAAGCCTTTCTTGTTGCATTTTATATCCCTGGCCAGATTCAGTTCTGCCAGGGCTTTGGCCTTCCTCACCTGATCCCTGGCCACTCGCACAGCCTCTTTGTAGACCTCCCAGGCTACCTGTCTCCGTTACCACCCTCTATAGGCTTCCTTTTTTACTTTCAGTTGGTCCAGGAGCTCCTTGCTCATCCACGCGGGCCTCCTGGCCTTTTTGCCCAACTTGTTCTTCCTCGGGATGCACCTCTGCTGAGCTTGGAGGAGGTGCTCCTTGAATATGGACCAACTTTCCTGGGCCCCTCTTCCCTCCAGGGCCGCCTCCCATGGCACTTGGCCCATCAGGTCCCTGAAGAGGCCCAAGTCTGCCCTCTTGAAGCCTAGGGCTGAGAGCTTGCCGTGTAGTTTCCTCACTGCCCCGTGGATCTTGAACTCCACTGTGGCGTGGTCGCTGCAGCCAAGGCTGCCCTTGAGTTTCACATCCCCCACCAGCCCCTCCCTGTTGGTGAGCACAAGGTCGAGCATGGCACCCCTCCTTGTCGGCTCCTCTATCGCCTGCAGGAGGAAGTTGTCATCCACGCATTCCAGGAACCTCCCGGGCTGCCTGTGCCCTGCCATGTTATCTCTCCAACAGATGTCAGGGTGGTTCAAGTCCCCCATGAGGACCAGGGCCTGTGACCGTGAGGCTGCTCCTATCTGCCTATAGAGAGCTTCGTCCACTCTGTCCTCCTGGCCAGGTGGCCTGTAACAGACCCCCACCGTAACGTCCCCTGTCCGTCCCCATCCTCTAATCTTGACCCATAAGCTCTCTGTCAGCTCCTCCTCCATCCCCAGGCAGAGCTCCACACACTCCAGCCAGTCGCTGATGTAGAGAGCCACACCCCCTCCTCATCTCCCCTGCCTGTCCTTCCTAAAAAGCCTGTACCCCTCCATGTTGACGCTCCAGTCGTACGAGTCGTCCCACCACGTCTCCATGGTGCCAACAAGGTCGTCACCCTGCTCGTGTGCACGCATCTCCAGCTCTTCCTGTTTGTTCCCCATGCTGTGTGCAGTGGTATAGAGGCACTTCAGCTGGGCCCCCGACAAAGCCGACTTGCTGGCTGGAGCGACAGGGGTGCTCTTGGACCGTAGTTTAGGTTCATTTGCACTTATCTGCGATCCTTCCTCAGCTTCTGGACCCTCGGTGCTGGCACTGGCGCCATGATGACAGCGGTGGGCTGAACTGTGCTCCCCCTCCCCCAGCAACACTAGTTTAAAGCCCTCCGGACGAGCCTGGCAAGTCTTTGGCCAAACACACTCTTCCCCCTCTCGGTTAGGTGCATGCTGTCCACCCCTAGCAGCCCGGGCGTCTCAAAGCACACCCCGTGGTCTGGATACCCACAGCCCTGGCTGTAGCACCACTCCCTGAGCCACGAGTTGACCTGCCAGATACCTCTGGCCCTTTCAGGTCCCTGCCCTTCCACTGGGAGGATTGATGAGAATATCACCTGCACCCCAGAGCCTTTGACTGTTGAGCCCAGAGCCCTGAAATCCCTTTTGATGTTTCTCAGGCTGCTGCCGGCTGTGTCGCTGGCCCCCACATGAAACACCAGTAGCAGATAATAGTCTGTGGGCCGTATGAGGCTAGGTAGCCTCTCGGCGACATCCCTGATACGAGCCCCCGGGAGACAGCATACCCCCCCGAGAGAGCGCATCGGGGCGGCAGATGGGTGCCTCCGTACCTGTCAGGAGGGAGTCACCCACTACTGCCACTCGTCTCTTTTTCTCGGTAGCGCTAGTTATTACACGAGCCGGTCGGGCTCCCTCGCACGGCTCCCGTGCCTCCCCCGAGGTGCTGGGTCTTACTTCTTCAGTCTGCAGAGCAGCAAAGCGGTTCTGCAGGGGCACCTCGGGGTTCTGGGGAAGCTGCTGCTTCCTCCTGCTGCCCCTTGCCCTTGCAGCTTTCCATTCAGTGGCATCTTCTGCCTGCTTGCTGATGTCGTGTGTCAGTGCGGGGGGGTTGATTGGTTCACACCCTTCCACGTCATGCTTTTGAAGGGAACTCCGGATATTTGATCAACGTTTGCTTAATTCCAGTCTTTTGAAGATGAGCAGTTCTTTCTCTTCCAAAATGATACTGTCTTTTCTTTTATTTGTAACTGTTGTAGTTCAGCCCTAACGGGGACCAGACTACACAGTCTCTCTCTCACTCCCCCCACTCTCCGAGAGAATAGGAGGAGATTTGACAAACAAAAGAAAACCAGGGAAAAAAAAAAAACCAAACACGCGGGTTGAGATTGAACAAAAAGTAAATTTAACAGTAATGACAGAAGAAAACAATAGAGTGATGGAACACAAATACAGTATAATAGCTCACAACAGATCTCCACATCCAGTCTCTTCCAACTAGGAGGGCCTCCCTTCAGCACCCTCCTCACTTATATACTGAGCATGATGTCAGATGGGATGGAATAGCCCTTTGGCTAATTTGGGTAAATTAACCCCAGCTGTTAGCTAATTAGTTAACTATCCCAGCCATAGGGGCTACCAGCTTCAGTTCTCCACCCAGCTCAGGTAAATATTAACTCTATCCTGGCCAGAACCAGGACATTATCCACCCCTTATTCCATACCATCTACATCATGCCCAGATCCTACACTTTCCAATTAATCATCAACTTTTTCTTCCTTTTATCTACTTGTATGCAGACACACAGATGTAACTCTCTTAGTCCATGGTCCATCCTTTCAAAAGGTCTGTTGAGTTTATCCAGTCCATAACTTTGGGCTCCATCTGTCATAACAGGCTCTCAGCATAGGACAGATGACACAGTGTTTCCTCAGGTAGTCTGTCTGGTGCAAGTGACTTAGCAAGTTCATAGTCCGGAGACTGAAGATCTGTTGGCAGGTGCTAGTAGCAAGAGCCAGTTCTGGTTGCATCACTGCTGCAATTTTTCCTATTTTATTAAAGTTCATTCTTTGTTGGTATAAACAATTTTACTATAATACTTTTGACACAACATAAGTATCTCAGGGCGTGGAGCAGGAAGAAGCAAGGAGGGACACATAATAGCTAGATAACGACATACAGTACTGTATAGTAACCGACATCAAGCACTTCAAATTATTGGCTCTTTTCACCTAAAATTAGATCTCCTTGAGGTACACATCGGACTTTCCCATCCTCCTGCATTACCCACCAAGTACACCCAGGTCCTTGAGCAAAAGCAATCCCATGCATGGGTTTGCCTTTGCCCAAGGGAGAAATGACCCAGACTGTCTTCCCCAGTATATTCCTTACATGCACCACAGGGACTTTATCCCCTTCTACAGTATGTAGAAGTTCAGATTGGGCAGGGCCAGCTCGATTGGTGGACCCCCGAGTGTTGACTAGCCAAGTGGCTTTTGCTAAATGTGTATCCCAATTTTTGAAGGTTCCACCACCCATTGCTTTCAGAGTTGTTTTCAGCAGCCCATTATACCTTTCAATTTTTCCAGAGGCTGGTGCGTGATAGGGGATGTGGTATACCCACTCGATGCCATGCTCTCTGGCCCAGGTATCTATGAGATTGTTTCGGAAGTGGGTACCATTGTCTGATTCAATTCTTTCTGGAGTGCCATGTCGCCATAAGACTTGTTTCTCAAGGCCCAGGATGGTGTTTTGGGCAGTGGCATGGGGTACAGAATATGTCTCTAGCCACCCAGTGATTGCTTCCACCATTGTCAGCACATGGCGCTTGCCTTGGCGAGTTTGTGAGAGTGTAATGTAATCAATTTGCCAGGCCTCTCCATATTTATACTTCAGCCATCGTCCTCCATACCACAGAGGCTTTAGCCGCTTGGCTTGTTTGATTGCAGCACATATTTCACATTCAAGGATAACCTGTGCAATAGTGTCCATGGTTAAATCCACCCCTCGATCACGAGCCCATTTGTATGTTGCATCTCTCCCCTGATGGCCTGAGGTATCATGGGCCCATCGAGCTAAAAATAGTTCACCCTTATGCTGCCAGTCCAGATCCACCTGAGCCACTTCAATTTTAGCAGCTTGATCCACTTGCTGGTTGTTTTGATGTTCTTCAGTGGCCCGACTCTTGGGTACGTGGGCATCTACGTGACGTACTTTTACAACCAGATGCTCTAACCGGGCAGCAATATCTTGCCACAGAGTGGCAGCCCAGATCGGTTTGCCCCGACGCTGCCAGTTGCTCTGTTTCCATTGCTTTAACCATCCCCACAGGGCATTTGCCACCATCCATGAGTCAGTGCAGAGATAGAGCACAGGCCATTTTTCCCGTTCAGCAATGTTTAAAGCCAGCTGGATGGCCTTCACCTCCGCAAACTGACTCGATTCACCTTGGCCTTCAGCAGCTTCTGCAACTCGTCGTGTAGGACTCCACACAGCAGCTTTCCACTTCCGATGTTTTCCTACAATACGACAGGACCCATCAGTAAATAGGGCATACCGCTTCTCATTTTCTGGGAGGTTGTTATATGGTGGGGCCTCTTCAGCACGTGTTACCTCTTCCTCTGGTGGCTTTCCAAAATCTTTGCCTTCTGGCCAGTCTGTAATTACTTCTAATATGCCTGGGCGATTGGGGTTTCCTATTCGGGCCCGCTGTGTAAGTAGTGCAACCCACTTGCTCCATGTAGCATCCGTTGCATGATGCGCAGAGGGGACCCTTCCTTTGAACATCCAGCCCAGCACTGGCAGTCGGGGTGCCAGGATGAGCTGTGCTTCAGTACCAATCACTTCTGAAGCAGCTCGAACTCCTTCGTATGCCGACAGGATTTCTTTTTCGGTTGGAGTATAGCAGGCCTCAGATCCTTTATATCCCCGGCTCCAAAACCCAAGGGGTCGACCACGAGTTTCCCCTGGTGCTTTCTGCCAGAGACTCCAGGTAGGGCCATTCTCCCCAGCTGCGGAGTAGAGCACATTTCTTACCTCTTGCCCTGTCCAGACTGGCCCGAGAGCCACCTCATGAACAATTTCTTGTTTACTTTGTTCAAAAGCCTGCTGTTGTTCAGGGCCCCATTTAAAATCATTCTTCTTTTGGGTGACTTTATACAGAGGGCTTACAATCATACTATAATTTGGAATATGCATCCTCCAGAAACCCACAACGCCCAGGAAAGCTTGCGTTTCCTTTTTGTCAGTCGGTGCAGCCATAGCTGTTATTTTGTTGACTATATCTATTGGAATCTGACCACGCCCATCTTGCCATTTTATCCCCAAAAACTGTATCTCTCTTGCAGGTCCTTTCACCTTACATCGTTTTATGGCAAGCCCAGCTTTCAGGAGGATTTTAATTATTTTCTCCCCTTTTTGAAAAGCTTCTGCTGCTGTGTTGCCCCATACGATGATGTCATCAATGTACTGCAGGTGTTCTGGAGCTCCACCCTTTTCCAGTGCAGTCTGGATCAGCCCATGGCAGATGGTGGGGCTGTGTTTGCACCCCTGGGGCAGTCAATTCCAAGTGTACTGGACGCCCCTCCAAGTGAAAGCAAACTGCGGCCTGCATTCTGGTGCCAATGGGATTGAAAAGAACGCGTTGGCAATATCAATGGTGGCATACCACTTGGCTGCCTTGGATTCCAGTTCATACTGAAGTTCTAACATGTCTGGCACGGCAGCACTGAGTGGTGGTGTTACCTCATTCAGGCCACGATAGTCCACTGTTAACCTCCACTCTCCACTTGATTTTCTCACTGGCCATATGGGACTGTTAAAAGGTGAGTGGGACTTGCTGATCACTCCCTGGCTCTCCAGCTGATGAATCAGCTTGTGGATGGGCATCAGGGAGTCTCGGTTGGTGCGATACTGCCGCCGGTGCACAGTTGTGGTAGCAATTGGCACCTGTTGTTCTTCAATCTTCAGCAACCCCACAACAGAAGGATCCTCTGACAGACCAGGCAAGGTGGACAACTGTATAATTTCCTCCATCTCTAAAGCACCTACACCAAAAGCCCACCGGTACCCTTTTGGGTCCTTGAAATACCCCCTTCTGAGGTAATCTATACCAAGAATGCATGGAGCATCTGGACCAGTCACTATGGGGTGCTTTTGCCACTCATTCCCTGTCAGGCTCACTTCAGCCTCCAATACAGATAGCTGCTGGGATCCTCCTGTCACTCCAGAAATACAAATGGGTTCTGCCCCATTATATCTTGATGGCATCAAGGTACATTGTGCACCAGTATCCACTAGAGCTTTGTATTCTTGCGGGTCTGACGTGCCAGGCCATCGGATCCACACAGTCCAATAAACTCTGTTATCCCTCTCCTCCACCTGGCTGGAGGCAGGGCCTCTCTAATCCGGGCCACAGTATTCATTATTCATTTCTTTTAAATATGCATGAGAGGTCCCTTCAAGAGGGTCAGAACTAAAGCTATTCCTTCTACGCTCCCTATTGGAGACTGGTGCAACAATTTTCCGGTGAGAACTTCTATTTGCAATGGTTTTTCCACGCAACTCACGTACCCGCGCCTCTAGGGCAGAGGTAGGCTTCCCATCCCACTCCCTCATGTCCTCTCCTTGGTCACGCAAGGTAAACCACAGGGTACCTCGCCGCGTAAACCATCTCTCTTGAGCAGGGAAACGTTTACTCCTAATAGCTGAAATATTGGCCCGTACCGGTGGGGAATGGGACATATCTGCTTTGAATTGCTGGAACTCCTGGGATAGTTTCTCCACAGCCGAGACACAGGCCCTTAGGGAGGAAGACAGGCTTTCCTCGTACTGCCGGAGTCGGCCAGCCAGTTCATCCACTGTTTCTTCCTCTCCATCTTTCCAGGTCATAACTGCCAATGAGTTGGCATATGATGATGGTGCACTTCGAACAAACTTCCGCCACATTTGTCGTGTGCACCTGACTTCATCTGGATCCTTAGGTAACTGATCATTGTCCAGGTCATCATAAATAATCTCCAGCACAGCTAGTTCCCTCAGGTACTGGATACCCTTCTCCATGGTAGCCCACTTGCCTGGATGACACATTATATCCTCCTTGAAAGGATACCTCTCCTTCACACCTGACAGGAGTCGCCTCCAGAGGCTGAGGGCTTGTGTCCCTTTTCCAACTGCTTTGTCAATGCTTGCTTCTCTAGAAATGGATCCCAGTTGCCTAGCTTCTCTGCCTTCTAATTCCAAGCTATTGGCCCCATTATCCCAGCACCGCAGCAGCCAGCTGATAATGTGCTCCCCAGGATGACGGCTAAAATCTTTTCGCATGTCTCGCAGCTCGCTCAGGGATAGAAATCTGGTGCTCACTGTCTCCTTTAGGAGTTCTTCCCCTGAGGAAGAGCCTGCCTGCCGAGTTCTTCCTAGGCATGTAGCAAATAAACCTTCCTCTTCTTCCTCCTGCTCCATCCTAAAAGGGGCTTCTTCTTCCCTCACTAAACGAGCTGACTTCCGCTTCCAAGTCTTCTTGGATACAGGGGCAACTGAAACTAGCACAGGTTCACCCTCTGATTCAGCTGCAATGCCTGTTGCTGGGGTTTGAGTACCTACATTGCAGGTCAGTTTGTTCTCCCTCACACCATGCCACGTATTAGTATCTTGCCTTAGGGTAAATCTCGGGAGGAGATTCCCAAAAAGTGGGTTTGCAGCTCTAGACAAGACTTGGCACACATTCAAAATACATAACAACAACATCATAGTGGCTTGAATATCCCCCAGATCTTTAAAGTTCTCAAAAAGTGGCTTAACTACCCTGGAAGTGAAAGAATTCGGGAAGCTGTCCACATAGGAATACCAATTTATCTCTAAGGCCATTGATGTCACCATGTCATAGATGGATATGGCATAGTATAACAGAAGGATAATTCTCATCATTTTCCCTGAGGTGATAAACACCACCACTGGGAACACATAGTACATATAAGAGCGTAGACAATACAACAACATAACCAACCACTGCAACATCATGACCAATACAACAAGCACGTATAAACAAATTTGTTTCAAGCAATAAAGAAAGTCAGATCTGTTATTATCTCAACCCTTCGAGCCCCACGTTGGGCGCCAAAATAACTGTCGTAGTTCAGCCCCAACGGGGACCAGACTACGCAGTCTCTCTCTCACTCCCCCCACTCTCCAAGAGAATAGGAGGAGATTTGACAAACAAAAAAAAACCAAACACGCGGGTTGAGATTAAACAAAAAGTAAATTTAACAGTAATGACAAGAAAACAATAGAGTGATGGAACACAAATACAGTACAATAGCTCACAACAGATCTCCACATCCAGTCTCTTCCAAGTAGCAGGGGGCCTCCCTTCAGCACCCTCCTCACTTATATACTGAGCATGATGTCAGATGGGATGGAATAGCCCTTTGGCTAATTTGGGTAAATTAACCCCAGCTGTTAGCTAATTAGTTAACTATCCCAGCCATAGGGGCTACCAGCTTCAGTTCTCCACCCAGCTCAGGTAAATATTAACTCTATCCTGGCCAGAACCAGGACAAGCCCCAATCGGGACCAGACTACGCAGTCTCTCTCTCACTCCCCCCACCCTCCGAGAGAACAGGGGGAGATGATACAAGAAAAATGGCTCGAGGTTTGAGATAAGGACAGGGAGAAAATCCTTAAAGTTATCACCACAGGCAAAACAGACTCGACCTGGGGAAAACTATTCATTTATTTCTAAAACAAAAGCGGGAGAATGAGACAGAGGGAACAAGATAACCTCCCCCCACCCCTCCCTCTTCACGAGCAGCACAGGGGGGAAGAGGGAATGGGGGTCGCTGTCAGTTCATCATACGTTGTTTTACGCTGCTACTTCCTCCTCAGGGGAAGAACTCCTCGCATTCCTCCCCTGCTCCATTGTGGGGTCCCTCCCACGGGCCACAGTCCTTTGTGGAACTGCTCCGGCGTGGGTCATCTCTTCCATGGGGTGCAGTCCCTCCAGAACGGCTGCCCCAGCGTGGGGTGCTCCGTGGGCTCCAGGTGGATCTCTGCCCCTCTGTGGGCCTCCATGGGCTGCAGGGGGACAGCCTGCTCCACCATGGTCATCACCACAGGCTGCAGGGGAATCTTGGCCAGGAGCCGCGTTACTCCTCCCCCTCCTTCTTCACTGACCTTGGCGTCTGCAGCCATTCCTCACAACAGGCTGGCAGACGCCTCTCAGGATCTTTTTACATCTTATTCACTTCTCATCTCTTCTCCACTTCTTGCAGTCGGGCTGGGCCTAGTCAGACCCAGTCAGCTGCCCGGTGGGAGGCCAAAGGGTGAGGCCTACAAGGCCCACACCTCCCCCTCTCTGCCCCTGCTCAGCTGCTTCACGTCTTCTCTCTTTTTCTTTTTTTTTTTCTTTTTTTTTTTCTCTCTCTCTGTTTTCCCCTTCCTAAATACGTTATGGCAGAGGCGTTATCATGGGACATTCTGCTACCAATCGGCTCGGCCTTGGCCAGCAGTGGGTCCGCCCTAGGCCTGGCTGAGTGCACTGAACAAAGGGGAGCGACTTCTAGCAGTTTCCTACAGAAGCTACCACCTTAGGCCCCCCCTCACTAACAAAACCAGAACAGTAACACATTTGTATATTTCTTTGTCTTCCTTTTGTATAACATTTTCTTAGGAATTCCAATCCCTTGAAATGAACTTTTTTTTTTTGTGAGAGTCAATGAGAAGTTATTGATTTCTGTAGATTGGGATGTGTTCTTAGCTAATTAGAGATTGACTTGGCAGAATAATAATTTAAACTACTAACTCAAGGGATTTTAAGAAAGTTGAGTATTCAGTTGTTTATTCAGTATGCTTTACTGACACAACTGGAAGCGTATGTGTAAGTTGATGTGTTTGTGCTGGTACTCTGGCCACTCCCAGCAATCCTTGTTTCTTGGTAGAACACGAGAGCAAACAAATAGTACAATTTCTCTATCCTATGGTGTTCTGCCAGTGATGCAGGTCTAGTCCTGACCATCAGTATTCTTCCTATTTACTGTAGAAGACAGTAAGATGAGTTATGAACCCTCCCAGGGTCCATAAGCTCAGGTTCAGTATTGTTGGCTTGGGGCAGTACAGACACTGAGTAATCAGTGCTGCTCCTGAGGAACATCTGACTTGCAAACTCTTTTCCACTTTCAAGCAGTAATAAAGGTGGTGAGATTCTTCAGACAACAGCACTTGAAGGAAATGCATTGCATTGATGCTTTGCAGACATAATTTTTTCCTCATGCTCATGTTATATCACTGCCATAGCAGTAAAATCTAGACTTATTGTACATGTACAGTAGTCATGCCATCATGAAGCTATGTCCTGCAGCCTTTTCCCAGCCCTGTCATTGTGAGAAATCTTTGACTGAGTAGCTTTGTGATTAGAGTATAAAAAAGCAATCACACTTTTAAGGTGTTCAGATATTTCTGCGCAGTGTTCTTGATCACAGCTTCTTGTCCAGAGAGTCAAGAAAATAACTTTTTTGAGACTGCCTCAGGAAAAGAATTGAGACTGTGAATGTTTTCTTCAGCTGATGGAAGTGAATATTTAACTTCAGAAGGATTCTTGGAGTCAGGTGGTATTGCACTGCATAATCTGTCCCTGGAAGTTCAGCAATAGATTTAGTGTGTCTTGCAGGGCTTGCCACCCTGTCAAGTCAATTTGTATTCTGTGTATCTCTAGCTTTTCTGACATCTTTGAGTCTAAAAGGACTATATTTCTTACCAAACGAAAGTTGAACAGAAGATCAAAGAAAAAGCATTATGATAGCTTTAAAAACCTACTTTTTGTGTTGATACACATTCAATTACTCTTTGATTCTTTGCCTTCCTTTTTTCCCTTCTAAAATTCAGAGCAAAACCATAACTAAATATGTTGAATAAGACTTATGGTATGGAGACTTTGGGAGGGAGTGGGATTTGATCTCTTTAGGACAGTTGAGTGTTGAGATACCAATACTTAGGTACCGCTTTTGGAAACTAGAATGATTGTTGCCATTGATCACCAGTCTGGTGATGGCTTATTATGGAATACTGTATCTGCTGATGTAGTGTAGGTCCTTGGGCTAGACTTGCTGTACAGACAGAAACACTAAAACAAACGAAACATTGAGATATGGGATGATTTTTCTCTTAAATGCCTCTATTGCTTTCCATTTTTAAGTCTAGTTATTTACTTTATGAGGAAGTGCTGAAATTTGAATTCCGTAGTGCTTGAGAAGCTAAACATACTTGAAGTGAACAATTTTCTTAGCTACTGATCAAGGGGTTTTGTTTTTGTTTTTGTTTTGTTTGGGGTTTTTATTGTGTGTTTTAAAAGTAGAAGTAAAGACAACCTTCCTCTGGAGGTACTAGATTATATTGGTGAATAAAAGGTTTACAGCAATCTTGTACTTCTTTCTTTTATTGTCATGAAAGAAAGTATGACTACCCTCTTTATACAACAGTTTTGGAAAGTACAATCTTTTTCTTTAATGCTTTCTCCTCCTTTTTTGCTAGTGCTCCAGGAGTCTGTTTCGTTTACTGTGTATCTATCTCTTCAAAATACAGATGTTTTGGCTACTTACTAGAGTTCCAGTGTGTCTACAAGGTGAAATATTAACTGCTGATGTGAAGGACTTTTGCACTGAGGCAGACCCTGACATCAAAACTGAAACATCTGCTTGTCTGAATTTTTTTTTAATCTTTATTAAACATATTTTAATTAAGAGTTGTCTTCCAGTCTCAAATCTTCTTTCCTCATTTGATCTGCAGTTAAAATTAAGTTGATCAGTTTGTGATATCCTACTCATTGCTATAATGACAGCCTGCCAAACAGACTTTAATATGCGGAATTGGAGAGAACAAGAAGCTGCTTTGCAAGCAAGGAAATGTTCTTGTTCAGTAGGTGTGGTAGGGTGTGAAGCCTCAGCCTGGTATGGTGAAGGCATCCCCGTGCCAGGGAGGTGCAATGTTTCTGTGGTCAGAGCACTGTTGGTGATGGAGCAGAGCCCTTCAGCTGCTCCTCGTGCGTGCTGAGGCTGGACTGGTTGCTGTGTCTGGACACTGCCTCTATATAGTGGGAGCCAACTTAAAGGGAAATAAAATAGCTTTATTTTGAAGACTCTTTGTATCAAGCTGCCAGTTGTGTTTTTAAGAAGACTAGATTGTGTCTAAAATTGTAACATGTCCGTGCTGGCTTGATGGGGAATGTCAAGCTGAGGGTGTGTTTCCACACCAAGTGCAAGTCCATACCACTGCCAGGAAGAGGCTTTTGCCTTTGCTGGTTTTCTACTTTGGACCTGTTGCCGAATTGTGCTGCTCTTGGGCTGCACGGTCAGCAAGATGAGGATCTTCTTTAAAGATCCTGCTATACTGTTGAGGTTGTTTGGGCTCTGTTTCTACCAGCAGACTGATCTTGTTGTGCCACTTCATTCCTCAAGAGTGTTTCAAACATTTGTGTGCCTGCCTTTTTTCTTAAAGTATCCTTTCATCCTGAAAAACAAATATGGCTTAAACAGCTGTGGCACAGAGACAGTATAAAATACATGTTAAGAGAGGGAGAAAAGACACAGTCCTCTTCAGGTACCATAGGTTGCCTGGCTATCAGAAGGGTAGGCTCTAGTTCAGCATGTGCTTTACAAACAAATGGAAACCTTTTTGTTTTAATGTGTGTATACTGCTGTCATGTCCGAAACGTGGATCACAATATTTTGAGTAGGTTTGGTGAAATTGGAGAAAATAGCAGTCAAATGTATGTCAGAATTTCTAAGTACCAGAATCTATATAAACGTGATGTTAAATTCAGAAATTATGAACAGATTGTGACCCAATGGAGTTATAATTTCTCAAAATATCTTAGATCACAGTGGGCTAATTCCAAAGAATCATATTTGAAACTATTAGCATGTTTTTTAGAGAAGTTTGTGCTGTCATATTCTGCTTAGGGCTTTTTTTCATTACTTATTGTGCTAGGTTCAAATCATGATGAGCTGACTGATACTAAAAAAAAAACAAACAACAAACAAACAAAAAAAACAAACAAAAAACCCAACCAAAAAACCTAACTCAGAAGTCATTATCAGTGTACATAAATTTTAAGTTAGTTTTCAGACATTGGCAGTCAAGACAGCAAGGCTTATAAAGCAGATTTTAACACAAAAAGCAAAAGTAATTTCTACTACAAACTCAACTGAAGACTGTCCATAATGTATTAAAAGTGGACAGCCATAACTAGATGGTCAGTGATAGGTGTTGAACTTGCTGTTCAGAGTGTCTCCACATCTACTTAATATTTTGCTTTCCATAGAACGCATTGTCACAAGCTTGGATAACTACTATTCTGACTGTATCAGAGTCATGGATATCAAGTGCAGTGCTCTTGAAGGTCTGTGTGTTCTGAGGCTTAGAAGACAACAAAGTTAGACTACTTTGAGACTGGGAGACAGATTGGCTTTGGTAAATATATTCATGAAGCTGGAGAAACACATTGTTCCGGTTCAGCTCGTACTACAGTCAGTTCCTGGTAAAGGCAGGCCTTTTCTTGTTAAATATGTAAGAGTTCATGGAAATATACTTTCTCTTCAGACTTTATTGAATGCTCTAACTAACACATTGTCGTAGTTCAGCCCCGATCAGGACCAGACTACACAGTCTCTCTCTCACTCCCCCCACCTTCCGAGAGAACAGGGAGAGAAAATATAAGAAAAACGGCTCAAGGTTTGAGATAAGGACAGGGAGAGATCCTTAAAGTTACCGTTACGGGCAAAACAGACTCCACTTGGGGAAAACTATTCATTTATTATTACAAACAGCAGGAGAATGAGACAGAGAACAAGATAACCTTCATCCACCCCTCCCTGTTCCCAAGCTTAACATTATCTCTACTACCTTCCCCGCCCTGAGCGGCACAGGGGGGAAGAGGGAATGGGGGTTGCAGTCAGTTCATCATACGTTGTTTCATGCCGCTGCTTCATAGTCGGGGGAAGAACTCCTCACATTCCTCCCCTGCTCCATTGTGGGGTCCCTCCCACGGGCCACAGTCCTTTATGGAACTGCTCCGGCGTGGGTCATTTCTTCCACGGGTGCAGTCCCTCTAGAACAGCTGTCCCAGCAGGCCCTCCACAGGCCACAGCCTCCTTCAGGCATCCACCTCCCCCGGTATGGGGTCCTTCACGGGCTCCAAGTGGATCTCTGCTCCTCCGTGGACCTCCATGGGCTGCAGGGGGACAACCTGCTCCACCATGGTCGTCACCACAGGCTGCAGGGGAATCTTGGCCAGGAGCCGCGTTACTCCTCCCCCTCCTTCTGAACTGACCTTGGCGTCTGCAGCCGTTCCTCACAACAGGCTGGTAGATGTCTCTCAGGATCTTTTTTACATCTTATTCACTTCTCATCTCCTCTCCACTTCTTGCAGCCGGGCTGGGCCGAGTTGGGCCCAGTCGGCTGCCTGGCGAGAGGCCAGAGGGTGAGGCCTGCAAGGCCCATGAGGCCTGCGCCTCCCCCTCTGTGCCTCTGCCCCCGCTCAGCTTCTTCACATCTTCTCTCCTCTGTCTTTTTTTTTCTGTTTTCCCATTCTTAAATACGTTATCACAGAGGCGTTATCACGAGACATTCTGCTACCAATCGGCTCGGCCTTGGCCAGCAGTGGGTCTGCCCTAGGCCCGGCCGAGTCCACTGAACAAAGGAGAGCGACTTCTAGCAGTTTCCTAGAGAAGCTGCCACCTTAGGCCCCCCCTCACTAACAAAACCACGACACACTGTCGTAGTTCAGCCCCGATCGGGACCAGACTACGCAGTCTCTCTCCCGCTCCCCCCACCCTCCGAGAGAACAGGGGGAGATGATATAAGAAAAACGGCTCAAGGTTTGAGATAAGGACGGGGAGAAATCCTTAAAGTTACCGTCACGGGCAAAACAGACTTGACTTGGGGAAAACTATTCATTTATTACTACAAACAGCAGGAAAATGAGACAGAGAACAAGATAACCTCCATCCACCCCTCCCTCTTCCCAAGCTTAACATTATCTCTACTACCTTCCCCCCCCCCGAGCGGCACAGGGGGGAAGAGGGAATGGGGGTTGCAGTCAGTTCATCATATGTTGTTTTATGCCGCTGCTTCATGGTCGGGGGAAGAACTCCTCACATTCCTCCCCTGCTCCATTGTGGGGTCCCACCCATACGCCACAGTCCTTCCTGAAACTGCTCCGGCGTGGGTCATCTCTTCCACGGAGTGCAGTCTCTCCAGAACAGCTGTCCCAGCGGGCCCTCCACGGGCCACAGCTGCCTTCAGGCATCCACCTCCCCCGATATGGGGTCCTTCACGGGCTCCAAGTGGATCTCTGCTCCTCCGTGGACCTCCATGGGCTGCAGGGGGACAACCTGCTCCACCATGGTCGTCACCACAGGCTGCAGGGGAATCTTGGCCAGGAGCCGCATTACTCCTCCCCCTCCTTCTGAACTGACCTTGGTGTCTGCAGCCGTTCCTCACAACAGGCTGGTAGATATCTCTCAGGATCTTTTTTACATCTCATTCACTTCTCATCTCCTCTCCACTTCTTGCAGCCAGGCTGGACCGAGTCGGGCCCAGTCGGCTGCCTGGCGAGAGGCCAGAGGGTGAGGCCTGCAAGGCCCATGAGGCCTGCGCCTCCCCCTCTGCGCCTCTGCCCCCGCTCAGCTTCTTCACATCTTATCTTCTCTCTCTTTTTTTTTCTGTTTTCCCCTTCTTAAATATGTTATCGCAGAGGCGTTATCACGGGACATTCTGCTACCAATCGGCTCGGCCTTGGCCAGCAGCAGGTCCGCCCTAGGCCCGGCCGAGTCCACTGAACAAAAGGGAGCGACTTCTAGCAGTTTCCTACAGAAGCTACCACCTTAGGCCCCCCCTCACTAACAAAACCACGACACACACATAAAGAAATTCAATGTCAGGGTTCAATTTTGGCCAACAAAAATGTATTTCTAAAGTGAAGAAGAGATTTAGATGATAATGGAGTTGTCTAGATGAGGCTCCTGAGCATCATGAATCAATGTTTGAACTGAAGCATCTCACTGCAACTTTAATTGTTGAGTACCCATTACTTGTCAATGCTAGTGAGCAGTTGGATATTGAACACATCCTCCTCCATGCAGTCACAGCAGTTTGCTCAGTTTTCATCTGAGCATTATTTTGCATTGAATTCTGTGGTAGAAGCTTTGGTGCAAGCTGTCTACTCTGACAAGTTGCGTGCTGAGGCACATTCATATATTGGCACTGCAGTAAAAGTGCTTTGCTGCTTGTTTGCACATCTCCTTGTGCCAAGGTGCACCACTTACAGGTTGTCCTTAGTTCCCTGAATTTGTAGTTTTACTTCCCAGTATCATGGGGACAGAAACTAGGCAGTTGACTGTGACCATTCTGAGCACTTGAGAGATCTGTTTCCAGTTATCATAGCTAGTATAAACCATACTCATCAGTTAGCCTTGTGTTAGATGCTGTACAAACACAATGGGAATAATAAATTTATTGTTTCAAAGTAATGCTAGAGGATGAGAGAGAATGAAAGCTGACTGGCACAAATGGGATAGCACTGATGTGTGTGTGAGATTTGGGGTTTCTTTTGGGTTTCTTTGTTGTCATACAACAAATGTATGTTTAAAGCAGGGTAATAGGTAGTTTTGTAAATAATTTCTGTAATTATTAGGGAGAACAAAAAAAAATACTGGCTACAGAGGCTCATTTTTAAAGGCAAGTATCATAATTTCTTATAAATGAGAGGTGAGAAGTAGTGGGTGTTGGCTGTGACCTCTGCATATGTGTTAGGAATGCAGTTCAATGATAGGGAAGAGAGGAACTGCCTAGTTTTTGAGTATGATTTTTGTGTTAGCGTATGAGTGTGTATGAGAGTAGTTAAATTTCAGGCATCAAAACAAGACAGCAGGTACTACAGAAATTTGAGTGATACAGTTGGAACAGAAATTTCAGCAAAGTAGCAGATAGAAAACTCTGTATGTTAAATAACTGGAAAAAGCTGTGAGATTTAGATGTCATCTGGAAGTACAGTTCTAGACAGATCAGTCAGCTGTCAAAAATGCTTTTTATCCTCTGCATTTCCCCCTTTACTGTAAAGACTGCGATAACTCCAATAATAATATATTAAAGCTGCTTTCTCAGGAGTCTCTGTATAGAGTTTGTGGTAAAGGCAGGAAGAGCTCAAGCTATTGCATTTGTATATTATCTGAATATTAAATCAGTACCCTGCCTTAACTCATGCTTTTTTTTTGCCTTTTTTTTTTTTCCCCCTTTCAGATTTTCTATTTTGTACATACATTGTTTTGTATATACTGTATATGATGACTTCGGTGGGCAGTGAACGTACCCGGGGCACTCGGGACAAAACACAAATTTCAACCACACAGCCAACACAGCCACAGAAACAAGTAGTACAGGTATGTGATACTATATAATCTTCTTTGAGTTGAAAGTGAGCATATAATGATACTCATTTCTTCTCTAAGTCAGTAAAAACTGAGAAAAGACAGGAGGAAAAATCATGGTCTATTTTGGAAGAGTATGTTTGATATCTCGCTTTAATTGCTCAGTAATCCAGCACAGCATTAAGTTGTTCCTGTATTCTTGTCTAAAGGAGCTTTGTGTTCTTCACCATCAGTGAGGAATTATATGCCTATGCCTGTGTCAGGATTTCTCTCCTGTGACCTCAGTATCTTCAGATCTCAGCTCTTCCAAATGCCAGCCTCCTGACACTAGAAAATTTCTCGTCGATAGAAGAATTTGGGTGGGTGGCAAAAGCTTCGTTAGGTGCGTGCTGTGTTCTACAGCATAATTAATCATATCTGCAAGTCACAAAATCCAGAACTTCTTGTGCAGTGTCCTAACAAAGTGAAATGAAGATGGTTGTCCACTAGTGGACTAAAATTATTTTGAGTATCTGTGAGATTGAAATTAAGCTCTTGCACCCTTGTCTTGATTCTCAGCAGCAGAATAGTAAGATTGTGTGCTTGTCTGGGTTACAGGGAGTGCAAAATATCTCTGCTCCTAGCAACTCGCTGTTCTCTTGTCAGGTACTTGTCAGGTTCAGCCCCGAGTGGGACCAGACTACGCAGTCTCTCTCTCACTCCCCCCACCCTCCGAGAGAACAGGGGGAGATGATGTAAGGAAAACGGCTTGAGGTTTGAGATAAGGACAGGGAGAGATCCTTAAAGTTACTGTCACGGGCAAAACAGACTCCACTTGGGGAAAACTATTCATTTATTTCTAAAATTAGCAGGAGAATGAGACAGGGAACAAGATAACCTCCCTCCACCCCTCCCTCTTCCCGACCTTAACATTATCTCTACCTTCCCCCCCTCCCCCCATGGGCTGCAGGGGGACAACCTGCTCCACCATGGCCGTCACCACAGGCTGCAGGGGAATCTTGGCCAGGAGCCGCATTATTCCTCCCTCTCCTTCTTCACTGACCTTGGCGTCTGCAGCCGTGCCTCTCAAGAAAAATTCTTCACAACAGGCTGGCAGATGCCTCTCAGGATCCTTTTTACATCTCATTCACTTCTCATCTCCTCTCCACTTCTTGCAGCCAGGCCGGGCCGAGTTGGGCCCAGTCGGCTGCCCGGCGGGAGGCCAGAGGGTGAGGCCTGCAAGGCCCATGAGGCTCGCGCCTCCCCCTCTCTGCCCCCCGCTCAGCTGCTTCACATCTTCTCCTCCTTTTTTTTCTGTTTTCCCCTTCTTAAATACGTTATCGCAGAGGCGTTATCATGGAACGTTCTGCTACCAATCGGCTCGGCCTTGGCCAGCAGTGGGTCCGCCCTAGGCCCGGACGAGTCCACTGAACAAAGGGGAGCGACTTCTAGCAGTTTCCTACAGAAGCTGCCACCTTAGGCCCCCCCCTCACTAAATAAAACCAGAACACCAGAATTGCCTCAGTTCTCTGCTGGCACAGAGTGCATCAATCTAGAGGTGCTCCCCTGGGAAATTCTTTTGTTGCTTTCTGGGCTGATCTTTAACATGGAGAGGCTCTTGTTCTATTTTGTACAGTATTAATTATGTGAGCTCGAGCCCTTATCATCTCCTTGTGTTGCAGTACTTTGCATAGTTGTGATTCATACTAATGTGTTGATTTAGATAGTGACTTTCAACTGATGAGGTTGAATTTGTTTTTGTTTTATAACAAGTAAGGCTGCAGGATTATATAGTGAGCAGGTTGACAGAAATTGTGATTTCCCCTTTTTTGACATTTGCAAGACAGCAGTGGTGTACTCTGCCCAGTTTTTGGGTTCCCTGGCACAAGACAGACATTGCCAGATGGGAACAAGTCCAGCGAAGAGCTGTGAAGATGGTTCAGAGGCTGGAGCATAGGATGAATGAGTGGTAGCTGAGGGAACTGGATTTGTTTCAGCCCTAAGAAGGCAATGCAGAGTCATCTCTTCTATTCAGATATCTCATGAAAGGGTATAGAAAAGGTGAAATCAGACTCTTCTCAGAGAGACAATGGCACAAGTTGGAACACTGGAAATTCCAGCTGTTGAAAGGAAAAAAAACTGTTTACCATCAACATGGTCATGGATTAGAGAGGAGGTGGGATCTCTGTCTGGCCCCAGGCAGCTCCTCTGATGGGACATGCTCTCAGTGGGAGGTTGCAGTAGCACTGGAGGACCTTTCCAACTGATGTGATTCATTGATTTTAAGCATTGTCTTACAGACCTTTTTCTGCATTTGTATCCACTTATTCTACTTCTTGCATAATAGATACTAGTTTGGTCAATTCAGTGGAAAAGATGGTTATTTAATATGCAGCAATTATGTTCTAGTGCACCATATTTTTTATTGTTTAGATATCAGATGGACCTGCCTGCTTAGTCAGGCTTTACAGGTCAGCAGATAAGTGTGGGGTTTTACTATTTAATCACCATTGATTCATTTTTCTGAATGTAGAATAATGTTGCTTCCTCAAAGTGATATTTCATTGTCATAATATCACATTGATCATCATTTAAGTTATTTAAGAATTTACGTTGCAGTTCTTTTGCTTTGCTTCTAGGTAATAAATATACCATTTTATTATAAGATCTGGGCCTATTACTGTCAATTTTGTTTTGCACACTTCTGTTTTGTGGTAGTTTGAAGCTGTTAGTTAAAACTTTCTTTCACTCTGTTATGCCACAAAGATAATACATCTTGTAAGATTGCATAAAGTTTTAGCTGTCTTAAGATGCTACTATGTTCTTAGTTGCAATTAAAACTTAATTATACTCTTTTATGGTATGTTACAATGTTACTTGTAACAATAGTGCCTTAAAAATGAAGAACCACCACTCACTGGGAAAAAACCACAAACTTTTTGTGATGCTGATTTGGTATTTGTGTAGTTGTTGTGGTTTAACCCTAGACCGTAACCAAGTACCACGCAGCTGCTTGCTCACCCGCCCCAGGGATGTAGGGGAGAGAATCAAGAAGAAAGGAAAACTCATGGGTTGAGATAAAAACAGTTTACTAGGACAGCAAAGGAAGAGATAATAATAACATATATTAATAATGATAACAGTAAAAATATAGGGAAAATAAAATATACAAAACAAACAGTGCACAATTTCTCACCACTCAATGACTGATACAGCCCATCTTGAGCAGCGGTTGTGGAACAGAATAGAGAGTGATCTTGAGAGAGAGAGAGAAAGAGAGCTGCCTGCCAGTCAACCCCCACTTATATACTGAGCATGGCATCTATGGTGTGGAATACTTCCTCTGGCCGGTTTGGGTCAACTGCACTGGCTATATCCCTCCCAGCTTCTTGCACCTGCACATTAGCAAAACCTGGGAAGCTGAGAAATTGGTATATTTTTGTTTTCTAATGTGGACTTGAAAATAAGTTGTTTTATGGAAAAAATGAATCTTAATGGCTTCCTGTTTCTGGTCAAATATGCCATCGTGTCTGTAGAAATTTCATTATCTGAATGTTTTTACTCTGAATATCTTTAAAGGAAAACATTTCACTAGCTTAAAGGGTGCAGTGGGCCTGAGGAGGCGGAAGTCAGAGCAAGAAGATGGATCAACAAGGCTTAATTCCTGAAACCAGACCTTTTTAGTTTTGCTCTTTGCTGAGCTCTCAGCAGACATGAAGAGCGAGCTCCTTCACACAGAGCACTGCACTGACTGGGAGGCTTTTGTGGAGGGTGGCACCAGGACTGGCACGAGGAATTCCAGAGCAGGCTCTCCTCTGTGTTACTGACTGACATATGAAGCTGTCACTGTGAAACTTTGAAAATATGAAGTAGCACAGAGTACTTAAGTCTGTTACAAATGCTAATTATCTTGGAATGTCATCTCTGAGCACAGCAAATGTTGCTTCCCTCAAGGAACTGGGACAGCTGCAGTAACTTCTCAGAAAATAAGCAGCTGGTGGTATACGATGGAGTAATTTTTAGACTCTTCTCAGCATTTACACTTGGCGACCTCCTCTAGAGCTTGTATTTGTGGTAAACTCCAAAAACAAAGCAGTTTGAGGCTGATAAAATCTGAGCTCGTGAGGCACAGAATTTCACGTGGGTATCCTGTGAAGTGAGACTTTGAAAGGTGAAGATTCAATCAGCTACTTGGGATGAATCCTTTCCATCAGGAATTTCAGTAGATGAGATGGTCCCCTTCTCGATGAGGAAGTCTTCCACAGCACATTGACTCACGTTTTGGGTCCTGGCTCTCTCCAATATTGGCCTTCCTAGCGTAAGATGGAAGCCTCTTATGTTTACGCAGAAATCAAATTAGGTCCAGGATCATGTAACACAGAATTATCTTTGGTATTTTCGTGGGAGTGCAGTTCAAGTAGACTGTAAATGCCACACTATGAAGAGTGGCCTGTATGATGTGACACTAGTGTTCTTGAGTTGCTTATCTCTGGGGCAGCCATAGCCTATTTGGATTTATGGCACTTTACTGTATCCATCCATTTTAGTCTTTCAGGTTTTGGAGAAGTTACCAGCATGTATTTGTGATTCAGAAACGTTACAGAAGCACCAAGTATTTCATCAATAGCAAGATCCTTTAACAGTTTTCAGAGACCAGTATTTGCTTATGTCCTGGTTTTGGCTGGCATGAAGCTAATTTTCTTCTGAGTATCTGCTGTGTTTTGGATTTAGTATGGGATTTAGTATGTGAAGAATGTTGATAATACACTGATGTTGTCAGTTATTGCTAAAGAGATGAAGGACTTTTCTCAGCTTCCCAGGTTTTGCTAATGTGCAGGTGCAAGAAGCTGGGAGGGATATAGCCAGTGCAGTTGACCCAAACCGGCCAGAGGAAGTATTCCACACCATAGATGCCATGCTCAGTATATAAGTGGGGGATGGCTGGTGGGCAGCTCTCTCGCTCTCTCTCACTGCTTGGGATTATTTCAGGATTGCTTTTTGGTTTTGTTTCTGTGATCGCTGCTTGGGATGGGTCATGTCGGTCATCAGGTGATAAGAAATTGTGCATTGTTACTTTTGTATATCTTATTATATCTATATTTAGTTTTTATTATCATATTCCTTTGCTATCCTAATAAACTGTCTTCATATCAACCTGCGAATTTCCCTTTCTTCCCGATTCTCTCCCCTGTTCTACTGAGGGGGGAGAGTGAACAAGCGGCTGCGTGGTACTCAATTGCTGACTAAGGTTAAATCATGACAAGATAAAGAAAATAAGCACAGCTGTTCATGGGCAAAATCTTGAGGCATGAGTCTGTCACTTTAAGTGCTCAAAACTACAGAGTCAGGTTATTGTTTGGAGAGTCATGGAATGTGATGTGGGCAGTAATCGTCAGAGGTGTGGTTAATTTAGAAATACCTTTGCCAGTTTGTTATGATAAAACTCTAAATCTGCAGTGATAGATACTAAATAAAAGTAAGAATAATAATATCAAAGTGTAGAATTCTGTGTTAAATTCTATTTTATTATATTAATGTCTTGTCTGTGTGGTGAACTTTAACTGTCGTTCAAACACACTAGAACATGTTGAAATTGCTTGTGTCCCAACTATCTCTTTCACTATAAAATGGGCATAGAGAAGATGTTAATCCCTTCCCCATAGCACCACTGTGCTTGTGTATGTTCTTTTTGAGAACGTGGAGAAAAAAAAATTAGTGACACTAGAAAATACTTTTTAAAAATATATTGTTACCTTTTGTTTACTTTATTGGATGTTTGCGTTTTTCAGGCAACAGCAGAACAGATTCGCCTTGCTCAGATGATCTACGATAAGAATGATGCGGATTTTGAAGATAAAGTGAAACAAGTATGTTTCTTATGGTACAGAGTTCTTTATGCCCTGCAATAAGGTGCTCTAAAGCTGACTTGCATTTTGGAGCTAGACCATCTGTTTCTGATTTAGATGAAACATTTTTCATAAGGACATAAGTTTAACTAGGAAAAGGTACTCTGATTGCACTGTAAAGTCTGTTTATGAGAAATTGTGTGGTAATATAGCTCTGGCTGTATAGTTAGATCAGTGTATTTTCCTTTGTAGACAAACCTTTAAGATAAAACTCATCTGTGCTGATGTCTCTTCCAGACTGTATCTCTCTAGTATGGTCCTAATGCTTAATGATTGTTGGAATTGCTGAAGAGATGAAGGACTTCTCTCAGCTTCCCAGGTTTTGCTAATGTGCAGGTGCAAGAAGCTGGGAGGGATATAGCCAGTGCAGTTGACCCAAACCGGCCAGAGGAAGTATTCCACACCATAGATGCCATGCTCAGTATATAAGTGGGGGCTGAGCTCAGTATATAAGTGCATTCAGCTTGTGCACATGAGAAAAATGTCACCTGTGTAAATTGAGTTTGCTAATATCTTGCCTGTTTTTCAGGAAAAGTTAAAATCTAATCATAGCTTGAAGGTGAATTGATGTGTTATTTTAAAATAATCTGATCTCCCAGATCTGTATATGCATTAAAATAATAGAATTACACTGTGAAAATGAAATCTCACAATTTCCTCTACTGTGCTGAGTTTTGAGTGTAGGTGCTCAAGCTTCCATTACCCAGTTATAGCTGAGACCATTAATTCAAGCAGTGCTGAGAATCCATTTTCCTGTTCTCCTGTGAGCATTGGTGATTTTGTCCTAGTGAGCACATCACAACTCACAAAGAATCTAGGCATACACCCAGGAGAGAAGAATTAGTGTGAATGCATTAATGCAGCAGGGGAGCAGATCTCTTGATTTCTTTTCTTTTGTAAAACCTCCTCTGAAGCATTATTAAGTGTTTTTTGTTGTTCTTGTTATAAACTTGTTCTGTTGCTGTGCTAGAAGTGAAGTCTTGTACTTCCTGAAGCCAAAGGACCCTCATCATTAATGCCTGTAGCTCTGCTTGCAGGAAGGATAAGAATGAAGTTCAGCATAGGAAGTCTCCAGTATTTTACATTATGTATATATATTTCCAGCTCATACAGTTTTTTTTTCTTTGGGTGAAGTTGCTGGATATCCTGTGACAGACTGTGATTATTTCCATCCCTCGCTCCTCAGGATGTGCACTGCAGGTCCACGGAGCATAAATTCAGTACTAGATCTCTTAAGCAGCTATTGCCTATGCCTTTTGTGTGGCCTTACATTGAAATGGATTGAGGGAGCTGATCTGGCTGAAAAAAATAACCTTTTTCTTAGTCTGGATGTTTTTCCAGATGGATCTGTTCTCTGTTGTGACTTACTTTATGTCTGTTCTCACACAGTGGAATAAAGAGGGGGGATGTTTGATGGTGAGGGAGAGGGGACGATACTGGAGCTATCCTGGTCTTTTACATCTTTACCCTCATATACTGTTGTCTCTGGAGTGACAGCATTTGCAGCAAGCATAAAGGAAAAAAAAAAAGTGAAAGAGTGCTTTCTTGATTACCATTTAATTTGTGTTTCATCCTGTCTCTTGTCTGAATTCCAAGCAGATCTGTAAGATGCAGATACCTTTATTTAGGATTTTTATTTGCTCTGACACAGTAGCTGTGCACTTTCTTAGAATCTGTGGTGGTACTAACTCTTATTTTCTTATGATGATAATTTAGATATTTTAACATGTCTGACTTCTACTGCCAGCTTATGGAAGTGACAGGGAAAAACCAGGATGAGTGCATAGTGGCACTACATGATTGTAATGGGGACGTGAACAGAGCAATCAACATACTGCTGGAAGGAAGTTCAGACACGGTAAGGTTTTACTTTCATATTAAACAGCTCCTGTTTGCTGCATCTTTCTACTTCTAAGAAGTGATTGGGAAAGTTGTATTTTGGAAGCTTTTGATTTCTATGTCTCCATTCAAATTGTTTGAAGGAAATGGAGACTGGAGCAGCTTCTATGCTGCATACATACCTTAGAGTAGGCTAAAACTTGAAAATGTTGTGGGTGTTCAGCTGATCTCTTGCAGAGGCTTTCATTTGCATGCAGCAATTTTAACTCTGCAGCAGAACTCAGTGCTCTGTCACTCATGGGCCTGTCTGTAGTTACTCTGTAGCACCTCCACAACCCTGAGACCTGAGGCCAAGTGTTTGCTGCAAAAGGCAATCCGTATAAACCTAAAGGGCAGGCAGATATTTTAAGTTGTGCAGCTTCTGTAGGTGTGCATTGCCAGTATTGAAGTTGGAGGAGGTTTCCACATCTGAAAGTTACATTAACAACACTACTAATGGCAGAGGAGGATACAGCAAGTACTTGCTTGTTTCACTGTGCTGCTCATTTGCATGACTTCATTGAAAAACAGAAAGAGGAGACTAAACAATGTGTATATAACAAGAAATAATGTGGCTTAAAATGTTAGAGAGCTTTTTTTTTAAATCCTAAGAGATATCAGGAAAATATGTCTTGCTGCAGTTGAATTTTTTGCTGGAGGACCACCTTAAAATTTATCTGAGGCAGTAAACTAGATTCTGTCTCATCTAAATTGGGAAAGAAACCTGGACTTCCTTTCTTAATGCTGAACGTTCAGTATTTCCTGTGATTTGTCAGGATGTGTACTCTGGCTTATTGTTAATGAGGAAACTCCACACCCCACCCTCCAGCCCCCCACCCCCCATTCTGTTCTGACTGAGGGGACTTTTTTTCCCGTTTTCATTTATCAGAGTTGAGGTCATCTTAAAACACAGAAGTATATAATACTGAGCAAGTTGGGAGTAGAAGGGAGCATATCACCTTGATTAAATCTGTCTTGGTAACATGCTGGTTTTGTGTTTTCTTGTACATCTCGTATTTGCCATTTTCTAGTTGAAAATAGTTTTCCTTTTGATAGAGAATGTTAAATGCTTTCTTACTTTAGCAAATTGTTTTAAGCAATCATGACATGGAAGAAACTTGCTGAATTCATTGATCAGTTACAAACAATATATCCATATGTGCTGCTCCTTTGACAAGTCCCACTGAACCCTCTGCTCTCCGTAGACAAAACGCAACTTAGAAAAAAAAATACAGAGAACTTACAGGGCTCAAGTAGAAAGGAGTAGTAATTGAAAGGCATGAAGAAATTTGTTGTTTTTTATTGAAGTTTGTGAGCCTCTGACTTGAGAGGTTTGTTTTAAGGCCTTTATACTCCAGAACAGTTTAATCATGGATTGGATATAAGGTTGGAAGCAGAGGTACTACTAGTTATGAATGCAGATTCCCAAATCTCTTTTTCTACTTTTGCTCTGCTCTGATGAACTAAAAGTGGGGTTTTTCTGTTGTTGGTTTGGTTTTTTGGTTTTTTTTTTGTTTTTATTTTGTTTTTAATTTTTTTTTAACCTCATTCGGAAGATGTGTCCATCCAATTTGAAGAATTAGAAGAGCAAGGAGTGATAGCTGAATGTCTATTTATAATTTCTTTGATACTCAGACAGCTCTGCCAGTTTTCTCTCTCTCTCGCCCCTCTCTCTCTCTCACCCCTCTCTTGTTTGTTGTCTTTTGTTTTCCTGTGATCTTTAAGACTTTATGCTCTGTGACTTAGTCATTATGAAGAGTTTTTGCTTCTGACAGTTGTGACAAGTCTGGCTTTCGATAGAGGCTTGTGAATGAGAGTAGAGAAGGCATGTTTCTTTGCTCAAGACTTCTATTCGTTTAACTTAGAATCATAGAATGGATAGGGTTGGAAGGGACCTTCAAAGGTCATCTAGTCCAACCCCCCTGCAAGGAGCAGGGACATCTCCAACCAGATCAGGTTGCTCAGAGCCTCATCCAGCCTGGCCTTGAACGTTTCCAGGGATGAGGCTTCCACCACCTCTCTGGGCAACCTGTTCCAGTGTTCTATAACTCGCATTGTAAAAAATTTTTTCCTAATATCCAATCTAAATCTACCTCCCTCTATTTTAAAACCATCACCCCTTGTCCTATCGCAACAGGCCCTACTGAACAGCCTCTCCCCATCTTTCTTGTAGGCCCCCTTGAGGTACTGGAAGACCGCTATCAGGTCTCCCCAGAGCCTTCTCTTCTCCAGGCTGAACAGCCCCAACTCTCTCGGCCTGTCCTCATAGGCGAGGTGCTCCAGCCCTTTTATCATCTTTGTGGCCCTCCTCTGGACCTTCTCCAACTGGTCCATGTCCTTCTTGTGTTGGGGGCTCCAGAACTGGACACAGTACTGCAGGTGGGGTCTCACCAGGGCAGAGTAGAGGGGCAGAATCCCCTCTCTCAACCTGCTGGCCACGCTCCTCTTGATGCAGCCCAGGATGCAGTTGGCCTTCTGGGCCGCAAGGGCGCATTGCCTGCTCATGTTGAGCTTCTCATCCACCAGCACTCCCAAGTCCTTCTCCTCAGGGCTGCTCTCAATCCATTCCCCGCCCAGCCTGTATTTGTGCCTGGGATTGCCATGACCCAGGTGCAGGACCTTGCACTTGGCCTGGTTGAACTTCCTGAGGTTGGCATGGGCCCACCTCTCCAGCCTGTCAAGGTCCCTTGCTACAGGATCCATTTTATGCCTGACCATGTTTTACTTCCTAAATCTTTGAAGATAGAACAAAGGAGACCTTTCAGATTAATCTTCTTTCTGTCTAAGATCAGGCCAGCAAGGAGGCTTCTGTTACTTATTTTCCAAGGTCAGGCCCACAACTGTCGTTTGAGTTGCCTCAGGCATCTGTCATCTGAAATTGTAATTGGTTAGTTCCCTTACAAAAACAGACAGCTTTGATAGTCTGTGGTGAATTGTCATACCCAGAGGTAGCACCATCCTCTGTCCTAAAGGATATGCCCAGCTTCTCAAGGTTTTCCTCAAAATTATTTTGTGGGAAAGCATGGATCTGATGCTTTCATAGTTGTCCTTTTACTGATCCTTCCCAACTCATGTAAAGCCTTAAGAGGAAGCAGTCTCTCCTTACTAATCTTTGCAAGATCATCCAGTTTTGAGTATTTCTTAAAATGGTCAAAGATCTTTTGGCACCATGCCCATCAGTGAAATAGTAGTGCATTTTGAACTGTATAGATTTGGTTCTTCAGTTGTCAGTGCAGTTATTTTTCCTCCTGTGAAGTGTCTCTAAAGCTCTAGGAGTGTTTCAGTGTGTAATGCAGTTACATGGGCCACAGCAGGTGAAGCCATATTGTAGTTACTGGAGGAAACATTTTACTGTCACACAAATATAACATGGTGTTGCTGAAATGCATAGTTTTGTACTTCTAATCCACACTGTCTGCACCTCACCTAAGTTGGCTTATGGCAGCGTAGTCTTCTATACTGGGAAATGAAATTGAAAAGTGATTTCGGCCTTCTTTCTCACCTATACTGTGTCAAGAAATAAGAAAGAGTAACCATTCTCTTAGTACTTATTCTCTCAAAGGAGACACTGAAACATTGAGTTTGTACTTATAATCTGCTTTGTTTACCTGCTTTCTCAGTAGCATTAGTTTTCTCAATTCTAGGCAGTTTGGACTAGCTGGTCATTGCCTACCTTATGAGGGCTTCTGAGTTGCTGTTGTCTGAATTGAGAAGAGATAGGACAGGACCTAAAAATATGAATAGCCAACCTTTTTTGGTTTATGCAGATACCTATCAGAGGTCATGGCTTTAGTGCTTCACAGTTAATGGCACCTTATTTGCATATGCAAATTACCTGCTTAAATACCTTACCTAGACTATAAGCTCCTAGAGATGGGGACATACATATAAACCTATCTGCCATCTTAATAGTTTGCAAATAGTACCTTTCTTGTTTGCTTTGCAACTATGATGCAATAGACTAACCATGCAATTGCATAATATATGAGGTGCTGTGCTATTCTTAGCAAGTGTTTTAGTAATTTTTTCAGCTCCTATAGATACTTTTATGGAGCCAGTACAACCCCTGAATTTATTTTAAAGATGGAGTTTAATATTAAAGCTGAAGCCTGATGTTTGGACCTTGGTCTTTTGTCTTTAGACATACTTTTTCCTGTATTTCGCTCTGTGTGATGAGCTGTAGCTGTTTAGAGAGGATGGTCTGGCTTATCATGGCCCCAGTTTTCCTAAGTTGTTATTCTGCCATTCTGTCTCTTTGTGCTTGAATTCTAGTACATCTGGATAATGGTTTTTCTTTTCTTTTTTTTTTTTTTACCTTAGGCTCTGTGGATGATCCATTCCTAAATTTATGGAGGTAGTTGAGAGGAAAACTGTTGCTTACTTTGCAGATTTTCTGTGCTGTGGTTGTGTCTAGGCTTCCTTGAACTAGTAAAAGTCCTTTGTAGCCAGAAATATTTGAAATTCTCACATTCCATAAGACAATCCAATTTCTAGAACTTGTTTCTTTCTCATCTCTTCCCAAAAATATAGCCTGTGTTTCCATTTGTACCAGTGTAATTTGCAAGATATTACCTATGAGATGTTATGCAAATGATGTGGTGGGTTGGTGGTGTTATCATTGCCACCGCCCCCCCCCCCCCCCAAAATGTGAGGTGGAAATGCATTGAGAGCTGACTCTTCCTTTTCTACTTTTTTTATCTAATTGTATTATATCCAAATAGACTTCTTGGGAGACTGTAGGGGGAAAGAAGAAAAGCCTTGGAAAGGAAAGTTCAGAAAACAAAGAGAACAGAGAAAAACGAGGGGACAGAGAAGTGAGTCGCGGACGGGGAAGTTCCAGCAGACGGGGAAGAGGAGGCAGCCGTGGCCGAGAGTGTATGTATAGGGATTAATTTTTAAAGATTCTAACACTTTTCTTGCAGCTGAAAATGGCTGAGTTAAGAGCAAACGCTTAACAGAGTAAAGTCTGTCTGAGCTATAGCTCAGTGCTGAAGGGATCCGAACTTGTTTGTGTGACAGGTATGCTTGATCTGTCTACGTGATTTTGTTTTGGGATGGTCTGTGCTTGTTCAGAGACACTCAATTTAATTTAATTTTTTTTTTTTATTAATTGATCTTGTACAAATTGCTATTCTTCATGTAAGTTTTAGAATTAACTCTTTGTAAGACTGCTTGAGAGCAAGTATGTAGCTGCACAGCTGATACACTTTTTTGTTTCTTTTAATGAAAAAAGTATTCAGCTTTGACTCCATCCCCTTTTATGAGTGGGAGAACCTGAAGATGTTCTCATCTTCTCATAAGGGGAATGAAATGACTGGGATCATTATTAATCTCTAGCATATATTACTCACATAAGTCAAC
The DNA here is from genome assembly GCF_036417535.1 of Chlamydotis macqueenii. Classification (NCBI taxonomy): domain Eukaryota; kingdom Metazoa; phylum Chordata; class Aves; order Otidiformes; family Otididae; genus Chlamydotis; species Chlamydotis macqueenii. Next base: position 33,284,612 of record NC_141592.1, on the reverse strand, counting down.
CAAAGGTGAGTTTCTACAGCAGAGAAAATTCTTTGTGAGCTGAAGCATTTAAAAACTTGCTACAATTTATACAGATGCAATAATACATTGTACAAAAGCAAACTGATATTTCCAAGTTAGGTATCACCATTGGATGCACATTGCTTTTTTTTGTCTTTAAGTTTTATCAGCAGTATCAAAGCTGTATACATTGCCTGTAAGGGCAATACACAACTGATAGACAAGCAGAGAAACCAGAATTAAAACAGTATGTTTAGCTTTTCACTTAAAAGCAGGAAAAATATTCACAATATTAGCCAACTATTCTAATCATCAACTAATCTAATCATCAACTCTTCTAATTCATTATTCAAATATTGTGCCAATGAAGATATGGTGAATCTTTGTAGAATAGAGTAACATCAAGATAGGAAAAATATTAATAAAACTTTCAGCTATACTTAGAAAAAATGGAAATTGGATCCATCAAAATCAAAGTGAGTGGCAAAATTTTTACCAGAGCCAGATGCTGCTCATCTCTTTTTTGTAAACTGATATTAAAGTTTTTTCAGATGGTTATGGTTACCATATCTTGAGGTTTTCTTCCTAGCTTTATGTCCAAAGATTAATGATTTTGTTGCTGCCATTAGAAGTTGTGCAGTACAAAATCTCAGTGGTGTTTTAAGTGGCCAGTGTGTGTGGGGTTTTTTTGTTTGTTTTGGTTGGGGGTTTTTTGTTTTTTTTTTTTTCTTTTTTCTTTTTTTTCTTCTTCTTCTTCTTTCCTTCAAGGAGCCAGCCATCTTTCAGAGTACCTCCTCAGGAGTTTTCCACAATATAGTGAAATTGCAGTGCTTTTCTAATGTCTCACCTTCACTCAGTCATCATTCTTCTGATTTAAATACAGTGGAGAGTTCTTTTTAAGTTTCCCTGGTTTTACAGGAGTGTGGTATGGGCAGACAGGAGAAGAGCTAGTGTTCTTAGTTATCCCTCATTCTTTCACTGTTTCCACCCAGCATATTATCAAGGAAGCATAGTATGAGGCAGCTGTATTTCCTACCTCATTAAAGAGGTGAGGCTGTAATTAATTTGATAATGTAGGCTACAAAACACTGCACTGTTTTGTTTTTTTTTGTTGTTGTTGTTTTGGGTTTTTTTTTTGTTGGTTGGTTGTTTTTTTTTTTCCAAAAACCAGAAGTATATCTGCTGAGGGACATTTCCCTCATATTAGATATCTTGCTTCCTAATTGTCCAGTGCAAAGTAAACATAACTTCCTTCTAGCTAGGCCTCCAAAGAAGAGAGGTGACTGAGATTTGTTGATCACTTGAAAATCTTACCTTTTCTTTTGGGTTCCGGTTAAGCAGATGACTATATTGTCTCATGTATGAGTCTCTAAAACTTCTCTTAAGCTGTCCTCTCTCTACAGTTAGAGCTGAAGAGAATGGAGTGGACAACAATCAAGGAGACAGGCCTTCAGACCGTGGGAAGCGTGGCCGTGGGAGAGGTGAGATGGTGGCATTTGTGTGGGACTGGCACTGATTTCATAGAATCATAGAATGGTTAGGGTTGGAAGGGACCTTCAAAGGTCATCTAGTCCAACCCCCCTGCAAGGAGCAGGGACATCCCTGACTAGGTCAGGTTGCTCAGAGCCTCATCCAGCCTGGCCTTGAACGTTTCCAGGGATGGGGCCTCCACCACCTCTCTGGGCAACCTGGGCCAGTGTTCCACCACCCTCAGTGTAAAAAATTTTTTCCTAATATCTAATCTGAATCTACCTCCCTCTATTTTGAAACCATTACCCCTTGTCATGTCCTGAAATGGAACTCTCCTATTTATTTCTTTAAACACTTATTTTTAAGCATTTGTTGGGTTATCTTTTGATTCCATAAGCACTTCAGCCACTTTTAATTTAGGTACATCCCCCTCCCTTACCCCTTGTGTCTTGGTCTCAGAACAACTTAAAAGAATTGACACAGATCACCTTTATGGTAATCTCCTGTGTAGCAGGCTGGTGTGCTCTGGCTATGGGGAGCTGTTTTCCCAGATCAACTCATGCCAGCTTCCTGTGAATGGGAGTGCACTGTGTTACTCAGGATGTACCGTGGCAGCGGGAGAGTACAAGACTACATCTGCAGGGCTCTCGAGGAGGGATTTCATGTATACTTGTGCCATTTCTTTGGGGTGGATCTGATTGTCAGGCTTGCCTTCTATTTTCAGTATGCAATCAGAGAAAGTATATGCCACTTCAGAGACATTTTGGCAAGAGAAGGAATTTGGCATGGAAGAGTTGATGAGAACTGTGGCAAAAAAAAACTACAGAGTCTTAGGTACAACTCTGATCCTGTCCTGTAGAAGAGATAGGAAAGATGTTGATAATGGATTTGATGTGGTATCAAGGGATGTTTAGTTGGTTTGGATTTTCGCAGGTTGGAGTGGAAAGAGGCTTGTCTTTTCTTAGAGCGGGAGAAATGAAAATGAGTAACCTAGGTACAGCGTAGATTGTGTGGGAAAGTGGATATTAAATGAGTTAAATTGATAAAGTGCACAGGAGGGCTAATGTACTTAATAAGTAATGTCTGACTCACAAAAAATTCTGCCTTCAAAGAACTCTCTTCTCTTTGGAATGTTCAGTAGTGAAGCATTCAAAGACAGGCACATCCAACTTCATTGTCTCCAGACCTGCATGTTGAAGGAGTGGAAAGATGCAAAGACATGTAGCTTCCAGAGGTTTGCAAGAATTACTTGGTTATGCCTGTGAATCTGCAAATACCAAATGGTGTGTGCAGACAGATAGCTTTGCAGGGGACAGTGTGGTGTAGTTCACAGCTACAGTTTTTAGTATATTAGTACTGTTAATAGATGGAACGTAAGTTTTCTGGTACTTGTTTTAAAAATTAATCCTTTCTGCTTCAAATTATAACGGTAGGATTTTTTTTAAATTGTTGGGTGAAACTTAGAGGTTAATTTAAAATGCAGTCTATTTTTTGCTTTGTAAACCTTATGAACAATACACTGTTTTTGTTGTCAAGACCTGTAGTTCTCTAGATGAATACCATATGTCTCAATCACTTAATCATCAGATCAAACTGACGTATCTGACTGAACAACTTCAACCAATTTCTGTTCACTGGCTTAGCATGCATAGTATCACTATATCTCTCTACCAAATATTTTAGACACTACATTCACATGAGCAAAGTATCTTAATGAAGTGTTCTCAACTGTCTGTGATAAACCTGTTGAACGACTTCAGGATCATTATATTACAAGTGTGTGTATTCTGTGGCAGGAAATATCTAATTTAATTTTATAATGCAAGCCCTTGAAATCTGCAGGGAGTTGTATAAAGCTGTGTAATTAATTTCTCAGTATTTCAGGGATGCACAGACTTCCTTCTTTGGATATTAGCAGAAATAATGAAAAAAGCTTCCTGCCATTTCATTTAGTAGTCTTTCTTTTCTGTTACACAGAATAGTCAAATGTGGGATGGAGTACTTAAACAGAAAGTAAATAGATTGCTGGTAATCATCACAGAACCCTTGTTTAAAAATGTTTTATGCAGAGTGTCTATGTGTAGGAATCTAGGCATTGGATGCAAAATTACAGGTCAGCTAACAACTGAGCAATACACTCTCTCTATTTTAAGCTATTTTCTCAGGCTGGAGTTATCTTAATGACTGTGCTCTAGGGGAAGATTTGCTGGGCCATCATATTACTGCCTCACTGTAGAACAACCTAATTTTAAGAAATGATATGCACTGAAAATAGCAGAAATGGGATTGACACTGGGGTGATAATGTGCTGTTTACTGAGGGGGGAAAATCCCTGATAATTGAGTATTTCAGCCTTGGTGCTGTAGGCACTAGCTTCATTGTGCAGTAGATCTTCTGTTAATGACTGTGTGACATTCCTTGCAACTTTATAGGGTAGTAGGTATACAGTGTACAAACACCACTGGTTGCTGGTATGGAGGAAGTCAGGGATTTAAAGTAGATATGTGTTATTGACTGATTAATGGAAAGCAAAAATGCATCACAGGATGTGTTTCAGGACACATCCCAGCTGGAATTGCTCTGCCCTTAATCTTTGCTTGCTAAACTGAGGGTATGAACTTTGGCTTGGAAAGGAGTCAAGGAATTTATTTTTATAAGTTGGCCTTCTGTTCTGGTTTTATTGGGGGGGGGGGGGGGGCGCTACAGTGGCAACTTCTATAAGAAGCTTCTAGAAGTAGTTTACCCTTTGTTTCACCTTTGTCCTGTGGACTTGGCTGGGCCTAGGGCAGACCCGCTGCCAGCCAGGGCTGAACCGATTGGTAGCAGAATGTTCCATGATAATGCCTCTGCCATAACGTATTTAAGAAGGGGAGAAGATGTGAAGCAGCTGAGCAGAGGCAGAGAGGGGGAGGTGCGAGCCTTGAGGGCCTTGCGGCCCTCACCCTCTGGCCTCCCGCCGGGCAGCCAACTGGGCCTGACTCGGCCCGGCCTGGCTGCAAGAAGTGGAGAGGAGATGAGATGTGAAGAGAACCTGAGAGGCGTCTGCCTGCTGATTGTGAAGAATTTCTTGTGAGAGGAACGGCTGCAGATGCCAAGGTCAGTGAAGAAGGAGGGGGAGGAATAATACAGCTCCTGGCAGAGATTCCCCTGCAGCCTGTGGTGACGACCATGGTGGAGCAGGCTGTCCCCCTGCAGCCCATGGAGGTCCACGGAGGGGCAGAGATCCACTTGGAGCCCGTGAAGGACCCCGTACCGGGGGAGGTGGATGCCTGAAGGAGGCTGTGGCCCGTGGAGGGCCTGCTGGGACAGCTGTTCTAGAGGGACTGCACCCGTGGAAGAGATGACCCACGCCGTTGCAGTTCCACGAAGGACTGTGGCCCGTGGGAGGGACCCCACACTGGAGCAGGGGAGGATTGTGAGGAGTTCTTTCCCGGAGGAGGAAGGAGTGGCGTAAAGTGACAAGTGATGAACTGACCATAACCCCCATTCCCTCTTCCCCCCTGTGCCACTCGGGAGGAGGGGAAGGAGGTAGAGATAATGTTAAGCCTGGGAAGAGGGAGGGGTGGGGGGAGGTTATCTTGTTCCCTGTCTCATTCTCCTGCTAGTTTTAGAAATAAATGAATCGTTTTCCCCAGGTCGAGTCTGTTTTGCCCGTGACGGTAACTTTAAGGATTTCTCCCTGTCCTTATCTCAAACCTCGAGCCGTTTTCCTTATATCATCTCCCCCTGTTCTCTGGGAGGGTGGGGGGAGTGAGAGAGAGACTGCGTAGTCTGGTCCCGATCAGGGCTGAACTATGACACCTTCCCATCTGTCTTTCTTTTCAGAACTGAATTTCTTGAATGAGCTTAATTTAGATGTTAAAAAATACTATAATGGTGATGGCTTGTAATTGCATCAAAGTGATTATATTTGTGTGTCACTATTGTGAGGATTTGTAACTGTCTGGAATGGAATCTCCTGGAGGAATTATGGAGGAAGATGTTTATGTTTATAGAATTGTCAGCTCTAGAAACCTTTCCTCATTTGTGTTTTAATCAGTTGCAGAGTTATATACAAATTGACAAACTTTACAGGTGCCTTTTTTTTTTTTTTTTTTTTTTTACTGCTGCTTTTTTGTAGTAATCTCAGATCTTCAATTTTAAGCGCAGGTCTGGTTCTCCCACTGTCCTCCACCACATGTTGAAAAGTATATGGTAGAGCTAGAAAAGACTTTTGAAGGTACTAGGAAGAGACTACATTGATTAAGTCTGAGGAACAAGCAGACTAGGACTTCTCCACTGGCAAAAGAGAGGGCTGCTGAGTGGGTGTGTGGTAGAGATCTGTAAAATTTTTGCAGAGAAGGTTCTGTGGGAAATCAATTGATCACTCCAAGCAAGTATATAAATGAGGGAATATTAAATGAAATTGGTAGATTACAAGTTCAAAATGAACTTATGGAGGTGGATCTTCATATATAAAGTTAACTTGAGGAATTCCTTTCAATAAGATGTGGGTGCTGAAAATTTACACTCAGAGAGACTTGACAATTTCATCCTAAAACAGAACCACAGCAAGAAAAGGAAAAACCACTGAGGGTTTTGATGTGTGTAAATTGTCTTTGGCTGAGAAAGTCTGAGCCACAAATAGGTGAAGACCAGGAGAGTGTCCAGAGAAACTGTGCTGTGGTTTCAGTTCTTAGCTGGTTCATAGCTGATAACGAGATAGCAGGTAGATGGACTTCTGGACTTGATTGAGCATAGAAATTGTTACAGATTCATATGTAGCAATTATCCTGGTTTGCAAAGTAAAAATGAATTTGTTGCTTTTACTTTCCTCTGTTCTCTTCCTCTTCATTCTTCCAGAGCAACATGAGCATGCCATAAATGTAGATGCTGATAAGGAATTTTTTTTCAGGCAAAACAGAAATAAAAATTAAAGGGAAAAACATTATGTTTTCATTTTGGTCTTAAACAGCATGACAAGGAGCCTTTCAAACTCTGTTGGGTTTTTTTTTGTTTTTTTTGGTTTTTTTTTTTTGTTTTTTTTTTTCTGGCTGTATAAGAAAGCAAAGCAGCTTACCCTTTTTGTAAATCTCTGATTATAGTCCAGCTTGTATTCTTGAGCTCTTTTTTTTTTTTTTTTTGATAAGTATACTATCCTTGAAAGAAAATGAGCTTCTGTAACCAGAATTGCATGTCTAAACATTCTCTTGATTTAAAAGCTTAGCACAGTTGGCAGATGATATATATTGAATTTCCTTTGCCAGAACTAGTAAGGATGTTGGTTTTTCTAAAACATGAATGTAGAGCAGACCTTCTGGAGGTCACAATCTGGAGTCTGTTTAGTTTTGCTGTAGTTGGTTCTGCATTGGTAAAGCAGCTGTGTGTGTCATGTAATTTTTTTAAACTTTTTTTTTTTTGAGATTAACCAGAACTTAGCTTTAACATAAGTTATTTATTTTATCTTAAACAACTTAAGAGTTGAAAGTTTTCTGCACATGATTCTAAAACTGATTACTAGAATACATGCAGTCTATAAAACTGATCCAATGCTTCTAGCTTTATGATGACTAGTAAGACATAAGTGATCTGAATTGGTAACTATAACTTTAGTGTTTGTTTTGGTAGTACGGAATATCTAGAATACAAACTTTCTATACTTAGCTTCCTTATCTCTTCATAAGGCTTAGGCCTCCATCAACTCAGTGTCTGCTGGGAGGATGGCTAGCTCTGCATTTCCAGAGCAGAGACCTGAGCTGTTCAGTTACTATGTAGTCAGAGATAAGAACAAACCTAGGGTGTTGCCTGCCCTTCCAGTCTGTATTTCCATTTCCTTTCAGCTGTTCTTAGGCCTCTTTCTTAACCTTAAATTGTCTTCATCTAATTTAAACCTGTCAGTGTGAAAATCTGAGTTTCGAAATAAAGTACCTATGTTGCAGTGGAAGGATTTAGGTCTGCAAGCTCAGCTAACTGGATTTTCTACAGAATAGACTGTTAAGTTAATAGCCCACTCAAGATGTGATACAGCACACTTATGCTCCCACATAGTGTGCGTTTGTTTTGGGGGAATAAACATTGTGAATGAGATTAACATTTCTCTCCATACATGGATGGTACAAGAGTGAAGACATGATTGTGTGACTATGAGTGTTTTGAACTACGAGTGGGTTTTAATGGAAACAGAAAATCTCACCACCTGCCTGGGTATAAGTGTTGACTTCTCTGGAATTCATTTCAGAGAAGAAAAATGTAAATTGAGTAAGTGATGGTTAATGTTGTCCCAAATCTGGGTTCATTTACCCAATGTACAGTACACCAGTCTTACACACAGAGCAGAGGCATTTATTTCATAGAATCATAGAATGGATAGGGCTGGAAGGGACCTTCAAAGGTCATCTAGTCCAACCCCCCTGCAAGGAGCAGGGACATCTCCAACCAGATCAGGTTGCTCAGAGCCTCATCCAACCTGGCCTTGAACGTTTCCAGGGATGGGGCCTCCACCACCTTTCTGGGCAACCTGTTCCAGTGTTCTATAACTCGCATTGTAAAAAATTTTTTCCTAATATCCAATCTAAATCTACCCCCCTCTATTTTAAAACCATCACCCCTTGTCCTATCGCAACAGGCCCTACTGAACAGCCTCTCCCCATCTTTCTTGTAGGCCCCCTTGAGGTACTGGAAGACCGCTATCAGGTCTCCCCAGAGCCTTCTCTTCTCCAGGCTGAACAGCCCCAACTCTCTCAGCCTGTCCTCATAGGAGAGGTGCTCCAGCCCTTTTATCATCTTCGTGGCCCTCCTCTGGACCCTCTCCAACTGGTCCCTGTCCTTCTTATGTTGGGGGCTCCAGAACTGGACACAGTACTCCAGGTGGGGTCTCACCAGGGCAGAGTAGAGGGGCAGAATCCCCTCCCTCGACCTGCTGGCCACGCTCCTCTTGATGCAGCCCAGAATGTGGTTGGCCTTCTGGGCCGCAAGGGCGCATTGCCTGCTCATGTTGAGCTTCTCATCTACCATCACTCCCAAGTCCCTCTCCTCAGGGCTGCTCTCGATCAATTCTGCAACACGAAGAGCTTTTATAGGTACATAGGAGACAAAAGAAAGTCCAGGGAAAATGTAGGCCCCCTCCGGAAGGGAACTGGTGTCCTGGTTACCCAGGACATGGAGAAGGCTGAGGTACTCAATGACTTTTTTGCCTCAGTCTTCACTGAGAAGAGTTCCTGTCCCACCACCCAAGCTGTAGAAGGTGCAAGCAGGGACTGGGAGGATGAAGAACCGCCCACTGTACTCAAAGAGCAGGTTAGGGATCATCTGAGGAACCTGAAGGTGCACAAGTCCATGGGACCTGATGAGATCCATCCGCGGGTCCTGAGGGAACTGGCGGATGAAGTTGCCAAGCCACTGGCTATCGTATTTGAGAAGTCGTGGCGGTCTGGTGAGGTCCCCGATGACTGGAAGAGAGGGAACATAACCCCAGTTTTTAAAAAGGGGAATAAGGAAGACCCGGGTAACTCCAGGCCGGTCAGCCTCACCTCTGTGCCTGGCAAGGTCATGGAGCAGATTCTCCTGGAAACCATGCTGAGGCACATGGAGAGCAAGGAGGTGGTTGGTGACAGCCAGCATGGCTTCACCAAGGGCAGATGGTGCCTGACCCATTTGGTGGCCTTCTATGACGGGGTGACAGCATCAGTGGACAAGGGACGAGCAACAGATATCATCTACCTGGACTTGTGCAAAGCTTTTGACACTGTCCCACATGACATCCTTCTCTCTAAAATGGAGAGACATGGGTTTGATGGACGGACCACTTGGTGGATAAGGAATTGGCTGGATGGCCGCACTCAGAGAGTGGTGGTCAACGGCTCAATGTCCAAGTGGAGACCGGTGATGAGTGGCGTCCCTCAGGGGTCCGTGTTGGGCCCGGCCCTGTTCAACATCTTTGTCGGCGACATGGACAGTGGGATAGAGTGCACCCTCAGCAAGTTCGCCGATGACACCAAGCTGTGTGGTGCCGTCGACACTCTGGAGGGGAGGGATGCCATCCAGAGGGACCTGGACAGGCTGGAGAGGTTGGCTTCTGCAAACCTCTTAAAGTTAAACAAGGCCAAGTGCAGCATCTTACATATGCCTCATTGGCTAAAACTTCATCTTCTGTTTAACATGCTAAGGTTGTTCTTCAGGCTTTAGCACTTGGGAGACTGAGGAGACTTTCTTCCTGTTCTAAAATGTTTTTAACTTTTATGCTAGCTATTTCAGCTATTCTCTCTATACCTAATGTCCACCTCAGAAATATTTCTGCTTGACTGTTTCTGTGGTTCACAGCTCCTACTTGGTCTTGTATCTGAGCTTGTCAAAAAAACTGTTGATCTCTTTTCTGTGCATCATTAGTAAATGGTGTTTAATGCTGTGTTCATAACTGTGGGAATTAAAATTATTACATAGGTGGGCCCCTACAGTGCCCCAAGTAAACTTGTTTAGCTGGTTCTACTCTTAAAAAATATAACTTACTGGGCAGAAAGATAATCTGGAGTGCCTTAATTTATGTGCATCTGAGAGCTGCAACCTTGTTACACTGTGAATCAGCTTCCCAGATTGGGGGTTTTTTGGTAGGCGGAGGAGAGAAGATCATTAGAATAGGTAGGCTGAGCAAGAAGGTTCAGAGGCCGAGTTACAATCAATTGGGTACAGCAGGCTCTGGGGCACTGTTGTTTATGGCAGAGCAAAGAGCACAGGTCCATGTGTCAGCTTGATGAAGAGGGATGGTGATTGCTGGGTTGTGGCTGTTGTTACCTCTTTCCTAACCTCTGTCTGTCCTCTCTCCAGCCAGTTGTGAAAAGAGAGCAAAGAGGGGAAAATGCAGAGATAGCAGGCCTGGCCTAGTGTCAAACTTCAGTTCTTCTGTGTTCTTGTCCAACCAAAATTCTGTGTGGTGCTGGATGGGAATTCTCCCTCTGCAGGTTTCTGTGGTTCCTCTGTAGCTAGCCATTGTCATGTGGAATAGGATATGGGTAAACTCTTTCATCAAAATGTGGATAAAGCTATTCTGCCATTTTAATGCTTCGAAGAAGTCCTTGAAAATGTATCTAGTAGACATTTTAGAGGTTCAGAAATGTCTTTTAAAACTTGGGCAGTGAACTAGGGCAAAGGGAAGAATGAGTGGTGAGGGGAGGGAAAGGAAAGTCATTAAAATATGAACTTCTTAAGCTGGTTTTACCATGTCCTAGAGGTACTGCTCTTACTCATGTTAGGTGGTCCCTTGAAAATAAGGGATAATCTTGATACACATTCAAACAGCCTTTCATAGGTAATTCTGATGTTTGGACAACCAGGGTATTGGTGACTTAGAATTCTAGTTTTTGTGCTCTGGTAAAGTTGTAGTAGCTTGATGGCTTATAATTATCACATCATTTTGTTGTTAAAATAAACATTGCTTTGTTCTTAGTCTGCAGCTCTTGACCTCCTCCTGTTCTTGTAATACAAAATAATATTAATAGTCTTCTGTGGAAGAGCCAACAAACTGGAAAAGCCTCAGATGCTGAGGTCCTAAAAAAGGAAAAAAGAAATCTATGTAGAAATACGCCACACATAAGAAATCGTTTCTAACAGTTTACATAGATGTGTGCTTTATGGATGGTTAAGTAATACAAAAATTTTCATACCTGATTGGCACTATACAACTTGCAAAAATAAAGCCATTCATTGTATCAAGAAGCTTGTAAACTGAGACTGATAGCCAAAATTGGAGGCAACAAATATTTGTTGTTGTTAAAATAGAAATGAATATTATTGTGGGTGATAACAAGGAAATTATTTGAGTAAATTGAATTAGGTAATTTTCATGTCAGTTACTATAATTAATGGAGAAACAGAAGCAATGTGTGGTTGTAGGTTGGCTAAAGCACAGGCAGGTAGGGGTGAACAGGTGGGCTGAGGCAGAGGAGGAAACAACTGGAGTATTTAAACTTTCTCCTCCCAGACAAGGAGTGACAGGGAATTTCTTGAGAGATCGGGGTATGCAGGGAGACTGGGATTCTAGAGCATCTTAGGCAACAGTGAGAAAAGTAGAGACAAAATTTTGAACAACATGTAATGATTTGGCAATAGCAGTCTCATGTGGGATGGGTCTTTAGGTTTTTCTTGGCATTTGGAGCTACTTCACTAGATAGAGAAAAGATAGCAATGAATTACAAGTCCTACTGAAGCACATAGTCTTAGATGAACTGTGGCTTACTTGCATGTGTTAGGGAAACAAATTCTCTTGTGAGGAAATTTGATAAGTAAATAATATCTAACTTCAACTATGGTAATTTTCTTCTTCAACCATAGTATTTTCTAATGTGACAGACTAGTGATTGGTGGCTCCTCTGCTGTTGCTGTTAAATGGTGTTTTCTCTCCTAGGGTTTGGACGTGGCAGAGGGAGAGGAGCGGGGAGGTTTTCAGCCCAAGGCATGGGGTAAGAAACATGCAGAGCACAGATTTTGGTGAGGATCAAACTCAGTGGCGATATTAATTGACAATAATAATATTGCCATTGCATGTATTAATGTTGCTATATGTTTGATAAACCAATATGGATGCAAAAATTCACGGATCTGTTAAATGATTAATGGATTATTTTTGTCTTAAACCAGTATTTCTAACTAGACACACCTATACAAACCTCATGTAAGTTCACTCAATATCTCAAACTTGGAGAAGCTGTTTGCACCTATCAGTAGCAGCCACATAGTGCCTAGGAGGCTGAAAGTTCTGTGTGGTGCCTATAGTCCTAGGTCAATTTAAAAACAGATTTGTTTTGGTGTATTGTAGAACATGCAAGTTCTATAAAAAACTAGAAAGACTAGTGATTATTAACTTTCTCCTATTTTTGAGGTTTCATACTTTAGCTGTTTGGACATACATGGACCCTAAAACAGAATCAAAAGAAGTTACTAAGCAGCTCTAAAGTTTGTTCTCAGTTTTGTTTGAATAACTTGCTTCATAGGTGTAGCCTCCCCTACTTTCACTCATGTTTGCCTTTAATGACATCAGTGATGCCATAATGAACAGAAGGCTCATTCTGTTTCTCTAATAATCCTTCTTGTTCATACTTCTAGATGATAAACTGAAAAGTGGTTTTACTTCAATAATCTTTTTTCACCTTTAAGCTGCATCTGGGTGTTTTGGCATTGGTGTCAGGAGTGCATTCTGAAATAATCTTATTGATGTTCTGAATCCTGTCCTGCACAGGTCTCGTACTCTGAAAGGACATGATACTGGTTTCTCATCAGTCAGCCACCTGCTGAGAAACTGTCAGCTCAGAGGGGCTTATTGTTGTGCATATAAACTAATGCTTTATAAGACTGGAAGGATGCTGTTAACTGCTTTTTCAGGAATTGTTGTTTTGGTTCAGTTTCTCTACAGTATTTTTTTTCCAATCTCCTAACTTTTTTTTCTCCTCTTACTTATTTTCTCTTTTCTCTCTTTTTTATCTGTGTCTGCTCATAGAGGAAAAATTTATTTTGAAACCAAAGCTATCAAGATAAATTATGTGGAAATCTAGATGTTAAATCTAATACAACATCAACTAAAAGTGATGGCACTTGTGTTCATTGAATGACCCATGTGTTCTCTTCCATTTCTTAACTTTCAAAACTCTAGGACATTTAACCCTGCAGACTATACGGAGTCTTCTGCCTCTGATGGCTTTGGGACAAAATCAGAGATTTGGGAGTCTGGTCAGAATGATGCAGATGATGGAACTGGTAAGATGCTTCAAGAAGTGGAAGGATTGGAATGAAGACCTGTAGCAAATTGTGGTTGAAATAACCATTCTGTTAGTGTTCAGTTAACTTCTGAAAATGTGAATACATCTCACATGACACAGTGTTCTGGTTTTGTTAGTGAGGGGGGGCCTAAGGTGGTAGCTTCTGTAGGAAACTGCTAGAAGTTGCTCCCCTTTGTTCAGTGGACTCGGCCGGGCCTGGGGCGGACCCGCTGCTGAATGTCCCGTGATAACGCCTCTGCGATAACGTATTTAAGTAGGGGAAAACAGAAAAAGAAGAGAAGAGATGTGAAGCAGCTGAGCGGGGGGCAGAGAGGGGGAGGCGCGAGCCTCATGGGCCTTGCAGGCCTCACCCTCTGGCCTCCCGCCGGGCAGCCGACTGGGCCCAACTCGGCCCGGCCTGGCTGCAAGAAGTGGAGAGGAGATGAGAAGTGAATAAGATGTAAAAAGGATCCTGAGAGGCGTCTGCCAGCCTGTTGTGAGGAACGGCTGCAGACGCCAAGGTCAGTGAAGAAGGAGGGGGAGGAGTAACGCAGCTCCTGGCCAAGATTCCTCTGCAACTCGTGGTGAAGACCATGGTGGAGTGGGTTGTCCCCCTGCAGCCTATGGAGGTCCACGGAGGGGCAGAGATTCACCTGCAGCCCGTGGAGGACCCCACGCCGGAGCAGGTGGAGGCCTGAAGGAGGCTGTGGCCCGTGGAGGGCCCACTGGGACAGCTGTTCTAGAGGGACTGCACCCCGTGGAAGAGATGACCCACGCCGGAGCAGTTCCACGAAGGACTGTGGCCCATGGGAGGGACCCCATGATGGAGCAGGGGAGGAATGTGAGGAGTTCTTCCCCCGACAATGACACAGTGGCGTAAAATAACGTGTGATGAACTGACCGCGACCCCCATTCCCTCCTCCCCCCTGTGCTGCTTGGGAGGAGGGGAAGGAGGTAGAGATAACGTTAAGCCTGGGAAGAGGGAGGGGTGGGGGGAGGTTATCTTGTTCTCTGTCTCATTCTCCTGCTAGTTTTAGTAATAAATGAATACTTTTTCCCCAAGTCGAGTCTGTTTTGCCCGTAACGGTAACTTTAAGGATTTCTCTCCCTGTCCTTATCTCAAACCTCGAGCCGTTTTTCTTATATCATCTCCTCCTATTCTCTCGGAGGGTGGGGGGAGTGAGAGAGAGACTGCGTAGTCTGGTCCTGATCGGGGCTGAACTACGACACACAGATATTAGTTCATTTTTATACTTTAACTGCTACTAATGCACAGAGCACACGCTGTAGCCTGTGTGACTCTCTGGTTAGAACGAAGGGAAGACAAGTTGCAATTTTTTTGGTTTAGTACTAACAGTCCCTTGAGAGACAAAGGAATTTGAAGAGTTATTGGAAGAACCTTGTATATGAAGAACTCTTTAGATATCTTAAGTACTGCTTAAGAGCTCACCTAATGTAGTTAAGAAGTATAAGTCCTACCAAAAGTGATTGGTCCACAGGCATTGAGCAATAGAGTGTTAATATCTAAGAAGAAGAAGAAAAAAAGAAAGTAAAACTGTTTACAAATATGAATCCACTCAGTGACACTGGGATGGCTTTGGAAGCCCCATGTGTACGATGCTGGAATGTAAGGATGTGAGTCTCTGGGCTGGAGGAGAGTTCCAAGATCTGCCACCTTTGAAGAGAAGAATTATTAACTGAAGCACAAGTAGGCACTTGAATGGAAACTGAAAGAGCAGTCTGCCTGTCTGAAGATAAGAGGCAGCTATGTGTTTCTGTATGAAGTTTCAAGGGTGAAGTACGCACTCCCGGCTTAAAGGCAAGAGACAGACATAGTTTGGAAAGGAACCACTTAATAGTGGTCACATGGTGATTCAGAAATGAAGAATGTGACATGCTTGTCTGGGAAAACAGGATACCTTGCTGCTTCACAGATTCTATGACAGAAGATGAAGAGAAAGGAAACACTTGGGAACCACTAGGAGATTTTCCTTTTTTTTTTTTTTTTTAACCCCAGCAAAGGGTAACTCTTCTGATCTCTTCATTGCTGAAGTCTACTCTGATGATTTTTCATCAACCCCTGTGTCAAGTGTGGAAGGAAAAAACTGGTACTTGAGGCTAATGTGTGCTCTGTTGAGCTCTGCTGTGAGCCACTTGAGATGCAGCTTTCTAAATGTCATACAAGCCATTTTCCACTTAAGCAGAGAAGACAAAACGGGCTCAGAGTTTAGGAAGGCTTATTAGGTACTCTGAGTGTCTTCTAGTCCAGTGTGGGAGAGTGGCCCTGAGTATATTAATGGTTACTGAAAGGGAGCTCTTTTGCCAAATATGGCATCTTTCCAAGGAGTTACTTTTGAAATTACTTGGTGCTATAGCGCAAACAGAAGTGCACCTTTTACTTTCACTCATGTTAGTTTTTCAAATAAGTTTATCAGATAATGAGTTAGAAGGACACCTAATGACTTGAAAATTCCCCTAAGAATACTGATACTGTTGTTTGCTATATGGTAGCAGAGGGCAGGGTACATTGTCACAAGTATTGCAGAAGCAATAAGGTTAACTAACTAAAGAAAGAGGACATATAAGAAAGGCATGAGGAGACTCGACTAGAGGTAGAAAATTCACTGATGAGTTATTAATGAATGCAACCATAAGGCTGTGGCTTACGAACAACTTTGACTTGTGCTTCACTTCCCAAGTGAGCTTGAATGATTTGTGACCTTCCCTGCTAACACTGGGAGGGTCGCAGCATCCCCTGTGGCAAACTCTATTCCTTCTTGTAGGCATCTCCTCAGTCTTCAGTAATGGAAGAATTCTGCCTAGGAGTAAGAGTAGCTTGGTGTGGCTAAAAAGATCCCCGTAAGAGTACAAATGTGTTTACATGAGGAATTTGCTGCTGAGCAAACGGATTGGTGGAAATTCAAGGTGTACTAGTTGACATGTGGAACTTCTTTTTGGATGCCAAGTGCATTTTTGCTGTTAGGCTCTGCACATGCCACAGAGAACTGTACTGAACTTCAGTAACACAACTTGAGGCATGTATGGAAAGTTGGGGGGCATGATATGGAGAAGAAGGTGAGAGAAAGCATTTGGGGTTTTTCCTTGGCCTCATCAGATTAATGATTCTTAGGGGTATGAATGAGTGAGTGAGTATCACTGTGGGGAGTTTCTGCAAAATCATTTGACTGATGGAAGTGTAAAGTAAACTAGTTAAGTGTGAATGTTCTTTTTGGGTGCCAAGTACCACTTTGCTGCTAATCTTAATTTACTTCTAGTGCAAATGGAAAAGGCACCATAACTGACAAAAAAAAAAGTCTATATCTACAGGAAGAGTGTTTTACTTTATAGGGTTTCTTCTTCAGACAAGCTGTAGAAAAGTCAGAAATAAGTCCCTGACCCAAAAAGAAGAGATTTCTTTAAAAAGAGTAGGCTTTAAGTTTGAATCATTTAGTTTTGTGCAAGTGGGAAGCACTTTCAACCTTGTGATGGAAAGTGTCTTGAGGGTTATTAGAGGAGGCTGCAGCTTAGGTAGTAGTTTTAAAGCGGAAGATAGAGTGCTGGGAAGGAAGATTGAAGCAGGGGTAGGGAGAAGCAGTGGCAAAGTGTGGGGCTGGAAGCAGGTTGTTCAATGTTGAGCGGTTGATTTGGCTTGTTAATCACAAATATTCATTTTAATTTTTTTTTTCCGTAATTTACAGTGCTGTTACAGAATCATAGAACCATAGAATGGTTTGGGTTGGAAGGGACCTTCAAAGGCCATCTAGTCCAACCCCCCTGCAAGGAGCAGGGACATCTCCAACCAGATCAGGTTGCTCAGAGCCTCATCCAGCCTGGCCTGGAACGTTTCCAGGGATGGGGCCTCCACCACCTCTCTGGGCAACCTGTTCCAGTGTTCTACCACCCTCAGTGTAAAACATTTTTTTTCCTAATATCTAATCTGAATCTACCTCCCTCTATTTTGAAACCATCGGGGTGGTTCAAGTCCCCCATGAGGACCAGGGCTTGTGACCGCGAGGCTGCTCCTATCTGCTTGTAGAGGGCCTCATCTGCTCTGTCCTCCTGGCCAGGTGGCCTGTTGCAAACCCCCACCATAACGTTCCCTGTCCGTCCCCTAGAGAGCCACACCCCCTCCTCCTCTCCCCTGCCTGTCCTTCCTAAAAAGCCTGTACCCCTCCATGTTGACGCTCCAGTCGTACGAGTCGTCCCACCACGTCTCCATGGTGCCAACAAGGTCGTCGCCCTGTTCGTGTGCACACATCTCCAGCTCTTCCTGTTTGTTCCCCATGCTGCGTGCATTGGTATAGAGACACTTCAGCTGGGCCCCCGACAAAGCCGACTTGCTGGCTGGAGCGACAGGGGTGCTATTGGACCACAGTTTAGGTTCATTTGCACTTATCTGCGATCCTTCCTCAGCTTCTAGACCCTCAGTGCTGGCACTGGCGCCATGCTGACAGCAGTGGGCTGGACTGTGCTCCCCCTCCCCCAGCAGCACTAGTTTAAAGCCCTCCGGACGAGCCTGGCAAGTCTTTGGCCAAGCACATGGACATGTTAGTTACAAATCAACAGTCCCAGTAATAAGTAAGTTACTAATGTGGAGTTACTAAAGATGTGAATGATGGTGATGTATATGGATGGAAATCCATAAAGCCTGCAGTGGACTAATGAAAGATGTCACGTAAGAGTATATGCAGAGGAAGAGTAGGATGGAAATCCCTCTTTTTATTCCTCGTTACTCAGTCCCATTTTTCTTTCATCTAAAAAGAAAGAAAAGAAAATTAGCTCATACTAGCTACTTGGAAAATTACACTAAAACCGAGATAACTGGCCAAGTACCTGGAGAAACAAAACCAATTTATTTATCAAAATGTTTTCTAAAGATGTCATGCAAATATAAACTCTGTGTGGAGATCTGAGTATTTACTAAGTATTTCCTCGTTAAGTCAGTGCTGGGAAAGGACCAACATCAATGTTTTCAATTAAAAAGAAATACACTATTTGTTTCCAAAATGTAGTTGTCCCCAATACGTATTCTGAAAGTACTCTAGACCCTCTTGTCCTGAATTGTTGCAAGTGACAGAGGAATCTCAGTAGCCTGAATGAAAGGTGTTTCTAGGTGCGCCATCATGTAATCCTATAGAAAAGCTAGCTGGTTCTGTGGAGGTAAAATTTAGTGTTGTTGGCTGAAATAAAAAAAGAGTAAAGGGTGAATCTTTAATTACATCATTTGGTGAATCTTAAATTACATTTAAATGTAATTGTATTCCAAATAATTCAACATCAATTTTCCTGCATCCTAATTTTTATAGAAGTAATGTACAACTGAAAGACAAAGAAGGGAAGGTAGAGTGTTAATAAATGACAATAATAAACTCAGCAACAGGATGAAGGGTTGTGTTCAGTATTTAAAAAGAGTAAATGCACAGAATGTGTTCATAAGTAGGAGTAACAGACAAATGTTTAAATTAAATGTCAGTAAAATATCCCAAGTATTATTTTATACAGGATCAGTCTCCCAGAGGTGGTAGGGGAAACTCAAGAATTGTGCTTGATTTGTCCGAGCTCTTTTTGTGTTTGTTTTAGTGGACTCTGAGCTCTGTTGTCAGAGTTCTGACACCAACACGATGTTTGTCTTTTACATAGGCAGGCCTTGCTCTAACTGATGAGAGATAAATTTAAGCAGGGCAAGTACTAGAATATATTTATTTAAAGAAGAAATATCAGGAAGGGATCCTGCACTGGTCAGGGGAAGGGAAGGAAAACCAACTGTTTCTCTAAATACTGCTGCTCATTGGGCTTTTCCTCCTTTCCAAAATTTCTGTGAAAATTCTTGTATTAGTGTAGAAATGTAAGGTGGTGTAGTAATTTTGCTGTGCTCAAATACGATTATTAGTTATTTTTCAAGTGCCTTGATATTTTGCAGCATGTAGAAACCTCCTGGTTAGGGGCCGTTTGGTAAAATGTGAGCACAAGATGTTTCAGGCAACTCTGTATTGCTCCACAGAGCCAACACAGAGCGGATGTTACCTTACTGAAGACCTGCCAAATGATTTTGGATTCCAAGGTATAAACCCCCTCTCTTCCCCACTATTTGTATATCTTTATGGTAGGCCTTTTTGCCTCACTGGATTAGTGTCATTCAACCCTCCTCTGCCCAAGATGCTGCTTCGTAAAGGTGTACAAAAGAATGCACTAATGTAGTGATGGCATTAGTACAAACTGGATTTGATGCTCAGGGGGCTTGTTTCAGAATGAATGTGTCTCAGAGGGTTCCTGGTTAAGTAAAAGGAGATGATTAAAACGGTAGTTCTTTTGCTTTTATACTTGATCAAATGTGATGGTAGCAGGAACTTTACTACTGGTGTTTTCTTTGCTTGCGGTTATGTAGTTTAAATGAAAGCTCTGATTGTTGCTGGGTTAACCTTCCCTATGCTTGTGCTGGTGGGCAAGGCCTTCAGTCCATTTATTGCTCTTGCATGTCTGTGCCTGCTGTTTCCTATGGAAGGGATCAGGTTTTTGCCTCCATAGCATCGTTTCCTGTAGTTTTCCATTGCCACATGCTGTGGACTGCACATTGTTCTCCAGAGTTTGCCAAATAAACATTGCCACAAGTTACAGGAAGAAGAGTTTTGCAACTACAGTGGAAGCTTATTGACTCTGTTGCTGCCATTATATGAATTATATATGTTGTAAAATAAAATTTCTCTATCGGGAAGGGACTGGGGTTGTTCTGCCCTGAGGAGAGAGTTAACAGGTTGGAAAGGAGCATTCAGAGGCATAGCTTGGGTCTGGAATTTGAATATGTTGAAAGTAGGATTATGGATGTTGGAGCAGATGTTGTGGTTGTGTTTTGTTCAGGCTCTGTATGAATTTGTACATGAAGCTGGGAGATCCCATGGGAGGGCTGAGTAACCTCTCACTGTCATTGGGGACATAGGAGGAAGTTCTTCCAGTGTTTGGGATTAATCACTGGTTGCAGATGTGTGTTCATGCAAATTATATCTGGTACTATAGTGGCTAAGAAATTCCCGAAATCAGAAATTAAAGGGGGGGGTGTGACCCCAAACCTCCTGAACTTTTAAATTTGCAGACCAATTTTCTGGAGCTTCCCATGTTTCCAACCACCATCTCCTCACTTTGTGTTCCACTAATAATGAAAACAGGATTGCTTATAAAGCAGAAGGGTTGAAATATGACGTTGTGCTTTTAGCTTGTGACTGTTTTCTTTCCTTCCTCAAATTACAATAGGAGCGTGGAAAAACTCAATAGAAGAATGGACAGCAGAAGACTGGAATGAAGATGTAAGTGTACCTTGTTGGATAGACCAATTACTTATTTACCCTTTTCAGAGTTTGTGTTATCTTCAAAAACTAAATGTTCAAAGTAATACTTTGCTGTGTGCATGCAATGATATTTCTTACTGTGTTTCTTGCTGTAATTTCTGTTTAAAATATATGTATTTGGATAAGCTTATGCTTTAAACAAAATTGAATCAAGAAATATTAATTTATTTTTCTGGGTGGACAATACATAATAAAATTTTAAGTTTTATCCCAAATTTAGTATTTGTGAGTTAGAGTTCTCCGCTGCTCAATGCTGCTGATTAACTGCATACTTCCACATACTACTGTGTAGGAATTTAAAGCCATATTATCACAAGACTTTTATGTAATTTAGTGTTGAAGCTTACTGTCAACTTTAGACTCCTCATTTGATGCTTTTTGTTTGAAATCTGCATAATTGTTCCACTTAGTCCACTTCATGTTCATAATATTTTAAAAAAAGGAGCTAGTAGTATGCTGAAGTTAGCACTTAATTGCTTCATTCCTGTTGTTTCATCATGATATGTTGTCTAAAGTACTAAAATAACTTTGATTCTCATTCTTTATCAGGCAAGAGGTGTCTTCATGTCTGCAAAATATTTGGTATTTGTCATAATCACATGTGAAAATCACATTTGTGATTTTAAGTTTTCAGTTATTGTATTAAAGCTTAAGTAGCTCAGAAAACAAATGAAGCAGCAAGAAATGTGGAAAGGAAAACTTAGCTTTTAAGAAGTTTTTCATCTTTTATAGCAACATCCATTATTTCACGTTTATCTTCAGAAGAGTAAGAGATTGTCTCAGAAGTCATCCCTTTTGCTGCCTCCTGTAGAGTGATATGTCAGTGTTATTCCTAGAAATGTGTGAATGTGTCGTTACAGCAGATATGAGAACTCTGTCCTTACATAGTGAGAGGGCTATGTCTTTCAAGGAAATTAAAAGAAACTCTTAAATTCAAAGGTTTTTTGTATCAGTTACTGCCATCAATTGCTAGCATCTTTTTTAAACCTGTCCTCTATTTCTGCAGTATATGCTAGAAATGGGCTAAGGATAGTGAAAATTTCTGGCCTTGTTTCTCACCCCTGTTTGATGCTGGTACAATAGAGCATTTGTAGTATGGGAGAGGTGTTGAGCATTGCTGACTAGGGATGGAATTTTTAAAAATTAATTATTAAACCTGAGTAATTTGCTCATAAAAATAAATAAAGGAAAAATTGAATTGTCTGATTTAAAAATAGAAGCATAAGAATACAGCTTGTGCCATTCAGTGTAGTAGAAAATAGGTCCACTTCAAATAAATCTGATCTTGGTCTTTAAGTAAATACAAGTTATCTGTGAAGATAGTATGTCCTTGTAAGATATGTGATCTACATCTTTTGCTCTAAAAATAATTACATGCTATCACAAAATACATTAGGTGGGTTAAAGTCTACCTTGCAAACTTCAGCAAATAAATCTTCTGCAGGAGGACCATTACTGAACATGGGCATTTCTAGGAGGGCTGTAAAGGAATCCAGTCCCAGGCTAGATACCATCTTGTGTCTTTATTAATGATTTGGACGTAAAAATAAAATCACTGCTGAATAAAATGTTTTAGAAATTAAAAAATTATTGGAATGGGAATTAAAAGTAAGCAAATCATGTAGAGAAATCTGGACATCTGCTAGACTTTACCTGTTCCAATACAAAATGCTTTAATATAGCCAAGTGCCCATTTGTTTTATAGGAATAAAGGCACACCTACAGAACAAGGGGCTGTTTTCTGGAAAGCAACAACTGAAAAATTTTCAGGATTGTAGTGGAAGATGAAAATAAGAACGGCTCAACATGATCTCCTAAAGGGCTGTCGTAGTTCAGCCCCAACCGGGACCAGACTACGCAGTCTCTCTCTCACTCCCCCCCCACCCTCCAAGAGAACAGGGGGAGAATTGGTAAACAAAAGAAAACCAGGAAAAAAAAAAAACAAACACCACATGGGTTGAGATTGAACAAAAAGTAAATTTAACAGTAATGACAGAAGAAAACAAAACAGCAATGCAATACAAATACAGTACAAAGGCTCACAACAAAGCTCCACACCCAGTTTCTTCCCAGGTAGCAGGAGGCTCCCCTCAGCACCCTCCTCACTGATACACTGAGCATGGTGTCCCATGGCATGGCACAGCCCTTGGGCTAATTTGGGTAAATTAACCCCAGCTGTTGGCTAATTAGTTAACTATCCCAGCTGGGTGCCCCAGCCATGGGGGCCACCAGCTCCAGTTCTCCTCCCAGCTCAGGTGAATGCTAACTCTGTCCTAGCCAGAACCAGGACAAGGGCTGATGCTGTGGCAAAAAAAAAAAAAAAAGCTATTGTAGTCTTTTTGCCTGTGGGCACTTTTCCCTGCCTCTTAATCATTCTTGATTTGTATTTCTGTATGTGGACTCGCCTGAACTTGATTCTGCATTCAATTATTCATTACTTTTACAAAACAAAAGTTGTGGAAAATAGCTGAAAATTATTTACTGATAGAAGATGTGCTTGAGACTGAGGAGAGTTTTAGTTTACTGAATCTTAAAATGTTACTTTATTAGCATATAATGGGCTGTGGTTTTAGTCTAGTAGATGAAGGCATAATATGAACTTATGGCTGGAAAATGGAGCTGTGCATTTAAATGTATAATAAACAATTCAAGCAGCATGACTAATAATTAAAACAACCAAGGAAGCTGATGTATTTGCTGTCTGCAAATAAAAACTAGTTTGTTTTTTTTTTTCTGAATAATATTTTTTTTAACGTGCTGTTCTCTCTAGTCAGATAGATGTTACAAGCAGGTGAGTGAAATTTAATGTTGTTTGATCTGAGAAGGATTAGATTTTTGAGAGTGTTTCCTTTACCAGAAGCAGCATGAGAACTTGTTTTAATTTCTTTAACTTTAGTACATCATGTCAAAGCAGTAATAAGGCTTTGTTATTTCTGATTTATTGATGTTGAGTTTTTGTGAGGATGCTGGAGTATGTTTTCCTGTTCTCCTCACCTATCAACTGGCCATAGGAGCTGGTAGCTAGTTGTTAAAATATATTGTCTGTTTGGTGATTGGAGAATGATTTTTATCATAGGAACAGGAGCTGAAAAGCACAGGCATTTCACTGCAGATGGAGGAAATACCCTTGTGAGGCCAACTTTTTCAAATGGTTCACAACCATTCATTCAGTTCTGGGAAAATGCCAGAGCCTCAGAGAAAGATTTGCAAGTGTAGTGTATGGTGAGCATAAATAACCTTGTTAGGAGCCAATAGTACTACTTCTAAGAAATACTAAATACATCTGTATAATAAAACTCTTCAGCTACTGCTGCACAAAGTATGTGTTTTGACAAATGCCATAATCCCAGCAGACTTGTGAATTAGGTGCTTGATTGGAGCTTGTGGCAGTGAGTTTGTCTCGGGGTGTAGTTTAAACTTCCGTGTAGCTGAGCTGGTAACTGGAGACTTTTGTTTTGCATGTTGGTTCACTTGAGAACATTTCCTCTCGTATGTCAAGCGTGCTTTTGCGTTGTTACAAACATCCTAAGGCTCCTTGATTTGCTTAGTTTTCAAGATTCATCAGTGTTTTGTCCACAGTTAGTCTTATCCTGGGTTATGTGAGCATAAGAAACTGTTGACATTACAAATAATTTAATATTTAACTAAGGGAGTGCAGACTCTAGGCTGCTGCTCGTGCCATTAGCTGACCTCCTTGTGCCATATAATGCAGCAGTCTCATAACACTACAAAAAGTACAGTACGCATTGTTCTAAAATAACACGTACAGGGCTAGGGGAAAGGGCTGAACAATAGAGGAACAGCTTTTTTAATTGGAAATATGCTTGAGCTGAATCTTCTTTCTTTGTCTTGGTCAGTACATACAGTTGTGGGCTGGCAGCATTATGCATAGGATAGAGTTGTGTTCCAGAAAGATAGGATTAAAATATGTTGTATTGGCAGCAAGGGAAGGTAAGGAAATGGAGGGAGGAACTGTAGTGATACTCATTTTTTTCATGACACAGTGTGTTGCACATAAGCGGGTGCTAGGAGAGTACATGAAACATTTTAACTTTGCCTCTGAATGGTAATTGCTCCCAGTCAGCCCTTCTGTGTCCTGTTTAAATCAACAGTGTTTTATAGGAGAATCCCAGTCAGATGACCATGTTCAGGGATATACATGTTTTCAGTAGAGCTGCCTGTGGGATGGCAGATGAAATTGGCTCATGTCTGTGATGTCCTTTAAATTGGGCTGCTAGCAATGTATGCAATTAAAAATGCATAATTTCCTGGAAGAGCTGTGTTGAAATGGCACATTTTAAAGAGATCCTTTGTGAGTGTTTGAATAGGTCAGTTATTCTTTAGTCTAAATACAAAGCTACACCAAAGTAGTTAATAGTGATTTTGTGCAAATTTAATTTAAAATATGTGCATATCCTTAACCTAACCTGTACTGGCTAAAGACCTATTCTGGTTTGCAAGTATTCCTGTCAATAGAAATTAATTAGCTCTAGGTAGTTGTAGCTGTTTAACTACTATTTTTTTAAAAAATACAAGCTTTAAAGAAAAACTCCACCAAACCAAAACACAAACAGCAGCAAACAAGCAACCCCCTTTCCCACCAAAACCCCAACCAACCAGCACCCTCCCCAGCTACCTGTGCAAGTATCTGTCTTTATTGTAACAGTATGGTGAAAGCAGTACAGTTTTTTTTTTCTGCTCTGGATAGTCTCACTGCTTATACTAGTATAAGCAATTACATGGTTCTCCCTTTATTATTGTTTTCAAACTCATGCTCACAGAGCAATCAGTTTAAGATGTTATTGCAGCCCCTTAGCAGAAATTCCAAGAAGGAACCACAAATGCTAGTTCACTGTACGTACCTGAGTGCAAACCTGCCTCTGCTGGTGATGTGAACTGAAATGTCGAACACGGGGATACATGAAATGAGTGAGTGGGAGCAGTGCAATGTGTTAAGACTTCTGCAACAAGTTTTATCAGAGCTGCTCTATGGAGTCCTAAATTATGTCTGCACAAGGTATCTTTACAGTGGTGATATATCAGCTCTCACCTTAATTAGTTTCTACTGGTATATTTTTCAGTTAAACTATTGTCCAAACTGTGATGTAGTTACATTGGTATACCATTGTGTATGTTCAGTAGATCAAATATCCTAACGCTTTAATTAAATCTGTACTTGATTCTGTGAAGAAGACTTTGCTGAAGTTTGACTACATGGTGGTGTTTTTTTAAGCAGAGCTGCAGCATAACTGGTTGTAATGGTAGTTTGACTTTACTTTTATCTGAATGTACGTGGCCAAGATGGAATTTCTGCAGATGTCACAGCAGTGAAGCGTGAGTATGTGTACGATTAAAATACCTTCCCCCACCCCCTCACTCTTTTTCAGCTTTCTGAAACAAAAGTCTTTACTGCTTCCTCTGTTCCAGCTGAGAATCATGTGACTCCTGGGCAAAGGTAAGCTCTTCTTCCACCATTGCCCTATACCTTAAAAACCTGCTTGGTGAAGCAACATTGCTTGCATGTTTAAAATGTTGAATAAAACACAGGGCAGCCCTGGTCAGAGATTGGTCAAGCTAATTTTTGAAACTGGGAAAGCGTTGCTTGCAAATCATTGGTTTTATGGATTCCTGTGTTACTTATTATTGACTATGGCTGTGGAGCCAAACTTACCAAATCCACGAGCGTAATACTGAGAAGACCCTGTCTTCTGCACAGGGACTGCTTACAGGCAGGAACAAAAGTAACTGGGAAGCAAAGTTTGTGTTCTGGTTTTGTTTAGTGAAGGGGGGCCTAAGGTGGCAGCTTCTGTAGGAAACTGCTAGAAGTTGCTCCCTTTTGTTTAGTGGAGTCAGCCGGGCCTAGGGTGGACCTGCTGCTGGCCAGGGCCGAGCCAATTGGTAGCAGAATGTTCCCTGATAACGCCTCTGAGATAACGTATTTAAGAAGGGGAAAACAGGGGAAAAAAAAAAAAAAAAAAAAAAAGAGAAGATGTGAAGCAGCTGAGCGAGGGGTAGAGAGAGGGAGGCGTGAGCCTCATGGGCCTTGCAGGCCTCACCCTCTGGCCTCCCACCGGGCAGCCGACTGGGCCCAACTCGGCCCGGCCTGGCTGCAAGAAGTGGAGAGGAGATGAGAAGTGAATAAGATGTAAAAAGGATCCTGAGAGACATCTACCAGCCTGTTGTGAGGAACGGCTGCAGATGCCAAGGTCAGTGAAGAAGGAGGTGGAGGAGTAATGCTGCTCCTGGCCAAGATTCCCCTGCAGCCTGTGGTGATGACCATGGTGGAGCAGGCTGTCCCCCTGCAGCCCATGGAGGTCCACGGAGGGGCAGAGATCCACCTGCAGCCTGTGGAGGACCCCACGCCAGAGCAGGTGGAGGCCTGAAGGAGGCTGTGGCCCATGGAGGGCCTGCTGGGACAGCTGTTCTAGAGGGACTACACCCCGTGGAAGAGATGACCCACGCCGGAGCAGTTTCAGGAAGGACTGTGGCCCGTGGGAGGGACCCCACGCTGGAGCAGGGGAGGAATGTGAGGAGTTCTTCCCCCGACAATGACACAGCAGCATTTAACAACGTGTGATGAACTGACCGCAACCCCCATTCCCTTTCCCCCCCTCCCCTGTGCCGCTCAGGAGGGGAGATAGTAGAGATAATGTTAAGCTTGGGAAGAGGGAGGGGTGGGGGGAGGTTATCTTGTTCCCTGTCTCATTCTCCTGCTAGTTTTAGTAATAAATGAATAGTTTTCCCCAAGTGGAGTCTGTTTTGACCGTAACGGTAACTTTAAGGATTTCTCCCTGTCCTTATCTCAAACCTTGAGCCGTTTTCCTTATATTTTCTCTCCCTGTTCTCTGGGAGGGTGGGGGGAGTGAGAGAGAGACTGCGTAGTCTGGTCCCAGTCGGGGCTGAGCTACGACAGTTTGCTACTGTTGAAAAGGAAGCTCTGGATTTGCTGTCCAGAAAATGGAGAGCCTGCCCCTGTAGATACAGAAAATGTTAAAAACGTAGTGCTTTGACACTAACAGAAAATTTACCTTGTCAAGAAGTTGAATTTCCTGGCAAGCATTACAATTACTTGCCTGAACTGATGATACAGAGTTCGGATAGAGAACCAAAAATGGCAGTTGCTGTCTTCCTTTGCTTGCCTTCGCCTTCACCGAATGCCTGGCCAATGATGTTGTGGAGTCAGTTTGCCCACATTAGCCTGAGGCCCTAGGAGAGCAGATTAAAGTTGTGTGATGAGGACTTTGGTAGTTGGATAGCATGAGATCTGAAAAACAGATGGTCTAAAGGTCCTAATCGTCTTGACACAGCTGTACTGCTGTTCTCCAGACTGCAGCAAAATTTTCCTTATAACATGAATGTGATCTGGAGGAGGCATGGTGTCAGTTGGTCTACACTTTATATCCCTTTCCTTCTTAAAGGTGATATACTCACATGTTCATTGTTCTAATGCAAATATTATTCCAGTGGATGTCCCTCAAATTATGTTAGAAAATATTGTAGTTAATCAACTCAAATACTGGTGTGTTGTTTTTTGAATTTGTTTGGTTTGTATTGTTTTTTTTTTTTCTCGCCATAAGAAAGATGAAAGATTTGGGCACTAAGAAATCTATATGCCAGTGAAAGTGCTGGAAGCAGCTCTTCAGCCCTAGCCTGAAGTATATTTAGGATAAACTTAAGTCAGAATTCTTGGAGTAGATGTCTTTTATTGTCTGAATGCTTTGCTTTTCCTACAATAAACTTGTGCTAAACATGTGGTAGGGGTTAGTAAGCCATGCTAAATGTAAGAAAATTCATTTTTCTCATTCTGCTCAGGTATGTGTGGTTGAATAATTTTGGATATGTGGCTACTATCTGACAAACTTAGCTTTTATTTCTACTGCACTTGTGACTTCCATGTCATCACATATTCACTGAATTGCTGCATGTGTGACTTTATTCTTTACTGTCCTCATACCCACCCTATACAGAGGTAGAACTTGGATCCCTTGCTCTTTTTAAAGGGATAGTGTGATATACAGAGAATGCGAATTATCAATATATATAGTGGGCTTGCAGGCAGGATCCACTTAAATATAACATATCTTTTATGACTTGTCTCCGGTTACTTGGCTATATTAATCATATAGGTTACTTATGTGATACACGATGTAATAAATTTGATAATGTTTGAAAAGAATGCAAAGATAATTTAAATTGTAACTGTAGTGGAAAGTTTCAGCTAGCAGAACACTACTTTCTGGCAACAACCTCTATTCTGCCTCTTTTTGTATGGCAGACAACAATATTTGAAAAGACTCTTAATCAGTAATAATTCTGTTGCCAGTATGGAAGCTTTAGTGTTGTTAGTGCTTTCTTCAGTTTCAATGCAGCCTAATCATCATGTTTATTCTAGCCAAACTTTGCTTTTTCTTACAGCATTGATTTGGTAACACTGCTTCAAAAGCCTGTGACTTCTACCCAAGAGACAGAAGGCGACTCATTTGAGGCTCCCCAGCAGCAGACCTTTGGTCAAGCCCTAGTCTTCACAAATTCTCAGCATAGCACCCAGATGGCATCAGGAACTGGCAGCTCCAGTGCTGTGAACTCATATTCTCCTCAAAGTCTGGTAAAATTATCTTATGCTTTCTAAATATTCTCCATGAGTAACTATTTCAGGTTAAACAACTTTTCCAGTAGTGGTCATTTCATTAAATGTTTCAGTATTTGTAAAATTCAGGTTGCAAATGTTGGAGGAATGGAATTAAGAATTCTATTCCTTCCATTTACACACGCACAAAAAAGGATTACTTTTTTCTGGTTTTGCCAAGTAGTTGTTTCTCAGTTTACACGAAGTACTTGTTTTAATTTTTGAGTAGAGAGCAGATGCATTTACTGCATGCTGATTTAGGATGAAATAATGTGTTTATAGTGAAGAGTTCTATGCCAGAAAACTATGTGTTATTTCCAAGCACGTCTGACTGCTTTTTGTGGAAACCTGACTATTTCTGTATCAATTATGAGGACTTGAAATTGGGCACTTATATTTATTCTCTGAAAATCAATTCAACTATTAGTAAATATATGCTATTTTGAGATGCATGAATTCAAGTATATCAGTATTGTTGCAATCACAGTGGTGGAAGTTGTATCAGTGATAACCAGAGCATATCAGTCCATATGCTACAACTGCTGAATTTTCTATTGATCATTTATTAGTAATTGTCCTGGTTCTGGCCAGGATAGAGTTAATATTTACCTGAGCTGGGTGGGGAACTGAAGCTGGTAGCCCCTATGGCTGGGATAGTTAACTAATTAGCTAACAGCTGGGGTTAATTTACCCAAATTAGCCAAAGGGCTATTCCATCCCATCTGACATCATGCTCAGTATATAAGTGAGGAGAGTGCTGAAGGGAGGTCCTCCTAGTTGGAAGAGACTGGATGTGGAGATCTGTTGTGAGCTATTGTACTGTATTTGTGTTCCATCACTCTATTGTTTTCTTCTGTCATTACTGTTAAATTTACTTTTTGTTCAATCTCAACCCGCGTGTTTTTTTTTTTTTTTTTCCTGGTTTTCTTTTGTTTGTCAAATCTCCTCCTATTCTCTTGGAGAGTGGGGGGAGTGAGAGAGAGACTGCGTAGTCTGGTCCCTGTTGGGGCTGAACTACGACAGTAATCTAGGGCTGAAGAGGCTTTAGTTGCTGCCAAATAGCAATTGTAGTCATTGACCCTATGGTTCAAATTGTTTATGAAATACTTAACTCCGCTCCTTACCCTCTTCTTTTTTGTCTTTTGGTAGTCTGCAGTTCTTTGTTCTGGCTTTGGAGAACTTGAATCCTCTAAATTGGCAAACTCTACTGGATCCCAAATCTTGGACCAATTGAAATCTCCAGGATTGGGTCAATTTACCTCTCAACAAAACAATAGTAGCTCTTCCACAACTGCCACATCATCCTGGGATCTAAAACCACCCATTACTCAGTCCTCAGTCCTTAGTCAGTTTGGTAAGTGCTTTGACATAGCTTTCTCTCTCTATTAGCCTGTAATATTTCTTAATGCCAATGACAGATTTAAATAGCCTTAATGAAAGACTTTTTCTAAAAAATGTAATCCCAATAATAAAATTGGTTACAACACTGAGTTACACTTACTTGCTGGTGGTAGACATCGCGAGTATATCACAGATTAAGTTTTGATAGACTTAAGCCTATCCATAAATATAATTGCATCTTTAGGAGTTGAGCCTTCATGTAATGACATCTTTGATTTAATGTGCTAGAATATTAAAGTGGAACTTCGCTGTGACTTTTTCTCAACAAATCCTGGAAAATACTTATTTTCATTGTGCCTGTGCTACTTCTAGCTGAGTATAAGGTTGTACCGTATTTTGCCTTTTTTCCCCAGTTTTTTCTCTTCTATTACATGAATTTGAATGAATACTGTATAATTTCTTCATAATATGCATCACATCTCGGCATTCTTCTCCTAGTGTGAAGTCTACACGTGCTGAGAATGATGGAGGTTACCCATTTTGTCTATTGATAATTGTATGGAATTTTTAATTAATTGAGTAAAATTAGTAGAAACAGTGAAAGTGACGCAAACTTGGGTTGTTTTTTTTTTTTTTTTTTTTGCAGTGTAGTCCCTAGCAATATTCCACTGTGAAAAGTGATAACTCTTTGTTGTAGTTCAGCCCCGATCGGGACCAGACTACGCAGTCTCTCTCTCACTCCCCCCACCCTCCCAGAGAACAGGGAGAGATGATATAAGGAAAGAAAGGCTCAACGTTTGAGATAAGGACAGGGAGAGATCCTTAAAGTTACCGTCATGGGCAAAACAGACTCCACTTGGGGAAAACTATTCATTTATTACTACAAACAGCAGGAGAATGAGACAGAGAACAAGATAACCTCCCCCCACCCCTCCCTCTTCCCAGGCTTAACATTATCTCTACTGCCTTCCCCTCCCCGAGCAGCACAGGGGGGAAGAGGGAATGGGGGTTGCGGTCAGTTCATCACGCGTTGTTTTACGCCGCTGCTTCATCGTCGGGGAAAGAACTCCTCACATTCCTCCCCTGCTCCATTGTGGGGTCCCTCCCACAGGCCACAGTCCTTTGTGGAACTGCTCTGGCGTGGGTCATCTCTTCCACAGGGTGCAGTCCCTCCAGAACAGCTGTCCCAGCGGGCCCTCCACAGGCCACAGCCTCCTTCAGGCATCCATCTCCCCTGGCGTGGGGTCCTCCACGGGCTGCAGGTGGATCTCTGCTCCTCCGTGGACCTCCATGGGCTGCAGGGGGACAGCCTGCTCCACCATGGCTGCAGGGGAATCTTGGCCAGGAGCTGCATTACTCCTCCCCCTCCTTCTTCACTGACCTTGGCGTCTGCAGCCGTTCCTCTCTCAAGAAAAATTCTTCACAACAGGCTGGCAGACGCCTCTCAGGATCCTTTTTACATCTCATTCACTTCTCATCTCCTCTCCACTTCTTGCAGCCGGGCTGGGCCGAGTTGGGCCCAGTCGGCTGCCTGGCAGGAGGCCAGATGGTGAGGCCTGCAAGGCCCATGAGGCTCGCGCCTCCCTCTCTCTGCCCCTGCTCTGCTTCTTCACATCATCTCTCTTTTCTTTTCTTTTTTTTTGTTGGTTTTTTTTTTTTTTTTCTCCTGTTTTCCCCTTCTTAAATACATTAACGCAGAGGCATTGTCAGGGAACATTCTGCTACCAATTGGCTCAGCCTTGGCCAGCAGCAGGTCTGCCCTAGGCCCGGCCGAGTGCACTGAACAAAGGGGAGCGACTTCTAGCAGTTTCCTACAGAAGCTACCACCTTAGGCCCCCCCTCACTAAACAAAACCAGAACACTCTTCTGTCTCATGTGTATGTGTAGATGTTTCCAGATAGATAAGCGGCCAATTTGATAGCAGTTATAATCTTTTACACACAACTTACATAAATTTTAAGTTGCTTTCAAATGCACTTTACCAGCTGAATAAAAAAGGCTTCGCATTGCAAATGCTGTGAATCTCTTATGGTTGACCAGTGCTCTGAGCCACTCCCTGGCTTTTAGTGTCTGAAAAATATGAATGGGGAAGACTTGGAAAAAAAGCTGTCAGTGTCCAGCATATCTTGACTTTCAGCCAGATTGAGATGGTAGATGACTTTGTATTTGTGTTGACCATCTCCTTTGTAGGAAATCCTAGCTCATAATACCTCTGAATTGCAACTGCAGATCTCTTGGAAGTAATCACAATTTATGGGCACAGTTAATTGCAGTGAAACTTAGTGTTTGATAAAATTATCCATAACATTTTTGAGGCTTAATATGTGATAATATTATGTGACTGTATGGATAGATTTGTTTTCATATTTTTGAAGAAAGCTAAATAATGCTTGCCCACAACTGTTTATTTAGAGAATATAAAATATTGGCATTGTTGCAGTGGTGATGTTCAATGTGAAACTGTGATGTCTGAAAGGGACTTGCACATGCTGTGAAATCGTAAGTGTTGAGTGTGTCAGATCACCCAGATTTTTTCATAAAGAGTAGAAGTGTGAAGAGCAGAGTTTAATGCTTTAATTTTGATACTTCTTTTTCTCAACACTGACCAGACTTTAAATCCCAGCCTGAACCATCCCCAGTTCTGAGCCAGCTGACCCAGCGACAGCAACAACAAACACAGGCAGTTCCTTTTCCTCCTCCTGGGCTGGAGTCCTTCTCCTCCCAGGTAAAACTCCGCGAGTCATCACCAGTAGACACTGCTACAGCTGTTAGCAAAATGTTACAGCTCCCCACTGTATCTATGGATAACCAGGCAGTGACTGCCCATCAAACCCAGCAGAAACAGATAAAACCACCAAAACGGAGGATAACTCCAGCATCCAAGGTGGGTAATTGAGTGGTGGCTTGTCCTTAGTAAACATATAAGCATAACAAAAGCTTGTGTCAGAAATACTGTGGCCAGCAGGAGTAGGGAAGTGATCATCCCTCTGTACTCAGCACTGGTGAGGCCGCACCTCTAATACTGTGTTCAGTTTTGGGCTCCTCAGTACAAGAAAGACACTGAGGTGCTGGAGCATGTCCAAAGAAGGGCAAGGAAGCTGGTGAAGGGTCTAGAGCACAAGTCTTATGAGGAGTGGCTGAGGGAACTGGGATTGTTTAGTCTGGAGGAAAGGAGGCTGAGGGGAGACCTTATTGCTCTCTACAGCTACCTGAAAGGAGGTTATAGTGAGGTGGGTGTCAGTCTCTTTTCCTGGATAACAAGTGAAAGGATGAGAGGAAAGAGAAAATGGCCTCAAGTTGTGCCAAGGGAGGTTTAGATTGGATATGAGGAAAAATTTCTTCACCAAAAGGGTTGTCAAGCATTGGAATAGACTGCCCAGGGAACTGGTGGAGTCACCATTCCTGGAGGTATTTGAGAGATGTGGTGCTTAGGGACATGGTTTAGTGGTGGACTTGGCAGCGTTAGGTTTATGGTTGGACTTGATCTTATAGATCTTTTCCAAACCAAATGATTTTGTGATTCTTTTCTATATGTAAGTTGCTAGGGAGGAGAACAAAGACCATGATATATTTTTTGTTTATAAAGCAGGAAATTCTAAGCTGGATAGTTTTTAGGTTCAAAATACAGTGATGTCTTTTCCAAGCACATATCTGATTGCCCTGTGTGGAAAATGACTGTTGTTGAGTGATTTTGGATGGACTTAGTAGCCACAAGACGAATGTTGGCTGAAGGAGGATGGACATGGATGTCACTTTGATATTGTAGAATAGTATGGCTTACTCTTTGAACTCCAGTTCAGGGCACAGAATCAATGAATTAATTTCAGGTTATATTAATGTAGTTAATTTATGTGATGTGAACTGGAGGATTGTCGCAGATCTAGTTAGCAGAAGCAGCCTGTAGTTAAGGGAGGAAAGGATATTCAGTTACTAATACCTTTAATACAGAGAGTGCATGTAAAAAATTTTTACTTTTTTATCCTCCTTTAAGATTCCTGCCTCTGCAGTGGAGATGCCTGGATCAGCAGATGTGACAGGGTTAAATGTTCAGTTTGGAGCTCTGGAGTTTGGATCAGAGCCTGCACTCCCAGAGTTTGGATCAACTTCAAGCAGTGAGAATACCAGCCAGGCAACCAACAATAGCTTGTACTCAAAATCTGTAAAGTACGTGTGAGTTCCCCTTGTGCATTCTTACATGTCTTCTTTAGGGGGTCAAATCTGTGCCAAAAATATCAAGGCATAGTTACCATGTATTGTGAGGGGGAACAGGATGACTTGTAAGGCTGTTTTCTGTGGATGGCATCTACAAAGAGAAATTTATTTTCCAATGAGAGTCAAAATCTCCCTTGATGAGTCGATGTGATGCTGGAGATGACGTGAATGTAAATAACTCTATGATAAGCTACCCTTTATAAAATTACTTTCTTGTGTTTAATTGTCCTGATTTTCAAATTTGTTGAAGGGTTTGTACCTCACAACCTGAATTTTTATGCTTTTGATCCAAGAGAGAAGACCCTTGTACCGTGTATGTGTGTCAGTAGATTGGCACCAGATTACAGACCTGATGCTTCTGTGGGATGAGAAAAGAAGCCAGGCTTTCAGTAGGCAGAAGCTCTTGCTGAAATGCTAAAATAGCCAATGATAAATACCAATGTACCAGTAACCAATATTTTTCTTCCTTAGTTATTAAAAAATTGATTTCAGTAAAAAGCTTCCTGAAGTTAATTCAGAAATACTAGTAAAAATGAACTTTCACATTCATTACTAGTTCTATAAATTATTTAAGCTGTTTAGACAGTAAAACACTTGCATATTTTAACATATTTTTTTCCTCTTATAGTTCATTCTTTTAGACTGTGCCTGTAGCATTAGAATTTC
Organism: Chlamydotis macqueenii; assembly: GCF_036417535.1. Lineage (NCBI taxonomy): Eukaryota > Metazoa > Chordata > Aves > Otidiformes > Otididae > Chlamydotis > Chlamydotis macqueenii. The sequence goes on along the minus strand of NC_141592.1, from coordinate 33,249,234 downwards.
ATTGTAAAAAGAGACTATTTCTCATCATATACCAGACTTGATGGATCTAGCTGTTTAAAAAAGAGATATTATGATCATTCATTTATCCTTTGAGAAGGTGGAAATAACATAACTGAAAAGTGCTTGTGTGTAAACTCTTGTTTTGGTTGGGCTGACAGGAGGAAGGTGAATGGTGCTTAGTGTAGCTGATGGTTTTGAAGCAGTGATTACTGGGGACCAAAGCAAAACTATATATTTTTTTCATTATTAGATTTTTCTAGTATAAATAATGTAGATTTGACTGCATGTTTAAGGTAGTTCTAGATAACTGTATAGGAGCTGATATTTTCATGAAGGTGTTTGAGATGTTTACCAGGATGATAAATAATTTTTACTTTTTCCAGTGATCCTTTGAATACCTCTTTGCCAATGTCCAATACAGTACAGGAGTCCACCTACACAAGCTCTGCCATTACTTCTTCCAGTCTGACCTGCTCATCCCAGAGCACTAGCCCAATAACAACTTCCTCCTATGACCAGACTTCTGTGCATAGTAGAATAGCATACCAAAGCTCCATGGCTCCATCTGAATCAACCCCTGTTGCAGTTATGGTGAGTGGATTTCAGAATTTAGACCTTGAAAAAGGTGAAATATTCTTATTTGTGTTATACTTGTATTACCCTGCTATGTTAATACTGTTAACCAAGCTAAGTGGCATTTTTGATTCCTAAGCCTACCCTGTTATTTGGTTTTGCTTTTCCTATTGCGTAGCTGGTTTTGGCCATACTATATTTAGCATATAAGTGCCTCTGACTTTATGGGTTATATAATTTTAAATTACCGTTTGACCTTTTTTTCTTAGTAACACTTAACGTTCTACTTGAGTTTCCTTCCCTGAAACTTGGCTTTTAAAAAAGGAACTATCTCTGTATGTAAATATTAGTCATGGTATTTTGCCATAACTTGACAGTTTTTATCCAAAGGTATATTATTTATTAAATGTATATGACGCCTAGCAAATGGATCCCAAACTGTTTGTGGCCCCTCCAGCATTACTCTTTTATTGGATTTAAAGACTATTGGAAACTAGTTTCATGTTTTAAAAAGCATAGTGAGAGGTCTAATCTAGGACAGAGAGGATATCAAAAGAGATACTCTCTTTGTATATGGAATGTAGGTTTGTTTTAAGAGAATTTATTAAATGTTTAAGGAAACTGTGAGAGTTTGTAAGTTTACTTACTTCTGGCCTTTGTTATGTAATGGCTCAGTCACACTTGTCTTCTGCACTAGCTCATATGTACTGGTGAGGATCAAGCGTAGACTGTCCACTTCTGTACTCCAGCGTTATCAAAAAAACAACTGGTGCTTCTCAAGTCTTATCTTTCAATGGAAAAAAAATTGGCGTCTCTGTGTAACTTGGATAGTTAAAATTGAGAGTTGTATTAGATCAAAAGCACAACCATTTCCTGTATGTTAATGCAATTCTTTCTTTTATATCGATGTGAGCCTGAAGTTTGTTATATACAGTACATGGGAAGGTCTCCTGCTGATGGATGTAGTATGGGCAGTGTATGGGAATCTGTATGTTAAGGACACCTTGCACTTGAGACAACTATTATGTGGTTTTGTTAAAGGCAATGAAAAGTTACTTTTCTGCCTTTTTTGTCTATCAATTTAGAATTAATAGAATTTTGCATGAAGCGTGTTCAATGTGTGATTCAGTTTTAAAATGTAATATACCTCTAAGATGATTTATTCATTCACTTCTCCTTTATTTACAGAACGGGCACAGCAGTATTAGAACACAGGCAACTCTTGACAGTAAGTTTACAAAGCTTGGTTGTGCACAGGACTTTCAGATCTTTCCTTACTACTTGCTGTGCACAGAACTCTAGCAGTGTGTCCTGGTCCTGGCTAGGACAGAGTTAGCATTCACCTGAGCTGGGAGGAGAACTGGAGCTGGTGGCCCCTATGGCTGGGGCACCCAGCTGGGATAGTTAACTAATTAGCCAACAGCTGGGGTTAATTTACCCAAATTAGCCAAAGGGCTGTGCCATGCCATGGGACACCATGCTCAGTGTATCAGTGAGGAGGGTGCTGAGGGGAGCCTCCTGCTACCTGGGAAGGAACTGGGTGTGGAGCTTTGTTGTGAGCCTTTGTACTGTATTTGTATTGCATCGCTGTTTTGTTTTCTTCTGTTATTGCTCTTAAATTTATTTTTCCTCCTTGTTTCATCTCAACCCACATGTTTTTGCTGGTTTTCTTTTGTTTACCAATTCTCCCTTCTGTCCCATTGGAGGGGGGAGGGGAGGGAGTGAGAGAGAGACTGTGTAGTCTGGTCCTGATCAGGGCTGAACTACGACATAGTGACATATGGTTTAAGGTTTTATATTGTTTTTACTGACCTAATTTTTGGCTGATCCATTTGAGTTTATTTTGTACTTGCATAGGATATACTGCTTGCTTCTTGACTAAAACTGAAGTATGGAAGCAGCCCTTATTAAATCTATAAACCTAAGCACTCTTAGAATTAGAGAAGCTACTTTGCTTCTGCTTTTCCTTTGGAATTTATCTGTCAAAAACTATTTAATATAAAATTTAAAATTAATACAAAATTTCTTAGCAATTCTTCCAGTTCTCAGTTGGGAAGCTGCAAATAGCATTTAGCTGTAATGAAACAAAGTCCCATTCTTTGAATGCACCTCTCTCACTGTGTATAGAGCTACTTAGCCTTGTTACAAGCCTGGGGGGAATAAGGGTGACTAACATGCTCCCTCTGCCGGGTAACTTGCTGCCTTGCAGTGGAGAAACAATAACACAGTACTGGCTCTGATACAGGCCTTACTGTTATCTTCATCTTGGCCTGTTTCCAGTGTGGTATTTTACTTGTAGCACCCCTACAGCACTCTTTCTGGAGTTAAATTAATTAAAGTATAATATTCACTCTTCTGACCTTCATGTACTTCTCTGTGGAAGTTTCAAGGGCAGCAGTGTGAATTAACACTTTTGGAATTCTAACACTTCAATTTTAGGTCTATCTTCCTCCAAAACATCTCTTCAGGTAGGTCAATAGTGGGACTTTTTTTGTACTTCTGAGTAGAAAGAAGCTGAATATTCAGACCTGTAAACAGTGTTTTGTTAGTGCCAACTACAATTTAAATGTGCAAGAGGAGTGTATATGCCCAAACAGTTACCACTTAAAAGATTGTTATATATAAAGGCAACCTTTCAAGTGGAAAACTTTCTTACTCTCATGTACAGAATTAGTAAACAATTTATGAAATTCACTACAGGATTTGTCTTTTTGCTGTGGAAAACAAAGATCTGAGAATTCCTAATATTTTTCTAATAGCTTTATTAGTTCCTTTTTCTATGCCAGTTCTTTTCTGAGAACACTTTTCATTTTTTCTGTATCTCAAGCACATAAACTGGAATCAGTCTTCTTCCATGTATCTATTTAATGCATCCAAACTGTTTTGAAATTCTTTCTTCTTAATATTTGAAGTGCTGACCTTTTCCCTTCTGTATGTGCTGCTAATATTCTTAGTTGCTAATCTCTTCATCTTTGCTACTGTTGTCCTTTAATATCTAGATCTCAAGCTCCTTAAACTCTTAGGTCAAAGCATGACTGGTGTGTTATAATTCTGACCATCCTACTTGTCTTGTGGGTTTCTTTGTCTTGCACATCGTGTTTTCATAGAATAGTTTGGGTTGGAATTTCCTTCTTTGTTGTCAGTTACCCTCATACTTATTGCTAAGGCCAAGACCTCTTGATTTGTGTTTGCATAGCACCCAGTCCAGCAACCTGACTTGGGTCAATTAGTGAGGAAACCAAACCAATAATGTGAGAGAACTGTGATTTGTAACTTCCAAGCGTGTATCTGACTTTTGTTTGGTGACCATTCTAAAACTGTCTTCACATGCATTGCAAGTTACTGATGATCCACTGGGTAGTGGTCTCTGGTGTGATGGCCCAGCAGAAGGCAGGGCTCAACTCTCTCTCTGAGTTTTATTGGTGGGTGAGTGCCTCTAATTCTTTGTATTATATTTGCAGGAGAAGAAATAAGTGTAGGAACAGCTGGGAATTATGTTGGCCTATAGAGTTGTTTAGTGTCTTATTACAGTGTAGTGAGCCTTTGGAAAGGCACATCTATGGTAAGCAGATTTTACTCTGCATAGCCTAAAAAGTAATATTAAAGCTCAAAACTTTTTGTTATCTAGGTCAAATGAAGTAAGTCAGTATTTGACAACTCTTTAGCCATTAAAAATACTTGAAGTTATGCTCAATTGTGGCCTTTTATTGTAGCTTCTTTTATTCTACTGCATTACACATTTGACTGAGTACTCCAAACTGATAAGTTTTATGTGCCCTTGTACTGCAGTGATCTAAGTCTCAATCATCAAAGGTGCTGTGTAGATTAGAATGAAGAAACAGAGCTGTAGGTAAAAGCAGATTTGTACAATGCCTTGAAAAGCACAGATTACTTTGACATAACAAAATGGAAGGAATTTTAAAATGATGATTGACTTGTGAGCTAGTAATCCAGATAGTGGGAAGTGAAGTGTAGAAAACTGGAGTTTACTACACATGTAGCAGTGAAAATTATAAATCTATTGTAGGTAAAGAGCTTAAAGGGAAAAAATGATAGTTCTGTTGCTGTTTGAATTTTCCTTAATAGCTGGGTTGTTTGATACTCTTACTGGTTCTTAATGGTCAGGTTTCTGTAAACCAAGGGGAGAGTAATACTGTGTTCCTGAATCCAGGCTGGGTTGTCAGATATGTTGGAATTTGTCTTTGAAAGCCTCTTTTTAACTTATTGCAGCTACTTCATCAGTTCCAGCGCCTAAGACAGAGCCTTCTCCCTCAATACCTTCTGCTGGTTCTCTGCCGAGCGTGGTATCCACCACTGCTTCGCTTCTGCCTTCAGCATCGCAGCACGTGGCAACATTGCCCTGCTTGCCTCAGTCCAGTGATTTGGCCAGCAGCTCGCTTTCCCAGTTAAGCAGGTATGGTAGGAGTTGTGATAAACTGAAAGGAGTTCAATTTTGTGGAAAGGACAAACATGAGGGTGATAGCATAAGGGGGCTATCAGATGCTAGGGGTCCCTTTTCTGACATTAACTAGAATTAGGAGAGAGATTCAGAAGAGAACAGTGCCTCTTAATGACAGAGCAGCTGCTGCCCTCAAGTTTTCGTGGTGTATAAACAACTTTGTGTTTCAAGGGACTCTTGACTTCAATCATGCCAGCTAAATTAGCTAAATTGATCCCTCTCATTTGTTTTCCCTACTTTGTCTACAGTGCCTGCTGTTTGTTTAGTGTTGTATGTTTGAAATTATTCCTTAACAGTTTACTTCTTGGCTAATTTTGAAATACTATAGTTTCATTTATATGTGTATTTCTGTTGTTGGGCAGATACCAAGTGCCGTGAAAAGGTGATGCCTGAATTCCAAGTATGTCTGACTTAGTTGTCCTGGCGGCTCTTGTCTGTGTCTCTGCCATAGGTCAGATGGTGAATTAAGGCTTATTAGAAGAGCTAGGGAGCATGGGTGAGGGCATGGTTTAAAACTGTATGTTGGACTGAAGTATTTCTTTCCTTGCTGCCTGAAGTGGTGTTATTGTAGTTCCTGCAGATGGGGAACTGTTTTAAAGAATCGAAGTAAAATTAATCTATGAAACTGCTAAGATTTATTCTGGTCCCATACCTTGAAGAGCTGTCAGAAGTGTTTGCCCTTAAATTAGGGCATATAATTTAACCTACAGCTTTGTTATGAAAACTGCTGTATTTTCTTGTGACTGTTTCCATAGAGAATACTAAAATATTTGTTATGGTTAGGATCTCTCTTGCTTCTAATTTCACACGAGAAGGGGCTTTTTGAGACAAAACCATGCATATTTTTAATGACTTTGTTTTGTTTGTTCATTGTTCGTTCTGTTTATTTCATACTGTACTGTAAGTTACATTCTTGACCTTGAATGTAAGGTATAACTTTCGTCAGTGTAAATGTTTGAGAACTGGTTTCAGTCACCTTTCAGGGAGACATTTAAAGATTGGATTACAGATGAATGTCAGTGCTACTGTTACTGACAAAAGTTCAGAGGCCTGGTCAGCTAGGGAAAAAAGGTAGTGGTAAAGCAGAATTACTTCCTAAAACAGTTATCTGCAGATGTTTTTCAGCAGAGGATTCTTTATTTTCATATTGTACAGTGTATATATAAAACTGAACTGATAGTTCTGACTCATCTTTTCAAAAAGGAAATGTCTTTTGGTGGAGTGTAGTGATATGAACTGGCCTTGATTAAACTGCCAGATTTTGGAACTTTCACAGATGCTCTTCATTTACTGGGTGGGTTTGTTTTTGTTTGTGTGTGGTTTTGTTTGTGTGTGTGTGTGTTTGGTTTTTTGAGGGTGTGTTGTCGTGGTTTTGTTTAGTAGGGGGGGGCCTAAGGTGGTAGCTTCTGTAGGAAACTGCTAGAAGTCGCTCCCCTTTGTTCAGGGGACTTGGCCAGGCCTAGGGCGGACCCACTGCTGGCCAAGGCCGAGCCGATTGGTAGCAGAATGTCTCGTGATAATGCCTCTGCGATAACGTATTTAAGAATGGGAAAACAGGAAAAAGAGAGAGGAGAGAAGATATGAAGAAGCTGAGTGGGGGCAGAGGCGCAGAGGGGGAGGCGCAGGCCTCATGGGCCTTGCAGGCCTCACCCTCTGGCCTCTCGCCAGGTGGCCGACTGGGCCCAACTCGGTCCGGCCCGGCTGCAAGAAGTGGAGAGGAGATGAGAAGTGAATAAGATGTAAAAAAGATCCTGAGAGACATCTACCAGCCTGTTGTGAGGAACGGCTGCAGACGCCAAGGTCAGTTCAGAAGGAGGGGGAGGAGTAATGCGGCTCCTGGCCAAGATTCCCCTGCAGCCTGTGGTGATGACCATGGTGGAGCAGGTTGTCCCCCTGCAGCCCATGGAGGTCCACGGAGGAGCAGAGATCCACTTGGAGCCCGTGAAGGACCCCGTACCGGGGGAGGTGGATGCCTGAAGGAGGCTGTGGCCCGTGGAGGGCCCGCTGGGGCAGCTGTTCTAGAGGGACTGCACCCGTGGAAGAGACGACCCACGCCGGAGCAGTTCCACGAAGGACTGTGGCCTGTGGGAGGGACCCCACGATGGAGCAGGGGAGGAATGTGAGGAGTTCTTCCCCCGACCATGAAGCAGCGGCGTGAAACAACGTGTGATGAACTGACTGCAACCCCCATTCCCTCTTCCCCCCTGTGCCACTCGGGAGGGGAAGGAGGTAGAGATAATGTTAAGCTTGGGAAGAGGGAGGGGTGGGGGGAGGTTATCTTGTTCTCTGTCTCATTCTCCTGCTGTTTATAGTAATAAATGAATAGTTTTCCCCAAGTGGAGTCTGTTTTGCCCATGACGGTAACTTTAAGGATGTCTCCCTGTCCTTATCTCAAACCTCAAGCCGTTTTTCCTTATATTTTGTCTCCCTGTTTTCTCGGAAGGTGGGGGGAGTGAGAGAGAGACTGCGTAGTCTGGTCTGATCGGGGCTGAACTACGACAGTGTTAAGGGTTTTGGCAGAGTTATGGGGCAAATACCTTGTAGTTCTAACTGGTTGAACTAACATTATGCAGATTAAAATGTAAGAAATACCATAGTGAGTCAAACCAAAGCACAGCCTCACCTAATTAATACCTGTGTCCTGTGGCAGGCAGCAGCAGCTGCTCAGGGAAAAAATGAGAAACAAGCTGTTTGTTATGTGAACCATCTTCTACTTTTGGACTTTATGTGCCTGGGAGTCATTGTTACATAATTCTTGAAGCAGCTTTAGTTTTTCTAAAAATCTAGTAAATTGATAAATACAAATGAATGATGTTTTAGGTGTTTCTTGTTAGTAATAGTTGTCTCTGTACATCAGGTTTTTTTTCATTAAAAGGTAGTAGAATATTAGTTAAAGAAAAAAATGCCTGTAGAAGTGTGTGTGCATGTGTATTTATATACACACACACCCCCTTACAGACACTGTTTTCTTTAACTAATATCCTGCTGTGTGTGTATATGTATATACACACTCCTACAATTTTTATTCTTTAATATCCTGCCACCTACTCTGTGTTTGTATATATACATACGTGTGTGTATAGATATATATGTAAAATAATTATAGGAAAAATTAGTTTTATTAATTCTTTGCAATTTCTTTTTAGCTCCCTTTCCAATCATCAGAGCAGCCTCTCCCCTGCCTCAGTGTTGTCTTCAAGCACATCACATACAGTAAGTCCTATTTGCATTTCAACAGATGTTTGGCATATAGTCAATTTATCTGATGATTAAGACCTTATCTTAAAGTTTGGTTGCGTCCCAGTATGCTAAGAACTGACAAAAGAGCCTTATCTTAGGGAAGAAGGACTGCTAGCCCTCTGGTGGTAAAAAAAGTTTACCACTTGTGATTTGTACTAGATCAGGAATTGCTATTACAGAGACTTGCTAGTCACACAACTGCAGAAGAAATTTTCATGCCAACAAGGGGGCATGGAATAAAGTAATAACTTATTGTAACAAATGTATTTAAAAAAAATATATCTTTAGAAGTGTTTGTCTGAAACTGCTCCAAGATGTGGACTGTTAGCAGTCTCCACTGGAGCGGTTAGCTGGCAAAATGCAGGTGATGGTATGGTACATATCATGACAAATGCCTTGTGACAGATGATTTTATAGTTTACCACGTGACATTGTTGTCACCTGTGTATTTAGTGCATTTGAGAAAACAAGGCAAATGTTATTGAACACAGTGCTCTAGATGAGGTTGCACAAACGAAAGTCAGAGAGATGCTGCCTTGTTCTGTGGTGGAGTACTTCTGTACAATCCCAGTTGGGGTATGCAGGTAGGTTACTGCTTTTCTTTATGTTCATGTTTTGGTTTGTAATACTCCATCCCTGCTGAATATGTAACTTAAAAATTTGCACTTATCCAAATGGCCTTCTCTTCTGTTGTCAGAGTTGTTTCGGCTTCTATGTGTTGATGACACTGTTTTGCAAATGTAATCATCTTACAGCTAAGACACTATTGTGCTGGATTCAAGCCAGGAATTCCTTTATCCTCATGTATTCCTGTAATACATCTGGTCTGCATTTGAGTTTACCACATTGGCTCTGTTATAGGGCACTACAGTTTTAATCTTTTAAATTCCACAAGTGCATTGAGGAAATCACAATAGCGGTGTACTGTATTTTGAAAACAAATCATAGAATCATAGAATGGTTAGAGTTGGAAGGGACCTTCAAAGGCCACCCAGTCCAACCCCCCTGCAAGGAGCAGGGACATCCCCGACCAGATCAGGTTGCTCAGAGCCTCATCCAACCTGGCCTTGAACGTTTCCAGGGATGGGGCATCCACCACCTCTCTGGGCAACCTGTTCCAGTGCTCCACCACCCTCAGTGTAAAAAATTTTTTCCTAATATCCAATCTGAATCTACCCCCCTCTATTTTAAAACCATTACCCCTCGTCCTGTCACACCAGGCCCTGCTGAACAGCCTCTCCCCATCTTTCTTGTAGGCCCCCTTGAGGTACTGGAAGACCGCTATCAGGTCTCCCCGGAGCCTCCTCTTCTCCAGGCTGAACAGCCCCAACTCTCTCAGCCTGTCCTCATAGGAGAGGTGCTCCAGCCCTTTTATCATCTTCGTGGCCCTCCTCTGGACCTTCTCCAACTGGTCCATGTCCTTCTTGTGTTGGGGGCTCCAGAACTGGACACAGTACTCCAGGTGGGGTCTCACCAGGGCAGAGTAGAGGGGCAGAATCACCTCCCTCGACCTGCTGGCCACGCTCCTCTTGATGCAGCCCAGGATGTGGTTGGCCTTCTGGGCTGCAAGGGCGCATTGTCTGCTCATGTTGAGCTTCTCATCCACCAGCGCTCCCAAGTCCTTCTCCTCAGGGCTGCTCTCGATCCATTCTCTGCCCAGCCTGGATTTGTTCCTGGGATTGCCATGACAAATACTGTCCTTTGGAAGAATATAGGAGTTTATTTAACATAACAAGTACTAGCTTAATGGAGCATACAAGCAAAGGGCAAGAAATAATGCAATGGAGTGACATTATAGTTACTGTGGTATAATTTTGTGATGATATAGTGGTTTGAATTAACTCTCATTAAATAATTTTCATTGAATACCTAAAAATCACAAGCATGCAACTTAGATGCATATATTTTGCATGTGCTGCTGTTACTTAAAATATTGTTGGATATTTTTTAAATTTTTTTTTTCCCCCGCTTCTTCCGCTGTGGTTTATTTGCTCTGTGATCCTCATTCTTTTTGTCTTCTTTCTAGCACACGAGTGTGGAGAACACAACTTTGCTCCAGCCCTCAACAACCTTTTCAGATGCTTCAACCTCAGCTACTAGCACCACCTCTTCAGTTGTCAGCATGGCAAGCAGTATGAACACTACAAACAGCCTTGGCCTGTGCGTTACCAGTGTGTCTATACCAGCTGCTACCACACGGACGGCTCCCTTAGTGTCTTCAGGTTCGCAATATTAATGGATCATGTGGATAGACAAAGGACTTCAGTCAGCAGGGCTGTCAGTTAAGCATCTTACCAGCCATAACTATGCTAAGAAATCCACACTCTTGACTAGCATTTTCAGCATGCTTTATTTGCTGGCTTGTAAAGTTGCCTGGTTTTGTGTATTTGAAATATTTGTTAAGTTGTTATGTGGTATTTATATAGCACATTCCATCCCCATAGAGCTTTATAAATAGACACCAGAGCAGTTCTGATTTTGGAAGTTCTGGGCTAGGAGATTTGCCCAGTTTGTATTCCAGGTTGTGATCAGCTCTTGGCTGTGAGTTCACATTAGCTTTAATTTCAATATTCTCTGTGACTTGAGTTCATTTGGCAGTCTCAAAATATACTACAGTGTCATCATTATATGCCATATCCCTAGTGCCACATCTACAGAAAGGAAAAAAGTGTCAGATGTCTGGGTCATTCCACAGCAAATAGCACTTCAGAAAAAGGGTCCACAGAGAGAGAAAGTGGGAGGCTTCTTGCACTAAAGTGGGAGCAATGCTAAATTTTCTCTTGTTTCTCTAATCAACCTGAACTGCTAAAAGGAAATCCTATGAAGGGAAGTGAATGATTTCAATATTAAGATAAAGCTTACTTACAGAAGGATTTCTCATTTCAAATTACCATACCTTTTTTACATGAAGTGTCTGATGACTGGCCCAAGGAGCAGGGACATCTCCAACCAGATCAGGTTGCTCAGAGCCTCATCCAACCTGGCCTGGAACGTTTCAGGGATGGGGCATCCACCACCTCTCTGGGCAACCTGGGCCAGTGTTCCACCACCCTCATTGGACCCTGTCCAACTGGTCCATGTCCTTCTTATGTTGGAGGCTCCAGAACTGGACGCAGTACTCCAGGTGGGGTCTCACCAGAGCGGAGTAGAGGGGCAGAATCACCTCCCTTAACCTGCTGATTTCAATCTTCTCTGCTATTCTCAGCTGCAATAAGTCGCCCACAAAAAAGTATGCTGGCAGCATTTAGTGCTTTCCAGTCTATTGCTGGCTATAAGGGGGAATGTGTTTTCAGAGCAGAAAATGAAAGGAGAGAGTTTGTGCTCTTAGACTGAGAACAATGCCTAGATTTTACCATCAGGAGAGGACTGAAGAAAGGAGAGGTTTCGGTAATTCTTGTAATTTACTTTGTCCAAGAGGATTACAAAATCAGACTGGTCTCTGATGGAACTGTTTTCAGTCTTAAGTAGCCTGTGCTTTCCTTTCCTTGAGGCATGGCTAAACTCTTCAGGCTGTTTTGAGCATTTTCATCAATCAGCACAAAATTATTCTTCATAGTTCTGCTCTTTAGAAACTATGACAGTCCAACCACCAGGGCTTGTGAGCTATCTTGTCTCAATGCTGAAGCCTTTTCTTTTCTAAAGGCTTGTTAAAGTGTCTGTATTTTGATTCCACAGGCAAAGCTCCCCCAAACCTCCCCCAAGGTGTACCACCCTTGTTACATAACCAGTATATTGTGGGACCTGGAGGACTTCTGCCTGCCTACCCAGTAAGCAATTTAATTGTTCCTGCTCTTGATTGCTTAACCCTTGGTGCATGTGGGCCCTCCAGACCTCCTGCTGTCTGTGCCAAGGCATTTCTGTTGGCACATGTTGCACCTGGAATTCTTGTTCCAAATGCTGAGGAATATATGAAATATATTCAATGGGGGTTTACTACTGCTAACAAACTGCAAAACTGTTGGTACAGACCTGATTTGGCTGCTGTTGAAGCTAAATATATGTGTTGCTATGGTTTTCAGTGGTATCAGGTTTTAGACCCTTTGAGTAAAATTAGGCTCATGCAGGTTTGTGTTATTGGAATAGATTTACTATAGTAATGGTTTAAATGTGCCATGTGTCCTGTCTTTCATGCTTTGAAAGACTGTATATAGCTTTTTGATGTCTGACCAGGATCAATGTAGTTTTGGTTATCTGTTTTTTTTTGTTTTTTGGGGTTTTTTTATCAGAAACTTTAATCATTTTTCTGTATCATACTGAATGCAAGGGGAATACTGTAGGTTGCTTTGTGGTCTATTCATCAAATCTTAAATCCTGCTGTTCTCAGAAGTAAAGATTGCAGCAAAGGCGGTTGTTGCTCCCAAATCTGAATACCCTGTAGATTTTTCACAAGCTGATGAATGATGCATTGGTGAAAACAACATTGAAGATGGGACAGTCAAACTCTTCTCACAGGAGTGCTGTCACCAAGAAACAACATCAGAGTGACAAGCCATTTTAAGCTTAGCTCTACTAGCTTTAAAATGCTACAGTGCACCATGATGGCAGAATGCAATGTATAGCTATACATCTTTAAAATAGAGTGGGCCTAGGTCAAACTCTGTTTAAAGCCCCAAATTGGTCAGTGTCAGAGAAAGTGTTATAATGATGTTGTATTTTTATCTGTCTTCAAGCAGATTTATGGTTATGATGATCTCCAGATGCTTCAATCCAGGCTGCCAATGGTAAGTAAATGGCTTGGTTTATTTAATTTTAAACAAGTTATCTTCATTGCGTACATGTCATAGTTCAGCCCTGATCAGGACCAGACTACACAGTCTCTCTCTCACTCCCTCCCCTCCCCCCTCCAATGGGACAGAAGGGAGAATTGGTAAACAAAAAAACCCAGCAAAAACATGTGGGTTGAGATGAAACAAGGAGGAAAAATAAATTTAAGAGCAATAACAGAAGAAAACAAAACAGTGATGCAATACAAATACAGTACAAAGGCTCACAACAAAGCTCCACACCCAGTTTCTTCCCAGGTAGCAGGAGGCTCCCCTCAGCACCCTCCTCACTGATACACTGAGCATGGTGTCCCATGGCATGGCACAGCCCTTGGGCTAATTTGGGTAAATTAACCCCAGCTGTTGGCTAATTAGTTAACTATCCCAGCTGGGTGCCCCAGCCATAGGGGCCACCAGCTCCAGTTCTCCTCCCAGCTCAGGTGAATGCTAACTCTGTCCTAGCCAGAACCAGGACAGTGCAACACAAATTGGTTCATTTGGCTGCATCAAGAGAAGCATGGCCAGCAGGTCGAGAGAGGGGATTCTGCCCTGGTGAGACCCCACCTGGAGTACTGTGTCCAGTTTTGGAGCCCCCAACACAAGAAGGACATGGACCAGTTGGAGAAGGTCCAGAGGAGGCCCACGAAGATGATCAGAGGGCTGGAGCACCTCTCCTATGAGGACAGGCTGAGAGAGTTGGGGCTGTTCAGCCTGGAGAAGAGGAGGCTCTGGGGAGACCTGATAGCAGTCTTCCAGTACCTCAAGGGGGCCTACAAGAAAGATGGGGAGAGGCTGTTCAGTAGGGCCTGTTGCGATAGGACAAGGGGTGATGGTTTTAAAATAGAGGGGGGTAGGTTTAGATTAGAAATTAGGAAAAAATTTTTTACGATGCGAGTTATAGAACACTGGAACAGGTTGCCCAGAAAGGTGGTGGAGGCCCCATCTCTGGAAGCATTCAAGGCTAGGCTGGATGAGGCTCTGAGCAACCTGACCTAGTCAGGGATGTCCCTGCTCCTTGCAGGGGGGTTGGACTAGATGACCTTTGAAAGGTCCCTTCCAACTCTAACTATTCTATGATTCTGTGATTTAATGGTGATTAAGAGCTTATGTTATATATTCTGTTTTTAAAAAATATCCACAAACAGTTTCTCTAGGTGGTGTAAATTGATATAGAGCAACTGTTGCATCATGCATTTGTCCATCTGCAAATTCTGTAAATAGGAGCAAGTGTGCTCTATGCTTTTGAGTGGAGGATTTTTTTAATTGTTGTAGCAACAGTACAACATCTTGTCAAGTCTAGTTGAAATTTGAGCATGAATGTTTTCTTTTACCAAGAGGTAGAGTTGAACAGCAAGTACACAAATTGACAGCCAGTAGGTGCAGCTGACAGGTTTTGGAGGTGCTCACAGGTGGAGATCTTCGCGTATACATCATGGCAAAAAAATGCAAGTGAGCTGCAGGAGGGAGAGCATACAAAGTTTTCTTCCTTACCTGGATCCAGAATGCAAATGATATGTGGGAGATGCTGAGCTCCCAGACAGATTTATAAAGAGCCTCAGCCTAGACTGCAGAAAGGTAAAGAATTTTGTTTTCAGAAAATTGGAATAAGGATCGTGGAGAGAGAGTTTAGTAGTATGCAACTGAACAAAGTTACTGGATTAAGTGATACAATGTATCCATAGAGGCAGAAATGGAGCAATGAGCAGTGATCTGGAAAAGTAGTATCATGGGATGAATGCTGTGATTAAAGGCCCAAGTCAGTACCAGGTCCTCCATGTGGAGTCAGGGGACAGCCAGAGTCAGATAGTCAAAAGTGAGTACAGGGATGTCCCAGACAAAACCCTGTCCAGCTGCACATCCTGAATTAAAAAAAAAAATAAAGTTGAGTGCATTAATGAAGATTTTAATTACCTGATGAAGGCATGATCCTTAAAAGAATTGTCAACTGAAATGAATAGGATTATTTTCAGAGCAGCAAAATGACAAAATATTTGCAATTCTGGGGCTAGGAGAGACATTGTGTGGTGGGTTGACCCTGGCTGGATGCCAGGTGCCTACCAAGCCACACTATCACTCCTCTCTTCAGCTAGACAAGAGAGAGGAAAAAAAATACAATGAATGGCTCATGGATCTAGATAGGACAAGGAGAGATCACTTAGCAGTTACTGTCATGGGCAAACCAGACTTGACTTGGGGAAATTAATTTAATTTCTTGCAAATCAAATCAGAATAGGATAATGAGAAATAAAAACAAATCTTAAAACCACTTTCTTCCCACCCCTTCCTTCTCCCTGCGCTCAACTTCACTCCTGATTTTCTCTACCTCCTCCTCCCGAGTAGTGCAGGGGGAGGGGGAATAATGGGGGTTGCAGTCAGTTTATCACATGTCTCTGCTGCTCCTTCCTCCTCTCACTCTTCTGCTGCTCCAGTGTGGTGTCCTTCCCATGGGAGATGGTCCTCCACAAACTTCTCCAATGGGAGTCCTTCCCATGGGCCACAATTCTTCACAAATTGCTCCAGCGTGGGCTTCTGTCTCCACGGGTCCACAGATCCTGCAAGGAGCTTGCTCCAGTGTGGCGTCCTCCACAGGCTCCAGGTGGATCTCTGCTCCTCCGTGGACCTCCATGGGCTGCAGGGGGACAGCCTGCTCCACCATGGTCATCACTACAGGCTGCAGGAGAATCTTGTCAGGAACGACTTCACTCTTCCTCCTTCTTCACTGACCTTGGCATCTGCAGAGTTGTTTCTCTCACATATTCTCACTCCTCTTACTGGGCGGCTACTTCACAGTAGTTCCCCCCCCCCCCCCTTTTTTTTTTTTAAATAGCTTATTACAGATGTGCTACCACTGTCACTGATAGGCTCAGCCTTGGCCAATGGTGTGGACCCGCCCTGGAGCCAGCTGGCATTGACTCTATCAAATACAGGGGAAGCTTCTAACAGCTTCTTACAAAAGCCACCCCTGTAGCCCCTTGCTACCAAAACCTTGCAAAGCAAACCTAATACACATAGTTACGCTGGTAGAGAACAAAATGTTTTCTAGGAGTGCAGTTCAACTGTTATTAGCCTGCGCTTCCTGTGCGTTACTCAATATTTTGTTGCTCTCTGAGCAGGAGTGCCTTTTCCCCATGTAGCTGTACTGCAGGGTCATGCAGGGGCTGGTGCAAAGCATGCCTCTTGGAGGGGAGGATTGGTTCTGAGAGGCCAGGAAATGAGAATTTTTGACACAATTTACATATTTGTGAAAGCAAATAGAAAAAAAAAATCAATGAGTAATACTAAAATGAAAATAAATATAGTAAATCGTATGGAGGAAAAAAAATTCTTGATGTATCCATTAAGTCCAACAGTGTAAGTCTGAAGAGAAGAAAATTTAAAGATTCATACCATGCATGTGTTGCCCTAGAATACTTATTATTGCAAGGTGTTTCCAAGCAACACAAGAGAGTTGTCTCTGCCTCTTTGCCTGAGGTGGCTGGAGAGCAAAGGAGAAACTCTCCTCCCGTAAGTGAAGGATCTATCATTTGGGCTGGCCTGAGCCCCTGTGCCTGGAGAGGAGGGGTATCAGAGAGTCCTGTGGAGAGGGAGCTGAGCCAGCTGATGTGGTTGTGGAGTTGTAGTGGGAGGAGGAGATGGAGGTTGCACTGGCTGAAGTTTTCAGGTGCCTTCCAAGAGCAAGGATGGTGGTGTGCTCGTGTGAGAGAGGCTGCCTTGTGTTTTCTGAAAGCTTTTGGAGCAGAGGAAACATGTGCATGGTAGTGGTGGTGGGCTGGGAGCCACAGCCTCATCAGGCAAGGTTGTGTTGGTGGATGCTGTGCTTGGAGTGCTAACACGTGCACGACACTTGTATAGTGCATAGGTGCCGTCACTGCAGGAGGTAGGCTGATGTTGGAGATCCATGGCTGGACCTTGTGCGTGTTGGCCTAGAACAGTTGGTGCTGCAAGGTGTTTCGAAGTAGCACAAGAGAGTTGTCATGACAGCTGTCTGAAGTGGCAAGAGTAGCCAAAGTCAGCCTAACGAAAGCGATCTCTGCCATGCCTATCCTTCGCAGAGTCATCAAATGGTTTGAGTTGGGAGTGACCATTAAGGGTCATCTAGCTGAACCACCCAGCGATGAGCGGGGCCATCTTCAACTAGGTGAGGTTGCTCCGAGCCCCATCCAACCTGGCCTTGAATGTTTCCAGGGATGGGGCATGGACCACCTCCCTGGGCAACCTGTTGTAGTGTTTCACCAGCCTCCTGGTAAAAAATGGCTTCTCTGTATCTCATGTGAATGTACCCTCTTTTCGTTTAAAACAGTTACCTGTTGTCCTATCGGTGCAGGCCCTATGAAAAAGTCCATCCCCATCTTTCTTGTAGGCCTCCTTTCTGTACTGAAAGGCCACAAGAAGGTCTCCCTGGAGCCTTCTCTTCTCCAGGCTGAATAACCCCAACTCTCTCATCCTTTGCTTAGAGGAGAGGCATTCTGTCCCTCTGGTGTTTGTGGCCCTCCTCTGGACCCACTCTAAGAGGTTCATGTCTTCATTGTACTGACCCGCTTCCAGAGCTGATCATCAGTCAGTCTAAAGTAGAGATGGAAGGTGGGAAATGTTGAGGAGACAGGGACTAAAGAGATCATTCTGCTGATGATGGGGAAACCAGAGAGGATGAGGAGAGTGCCTGCTTGGGGAGGTGCCAAAGAGAAGGGTGAGCCCAGGACGTGCAGAGCCCTGTTTGGAGCAGGGCTTGGCGTAGGTGTTGAGTGAAGGTGGCTTCCCCCCACCCTGGAGGCTCGTTCCTGTGCTTGTGAGACAAGAGGCACTGATATGCTTTTTTGCAACAGGTCTTTATTTTCTGTGGAATAAATAGGAGAATAAATAGGTAAAACCCATTGTCGAAATAAATAGGAAAAGTGTGATAAATAGAGGAGCAGTCAGTGGAGGCTGAGGGTGCAGGGCCGTTGGCTGTTCTTGCAGCAGCACTTGCTATGGGCCAGGGGAGGTGTGGGGACAGAGGAGGGGACAAGGTGGTGGTGGCGATGCGGGGCTGTTGGGCTAGTTGCACATAGTTTGGGTGAGGTTGTGCAAGGTGTTAGAAGCAGACGCAAGCTTTGAGGCAGACGTGGTCCCAGGTGCTGTGGTTGTGGGTGTGGAGGAATTGCTGGATGTCCCTGAAGTATTTGTTGATGCTGAGCAGCAGGTTGTGTGGCCCTTTTCCTTGGAAGAGTGTGGCGTGTGCTGGCAGGCATTGCTGGAGCTGCTGGATGTTGTTGAGGAAGTCATGGCATGCCTGGGTGTCCCAGTGGTGCGGGGTGGTGGGGCTGCTGAGGGTGGCAAAGAGGTGCTGGAGGATGCGCAGGGTGGTGACGGGAGCTTGCTGTGGGTGGCTGTTGTGGAGCAAGGTTACAGTTTCCGATTGTGGTTTTCACTTTTGACTGCTGGCTGTGGTAATCTTACAGAAGTGCATTGGTGGAGTAATTGTGCATTGGAAGGGGAATGACAGTGCTGTGCTTTGATCGTTTATTGGGAGGAGACTTTTTTGGGCAATGTTGAGTGTTGTGGTTCAATGGGGGATGTGAAAGCATTGGAGTAGCGATATATGGGGCAGTTGTGCCCTTTTTGTTGTGTGGTGGGGTTTGGTTTTTTTTTTTTGGTGGTTTCTCTTTTCCTTCCTGTGCTAGCTCTCATGCATGTTGTGTTTCACTGAATTTCCTTTCCTGACAAAGTCTGTTTTCCCAATGTAATTCTCCAGTATTGGTTGTGTGTTTTTTACTTTCGGCATGTTTGTCATATAAATCCATCATTTCTTTTTTTTTGTTTTGTGAGATATGTAAAATGATGTATTTCTCAGCAATCTCAGGAGCTACGTCTGGATGCCCTTTGAGGAGATTGCTTTGGGTTTAATCACTTCAGCACTTAATGTTTATTGATTAAGCTTCTACAGTCTCTCTGCTTCCCTTTCCTTGGTTTGAACCTCATTGTGATGATGCATCAGAAGCCTTGTCGAAGCTGTTGCTTATTGAACAATGAAGGAGACACTGCAGAAATATTTTTGCATAGGATGATTTTTTTTTTAAATCACTGTGCATAATTTTTTTTTTTCCATTTTAAAAATTGTTTTCAGTGATCTATTTTGCTCTGGAGGTCCCATGTGCAATCTGGTGCTGAGGTTAAGTGGTGTAAGAGGAGGTTGCTGATGGCCTTGTGCAGTGATGCTTTTGGATATAGCTCCAGGAATGGACATCCCACAACCTCCCTTAGCTCTCTTCTGATGTTGTATCACCTTCATGGTAAAGATAGCGTGTTTATTCTTTCTTGTTTGAATTCCCCATGTTTCAGCTTGTGTCATTACCTCTCCTCCTCTGTGTTTATGTCTGGGGAGGGTTTGCTTTCTTCAGCCACCTCAGAGAAGACAGATCCAATGAGATCCCCTTGCCTGGTGTCACAGGGCTTTTCTGGCTAGAAGGAACATCAGGAGGACTGTAGTACAACCTGGAAGTTGCATCTTGAGGGGTCCTGCTGTGTATGTGAATATATTTGGTCCTACTTGTTTTCTCGCTTTCCTGCTGCTTGGGAAGTGGCATTTGTGTTTGCACGGAGCAGTGTCCTTGGAGTGATGTGGTGGTGGAGGTGGTGTGACTGAGCATGGAGAACAATCTCTTTGTCCCCTGTGGGAGGAGGCCAAAGCTGCTGAACTTCTGCGTTGTCTTGCTTGGGCTTACCTTGGAAGGACAAAGCACCTGGGGCAGATATTTTTGGGGTGTTGATTTGAGGGCAAAGGAGCAGCTGGTGCTGGTGATGCATGGGCAGTTTCCTTCATGGGGAATGCTGTGCTGCTCTGTGCTGGTTGGTTTGGACCATGTTGGGTGGTGGTGTTTGGGGGATGTATCTTTTTGTTTGCTAAGGATGGGATGAAGAAGGCCTAGGCCGATGCACTCTATGTAGTGAGGCAGTTCCCCTTGGCCATTGGTGTGTGAGCACAGGCAGGAGCATCTGGGGCCAGTTGTTGTGGTTGTAGGAGAGCAATGAGCAGTCCTGGGCATGTCCTGTAATTTTCATGGTTTTCTTATTCTTTCTTGTGTGGGGTTGGTAGCACTGGGGTGTTGTTCCTTCTCTAAATCTCCACAGACCTCGGTGAGTCCCCTGCTTATCTCTTTGAGGTGCACCTTGTCCATGCCACCCTACTTCATTGCAAGCATTGCTGTGGCATTGCTGAATGGCTGTTTGTGATGGGGTGGTGGTTTGGGGGTGGCTTTCATGTCTTGGCAGTGGGAGAGGATTGGGAAGGGAGAGGGTGGGTGGTGGGAAAGGAAGAGCACACAGGGCAAGTATCATGTAATCTGAGTGAGTGTATGCTCTGAGGGTCCAGCATCAGCAGGAGATGCCTGTGGGCTTGAAGGACCATGGTGGATCCCTGAGAGTGGCCTGCTATCCAGAGCCTTCGACTGGGGCAGGAGGCATTGGTGAGACAGGCTGCAGGAGGGAGACTCATCCCTGCCGACCTGCAGAGACACTGTCTTTGTCAAATATATATGATGACCACCTCTTTTCTTTTTTCTTCTTTTTTCTTTTTGCAAAAAATCTTTTATTTCCAACAAGTGGATAAATAAATAAATAAGTGGATGGTTGGCAATATAAATAAATAAATAGAGCTCTGTGATAAATAGTTGTTGGCGTGAGAGTCCTGCAGTGGTCCACAGGGACCTTCCCCTCTATCTGGGGAGGTCACAGTCTGGACAGGCTGCATAATGCCATGAGTAATAAATACTATCCCTCTCCCCATTGCCTCCCATCTGTTCATGTGCGTGCAGCGTAGCAAGTTCCTCCTCCTTCTTTTCCAGCAAAGGTGTGGGTGCGCGAGCTGTGCCGCAGCCTGGATCTGGCCTCACTACAGTCATGCTCATTTCCCAGTCAGGCCAGGCTCCTGGCTGGAAGAGGTGCAAGTAGTGCTGAGCAATCCCAGGCCAGGCTGCTCCTGCCTCCGCTCAAACTGTGGCTGCTGGTATTGACTGAGGATGGGCCTTTGGCCTGGGTGGGTTTGGTGGAGGGTAGGAGCAGCTCAGCTCTTCATTTGCCGTATGAGTGTGTCCACATATTGGAAGCAGATGCAAGCTTCAAGGCAGACGTGGTCCTAGGCGCAGGCGCTGTGGTTGTGGGTGTGGAGGAATTGCTGGATATCCCTGAAGTATTTGTTGATGCTGAGCAGCAGATTGCGTGGCCCTTGCCTTTTGAAGAGCATGCTGTTGTCTGGCACACATTGCTCCAGGTGGTGGATGTGGTGCTGGATGTTGTTGAGGAGGTCATGGTGTGCCTGGGCGTCCCAGTGTTGCAGGGTGTTGAGGCTGCTGAGGGTGGCGAAGAGGTGCTGGAGGATGTGCAGGGTGGTGGCAGTGGTTTGCTGTGGGTGGTTGTTGTGGAGGAGGGTGTTGGGGAAGAGAAAGGGCGTGTGGTGGTGGTGGCAGGGCTGTGCCAGGCTGGGAGCCATGGCCTGGAGGAGCTAGAGGCTGTCCCAGTGTCCCAGGGGAAGGTGGTGGTGTGGGGCCACAGGTGGTGGCAGGCGAGGGCAGTGGCGAGAGCCATGAGGAGGAGCAGGAGGCATGGGGCACCATGCCGCAAGTGGGGCTGTGGGGTTGCAGGTGCAGCCATGGTGGGGCTATGGGTGGTGTGTGAGCCGTGCCAGGCAGGAGCCTGGTCAGGCTTGGTGCTGGTGCGGGTGGGTGGCTGAGCAGCTTTATGCAGTGCTGTGGCTTTCCTTTCATCATCATCATCATCTAGACAGAACTTTCCTGTTTCTGTTTTCAGTTTTGCTTTCTGTTTACTTTCTCCTGGAGCCTTTTGTTGTGCTTGTCAAAGTGTGAGCAGGAGGTGGCCCTGCCGTAGGGAAGAGGAGCTGGTTTTTTCCCAGGGCTGCTGTCGAGGTGCAGGGAGAGCCCAGCTCCTCTGTGGCTCAGCAGGGGATGTGAAAGCATGGTAGCAGAGGCTTTTGGGGCAGCTGTGCTGGTGATGCATTTCAGGGTTTCCTTTTTGTCTCTTTTGTGAGTGGTCTGTCTTGGTTTTTATTTTAGAGTTCCTCTACCTACCAACATCTATTTTTCTTGTTTAATGTTCTGATATTATTTGTATATATGAGTTAATATATGGTTTCCTTTGTTTCTTATTGACCAATATTTTTAGTTTGTCAGTCTTTTTCTTTTTTTTTCTTTTTTTTTTTTTCTTTTTTTTTAATTGATGTAAGAGCTTTTCCTCTCTCTGCATACATCTTGCAGAATACTTTTGGGGTCATCTGTCATCCTCCCACCCCCCAAGTTATTTGTCCTCAGCGTGTTAATATTTAGAAATAAATGCTTAAATGTCACAAAGGATTTTTCATCAATGATTGTGATTTCTAGATTTTGTGGGTTTTGTTGTGTTTTGGATTTGTTGTAGAAATTGGGCAACGTGGTGTTTGGGAGGCAGGAGCTAGTGGGAATATTTCTGTCTTTAATGTGCCAAGTCTGCTTACATCTAGAAAGTGAAAGTGGGCAGAGTCCCAAGTGCATGTCATCACTGCTTCCTGGGAAGCTTCCAGCAGCCAGAGGTACCAGTGGCTGCTGATACAGTGAGAATGGGAGTTTCCCCTGCAGTGTAGGAGGGAGTTCTTTTCTAGTTTAACTCAATTTCTTAATGTGTATGTTGATGATGTAAAAATCTCACTGTTTGTTATTTTGGGGTATATTACATTGGGATATGCTATCTTTCCTATTAAGTCTGTTGCAAGCTGCCTGTGTAGCAGAGATCTTACAGATGTCTTAGCTGGTGTGTGTGATACCTAGCAAGCTGCTTGATGCAGCTTAAATCTATTATATCAGATCACTTATCATTTTTCAGTCCTTTTCATTATCACTTTTTGAGTCTATTCCTGATATTTCAGTTTTGACTTTAGGCATCTTCTCCTGCATGCCTTCTGTAGGTCAGGAAATACTTGTGTTGTTTGAAAAGCAGACTATCTCTTATGATGTTTTCCTATGGGTGGGCATGAAGTGCAAAGATAACTGGCTTGCACTTATATTTTCTGATTTTTTTTTTTTTTTAATGTGTGCATGCACAGATATGTGGGATAGGGATATTCAGCACTGATGTGGTTTTCCGCTACCTGAGAGACAGTGGGAATAATTGCAATCCTTATACCCTGTTCTCGTGTTAATTTGGTTATATTTTGTCCAGTTTATATAGGGGAAAATGCTAGTGTGTCAGTTCCAGTTCATATCCACTGAATCCTGTTCAGATCTCTTCTCCAAACCTGCTTTTTGTGTCATTTTCCTCAGAAAGAGACAGGAGCGCTGCTTTTGAGTAACCTGCTAAGACTTTTAATGTGAATTTGGTTGTGTTTTGTTAAGTGATTCATGCCAGAGTTGATAAAGTGGAATTACCTGAGAAGGAAAGGATGATGAAATACAGCACCATTTCAAGTTACAGAAGGTGCCTGCAATACTAAATCTTTGCTGGGTTATTTCATGTTCAGTCATGGGGGATTGGGTGTAGGAAACAGGGGTGTGATGCACAGAAATGCAGCAAGGTGGAAGGTGCTGTCAACTCAGAGAAAGCATTTGAGGTGCTGGGGAATTTGAAGAGAGGAGTATGAAGGAGGAGGATGTTTTTATAGTGGTGGAGAATGTATGGAAATGGATATGTTAGTGGTTAAAGCATTAACTCTTGACGAATTAGAGGTAGTAGGGAGTAAACCATGAGAATTATGAGAAAAAAAATGCTTAGTAGAGTACCAGCCCCGCATGTGGAGTTCAACCGGAGAGGGAAGGGCAAACTTTTCTCTTTTTCTCCCAAACTGAAGACAAAATGCTACTTTGGTTTTGCTGACATTTCCTGTCGTCTCAGAGTGCAAGCTTTCTAGGGTGAGAACTGTCTTACCTTCCTGTAAAGGACCTAGAAGAATGATCTAGGGCAGTGATCTCCACCTCTTTTGATCACACTCCATCAGTAAAAAAATTGAGTGCTCACTCCCAATGTATTTTTATTTCTAAATTTATACATGTACTACTGTACTAATATGTATGTTATAAAACATACACAGAAATAAAAATTTTAAAAGGATGAGAGAAAGGTTAAACAAATACTTATTTTAAAATTTTATTAATAGTACCAAAACCATTTTCTTCATGCACCACAATGGATTGTCTTGCACACCCTACTTTGGAGACTGCTGATCTGAGGTTTCCTGTAACATAGTTTAAATAAATTTTCCAGTCATCAGATAGTAACTCTTTCTCCCTTTTAAAAATTTTTTTTTTAGTTTTTTGAAATGTTTATGCTGTTTTCCTAACTGACATTTCCACTTTTAGAAAACAGGCATGGTACAAGGGTAAAACTTTTAGATTACATACACATTGCGATTACAGTCCTGGCCTGACCCCAGGTGTGGTGGTTTAGCCTGGATCACCACACAGTTTCTCACTCACCCTCCCCCTACCCAGCGGGACAGGGGAGAGAAATTGGGAAGAAAGGAAAACTCGTGGGTTGAGATAAAAACAGTTTACTAAAAATACTAAAAACTACAAAGACAACAGGATATAAGGATATTAATATATACAAAATATACAAAATGAACAATGTACAATTTCTCACCACCCGATGTCCCAATGACCGACGCAGCCCGTCCTGAGCAGCGATCACAGGAACGACACCGAGCAGCAAGCAAAGGGGGGAGAGCAAGCTAGCAAGGGAGAGGGAACGATGCCAGCAAGCAAGAGAGATGGAAAGGGTGCCAAGGGTGCCCGCAAAAGAATGCCCGACAAGAATGTCCGAACAGAATGCCAGAAAAGGATGCCCCCTCCCATGGGCAACCCCCACTTCTATACTGAGCATGATGTTGATGGCGTGGAATACTCTCCTTGGTCAGTTTGGATCAATTATTCTGTCTGTCTTTCGCCCAGCTTCCCGCATCTGCGTGTTAACAAGACTTGGAAAGCCAGACAGTGTCCTTGGTCTCATTCACAACAACTTGTATCATCAGAATGTTTTTATCAACATTCTTCACACAGGAAATCCAAAACACACCAGCTACTGAGAAGAAAATTAACTCCATCCCTGCTGAAACCAGGGCACCAGGTCTTTGGCCCTGATGATCTGTTGCTCTTCCAGGTGTGGCATTGCTGGAAGATGATAGTTCAGAGTTGTGAGTTTGGAGGGGAAAATATTTAGTTATTGCCTTTAACTTACCATTAAGAGATGAAGTATTTGTATATAATATTAAAAATATATCTATAAAGTAGGTTTGTTTTAAGTTGAGAATTCACGTAAATCTTCAGCTCTGCTGTAGGTGATAAGGTCAGCTTCTGCCCAAACTTCCTTTAGTTCTTCCTTTTTAAATTTTCTTATGCATATAATACAGGGTTCATAAGAGCTGTCCAGCTCTGTTACAGTTTCAGTTATTAATAAATGATATTGTTTCTTTCCAAGGATTACTACGGAATTACATTCCCTGCAACCTTGACAGGCAGAGATGGGAGCCTTGCTAACAACCCATACTCAGGTGAGTGCTATTTAAAGATGAGGATGGTAAATGAGATGTGCTGGTTTCTAACTGCAGGTCATCCTGCTGCTGCTGAAAGAGCAATCATTTTTCCCTTCTGTAAGCAGTTAAACCCATCAGTCTAAACTAGTCGAATACAAGCAAGTATCTCCCTTTCAACCCTGACATTGATGTTTCTTCATGGTTTTGGTCAGTAATTCATACGTGACAACTTCTGAGACTAAGTTGGATAGCCTTTGAGAATAAGTGCAAAATTGTTACGAATGTAAACGGCAGTGTCATCTGGTGCCCTTCCCAAGCATGTACAGGTGCTAAAAAAAATATTCCATAGCTTAATCATTTTTAATGAAATTCAACTGGCTTATTTTCCTTTTTTGGCACTGGAATAGACCGCTCTCAGCAGCAACCTATATTTCATTATTGCTATTTTAGCACTTGTATGTTCCCAGCAGGAGCTGAATCTAGCAGGCTCTCCCTCACCCTGCCCTCCTCAAATCTAATGGACTTCATCCCCAAAAGAATGTGGTCTAAGAAGCCATTCCTCATTCCTGCTCTTACTCTTCAGTTATCATCATACAAAGATGACATTAATGCTATCAAGGATTTTCAGCCAGTGATTTTCATCCACTGCCATCTGATTACAGCTTAAAACTGTAGCCATAGGTGTTATCATTCCTATAATGCCAGTATTAAGTGTTGTCATACTTCTTGGTAACCAACACAAAGGAATACTGGTTGGGAATGAGATAGATGTGATTGATATGTCACCTCCCTAAAAAACATGTGAACATGCTGCTCTGTAGGCTGCCAGAAAATGCAAGTGTTAGGGAGTTTTTCTGCTTTGTAATCACTTACCTTGGGAGGCTGCTTTTGAGTTAATAATGAAATTTCCCTTCCTACTTCTTTAATAAGGTGGTCCATGATGCAAGCCTTGCTTTCCTGGCCTTCAGCTACTGTCTCCAGAACTTCAGTGGTGTGAGGAACCGAATATCTAACTAGTCATGCTTGACAAATAAACAGACATTGACAAAAATATGCCCATCGTTGCCTGTAAATCCTAGCTTACTTTCAGCCCAATGAAGCTTAGCTAATCAGTTTAACCTTCAGGAGAGTCACACTTTAACTCAACAACCATTTGCTCTTTGGCTATTTATCATACTTCTGCTTTTAGCATGTTTTATTGCAATGATCTGATAGTAATGAATCTGCTCAGACCATGTGAGATAGGTAAGTGTTGGTATCTCCATTTTGTCAATGGATTAGTCATGGTACAGAGTTCTGTGCTGCGAACAGGCAATGTCCCCGTGGCTGTCAGGAACAAAGACCAGGAGAGCGCTTCCCATGAACAACTGCAGGTTTTCAAGTGTAGGATGTGTGCTCTCTTCTGTAGTTGTCTGCTTGCATTCAAAGGATTTGAATCCTCCACTAATGGAGTAGCTTTGATAGCTTTTCTAATCAGTTTTCTTTCGCAGGTGACGTAGCAAAATTTGGCCGTGGGGATTCTGCCTCCCCTGCTCCTGCTACCACACTCGCCCAGCCGCAGCAGAACCAGACGCAGACTCACCATACAACTCAGCAGCCCTTCCTCAACCCGACTCTGCCCCCGGGGTACAGCTACGCTGGGTTACCTTATTACGCTGGTGTGCCTGGCATACCCAGTGCATTCCAGTATGGGCCAACCATGTTTGTAAGTGTGACAGCCTAAACTGTAACCCTCCTTTCATGCTTCTCTGGTTTTGCTCTCTCCAGTCCAAACCCTCTACATCTTGGAATCACAAGATGGTTAGAGTTGGAAGGGACCTTCAAAGATCATCTAGTCCAGCCTCCCCTGTCATGGGCAGGGACATCTTTCACTAGATCAGACTGCTCAAAGCCCCGTCCAACCTGACCTTCAACACTTCCAATGATGAGGCACCCACAATTTCTCTGGGCAACCTGTTCCAGTGTCTCACCACTCTTGTCGTAAAAAAGATTCTT
Source organism: Chlamydotis macqueenii (assembly GCF_036417535.1). Lineage (NCBI taxonomy): Eukaryota > Metazoa > Chordata > Aves > Otidiformes > Otididae > Chlamydotis > Chlamydotis macqueenii. The sequence continues at coordinate 33,221,717 of NC_141592.1, read as the reverse complement.
CCTTATGTCCAATCTAAATCCACACTCTGTCAATTTGAAACCATTGCCCTTTGTCCTATCACTACAGGGCATGGTAAAAAGTTTTTCTCCCCATCTTTCTTGTAGGCCTCCTTTAGGTACTAGAAGGCCACTATAAGGTCTCCCAGGAGCCTTCTCTTCTCCAGGCTGAACAGACCCAACCCAACTCTCTCAGCCTGTCCTCATAGGAGAGGTGCTCCAGCCCTCTGATCATTTTTGTGGCCCTCCTCTGGACCCATTCCAACTGGTCCATGTCTGTCTTGTACTGGGAGCTTCAGAACTGGATGCAGTACTCCAGGTGGGATCTCACAAGAATGGAGTAGTGTCATCTTCCTCACTCTGCAAGGGATCTCCAAAAATGTGCAAGCATGAAAAAATAGCTGCAATCCATTCCTGAAGAAAATAGGAAATTTAAAAGGCTAGAACTCATGGACTCCTGCACAGGTTACTGTAAATAGCAGACAGCTGCAGCTCATGGACTCAGTGTTCCTGAAAGCCCTTACCAGTCTCTGGAGAGTCAAGGGGAGACCCAGAGCTGAGTCAGTGAGCTGAGAGTGCCTAGGAAATCCTTCTGAGGATGGAGGAGACCACATTAAGTCAGAGAGCAGCGCTGGTAGTCTCAGGAATAAGAATGTTATTTGGTAAGAGGTGTAATGCTCCAGGCAGAAGGGTAGATGAGTCTATTTTAGGGCCATGTAGGACTGTTTTATGAAACAGCCTCAGGCAGGAGTTGGTGTTTCATTTGATTCTGGAGGGAGAGCACTGTGGTTGCTCCTTCTTGGGTTTGTGGGTAAGAATTTGCTGTTTAGAGTTAGTGTATGAAAGAAATACACAGCCTGTTCTGAGACAGCATTGCACTGCAGAGGTGGCTCTAGCAGAAAACCTGGGGCTTGCAGAAATCCACTACAGCAAGTTACTGCTGGAAGCGTGAGTGCCATGTCCCATGCCATCCCAGTGCTCCCAACTCCAGATTAAATTTCCAGTGTGAGGTGGAGGTGCCTTCCCTACTAGATGGCAGAGGGAGCCTGTGTTTTACACACCAACAGCACCTTTTGTTTCCCTTCCTTTGTCCAGGTACCCCCATCATCTGCTAAACAGCATGGAGTCAACCTGAACACCGCATCGACTCCTTTCCAGCAAGTGAGTGGCTATGGGCAGCACAGCTATGGAGCAGGTATGCTTACCACCACGCTTTTCACATAAGTGTCTACAGAGCTGCTTGCGCACTGTAACACCTTGTCTTGTACACACCGGCAGGCTATGATGACTTAACGCAGGGAACGGCAGCTGGAGATTACAGCAAAGGAGGCTACAATGGGTCATCTCAAGCACAAAACAAATCTGCTGGCACTGGACCTGGGAAAGGTAACACATGGGACTTCAGGGTGTTCTTGACTGGGATTTAGTAGGGTAAACTCCCAGTGTTGCCAGTGCTGTGCAGTCAGGGTCACAATCCAAGCTGTTTCTCCATCTCCCATATACAAAATGCTTTTTTAATGGCCCAGGTATTCCCTCTGAGCCTCATGGCTGAACTTTATGTAAAGATTTGTGTGGCTGATGCACAGCTTTGTCCACAGTTACACATGGGAGAAATGGTGACCTGTTTCCTTTGCCATGCTAGAGTGTCGTAGCTCAGCCCCTATTGGGACCAGACTACGCAGTCTCTCTCTCACTCCCCCCACCCTCCCAGAGAACAGGGAGAGATGATATAAGGAAAGAAAGGCTCAACGTTTGAGATAAGGACAGGGAGAGATCCTTAAAGTCACCGTTACGGGCAAAACAGACTCCACTTGGGGAAAACTATTCATTTATTACTAAAACCAGCAGGAGAATGAGACAGGGAACAAGATAACCTCCCCCCACCCCTCCCTCTTCCCAGGTTTAACGTTATCTCTACTACCTTCCCCTCCCGAGCAGCACAGGGGGGAAGAGGGAATGGGGGTTGCAGTCAGTTCATCACACGTTGTTTTACGCTGCTGCTTCCTCCTTGGGGGAAGAACTCCTCGCATTCCTCCCCTGCTCCAGCGTGGGGTCCCTCCCACGGGCCACAGTCCTTCGTGAAACTGCTCCGGCGTGGGTCATCTCTTCCACGGGTGCAGTCCCTCCAGAACGGCTGCCCCAGCGTGGGCCCTCCATGGGCCACAGCTTCCTTCAGGCCTCCACCTGCCCCAGTGTGGGGTCCTTCACGGGCTCCAAGTGGATCTCTGCTCCTCCGTGGACCTCCATGGGCTGCAGGGGGACAGCCTGCTCCACCATGGTCATCACCACAGGCTGCAGGGGAATCTTGGCCAGGAGCAGCATTACTCCTCCCCCTCCTTCTTCACTGACCTTGGTATCTGCAGCCGTTTCTCTTACGAGAAAAATTCTTCACAACAACAGGCAGGCAAATGCCTCTTAGGTTCTCTTCACATCTCATCTCCTCTCTACTTCTTGCATCCGGGCCGGGCCGAGTTGGGCCCAGTCGGCTGCCTGGCGGGAGGCCAGATGGTGAGGGCCGCAAGGCCCACAGGGCTCGTGCTTCCCCCTCTCTGCCCCCACTCATCTGCTTCACATCATCTCCCTTTTTTTTCTTATTTTCCCCCTTCTGCTCCCAATCGGCTCGGCCTTGGCCAGCAGCGGGTCTGCTGTAGGGCCGGCCGAGTCCACTGAACACAGGGGAGCAACTCTTAGCAGTTTCCTACAGAAGCTGCCACCGTAGCCCTTCCCCCCCACTAAATAAAACCAGAACACAGAGTTTTCTTTGCTGAAGAGCAGTGGTCATGCAGCAGTGCTGTATTTTTGAAGCCTAAGCAGTTGGATGCTGCTACTTAAATGGTCCTGTGTTAAATGATGACTAGATTTTGAGTTTGTTGGTAGGCACCTGAGATAGCCATGTGTTAGTGAGCAGGGCATTTCACCCATCTCTGGGCTGTTGTTTCAGCTGCTGTCCATACACCCTGTAACTCATTGCATTGTTTCATGCCTGGAAATGTTTCCTTTGTGACTCCAAAGGCTGAAGAATTTATACAGCTTATATGAAAGCTTTCTTCTGCACATGCTGGTTAGACCTGAGAAATGTATACTGAACTGCTTAGCACTAACTAGTTCATCCTTGGGCTTAAGCAAATTCCAAGCATTTGCTGTGCATTTGAAACACCAACTGGGCTGTCTTCAGCCAAGAACTGATCACATTCTCCTCTGTGGAGGAGCAATCCAAAAAAGAGCAATACCCAAGGAAGGGTACAACCTTAAAGCAGTGCACACCCTTGGAGTCCAGTCCTCTGACTCACTGGATCAGCCAAAGGAACCACTGGTTTTATTCTGATCCAAGTGAAATTATTAGAGCCATTCCGTATAAGAGTGTAAGTGGCTGGTTTGAGAGTTACCCCACTGGTGGGTGTTTCTGAGCCTATTGTGGCACCAGCCAGTCCAGGTAGAAGCCAGCCTGAATCAGTGATGCTCTTTCTCTTGGGGCAGAGGAGCCTTGCAGACCTCACCCTTCTGCAGTGCGTGAGAGGGTAAGGGCTCAGATGTGTAGCAGATGCTGAGTCTCATAGCTTGCTACTGGAAAGCTCTTGAATGCTGTGCTAGAGCCAAATGCATCCCTAATGCTAGGGAGAAGCTGGTCTTTTGTGAGCTTAAAAGAGTGTTCAATGCAGCCAGCTGCTGCCTGGTGAAGTGCATTTGAATCCAAGTGGTAACTGCTGGATCATGGATGTGGGTGATTTATCCCAGTGGGTGAGTTTCCTGCTTTGCAGCAGCAGTGAGGAACCAAGCCCTTTCTTCTGTTCCTGTGTGGGGGTGCTGTGGCTCTGAGAGCACAGAGAACCCTGCTGGGCTGGCTGGCAGCAGGACATGTGGTGGTTGACTTTCTCATTGTTGGTGGGTTTTTTCTGTTTTCCAGGTGTTTCTGTGACCTCAAGTAACACAGGTGTGCCTGATATCAGTGGCTCAGTTTATAACAAGACTCAGGTGAGCAATGCTGGACCCTCCTCCCTCGTGGCCCGAGGCCAGGCTGATAGCTGCCCCTGTGGAGTGGTGGGGCTGTTCCCAGACTGGTCAGTCTCAGGATCAGCAGGCTGTAGCATTTCTTATGCTGGCTCTGTCTGCTGTTGGAGTGGAGTCTTCCTCTCTGCCCCACCATTTCTGATGGCAGCTCCTGGCATAGGCACAGTGCTCTACACTGCCCACATGTGCTGTGTCCTGGGTCCAAATGAAGTGTGATGGCATCAGTGGTTTTAGTCAAAATAGCTCCCAAAGCAGGTGAGTCAAGAGGCTGTTTGCTTTTCACCAGAGACCAGTTAGAGCCCACACCTAACACCTGAGGGTCCCTGTCCCATACTCTCCTGTGCCTGTTGTTCAGTGTACAGCTTCCCAGGGAAAGCAGAAAGCACTTAGACAAGCTGTGGTGTGCAGTGGATGTGGCATCCACCACCTCTCTGGGCAACCTGTTCCAGTGTCCTAACATCCTCATTGTAAAACATTTTTTCCTAATATCCAATCTAAATCTACCCCCCTCTATTTTAAAACCATCACCCCTCGTCCTGTCACACCAGGCCCTGCTGAACAGCCTTTCCCCATCTTTCCTGTAGGCCCCCTTGAGGTACTGGAAGACCGCTATCAGGTCTCCCCAGAGCCTCCTCTTCTCCAGGCTGAACAGCCCCAACTCTCTCAGCCTGTCCTCAGAAGAGAGGTGCTCCAGCCCTCTGATCATCTTCGTGGCCTCCTCTGGACCCTCTCCAACTGGTCCATGTCCTTCTTGTGTTGGGGGCTCCAGAACTGGACACAGTACTCCAGGTGGGGTCTCACCAGGGCAGAGTAGAGGGGCAGAATCCCCTCCCTCAACCTGCTGGCCACACTTCTCCTGATGCAGCCCAGGATGCCGTTGGCCTTCTGGGCCGCAAGGGCGCGTTGCCCACTCATGTTGAGCTTCTCGTCCACCAACACTCCCAGGTCTTTCTCCTCAGGGCTGCTCTCGATCCATTCTCTGCCCAGCCTGGATTTGTGCCTGGGATTGCCATGACCCAGGTGCAGGACCTTGCACTTGGCCTGGTTGAACTTCCTGATGTTGGCATGGGCCCACCTCTCCAGCCTGTCAAGGTCCCTCTGGATGGCATCCCTCCCCTCCAGTGTGTCGACAGCACCACACAGCTTGGTGTCATCGGCGAACTTGCTGAGGGTGCATTCTATCCCACTGTCCATGTCGCCAACAATGATGTTGAACAGGGCCGGGCCCAGCACGGACCCCTGAGGGACGCCACTTGTCACCGGTCTCCACATGGACATTGAGCCGCTGACCACCACTCTCTGAGTGGGGCCATCCAGCCAACTCCTTATCCACCGAGTGGTCCGTCCATCAAACCCATGTCTCTCTAGTTTAGAGAGAAGGATGTCGTGTGGGACAGTGTCAAAAGCTTTGCACAAGTCCAGGTAGATGATGTCCGTTGCTCGTCCCTTGTCCACCGATGCTGTCACCCCGTCATAGAAGGCCACCAAATTGGTCAGGCACCATCTGCCCTTGGTGAAGCCATGTTGGCTGTCACCAACCACCTCCTTGCTCTCCATGTGCCTCAGCATGGTTTCCAGGAGAATCTGCTCCATGACCTTGCCAGGCACAGAGGTGAGGCTGACCGGCCTGTAGTTCCCTGTGTCTTCCTTGTTCCCTTTTTTAAAAATTGGGGTTATGTTACCCCTCTTCTAGTCTTCGGGGACCTCACCAGACCGCCACGACTTCTCAAATACGATGGCCAGAAGCTTGGCAGCTTCATCCGCCAGTTCCCTCAGGACCCGCGGATGGATCTCATCAGGTCCCATGGACTTGTGCACCTTCAGGTTCCTCAGATGTTCCCGAACCTGCTGTTCCGCTGCTGGAAGCACCAAGAGGTCAGGGGAAAAATTAAATGCAGTACTTGAAAATAAAATAAAATGTTGGAGGCATTAGTGCAGAAATATGGGTGAGAACAGGAGCTGAAACTCATCTGCTTAAGCACTCACAGATATTTGATGTGACTTGGCTTGCTCACAGGGTTGATGAAAGGTTCAGGTGATGTGTGTTTGGGCCAGTCTTGGTCTTGTCTGGTCACTGTGGGGCTGCTCACACCAGTCTCTGATGCTATACCCCTTGCTTCTAATGCAGACCTTTGACAAGCAGGGATTCCATGCTGGCACACCACCTCCTTTCAGCCTGCCATCTGCTCTTCTGTCGACTGGGCCCCTGAACCCTGGTGCTGCCCCGGGTTATGCTCCAGCCCCGTTTCTCCATATCCTGCCTGCGCATCAGCAGCCTCATTCCCAGATGCTACATCACCATCTTCAGCAAGATGGGCAGGTGAGTTGGCCCCTTCTGCCTCTACAGCGTCCCTAAGGGCAGATTGTGCCCAACTACATCCCAGCAAGATCTTGGGGGTTTTTGCTTTCCTCTGGCTTTTGTTTATTGGGAGAGGGCCTTGACAGCGATTGCAAACTGACGGACTCAATGCTGTTGGCCATCTTGGGGAGGGAACCTCATGAAGTTCAGCAAGGGGATGTGCCAAGTCCAGCCCCTGGGGAGAAACAACCCTACATATCAGTATATGCTGAGGGCCAAAGCAGCTGGGCAGAAAAGGCCCTGAGGGTCCTGGTGGACACCAAGTTGACCATGAGCCAGCAATGTGCCCTTGCCACAAAGAAGGCCAATAGTGTCTTAGGCTATATTAGGCACAGTATTGCCTGCAGGTCAAGGGAGCTGATCCTTCCCCTCTACTCAGCACTTGTGAGGCCACAGCTGGAGTCCCATGTCCAGTTCTGGGCTTCCCAGTACAAGAGAGACATGGACATACTGGATAGAGTCCAGCAAAGAGCCACAAGGATGATGAAGGGATTGGAGCACCTCTCCTGTGAGGAAAGGCTGGGAGAGCTGGGGCTGTTCAGCCTGGAGAACAGCAGACTCAGGGTGGGGATCTCATCAATGTATATAAATACCTGAAGGGAGAGTGTAAAGGGGATGGAGCCAGGCTCTTCCCAGCGGTGCCTAGTGACAGAGGCAATGGGCACAAACTGAATTACAGGAGGTTCCCTCTCAACATCAGGAAACACTTTTTTACCGGGATGGTGACCAAGCACAGGTTGCCCGGGGATGTTGTGGAGTCTCCATCCTTGGAGTTGTCTGGATATGGTCCTGGGCAACTGGCTCTAGGTGACTCTGCTTGGGCAGAGAGGTCCCTGCCAGCCTCAGCCAGCCTGTGATTCTGTGAAAAGGCCATCATGATGTGGGTGGAGTGTGGAGAGGTGGGCTGTGAGGTGTGAAGTCGAGGCAGGTGCTGCTGTCCCCTGGCTGTGGCAGGAGAGCAGGATGTGTGGGCACTTGTAACTGGGGGGGGGGTGGGGGGGGTGGGAATCAAGCATCCCCTTGCAGGTTGCATGTTGGCTCTGCTTTCTGATCTGGTTTCACCAGCCCATGTGTTTCCTTTCCTCATTATAAATGTTCTCTGAGAAAACAGTGTTCTGCCTTAAAGACCAGAAATAGGAAATTACTTCTCTCTCTTTGAAGGTGTGACATCCTTGGCTGGTGCACTGCCTCCGTTCACCTTCAGAGCTCCTCTCCTGTCCCCAGTCCTGCTCCTCTCCTTCCTTGTGCTTGAACCTGTCTTGGGTGGGGGGGTGGTGGGATGGTGAGTCCCTGTGCTTCTGCTTGGTGTCTCTCTGGTTATTCATCCTGTATTATGAGATGTGGAGATGTTGCAGAGCAGAAGCAGATCTGTTCAGGGGCAGCATTGCTGCATTGGTGGGTGTCAGGGCTGTCCCTGGGGGTAGCAGCTCTTCTGATGATGTTCACGTGGGCTTGTCTTCCTGGGAGGGCTGATGCCCATGTCTCCTCCTTTTCCAATTTCTAGGGTGGATCTGGTCAACGCAACCAACCCAGCACCATGCAGCAAAAGTCTCAGGCTACCAAAACCGCATATGGCACTTCGCCATACTGGACAAACTAAATCTGAAAAGGGGGAAGGGGGGGAAAGAATGAAAGGAGAGGAGGAGGAAAAAAAAAGAGAAAAAGCCAAAGCCCATTCCTGGAATTATTAGAAGTAACTGCTCAGCCAAACATCTGTGTGGGGAGAACGGCAGCCTGCTTCCTCTTTGAGTTGCTGTTTGTTGTATGTAATATATTTCTGTATGTATTTGTAAATGTAATAGAGCCTAAATGTGTGGGTTTTTTTCTGCATCTTGCAGCCTGTTTTATTTTCTTTGTAGGAAAACTAATTATTCATTCCCCATCTGCACCAGGGCACCCTTCCTTGGTTTTTTTTTTTAAGCTCTATGGGCTTTATAACTCTGTCAAAGACAAACTGTGCCATTTTTTTTTTTTTTTTTTTTTGAGCTAGAGCCCATTTATTTAATGTAGTTCTAAATTCAGGCAAATTAAGGAGGCCTGCCTCTTCCCCCCAACAAAGATTCAAGGTATGGCCTGTAGGTTTGATTTCTGCCCCAGCCCCTGGTATTGCTATTACTTTAAAGAGGAAAGGAAAGAAAAAAAAAAATTGTGGGCCTTCCCCTTTCTTTCATGTCCCCCCCTCCCTCTTGCTGTGGAAGATGAACTCTTGTGGGCAGTTTGGTCACTGTGGCCCTGAGCTTTCTATTTTTAATTTTTTAATAATAAAGGAAAAAAAAGACAGGGTTTTATTTTCTGTTTGTGGGGTTGTTTTTTTTTTCTTTTTTGTTGCCCTAGCAAGAGACTTTGGATGGCTCAGTGTCTCCTAGAACCTCCTTTGCATCATTTGAGGCAGAAACTTATGTAGCAGTTTCTTAAATAAAAGTATAAGCTGTCTTGTACCTGTTTTTTTGCCCTGAGCCACCCTGTTAAGGAAAGACAAGAGGTATGGGATGGAAACTTTACCTCTCCCTACCCACTTTTTTTTAAACAAAGACCCTGGAGGCAATGCCTGGTGCTTCTTGTCCTGCACCAGTTTAATTTCTTTTTAGCCCTTCCTCCACATAATAATGATCTGAGCATGTCACTGTTTTCAAAAGCTCCAGGAGCAGTTTTCCTTTTAGAATCTGTCCCTTTCCACCTGCTTCTGCAACAAAAGCTGGGCTGGGAGGGTAAGAGCAGCAGCTGCATCTGCAGGGGAGGCAGAATACCCTGACAAAGGTGAGTGCATGTGATGCTGAGAGTTCACAAGCACCTGCAGCAGGAACAGTGTCTTTCTTAGGCAGCTCCCTGACTCCTGCAGTAAGCATCATATCTCTACCGCTGGTGTCTGTCACATACTTAATTTCTTGTTTATAAAAAGCCACTGCTGCCTCACAGCTATAAGTAAGTAAGTCAGTCCTTGCTTGTGTGTGTTGTTATGGTCCAGAAACACTGGAAAGTGGCAAAAGGCAACAGAGGAGCTTTGGTGCCAAAGCACAAAAAAAAAAAAAAAAAAAAAAAAAAACCCCAAACAAAAAAAAACACCACCCTGCAAAAGTGGCAGCCAGGTTTACCCAGTGCTAGAGAACTGGTTTGGGTGTTTGGTTTGTTTTGTTTTGTTTTTTTTTTTTTTTTGTGGGGTTTTTTTGTTGTTTTGTTTTGGGGTTTTTTTTTTTTTTGGGTGGTGTGTGTGGTTTTTTTGTGGCTTTTTTTTTTTTTTCTTTCCTGCCTTTGATACACTCTTGCTGCTGGATGAAGCAACTACGGGCCTGAGCCAAGTCAGAAGACCCTCAACAGCACCATCACACTCAGTCCCATTCCCCAGTATCATGACTCCTCTTGGAAGGCAGCTCTGAAAGACATGGACCAGTTGGAGAGGGTCCAGAGGAGGCCACGAAGATGATCAGAGGGCTGGAGCACCTTTCCTATGAGGACAGGCTGAGAGAGTTGGGGCTGTTCAGCCTGGAGAAGAGGAGGCTCCAGGGAGACCTGATAGTGGTCTTCCAGTACCTCAAGGGGGCCTACAGGAAAGATGGGGAAAGGCTGTTCAGCAGAGCCTGTTGCAATAGGACGAGGGGTAATGGTTTTAAAATAGAGGGAGGTAGATTTAGATTAGAAATTAGGAAAAAGTTTTTTACGCTGAGGGTGGTGGAGCACTGGAACAGGTTGCCCAGAGAGGTGGTGGATGCCCCATCCCTGGAAACGTTCAAGGCCAGGCTGGATGAGTCTCTGAGCAACCTGACCTAGTCAGGGATGTCCCTGCTCCTTGCAGGGGGGTTGGACTGGATGACCTTTGAAGGTCCCTTCCAACTCTAACCATTCTATGATTCTATAAATGCTATGCCATCAGCAGTCTTCTAGCACCATACTGAAGCAGAAGCATGCAGCTGCAGCCCCTGGCCCAGGAAGCACCAACCCCCCCCAGCCTTGTCTGACCACTTCAGGAGCACCATGTTCCAGCCATAACAGGAAAACAGACAGCAGCACTACAGCAGCAAGAACCTGCTGCAGTCCTCTGAGACCATGGATCCCCCTCCCCCCTTTCTGACTCAGAAAGAAGACTAAATATAACAACAAAGCCCATACATGGTCTTTTGTGAAAAAATAAGTAAAGTAACTAACTTCTCTATAATCAGCTCATTCTTTAGTCTTGGCAGCTGTCAAACAGCAGCTTTAATCTCCCATGACCTTATAGATATTTATCTATATGTTATAGGCATTGATAGTGGAGCAGCACTAAACTTGAGAGTAGCTGGTTTTTTCCAAGCTTTAAATAAAAACCCATGCAAATAAACCAGCTCAAAGAACAGGTAAGTAAAAGTACAGGGCTATTTTCATTTCACATTTTTATTAGTAGACAGATGTGCAGAAAAGATAAAATAACTGCTGGAGAGGAAGATAACACAAAATGTTCTTTCTGGTAAATTATACTGAATAAAAAAAAAAAATCTGGGAATTTTAGCTAGTAAAACTACTAAGAATCTAGTGTACCCTGCTGCTTTCAGAATGGTTGAAAACTGCATTTGAAGGAGCTTGTAGTTACAAATGTAAACACTAATAGTGGCTGAGACAACATAAAAGGGTTAAGAAAGAAACCCAAATACACAGAGCAGGTAAACATTTTTCTGCAATTTCTTAAATAGTTTCAAAAGAAAAAAAACTACTCCCCCCCCTTCAGTTTATATCTATCTCAAAAAAACAAACAAACAACAACAAAAAAAAAAACCCACCACCACCACCAACCAGCAAGTCAACAAGCAATGACACTGCACAGGACAGTGGGGAAGAGAAAGTAGTCTGGTTACTGTAGAAGGGCTCAAAAGAGGTTGCTGCTTTGTCTTAAAAAGGGCAACAGAAGAGTCATGATAATGCATCTTACAACACCAAGCTTGAAAATACAAGTCACTGGAGTGAAGATGGTCAAAAATACAAGGGAAATCCTGAAAGATACAGTATCCTCAATTCAAACCAAGTCATCAGCACAGCCAGCATTGCCATACTCTTCTCCTTCACCCTCCCACCAAAAGCTGGAGGTTGCTGTCCCTGTCCCAGTGGAGCCCTAAGACCAGTCAGGGACTGGTTTGCCAACACCAGCACTGATTTTTTGGGGGGGGGGGGGGGGGGGGGGGGGGGGGGGTGTCCAGCTGCCTCCCCAAGTAACATGCAAGCAGGAGGGCTGATGGCTGCAGGGAGCACTATGGGACAAGGTATCACCACTTGGGCTGCCTTTACTCCACAGAGGGATGCACCACCAGCACACCCTGGGGCAGAGGAGCAGGGACTGTGCCTGCTGCATTAAGTCCCAGCCAAGCAACATTTTTGAAACACATATCTACCTTTTTTTTGCTCATTTCAAACAGAGCCCCACTAGCCTTCCCCCCCCCCCCCCCCCCCCCCCCCCCCAGCTTGCTCATTCTCATTTTGCTTCTGATGATTGCAGAACAAAAAGTTTACTCCTACCAAAGTGCCCCTTGAGGAACCACAACTGGTGATGTACCATTGAAAACCCCAAAATAAACAAAGAAGGGAAGGCATAAAACAAATGCCCACAGCTCTTATCAGAGTAACTGCCTCTGTACCTGTGGGAATGGAGGGTCTCGCCGAAGCAGGGCCAGCGCCTCAGATCTGCTCCTGATGGTGCCAGGGCTCAACACAGGAGGGCAGAGCTGGCTGCTGATCAAGGGATCATGCAAAAGGAATTCAGGCCACCACAGCCAAACACCAGCAGCACATTGCAATGGGGTGAGGGTGCTGAGGGACCAATTAATAGGGTTCCGCAGAGAACAGGATGCAGGATTGCCCTCCTGCCCACGAGGGAATGCCCTAAACTCTGACCAGAGCGCCAAAAAACATGCAGCAGGTCACTCTCAGTGCACCACTTGAAGCATGCTGCTAGTCTATCAATCAAATTGCTGCTGGCCTTCTCTACCAGCTCAGGCTCTGTGTACCCCTCTCCTGTGGGGTTGCACACTCACTCATGCCCCAGCCAGGGAAGCAGGGGAGAGCCCAGCACGCACACATCCCCACTACCCTGTGCCTCAGCCACAGCAGCCGCTACAGTCACAGGGACAGCCTGGCTGTCTCAGGCAGGCACCAGAGGCAGCTTTGACTTCTGTCCGCTCTGCAGGGCCCACAGGGCTGCAGCAGAGCTGCATTTACCAACCCATGACCTACATAAGCAACAGGAAGAAGGCTCAGGCCAGCACTGGCTTTGGGCTGCAGAAAGCAAGGGCTGCTAGTGAGCACTGGGGCAGGAGGCGCTGTCTCCCACTGCCAAAAAAAAGTTCAGAATGAACACCACCCCATTTGGCAGCTGGCACTAGATCTCAGCAGCACAGATAGATAAACAACTGAACTTTTTCAACCCCAATCTAGTCTGAAAAAAAAAAAAAACAAAAAAAGCAGCAACCCAGGGCTCAGTTGTACAGATGTGAAGTGTTAAGTGTTTATTTTAGGGTTCATATCAGAAGCCTTTTTCAGAGACAAAGGTGACTGTGCCCTCTGGGACTCCAGGGGCCAGCCATTTCCTAAATTGAGAAGGCTGAAAATGAATACTGTACTTCTCCGTGACATCCCATCAAGCTCAACACAGTAGCTTTACATTCTCCACTCTGCACCTTATAAAGGAAAAGCCACCACCACAAGGCTAAACGAATGTACACACGCTGTTATTGTAAATGGAGCAGCTAAACCTTGGCAATTATTTGCTTTGTGTGGATTTTTTTTCTTCCCAGTAAATGCAGCACTTGAGCTCCTGAAAACCCAGCTTCCAATGGGTTTGTTCCAGCTTTAAATACATTAAACATCTCAATGCAGGACTGTATTTAATTCAAGAATCTAAACACAGGCAAATCTGTTTCGCTGTGAGCATTTCAGAAGTGAAAAGGGGAGTCTCCTTTTTAAAAAGAATTCATAATATAGTGATGAAAGGGTTAAGAATGCAAGAATTCAGACATTCTGTGGAGGGTCTCTAAGAGGTCCATAAAAAAGGAGCAAACAGATCCATATAACAGGAGACAGCAGGAGATCAAGTTGGTTGTTTTTTTTTTGATCCAGCACCCCCACACTTTTTTGCTGGACTGCTGCTAGGTTACTGCTGCTCCCTTCTGGCCTGAGTCAGCAGGGCAGTACAGGGGCAGAGGGAGCAGGTCACGACTCCTCATTGCCAGAATCATCATCATCATAACAGTCGGCATCCTCCTCCTCCTCATCTTCATCATCAATGTCATCATCATACAAGTCGTCATAAAGCAAATCTGAACTGTTGTCATTAGAAGGCACTTTAGTTTTGATGCAGTACTCTGCCAGCGTAGTGGGGACCTTCACGCCATCCTTCTCTGCCTCGGCTTTGGTAGCCAAAACCTGTTTCCTGTGGGGAGGACAACACAGCAACATGAGCAAGGCTGTGTCCCAGCAGCAGCGTGGCCCAACTCCCAGCCTCCCAACCAGCCCCAGCTGCTCAGAGTCAGAGCTGATGTTTGGCTGAAGCACCACTAGAAACTGATTTAGTTCCTGAAGCCCCAGGGCTTGGGAGCACTCCAAGGGTGTTTGCAGCACACATGCTCTCAGCAACATATGAAATCAGTTATTCTATAGGACTCTGCATTAGAGACCTGCCAGAGCTCACAGCAAATGTCATTATGTTCGCTACAGAAGGGATGGTCAAGGATTTCCTGAGATGACTTACTGACTCTGACACTGATTGAAACTACTCCAGTGTGCTCAAAACTGCAATTCCCACAAGCATTTGGCAGCTGTGAGCTCCCACTGGATGCTAAGAGCAGTTGGAGCACATGTCTGCACACTGAGACGCAGCCATAACCCCAGCGCTGCCTGGGGCTGGCAGGGGACAAGTGTTTCCCATCACCCCAGGACAGGCTCTGGCTGCTGCCTCCCAGCAGGGAGGGGAGCAGATGGCAGCCTGCCCCTTCACCCCCACCTGCCCATCAGTCTGCCACACTCTGTTTATGGAGTACATCCAGCTCCACTGAAGCCAAGGGAGCTGGAGAAGACTAAGAACCTCCCAGCAAGGCTTTTTGCACAGCTCAGGTCAGCAACTGGCTGTCCTGCATAGCTCCAACCAGGGCTATATCCTGCATGCCCAGCTAGCAGAGTCAATGCAGATGTGGTCTTGCCCCAGGCAAGCAGGACAATGGTCCCACTGCAGTACAAGTTGCCCACCACTGCTCTACAGCAACCCTGGCTCAAGTTCACATCATCTCCCTACAGCACCTGATGAACCATGAACTTCTCAGTGAGACTGAACAGTACAAAGCTGAGTTTGATTAGCTGGAAGCAAATGCTTGCCAGATTCCCCTGATATTCCTTCAAATTGGAGGGACAAGATTATGATTCATGAGTGCATTAAGCACAGAATTAGTCAGATGCAGTCAGTTTGAATTACATCCCAAGCAACGCAGGCAGCGCTCAAAGGCAAGTGGGGACTTTAACTAGGAGTTACTAGGAGCCAATAGGCTTTGCAGAGCATCATGCCAGATTAGTCTGGAAAAAAAAAACCAACAAAAAACCAAACAAACAAAACCCCCCAAAACCAACAAACAAACAACAAAACAATTCAAGGACAGATCAGCCCAGTCCCCCTGCTCCAGAAGTCTGCACTGCTTCTGTATGCTGAAAAACCTAGAGGGACCAGAAGTGTGCGCTTGGAATAAGACGGCAAAATTCATTTCCAAAGAAGCAAGGACAGTGAGAAGCTGGTTTCAGCAAATTCTGCAAGCAGCTTGTTTCACAGGATTCAAAGCAGGAGGCTGGTAGCACAGCATCACACATGGCAAAGCTTACCTTATGATTTCAGCATACTCCTTGTCTTTTCCTTTACTGTCCCTCCATTTCCTGAACATGACTGATGCATCCACATTGGCAGGAGAGAATGTGTTGGGCTCATTAAGCAATGAGATTACACTCAGTAAGATGGTCCTGAAAAAGGTAATCACAAGAGCAGAGTCAGAGCTAACACATTCACGGATTCTGGATGCCGACAACTTCTTTACGTGATGCATCAGAAACTTGTTTAAAGTCAAAACTTAAGCCAAGGATAATAGTTGAAATAAGAGCAGATATTTATGAAATTCAGACTCTGGCCATCGATGTAGGGAAGGTGATGCAATACAAATCTTGAAGACCTAATCTGACTACAGATCAGTGTTTGTGCACATACTTGGGAAGAGGTGGCAGCTAAAGCTTGGATCAGAACTGAACTCAGCTTGTCCACACTGCCCATGGATTGTGCAGGGCTGGAAGCCTGCTTGGTGAGCCTGTTCCTGATGATATTTGGCCTCCCAGCAGAAAGCCAGGCTTTCCACCTGCCCCCTGCATAGGGAAGAGGACCACTGTGACCTAAGACCATCAGATGAGGCCACACTGCCTTCCCTGCCCCACTGGGTGTTGAGAGGTTAGAGCTGCAGCCAGGTCTCTCCTCTCCTCAGCCCCTGCACAGCTAAGGCTGCCGTAACAGTACACAAGCACAGCAAAGGGAAGACAGCACAGATGTTTTCTAATACCCAGGCAAACTGCCAAGGGCCCAACAGGATTCAGCTGCTGGTACTTGGCAAGTCCAGCATGAGCCAGACACACAACCCCCAGCAGACAGAGTGCTTTCCTGGATTTCTAGCAGCAGCACAGAGCTGCTAGCTGCCCCACTCCACTGGCATTTACCAGGGGCAAACACCACCTCCTTCATCCAGAACTCTTGCATTTTCTACAACCCTTTGCACTTCAGAGATTCACCCCTTCGCTCCTCACACAGTGCCACAACCAGCACAAAACTCAACAGCAATTCACATCAGGCAGCTCCACACACCCAGCCACCTGGCCGTAGCTACCACCGCAATGGCTTCATTTGTCCAAGGTGGTCCTGCTGGCAACAGCTTTTGATTTAGATGGAAGGGAAGAACAAAGACAACAAAAGACAAGGAATAAGCCTTGAAATACAGCAGTACATAGCAAGTGCTTTGCAGAACTTGATTAAAGGAGACTACAGCCCCAGCTGTACTTGCATTGATTTAGGGGCACATGCTGAGCACATCTACCAGATCCTATATCCGGGATATAATTCCAGGAAGTACTTGGTCATTTGTATGCTGAGTTTCTTGAAAGGTTTTGAAACTAAACACTTGTGCCTGGCCAGACTGTTCTACAGTTTATTTTCCAAATTATATGATTGAAAAGAAAAGACAAAAAAAAAAAAAAAAAAAACAGCAGCAGCTCTGGAAAAAACTGTCTGGTCAGACTGGAATGATGGGTAGGAAAGAGAGAGTCTTCTACTTCATCACAAGAATTCTTTTAAAAGCTTTTGTTTCTCAGCAAACAGGCTGTAAAGCCAGCATGTCAGCTCCAGCATCATCACAGCAGCCTTACCACAGAGCAAGCAAAGTCTAGGGAAGGTTGAGGACAGGAATTTGTATCTGGATTTAGCATCTGCTTTACTACGCTTCCATCAAAGTGAGGAAGAGATTGGTGCCCCAGACTCTGAAGTCACTGCAAAGCTACTTAAATACACCAAGGCAACTGTTTATTAGAGGTGACTCTGCATTTTTCATTCCTGACTAGTGTGTTGTATCAGCTCCATCACTGCCCATACCTTAAGAGCTGGAGAGTCTGCCCTGACTCAAACTCTGCTACTGTGGGTAAGGTACAAGGTGTACCCCTTTTAGGTAGGTGAACAAGGTACACTAACAAGAAGGGAAGCCAGCACATAGGATCTGACAGGACCAAAATCACACACACAGTTGAACCATGTGTGACGGAAGACACCCTCAGCATCAGACAGGCTACAGCCTGACCCTCTGCAATATTGTCAGGGATCTGTTTCTCTCTTGGGCAAGGTTGTTCCAGCATGTTGCTTCATACAAGTTGTTTGCATGACAAGTGGGGATTTTAATCCTGCTTTCTTACACCCCTCCACTCCACTCTGGGGAACAGTGAGCTTGTCAGCTGCCATGCCACTTCATTTTAAGTGTTTACAGTGCTGTTGTCTTTAGAGAAAGTCCCTCTACATCCCTTTATCAGAGAAGAGAAGCCAGCAGAGGCTCAAGAAAACAGACCTGTTAAGTGCTTTTTTCTCTCCATGTATCAACAGAAGGCTCAACCACAGATGAATTTCATCCAAAACAGACATTATGTAGACAAGCTGGGGCTCCCAACCAGCACATCCTGCTATATACCTTGTTGAAAAGGATTTTTTTTTGTTCTAGCTGCTACTCACTATCATAGCCTCTCAGAGCCACCTTCAGAGGTGTACTGACAGTCATGTTAGTGCACTGAGCTGGTTGCAGAAATTGTCCAGATCTAAAGGCAGTCAAAAAAAGCCAACAAAAAAAATGGGCATCCTCATGAAACAAAGTGAGACAGGGCATGCCTCAACATCTACCAACATCTTGAATATTCTGCTCAGTTCTGGCCTGTATACCTCAAAGGTGAGAGTGAGACCAGGGGAGATATGGAGAAAGGCAACTAAAATAAACAAAGAGCCTCAACTCCAGAGCCTTGCCACCACTTCCTCAGCTTTATGGGACTTGGGAAAAAGCAGTATTCTCTGCCACACAGATCACAACTGCATTCCTTCACATCTTGCTGGATGTTTGCCATATTCACTTATACCTGCCTTATCTAGCTCTGAGTGATGAGAAAGTACATATTGACTGTGTTTAAAAAAACAAACAAACAAACAAAAAAAATAATGGGCATGCTTGACTCACCTCTGTGCCTGGCAAGGTCATGGAGCAGATTCTCCTGGAAACCATGCTGAGGCACATGGAGAGCAAGGAGGTGGTTGGTGACAGCCAACATGGCTTCACCAAGGGCAGATGGTGCCTGACCAATTTGGTGGCCTTCTATGACAGGGTGACGGCATCGGTGGACAAGGGACGAGCAACAGACGTCATCTACCTGGACTTGTGCAAAGCTTTTGACACTGTCCCACACGACATCCTTCTCTCTAAACTAGAGAAACATGGGTTTGATGGATGGACCACTCGGTGGATAAGGAGTTGGCTGGATGGCCCCACTCAGAGAGTGGTGGTCAACGGCTCGATGTCCAAGTGGAGACCGGTCACGAGTGGCGTCCCTCAGGGGTCCGTGCTGGGCCCGGCCCTGTTCAACATCTTTGTCGGCGACATGGACAGTGGGATAGAGCGCACCCTCAGCAAGTTCGCCAATGACACCAAGTTGTGTGTTGCCGTCGACACGCTGGAAGGGAGGGATGCCATCAAGAAAGACCTGGACAGGCTGGAGAGGTGGGCCCATGCCAACCTCAGGAAGTTCAACCAGGCCGAGTGCAAGGTCCTGCACCTGGGTCGTGGCAATCCCAGGCACAAATCAAGGCTGGGCAGGGAATGGATGGAGAGCAGCCCTGAGGAGAAGGACTTGGGAGTGCTGGTGGACGAGAAGCTCAACATGAGCCGGCAATGCACCCTTGTGGCCCAGAAGGCCAACGGCATCCTGGGCTGCATCAAGAGAAGCGTGGCCAGCAGGTCGAGGGAGGTGATTCTCCCCCTCTACTCTGCCCTGGTGAGACCCCACCTGGAGTACTGTGTCCAGTTCTGGAGCCCCCAACATAAGAAGGACATGGACCAGTTGGAGAAGGTCCAGAGGAGGCCATGAAGATGATCAGAGGGCTGGAGCACCTCTCCTATGAGGACAGGCTGAGAGAGTTGGGGCTGTTCAGCCTGGAGAAGAGGAGGCTCCGGGGAGACCTGATAGTGGTCTTCCAGTACCTCAAGGGGGCTACAGGAAAGATGGGGAGAGGCTGTTCAGTAGGGCCTGTTGCGATAGGACAAGGGGTAATGGCTTTAAAATAGAGGGAGGTAGATTTAGATTGTTGTCATGAGTGGCATGAGTATAGACTGTTTAGTACACAAGCATGCTCCCCTCCCACACCTTCAGCCCTGCTGCCTCCTGTCTGACACTCTGGAGCCTTGCAAAGCCAGATGGGACCTCAGTAGGGCACATATCTATCAGCACTTAGCCCAACAGGTGATTCTCATAGCAGGCTACCAGTTAAGGACAAGTTTTATTTCTGCTTGCTGATACAGCTGAGGAATGTTTTATCCCCAAATATCACCCTTAAGCCCAACATGTTCCAAGAGAGTAAGCACCAAAAACTGCACCATGGTAAGGGAGAGTAGAAATCGGAGAACTAGCACCATGAGAAGTTTCATGTCAATCTTTAGAGTTGTATATAATAAAATACTCAAAATATGTGTGCAATATAAGTAATTAATGCCCAAAGCTGTTTCCTAACAGCTAGCTGAGGCTTGTCATCTAGTCCTAACCATATCAGATGTATGAAAAAACAGTTTAATAGCCATGTGAGCAGAGGGACAGGTGAACATAACTTACTACTTAAGCTCTCCTTTCCTTTTTAAAAATCTGAACTAGAACTTTGAGAGGTTGTTTCATACTCACTTGTACTTGGTAGAGATGTATTGGATAATGTTTACCTCAAGCTCAGAAGGTCAGATTACCAACTCTTCTAACTTCACACAGTTAAGACACCATTTCTCTTGAGCCTTTTTAACCTTGAAGTAGCATGCTCCAGGAGGAACATCAGTTGTAATTTGCTGACTGCTACAATTTCTAGTCTCCTGCCACATTAGCTCTAGTTCAGCACTTTGCAGAGCGTGAGTGTGTGTTACAATCCCATTCCAAGGGTTAAGAATCCAATAAATCCCCCTTGCTAGATATGTGCTATGACAAAGGCTCTTATCAAATAGCTTTCATCTAACTTGGCTTCATGAAATTCAAGTCAAACTATCAGACAACCCTTTTCAAATCATTGCACTAACCTCAGATGTGCTGAGATCTCCAGCTGGGTTTATCAATAAATAACTGACATTTCAAGCTGGGGAACCAACATCTAATAAATCACTCAAAGCAAGCACAATTCCGTTATGATATGCTAAAAATCTACAGGCAGTTATTTTAACTTTAATCTGATTCATTATCCAAATAAAAAGTTAGAACAGGAAGTACCTTAAAGGTTTTTCTACTACATCACTCACTACTCCTGCTGCACACATCACTGAGCTGCTACTTGATGAGTTTTATCAGTTCTTTACTGGCAGAATCTTGTAAAGAGAATGAAATTCAGCTGGTGTTTCAAAAAAGTGGACAGGTTAGCCTTGAATGCCTCTGGTACTTAGTGATCCTTCAGCTTTTTGGCAGGAAGAAAACTACCTGGCTAACTGCTCAAGATACCACACTGCAGGACAGGAGACAGAGACAAATAGTGGAAGGCAAACAGTAGGTAGGATTACACAAAGTTACTCCTACTGGGCCTGAATACTCAAAAATGTTCCTTACCCCTAGTGGTATCTTGGAGCAGTTTGAAAAACCTAAGCATAAGATAACATGGACTAGGAAAGGCTAAAACGTTTGAGAACTTGCTTTAAAAAGCATGAAACCCTGTGAACAGGGCAGAAGTCTCCATATTGTTAGCCCAGCATCAGGACACATAGCACTCCAGTATCTTCAGACAACTTGGCAAGTCTGGTTCCCACTCAATTTAAATCTGAAAGCCCCCAAAGTCTTTAATTCCCTTCCAAACCTTTCCCAACATAGGCTTTAGTCTTGGAGAGAGACAATAGGCCTTTGAGGTTACCTTTGTACATCAGATTCACATTTACCTGACATTTTGGGTAGGGTTCCACCTCTCAGATGGCAGCTCTCCACTTTGTGGGTCATCTACAGGTGGGTGAAGAATTGAAATACATACATCTCCATTCTGCAAGACAGAAACAAAAGTTGAGAATAGCCTGGCTTAAGGTAGAGGTCCGATGACTCAACTCCACCACTCTGGCTACGTTCTGAACAGTTTAACCTTGTTGATATGAACACCCCAAGTGCCAGGAGAAATATGCAAGAACTGGAAATGGTTCTCAATTCTTTCCGGGTCTACTCTATTTATATGCTCAGAAGTTTCCCTTGCTAAACAGAGTTAGTCTGTGAATTGGTACAAAACAATCTCAAGTCAAGAGGTTTAAATAACATAGCAAAGCAAGCAAAACTAGTAATAAAGTCACATAAAACTAAATTGGTCTCCAGGTAGCAAGTATGTCACAGTGATGGAAGTGAGCTTTAGTCACAGGAGATCTAAGTAGGGTTAAAAAAAAAAAAAAAAAAAAAAAAATCTTTTGTTCCCTGTGGTAGCCTACAGGAATTTTTGAATTGAAGGGTTTAGCACTCTCTACTAGCTCAGGTATCAAAACAACGCTTCTCCTGGGACACAAGGAGGTTGAACAGATAGTGCAGGGCAGGCTTATACTGCTCCCCTAGGACACAGCTGTTTGAAATATACCAGATGAAAAAGCAGGAAATACTCTCTGAAGGTTTCACTGAAAATCCCTTCCAGCATACAAGAATATTTTGGCAGCATATGGAAAGCCATACAGCCACATAATCCTCAATTTGTGTTTTACTCACCAGTGTTATAGCCAGAATACAGATTTAAAGCTCCATAATGCCTACCATTTATAAACACTTTAAGAAGCCTGTAAACCTATTTCTCCATCAGCAACAGCACTCTGACACGATTACTTTATAGGAGTGTGGTAGCAGTATTCACCACAGCTGATATCCTCCAGGGGCCTTACTGCAGGACAGGGTGAAGGTGCAGGTGGGGCCTGAGGCTGACCAGCAGATGTTGGCCTCTGCAGGCCCTCTTGGCTTGCTGCCTCTTGCAGCCAGCTACTGCGATGATCTACAAGTTCCCAGAGGCAGCCCCATACCTTCAGGTGATGCAGCCCCAGCTGACAGGCAGCACTCATACTGTCCTTTGTCACCCTGACTCAAGGCGCAGGTTGATGACAGGAATAAGAGAAGCTGCAGATCAGTTCTGCTTGATACTGCAGGCTGGCAGCTCCCCACACACCCGGTCTCAGCTATGCCCTGAGGAACCTCCACAACACCGCTCAACACACAGGAGCCAGAGCACAAAGTAGTGCTGCTCACAGCAATAGCATCTGTGCCTTTGAGCCCGAGACAGTGATCACAGCTACAGATAGCAGCAGCTCACCTGAAGGGCCTCCCAAATATTACAATTCACCTTGATTAACAGTGACATTTGTTTTGTAGACAAATGAGATCTTACTTCAACATTGGATGCTTGTGATCAGTACTCAGATTTCAGCAGCTCTTTAACCCTGCCAGGTATGCTGATCTAGCAAGCCTTCATTATTTTGAAGCAGGTTTTTGTCAAGAACACAACTACACACAGCAACATAGCACCTGGAGCTGCTGAATACCCAAGCGCACACTTATGTTGCTGGAACAGTTTGCCCTAACAAGGCAGTTTCCTTTTTGGGACTCCAACAGGCTTGTGCAATCTAGAAATATTTTTAATATAATTTTAAGGTGAAGTTAACCTTACTAGTGTTTGTTAGATTATGTTCACAACCTATTGTGGTTTTATTAATAATTTCCACGAGTTTACCCAGTTTTTCCTTTAACCATCTCCTGGGAGAATGCAGTGCTGGTGGCTAGGAGAAAGCATCACAACACTTGGGGGAAGTTCCTTGAGTGATCAGGTCAGCAGCATGTGGACGAGCAGATATTTCACAATATGAAGATATAGAGGGAAGCAAGGATGTGAGAAGTTTCCCTCTTGCAACAATCAATGTTACATGTTTGGAAATTCAAGCAGGGCAGCACTGCATCACAGTCTGGAAGGGTAAAGGTGTCATGGGGCCTGATGAGACCAGCACAAGGTTTTGGGGATCAGCACAGTCAAGGGGAGAGCCTTTCCCTATGTAAGTTTTTGAAATATATAAACAAGAAGGATGGAGTATTCATCTGCCAATGGGAAACAGCCTATACCTTCTATTAGCAATGAGAACTGTTATGTAATAAAAATAAAAAAACCAAGTGAATGCAGTTTTACCAAAATTCATCTAGATAACCCAAGTAAACTAGAGATGGGGAAAACCACAAAAGTTACTCAAGTCTCATTGCTCAGTACTGGAATGTCAGCCTTAACCTCTCAATCTGGTCCCACTATCAGATTCTGTACACTGCTACTTTCTTTCCTTTTCCTTACATTGATTTTTTTCCTCCTCCTGACAAACCCTCAAACCTCAAGCCCTTCGATGATTTATTTTCAGTTTCATTTGGAGTTCTCAGTGTCTCATCTTCATTGCTTAAATGTTGTTTCCAAAACAGTTTGCAAGCTGCTTCAGATTCCCTCAGCTCCAAGACAGCTCCCTCTGCTACAAACAAAGTATTTGAAGAGTAACCCCAAAATACACCCATCAAGTTTTGGGTTCAGTTTCTCCTCCTACCTTCAGTTGTTTCTAGAGTCAATTTTCAGTCTTTCCCACCAGGACTAAAGTCCCTTCCAAGACTCATTTTGTACATACCATTTTGGTAACCATTTCCCACTCGCCTCCTGCATGAGAATTTCTGGATTCAGAATCAACATCCACAGTATAATCTGCAAGTCTCAAAGTTGCCTTTATTTATAGATCGAACTCCCATGTAACTGAAATAGAGCCTTAAAGAAAAACATCATCCTCGGCTACATGCAAGATTCTGTGCTAAGTCCAAAACTCAAGTCAAAAGACTGTCAGATAACCAATTTCAGGACATCTTTGGGCTTAGAGCAATCCTCCTTAGCATCCAGTAAAGCTGATTGCTATCCCGTTCTGCACTGAAGTTCAGAGAGGCTTTTGGCCATTTATTACTACACCATCAGTGTGGTTTTCACCATAACATTTGAAGCATGTTCATTCCAGGCTGGACATTTAACAGCAACAACTTGTTAGAAAAGGGCCTTCCAAGCCCAAGGCATCAAACTGAAGCCATTGTTTGTTCACAGCAAGGAAGAGAAGTGACATTCCTGTTTTGAAATGGGCTGAAAGGAAGCCTACAGAACCTCTCATAAGACCTGTGATAAGGTGACAGAGCTACACCAATAGGAATATTTTGGAAGGCCTTTAGCTCCTCAAACTATTCAACCAGTAGTCCTAGCAGGCTGACACTTGTCTAGGATATCCAAAAGTCTAGCAAGGATTTGACTGGCCTCTGCTAAAAGTCAAGTTTTGAGTCAAAACAGGCCTTCAGCTTTCAAATACAGCTCTCTGAAATTTGGTAATTTTGAACTGATTGCTTCTATATAAAGTCATTCCCTTTCTGGGCTGTCCTGGTTTCGGCAGGAATAGAGTTAGTTTTCCTCTCAGTAGCTGGTGTGTTTTGGATTTCGTGTGTGAAGAATGTTGATAAACGCCCTGATGACAGGAGTTGTTGTGAATGAGACCAAGGACACCGTCCTGCTTTCCAAGTCTCGCTAATTTGCAGATGCGGGAAGCTGGGAGAAAGACAGACAGAATAATTGACCCAAACTGGCCAAAGAGAGTATTCCATGCCATCAACGTCATGCTCAGTATAGAAGTGGGGGTTGCCCATGGAAGGGGGCATCCATTCCATTCTGGCACCCATTCGGGCACCCTTAGCATCCTTTGCTTCTCTCTTGCTTGCTGGCATCGTTCCCTCTCCCTTGCTAGCTTGCTCTCCCCCACTTTGCTTGCTGCTCGGTGTCGTTTCCATGATCGCTGCTCGGGATGGGCTGTATCGGTCATTGGGACATCGAGCGGTGAGAAATCGTGCATTGTTCATTTTGTATATTTTGTTTATATTAATATCCTTATATTCTGTTATCTGTGTAGTTTTAGTATTTTAGTAAACTGTTTTTATCTCAACCCACGAGTTTTCCTCTCTTCCCAATTTCTCTCCCCATCCCACTGGGTAGGGGGAGGGTGAGTGAGAAACTGTGTGGTGATCCGGGCTAAACCACCACATGGGCCTAGTTATATAGTTGTACCATGATCCAATTCTGGACTTGACAGCCCACAGCATTAACCTCTGAACATGACCCATACACGCACTGAACTAAGGAACACTTCAAATTGGCTAATAGACATTAAGTCCAGAGATATGTGTTCACTCTGGTCCCAGGGTGACTGGGCTGTATATGATTCCTCCCAAAGCTGGACTCAAGCCCAGCTCTGGTCCTTTCTGCAGTCAGAGCACCCCAAATCCAAACTCCTTCATTTGTAGTCTGACTGCTCAAGACTACTGTTTTCCAATATTTCTTGCCTCAGCACGCAATTTTGTAGGATATACGCAAATTAAAAAGTGTACTTGAACTGTGCACAAACAGCAAGTAGTTGCTTAAGTATCACAGTAGGTTAAGACCCCCCCCACAAGCCTTGATTTACAAGTCCCCTAAAACTGCCAACACTCACGGCATGGCACTTCGGCTAGGGCTGCCTGCTGCACTTGCAGGTATGATAACGACTCCATCCCTGCCTACAACAGCAGCATTTCCTACAACATTTAGATTTAACTGTTCAACCATGAAGCTGACATTTAACACCAACAGCTAATCACTTTAATTATGGCTAGAGACATTTAGTACCTCCAACATTTCCAGAAGTTTAAGGAAGTAGAAAGCCTTCTCATATGCCTGAAAAAAAATTATTTAAAAAACACCTTACCTCATAAATGTTAGGGTGCCACATTTTGGTCAGGAATCTGAAGGTAGGTGGTGAATATGGATAATCAATTGGAAATTTAATGTGAGCCTGGAAAAGAGAAAGATATTTTAGTTACCAAACAGAACAAAAAAAAGGAGATCAACAAGCAACACTGAAAGACATAGTTTGATTAAGGCCATTAAATTGTTAATTTTATATACTAGTGCCCATGTAGCTCCACAGCATAACTCACAATTTCTTATGACCAAAACACTAACTGAACAAGAAAAATGTAAACATCAGGACTGACCTGGGCTGGTAAGGCTCAGAAAACAAGTCAAAAGGCATCTACCACATCCTAATTCAAGAAGCACTATCCAACAACAGTTGTTAAACAGGGTGTCCTGGTTTTGGCAGTGATGGAGTTAGTTTTTCCTCTCAGTAGCTGGTATGTTTTGGATTTCGTGTGTGAAAAATCTTGATAAAACACCCTGATGATAGGAGTTGTTGTGAATGAGACCAAGGACACCGTCCTGCTTTCCAAGTCTCACTAATTTGCAGATGCAGGAAGCTGGGAGAAAGACAGACAGCATAATTGATCCAAACTGGCCAAAGAGAGTATTCCATGCCATCAACGTCATGCTCAGTATAGAAGTGGGGGCAGGCGAAGGTGGGTATCTGCCTTCCTGGCATCCATCTTTCCTGCTTGTTTTTGCTGGCATCATTCCCCCTACCTTGCTGGCTCCCTTTTGCTCCTTCACTTGCCGCTCGGTTTTGTTTTCCGTGATCGCTGCTCAGGACGGGCTGTATCGGTCATTGGGACATCAGGCGGTGAGAAATCGTGCATTGTTCATTTTGTATATTTTAATATCTTTATATTCTGTTATTATTGTAGTTTTCCCTTGTTATTTTAGTAAATTGTCTTCATCTCAACCCATGAGTTTTCCTTTCTTCCCAATTCTCTCCCCCATCCCGCTGGGGAGGGTGAGGGTGAGTGAGAAACTGTGTGGTGATTTGGGCTAAACCATCACACAGGGTAAAATAGATTTGAAAAGCTGGAACTCAAGATAATACTGCTGTCTTTCTGGGTTCAGAAGCAGGCTAAAAGTGTTTGCTAAGGTGAATAGACCTGTGACATTTGCCAGTGCAAATGTTTTAAGTTACTCTTTCGGGGGGGGGGGGGAATTGTTAGATACTTGCTCTACTAAGATCCCAAGTTTCTTTGCCTTTCTTGTGTGAGAGTTAAGCTAGTCCATCTACCTGTGTTCCTAATACTACATTTCTTGTCACAAGCATTTCCCAAGTCAGAATACCATCTGTGTCTGTTTAATAAATCAGTGCAACTTGATGAACCAAACATTGATAGGTGATGACAGTAAACATCACCTTCCAGTGCCTCTGAGTTCAGCAGCCAGCTGTGGGCCAAGACCCACAACTGTCTCAACTCTGAGAGACGACTGCAGAGATCCCAGCACTGGATATTAACTTCTCTGTGCTGTTCTGCCGTTCACAGCAGTCAGAAAAGCAAGCCAGTAGGAAAAAGTGCTGAATCTGGACTGATTAAGTGCCAAAACCATTCCCCTCTGAAAGAGGGACTTGCACACTGCTTGCTGCACTGTGGAGCACAAACCCTTCCCTTAGCACTGCTCAACTCACCAAGAAAGTCTCACCACCAGTCTAGTGTGAGATCTCCAGAGAAGCATCTCCTGGCCCCTGCACCACAGCCAGGCTCGTGTACAACTGAGAACACAATAAAGATACCCCAAAAGCAAGATGCATATGGTGAGAGCAGAATCCCAGGTCATCCCCTTCCATTTAAGCATCTAACCATGCCACTTGGACACAGGGCACTGACCTTGTTCAACAGGACAAACTATGGGAAGTTTTATTCCCAGAAACAGCAGCAGGCAACCAAACAAATTGGATTACTGAGCGATTAAGTACCTGGCTACAGTTTTACTTACAGATTGGCATATGCCTTTGCCTCGCAATCCAAATTTTGAGGCCAGAGTGCCAGGTAGTCAAGAAAATAAGGTTTTTAATTCACCTTTATGAAACAAATTCAGCAGCTCATGTGGCTTTATGTTCTGCACATGCCTGTTCGTGATCCTGACTGTATGTGAGGATGTTACAGCAGCACCGAGTCCCCACCCTGCAGTCATTTGCATGGCATGCTCTCAGCTAAAAGATTTATGATCTGCTTAAACAATCCTAGCCCACAGTAAGGTCAGTTACACAAATGGCATTGCTCCAAGAAGAGCAAGCAAATGCCTCTCACCACACAACTGCAGAAGAGAGCAGCTGCTGCAGCAAGGACATGCCTGGCTCTGCAATGTGCCACCTTGCACTAGAAGCAGAGCAGAGACTTACCCAGGGCAGAGCAGATTCACTTCAGCTAAAGCACTTGCATCATGTAGCTGCACGCTCCTCTGGATCACTAGGGTTTTCCCAAGGAAGCCCCATTCCTATGCTTACATGCAGTTTCATGAGATCCAAGACATAAAACAGCCCAAGAGACAACAAAACTCAGGGTTGAGCTAGCTACAAGATTTCTTGGCAGAATCTTTTCTACACAGGTATAGTTTCTAGGTGACCAAAAAAGCATACTGCCAGTAGTGTACCAGCATTACCATGTTTATATCCCACACACATGGTCAAGGAGCCAAGGGCACAGGTCTCATTCCTCTCAGTACAAGTCCTCTGCTCTTAAGTTGCCTATCCCCGAGATATCCCTGACAATTGTCTCAAGACCACCACTGCAAAGGCTGAGCCTGGAGCACCAGTTACGGTCTTTAAATGTGATGCAGACTTATGCAGAAGCTGTAGATTCTAGAAGACTGTTTCAAACCTCTAAATCCTGTTTTGCAGCCACAACTCTAATAGAAAAGGGCTATCTGCCTGCTTGCAATAACAATCACTACAGAATTAAATAAAGTTGGTGTTTTGCCACATGAACAATGTCTCTTGAGCTCTGGCACTAGAAAATACAACTGGAAAGATATGACAAGAAATCTTTTCTTCTCATGTGGAAGCAACTGAGAACCAAGCTTGCCTATAACCAGTCACATATTTATAGAAGTTGAATTAAGGAATTAAGTTAGCATGAGTTAACAAGACAAGGGTTATTGTTGAGCTAGCATGAATAGGCAGAACAATAGTTCTGGTTTTTAACAAAATGTTCTAACTTGACTAACTGCAGAGAGGGGCCCATAGGGGCCCACCCCTCTGCAGGGGCATGATGTACTAAGACAGTTGCTTTTAGACACGTATACCTCCTTATCTAGGAAAACCATTCAATTAGTTACAATAGACAAGATAAAGCACTAAATTTATGTAACCTAACTGCTTGCTTATCGAGAATTGACTATAGAATGTATGGAATGTTTGATAAAATCACTATATAAACTGACTGAAATTTTACTTCAGCAGAGGTGTGTTTTCTTGGGTGCGGACCCTATGCTCTCCCGCCAGCAAAAATAAGGGTGCTTTGGCTTACAGTATGTCTGTGAATCGATTCCTTTGAATCAAAATCAAAGTCATATTACTTGTTGATAAGCATTGTAGTTCAGCCTCAGTCGGGGCCAGACTACGCAGTCTCTCTCTCACTCCCCCCACCCTCCGAGAGAACAGGGAGAGATAATAGAAGAAAAAAAGACTCGAAATTTGAGATAAGGACAGGGAGAGATCCTTAAAGTTACTGTTATCGGCAAAACAGACTCGACTTGGGGAAAACTATTCATTTATTACTAAAACTAAAGCAGGATAATAGGACAGGGAACAAGATAACCTCCCACCACCCCTCCCTCATCCCAGCCTTAACATTATCCTTCCCCTCCTCCCGAGCAGCACAGGGGAGAAGAGGGAATGGGGGTTACAGTAAGTTCATCACACATTGTTTCACACCGCTGCTTCCTCATCAGGGGAAGAACTCCTCACGTTCCTCCCCTACTCCATCGTGGGGTCCCTCCCACGGGCCACAGTCCTTCGTGAAACTGCTCCGGCGTGGGTCATCTCTTCCATGGGGTGCAGTCCCTCTGGACTGGCTGCCCCAGCGGGTCCTCCACAGGCCACAGCCTCCTTCAGGCTTCCACGTGCACCAGCGTGGGGCCCTCCACGGGCTCCAGGTGGATCTCTGCTCCTCTGTGGGCCTCCATGGGCTGCAGGGGGACAGCCTCCTCCACCATGGTCTTCACCACAGGCTGCAGGGGAATCTCTGCCAGGAGCTGCATTACTCTTCCCTCTCCTTCTTCACTGGCCCTGGTATCTGCAGCCGTTCCTCTCAAGAAAAGTACTTCACAACAGGCAGGCAGACACCTCTCAGAATCTTCACATCATCCAGCTCATCTCCTCTCCACTTCTTGCAGCCGGGCCAAGTTGGGCCCAGTCAGCCTCGTGGCGAGAGGCCAGAGGGTGAGGCCTGCAAGGCCCATGCCTCCCCCTCTTTGCCCCTGCTCAGCTGCTTCACATCTTCTTCCCCCCCCCAGTTTTCCCCTTCTTAAATACATTATCACGGAACATTCTGCTACCAATCGGCTCAGCCTTGGCCAGCAGTGGGTCTGCCCTAGGCCCGGCCGAGTCCACTGAACAAAGGGGAGCGACTTCTAGCAGTTTCCTACAGAAGCTGCCACCTTAAGCCCCCCCCTCACTAAACAAAACCAGAACAGTAAGCAATTTTTAACAAGCCTGCATTTGTTCAGCATATTGAGATGCTGTACTAGAGCATAAAGCAAGTGAAGCTTCTCTACAAACCTGACTTCAGAGCCAAAAAAGCCACTGAACTAGGAAATCCCACATTACAGGCAGTGATTTTTTTATTTTTATTTTTTTTTAAGACACAAGGAAAAACACAAACACACACACCACCAACCACCACAAACCCACATCCCTTTCAGGTCCCTAAGTTGAGATCATCCAGAATTTGAAAAGTGAAACTAAACACTTCTCCAGGGCATTAGAAACAGATCTCAATTACGCCACATCTCTTCTGTAAGAGAAATTATGGGAAATTATGTAAACCCACTCTGGTCTCACTGAATGCTATTTGAGTTTGAGTGGGTTAAGTAAGCCAGGAATTTCCAAGACAAGCTGCAATAGTACTTACAAAGATGCAGCAACAACTACAATTGCAGGTCAGTTTTTTTTCACTAAACGTCTAATTCTAAACATGTAGAGACAAAGATTGAATTCGGCAATAAACTTATTTTTTAAATAGACCTCACAGAAAGGTTTCTTCCCTACAGTTTCACTGATGTAAGGCAAGTCAGCTATCTGAGCCTATTTCTGGCAAGTTCAGGCAGGCTGCTAGGTACTAGAGAGTGGCAGAGTTTTAGGGCAGCTTGTTGTTAGCTCAGTTATAGCCAGACAAACTAATTTAGGAGGACTAAAAATACAGCTCAGTCCCCCATCTGCAAGTACCCAACTGTTACTTCATTCACCATGTGCTTGACTCCTCTACCTGAGCTTCAACCGAACAGAAATACTAATTCAGTGTCCTGATTTTAGCCACTTGCTTGCTGTGGCTCTGACACCACTAAACAAACTCAATAGCCAGGAAGGTGGAGACCACAGTCATCAGCCCATTCCCCCCTTCCCCAATTTATAACTAGTCATATTTATAGTCCTTAGAAAAAGAATAAACTCCTCTGATGTTACATTGACTAGACCAGCCTGGCAGAAGATTCAGCCCTTTGTAGGCATTACAGCTACTGCACAAGAACTTCAACCTCTAAATTACACCACGACACATTATAAGAACACTGTTACCAGTGTAGCCAATTTGTTTCCTATTTTACTGCCTTGCTCCCTGGCATCCTTGTTAGTGACTGCACGACAGGTTTGCTATTTTTCTTCTATTCCAGTAAGGCAAAGCCATAATGAAATCTATGTATACCAGAAAAATAGGATTACTAGATACCATGTTATTTGACTGAAAGTACAAACCTAATGTTTCTACTAACCAGTGAATTAAGTCTCACTTCAGTTGCTATAGATGATTACTACAATGACTGTTTCTGGAGATCTTGCCATGTGCTTGACTTGACACTTGCATACTAATATCATCTTCCTCTCAGTGGGGAGCACTAACACAGGCAGGACTCTCTCCTAGCTTGAGCTATCTAGAAATTCAGTATTTATTCCAGCCTAGCTGTATATGACACTTCTGTAGTCTGACACCAATTTCTTCTACTCCTCTCAGCTGACAAAGCCTAGACCCCTGATGTTTAGGCAGCAAGGATAGGAACAATGAATCTATCCTATCTGCCCACTGCAGAAAGGCAATGGGGGGGAAGAGCACGTTTCCTGGAAAGCCACCAGCATCACAACTGACCTGATTTGGGGAAATCAAGAGCACCAATAGCTTTTATAGCTGCCAATGGAATAACATAAGCAACTACTTGGTGTTTCCAGAAGTGCCAGTTAAAAATTATTTTTATTTTAAAGCATCACAAGTTTAATGCAAGCCCTATAAAAATGCAGCACCAGTGAAACTGAGCATCCTTTGAAAGCTGTATTTCAGTTCAGATACAAAGGAAGCACTTGATTTTTTTTTAATATTTTGTACTTTTCTGTAATTATCTGCTACAACCAGCCCACAGACAAGCTCCTACTGACTCTATGTGCTGGTACCACCAAGGTCTCCTACAGATCACCCACCCTTGCCCTGGTAAAAGGTACAACACTTGCAGACAGCACAAGGTGTCCTCATTTTTCTAAGAGGCATAACCAGGCTCCTCGCTGTGCACATCATCACTTCCCCTAGATGCATGCCTAATGAATGCCTCCTGCCAGCATGCTGCTAACTACATTTAACATAGAATCATAGAATCATAGAATGGTTAGGGTTGGAAAGGACCTTTAAAGGTCATCTAGTCCAACCCCCCTGCAAGGAGCAGGGACATCCCTGACTAGATCAGGTTGCTCAAAGCCTCATCCAGCCTGGCCTTGAACGTTTCCAGGGATGGGGCATCCACCACCTCTCCGGGCAACCTGGGCCAGTGTTCCACCACCCTCAGTGTAAAAAATTTTTTCTAATATCCAATCTAAGTCTACCCCTCACTATTTTAAAACCATTACCCCTCGTCCTGTCACACCAAGCCCTACTAAACAGCCTCTCCTCATCTTTCCTGTAGCCCCTATGAGGTACTGGAAGGCTGCTATCAGGTCTCCCCGGAGCCTCCTCTTCTGCAGGCTGAACAGCCCCAACTCTCTCAGCCTGTCCTCATAGGAGAGGTGCTCCAGCCCTCTGATCATCTTCGTGGCCCTCCTCTGGACCCTCTCCAACTGGTCCATGTCCTTCTGATGTTGGGGGCTCAAGAACTGGACACAATACTCCAGGTGGGGTCTCACCAGGGCAGAGTAGAGGGGGAGAATCACCTCCCTCGACCTGCTGGCCATGCTCCTCTTGATGCAGCCCAGGATGCAGTTGGCCTTCTGGGCCGCAAGGGCACATTGCCTGCTCATGTTGAGCTTCTCATCCACCAGCACTCCCAAGTCCTTCTCCTCAGGGCTGCTCTCCATCCATTCCCCACCCAGCCTGTATTTGTGCCTGGGATTACCACGACCCAGGTGCAGGACCTTGCACTTGGCCTGGTTGAACTTCATGAGGTTGGCACAGGCCCACCTCTCCAGCCTGTCCAGGTCCCTCTGGATGGCATCCCTCCCTTCCAGCGTGTCGACAGCACCACACAGCTTGGTGTCGTCAGCGAACTTGCTGAGGGTGCACTCTATCCCACTGTCCATGTCACCGACAAAGATGTTGAACAGGGCAGGGCCCAACACAGACCCCTGAGGGACGCCGCTCGTCACCGGTCCCCACATAGACATTGAGCCGTTGACCACCACTCTCTGAGTGCGGCCATCCAGCCAACTCCTTATCCACCGAGGGATCCATCCATCAAAACCCATCTCTCCAGTTTAGAGAGAAGGATGTCGTGCGGGACAGTGTCAAAAGCTTTGCACAAGTCCAGGTAGATGATGTCTGTTGCTCGTCCCTTGTCCACCAATGCTGTCACCCCATCACAGAAGGCCACCAAATTGATCAAGCACCCTCTGCCCTTGGTGAAGCCATGTTGGCTGTCACCAACCACCTCCTTGCTCTCCATTTGCCTCAGCATGGTTTCCAGGAGAATCTGCTCCATGACCTTGCCAGGCACAGAGGTGAGGCTGACCAGCCCGTAGTTACCCGGGTCCTCCTTGTTCCCCTTTTTAAAAACGGGGGTTATGTTCCCTCTCTTCCAGTCATCGGGGACCTCACCAGACCACCACGACTTCTCAAATATGATGGCCAGCGGCTTGGCAACTTCATCCGCCAGTTCCCTCAGGACCCGTGGATGCATCTCATCAGGTCCCATGGACTTGTGCACCTTCAGGTTCCTCAGATGTTCCTGAACCTGCTCTTCTGCTACAGTGGGTGGTTCTTCGTCCTCCCAGTCCCTGCTTGCGCCTTCTACAGCTTGGGTGGTGGGACAGGAACTCTTGTCGGTGAAGACTGAGGCAAAGAAGTCATTGAGTACCTCAGCCTTCTCCATGTCCTGGGTAACCAGGACACCAGTTCCCTTCCGGAGGGGGCCTACATTCTCCCAGGACTTTCTTTTGTCCCCTACGTACCTATAGAAGCCTTTCTTGTTGCATTTTATATCCCTGGCCAGATTCAGTTCTGCCAGGGCTTTGGCCTTCCTCACCTGATCCCTGGCCACTCGCACAGCCTCTTTGTAGACCTCCCAGGCTACCTGTCTCCGTTACCACCCTCTATAGGCTTCCTTTTTTACTTTCACTTGGTCCAGGAGCTCCTTGCTCATCCACACCGGCCTCCTGGCCTTTTTGCCCAACTTGTTCTTCGTTGGGATGCACCTCTGCTGAGCTTGGAGGAGGTGCTCCTTGAATATGGACCAACTTTCCTGGGCCCCTCTTCCCTCCAGGGCCGCCTCCCATGGCACTTGGCCCATCAGGTCCCTGAAGAGGCCCAAGTCTGCCCTCTTGAAGTCCAGGGCTGAGAGCTTGCCGTGTAGTTTCCTTGCTGCCCCGTGGATCTTGAACTCCACTGTGGCGTGGTCGCTGCAGCCAAGGCTGCCCTTGAGTTTCACATCCCCCACCAGCCCCTCCCTGTTGGTGAGCACAAGGTCGAGCATGGCACCCCTCCTTGTCGGCTCCTCTATCGCCTGCAGGAGGAAGTTGTCATCCACGCATTCCAGGAACCTCCTGGACTGCCTGTGCCCTGCCGTGTTGTCTCTCCAACAGATGTCAGGGTGGTTCAAGTCCCCCATGAGGGCCAGGGCCTGTGACCGTGAGGCTGCTCCTATCTGCCTATAGAGAGCTTCGTCTGCTCTGTCCTCCTGGCCAGGCGGCCTGTAACAGACCCCCACCGTAACATCCCCTGTCCGTCCCCATCCTCTAATCTTGACCCATAAGCTCTCTGTCAGCTCCTCCTCTATCCCCGGGCAGAGCTCCACACACTCCAGCCGGTTGCTGACGTAGAGAGCGACACCCCCTCCTCATCTCCCCTGCCTGTCCTTCCTAAAAAGCCTGTACCCCTCCATGTTGACGCTCCAGTCGTACGAGTCGTCCCACCACGTCTCCATGGTGCCAACAAGGTCGTCACCCTGCTCGTGTGCACACATCTCCAGCTCTTCCTGTTTATTCCCCATGCTGTGTGCAGTGGTATAGAGGCACTTCAGCTGGGCCCCCAACAAAGCCGACTTGCTGGCTGGAGCAACAGGGGTGCTATTGGACCGTAGTTTAGGTTCATTTGCACTTATCTGCGATCCTTCCTCAGCTTCTAGACCCTAGGTGCTGGCACTGGCGCCATGCTGACAGCAGTGGGCTGAACTGTGCTCCCCCTCCCCCAGCAACACTAGTTTAAAGCCCTCCGGACGAGCCTGGCAAGTCTTTGGCCAAACACACTCTTCCCCCTCTCGGTTAGGTGCATGCTGTCCACCCCTAGCAGCCTGGGCTTCTCAAAGCACACCCCTTGGTCTGGATACCCACAGCCCTGGCTGTAGCACCACTCCCTGAGCCACAAGCTGACCTGCCAGATACCTCTGGCCCTTTCAGGTCCCTGCCCTTCCACTGGGAGGATTGACGAGAATATCACCTGCACCCCAGAGCCTTTGACTGTTGAGCCCAGAGCCCTGAAATCCCTTTTGATGTTTCTCAGGCTGCTGCCGGCTGTGTCGCTGGCCCCCACATGAAACACCAGTAGCAGATAATAGTCTGTGGGCCGTATGAGGCTAGGTAGCCTCTCGGTGACATCCCTGATACGAGCCCCCGGGAGACAGCATACCCCCCCGAGAGAGCGCATCGGGGCGGCAGATGGGTGCCTCCGTACCTGTCAGGAGGGAGTCACCCACTACTGCCACTCGTCTCTTTTTCTCGGTAGCGCTAGTTATTACACGAGCCGGTCGGGCTCCCTCGCACGGCTCCCGTGCCTTCCCTGAGGTGCTGGGTCTTACTTCTTCAGTCTGCAGAGCAGCAA
Source organism: Chlamydotis macqueenii (assembly GCF_036417535.1). NCBI lineage: Eukaryota > Metazoa > Chordata > Aves > Otidiformes > Otididae > Chlamydotis > Chlamydotis macqueenii. The sequence goes on along the minus strand of NC_141592.1, from coordinate 33,185,377 downwards.
AGCGGTTCTGCAGGGGCACCTCGGGGTTCTGGGGAAGCTGCTGCTTCCTCCTGCTGCCCCTTGCCCTTGCAGCTTTCCATTCAGTGGCATCTTCTGCCTGCTTGCTGATGTCGTGTGTCAGTGCGGGGGTGTTGATTGGTTCACTGGGTGCTGCGGTTCCGGTGCAGACTGTGCCTGGAACCAAGTATCCAGCTCCCTCTCCGCCTCCCTGATGTCCCGCAGCCTCCTGACCGCCTCCTGCAGCTCAGCCCCTGCCGCAGGAGCCCCTCCACCTGGGCACACCTTCTGCAGCCAGGGCTGCCGCCTGCCCCTGCCCCGGGGGTAGGGTCCAGGCACTGCCTGCAGCCCGAGCTCTGCACCGCAGCCTCCCGCCTCGGCTGCTCCGTCTGCACGGAGGCATCGACCGCCGCGGGGGGAGCCGGTGCAGACCTCCCGGCCGGAGGTGCAGCCTTTGCTCTCAGGCGGGTGTTGGCCATGTTGCCCTGAGAGGCGTGAATCACCAAGTGCCCCGGGGCGGCGCCCTCGAGTCAATTGTGTTTAGTATCTCAAGCAGTTCATCAGTTAAAGATATTTCTTTCTTGCAGTGGGCTTTACTGCAGGGACAGTCCATGGTACTGCCCAGCTAATTGTGTTGTTCAGTCTGAACCATGTGACAATCACTTTGGCTCTGACTAGAAACACTCTTCGTCAGTGCTCCTGAGCCAGGGATCATCCAGCTTCAGACACGGTAGCTGTAAACACTCACATCTGGAGAGCTTGCTGGGGACAGACTGGAAGCCGAATAAGAAGTTCCCCTTGGCCACAGGCCACCTGAATGCTCCTGAAGCTGTTCCACACCCTGGTTGCACAACTGAGCACAGCCCCACCAGCACAGGGCCAGGGGCCCATCTCCAGCTGTGCACAAGTCAGCCCTGCAATGCCCATAGTTTGACAGAAATTTTTCCTACCTTGGCTCTATGTCCCAAGCTAACAGCAAAGCAAGAGCACTTCCAGACAGGGTCAGACTTCTGAACTCCTTAGTATAAGTCTCCAAGACACAGCTGTGTTATTTTGACAATTTTTTCCCCAAAACTGCAGGTCAATGCCCTCAAAGATCAGGCAAAGGAGCAGACTACAGAAGTACTCATCTACATTAGGCCATCAACTGCCAGGTTCGCTTCCATTACTTTTAACATCAGTTTGACTTTACAACACTACAGAAAACATCACTGCAACAACTGTAGATGTAACATCCAGTAAGAGATATTGAGTTGGAAATGGTGGCATCCTGAGCCATCCAAGTATTTCTTCTATAACCTGCCCACTTTAACTCAGTTTTTGCATTTGTCTGCCACCTCATCACAGAAAAGGCAACTACCAGCAGCTATATAAGATCTAACACCAAACAGAACTACTTGTTCTTCTTCTGTAGGGCAAGCTGCTGACCCAACAGCTTTGGCCAGAGCAGTTGAGCACTAAAGCTATTTCAGATTCCCATGTGAGAAAGCTGACATCATGCTGATGCTTCTGTATTTTGGCATGGAAATTCCTGGGAAAATATTATTGGATTCTGTCCCCAATTCAACATTCACTCCAGGATCAGGCCTGATTTTAAGAGAAAAAAAAAAGATTAAGATTGAATATATTAGAGACTGTGACAGGCCAGATGTGAGGAGACTTCTGCCATCACTGAAGGTCTCGTGTTGAGATTGTACTCTTGGATCTGATACTTTCTGGTTGCCCACGATTGTACATGAGCTGTATGGCTTGAAATCAGGCTCACTGGGTGTGTGTTATGCAGAGAGGCTAGTCTGTGTGATGATTTCCTAGGCACAGATGACTCAGTTCTTATTTATATCTGTACAAACACACCAGCTTCCCTGTTTGGACAAAATAGGAAGAATAACTCCAAATGTGTGAAATTTAAGTCTCCCTATAGTATCTAATACTTGCTGAAGAAGCCAAAGATACTTGGCAATACTGCACCTAAAGTTTACTCCAAATCATACATCTCTCCTTTTAGGTCTCTGTTTTAGAGGAGAAGCTGGCACATGAAATAGCCCTACTACAGGTATAACTGAGGATGCTGGTACCTGAACTGGTAGAGCCCTAACAGTAGCATAGCTGTTCTACACACAGTTTGTGTTCAACTTCAGAAAAAAAAAATAATTTTCTATTTGCAAAAATAACAGTTTTGCTAGTGCAGTGGCAGGAATATTTGAAACTGCTTATTCAAAGTATCATGCTACATTACTGGCATCTCTGGCATCATGTGTGAAAGTCCTCCAGTTAAGTGTGTACAGGGAATGACACTCTGGGCATCTGCCTCCACTTGTCAGGCTTCAGAAGATTGCCTCTTAAGAGCCGCATTAGCCTACAACATTTTCAGCATCCTTTTTGAACTCTTGTAACCTGGGTAAGTAATTTACTTTCTTGAGGCAGATTTACATACAAGCATGTCTATGGAATGGTTGAGTGTGAGACTGTATGCTATACTTCAGACTTATCCTGGTCATTTCTATAGTTTATTTCACTCAAATTCAAGTAATCATGACCAAAGCATATCCTGGTTTCACAGCATTTTGCATCATAGGCTTGATGTGGTTTCTATGAAGTCACCTATTCATTCCTCCATTTGCATACTTACCAAAACACAGCAGATAACTATTTGGTGAATCAAGCCATACCACTTGCATCTGCTGAGTGAAGATATGTCTAAGCTAGCTCAATATATGAACACTCTTTCCTTCAGCCCGTTTTAGCTATTTTTAGATAATTCTTTAAACAAGCACCATTCATGAGTCAGTGAGTGACTAATTGCCTTGATTCTCTTCATATGCAAGCCAGGCTGGATGCAAGAGGAAAGCTCTCCTCAAGGGACAGCCAGTCACATGTTCTGCTAAAAACACAGGGCAGGTCTTGATGCAGTCACCTCTTTCATAAGCAGCAAGGGGAAAGGAATATTTACAGCATTTTAAGTGTAAACCATAGTACTGTGCTGCAGTGTTACAAAACTTTGCCTTTCTCAGCACAGCAGGCAGCAGTTCTTCTGACAAGACTTCAAGCTAGCATACCAACCTTTATTTAAAGAAGGGATGTAGGTCTCTACAAACTGAATGGCAGCACCTAGGAATTGCAGTTGAAGTCTCACCTACACTGGCTGCCACACAGAAGCCAACTAAGCACTCATGTAGCCCTGCTACTTATTTTTCAATCACTGCATTACTGATCATGAACCCTCCTGTTTGGAGCTGCTCACAGGTAGTAAATCTAGACAGATGCAGGTAATGCTTGCTCAGCAGTAGTAAGCAAGTCTGTTGGGCTGTACCACTCACAACCAAAGAGCTAAATACAGCAGCACCATCTCCTAGTGTGGAGACACAATCAGCATTGTATTAGACTAGATTTAGAATCCTATACTGATACAACTGTAGTATGCATAGCCCCAGTGTGCAAGTGTCTATAATCCTGTATGAGCCAGTGGGGTCCAATACACCCATGCAAGCTGTCTCCCTGCCCAGCATCCTCCAGTTCACTGCAGGAACTAGCACTCAGCAGGCATTCGCTAGTGAAAAGCCTGTGTTTGAGATACAAAAGTGTATTTTCACATTACTGCATAGTGATGTACCTGTCAGCTCCATTATCACAGGCCACTTCAAACAGATAAAGTTTAAAGTTTAAGCTAAAAATAAGTGCATTAGCTGATACATACCCATCCTTGCTCCTAAGGCTATTGTTTCTATGGTAACAGGTTTTGGGTTTTCTTTTTGCTGGTGAGGAGCCAAATTCAAGAAGTATTCAGCATTCTGTCATTCTCTACCTCTTTTGACCCCTGCCTTGTGCTTGAGATGATTTGGAGCTCACAGCATTACAATCAGTGTAGCTTTATTCACAAGCAGCAATGACTTGGTTGCCAGTAAACTGCACTGCAAGGGATGAGAATTAAAGATGAATCCTAGCTCAGATCTCAGATTTAGTTTTTTCAAAACACAACTCCCTCAAATTCCATAATATTATTGAAGTGCTAAAGTCTCAAACTGATCTTTGACCTGCTAAGGTAAGGGAGCCTAGTTCAAATGATATGTTTAATTCATTTCATGACTTCAAGACACAGATATCCATCTTAAGTCAAAAATCAAAACAGAGGCAGATCACTGAGGCCTGCAGAGTATTAAACTGCTGCTTCTCAGACTACAAAGTACTGTTGCCTGGGCTGAGGGGCAAAAGCAGCAGTCACCAGCCCAAACCTGCCCCAGTACCACCTCCTGCAAATACATGTGTAACAGCTGCATTACACCAAGTAGAAGACTTGCTCTTGTACTAAATGTCTGCTTAAAAAAAAGCAGATCAGACAGCACTGCTGCTGTAGTCACAGGGTGAAGATACTCAACTGCTTTCGCCTTCAGTGGCTCTAAAGTATTACTGTTGTTTGAACCACATCTCAAGTTGCCTTGTGTTAGGTACCACATAGACCTTACATGGCCCTAATGAAATAGGTACTGAAGAACGTGTCCCTTCACATACAGTCCTCATCTCCTGCAGATCACCAGGAAGTCATCTCCCTCCATTTAAAAAAGCTAATTACACATAGCTAGACAAGAATCATCTATGAAATGATTGTTCATACATGGATGCTTAAAGAGACAGCTTTCAGGCCAGATCGATATACAAAAGAAATTACAACACTGAAGCAAAAGCTAGCATTGATATCTCTACCTATGCTCCAACTAGTTGCCATGTCAATGACTAATATGACATCTAGATAAAGCCAGAATCCTCAGTTTGCTGAAATATCTCCTGAAAGAGCCAACAAGCATGCAGAGTAGGTCTATTAATGTGCAGTGCAGCATAGATATCTAAGGTACCCTTTATACTTCTGATAAAAGGAGAACCAGTGCAATCGAGCTAAGCTTGGTACACGAACGAACATCCTTGAAATACAAGCTTGTATCTAATAAATTGTAACCATTTACATTAAGTTTGAAGGCATACAGGGTAAGAGTAGCAGTCAGGAAGAACCACTTCAGACTACAGCAGGTCAAGAAGATTTCAAGGTCAAGACAGAAATTTAATGAGATAGATGTAAGATGAGAATACCGGCAAGAGATCTCATCATTTGGCCAGTTGGATCTTATAGGAAAGTCAGAGGAAACCCATGCAATTATGTGACTAAAAGCAATCCTTAATAGCTTTAACAATATGCAGTATTGTTTATCAGTACCAAGAAAGGAACTGCAGGGAAATTAAAACTCATTTGATTTTTCTTCATATTTAAGCATGTTACAGATATTATTCTTGATTTGAAGTGGCATATCTGACTTAACTTTAGAATAAATTTATGTGACAGATAAGCAAACACCCGTAAGTGGCATATCAGGGAAGAGACAAGACCTATGGTAGACAGACAGTCTGCTTTTAGTGAGAACTGGAGTGTGGATGAAGAAAAGCCTCCAAACACAACAGTAGGAAAAGGAAGGAAAAAAAAAAAACAACACACCACCACAAACAAAAAACCCACCAAAATCAGAGCAGTTTAAGTTGAGCAACAAGAACTGTGGTAGTAGATTGACAGTAAGAGCTCTTGTAAGAAGTGCTGCATCTATGGCTATGGATATTTGTAAGAACAGGTGATACCTCAAGAAAAAAAAAAAACACACAAAAAAAACCCCAAAAAACCAAACACAACTCACAACAACACACAAACCAGCAAGTTTTCTACTGAGACATTGCTTTCTACTTAGACCCTTCCGGTATCTATCTTCCGGTGAACTTTGAGCAAGTTATTTTTCAGCTTCAATCCTCCTTTTCTCCTTTTTAAGGTCCTGAAGTTTAAAACACTAGCTGAATACTAAAGAAACAGATAGAAAATAGCCTTCTAATAGGTCTCCATATGTACACCAGTAGCCACACAGCAGCATCTTATTTTGAAGCCTCCACAGAAACAAGTCATGTTGCTTTCCTGCGAAGGCTTACGTAAAAGCTCCTCCACTTTCTAAGTAGGATCATCACATGCGAGTATTTGTGACTACAGAGATTACTGATACTTAATCTACAGAACATGCACACTGTGTCCGCAAGAGCTCTAGTACAGTGCTCCAGCAGACTGCTATGCTCGAAAACCAGCATCCACATTTGGTTTGGGAACTGGATTATCTTACTCCCTTTAGAGAAAAGTTATACCCATACATCTGCAAAAACCTAAGACCTGAGCACAGTACTTGCTTGCTTATATATGGAATAAGCCGAGTGTTCTGGTTTTGTTTAGTGAGGGGGGGCCTAAGGTGGTAGCTTCTGTAGGAAACTGCTAGAAGTCGCTCCCCTTTGTTCAGTGGACTCGGCCAGGCCTAGGGCAGACCTGCTGCTGGTCAAGGCCAAGCCAATTGGGAGCAGAATGTTCCATAACGCCTCTGCATTAACATATTTAAGAAGGGGGGGGGGGGGGGGGGAGGGAGAGAAGATGTGAAGCAGCTGAGCAGGGGCAGAGAGGGGGAGGCATGGGCCTTGCAGGCCTCACCCTCTGGCCTCCCACCAGGAGGCTGACTGGGCCCAACTCAGCTGCAAGAAGTGGAGAGGAGATGAGCTGGATGATGTGAAGAGATTCTGAGAGGCATCTGCCAGCCTGTTGTGGAGAATTTTTCTTGTTGTGAGGAACGGCTGCAGACACCAAGGTCAGTAAAGAAGGAGGGGGAGGAGTAATGCGGCTCCTGGCCAAGATTCCCCTTGCAGCCTGTGGTGATGACCATGGTGGAGCAGGTTGTCCCCCTGCAGCCCATGGAGGCCCACAGAGGAGCAGAGATCCACCTGCAGCCCATGGAGGACCCCACACAGGGGGAGGTGGATGCCTGAAGGAGGCTGTGGCCAGTGGAGGGCCCACGCTGGGGCAGCCATTCCAGAGGGACTGCACCCCATGGAAGAGATGGCCCATGCCGGAGCAGTTTCACGAAGGACTGTGGCCCGTGGGAGGGACCCCACACTGGAGCAGAGGAGGAATGTGAGGAGTTCTTCCCCCAAGGAGGAAGCAGCGGCATAAAACAATGTGTGATGAACTGACTGCAACCCCTATTCCCTCTTCCCCCCTGTGCTGCTTGGAGGGGGGTAAGGTAGTAGAGAATGTTAAGGCTGGGAAGAGGGAGGGGTGGTGGGAGGTTATCTTGTTCCCTGTCCTATTATCCTGCCTTAGTTTTAGTAATAAATGAATAGTTTTCCCCAAGTCAAGTCTGTTTTGCCGATAACAGTAACTTTAAGGATCTCTCCCTGTCCTTATCTCAAATTTCAAGTCTTTTTTTCTTCTATTATCTCTCCCTGTTCTCTCAGGGGGTGGGGGGAGTGAGAGAGAGACTGCGTAGTCTGGCCCCAACTGAGGCTGAACTATGACACTGAGGCTACCAAAACCCAGGAACAGCAAGGAACAGAAAATTCACCCATATTTGTATGCTAGTCACTATCCCATGACGATATTCTTTCCCGTCTTAGATTAGTTCTTGAAAATTTAGTCTTAATGTTGCTAGGCTGTTTGATCAGAGCCTGTATCTCAGATACACTGCACCTGATGTAAGATGTCTACTCTATCAAATTATGACGCAGTAATAACCAGTTTGCAGCAAAAGTTGGCAGTATTTTGAGAATACAAGCATAAATACAGCCCTGTCATGGGAAACCTACCCCAGATATACATGAAAGTATCTGAACTCTAGAATAATTTGTGTTGGTAATTATAGCCTTATCTATGGTGAGAGAAAATATGTTGATGTTAAAAGAAAGTTATTTACCCACAGTCCTCATTACAAATAGTTTCATGCTTGTTTTTTACAGTTACTAGCAAGCAACACCACAAGCTTCCAGTCAACATTGTTTTAAAGCTCAGCAGTAGGTTAATGACCAGTAACTATTTCAGATTGATGATTTGGGTTCAGCCATACCATCAGGAGGACGACTGATAATTTTGTTTTAAAGTATTAATTCACTGTTTGTAAAGAGTTGTTACACTGACAGATTCAGACATCTGCATGGTACTTAAAGCATGAGCTGCTTCCTGACACAAACTTATCCAAAGCATGACTTGGAGGAGCCTCTAGTGGTGATAAAGTAGATGTGATTGTGAATTAACAGATGCTCAATTATCAGTTCACAGCCTTGCTGGTATTCACACTAGCCTACAGATGTATTACTCCTAGTCAGGTTACCAGAAATCAGCATCTGAAAGCTACACACGTTTGGTATCAAGTAGAATGATTTAAACAAAGCTCTGCCTAGAAGTTTTACCTTGCCTTGATTCAACAATGGAACAAACCAGCTTGCTTCTTGTCCTCTTCAGCTTATAGATAACATTTAGTACATAAACTGAATAAAGACTTCCAAAATTTTCCTAGAACATGGAGTGGGGTCTATACCCAATTCTGGCACCAGGTTACTTACTGACACAGGTAGACCACTATTTTTAAATAAATTGAAGGTAAGGATGTTGAAGATTTGCACTTCAGAAACACATCCTTTGAGTAATTTTACACAGACATTGGTATCTATGGAATATACTGCTCTAAGACTGGACAGTGTTTTGCTGTTGGAAAATGCTTTTCTAGAGCATGAACTTTGTTTAACAGTATCAACTGGAAGCAGTTCTGTTTGCACTCCATTTGGCAAGCCTGAGAGCAGGTATCATTAACTATGCAGTTTCTCCAATCTTGTGACCTGTTGCAGCCACACTGGTATGGCACATAAAAACTGGAAAGCTAGTTTCACTCTTTCAGTAAGCCCTGAAACATTACACTTTTTGATAAGCATTAATACTGCTTTTGCCTAACATAAGAGAAAAGCAAAAACCCCCACATTTGGGGATTTGCCTGCATCCACTCACATATCATTTAGGTTCCAATTAGAGCCCTTAAAGAACTGGAGGACTTAAAGGCTTATCTAGCATCAGGTACCAAACAAGACAAACAAGTTTTGTTGGTAGTTAAAAGGTTGAGACATTGAAAAAGTTAATGCTGCTTCAGCACTTTGCAACAACAATTGCAGACTACACACTGTCAAAGTAGTTCAGAGGTTTGGTTTTTAGCAGCTGAAAGATTTGTCTGACAACTATGGGTCTCTACCTTCCTTCCTTATGACTCCATCTGATATGCAGAGTAAAATTTCCCCCAAATCAAATCATTAACAGAACTGATGTTCTTTTTTTTCCTCAAATACTACCAAGAGTTATACAGTTGCTTGCAAACTAACTTAAAAGCCATCTACACGTGATCAGTATGTTACAGTAATTGCCAATTGCCAGTGTTTGCTTTAGAAGACCTGGATATCATGAAATAAGTATAGCCCTCAAGGCATTATCTGCCCAATAAATAAGAAGCTAAGCATCATCATATATTATTAAAATTAAAAGTATAATAAGCCATGCTGCTGTGTTAGATCTGTCTGAAAACTATACTACAAGTTGACTGGAAGTCAAACAATTTCTTCCCCTCCTATGCAGCCTACAAAGTTATACTTTTACCTAGTTACAGCTATATTCCTACACAGAATTCATTTCTTGAAAAAACCCTAGAGTTCTTCAGGTGCTACTGTGGAGTAAACATGCAACAATAAAGCATTTAAGAGCTCTGTATGTGTTGGCAGATTTTGGAGGAGATCACAGTACTGACTGGGATGGGAGAACACTGCAAGGTGACCAAGAGGAGTGAACTGTTTTCCTCTAGCTGCTGTATTCTGCGTTCTCTCAGTTGTGTCTAAGAAAAGCCTTATACTATACGTATGGTTTCAGTTTTAAAAGTATCTAGCCATACAAGGGGCAATAATGGAACATAACAGCTCACAAAAAAAAAAAATCTCATGTTATGCATCCTGTCATATTGCAAAGAGCAACATGTGGAGGAAGTACCTGTACTACAAGGGTGGTGGCATGTGGGACAATTGTAGGAACTCATTCCAAGTGCTTTCCCAGGAAAAAAAAAAAAAAAAAAAAAAATCCACAGAGTTCCCTTTGTTCCCATTCTTGGACATTCAGTATTACTCATTAGAATCACTGCTCAGTCCCTCCTACTCCACCTTGTCCCAGTTTTCATAGCCTTTAAGGAAAAGTGTTTTCAGCTAAGCAGAATGGTCTCCATCAGAGACTGCAACAGCAGTAACCTTCACTGGCACTGAAGGCAGTCCAGGAAGTTGAGTATCAGATCCAAGAGCCTCCCTTGCTGTACCCAAATGGTTATGCATTTCACAGATCAGTACCATTTGAGTCCACATCCCTCCAACCCTGAACTGGCCCTATGAAACAAAGAACAGTCCCATCAATGTCTGTAAAGTACACCAGGGCAGGATTTGGGGGGATCAGTGTAAGATACACTTTCATGCCCATTGTGAAGAAGGGTCTATTATAGCCAGCAACCTTGGTCATGCCACCACACATTTTCTGCACCAGGCACACAAACAGCTCAACTAAGCAGCGCAACTGTCTCTGAAGACCTCTGCATATCTGACCCTTAAAATTACTCCTGCCTGCTCAGCATTATACCAATTTATATCCAATACTGTTGCCTTCTGGTGCAAGACAGAATATCCTGCAGATGTCCAAAACTACTTGGCCTTTAACTGTCCCACTGAAAGCAGAAGTTTACACCATGCTACTCAGAGCTTAAGGCCAACAAGCTTGCTTTTTTTTTTTTTTTTAAGTGTCAAATACCTTGGATTCAACAACTCCCAGACCTTAAAAGGACAAAGCAGTTCAATAAAGTGGCACATGTTAACACAGCATCTTTTCCTATGCACCAAACTCATGGACAAGTAACATCATCAGCATTCATTTTAATGTTCACACAAGTACTACTATCTTGAATTTGTTAATTTAAAAAAATCCTCACACTGCTCTTATAAACAAATTTCTTGGAAGTACAAAAATAAAACTGCAATTTTCCACTTCAAAGAAAAACCACTTCAGTGCACCTGAACACACACAGATGCAATGCTTATATTTTAATATAAACATCCCCTTACTACAAAGGTGCTCTGCAGTAACAGAGGAGCTCTCCCCTCCCCTGCATAGCAATAGTTAAGCAATTACACAAATATAAGAGAATCCCTTTTAACTCCCACTTTGCACCCACCTATTAGTACAGTCATGAATACCTACTCTAATAGAACTGCCTTCAGAGCTTTTTAGAAAGCTTAATTATCACCTTTGGCATCAATTAGCAGAAGTCAGCAGAAGTTAGTGCTTTCTGAAACCTGTTGAGAGCAAGACAGCTCACTTACCACTGTCACGTGAATTTAGGTGAGAAAACCAAAGCCCATTACTATGCCAAGTAAGCAGCAGAATCCACATATAGTATCAATGACATGTTTTTGTTTCAAGGGAGATTCAGAATCAGAGGAAGTGAAAAAAAAAATCCACCTTTCTCAATGAGGATCTCCCTCTCCCAAACAGGGTACCTTCAGCTACAGATTCCTTAATGCTCAGTCTCCTCATCTCTCCACCACACTGCTGCTGAAGGACTTTAGTCCAATATCAGCATCACCAACATTAAATATTTGCATTCAAACCAAATTAGGTTTTAGCAGCAGGGTAAGGATCTGTCTCAAACAGTCTGCAATTCAAGACACTCACAGTTCCAAATTAGTATGCTATGCTTTGAAGCTTGGAAAAGTTATCCCCTCCATCCCTCAGTTACCACTGCAAATGGCAAGAGATTTCCTACAAATTCTTCATACAAGTTTTGTTCTGAAGGTTACTGTTCAGTATTCACTATGTGAAAAGAGAACCTCTAGAAAAGATCACTTTTCTTCAAGGGATGGACCTTTTGATATTCCCAGCATTTGAAGAGCTCAGGTCAAAGCTTGCTCAATTTCAGCATCAGTATTAAAGTAAAACAGCATACAACTCATCTGAGTATCAAAAAAACCCAAATAGAATGCTTGACAAGTTATTCCTTGTGTCTCATTTTAAGACAGACAACATTTACACTAATATACAGTCTTGTCAAGAATCCTTAACCTTCCTACCATGGATACTTGAGAGCTACACAAGTAGATGACCCGCGTCCACCATAGAAACCAGAGCGAATGATAGAGATACCTGCCTTTGACTGCATCACTAATCTTCAACTTCACGTGCTACAAAATAAGTTACATAATATTGATTTTGCTAATCCTTTCCAAACATTGTATACTCCAAATAAACCTGCGATGCAAGTTGATTACACAACACTGAAAATACAGCCAATGAGTCCAAGAGTGAAAGGGGAACATCATCTATCAATTCGTGGCTTCTGTTCTGGTATCCCAGGGAAACCAGCTGCAGCTGCTTGGTTCAAGTTGTGTACTATGGAAAAAATGTCTGCAATCCAGCTCTAATAACCAGCATTTCTGCAACTGCCAAGTAGAGTTTATAAAGCAGAGCAGCAGCTCTTCTACAGAATCTGGAGCATGAACTGCACATGCAGAAGCATGGTATGTCTGGGGAGTCAGGGCACTCCCATCTCAGAAGTGTTTTGGCTAGGTCAGACACTTACTAGATGAGATTTACAGAGACATTCAGTATAAGACCTAGCTCACTTGCACAGAGCTGCCTAATGAAGTAACAGAGCATGAGATACCAGGGTATTCCAAGCTAGATAGTCACTCTGTTCCCTTCCCTGGCATAACCCCAGCAACCTCTTGGTCATCTAACTCAAGAACACTTCCTTAACTTCATTAAACACATTTAGCTCTTCACCAAAATGCAAGCAAAAAGCATCAGCTGGAAGGTTTCCTACCTGGTAGTATTTAGTTTGTAATTTCAGTGACCTAACAGCCCTGGGTCTCCTCCAACTAAACTATTAGGTCATTAGCTTCTAGAATAGTCTAAGTGGCCTAGAACAGTCTAAAAATCCAAATTTATTTCAGGTACCGTGTGTGCCATTTTAGTCTGCCACTTCGCAGCCTTGAAGCATTTATCTGTCCGTACAGGAAAGATTCAGAGGACACCAGATCAACTACCCACACTCCAGAAGTCAGCATTTAGACTCCTGGATTCTTCTCAGAGAATATACTTTCAGAAAGCTGTATTTAATCCAATATTTGTTTTTCAGTGTGTTACACAGTTCGAGTGGTACTTACCAAACTGTTATAACGCAAAATAAAATTTTGCTGTGGGAGAAATTAAGATTCACAAGGTCAACTGAGAAATTCAGTGAAGTTATCTTGCCAACAGGAAAGATCAGGAGTACTAAGCTGCACTGTGGTATTCTCAAAGTGCTGTCAATAGACCCCAGGTGAGCCTCTGGTGTCCATCTCTGGGGGACAGGCTGCCACTCTACACATTACTTTCAGCATCTCATCTGCATGTGCTGCTAATTGTTCGCACAAATGCCTATATTAATTTACAAGGGATGGTCAAACCATATTTGAAACCTTTATTTTGTTGCTCTGTTCCTCCCCATCAAAATACACAATGCAAGTTCATCTGCCTTAAGTTTCTTATTAAAACCTACCAGGCAGTGACAAAACAGTGGACTGAGCAGACGTAAGCAATTGCGATTTAGTGCATAAATTGGCATTAAGAAGGACAACAAATTAAAATATGACAGTTTAATTCATATATCAACTGTTTGGAAGTAACCTCATATTAGTGCCAAAACCAGATTTAGAGATTCTTGCAAGCTGATTTTTCCATGCAGTCAGCTTCACTGTGCTGTAGCATGAAGAGCCTGTCAACAGCGCAGAGGCATTTTTAAGTAACAGAAAAGTGTTACAGTGAACTCATTGAAGCACTGAGGAAGCTCAAGGGGTACTAGATAGTGTGCAGAGGTAGAAACTAGTTTTAAAAGGAAATTGAAGATGTGGCTTGGACCTCTTGGTTGAGAAGAGAGATTTCAATTCCAAGAAGGTATTGCAAAGAGGAAGCAGCAACCTTGTAAGCTTTGTTACAGTGGTCCAGGAGAAGTGATGGTAGAAAGTCTCTGCACTGCTATCTGATAAACTTCTACTGAACTAAGTTCAAAATATCTCTAGAAACCTGAATTTGTGTCTATTTTTTCCATTAATGAGGATGTTCTCCTTCCCCAGCCATCTTTGAAGAACATCACATACCTTCTCAATATCAAGCCTGCTCACTACCAACATGGCTTCTCTCCACCACTACAGACATTTGAAATAGCAGCTATTATGATGCTCATGTGTACAGTTATGCTTGTGCACAAACAGCTACAGTGTACCAACCACTAAGTGAAATGGCAAAGCACTGGAAGCTCAATGCCAAAACAGTCCGAGAGCTTGTTTTGATGTATAGCCTGAAAAAAAAAAAAAGTGAGGACTAGCAAGTATTGTAAGAGCAGTTAATCAGTCAGACACTGAGCAGGACAGCTCAGTGTCCCAGTCGAGCACCACAGTGAATGTGGTGTCACATTAGAACACGAGCAATCAGAATTACTATGCCAAACAGATTATTAAGAACCAGATGAATAATGACAGTGTGGGTGGCATTTTTCACTGGCATTTGAATCCCCAAAAACCAGGAGTGTATCAACACTTGTTTTCTACTTCCTACACTCAACTGTTGTCGTAGTTCAGCCCTGATCAGGACCAGACTACGCAGTCTCTCTCTCTCCCCCCACCCTCTGAGAAAATAGGGAGAGAATATAACAAAAAACAGCTCGAGGTTTGAGATAAGGACAGGGAGAAAAATCCTTAAAGTTACCGTTATGGGCAAAACAGACTCGACCTGGGGAAAACTATTCATTTATTACTACAAACAGCAGGATAATGAGACAGAGAACAAGATAACCTCCCCCCACCCCTCCCTCTTCCCAAGCTTAACATTATCTCTACTACCTTCCCCTCCCGAGCGGCACAGGGGGGAAGAGGGAATGGGGGTTGCGGTCAGTTCATCACACGTTGTTCTACGCTGCTGCTTCATGGTCAGGGGAAGAACTCCTCACATTCCTTCTCTGCTCTGTTGTGGGGTCCCACCCCTACGCCACAGTCCTTCCTGAAACTGCTCCGGCGTGGGTCGTCTCTTCCACGGGGTGCAGTCCCTCCAGAATAGCTGTCCCAGCGGGCCCTCCATGGGCCACAGCCTCCTTCAGGCATCCACCTCCCCCAGTGTGGGGTCCTTCATGGGCTCCAAGTGGATCTCTGCTCCTCCGTGGACCTCCATGGGCTGCAGGGGGACAACCTGCTCCACCATGGTCATCACCACAGGCTGCAGGGGAATCTTGGCCAGGAGCCGCATTACTCCTCCCCCTCCTTCTTTACTGACCTTGGTGTCCGCAGCCGTTCCTCACAACAGGCTGGCAGATGCCTCTCAGGATCTTTTTTACATCTTATTCCCTTCTCATCTCCTCTCCACTTCTTGCAGCCGGGCCGGGCTGAGTTGGGCCCAGTCGGCCACCTGGCAAGAGGCCAGAGGGTGAGGCCTGCAAGGCCCATGAGGTCTGCGCCTCCCCCTCTGCGCCTCTGCCCCTGCTCAGCTTCTTCACATCTTCTCTTCTCTCTTTTTTTTTCCCCCCTCTCCTGTTTTCCCCTTCTTAAATACGTTATTGCAGAGGCATTATCAGGGAACATTCTGCTACCAATCGGCTTGGCCTTGGCCAGCAGCAGGTCCGCCCTAGGCCTGGCCAAGTCCACTGAACAAAGGGGAGCAACTTCTAGCAGTTTCCTGCAGAAACCTTAGGCCCCCCCTCACTAAACAAAACCACAACAACTGTACATCTGATAAATCCTCTGTATTATAGCTTAGGAAATACCTTCGTATCCAAACACCATAAGCCCTAAGCAAGAAGTAAAGAAGAGTCAGCACAAGTCACAGCAGAGGTGCCTCCTCCCACCCCTCCTGGTACCATAGCTGGCACCACCATTTATGCAGCCAGGTAACAAACTAGCCAGAAAGTCCTTAATTTTTAACTTAAATTGTTTATTTTTCAAGAAGTGACCACTTATATCTTTATTTCTGGAGTTAAGTGCCAACAGTTTAGGCAGGACACACTTAGACCAAGCAGCCACTTGGTTGTTTCAATAAGTGTGGGAGTGCACGTGCAGGAAAAAAAAAAATCCCAACCAGGAGCCTTCGGCTACTACTGAAATCCTGCCTGTTACCTTTCCTAGTAGAAGACTCATGCCAGGACAATTTTGTATATTGTCAATCATGGTTTTACGTGTTAATAATCCGTTTATAATCTAAAAACTGCATACATATACTCTATCAGTACTTTCCTACTCTGGGAAGAGGAGAAAAAAAAAAAAGAAATAAAAACATAGCCAGGGTTTTCCTTCCTTTTCCATCCTAATACCCAGGCAGTATCTTGGCAGCTGTAGTGCAGGGGGATAGCAGCAGGGAAAAACAGTCTAAGCAAGTGAAATCAGTGACCTAGTTGCTTGTTTAGTGATAAAGATAGCCAAGTCAGCAATTTTTTACTAGACTTCGTGATCATCTGATTTACAATGTAGATTAAAATTACGGCTTCAGCAGCACATGTACCTCTACAGAGCACATAATTAACATCCTGTGTTTAACTTTTTGGGAGTGGAAAAAGCAAGCACTCACCAGAAGCCAGCTCTTACACAGCTTAGTTACAACAGAACAGTCATCTGTCCTCACCCTTCAGAGTATGCTGGGCTTTAAATAGAGCTCTAATTTACTTATATTTGCATACCACAAACTGTACAGTAACCATCATTTTTGCAGCTCATTAGCAGCCACAAACCCCTTATTGCATTTGTGAGTCGAGTTAACTTTGCAGGTTTGAGAGCACCTAGCCAGTCACAGCCTCATTGTACTGGACATTACACAAGCAGTAACACGTTTCACCCTTATAATACACCAACAGCACCAACTGCCTCCTGCAAAAGGAGACAAGTTTCAAAATATGCTCCTTTACTCTCATTATGCAGAGATCAGCCTCATTTGAGTACCAGATGGTTTGCTGCTCAAGTTGCTCTGCAATATTTTCAGTTAGCCTCTTCCCAACAGGGCATCATTCAAAGTAAGTATCAATGTATGAAAGCAAAAAAGAGAATCAGATACTGAAACTAATGCTAGACCACTAGCTACAAAGTCAGTTCCAGGTACTTTTAAAGAAGATACACGAAGAACTACCAACCAAAAACCTTCGAGACAATTTGGGCTTTGTAGGAAAGAGTACTTTCTCCTGCTGGTAAGATGGCTCCTATGCTAGAAGCAAATATACTAGCAGCTTCGCTGCGGATACAGTATATTTTGTGGCTTCAAATTGTTTCAAAACAAATATCTGGAAGATATCTACATAATTAACTATCATTTAGTGTTGATCAGTGAAGTCATGTCATCCTTTCAAGACAGAAAGCCTACAGAGATACAAAGGTTGAATACAATGGCTGTTTACAGCCTATATTAAGAGAAAGTGGGACAGCATTTCAGGTTCAACAGTCCTGATCTTCTTCAGGGGAGGAAAAAAAAAAATAAAATAAAAAAAAATAAAAATTGAGGAGTTGGATGCTGAGCAAGTGACCTCAGGAACATCCAAGCAGTGACATACACAGCACAAACTTCCTCATGTTTGCTGCAAAGTTGCCCAACCTTCTGGGTACTATGTCTGTGGACACCAGATTTCATATTTCATGCAGGGCCATTTTACTGGCTGCAACCATCAGGATTAAAATGCTGTCATTCTGTCAGCAAGGGAAAAAAGAAAAAAAATTCTCAGCAAATCCAAAGCAGGGTAACCCATAATGTGCACTAAGCTGTATGTGCTGTAGAGCTCACATTCATTGTACGATCACTTCTGCACTGGGCATTGCAGTCTATATCACAGGGGTTGGTTTTGTTTTTTTTTTTGCTTCTGCTCTAATCTCCAAAATAAATATACAAGGCACCTTAGATATAATTAGATATGCTAACACATAGCTCATTTCCATTTTTTACTGCGAACAGTTAGCTTTAAATACAGCCAGTGCAATATCAGATTAATGATCATGAAAGTCTGCATCACTAGTTCATTATCCTTACAGTTCAGTAGTTTAACACAAAGAGACACAACAGCAAGATTTTTAATTTGCAAATTAAACACCAAGTGATTGACATTCTTGCACATGTTATTATAGGACATTAAAGTTGCTTCCAGTGTGAAGTGATGTCTTTAAAAAAAAAAAAAAAAATCACAGCTTCATCCAAGAGACAACTGACTACAGCAAACTAATGAGAAATTCTTAAGTTTTTCCGGTGAAACTATGTAAAAAAAGTCAGGTAATAACAAAGTGTTTATAAGGATGGATTTTAAAGTCATCTTGTTATTTCTCCCATAAATACATGACTAGCCACTGAGCACAGAACAGAAAAGAGTTGAGGCTACCTCCTTACCCAATATGTAACAGAAGTGTCCTCCAAAAAGGTAAGAGCAGAAGTTTAAACAGGAAAAAAAGAATCCTGCACTCTCCAGAAGAGACTAATAGCTACTTACAAGTAGTTTATCCTCTGATTTTCTGGACATTGCTAGAACAGGAGTCACACAGTAAGCATTGCATGGGTGAGCATGACAAGTTTGGTGCTTGCAAAGTGCATCTCAGGAGCCAGTGTTGACTTGGAGAATCCTGGGTTTAGACCCAGGATGAGTTCCTGTGTGTTCCTTCTCAGTAGTGCTTGACCTGCCCAACACAAGTGACAAGAAAAGAAGTGCCTTGACATGTCCTGAACACTGAACTCCAGGAATTTAATACTGAACTCAAGGTTACACGCAGGTGTGTGTGTGTGGCTGACTCAGAGCCTGAAACCCTGTACATGACCACTTTTACTAGGCATTTGATTCAGATGATTGTCCTATTTTCTGAGGGGGGAAAAAAAAAGGCAAGCTAAATCAGGATATTTTATTCAGTCAGCTGGCACTGGGGCATTTGGCCCAAAGGCACATTAACTTGCATCCCCCACCTTCTGGGTGGATGCCCTACCCTAAAGGGCATTAAGCACAGCTCTCTCCAGCTCTCCCGTTGGCTTCAGGCCACTGCCCAGACAGGAATGCAAAATGCCAAGCCAGAAAACAAAAGGAGCCCAACTGCTCAGAGCACAGTTTGGAAAAGGCTGTCAGTATTATAAATATTTCACATGAAAAGTGAGCTGATAAACAGGAGAAATCCCTCCTTCCAGCCAAGTACCTTAAGCTAGAGGCACGTTCCCTTGCTGCTGGCTGGGTTTTGGCCCTACCCCACTGTGCAGCCCAGGAGGCAAAAGTTTCAACAAGAGGAAGGAAGGATTCCCCAGTATAAACTCACAGACCGATGACTACGTTAGCCCAAAAACCCCAGAACATATGGGCTTAGTTTCTTCAGGATGAAGAGAGAACTGAACATGTTACATGACATAAACGTTGAAAATTAAATATCAATATGAGGTGATTCTTGCTAACTGTAGAACTGTAGTCACATAGGTTAAATTTTATATGAAATCTATTTGTCCTTAGAGGGAATTGGACCTCAGAGATATTATAATACCCATTTGTTAGAAGTTGGTCTAGCATATCGTTAATACAATGGTAAGTCCCAAACACCACCTGCAGAAATAGGCCCTGAGCCATCACTTTGGAGCCAGGAAAATCAAGGAGCAACACGACCTGTTCTCAAGACCATCTATGGAGATTTCAAGGAGGAGTTTGATCAGCGAATTCGAGGAGGGGGCGTTCTGACGACCACCAAGACCACCAGAAGACCCTCGACTCAAAAGACTGAGCATGCGCAAGTGGGTGGGGAAATATTATAATGATTTCTCGGAAAGTTAATGTTTATGTATAATATTTCTCAGAAATCTAGTGAATATGTATAACAGGTGTGTATTTAACCCGTGCTGTTGATCAAATGGGTGCACACGCTAGGTGGAGCGATCCCCCATGCGCCCAGCGCTGCAATAAAGAAGTGCCTGCTTCTTAACTTCTCATTGCTGTTAAGGAGTTTTATTCCGGATTTCGGTAACAAACACATCTCCAAGCAATAAGCCAAGGTTGACCAGTACTTTTGGCTGAGCACCACACATTAAATTTCTTTCATATGTCAAAGTCCTGAAGAGGGCACAGTTTTCTCCTGACAAGAGATGGCAGAACCCCTCCAAGTCCCACTACAAAGCTGGGCACTTAAATTGGGGTGGCCCTTAATATCACTATTCTATACTGAATTTGTTGAAACTTCAGGCACCTCTGCAGTTTAACTTATTTACCCTACTTACCACAGATTGCTCTAAAATGTGATCATATGGCAAGGCAAGATCATATGGGATAGAAGTATTGCAACAAAAGCACAGCAGGGATTATTTAAGAAGCCTTTATTATTCTTTAACTTTAAGGAGAACTTTGGCCTTGAACAATCAAACTTGCCTAGCACAAATACATCTGAGAAAGGAAGAATAAGGAATCAAAAATCATGAAGTGAAGGCTTCTTTAGTATCTTAAAGCTAAACCATCTCCAGATCAGGCCTCCAAAATGTCTGAACACCAGCTACCATTCCTTCTTGATCACAGCCATGTGTATGAAGAGCATGGTTAAACTGCAAGTAGCAGAATGGGATCCAGCAATGCAACTCAAATTTGTATTAAAAGGGACACAGATGCTTTGTTTTCTTTGTCAATGTGAAGTTTCCTACAAAATACTCCATACTTTGGGAAGGAAGCAATCAAATACTCTCAAAAGCCTGCCATGTCAAGTGGGAACACGATGCAAGAGCTTTGAAGACAAGCTTAAGAAAAGATCCAAGCTCAGGACTGGCAATCAGGCTGATGCAAGCATCCATCTGAACGAGTTCCCATTCACTGTTCAGCAGTGGAAGTATTACCAACAGAAAAGCATAACAGATCAGCACAAAGTTTCAAAGGTTTGATCAATAGTTCAACAATACACAAAGCACCTGTATTTTGATAATTATTGCTAAGCCACATTAAGGCCAACAGTTTAGCAAGAACATCCACAGTTCCATTAGCTAGGATAAAACAGTTTATAAAAGGATTAGAGGAATACCAAGTCAGCATGAGTTGGCCACTATATCATAAACTGTTCTGATTGTGTTGCTTAGTGTAGAACAGTAGAAACCATGCCTATTGTTCTAGCAACTGTTAGCTACATCACACAAAGGATCACCCTACAAATAACAAAATCAAACTAAATTTCGCTTGCTCAGGTTCAAGCTTTAGTGAGCTTATTCAATTGTGCATTACATTTATCTTAGAATAAAAGCAACTCAAGCCAAACTATCTGGTTTATATTCATGAATGCCTGCAACATTAAACTAAATTGAGACATTTGAGTCACAGAAGTTTATGTGGCTCACCCTCAAAGCCAGGTCATTACAATGAAACACCCAGAGCATCACAATAAAACACTTAAGTAAGCAATTCTCTGCTTATTTCAGCAACCAGCTACTACCTGAATCTAGTGGAGAGAAAAAACAAACAAACAAAAAAAAAAAAACCAAAAAAACCCCACCAAACAAAACAAGTCTAACAGGCTTGCCTTGTCCTGTCCTAAAATAGATCAAGACAATCGAGATCCTTCTCTATTCAGAAGAAGGCTTGTTACCAGTGGTAGGACTACTCACTCCTTCTAGAGAGTTTAACCACTTTGACCTCATACCTCAGACTCCAAGCTTTCGACCCAGTACAAATGTGACAGAATAAAGATGTGCAGAAATCAGATATTTTTTAAACAGTCTGCCTTCCTTGTATCTACAAAGAGCAGCTTAATTTGCCATCAGCCCCATGAAATAGAGGGATTCAGACCAAGTCATTTCCAGCTGAAGTATCAGCTACTGTATGCTCTCTTTAGAAAACAGACTATTCATGTGCCTAGTTTATAAAGCTCCCTATATAAAAAAGAAGCAACAGGTTGCCCAGAGAGGTGGTGGAAGCCCCATCCCTGGAAACGTTCAAGGCCAGGCTGGATGAGGCTCTGAGCAACCTGATCTGGTTGGAGATATCCCTGCTGCTTACAGGGGGGTTGGACTAGATGGCCTTTGAAGGTCCCTTCCAACACTAACCATTCTATGATTCGATGATCTGCTTGCATGCAGGGTTTATTTTGCACTGGATTTTGCTGCAATATTTTAAGACTAAACCAAACAGTGGGGCTGCAAAGTGAAGCACTCCAGTAGTATCTGAATTCACACCACATTCATCTGCCACTTTTTTGGGAATTAATATACCCTCCAAGGTCAGCATTTCTCCCTGAAGATCTTGCTTCATGCAGCAAGAGGGCAGCCAAATACACTGTACAGGAGAAGCACCATCAGGGTTCTATCACTCAAGGATCGCACCACTGAAAACAGCAGCTTCCTATTGTAGTCAAACCTCAAGCTGCTCATTGCTTCTGGTTCTTCTATCAACCCACCACCGTTTCTCAATCTTAACATTTGCTAGCTATTTTCCTAGAGATATTTAAGTGACTGCAGTTGCCAAGACAACCACTCCATCAACACCAGCACCTCAGCTCATCTATCTTGTGCTTCCCTTCCATTCACCATGACTTCAAAATGACTGTTTCTGGCAGCTGATTTCCTAGAAGTCTGACTTTTTTTTCTTTTAGTAGCCTTTGAGATCTTCTGTCCTAAGAATCTCAAGTTCCTTTCATAGGAACAGATTCATTTTAATTATACCCTTAGAAGTGAGGTTTCCTGTAAAGCTAGGAGAAGCCCAATAGTGTAAGTTCCAAGGCACTGAGGCAATAAAGGGGAAGATGCGATCACCAAGTTATACATCCCAATCAGGTTTATGCACGTCTACGCTGTCACTTTCAATAACTCACTGAAGTATTTCTATTTTGTTTTCTGTTACCAAGAGAAGCAGAGAGTGTGACTTAATATTTCTTGTAATATTTAAACTCAGCTAGGCCTTGAAATGCATGCCCATATAGGTGTCTTTAAAAAAAAAAAATATATATAATCACAGAACTTCCACAAAGAAATTAGTAAGTGGATAATCCCCATAGCTATATGCATGTTTTAGCTAAGTGAAGTTTAAGCTGTCAGATTCTCCTGTGTGATGGTTTAGCCCAAATCACCACACAGTTTCTCGCTCACTCTCCCCCTCCCCAGCGGGATGGGGGAGAGAAATTGGGAAGGAAGGAGAACTCGTGGGTTGAGATGAAGACAATTTACTAAAATAAAAGGGAAAACTACAATAATAACAGAATATAAAGATATTAAAATATACAAAGTGAACAATATGTTTTCTCACCACCCGATGTCCCAATGACCGATACAGCCCGTCCCGAGCAGCGATCATGGAAACAAAACCGAGCAGCAAGCAAAGGAGCAAAAGGGAGCCAGCAAGGGAGGGGGAACGATGCCAGCAAAACGAGCAGGAAAGATGGATGCCAGGAAGGCAGATACCCACCCTCGCCTGCCCCCACTTATATACTGAGCATGACCTTTATGGCATGGAATACTCTCTTTGGCCAGTTTGGGTCAATTATTCTGTCTGTCTTTCTCCCAGCTTCCTGCATCTGCAAATTAGCGAGACTTGGAAAGCAGGACGGTGTCCTTGGTCTCATTCACAACAACTGGTATCATCAGGGTGTTTATGAACATTCTTCACACACGAAATCCAAAACATACCAGCTACTGAGAGGAAAAATTAACTCCATCCCTGCCAAAACCAGGACATCCTGTTGTGGTAGACACAAAACCTGGTGGCCAATTCAGCTGAGCTCTGCAAGCAGTTAAATCCTTGGAAGATCTAATACAGTTTCCAGGAGTCTCATAACAGTAAAAGTAGGTAAATAAGACCCTGCATAGCACTCTCCTTCCCCTAATCCATCTATGTTAGACACAAAAAAAAGAAGGCGTCACAGCTTCAATCACAACAAGAGCTTCGATCTGGATTTACATCTTATAAAATATGGGATAAGCCAACAGAAACAGTTAAGCCAAGTTTAGTTAAGTTCTACCACCAAAACTACCAGCATCTTTTGTACTGTCAGCATTTGAAGTCATAGGAGAGCAGCTTGCTTCCCAAGCTTAAGTTACAGCAAGCAAGGGCCATGTAGACGTATGGATTTATAGCTGCAGCTGTACTAGCTTTACATCCATTAGCATGAATATTGGTAGCAGTCTAACCACGGCAACGTGGGATTAAGCATGGGCTGCAAAATCAACCCGTAAGCTGGGTCAATTCACAACTGGTGTTAAATATCATGCCGAAATAGATACCAGACCACTACTGTACTTAAGATAGGTCAAATATGTCTGCATTGCAGCAATGGCATACTTAAATACTATAAAATTATCTCAATAGTTTAGTACAATGAACCTTGGTGGTTTGCCATGGTTGACAGTGTCATTGGGGACAGCCCTGAGTGTTCCTTTCACCTCATCTATTAATACAAGGTTAACAAATCTAGAGCAGGAAAAGACTTTATACTCTTTGAAACTCAAACTTGACATGGCAATCACATTGAGCTGTGAACAAATATTATTTTAGTAAACGTGTTATACAACAGCATTTATCAATGCATTTATAATTAAAGCAAAGAAGCCTCCAGCAGTTAGAAGCAGTAGCTTTCCTTATAAAAAGTAAAGGTACCTGCAGGTCAGTAGTGCTGTAGTTTTCTATTTAAAGTGCTTGCTAAGTGTAGAATCTGGCTTTCTGCCCATGTGTTTTAAGCTCAGTGTTGTGGCATAGCCTGGGTAATTGCACTTCATGTGACAAGCACAACAGAACTCAGAGGCATGTCAGTAATATACTCTAAACTTTGTCTTAACTTACTAGAACCAAATCTTGCCCTGCGAACATGCTGGCTCCACGAAGGGCCACGCCAGGCTCTTTCCCTGGCCATACTATAAGGCTGCGAGCCATTTCACACTTCCACACTTACCATCAAAACCCACGTGCCGGTTTCACTGTGCTGAGAGGCTTTGTTTTGAACCTAATCTTCAAAGCACAGGAGATAAGACCTGGGGTGGCTGCAGTAGAAGAGCACAGGAGCTGAAGCAACTAAGACAGTACAAGAAAGAAATCCCAGAGGCAGGGAGGTAAAAAAAGCTAGGTAGCTCTCAAATTAGTGCAGATCCCTCCGACATTTCAAACAGTGAGGCAGTCAAGGCATAGCTTTGCCCTCCTCCAACAAGAAGTTTACCCAGATTCTCCCCAATATGCTCTTTCCAATAATTATTTGTGAAGTCTGCATAGCATGCATCTCCCCCAGCAAACCTACATACCCAGGCCTTGACTTCATGGCTCTCTTCAACACCAGGAATGTCCCCCTCCTCCCCCAGGTTAAGTTACACAACCCCAGCTTTATTTTTCGCTCTTAAAGAATTGCTGCGGCTGCCTCACGGACAAAGTCTGTGCAAAGGAGTTGTGACTTGACAGTACATCAGAATCTGTGCTGGGGCACTTCAGGAAAATGCTCAGATTTTTATTTTTTAAAAACCAGGAAGAAGTTCTTATTCCAAAAATCTCTTTGCTTTTGTGCTTAAGCAGCCTGAAAGCTATTCAGTTGACAATTTCTTCAGCTACTCCAAATTTAAATACTGTACTTGTAAACATACAAGTTGAATTCATTTTGGAAGAAAGCTTTCCCATGTGCTATTTATAAAAAGCAAAGTGCTTTCTACCTACAGATTTAGTCAACTATGCTATTATAAGATACACTCATTTTACATAAAAATGTAAATTTTTCCAGGATCATGAATATGAGCCAGTTACAGATAGAAGACTTAGTCCCTATGCTGTTCACTAAATTATACTGCCTCTTACTGTTGTCAGAGAAAATTTTGGCCCTACCTTACATTCAAAGCTGTACAAAGCCCCCATACTTCTACATGACTCTTCCAATCCTAGCCCTGTGTCCTTCAGATGAGCACCTCTTACATTCACCAACAGATGCAGAACAATGCATTGCATTGGCGCTCTCATCCTGTTTGTGTAGCATCCGCAGACTATTCTCAACAAGTGCCATGCTTCATCCACACAAAGGGCCTAACAGATGATAAATTCTGGATTGTGCATCCCATTCACCCAGTCTAACATCAGATCGTAGCAATTCACGATCAGAGTAAGTGTGACACAGCAATATTTACTAGCTTTACCAAACAAAGCTCAACTAAACATGTACCAAAAAAGTTTGTTAGCTGCTACCTAGCAGAAGACAATGTTTGCTTGGCTATAAAAGCATCTAGTAACAGACATAGGCCTTTCTTAGAAGCTGATTTCCCATAACTCTTATTTCAAGTTGATATAATCTAGTTATTAAACTACAAATTAAGATCAATACACCAACCAAGCATTAATAGTAGGCTTTAAGCTCAGCCTAAATTTTGTCATCCTCAGTTTTTCTGCATTACTACAGTTGTACAAGTTATGTATCACATAGTAGTCTAACAAAACTGAAGTCCTTTCCAAGAATAAGGAATCTCCTTGCTAGTACCATCATTATGTTCATCTGCCATAAAACACCTCTTTCATGGTAATTTTTTTTTTTTACTAGTAAGATTTAGAATAGAGGTTATATGACAACAATGCAAAAACCACAATTGATACAGTTTGTTCCAGGAAACATACTGTATCTATTCTTCTTTCCAGAGTACAGAAGTCACTGCTCTATACTTAAGAGGAGGGAAGAAAACCCCCAAAGCTTACTTATGCTCCCAGCTATGAAATAATATATGCTGAAAAAAAGAGCTAGGAGATCCCAAATAAATTGGTGCACACAAGAGTTAAAGGCAGAACAGAACTGATGCAGATGCCAACATCTGAAGAGTTTATTTCTGTCCACTACCCTCCAACCAGAGCTTTGCCAGATTTGCTGAAGTATAACTCACAGGCTCTCCCTAGCATCACCAGCAAGCTTATTTTTGTTTTAGTAGCAGAAACTAGCCATCTTAGAAGTACTGGTTAGAAGTAGGCAGGTCAAAAGTTACTGTTCTCTTGGAAATAGGTCAAAGTCACCCACATGCTCAAAGTTGATAGGTGCAGAGGAGAAAATTAAATAGAACAAGGCTGAAACACCAGGAGCTCTAATCAGGTCACATGCGGTGACCTTATGTCAGCCCTCAGTCATGCCCCAAAGTACAGTCAGTCCAGTATAGGAAAAAAGACGAAGGAAGAGAGACACCCGAGATGGGCTTGGATTGCCAGAGCCTCCAAGACAGAAGAATTGGCCTGGTAACATCACAATGACAGGTCGTTTGTGGCCAAGCATACTAGAACCTTCCTCCATGCCCCTGCCATTACACAGAACTGACCTCACAGTATGTGGCATTACCTACTTGGACAGCAGGCAAGATCTCAAGTATGGCGCACGCACTAAAGATTGCTGAAGATATGCCCATGTGACATTTCACTGCACCCCCCCCCCCCCCCCCCCCCCCCCCCGCCTAGGAACAGACAATGCCATGCTCTGGGATGATTACTCACTACCCTTACCCCAACCTGATCTGATCCACCACTTCACAACATGCCTACAACTCCCAGCAGGAAGCCCCCTTGTTACATGACATAAACGTTGAAAATTAAATATCAACATGAGGTGATTCTTGCTAACTGTAGAACTGTAGTCACATAGGTTAAATCTTCATAAAATTCATTTGTTCCTAAAGGGAGTGGGACCCTAGAGATATTATAATACGCATTTGTTAGAAGCTAGCCTAGCATATCGTTAATACAATGGTAAGTCCCAAACACCACCTGCAGAAATAGGCCCTGAGCCATCACTTTGGAGCCAGGAAAATCAAGGAGCAACGCGACCTGTTCTCAAGACCATCTATGGAGATTTCAAGGAGGGGTTTGACCAGCGAATTTGAGGAGGGGGCGTTTTGACGATCACCAAGACCACCAAAAGACCCTCGACTCAAAAGACTGGGCATGCGCGAGTGGGTGGGGAAATGATGTAATGGTTTCTCAGAAAATTTATGTTTATGCATATTATTTCTTGGAATTTAATGAATATGTATAATTAATGTGTATTTAACCCGTGCTGTTGATCAAATGGGTGCACACGCTAGGTGGAGCGATCCCCCGTGCGCCCAGCGCTGCAATAAAGAAGTGCCTGCTTCTTAACTTCTCATTGCTGTTAAGGAGTTTTATTCCGGATTTCGGTCAAAACAAACTTCAGTATTAACAAATTTTTAAAAAATAATCCAGCTGATTCCAGAATGTAAAAGCCTAAATGTTCACAGCCTCAGTGAAGCCTACCCCACCTATCCAGCTTCCCTCAGAAGACTGCTGGGGGGGGGGGGGGGGGGGGGGGGGAAGAAGCATATTAGTCAAGTTTTGAAGCACATAAGCTTTCAGGTTTCTAGCAGACACTGAAAAGCAGAAATCATTCCATATGTTGATTTCAAAACTTTCATTTTTATATGCTCCAATAAAGATCATACAGCAATACAAGATGTCCAGTTTCATTTAGAAGTTCTTTCAAAAAAAAAAAAAGTGACAACAGGTCCTCTATAGAGAATCATTTAAATACGACTGTGGTTGTCTCAAGCAACAGCCACTTGACACTTACAGACTTATGGAAGAGAAGAAACATTACCATTATCCACTGAATTTGAACATTAAGTTTTCAACAACAGTTGAGCCTCTATGTCTCTTTTGCTTAGCATTTTGAGTAACACAGCAAAAAAAAAAAAAAAAAAAAAAAGAAAAAAAGGCAGAGATCCCACTGAAGCAGCAATATTATTAAGAATAGACAAGGCCTTTTCTTTCCATTCCACCTTAACCGAAAAGTGCCACATGTCTTTATTTGAAAGATTTGGATATGGGCTTTTTGTTACCACATGAATGACAAATTAGAAGGGATTTAAATAATAACTACAATACACTTAAAGGTACAGAAGAAATGTTAACCTCGTTAACCTCTCAAGTTATACTGCTTAATGCACCACTGAAAGGCATTCAGCTACTAAGTGTGGGTACAGTTACTATTCTGCAAGGGGAGTAATTGAGAGCAGAGATGAAATTCAATTTTCTTCAATACATTATAAGCAGCCCATTCTTTGATACATTATAAGCAGCCCATTCTTTTAATAAAGGTGAGTGCTTTTAGAGATAGCTATTCTAGCCAAGATAAGCAAACACTTGCATACCAGCGTAGTTTACATCCATGAATTAGAGGCCTACACAAGCAGACTTTATGCAAGAATAAATGTGTCTTCATAGAATGTATTGTAAGTCAAAGGTACTCCATTGCATGGCTTTTGTTTTGGTAAAGACAAAGAGTGCTGCAGAAGAGCATCCTATTTCAGCCTTTGCCTAGGTCTGACAGCAAAAGGCTTCTAGCTGCAGAGATGTCCAAGGATTAATTTAAAAAGAATTTTTGCACAATGTCTATTGCAGAAGAATTGACCCAAGTGGCACAACCGGCTAAACACTAGTCCTTACACTGTTCCAATACTCTGGCAAAGGGTTATGCATCTTAATCCCTCCAAAAATGTTCATAGTTATAAAATAAAAACATATGTTTTAAATACTTCAACTAGGATACATATCTTAACTTGGGGAAGTCGCATAGCTATTGTAAACATGCCCCTGCTGCTATCAGCTTAAGTTTCATCTCCCAAGCAAAAGCCCTTTACCTGAATTTCTAAATTACTTGTATAATTTTAAGACAACAGACCAATGGAAACACATCATGTCATGCTTTTAGTACTAAAACCTTAAGGAGTAAAACATAGCCTGCCTGCAAGGCATCCTTCTCCATGTTAACCACAAATATTATATCGGAAAGTGCCACCCACTTAAGACAGCTCCTTTACATTCCCCTTCTTCTCCAGGGGATACCTTCAGTTAAAAGAAAAAAAAAAATCCACCATAAAAAACAACCAACCAAATATCAGGAAGTCTTAAGGTCACATTTCTTCAAGTCAAGCAAGATTCTAAAATATCCTACATGTACCCCAACTCATGAGCTTTATCATTTTTCTCCTATTGGTGGGTCACTTTGGACAGATATTTATGCATATTGAATACTTCAGAAAGTGTGGAGACTTGCAATCAATTAGGCTCAGCTTGGCTACTAGTGCTTCAGAGAATGGTACACAATGCCAAAGTTATTACTATTAAACTGGCATCGTAGTTCAGCCCCGATCAGGACCAGACTACGCAGTCTCTCTCTCACTCCCCCCACCCTCCCAGAGAACAGGGAGAGATAATAGAAGAAAAACAGCTCAAGGTTTGAGATAAGGACAGGAAGAAATCCTTAAAGTTACCGTTATGGGCAAAACAGACTCGACTTGGGGAAAACTATTCATTTATTACTACAAACAGCAGGAGAATGAGACAGGGAACAAGATCACTTCCCCCCACCCCTCCCTCTTCCCAGGCTTAACATTATCTCTACTACCTTCCCCTCCCGAGCGGCACATGGGGGAAGAGGGAATGGGGGTTGCAGTCAGTTCATCACACATTGTTTTACGCTGCTGCTTCATGGTCAGGGGAAGAACTCCTCACATTCCTCCCCTGCTCCATCATGGGGTCCCACCCCTACGCCACAGTCCTTCATGAAACTGCTCCGGCGTGGGTCATCTCTTCCACAGGGTGCAGTCCCTCCAGAACAGCTGCCCCAGCGGGCCCTCCATGGGCCACAGCTGCCTTCAGGCATCCACTTCCCCCGGTACGGGGTCCTTCACGGGCTCCAAGTGGATCTCTGCTCCTCCGTGGACCTCCATGGGCTGCAGGGGGACAACCTGCTCCACCACGGTCATCACCACAGGCTGCAGGGGAATCTTGGCCAGGAGCCACATTACTCCTCCCCCTCCTTCTTCACTGACCTTGGCATCTGCAGCTGTTCCTCTCACAAGAAAAGTTCTTCACAACAGGCTGGCAGATGCCTCTCAGAATCGCTTCACATCATCCTGCTCATCTCCTCTCCACTTCTTGCAGCCAGGCCGGGCTAAGTCGGCCACCTGGCGAGAGGCCAGAGGGTGAGGCCTGCAAGGCCCACGAGGCCTGCACCTCCCCCTCTGCGCCTCTGCCCCCACTCAGCTTCTTCACATCTTCTGTTCTCTTTTTTTTCCCCCCTCTCCTGTTTTCCCCTACTTAAATACGTTATCGCAGAGGCGTTATCATGGGACATTCTGCTACCAATTGGCTCGGCCTTGGCCAGCAGTGGGTCCGCCCTAGGCCCGGCCGAGTCCACTGAACAAAGGGGAGCGACTTCTAGCAGTTTCCTACAGGAGCTACCACCTTAGGCCCCTCTCACTAAACAAAACCACAACAACTGGTCAAACTTTTTTTCTAGCATTTCATACCCTCTAGATGCAAAATGAGCATCACACAGTAGACCCAAAGTGCTATTTAAATAGAAAATATCCAGTATCAACATATCACTATATCAAACAGCAGGCAGTATAAGCGTGACTTCAGAAACAGTGAGGTAAAAACATGTTTGAGCTTTTGAGAAGTTACAGATGTGGTCCCACACTCAAACACTGGCATAACTTTGCTACAACACTGAAAATCTTCAGTATTTAAACAAAAAAAAATTTAGAAGAACATCCTTTAATACTATAGAGTCAAAAACTCCCACTAACTCCTATAATATGAACCAGATCTAAAGCTATCTACATGATTTTAGTTACTATCTCTTGAACAGACAGGCAAGAAATTTCAAGAGGCACAGTTCTTTGCATTGTTTTCCAAGAAAAAAAAAAAAAGTAGTATTTTACCTTATCCAATGATCACCCTGCACAAACTCATGGAAATAAGAGCCAAACAATGGAAAAAAAATTATGTAAACCAACAGTGCTTGGTCTTTCCAAATGGAAAGCCTTCCCCTTCCATTTTTATTCCAATTGTAGAGGTGGGCTTTACTACAGCTCTCCTCTTGCTACACAACAGGACCTAATTACACATGATCTTGTATTTTCAGGCAGTATCAGAACTGGAAATCACTATCTGTGCTTCTTAGTATACACAATAACCCTACATGTATCAGAGGAGCCCTAGGAAGAGGATCAGGAGCAGGCTACCATCATTACCTTGCCCATTGCCTGCTGAGGCTAGGCAGCTGACCAAAACAAGCTACAGGCAGGGTGAGCTGTCTGGGGGAATTCTGTGGGGCCCACAGAGGTAACCATCCAAAAAACTATATGCAACAGCAGAGTGAGGGTAAATCAGGTATTCCCCAGGCCTGAGAGTTAGAGAATGCAAGTGTGCTTATGATCAGTGAACCAACATCAGAAGAAGTTTCATGCCTCCCTGCCTGCAGACAGCTTAGCAGCTGCTCCGAACAGGAGCTTTTCAGACAGAGCAAAAAAACTCCAGGCTCTATTCACCTGCAGTTCTGAATCCCTTTGCTGCATCAGACCTCTGCTTATCAGCATCAACGATACCTAAAAGCAACAAAAATAGAAGATTAAGTACAGAGAGAAGCTCTCTAGCACCTTGCAACACGAAGGTCTGCAGACGGCAGCTTTTGTGCTGAGAATACCACATTTTTTTCCTTGGCACCAAGGAATATTTTTGTGAAGTTAAATGTTCTACCAGTTACATAACTTTAAGTGCTCAAGAAGCTTCTCCAAAATATTCAAATTAAGCAAATAGAAGTAGCCTACAACACCAAACTTTTAAATATGGTGCTGATTCTTGCCATCAGTTATCTGTAACTAAAGTTCCATATTGTTTTCCTGCTCTGAAGAAAAATATTATTATTATTATTAATATTCCCACATACCGCAAATTGCTTTGAAATAAAAACAAATCACTTGGAAGAAGTTGAGATCCAACAACACAGAACTCTAAACAGCGCATGGTTAATGAGTTACAAAAAGCAAGGAAAACAATGCCTTGACAAGCATTTAGACTCCAAGTTACCTGGAAAAACCCACCAAAAAAAAAAACCCACCAAAAAAAAAAAAAAAAAAAACAAACCACACAACAACTAAGCATAATGCCTGAGTTTCCCCCTCCCCAACTTATGTGTCAAGACTTGCTCCTTCAAGTAGCAAAAATACCTTATGAAATAAATTCCCTTAAGAACGATCAAATAGCAACTATAATAACGCAATTAATTTTTCTTGTTTCCTTTCATGTTATGTGTATTTATTTTCATCTACTCAGCCTAAATCACCTCTGAAAGAGCTTTTAATATTGACTCTTGCTCTACATTAAACATGTTTCTTGACATAGCATACTTGGTCAAACCATGCTGCTGGGCAGTACTATTTGTATAATTTCTCATTTGCACCTTCCCTGAAAGGTTAGCTCCCAGCACAAGAATATAATTCAACTATAAAAATGAGAAGAATTTTATTTTTTTAAAAACAATGAAAAGCTATGACACTAAGGTGCAATTGCACCAGACACCAAAAGCTTTGAGTAAGCCATCAGGAAGCATCTTCTAGCAGTTCTGCAAGTATCCTGAAAACATTGCTTGATCAAGGCATTGGGTAGAGGTTTATCTGTCCCCAGGCTCTGAAGGCCCAAGCATCTAAGTAAGACACTGGATTTCAAGTTAGATAGAGAAACCAATCAATGGTCAACCGAGATGGTGAAAGTTTCACCATGCACAACCCTCAGCCACTCAACTCTATCTCAACTAGCATCCATCATCACCAGATTATAGCTTAATAACTTTTGTTGTGGTGGTCCCCATTTAAGTATCAACTGCCAAAAAAATCAAAGGTGAAGAAGTTCTCCTGTCATGTAGCAAAGAAATCTCTCAACAGAAGATGCCTATGTCATAAAGGTGGCATCAATTAACTGCTCACATGTAGTTCCGCAGACTACAGCACAATCTGGTTCTCTACTGCTCAGGCACTGCCTGCAAAACCAGAAAAACACATTCCCATCGTTTCCAGAGCAATTCAGAAGTACCACACAACCTAGTGGAGTCTGATCTAAATACCTGTCTTGTCACACCATGTCCTTCCCAGCTGACCTAAGAAAGAAGCAACTGGCACTATCTATGACCTGGACATGAAGCATTTTATTCTGAGAAAAATCTTCCCTTTTTTGTCACTCAAAAAAAAACCTCAATAACTGGATAGGCTGTGAGCAAATCAACATCATAGACACAAATTCTACCCACTTTTCACCCTTAAACAAACTCTGAATGAGTTAGGGACCAGAAATCAAGTTTACCTATTGCAGTCAAATAGTTGTAGCCCAACAGAACTGATTCTACCAGAACCTAAGTCAATTTTTTGCCGATAGTAGCTGAGGGACAGACATTTTCTCTTATCATTGGACCTCTTCGGAGGACTTAACATCACTGTCCTTGAGCTACTTTTGCCAGCAAGGAATGAGAGAGCTATTCCATGCATGAATTACCTCAATTCCTTCCTTGGGTGTAGTAATCTGGAATTTAAACAGAGTTGTCCAGAACATTATTCCAGTTCATAACAAGTAGCTACATAAAGTCACTAGATAAGGCAAAGATTGACAGGGATGAGGACAGCCATGCAAAAACACCCAGACTCATGACAGCCTCCACTGCAGAAGTGCACCTTTAGCTGACTGCAAAGGGAGGGCTTGCAGTTCAGGACTGCTCCTCTTCCTCACTGATACAAGCTGCTCTTCACAAAGTAGTCACTTCTGAAGGCTGCAGCCTTTTCCTTCTAGCTGGGAGGTTCTATGCAATGGAAGTACTGCAGCAAATCTGAGCATGCTATACTAGTTGATAAAAATATGCTTAGATACCGTGCTTGAGTTTTTGAGAAGTCTGACTTTATTACAACCAGTACTAAAGTACTGAAGTCCCCCTGAATGTTTCAATTATGGGTTATGTTTTCTGCTTCGATTTATCAAATGCTAGAGTTACAGGATTAGCAACTGAAACCAGAATTCGTCAAAATGTTGAACCAGCTTTTAACAGCACCTCCTTGACAAGAGCTACTGCTAAGAGAGCACTTTCCTCATTTCAGTTTATTCGCTAGTTCAACAGTCCAGAGAGAAAGGTCATATTTGTCCAAGAATAAACAAGGTGCCAAAAGCTGATGTTACCAGCTCCAAGAATTCTATGAGCACAAGTCAAGCATTTGTATTCCCAACTAACCACCACTAAGACTTTCTTTATTAAGGTCACATTAAGCTCAAGTATAGATATTTTGAGGAAAACCTGTGTTTAACTGGAAACCTTTGTACTTTCCCCTCTAGTTCCTACCCTCAAACCACACCTCAAGTGGAAGAAAATTCCCAAACTCTCATCGCCACAAAATTTTTAAGAAGTTACATCCTATAATTGCATATTTCTAATCCTGCTTGCCTCATCTTAGGAAACTAAAAATACAAAACAAGATTGAGTTAGATATTTGCCAGGTTTCTTGGTGTGATGAAATAAGTCAGATGCTGATCTGAACTAGTCCTCACCTTGCATATACTACAAATATATTACAGAATTCACCCCACTAAATCAAGTTTGGGCTACTAACTTTATCTTTAAATGATTCAGTAAGCCAAGTCTAACACATCTAAAGGTTTGCCTGAAGGCCCAATACAAAGAAAGCCAAGAACATCACTTCTCAGGACAATAGGATTCCTTTTCCCTAGGGACAGAATGAAGGGTCTAAGACCACTTTTTCCAGTGCCTGAGAATTTAGGACGCATAGCCAGAGATCAAATACTGCCAAAACAAGCCACCACACGCAGCTCCTCATGGAGGAAAGATGAGACAGAAGCTACATATGACAAGCTTCAGCCATGCTGCTTGAAAGGAAACCCTGTGCTGTGGAGGGGTGAAGGTATCAGGAGACCTTGGTCTCCCACTCTCAAAATAAGCATTTTTTTTTTTCAGAAAAATTTAGAAGAAAGGCAGAACAAACAGTTCAAGGATATCAAATACCAAAAGAGACAGCACATTTGTATTACTGAGGTAAGGCAACTGGCAACCTTGCCTAAATCTACACTTGTTAATGCACATCCAGCCAGCTTCAGCTTATTTCCAGGAATAATTACAAACATATAGTTCAGAGAGCTCCCCAACCAAACAACAACATTTTGACCCATTGTGATTAAACAAAACAAACAAAAAAACCACCCAAAAAAAAAAAAAACCACCTAAAAAAAAAAAAAAAACACACACACACTCATGTAAGTGCAGGAAGAGGTTGTCAAACCATTTGGATGTGAAAGTGACCCAGTCACCAAAGACTTGAGTGACTTCCTGAATAAGTAATAATGGAGGTGAGTCTAAGAATATACCTATCACACCTACATGAGTAAGCCAACCAACTCATTACAAAAGGCAAGCCTTGTGACGAAGCCTTCCCTTCCTTCAAAATAATGAGGCCAAACCGAACATGACTCGAATCTATTATTCCCTAAACTACAGGTTATTTGCGTTTTGTGGAACAAAGCTCTTAAACCTTGACCTAGAGAGATCAAGAAGCACCAAAGACATGCTTGACTAACAAAGAGATCATCCAAAATTTTTTCAGTTTGATTAAACTAAAACTAATAACTAAAACAATAACTCTGGGGAGATGCGAGCTGAAGGGGACAATATTTTGCCAGAGACCAAGCAGACATCAAATGCAAAGGCCCAATGCAACAAATCCGCAGGCAACAAGGTTTTTAAGTTCCTTCTTTTAAGAAAAACGTGCAATTCCTCCTCCAGTTGTTTTGAGAATCTAAGCCTACTACCTGCCATTCATTTCTAGGAAAGCAGTGCTAGATTTCTTGCTTACTGTATTTACAGGAAAGGAACTAACAACCACAAAAACAGTTTGTTTGGATTAACAGGAAGGTCGAGAGAGGAACTGAAAGATTTATCTACCTTCACCAATTAAGTGTTGCTGTAGCCCTTTGAAGGCTGCCCTCCACAAGTTTGGAGAGGTAGAAAAGGACAACGGGAGGAAAAAGAAAAGAAAAAAAAAAATTAAAGACAGCCCAGAAGCACCATGAAGTTTTGAGGAAAACACAACCTTTATCCTGAATTAGTCATCCCACACAGGATACTCCTGCACGACAAGCAAAGCAATCCAGGGAAGGTTGGGAAGCCCCTTCCTTTGAAAAAAAATACACAGAGACCAGAGCCAAGCAGACAACCTGGGGTGGAAGGGAAGAATTTGCAGCCTGCCATGAGGTACCTGCCTTTCTCTGGAGTTAAAATAGGAAAAGAACAGAACAGAGACGGCTACGGCACAGCCCCCTCTCCCCAGAGCGCACCCCGAAGGAGAGGGGAGGTCCCGCGGGCCCCGATCCCCTGACAGCGGCCGTGGCCCCCCCGAGCTCGACAAAGAGGCCTGGCAGAGCGGGTGTGCAGGCCCCGGCAGCGGCTCCCCGAGACCACCGCGGCGGCGGGAGGCCCGCTCGGCCGGCGGGGTGGGGTGAAGGCCGTACCTTGAAATAGCCACCCTCATAGAGGGTGTTGGGGGGCCCGAAGATCGCCACCTCCCAGTTGTAGAGGTCAGACTCGTCAACCAGAGTGATGCGGAAGCCCTCCACCGGCTCCTCCTGCAGCGACTTCAGCTCCAACATCAGCGCCTTCTGCGAGCTGCTCATCTGCTGCTGGGCCATGGCGCGGCGCGGCGCGGCGCAGCCGTAGCGCGCAGCCGTGGCTAGGGCTAGGGCTAGGGCTAGGGCTAGGGCTAGAGCTAGGGCTAGAGCTAGGGCTAGAGCTAGGGCTAGAGCTAGGGCTAGAGCTAGGGCTAGAGCTAGGGCTAGAGCTAGGGCTAGAGCTAGGGCTAGAGCTAGGGCTAGAGCTAGGGCTAGAGCTAGGGCTAGAGCTAGGGCTAGAGCTAGGGCTAGAGCTAGGGCTAGAGCTAGGGCTAGAGCTAGGGCTAGAGCTAGGGCTAGAGCTAGGGCTAGAGCTAGGGCTAGAGCTAGGGCTGCCGCCACACCACCCCGTGAACCCCTACCCCTCCCCACACTAACAACCCCTACCCACCACTTCCTTTTGTGACGGCGCCCGCTCGCCGCTGACCTCAGCACGCCGCGCCGCGCCCCGCCCCGCCGCACGGCAAGCCCCGCCCCTCCCGGCGCGCTTAAAGGGGCCGCGCTCCTTTCACGAGGAGGAGGTGGTGGTATGGTCGGGTAGGTGTGTGCGCTGGGCTGTGAGGGTAACAGGCCAGTGCGGAGGGGCACGGCCGGCCCACGCTGCTGCACGGACAGACACCCACGATCAAAAAATAGCCGGTTTTGTACAAAGGATGGTTTTGAGGAGCGACCTTGCATGACCCCAGGTCCCCTAAAAATCCTGCAGCAACCCCCAAGCAGCAGTAGGAGAGGAACAGGGAATTACCTCCATCCCACGAGTGTTACCTTCTCATGGATGTAGGAGGTGCTAGAGGCAGAAAGTGCAACTTCGATCCTTTCTCCTATTCCCCAATCTGGATGACGGAGAAAAACTTTTGCAGAGGCAGTGAGGTACCTGTGAGCCTCAGCAAGTGCCTACTCCTTAGCAAGTCTTTAATGAACAACATAAATATTATTCCTTATAAAAACAAATAAAGAAAAAGAACAAAGTGATTATCCAGGAGGAGGATAAACACCATAGCGCAGCCCCAGATGGTGCAAATCTGAGTTTTGCTTCTGGGAATGTTCATGCACGTGCCTGCCCATCAGCACAGGGGACCACCCAGATGCTAGAGAAATACCCAGCACAGATGTCACTGCAAGCTGGACATCTTATCTCAGCCAGGAGAGGGGAAATCATGAGGATGTAACAGCCCTGACAGAGCAAAGCTGATGTGTGTTCTTTGAATTAAAGAATTAATGTGGTTCTAACAGGAATAATTTAAATAACTAATAGGCTGTGATGAGTTCTACATTAATTGTAATATCCCCCAAAATGTCAGAGTTATTTGAGGGAATTCTCTGTTGCCTGTGGATGTGCACTCAAATAAAATTTGTGGATGAATAAAAGTGAAAATCGTGTAATGCCTTAGTATACATCTGTTGGATTACATGGAGTCCAGGGCTGAAATGGTAAAAGATCCTGAGATGCTGCTCTATAGAGAGGAATTGAGGAATGTTCAGTTTAGGGACTAATTAAATGAACAAAGCAATTAACGACAGCAAGAACAAGGGGACAGTCAACAAGGACTGTCCAGAAAGTAGGGACCAATAACGGGGAATACTTATTTCAGTCGACTGTGGGACTCACTGCTGCAGGATATTAATCTGTCCAACAACTTCTCAACATTCAGACAGGCAGGACGTTTATTTAGACAATAACAGGAGTATGACAGGTACCACATAGAATGGAATGGGATTCATCAGACACCTCCTGTTTGAGATCTTAACCCATTTCTGCTTGGCATTTCTTTCATCCTTCTGCATGTGGCAGGGCTCAGTTCAGCTTGCAGAGGACCTTTCTCCTTGGACAAGCAGGTTGGATGATCATAGAATCATAGAATGGTTAGGGTTGGAAGGGACCTTCAAAGGTCATCTAGTCCAACCCCCCTGCAAGGAGCAGGGACATCTCCAACCAGATCAGGTTGCTCAGAGCCTCATCCAGCCTGGCCTTGAACGTTTCCAGGGATGGGGCATCCACCACCTTTCTGGGCAACCTGTTCCAGTGCTCCACCACCCTCAGCGTAAAAAAATTTTTCCTAATGTCTAATCTGAACCTACCTCCTTCTATTTTAAAATAGATGCCCCATCATCCCTACATCCTTATGTAGCTTTAACCCTCTTGCTTGCCTCCATCACCTCTCACTACTTTCCCAACTTGATGACAGCCCCATGGGCACAGGTGACCATTACACCTGTCTCCTGTCTTTTCCAGAGCCATGGACTTTCCTGAAGGCACGGGACTGACAGCAGGGGCTCCCTACATTGGTGGAGGACCATGCAGCTGGGGCGGCCTGTGCTGCAGATGGACCTTGAAGTCTCTACCTGGCACTTGGCTCCTTCTCCAGATCCTCGCTCAGGGAGCAGAGCAGGAGGCAGATGGTTTTCTCCAAGCACCAGCTGTTACCAGGACAAATTTGCTGTCGTCCCAGCAGTGAGCACAGCATCCTCCTGCTCATCCCTGTGACTGCTCTGCTTGCCCTCCTCCTGCCTCCTCAAGGAGGCCCCCATCACCTCCTCCAAAGATGCTGCAGAACCAGCACTGGTACCCGGTCAAGGGCTTGGGACTGCCTCCAGACTGTCCTCGGTTGGACTCAGTGATCTTCAAGGTCTTTTACAACCTAAATGATTCTATGATTCTAAATACTCCAGCTTGACGTGTCAGGGGCACAGGCCCTTGCAAAATCCCACCTCACCCTGGAAATCATCCCTGCGGAGACCGGCATGGGTTTTCTCATGAGCTGGGATGAGCTCTCATTCACTGCCATGGGGATAATCTGGAGGAACATCCCTCATCCATCCCCGGCTTGCCTAGCTATGCTGCGAAAAAATGTGTGTTTCTGTACACACAGGCATAGATCATCTGACATCGCTCACTCCTTACCACTCTGGAGCGAGCTCAGATTTACAGAAAGCTGCTTAATTCTGCTTTCACAACCTCAGACTAGGGGCCGGAGGCCTGGATCACAAATGCTTGTGTGGCCAAAACGCTGTTTGTTGGAGGAGCTCCTCGGCGGCCAGGCTGTACTGTGATGGGTGTGTTTTCTGGTGGGAGCTCAGACCCGTGTTCTTATTTATGTCTTGGGTTGACAGACGTAATGTTTTGTCAATATGAGATCAAGTTGACTGACAGGATGTGTGTGTGAGGGATTTCAGTGATGGTCCATGTAGGGCCACTGTGGGACATCACAAGCTGCACACAGCTGTGAGAACGCGACCTTGGAGAGGGGAGCTAGGAGGGGTGTTATCTCGGAGAGGGGAGCTAGGAGGGGTGTTATGGAGCAGGATGTTGCTGCTATCCGGGAACCGCCGTTAGCCAGCAGGGCACGTACTTGGCAGGCCTTGCTGCATGCGCTGGCCACGCGTGCACCAACACCTGGTCAGTACTCTGCCACTGAATCTGCTGAGGGGATAAACAGAGGCGGCTCGGAGCAGAGGAGAGAGAAAGGACCCAGAGCTCACTCTACGAACAACAGGGGACGCCCTGAGGGTGCTGCGCCTGCCTCCCTTCTCTGCTCTGACCCTGCTGATCATCACCCTCCTGCTCGCGGTGTCTCCGGCGCAGTTGGGTCGGTAAGGCTCTCACAAAGGGAAAACAATACGCTGGTAACTGCTCATGCAACTGGAACTGCTTATGCTGGTAACTGCTTATGCAAGGCTACAACCGAGCAATAAATACCGTTGTGCTTTCAAATATCATATGCTGGGTGACCTTTGTGCATAGGAATCCTACGAACTGGTTACAGTTCCCTGATAACGCCTCTGCGATAACGTATTTAAGAAGGGGAAAAATAGAAAAAAAAAGGGGAGAAGATATGAAGAAGCCGAGCAGGGGCAGAGAGGGGGAGGCACGAGCCCTGTGGGCCTTGCGGCCCTCACCATCTGGCCTCCCGCCGGGCAGCCGACTGGGCCCAACTCGGCCCAGCCTGGGTGCAAGAAGTGGAGAGGAGATGAGAAGTGAAGAGAACCTGAGAGGCGTCTGCCTGCCTGTTGTTGTGAAGAATTTTTTGTGAGAGGAATGGATGCAGACGCCAAGGTCAGTGAAGAAAGAGGGGGAGGAGTAATGCTGCTCCTGGTCAAGATTCCCCTGCAGCCTGTGGTGATGACCATGGTGGAGCAGGCTGTCCCCCTGCAGCCCATGGAGGCCCACAGAGGAGCAGAGATCCACCTGCAGCCCGTGGAGGACTCCACTCCGGGTCAGGCGGATGCCTGAAGGCGGCCGTGGCCCGTGGAGGCCCCGCTGGGGCAGCCATTCTGGAGGTGTTGGATACCTGGAGTATCAGGGGCACTTAGTGAACAATCCAGACTGAATGGAATTGTTATGTTTGTGAGCAGCAGGCCTCAAGGACATCACTGAAGCTGCTTGTGAGAAAGTACTGAAGCCACCTGTGAGAAAATAATGAGGCCGCCTGTGAGAAAGTAATGAAGCTTCCTGTGAGAAAGTAAACGAAGCAACCTTGAGAAGAAGGAAAACAGCTGGCATACGTGACTGGGGGCTGAACATGAAGCAGGGTGCAGGTGGAGAGAGCCGTGCGTGTGAACATAGAGACTTAACGAATCATATTTTAGCTAGGAGCGCGTGCATGATATAGTTAGCCAATTAGTAGAGAGCTTGCGCATGATAGGGAACTAGAAGGGCTATATTAACCGGGATGTATCAACAATAAATTGGCATTTGCTTGATCATATTGGTCGTGAGCAGTGTCCGTGACTTCCGCGTCAGCATGGAGGGACTGCACCCCATGGAAGAGATGACCCACGCCGGAGCAGTTTCACGAAGGACTGTGGCCCATGGGAGGGACCCCACAATGGAGCAGGGGAGGAACGTGAGGAGTTCTTCCCCCGACGAGGAAGCAGCAGCATAAAACATCGTGTGATGAACTGACTGCAACCCCTATTCCCTCTTCCCCCCTGTGCTGCTTGGGAGGAGGGGAAGGAGGTAGAGATAATGTTAAACCTGGGAAGAGGGAGGGGTAGAG
Source organism: Chlamydotis macqueenii (assembly GCF_036417535.1). Taxonomy (NCBI): domain Eukaryota; kingdom Metazoa; phylum Chordata; class Aves; order Otidiformes; family Otididae; genus Chlamydotis; species Chlamydotis macqueenii. Next base: position 33,143,058 of record NC_141592.1, on the reverse strand, counting down.
GGAAGTTATCTTGTTCTCTGTCTCATCCTCCTGCTTTGGTTTTAGAAATAAATGAATAGTTTTCCCCAAGTCGAGTCTGTTTTGCCCATAACAGTAACTTTAAGGATCTCTCCCTGTCCTTATCTCAAACCTCGAGCCGTTTTTCCTTATATCATCTCCCCCTGTTCTCTCGGAGGGTGGGGGGAGTGAGAGAGAGACTGCGTAGTCTGGTCCCCAGCAGGGCTAAACTATGACAATCCTACAATGAAATGCAGATTCTGCTGGGGTGGGACAGAACCCCCTCTCCCTAGGAGAAGCAATAAACTCCATCAAATCTGGGTATAGCTGCTGGGAGGGATCAGCTGGGCCATGAGAAATGCCACGTCTCTGCATGGCCAGACCGTGGCTTTCTGCCTTGTTCCAGGCACTATCACTGAGATCACATTTTGGAGGGCTTGGTAAAAAAACAGCCGTGGATTGGCCAGGGGGGGTTAGGGATGGACGCAAATGTCCAGTGGGGAGAGCCCCAGGCAGGAACAGACTTTGTCTACAAGGAAGCATGAAACATTCATGAGTGATGCTGAGGTTTTAGCTTGAGGTTTAGCTTCCCACAGCTGCCATGGGACTGGAGCATTTCTGCAGCAGCGGAGTTTGTAGGAAGGCCCCAGTGTGGGACAAGGTGATGCAGAGGGAGGGCAGACACAGCACAAGCCAGGGTCAACATGACGTCTAAACCTGCTCCAAGGAAAGGCAGCACCGAGCAGCCCTACGCTTCCCCACACTCCAGCTCAGTGGGTTCAAAGGTCCGAGCCTGCTGGCAGGAGGTTGCTGGGCTGGGATCTAGCCTGTTTGCAAATGGCTTCAGCAAGCCGAAGGCACCTTGAAAAAAAACTGGAGGAAGCATGTCTGCAAATCACCATCAGGCTTTTTGTTTTGCCAAATGTAAAGGGATAGTGGGGAGCAGCAACCCCCTTTTTCTTCTGCAATTCCCCCTTTTTGGGACAGCAGAAATCCCCGCCAGTGGCTCAACACTGCCCCAGCCCTCCTTGCATCCCAGGGAAAAGGACAGCCCTGCTCCACCAGCATGGGAGAACCAAGTGAGGAACAGATGGAAACAGAAATAACCCAACGGGGAGGGGAAAAAACTCAGCCCCGGTCTGTTGGTCCCACCAGTGCTGTTATCTCATGGGAGATATTTTGAGTACCAACTGTCACTCTGGTTCATCCCAGTGTGGGGTGGTAGGCTGTATGCCCACATGTGATTTCCATTTGCATGAAGTGAAGGGATGGGTTGTGGGTTTTGCCCTGAGGTTGGTGGTCATGGACCTTCTGGAACTTGGAGTTGACTGTGTAGGACACAGTGTCAGGTATTTGAGTGGCTTGGCTGTCTATGTGACAGCAGTCAGGGGCTGTGTTGTGGCTTCTTTAGTGCGATGTAGATGTTTTAAAGGAAGTATGCATGTTATTTTGGGGAGTTTTGCCATTTGTAAGATGCCACCATTGAATTTTGATGGTGGTGTCTGGGTAGCTAGTGTTAATGTGGGATTTCCCCAGGGGTACGTTGATGCCAGCTTGCTATCCATCTGAGCCTCTTAGGAAAGCAGGAGCTCCAGGATGTCATGCTGAGAAGATGCTGGTACACAGAGTTTGGGGATACTCACCCTTGGTGAGAACCTGCCTGGGAATGGCTTCACTTGGGCTGGGAAACCCCAGATTCCTGGAGATGGAGACAGGGGAAGGATTCCTCCAATTCCCTGGGGGTTTCCAGGCAGCAGGGATGAAGCGGGGCTGGAAGCAGGAGCCCGGCAGAAGGCGGGTGGCTGGGGCCATGCTGCAGCTCTTTGGGCAAGGTAGGATGGTGGGAGGTGCGTGACGCCTGCAAGGGCAGGCATGGGGTGTGGAATGCTGTAAAATATTTTTTTATTATTTGTTCTGGTTTTGTTAGTGAGGGGGGGCCTAAGGTGGTAGCTTCTGTAGGAAACTGCTAGAAGTCGCTCCCCTTTTGTTCAGTGGACTCGGCCGGGCCTAGGGCGGACCCGCTGCTGGCCAAGGCCAAGCCAATTGGTAGCAGAATGTCCCGTGATAACACCTCTGCGATAACGTATTTAAGTAGGGGAAAACAGAAAAAAAAAGGGGAGAAGATGTGAAGCAGCTGAGCTGGGGGCAGAGAGGGGGAGGCGCGAGCCTCATGGGCCTTGCAGGCCTCACCCTCTGGCCTCCCGCCCAGCAGCCGACTGGGCCCAACTCGGCCTGGCCTGGCTGCAAGAAGTGGAGAGGAGATGAGAAGTGAATAAGATGTAAAAAGGATCCTGAGAGGCGTCTGCCAGCCTGTTGTGAGGAACGGCTGCAGACGCCAAGGTCAGTGAAGAAGGAGGGGGAGGAGTAATGCGGCTCCTGGCAGAGATTCCCCTGCAGCCTGTGGTGATGACCATGGTGGAGCAGGTTGTCCCCCTGCAGCCCATGGAGGTCCACGGAGGGGCAGAGATCCACCTGCAGCCTGTGGAGGACCCCACGCCAGAGCAGGTGGAGGCCTGAAGGAGGCTGTGGCCCATGGAGGGCCTGCTGGGACAGCTGTTCTAGAGGGACTGCACCCCGTGGAAGAGATGACCCACGCCGGAGCAGTTTCACGAAGGACTGTGGCCCGTGGGAGGGACCCCACGCTGGAGCAGAGGAGGAATGTGAGGAGTTCTTCCCCTGACGATGATACAGCGGCGTAAAACAATGTGTGATGAACTGACCGCGACCCGCATTCCCTTTCCCCCCCCCCCCCCGTGCCGCTTGGGGGGGGAAGGAGGTAGAGATAATGTTAAGCCTGGGAAGAGGGAGGGGTGGGGGGAGGTTATCTTGTTCCCTGTCTCATTCTCCTGCTAATTTTAGAAATAAATGAATAGTTTTCCCCAAGTCGAGTCTGTTTTGCCCGTGACGGTAACTTTAAGGATTTCTCCCTGTCCTTATCTCAAACCTTGAGCTGTTTTTTCTTATATCATCTCCTCCTATTCTCTCGGAGGGTGGGGGGAGCGAGAGACGGACTGCATAGTCTGGTCCTGATCAGGGCTGAACTACGACATTATTAGTAATAGTATTAGCATTGTAGGATGGGATGTGATTAATGACTCACTAGGTGCTGAAATACTTTATTAAACAACCTGTTCTGGGAAAGGCATCATTGGCCCTGCTCCCCACTGCAGGGCTGGCCTGGCTGCCCTGGAGTGACATGTCCAGGAGCCAACCTGCTCCAGTGCCACAAGCCCCTCTAAGCTCCCCCCAGTGCCCCCAAGTCCCCAGGACCTCCTGGCTCCAGCAGAGCTGGCAGCTTCTTCCTGTGACTGTGTGCGTAAGTGCATGTGTCTGTAGGCATGGGTATGTAGGCTCACATGTATGTGCATGCCTGTTTGTATATGTGTGAATTTCTGCATGTATATGTGTGTGTATGTGTGTGTGCACATGTATGTGTGTGCATATGTATGTGTAAGGGGACTGTGTGCATAGGGGTGTGTGTATATGAATGTGTATATATATGTGTATGTATATCTGTGTGGTGGGGTGTATATATATCATAGAATCATAGACTCATAGAATGGTTAGGAGTGGAAGGGACCTTCAAAGGCCATCTAGTCCAACCCCCCTGCAAGGAGCAGGGACATCTCCAACCAGATCAGGTTGCTCATAGCCTCATCCAACGTGGCCTGGAATGTTTCCAGGGATGGGGCCTCCACCACCTCTCTGGGCAACCTGTTCCAGTGCTCCACCACCCTCAGTGTAAAAAAAATTTTCCTAATATCTAAACTGAATCTACCCCCCTCTATTTTAAAACCATTACCCCTCGTCCTGTCACACCAGGCCCTGCTGAACAGCCTCTCCACATCTTTCTTGTAGGCCCCCTTGAGGTACTGGAAGGCCACTATAAGGTCTCCCTGGAGCCTCCTCTTCTCCAGGCTGAACAGCCCCAACTCTCTCAGCCTGTCCTCATAAGAGAGGTGCTCCAGCCCTCTGATCATCTTCGTGGCCTCCTCTGGACCCTCTCCAACAGGTCCACATCCTTCTTATGATGGGGGCTCCAGAACTGGACACAGTACTCCAGGTGGGGTCTCACCAGAGCGGAGCAGAGGGGGAGAATCACCTCCCTCGACCTGCTGGCCACGCTCCTCTTGATGCAGCCCAGGATTCGGTTGGCCTTCTGGGCCGCAAGGGTGCATTGCCTGCTCATGTTGAGCTTCTCGTCCACCAGCACTCCCAAGTCCTTCTCCTCAGGGCTGGTCTTGATCCATTCTCCGCCCAGCCTGGATTTGTGCCTGGGATTGCCATTACCCAGGTGCAGGACCTTGTACTTGGCCTGGTTGAACTTCATGAGATTGGCACGGGCCCACCTCTCCAGCCTGTCAAGGTCCCTCTGGATGGCATCCCTCCCTTCCAGCGTGTCGACAGCACCACACAACTTGGTGTCGTCGGCGAACTTGCTGAGGGTGCACTCTGTCCCACTGCCCATGTCGCCGACAAAGATGTTGAACAGGGCAGGGCCCAGCACGGACCCCTGAGGGACACCACTCATCACCGGTCTCCACTTGGACATTGAGCCGTTGACCACCACTCTCTGAGTGGGGCCATCCAGCCAATTCCTTATCCACCGAGTGGTCCGTCCATCAAACCCCTGTCTCTCCAGTTTAGAGAGAAGGATGTCGTGTGGGACAGTGTCAAAAGCTTTGCACAAGTCCAGGTAGATGATGTCCGTTCCTCGTCCCTTGTCCACCGATGCCGTCACCCCGTCATAGAAGGCCACCAAATTGGTCAGGCATGATCTGCCCTTGGTGAAGCCATGTTGGCTGTCACCAACCACCTCCTTGCTCTCCATGTGCCTTAGCATGGTTTCCAGGAGAATCTGCTCCATGACCTTGCCAGGCACAGAGGTGAGGCTGACCGGCCTGTAGTTGCCCGGGTCTTCCTTGTTTCCCTTTTTAAAAATGGGGGTTATGTTCCCTCTCTTCCAGTCATCGGGGACCTCACCATATATGTGTGTGTGTGCATGTGTGTGTGCAGCTGTATGTGTACATATGTAAGTGTTTGTGTGTGCATATATGCACGTGTCTGCGTGTGTATGTCTGTGCACATGCCCCATCCTGGAGGCTGTTGGATACCTGGAGTATCAGGGGCACTTAGTGAACAATCCAGACTGAATGGAATTGTTATGTTTGTGAGCAGCAGGCCTCAAGGACATCACTGAAGCCGCTTGTGAGAAAGTACTGAAGCTGCCTGTAAGAAAGTACTGAAGCCACCTGTGAGAAAATAATGAGGCCGCCTGTGAGAAAGTAATGAAGCTTCCTGTGAGAAAGTAAACGAAGTAACCTTGAGAAGAAGGAAAACAGCTGGCATACGTGACTGGGGGCTGAACGTGAAGCAGGGTGCAGGTGGAGAGAGCCGTGCGTGTGAACATAGAGACTTAACGAATCATATTTTAGCTAGGAGCGCGTGCATGATATAGTTAACCAATTAGTAGAGAGCTTGCGTATGATACAGAATTAGAAGGGCTATATTAACCGGGATGTATCAACAATAAATTGGCATTTGCTTGATCATATTGGTCGTCAGCAGTGTCCGTGACTTCCGCATCAGCAGGAGGCTACAGGGTGAGCGCTTTCACCTGGAAGCAGGGGGATGCAGGGTGCTGGCGGGTGGCAGGAGGCCAGGGAGACTCCAGGCACTGCCCTGTTATCCAGCCTCACTGAGACCAGACCCTGAGCCCCCTTCTGCCACCCTGCCCAGGCCTTACACCCCATGCTGGGGACGGCAGGGGCTAAGGGGAGATGCTGAGGGGTTTGCATGATGGGGCGCCCAGTGACCTGCCCTGAACCTGCCGTTTATTCCCCAGGTGACCAAGTCTCTCCTCCCTCGTTGCTCTCAAGCAGTGCAAGGATGTGATCTTTGGGCCAAAACTGGTTTTCCTAGCCTTCCTAAAAATCCTTTGCAGGGCTGTAATTACCCTTACCTTAGATCAGAGGGGAGCCTGACACCACAGGTATGCCCACAGCACCCGGAGGTGTTGGGCAGTGAATCACATCTCGGGGAGCAGCGTGGCACAGTGGGGATGGAGCACAACGAACTGGGAATGGGGGAAAGGAGCGGAGATGGAACACAGGGATCCTGGTCCTGTCAGGGGCAGGAGGAGGGAACGGGGAGGAACTGGAGCTCCTCTGGCCAAGGAGCTGTTTATTTTGGGAATATGGAGCATAAATTCCTCCTGAGTTAAGAGCTGATGCTGTAATTCATACTCAGCAATCACTGGGGCTGTGCCACAAGAATTACTTGCAAAACTGGATGGGAGTTAAACATCTACACTAACTGGAAGTCAATTTTGGAGGCAACCTTGGGATGCAATGGATGCAGGGGAATGTGTGCACGGGTGTGGATGGATGAAGGGGGTTCATCTCCCCAGCTCAAGGGGCAGGGGTAAGCCTGTGAGACCTGATCCAGGACATTGAGATGGAGGAAGAAGTGATTCAGAGGTTACAATGGGCAAAAATCCTCTTCTGGGATGCTCTAGAGAGGGTTGGGGATGTTGCTGCTGGCGGCTGAAATTGAGAGAGGTCGTGATGCAGTGACTGGGCAGGAGCTGCAATGAACAGTAACAGGGACCAGAAGCCTCATCTCATACCTGAAGGGAATGAAACATGGACTCCATTATTTTGGGGGAAATTGAGATGTTTATTGTTCTTTTTCTTCTCATTATATATTTTTTCCTTGTTCACGCACTGAGCATACATGTTTATGATTGGCTGTTGGCCCTGATCGTGCTTACTTCTGATTGGTTATTGATGCTCTCATCCAGTTTCTCCTTATCGTTTCTACTCCCTCATTCTTACTCAATTACGTTTTTCGTTTCTTGCCTCTGAGTGCAGTTTTTTTTTCCTGCACCTGTGTTTTGACCTTTTCCTGACCTTATTTTACTGCTGTATCAACTAGGTTCATATAGGTCTCTGTTGAATCTCCCACACATACCTACAGTCATCACCCACATCTCTGCCACAAGTGTTTGCGCGGAGGAGGTGGTCCCCAAATATGACGATGGGTCAGCTCGGCTCTTGGGAGACTTCCCTTGGAAAGTAGGAGCCAAACACTCCCCTGCAGGAGTCCTGGTCCCCTGGTTGACACAAGGCTGACCTAGCTTTTAGCAGGTTTTCTTACATGGAAGTTGTTAAATTTGGGGGACATGAGGCTTGAGAGGGCTCTTGGCAATGACACTGGCGACCGTGCCCAGCTAGGCAGCAGGTCAGGTGACACACGGGCTGATGCCAGCCTTTTTTGGGAATGGAAATGATGCCTAGCCCCAAGCAGGAGCTGGGCACAGGGATTTCCCAGGCAGAGATGATGCACAGCAGCATGTGGAAATGAGCCCTCCTGGATGAAAGCTGAGCAGCCATGGGTACCAGCGGACATGGTGTTGCTCTTCTTTCCCTAGCAGAGGTAAGGGTGAGAGCTTGCCCGGCTCTGTCGCAAGCCACAGAATTCACAGAATTCACAGAATTATTATCAAGATTGGAAAAGACCTAAAAGATCATCCAGTCCAACCATCACCAATACTTCTCAGCTAAATCATATCCCTCAACACAACATCCAAACGTTTCTTGAACACCCCCATGGTCGGTGACTCCACCACCTCCCTGGGCAGTGCATTCCAGTGCCTGACTACCCTTTCCGAGAAGTAATATTTCCTAATGTCCAGCCTGAATCTCCCCTGGCGCAGCTTGAAACCATTGCCTCTAGTTCTATCACTGTCTACACGAGAGAAAAGGCTGACCCCTAGCTCACTACAACCTCCCTTCAGGAAGTTATAGAGAGCTATAAGGTCTCCCCTGAGCCTCCTCTTCTCCAGACTGAACAATCCCAGCTCCCTCAGCCGCTCCTCATAAGGCCTGTGCTCCAGACCCCTCACCAGTTTCGTAGCCCTCCTCTGAACGCGTTCCAGGGCCTCAATGTCTTTCTTGCAGTGAGGGGCCCAAAACTGAACACAGTACTCGAGGTGCGGCCTCACCAGTGCCGAGTACAGGGGGACAATTACCTCCCTGTTCCTGCTAGTAACACTGTTTTTGATGCAAGCCAGGATGCCGTCGGCCTTCTTGGCCACCCGGGCACACTGTCGGCTCATGCTCAGCCGAGCATCAATCAGTACCCCCAGGTCCGTTTCCTCCACACAGTCCTCCAGCCACTCCGCCCCAAGCCTATAGCGCTGCCTGGGGTTGTTGTGGCCGAAGTGCAGGACTCGGCATTTGGTCTTGTTGAACCTCATCCCATTGGCTTCAGCCCAGCTCTCCAGCCTGTCCAGATCCCTCTGTAGGGCCTCGCTACCCCCAGGCAGATCCACACTCCCAGCCAATTTGGTGTCATCTGCGAACTTACTGAGGGTGCACTCAATGCCCTCATCCAGATCATCAATAAAGATATTGAAGAGGACAGGCCCCAGCACCGACCCCTGGGGAACACCACTTGTGACCGGTAGCCAGCTGGATTTAACTCCATTCACCACCACTCTCTGAGCCCGGCCCTCCAGCCAGCTCCTTACCCAGCCAAGAGTGTACCCATCCAAGCCATGGGCTGCCAGCTTCTGCAGGAGAATACCGTGGGAGACAGTGTCAAAGGCTTTGCTGAAGTCTAGGTAGACCACATCAACAGCCTTTCCCTCATCCAGCAGATGGGTCACTTGATCATAAAAGGAGATCAGGTTGGTCAAACAGGACCTGCCCTTCATGAACCCATGCTGGCTAGGCCTGATCCCCCGGCCATCCCGCACATGCCGCATGATCTCCCTCGAGACTATCTGTTCCATAACCTTCCCTGTAACCGAGGTCAGGCTAACAGGCCTGTAGTTCCCCGGATCCTCCTTACAACCTTTCTTGTAAATGGGAGTCACGTTGGCAATCCTCCGGTCTTCCGGGACCTCACCAGTCAACAAGGAGCGCTGACAGATGATGGAAAGCGGCTCGGCTATCACCTCCGCCAGTTCCCTCAGCACTCTTGGGTGGATCTCATCCGGCCCCATGGACTTGTGGCAGTCCAGTTGGAGTAGTAAGTCTCTGACCGTTTCTTCCAGAATCACAGGGGGGTTAGTGTGCTCCCCAGCCGAGACTACCAGGTCAGAGAGAGGAGCACCCTGAGGATAACTGGTCTGACCTTTAAAGACAGACGTAAAGAAGGCATTCAGAACCTCCGCCTTTTCCTTATCCTCAGTGGTCACATTCCCAGCCTCATCCAGCAAAGAGTGGATATTCTCCTTTGTCCTCCTCTTACTGGTAATGTATTTATAAAAGAGTTTCTTGTTCCTTTTCACCCCAGTGGCCAGGTTAAATTCAAGCTGGGCTTTTGCCTTTCTGATTTCACCTCTACACATCCTAACGATTTCCTTGTATTCATTCTCAGTTGCCCGTCCCTCCTTCCACAGGCGGTAGATTCTCTTTTTCTCCCGGAGCCTCAAGAATAGCTCCCTATTCATCCACGCCGGTCTTCTTCCCCGCCGGCTCATTTTGCGGCTCAGGGGGACCGCCTGCTCCTGCGCCCTTAAGACTCCCTTCTTGAAGAGCAACCAGCTCTCTTGGACCCCTTTGTTCGCTAAGACTGAATGCCAGGGGACTCCCCCTACTAGTCTCTTGAACAATTCAAAGTCCGCCCTCCGGAAGTCCAAGGTAGCAGTTTTACTATTCCCCCTCCAAGCTCCACCATGAATTGAGAAATATATCATTTCATGGTCACTCTGTCCAAGGCAGCCCCCAACCTCCACATCTCCCACCAGACCTTCCCTGTTTGCGAACAGCAGGTCTAGCGGGGCAGTTCCTCTGCAGAATGTCCTGTGATAACGCCTCTGCGATAATGCATTTAAGAAGGGGAAAACAGGAAAAAAAAATAGAAGAGATGATGTGAAGCAGCTGAGCAGGGGCAGAGAGGGGGAGGCGCGAGTCTTGTGGGCCTTGCAGGCCTCACCCTCTGGCCTCTCGCCAGGCAGCTGACTGGGCCCAACTCGGCCTGGCCTGGCTGCAAGAAGTGGAGATGGATGATGTGAAGAGATTCTGAGAGGCATCTGCCTGCCTGTTGTGAAGTACTTTTATTGAGAGAGGAACGGCTGCAGACGCCAAGGTCAGTGAAGAAGGAGGGGGAGGAGTAATGCGGCTCCTGGCCAAGATTCCCCTGCAGCCTGTGGTGATGACCATGGTGGAGCAGGCTGTCCCCCTGCAGCCCATGGAGGCCCACGGAGGAGCAGAGATCCACCTGCAGCCCGTGGAGGACCCCACGCTGGGGCAGGTGGATGCCTGAAGAAGGCTGTGGCCTGTGGAGGGCCTGCGCTGGGGCAGCTGTTCTGGAGAGATTGCACCCCGTGGAAGAGATGACCCACACCGGAGCAGTTTCACGAAGGACTGTGGCCCGTGGGAGGGACCCCACGCTGGAGCAGGGGAGGATTGTGAGGAGTTCTTCCCCTGACGATGAAGCAGTGGCGTAAAACAACGTGTGATGAACTGACTGCAACCCCCATTCCCTCTTCCCCTCCTGTGCTGCTTGGAGGGGGGAAGGTAGTAGAGATAATTTTAAGCTCGGGAAGAGGGAGGGGTGGGGGGAGGTTATCTTGTTCCCTGTCTCATTCTCCTGCTTTGGTTTTAGAAATAAATGAATAGTTTTTTCCAAGTCGAGTCTGTTTTGCCCATAACAGTGACTTTAAGGATTTCTCCCCATCCTTATCTCAAACCTCAAGCCGTTTTTCTTATATCATCTCCCCCTATTCCCTTGGAGGGTGGGGGAAGTGAGAGAGAGACTGCGTAGTCTGGTCCTGATCGGGGCTGAACTACGACAGGGGTCCTGTATTGGGGACAAAGCTCAGCCCAGTTCAGTGGAGAGTTCTCTGAACTCCTCCATTTACCTTCAGGATGGATATGTGATCTTCTACTTTCTGTCTTAACATGCCTACACATTTACTCTTGAAGAGATCCTGGTTATATCGTTCTCACAGTGCAGGAAAAAACCTGAACTGAGGGTGGCCAGGGTTCAGGACCTGGTGTGGAGATGACACACTCCAGACTGGTTTTGCTATCCCAGAGCAGAGTCCTTCTAAAAGGACAGTCCCACTGGAGTCACAACATCTCTGCTTCACATTGGTGCACGGCAGGGCGTGGAGAAGTGAATTAAACTGTCTACAGGTATGCAAAAGCCAGTTAAAGAGCTGGAAACAGAACTAAAATTATGAGTCCCAAATGTGTGACCTCCTGTTCAGGGACTCACATGGGGCTTTTATACACCCCAACAACCTAAATCCAGTTGGACCTGGTGTTCAGAGTTGCCTCTGTAAAGGCATATATATATATATATAAAGGCATATATAAAGGGGATATTTCTCCTGTTCCATTAATTTGCACGTAGGCTGCTGCTGGCCCAGCTCCGCTCCCACCGCCTGTTCCAGCCCCTGTGGGAGCTGGCCAAGCCAGGTCAGGCTTTGCCTTGTGCTCTTTGCAGGTCACGCAGGGGATGTCCACCTCGATCAGTCATGAAGTACCAGAGCCTGGCTCCACGGTGTACAGGCAGCTCTGTGCTCGCTCTACCCAGGATCAACCTGGCCGTGCTGCCTGCAGCCTGGCTGCTTTGGTAAATAAAAGTCTTTTTTGGGTGCAGGAAAACAGCTCTCTGTCTTCACTGTGTCTCAAAAACGTCTAATAACTCAGGGTTGTTAGAAAATCCTCACGTCAGGAGGCACACACAGCTCTACCGCTGAGCCACCCAATGCTCAAAACCAGAGAGGGATGATTTTCTAGACCCAGTTCAGCCGTTTGCCAGAACTGTGTATTGTGCAAACTGCAGCTTATTTTGCTACATGTTTATCTACAGCCAGCATCAACTTCTCTGAGCTCAGCTGATGCTCTGGCTACCCACCTAAACTCTACACCCAAACAACTCCAGATTTTCTTCATGTCTAGAGCACGAAGCCACACCAGACAGAAAACTGGAGTCCAGTATGTTTATCAGACTCCAATATACTTCACCTCCCCCACCTCCAGTTATTTTAAGGTCCCTTTTGAACACGATGTGAAAAATGTGGTGCTGCTTAAATCAGGGTCCCAAGAGGCATTGCAGCCAGGCCCCGGCCAGCAGAGTAATGCTGGGTGCAGGGCGATCTGGACTGTGGCACCCACAGCCTGAACGTGAAACCACGCCGCGATGCCCCGAGAACTGCAGTTTTGGGCTTAAAGATGGTGAATTTGGTTTACAGCTCCTCACAATCGTGCGGAGCGGGAGCCGTGCTGCCGCAAAACACCCACAACCGCTGCAAAACGCGCGGGACCTGCCGCAAAGCGAAGAAACACCACCCACCCGCTCGCCCGCTTCCGTGGGCGGGGCGGGAAGGCGGGGCGCAGAGCTGGCGCAGCCAATAGGAGCCTCTCGCTGGTACGCGCGGCCAATGGGGAGTGGCGCTCAGCGGCTAGCGGGGTGCGTGGCGCTGCACGTGGTAACACGGCGCGTGCGGCGGCAGCCATGGCGGTGAGGTGGCGGGGGAGCGGGCCATTGGGCCCGGGCGCGGGGCGGGATCGGATCGGATCGGATCGGATCGGATCGGATCGGCACACCGAGGGCCTGTGTGGCGGAGTTCGCGGGACTCTGAGCCGAGCCGAGCCGAGCCGTGCTGTCTTCTCCTTGCAGGGCTCTCCGGAGGTGGCGGCCGCGCAGGGCCGGGAGCCTCTCGCCGGTGGCGTGACGCGGAGCGTGAAGGGGGCCGCCTCGGCCGGGGCCGGAGCCCTGCAGCCGGCGAAGCTGAGCCGGGTCGAGCTCTACAAACCACCGACCAGCGAGGAGCTGAGCCAGCTGAAAGAGACGGAGGATCTGTTCCACTCCAGTCTGCTCCGCCTGCAGGTCAGCCGGGAGGCCCGCCAGCCTGGGCAGCCGCGCTTGGCCGCGCTCTGCCCCTCTAGGGGCTAAGCTGAGGGGAAAGGTGGGGAGCAGCGGGACCCCGGGCCCGGAGCTTTCCAGGAACTGCCTGGGGAAGAGACTCCGGGCCGCTGACAGGCCCCTGAGCCCTCCTGACCCGGTGAATCCGAGCAGCGGCCGCTCCTCTGCAGGAGCTGGGCATGGGGCAGGGACAGAAGGCACAGGCTTTACAAGGCACCTAGCGTATTGCTGATATTTCCACCGTAATTCTGATTACCATCCTGCACCAGGCTCTGTGCCTCTTTTACACCTGTCGTAGGTCAGCCCCGATTGGGACCAGACTACACAGTCTCTCTCTCACTCCCCCCACCCTCCGAGAGAACAGCGGGAGATGACATAAGAAAAAAGGCTCAAGGTTTGAGATAAGGACAGGGAGAGATCCTTAAAGTTACCGTCACAGGCAAAACAGACTCAACTTGGGGAAAACTGTTCATTTATTACTAAAACCAAAGCAGGAGAATGAGACAGGGAACAAGATCACTTCCCCCCACCCCTCCCTCTTCCCAGGCTTAAAATTATCTCTACTACCTTCCCCCCCAAGCAGCACAGGGGGGAAGAGGGAATGGGGGTCGCAGTCAGTTCATCACGCGTTGTTTTACGCTGCTGCTTCTTGGTCGGGGGAAGAACTCCTCACAATCCTCCCCTGCTCCATCATGGGGTCCCTCCCATGGGCCACAGTCCTTCGTGGAACTGCTCCGGTGTGGGTCATCTCTTCCACGGGGTACAGTCCCTCCAGAACGGCTGCCCCAGCGGGGCCTCCACGGGCCACAGCCGCCTTCAGGCATCCGCCTGACCCGGAGTGGGGTCCTCCACGGGCTGCAGGTGGATCTCTGCTCCTCCGTGGGCCTCCATGGGCTGCAGGGGGACAACCTGCTCCACCATGGTCATCACCACAGGCTGCAGGGGAATCTCTGCCAGGAGCCGCATTACTCCTCCCCCTCCTTCTTCACTGACCTTGGCGTCTGCAGCCGTTCCTCACAACAGGCTGGCAGACGCCTCTCAGGATCCTTTTTACATCTTATTCCCTTCTCCTCTCCTCTCCACTTCTTGCAGCCGGGCCGGGCCAAGTTGGGCCCAGTCAGCTGCCTGGCGAGAGGCCAGAGGGTGAGGCCTACAAGACCCATGCCTCCCCCTCTCTGCCCCCGCTTAGCTGCTTCACATCTTCTCCCTTTTTTTTCTTATTTTCCCCCTTAAATACGTTATCGCAGAGGTGTTATCAGGGAACATTCTGCTCCCAATTGGCTCGGCTTTGGCCAGCAGCGGGGCCCGCCCTAGGCCCGTCTGAGTCCACTGAACAAAGGGGAGCGACTTCTAGCAGTTTCCTACAGAAGCTGCCACCTTAGGCCCCCCCCCCCCCCCCCCCCCCCCCCCCAACAAAACTAGAACACCACCATTAAAGTTGAAGTGCTCCAGCACATAACTGCAATATGATGGAAGCTCGACCATTGCATTCTTTGCTGCTGTGATTTATTGCTTACTGGGATGAGGAAGTAATGTCACCAGCTGTGCCCAGCTGCTGTCTTTGACCAACTTCTGGATGGGACAAGAGGATTTTCTTATGTCCTGGGTGTCGTAGTTCAGCCCTGATCAGGACCAGACTACGCAGTCTCTCTCCCGCTCCCCCCACCCTCCGAGAGAACAGGGGGAGATGATATAAGAAAAACGGCTCAAGGTTTGAGATAAGGACGGGGAGAAATCCTTAAAGTTACCGTCACGGGCAAAACAGACTCGACTTGGGGAAAACTATTCATTTATTTTCTAAAATTAGCAGGAGAATGAGACAGGGAACAAGATAACCTCCCCCTACCCCTCCCTCTTCCCGGGCTTAACATTATCTCTACTACCTTCCCCTCCCGAGCGGCACGGGGGGGGAAAAGGGAATGGGGGTCGCGGTCAGTTCATCACGCGTTGTTTTACGCCGCTGTATCATCGTCAGGGGAAGAACTCCTCGCATTCCTCCTCTGCTCCAGCGTGGGGTCCCTCCCACGGGCCACAGTCCTCCGTGAAACTGCTCCGGCGTGGGTCATCTCTTCCACGGGGTGCAGTCCCTCTAGAACAGCTGTCCCAGCGGGCCCTCCACGGGCCACAGCCTCCTTCAGGCCTCCACCTGCTCTGGCGTGGGGTCCTCCACGAGCTGCAGGTGGATCTCTGCCCCTCCGTGGACCTCCATGGGCTGCAGGGGGACAACCCGCTCCACCATGGTCTTCACCACGAGTTGCAGAGGAATCTTGGCCAGGAGCCATATTACTCCTCCCCCTCCTTCTGAACTGACCTTGGCGTCTGCAGCCGTTCCTCACAACAGGCTGGCAGACGCCTCTCAGGATCCTTTTTACATCTTATTCACTTCTCATCTCCTCTCCACTTCTTGCAGCCGGGCCGGGCCGAGTTGGGCCCAGTCGGCTGCCCGGCGGGAGGCCAGAGGGTGAGGCCTGCAAGGCCCATGAGGCTCGCGCCTCCCCCTCTCTGCCCCCCGCTCAGCTGCTTCACATCTTCCCCCCCTTTTTCCTGTTTTCCCCTTCTTAAATACGTTATCGCAGAGGCGTTATCACGGGACATTCTGCTACCAATTGGCTCGGCCTTGGCCAGCAGCAGGTCCGCCCTAGGCCCGGCCGAGTCCACTGAACAAAGGGGAGTGACTTCTAGCAGTTTCCTACAGAAGCTACCACCTTAGGCCCCCCCTCACTAACAAAACCAGAACACTGGGAAAGCAAGCTGTCTGTGTTAGGAGGAGGTCTGGCTGGTGACTAGGTGGCTCCTGATGGTTGTAATGTTAGTGGTTTTTATGAAGAGCGGCTTTGATCTCCTGGCTACCTGCTAGTGTTGGTGACAGGATCACTAGGGCCTGGTTCATGGTGTGAACCTGCACGGTCGTTTCCTGCAGCTGATACTCTGTCATACAAAAAAACCTTTCTGAGAGCTATGCCTATGTGAATCATGCCAGTTTTTTTGTGGGTGAACCTCACACAGAAGCCGGTGGGATGGAGTTGATTGCCATCCAGCACTTCACAGGAGATGGCAGGAGCTGTGCTATCCTTCTGCCCATGGGCTAACCTGGCTCTAGGAAGGGTTTGTGGAGATGCACAGGTATGTTCCCCACCTCACCTACTGCCCTCTTCACCAGGCTTGTGTTTGATGCTGGAGGACAAGGTAAATGGCAGGAGCAATTCCAATATTGCAGCTGCCTTTGATGGTCCTCTTTCCTCCTACAGATTGAAGAGCTTCTGAAGGAGGTGACATTGAAGGAGACAAAGAAGAAGAATAAGATTGATGCCTTCCTCCATGAAATTAACAATCTGCTGAGCGTCATCCCAGAGACCACAGAAACTGAAGTACGTTCCGGAGGCAAGACCTGTGTGTGGAACAGGTTTTGCTGTCGCTGTGTGTCACGTTCCGATTTCGGATGAGAGGAAGGCCCCCTTGCGTTACCACCACGAAGCTGCGGCGTCCCGACAGTTCAGTTCGCTCGATGGGGGGACGATCTGTCCGGTGTTGTTCGTTTTGATGTCGGATTCCATGGATGTTGATTCCGTGGATGTTGATTCTGACGAATGTGTATTCCGTTGAATGAATGAAGTGAAGAAGTGTAGAAGTGTTTCGTTGAAAAATGTTCCCCTTTTTATGTTGGTTGTTTTCATTGTATTTCAAGAGCTGGTTTTCCTAGCCGCACCCCTCACCTGGCGGTGCTATGCATGCCCATTACCGGGCTAGATTTCTCAGAACCAGCTCTGCATTCAGGTTCGCAAGACAACAGGAGTTGGCTTGCAAGATAATGGGAAGCCATTGTTCCGGTGGTGGTTTGATGTTTCGACAACGTTGAGACAAATATTCAACACAGTCTCTCACACTGTGCAAGCAGAGGTCCTCATGGACTATCTTTCTTAGGGACTGAAAAAAATACTACTTTGCTTTATCTTGGAGGGGAGAGGAGGACACTCCATCTTTAAGCCTTGGGTGCAGGCACCTGCAGCCATGTGGGGAGAGGGGTCCTGCACATATGCTGGTGGTGATGCTTAGAGCGTTTTTTGTGTCCTGTCTGTTCCCAGCTCACTGACCAGGCCTGGCTCCCCAAGGGCGTGAAGGTCCTGTTCCTGCAGGTGCCATTCGGTGTGAAGGGGAAGTTCCGCTTCGTGCCCCCAATCGAGCTGAAGGTGGTGGGCAGCTACCTGCTGGGCACCTGCATTAAGCCAGAGATCAATGTGGATGTGGTGGTGACTGTGCTGTGGGTGAGTCTGACCATGCCTGCTTCTGAGTGGCCTGGAGCCTGGCTGAGCCCCATTCCCTCCTGTCCCCCACGACCTCTGCCCTTCCCTCTCCATTCCTGAGTGAGGTTACAGCATCTGGATGTGCAGTGTGGTGACTCCCACGAGGAGCTGGGGAATGCAGTCTCACTGCTTGCTCTGTCAGAGCTTGCAGCTGCTTTGATTTTAGTTTTTCATTAATATCTTCCTTCTCTTTGCCTGGGCTGAACCTGTTCCACATTGCCAGGCAGAGAGATGCTGTCCAGCTTTGTACCCCATTGCACTTCTGCCCCAGCTCCTAAGATTGTGTTACAGGGAGAGTGATGTTTGCAGGCTGTTACCCCTCTACAGCTCCTCCCCCTTGCTGCCCAGACTTGCTCTAATGGGCTTTGAGATGAAGCGACGCTCTGTTTGGCTGCATGGCTCTACTCTGTCTCCTGTAATGACAGAGCCTGGTGAGCTGGCAGCAAGGTAGCGCTCCTAACTGACTTGGAGCTCCTTGGGGCCGTAGCCACAGTGCTGGTATAGGGCTGTCTGTGAGGCCAGGAGAAGCGGTGGGTGCTGTAGTGCCTTGGGCTGACCTGTGTTCTGCAGGCAAGTAAGGTGGGATTACCCCATCCCTCTCTTCACAGGAAATCTTACAGGACAAAGATAACCTCAATCAGTGCTACCACCGGAAGAGAGCTCTGTACCTGGCCCACATTGCCCAGCACTTCTCCAAGGAGAAGCTCTTTGGCAGTGTGAAGTTTGTCTACAGGAACAGCAACCATCTCAAGCCCATCCTGCTCCTGAGGCCTCAAGGTAGCTCTTGAGCCTTGCTCTGGTGGGGGGTGTGAGTGGGTACTGGTGTTAGGTGGAGGATGGTGGTGGTGGTCTCATACCATGTAACAAGCCCTTTGGAGAGGTGTTAGTCTGGGGCTGTCATTACAATTGGTGATAAATTTTGGAGCTTTGATGCTCCCAGTTGTCTCCCTTCACACAAAGCCCAGTCCTCAAAGTCTCTTCCCCTCCCAATCTACCTCTGCAGCTTGGCTGGGCTCCCCAGCCTTGGCCTTGCTGGATGGCCCACCCTGTAGGTACTTCAGGGAGTAAAGCATACCCTACAAAAACATATGTAGCACTGTCCTTCCTCCCTGTTCTCCCCAGCCCTGCTTCCCGTCATCTTCTTGCCTTCCCCAGGCAGCTGTGCAGCTAAGCTTCTCTAAGATGATGTGGGATGTGTGGGCTGCTTGGGTGCTGCTTGTTTACACAGCCCTAGGTGTTTGAGTCTTGGACAAGCAGTGGCATGGCAAGGCCAGGGCAGGCAGGAGAGTGCTGGGGTAGCAGACTGGCCAGTGGAGATGAAGGTGGGACTTGGACATGAGCAATGCGAGCTCAGGGTTATTGTTGGCTCTGGGATGTGGTCACTCTCTGCCCTGAGATGATTTCCACTGCTGCTGAGCTTTGCTGGGAAGGAGCTTTTTCCTTTCTCCAAGCTGGGGATGCTCCCTGTTTTCTCAAATTAGTCTCTGACATCTCTTCCTCCTGCACTCTACCCATTGCTGCTTACAGGCAAGGATGAGAAGATGGTCACTATCTGACTCCATGCCTGTCCTGCCCCGAGTCTCTTCAAACCCAGCTGCTTCTATCCCAGCAAGAACAACATCTGGACAGCCTGGTTCATGGAGCAGAGCACCCCCAAAGAAGGTAGGGCCTGGGGCTGGGGGAACACGAGGCTACTCAATTCAGCCAGAGACTACACCCAGTGCCCAGAGGTGGGTTTACTGCAGCCCTTTTCTGTGAACAGGAGGTTTGTAGTTGGGTCCAACGTGCTGTCGTCTCCCCACACAGAAGCCCCTGAGCCCCCGACCCTGCACTACAACAACTCCATCCTCTGTGACATGGTGCTGCTCTCCCACCTGCACTTCCTGTCTAGTGCAGCCACCGACTTCCTGGGCATGAAGGATGGCTTGGCTCTTCTCAAAGTTTGGCTGAACTAGTGGCAACTCACCAAGGTATGTCCTGTGCCAGGGGACAGGGCAGGCTCTGCTCTCCCTTCCTAGGTGTGGAATGGTGGTGATTTGGTCCTGGTGGGTGTTGTGATGGGCTTGTGACTCTGATTTGAGCTGTGTTAGGTTTAAAGGAGCTCCATCCTACCCTGTGGCTTGCACACACACCAGTGGTGTTGGCACATAGTTGTAACACTATCACCAGTGGGGGAGATGTGGATGGTGGTGTGACTTGTTCCTTCCTGTCTGCCCACAGCCACTACTGACCTAAGTGTGACGGGGATCAGCCTAGCGAAGGATGTGGATGCCTCCCTGGTAAGCAACCCTCTGGGGATGTCTCCTGGCTGTGCTGCCAGTGCTGCCTGGGCAGGGATGTGCCTGTTATAGGGATGTCGGATGGCAACAAGGTGGTGGTGCCCTGGTGTCTGTGCTGCACCATGGCCCTAAGGACCATGTTTGCTCTTACAGCCTGTCCTGGATGACTTCCACCAGGCATTTGAAGTGGTCTTTGTGGATCCCTCCAGGCTGGTGAACCTCTGTGCTGATATGACTGCCAGCAAATACCACCAGGTACTGAGCAAGTTGTGATGGCATCCTGAGATGCTGTCTTAGGAGTGAGCTGAGACAGGCAGAGGGTGGTTACATATCTTGGAAGAGAATGTTGGGTGTGGGGAGGGGGTTCAGTGTTGGTTTTTAAGCTTTTAACATCTGTCTCCAGCTCTGAATCTTATAAGTGAATTTTAAGACTTTGATGTACTGCTGCCTTACTTGTCTTGCTTGAATGGTGGAGGGAATTTGTTTTCCTCTTTGTGGGCACCTTTGGGTGAAGCCAAGCAGCTGTTTAGCAGAAGTAACTGTTTTGGAGCAGGAAAAAAAAAACAAAACACCTTGACGGCAAGGCTGTCAAGGAGGGACAGCAGCAACAACTGTTGGTGACTTTACTTCATGCTGAGGACGGAGGCTGTCTGGGATCAGGGTCTGCTGGTGACCATGGAGCTGGGGTGGCCGTGGTTGATGAGGGAGCATTGGTAACCACTGCTGGAGAGATTTGCTTTCCTTCTCCCCTCTCATTCATGCTCTTCCTCTGTCTTGTCTCCTTGCTCAGGTCCAGTTCAAAGCCAAGCACTCCATGGAAATTTTGGATGATCAGATGGTGGATGGCTTTCAGGTGCTGCTCATGACTGCAAAGCCCACGCTCAGAGCCTTTGAGCCTTTGAGTGAGTCCCACTGTGCTGGTGGGATAATGCTGAGGAGCCTGTTCAGAGAGGAGCAGGCTGCTTCTGGCTTTGAACTGGGGTGAATTCGGACCTGCCTGGTGGGAGGTGGCCCTGCTAGCTCTGAGATACACTGATGCCTCTTGCATTTAGCCATTCCACTTTTACTGTCTAGATAGCCTCCCAGGAGGGAGGAGGGCAATGCTTTGGCCGTTGGGAATGATGACTGTCTCAAGGACCAGCATCTCCTATGGCGCATCCTGAGATACCAAAGTGCAGCGTTTCTTCTTGTAGCCCTCATCTCGGGCCAGGACTCTCAGCTCTCCACTTTATCCATCCTCTAGCATATCTCTCACTCAGAAAGGATATGGTGTCAGAGGTGGGTGACCAGCTTCTCTCCTCCTGTAGCCTGAAGCATGTCTCCAAGCTGCAGGGTGCCTGCAAGAAGATGCAGCTGCTGAATGAGCTGATGGATCGGGGTGGGAACTATGTGGCTGCAGCCCTTCCCTTCATTGTCTCACTACTGGCCCATGGGCTGGCTGGGAGAGCACTGCTTGTGGCTCACTCCTTGCCCCAGATCCACGAGGTAATGTAGCTCAGCAATGACACTGCATCCTTCGCAGCACATGGGGTCTCGTATGTCCCTCGTGGCACTGCTGGGCACAGGGAAGGGATCTTTGCTCACTGGGGAAGGAGATGGGCCTGTCCCCTTTGTGGGGGATACAAGACCTGAGGCCCTTCACTGGGGTGTGGGGTGCAGCTGGGAGGCTTGGTCTGGGCAGAAGTCCTGGCCTGGTAATGGGGCAGGATGAAGACAACTGATTTTTTTTTTTATCAGGGAGACCTATTAAATGAGGCTTTCCCTGTCAGTGCTCTTCTGGGCACCCGAGAGCACATAGCAGGAGTTTCATCTAGCAGCCCAATATGCCAGGAACTGCTGCTCCAGCAACTTCATTTCTCCTTGTGCTTCATTTTCCCTATTTTCCCACAGTGGCCAATTGACGCTGAGCCCCCAAAACACAAGGATGTCGGGCCACTGATGTTTGGGCTCCTCTTTGTCCCTGAGTTTGCTGCCAGCATGCTGGAGAAGGGACTGCAGGCCGATCACCCTGAGGTGAGCTCTGCTTGTGCCGAGTAGGGTGGAGCAGAGCTGGTGCCATGCTGTGATTGCAGATGGCTGTGGGGCTAGCTAACAGTCAGAGGAGTGGTTTGGCTGGTTCCAGCAGTGACCTATGTCCCTGGCCTGGCTTGGCCAACGTTCCCCCACAGGCCCTAGACTTCTGGACCTTCTAGGGAGAGAAATCGGAGCTGCGGCGGTTCCAGGATGGCAGCATCTGCGAGGCGGTGGTGTGGGAGGCCGACGCTGTCTGCCAGAAATGCCTCATTCCTGAGCAGGTTGTCAAGCACTTGCTGAAGCTGTAAGTTGTGCCAAGCAGCAACCAAGGCTGGGGGACCTGCAGCTGTGTGGGGGTCACTGCTGCTCTCCTGGCTTATGCCACATCCCTGGTAACCCCATTGTCAGCTTCGCACTTTGGGGGACGTTGTGAGTCATTTTGACTTTGTGAAATCTGGAAGTCACTTCAGTTGTGATCCTGGTGCTGTGAGCTGCTTCCAAAGAGAAGGGGGGGGGGGCAAGCACATGGTGCTGTAGCTTCTGCTGATGGTAATGCTAAGGGCAAGGATGCAGCATGGTCCTGCCCTTGCATGAGAGAGTTGGGGCTGTTCAGCCTGGAGAATAGAAGGCTCCGGGGAGACCTTATAGCGATCTTCCAGTACCTCAAGGGGGCCTACAAGAAAGATGGGGAGAGGCTGTTCAGTAGGGCCTGTTGCGATAGGACAAGGAGTAATGGTTTTAAAATAGAGGGGGGTAGATTTAGATTGGATATTAGGAAAAAATTTTTTACAATGCTAGTTGTAGAGCACTGGCCCAGGTTGCCCAGAGAGGTGGTGGAGGCCCCATCCCTGGAAACGTTCAAGGCCAGGCTGGATGAGGCTCTGAGCAACCTGATCTAGTCGGGGATGTCCCTGCTCCTTGCAGGGGGGTTGGACTAGATGACCCTTGAAGGTCCCTTCCAACCCTAACCATTCTATGATTCTATGAAACGCAGCCTCTTGGATGGATGCCTGTGGCTGCTGGGGAGCCACAGACAGTTTTGCCATTGTCTTCCCTCTCTGTCTTACCTCCTTGTTTTGCTGAGTGCTCTTGCCAAAAGCTGCTCCCTGAGGTGGCAGTGCTGGCTCCTCAGACCTTAGCTGCGATGTCAGCCTGAGAGGGAGCCCTGCTCCTCCTGCTCTCCTGCTGTAGCCTCTAGTCCCAGCCACACCCATCCAACACCTCATTTCTATGTGGGGCTCACTGGCCTCCTGCTGTCCCTTTGCCCCCAGTCATCTGCCACATGGAAGGCAGTGGCCAGTGGCCACAGGACAAAGAAGCCATCAAGCGCATCAAGGTGGCTTTCCACCTCTAGCTGGCAGAGCTCCTCCAGCAGCAGCACCAACTGGTTTGCAGACCTGCAGTCACCCACACCGACATATACAAGGTAGGGGAGCGATGGGGACCTTCTCCAGACCTGGCTTGTTACTGAGGAGGCAGGCAGGCAGGGGACTGTGGGGATGGTCCCACTGGACAAAACCAGGATTTGGATGGTGGGCCTAGGAAGGAGCATGGTGAGACTGTGCTGATGCCAGGATACTGCTGTTGTGTCCCTGAGGTGCAGCGTAGCACACAGCCTGCTTATGTTACCACCAACCCTGACTTCACCTTCTGCTCCCATCTCAGGATGGCTACATTTTCTGTCTCCAAGTAGCCTACCACCGGGAGCCCTTCATCTTGAAGGAAGCGGTCACCCCAGAAGGGATGCTGAAGTACCAGGACACAGAGGAGTCTCGGCAGCTGGAGATGGAGATGTTGCATCTGCCCTATCTAACCAGCTCCCTGCATGGGTAGGTGAGGCAGGGGGTGCCTGAGGGGCCAGGATGTGGGACGTGGCTGGAAGCCAGCGTGGAGGTGTCGTGCTGCCCCCGCCCTGCCGGATGGCGGGGGCGTCTGGTGGTGGCTGTGGCCCCGGGCACGTAAGAGGAAAAAAAAAAGGCCTGAGGTTTGAGACAAGAACAGGGAGAGATCCTTAAAGTTACTGTTATGGGTAAAACAGACTTGACCTGGGGAAAACTGTTCATTTATTACTAAAACCAAAGCAGGAGAATGAGACAGAGAACAAGATCACTTCCCCTCACCCCTCCCTCTTCCCAGGCTTAACACCATCTCCACCTCTTTCCTTGCCCAGAGCGGCACAGGGTGGGGGGGCAGGAAGAGGGAATGGGGGTTACAGTCAGTTAATCACACATTGCCTTACGCTGCAGTTTACTGAGAGGAAGCCTACAATAATAACAAAATATAAGGACATTAATATATATAAAATGAACAGTGTACAATCTTTGACCACCCAATGTCCAAATGACCGATACTCCGTCTGCCTTTGGCCCAGCTCCCTGCACCTGCACGTTAACGAGACTTGGAAAGCCATACAGTGTCCTTGGTCTCATTCACAACAACTCTGATCATCAGAGCATTTTTATCAGCGTTCTTCACATACAAAACCCAAAGCTACTGAGAGGAAAATTAACTCCATCCCTGCTAAAACCAAGACAGTATTCACCCCTTATTCCATACCATTTACGTCATGCTTATACGCACACACACAGACTGCTTATACCTGTCTAGGAAACTTTTAATTTCCTCCGGACTGTAATCTGTTAATTTCTCTGTTTGCACTGCCTGTCCGTTTCCACTTCAACATCTTTTAACGCTGCGCCTTGCATGGCAACAATACCAACCTGGATGTGTCACTTGTTCCAACGGGGTCGACCTGCGACACCGCACACACCAGAACACTCAGCTGTAGCACAAATATAGATCAGCTGGAATAAGCTTACGTCCACACCAACAACACTGAACAGTAACAAGTATGACAGGGTCGACACAAAGGACACACACACAAACACGCCCCCTCTATAACGAGGAAGCTCCAAAGACTGAAGGCTCCTTTTCCAGATCTATGCGACCTGGATCAAAGGGATTTTCCGGCTCGCTGTTAGTCTTTGTTTCTACGGGCGGAGGAGCAGACGGGGTAACGGGTGCTGTCGGATCCCCTTTCTGCGCGTGATCCTTTAAGGCTTCAAACATTACACGCCATGCCGGTAATAACCTTTGAGCAGCAGGGTCACCCCGCGTTGCACAGTCCCACAGTCAAATACCTATGGTGTCCCAGGTGCCCATCGTGTATATATTAGAGGTGTTAGCATCCGATACGTGAGCAGACACCCAAACCAACAAGCTCTTCAGGTCAGTGTTATTAATAGCACAGTTCTGTTCCTCTAACACTTTTGTTAGAATCGTTAAAGTTGATTTATGTTCCTTTGAAGTGGTGCTTCTTGTTGTTCCTAGCCGCGTTACCTCCCTTAGTCGAGATAACGGATACTGTGCAGACTTCCCCAGTTCGGCTAGGTTTCTTTTTGGAGCCATGCTCCTACTCGTTCCCTGCCACTTACCTCCCTTCCTCGAGGTAACGAATTCGCTGCGCAGGCTTCCTACCAATTGGCTGGGTGTTCCCACTGGAATCACAGTCTTCTAATCTTCACTACTTCTAACAAGTCCCTGTTCAGGCGCCATTTGTGGGAAGTTCTGGACGACAACTTCCTCCTGCAGGCGATAGAGGAGCCGACAAGGAGGGGTGCCATGCTTGACCTTGTGCTCACCAACAGGGAAGGGCTGGTGGGGGATGTGAAACTAAAGGACAGCCTTGGCTGCAGCGACCATGACATGGTGGAGTTCAAGATCCATGGGGCAGCAAGGAAACTACATGTCAAGCTCTCTGCCCTAGACTTCAGGAAGGCGGACTTCGGCCTCTTCAGGGACCTGATGGGCCAAGTGCCATGGGAGGCGGCCCTGGAGGGAAGAGGGGCCCAGGAAAGTTGGTCCACATTCAAGGAGCACCTCCTCCAAGCTCAGCAGAGGTGCATCCCGATGAAGAACAAGTTGGGCAAAAAGGCCAGGAGGCCAGCGTGGATGAGCAAGGAGCTCCTGGACCAAGTGAAAGTAAAAAAGGAAGTCTATAGAGGGTGGAAATGGAGACAGGTAGCCTGGGAGGACTACAAAGAGGCTGCGTGAGTGGCCAGGGATCAGGTGAGGAAGGCCAAAGCCCTGGCAGAACTGAATCTGGCCAGGGATATAAAATGTAACAAGAAGAGCTTTTATAGGTACGTAGGGGACAAAAGAAAGTCCAGGGAAAATGTAGGCCCCCTCCGGAAGGGAACTGGTGTCCTGGTTACCCAGGACATGGAGAAGGCTGAGGTACTCAATGACTTTTTTGCCTCAGTCTTCACCGACAAGAGTTCCTGTCCCACCACCCAAGCTGTAGAAGGCGCAAGCAGGGACTGGGAGGACGAAGAACCACCCACTGTAGCAGAAGAGCAGGTTCAGGAACATCTGAGGAACCTGAAGGTGCACAAGTCCATGGGACCTGATGAGATGCATCCACGGGTCCTGAGGGAACTGGCGGATGAAGTTGCCAAGCCACTGGCTATCGTATTTGAGAAGTCGTGGCGGTCTGGTGAGGTCCCCGATGACTGGAAGAGAGGGAACATAACCCCCGTTTTTAAAAAGGGGAATAAGGAAGACCCAGGTAACTACAGGCCGGTCAGCCTCACCTCTGTGCCTGGCAAGGTCATGGAGCAGATTCTCCTGGAAACCATGCTAAGGCACATGGAGAGCAAGGAGGTGGTTGGTGACAGCCAACATGGCTTCACCAAGGGCAGATGGTGCCTGACCAATTTGGTGGCCTTCTATGACGGGGTGACGGCATTGGTGGAAAAGGGACGAGCAACTGACATCATCTACCTGGACTTGTGCAAGGCATTTGACACTGTCCCGCATGACATCCTTCTCTCTAAACTGGAGAGACATGGGTTTGATGGACGGCCGCACTCAGAGAGTGGTGGTCAACGGCTCAGTGTCCAAGTGGAGACCGGTGATGAGTGGCATCCCTCAGGGGTCCGTGCTGGGTCCGGCCCTGTTCAACATCTTTGTCGGTGACATGGACAGTGGGATAGAGTGCACCCTCAGCAAGTTCGCCAATGACGCCAAGCTGTGTGGTGCTGTTGACATGCTGGAAGGGAGGGATGCCATCCAGAGGACCTGGACAGGCTGGAGAGGTGGGGCCGTGCCAACCTCATGAAGTTCAACCAGGCCAAGTGCAAGGTCCTGCACCTGGGTCATGGCAATCCCAGGCACAAATACAGGCTGGGCGGGGAATGGATTGAGAGCAGCCCTGAGGAGAAGGACTTGGGAGTGCTGGTGGATGAGAAGCTTAACATGAGCAGGCAATGCGCCCTTGCGGCCCAGAAGGCCAACCGCATCCTGGGCTGCATCAAGAGAAGCGTGGCCAGCAGGTCGAGGGAGGTGATTCTGCCCCTCTACTCTGCCCTGGTGAGACCCCACCTGGAGTACTGTGTCCAGTTCTGGAGCCCCCAGCACAAGAAGGACATGGACCAGTTGGAGAAGGTCCAGAGGAGGGCCACGAAGATGATAAAAGGGCTGGAGCACCTCTCTTATGAGGCCAGGCTGAGAGAGTTGGGGCTGTTCAGCCTGGAGAAGAGGAGGCTCCGGGGAGACCTTATAGCGGTCTTCCAGTTCCTCAAGGGGGCCTACAAGAAAGATGTGGAGAGGCTGTTCAGTAGGGCCTGTTGCAATAGGACGAGAGGTAATGGTTTTAAAATAGAGGGGGGTAGATTTAGATTGGATATTAGGAAAAAAATTTTTACGATGCGAGTTATAGAACACTGGAGCTGGTTGCCCAGAGAGGTGGTGGATGCCCCATCCCTGGAAACGTTCAAGGCCAGGCTGGATGAGGCTCTGAGCAACCTGATCTGGTCGGGGATGTCCCTGCTTCTTGCAGGGGGGTTGGACTAGATGACCTTTGAAGGTCCCTTCCAACCCTAACCATTCTATGATTCTAACATAGACACAAACCCTCGCTTTTAGCTGTTCTGCAGGGGCGACATGTTCCCAGAGAGCCGGGCTCCACTAAACAAGCAGGTTTCAGCAGTCTCTTTTCTCAGCTTAACCACAGGCAGTAACTTCCCAGCTGAGCCATCATTTACTTCAGAAGTCTCCCCCACTACCTCGTTTACTGCAGCGGAGGTTATTGGAACAGAGTCCACCTTTTCCTCTACTTTATTGTGCTCAGACTTCAAGTCTTTCAGAGCCTCTAAGAGTACTTGCCATGTTGTCAATAAGTCTGTAGCTTCTCTTGCCCCATGAGACACAGTATCAAATAGTTTCTCCCCTAGGGCTTGCCAAACAGACACACTGAATGCTGTGGCAGGGTTTGCTTCAAACCCTTGTCATTGCCCCCACAACATTTTCTGGAGGTTATTACCAGTCACTTTCAGCCCCTTTTTTTTTTTTTCTTCAATATTAGCGTCCACATAGAGAGGACAGCTTCCTCCTCCTTTGTGAGGCTATTCCCCATTGTCCCGTTCCCAGCGGCTCACCTTCTTAGGTGTCTTGACGATCCGGATCAATTCGCAGCTCCCTCGCCACTCTCAGCTACCTGGGCTCTGTCTCCACCGCACCTCGCCCTGTGGTCCAAGGAGTTTGTATTCTGATGAATCACGTCGGGGTCACCAGATGTCGCTGTTGAGACGGACACGACATACATAGGTTCAAACAGCATTCAACATCCAACCAACCTTTATTGCAGGTTTCGGCATAGTTATACACCAATTCCAACAGTGCACGTAGCATAAGCAATTAGGTGATTGGCTAACTTTAGTTGTGCACATGCCTTAGCCTCATATATGATTGGTTATTGCTATTTGCATCAAGCCTTGCAAAACATAGTCCAGGTTCCTCATCTTGCAGTTTCCCAGGCTCGCTCAGTTCTTGCAAGTTGTTTTCATTTTTTCTGTCCAGGGACTTTCCAGATCCTCAAGGGTACACAACAATCTGTCCAAGATCAATTTCTTCATCTTCTGTCAGTGGATCCACAGACCTGCCATAGTCTCCCACATGGAGGTACCCTTGGATGTTGGAGGGTGATGGTGAGGAGAGGAGCTCGCCGTGGGAAGCGGCCCTTCAGTCCACCTTGTGGCAGGATAGAGGGACGAATGTGGGTGGTGGCAGCACCAATTGTCCCTGTTGTCACATCCGAGGTCACTGGTATGAGGAGACAAGTACCAAAGAGCAGCATGGTTAGAGAGGAGCATGTGGCAGCATTTCCCCTTCCTTCCCCCAAAATTTCAAGACCTGCAGAGAGTACCTTGTGCTCGTGATGCTGCGCACATGTTCCTGACAGATTTTTGCCCCTCTCTTCTCTCTTGCTGAAAGCCAAAAGGCCATTTTGGGTTCTGGGATGTGTGGGTTGAGCAGTGGCTTGTCTCCCTCTTCACAGGCTCCAGCAGCAGCACCCTGTCTTCGGCAGCACTTGCCAGCTGGCCAAGTGCTGGGTCAGTGCCCAGCTCCTGAGCAACAACATCTCTGAGGAGTGTGTGTACCTCCTTGTGGTCTTTCTCTTCCTCCACTCAGCCCCCTTCATGCCACCCAGGTGAGCATGAAGAGCCTGGGCTGGCCCAATAGGGATTTCCTGCTTTTTTTCCTTACCTAGAATGGAGGAGGGATGGGATACTGCTAGGGTGGGAGGTGCACAGCAGGGAGTGCGAGGCCCCTGTGCTGCTGAAATGCTGTCCCAAGCCCTGTTGGGAGTGGCTGGCCAGAGGAGATGGAGATGCTTTGCACTGTGGGGCTGTGGCTTCCCCTACCCTGTGTGCTGCAGAGAAAGGGGAGAAGCAGGTAAGGATGGTAATGGGTGTCCTTGAGGCCTCTGGGTGCTGGCAGCACAACCACGAGGTGTCTTGTGTCTTCTTGAGGACTGGTGAGGCCCCTTGTCCTGGTGGTGATGGCTGGGAGAAGCAGGGTGAGGGCTGCATTGTGGCTGCCAGCACGCTGGGGCTCCTTGGTGTCATAGTTTAGCCCCGATCAGGACCAGACTACGCAGTCTCTCTCTCACTCCCCTCACCCTCTGAGAGAACAGGGAAAGAAGATATAAGGAAAACGGCTCGAGGTTTGAGATAAGGATGGGGAGAGATCCTTAAAGTTACCGTCATGGGCAAAACAGACTTGACCTGGGAAAAACTATTTGTTTATTATTAAAACCAAAGCAGGATAATGAGAAAGAGAACAAAGTAACTTCCCCCCACCTCTCCCTCTTCCCAGGCTTAAACTTAACGTCAATTATCTCTACCTCCTTCCCCCTACCGAGTGGCACAGGGGGGAAGAGGGAATGGGGGTTATGGTCAGTTCATCACTTGTCACTTTACGCCACTCCTTCCTCCTCGGGGGAAGAACTCACATTCCTCCCCTGCTCCAGCGTGGGGTTCCTCCCACGGGCCACAGTCCTTCATGAAACTGCTCCGGCGTGGGTCATCTCTTCCACAGGGTGTAGTCCCTCCAGAACGGCTGCCCCAGCGGGCCCTCCACTGGCCACAGCCACCTTCAGGCATCTGCCTGCCCCAGCATGGGGTCCTCCACAGGCTGCAGGTGGATCTCTGCTCCTCTGTGGGCCTCCATGGGCTGCAGGGGGACAGCCTGCTCCACCATGGTGAAGGGGAATTCTGGCCAAGAGCAGCATTACTCCTCCCCCTCCTTCTTCACCGACCTTGGCATCTGCATCCATTCCTCTCACAAGAAATTCTTCACAATCAGGCTCAGGCAGACGCCTCTCAGGTTCTCTTCACATCTCATCTCCTCTCTACTTCTTGCAGCCGGGCTGGGCCGAGTCAGGCCCAGTCAGCCCCCTGGCATGAGGCCTACAAGGCCCACAAGGCTCGCGCCTCCCCCTTTCTGTCTCTGCTTCTGCTTCTTCACCTCATCTTCCCTTTTTTTTATTCTTTTTAAATTTTTTTTTATTTTTCCCCCTTCTTAAATACATTATTGCAGAGGCATTATCAGGAAACATTCTGCCACCAATTGGCTCGGCCTTGGCCAGCAGCGGGCCTGGCTGAGTCCACCAGACAAAGGGGAAACTTCTAGCAACTTCTTACAGAAGCTGCCACCATAGCCTCCTGCCACTAAACAAAATTAATACACCTGGAAAGGATGTTATGGTGGTGCTGGTGGCTGCAGCCTCCTTTCCTCTGGGAGGGGACTCTTGAGGGAAGGGTGAGAGGTCAGCTGCTAAAAGCTGACCTTGAGCAGCATGCTAGTAAATAACCCCATGGGGCAAATTGCTTGCCAGCCCCCAGCAGGTGGATGGGATGTGGCCCAGAGGGAGTGAAATTAAGTTCAAGGAAGCATTTTTGCTTTGTGTGGAGCCAAAAGGTTACTCTGGTCTGCATTCAGTGTCCTGTTTCCTTCCCCAAAGTAGCAGGAGTAACAGCCTGATACCTAGAATGCTTTGATGTCTCCTAAAATACCCTGCTAGCAGGAGCCCCATCTTCCCAGCTGTCTGGCTTTACATGCATGTTATGTTGCAGGGGAAGAGGCACAGTGGAAACTTGGCTGGCGTTCAAAGCTGCACCAGAGATGGGAGTAGCTCTCTGTCCACCTCCCCCTTGCTCCAGCCCCAGGAGTCTGGGCGGGGAGAGCATCAGAAGATCGGGTAGCTGAGGGCAATATTTCACTTCTGGTTTATTTTACTTGAGGAGGGAGGAACAAGGGGGAAAAACTTTCCCTGGTGTCGTAGTTCAGCCCCGATCGGGACCAGACTACGCAGTCTCTCTCTCACTCCCCCCACCCTCCGAGAGAATAGGAGGAGATGATATAGGAAAAAAAAACGGCTCAAGGTTTGAGATAAGGATGGGGAGAAATCCTTAAAGTTACCATCACGGGCAAAACAGACTCCACTTGGGGAAAACTACTCATTTATTTCTAAAACTAGCAGGAGAATGAGACAGGGAACAAAATAACCTCCCCCCACCCCTCCCTCTTCCCGGGCTTAACATTATCTATACTACCTCCCCTCCCGAGCAGCACGGGGTGGGGGGGAAAGGGAATGGGGGTCGCGGTCAGTTCATCACGCGTTGTTTTACGCTGCTGTATCATCGTCAGGGGAAGAACTCCTCGCATTCCTCCTCTGCTCCAGCGTGGGGTCCCTCCCACGGGCCACAGTCCTTCGTGAAACTGCTCCGGCATGGGTCATCTCTTCCACGGGGTGCAGTCCCTCTAGAACAGCTGTCCCAGCGGGCCCTCCACGGGCCACAGCCTCCTTCAGGCATCCACCTGCTCCGGCGTGGGGTCCTCCACAGGCTGCAGGTGGATCTCTGCCCCTCCGTGGACCTCCATGGGCTGCAGGGGGACAACCTGCTCCACCATGGTCTTCACCACGAGCTGCAGAGGACTCTTGGCCAGGAGCTGTGTTACTCCTCCCCCTCCTTCTTCACTGACCTTGGCGTCTGCAGCCGTTCCTCACAACAGGCTGGCAGACGCCTCTCAGGATCCTTTTTACATCTTGTTCACTTCTCATCTCCTCTCCACTTCTTGCAGTCAGGCTGGGCCAAGTTGGGCCCAGTCGGCTGCCTGGCGGGAGGCCAGAGGGTGAGGCCTGCAAGGCCCACAAGGCTTGCACCTCCCCCTCTCTCTGCCCCCTGCTCAGCTGCTCCACATCTCTCCCTCCTCTTTTTCTATTTTCCCCTTCTTAAATACGTTATCGCAGAGGCGTTATCACGGGACATTCTGCTACCAATTGGCTCAGCCTTGGCCAGCAGCGGGTCCGCCCTAGGCCCGGCCGAGTCCACTAAACAAAGGGGAGCAACTTCTAGCAGTTTCCTAGAGAAGCTACCACCTTAGGCCCCCCCTCACTAAGAAAACCAGAACACCTGGGGATTTGGAGAAGGGGAAGTGCCTCATGCTTGTCCTGGACTTCCCTTTCCCACCACAGACTTCTTGGGCTGCGTGTAGGCTGGGCATCACTAAGTCACTCCTAAGCCAAGCCCCTCTTGCTGCCAGGGGAGCAAATGCCAATGTTGAACTGGGTTATCTTGCCTGCAGTTCTCCGCAGGTGGGGTTCCTGCGCTTCCTTGACTTACTGGCAACCTTTGACTGGCAAAACAACCCTCTGATCGTCAACCTGAATGCTGGCCTCACAGGTGAGCAGGCACGCCATGAGAGCTGCGGCATGAGGGTCTTTAGGCCTCCTTGGTCAGTGCCTGGCTCCAGGGGGCTTGGATACATGAAGGTGTCACAGCTTATGCCAGGGGCAAGGAGATTTTCTACTCCCTTACTCCTGTCCTGCCATGCTTAACTTGGCTTCAGGGTGGATTTGGTTGGGGCATGTTTTTTTTTTCCCCCCTGCCTGCCTTTGAAGATGTGGATCTCAGTGATGATGCTCTGCTGCTTCTCATCTTGCTGAAATCTGTGATGAGCCTGGATAGTGTTGGATAGGGTAGTGTCTTTGAAGCCCTCTGCTCCTTTGTAGCTGGTGTTTTTGCTTGAGGCTCTTGGGGGCCAAACCTTTGGTTGTGCTGGGAGAGCACTCAGATCCTTGAACGGGAAACTTCAAAGCCTCCTGCTGCATGTCTGCTTTGAGAGCCCCACTGAGCCACTCAGATCATGGGGATGTTCTGCTTGTCCCCCACTTCAAAACCTGCGAGGGAAAAGGGCTGCAGTCCTGCAGGTTTTGTTACCTCCTAAGCCTTGAGAATTTCACAGTAAAGGTCTCTGGTTTTTAAAGGAGCATGCTGGTGCATCCAAGCAAACCTGCAGTCCTGCCCTTTTCCTTATGTTTTTCCTGTTAATCATCTTTCAGATATGTGCCATCTTTCCCCAGAAGCCAGAAGAGATAATGGGATTGTCTTGGATTTGTGTGGTCATGGGGTGATTTATAAAAAAAGGTAAAGCTGCTTTAGAGAGAATTGGGTTTTGGAAACGGATATTTTTCTACCCTCTAGCTTTTTTTTTAAATGAACTAAATGGGAATTGCTTTTGGCCAAAGAGCTTTTTTTTTTCCCTACTTGAGGGGAAAAAACAAGGTAGAAAACTCTTTGGGTATGAACTCTGTTGTTAGCTTATAACATGAGTTCACAGCCCATGTAACGCATGTCTAAAAAACATCAAAAGGGATTTCAGGGCTCTGGGTTCAACAGTCAAAGGCTCTGGGGCGCAGGTGGTCTTCTCGTCAATCCTCCCAGTGGAAGGGCAGGGACCTGAAAGGGCCAGAGGTATCTGGCAGGTCAGCTTGTGGCTCAGGGAGTGGTGCTACAGCCAGAGCTTTGGGTATCTAGATCACGGGGCGTGCTTTGAGAAGCCCGGGCTGCTAGGGGCAGATGGCGTGCACCTAACCAAGAGGGGGAAGAGTGTGCTTGGACAAAGACTTGCCAGGCTCGTCCGGAGGGCTTTAAACTAGTGTTGCTGGGGGAGGGGGAGCACAGTTCAGCCCACTGCTGTCAGCATGGCGCCAGTGCCAGCACCGAGGGTCCAGAAGCTGAGGAGGGATCACAGATAAGTGCAAATGAACCTAAACTGCGGTGCAATAGCACCCCTGTAGCTCCAGCTAGCAAGTCGGCTTTGTCGGGGGCCCAGCTGAAGTGTCTCTATACCAATGCACGCAGCATGGGGAATAAACAGGAAGAGCTGGAGATGCTTGCACACGAGCAGGGCTACGACCTCATTGGCATCACGGAGACGTGGTGGGATGACACATACGACTGGAGCGTCAACATGGAGGGGTATAGGCTTTTTAGAAAGGACAGGAAGGGGAGACGAGGAGGGGGTGTCGCTCTCTACGTCAGCAACCGGCTGGAGTGTGTGGAGCTCCGCCTGGGAATGGAGGAGGAGCTGACAGAGAGCTTATGGGTCAAGATTAGAGGACGGGGACGGACAGGGGACGTCACGGTAGGGGTCTGCAACAGGCCGCCTGGCCAGGAGGATAGAGCGGACAAAGTGCTCTATAGGCAGATAGGAGCAGCCTCACGGTCACAGGCCCTGGTCCTCATGGGGGACTTCAACCACCCTGACATCTGTTGGAGAGACAACACGGCAGGGCACAGGCAGTCCAGGAGGTTCCTGGAATGCGTGGATGACAACTTCCTCCTGCAGGCGATAGAGGAGCCGACAAGGAGGGGTGCCATGCTCGACCTTGTGCTCACCAACAGGGAGGGGCTGGTGGGGGATGTGAAACTAAAGGACAGCCTTGGCTGCAGCGACCATGACATGGTGGAGTTCAAGATCCACGGAGCAGCAAGGAAAATACACGGCAAGCTCTCTGCCCTAGACTTCAGGAAGGCGGACTTCGGCCTCTTCAGGGACCTGATGGGCCAAGTGCCATGGGAGGCGGCCCTGGAGGGAAGAGGGGCCCAGGAAAGTTGGTCCATATTCAAGGAGCACCTCCTTGCAGAACAAGCAACAGCCCAAATTTAAGTTTCATATCTATGCATCATACTTGCAGCTACTCCATCAAGTTGGATGAAGCCATGCTACTTCACACTTTCATTCATCCCTTCGGACACTTGTCTACCTCTTTCTCCCTTCATCCACACTTTTGTCTTTTACTAACACCTTTCTCCACTTTTCTTTCCTGACTTATTCCCTCTCTCATGCCCATTATTGTAACTTTTTCACTACTCACATTGTCCCTTTCCTTCTCTCTCTCTTCTCCCTCATCCCCTGTGGTAATGCAACCCACCCCACCCGCCCCCTTCCTGAGTCACTTGGTGCTGGGTGTGATTCCTCCTCCCCTCCTCATACCAACCTAGGATGAGTCAGGAACAGACTGTGAATATGGTGCTAAGGCACACCCTTGACGCATCTGGCTCTTGTTTTCTCCAATACTGGAAACAATGGAAACAGAAATAACAGTTGATCTTCTCCTGACAACCTAGTACATCTTGGCCCAAGTCAAAACACAGGCATGTGATACCAAAAACAACTAGTGGAAAGCACGAGAATATTTCGTAATTCGAGTTGGGCTGAAATGGAAAAGTACCTGACAAAAGTAAATTATCTCAGCCCCTATAAATAGCGACCCTAAGTGAGACCCATTGAGCTCTCCTGGATTGCAATGGGCTGTGACAAGCATCTTCCCTCAGTTGGGACGCCTCTCAGGCATAGCCTCCTTAGACCAAAGAGGTTTAAGGATTGTCTGCCGGCAAAGTCAAATGGTGGACGAGAAGCTCAACATGAGCTGGCAATGCGCCCTTGCAGCCCAGAAAGACAATGACATCCTGGGCTGCATCAAGAGGAGCGTGGCCAGCAGGTCGAGGGAGGGGATTCTCCCCCTCTACTCTGCCCTGGTGAGACCCCACCTGGAGTACTGTGTCCAGTTCTGGAGCCCCCAACACAAGAAGGACATGGACCAGTTGGAGAGGGTCCAGAGAAGGGCCACGAAGATGATAAAAGGGCTGGAGCACCTCTCCTATGAGGACAGGCTGAGAGAGTTGGGGCTGTTCAGCCTGGAGAAGAGGAGGCTCCGGGGAGACCTGATAGCGGTCTTCCAGTACCTCAAGGGGGCCTACAAGAAAGATGGGGAAAGGCTGTTTAGTAGGGCCTGTTGCAATAGGACAAGGGGTAATGGTTTTAAAATAGAGGGGGGTAGATTCAGATTAGGTATTAGGAAAATATTTTTTAAAATGAGGGTGGTAGAGCACTGGAACAGGTTGCCCAGAGAGGTGGTGGATGCCCCATCCCTGTAAATGTTCAAGGCCAGGTTGGATGAGTCTCTGAGCAACCTGATCTGGTTGGAGATGTCCCTGCTCCTTGCAGGGGGGTTGGACTAGATGACCTTTGAAGGTCCCTTCCAACCCTAACCATTCTATGATTCTATGAAAGTCGATGAAAGGCCAGGGTGAAGTTCGACTTCTAGAGGTTCAGTTATCACCTGTTGAAGAATGCCGATGAACTGTGAGTATTTACTCTAAACTCAAGAAGGAAGAGGGAAGTTTTAACTATAGGCTAATCTCCTCTATCCACCTCTCTACCCATACAGAGAAAAGGAGGAAACTTTTAACTACAGGATAGTCCCCTCTACATAGATATTTCATTGGATCCAAATATCTCTGTCTGTATTTGTGTGTTTTGTGTTTATACATTGTGATGGTTTAGCCCTAGTCACCACACAGTTTCTCACTCACCCTCCCCCTACCCAGCAGGAATGGGGGAGAGAATTGGGAAGAAAGGAAAACTCATGGGTTGAGATGAAGAAAGTTTACTAAAATAGCAAAGGAAAATTACAATAATAACAGAATATAAAGATATTAAAATATACAAAATGAACAATGTACTTTTTCTCACCATCTGATGTCCCAATAACCGATACAGCCTGTCCTGAGCAGTGATTACAGAAATGACATTGAGCAGCAAGCAAAGGAGCGAAAGTGAGACAGCAAGGTAGAGGGCACAATGCCAGGAAGTGAGAGAGAAGGAAAGAGGGAATATGGATGCCCAAATGGATGCCCCCTGCCATGGGCAACCCCCACTTATATACTGAGCATGATGCTGATGGTATGGAATACTCTCTTTGGCCAGTTTGGGCCAATTATTCTATCTGTCTTTCTCCTAGCTTCCTGCACCTGCACGTTAAGGAGACTTTAAGGAGATTTGGAAAGCCAGACAGTGTCCTTGGTCTCATTCACAACAACTTGTATCATCAGAGTGTTTTTATCAACATTCTTCACACACAAAATCCAAAACACACCGGCTACTGAGAAGAAAATTAACTCCATCCCTGCCAAAACCAGGACAGCCCCTCACTACAAGACAGACACTGAGGTGCTGGAGCACGTCCAAAGAAGGGCAATGAAGCTGGTGAGGGGTCTAGAGCACCAGTCTTATGAGGAGCAGCTGAGGGAACTGGGATTGTTTAGTCTGGAGAAGAGGAGGCTGAGGGGAGACCTCATTGCTCTCTAGAACTACCTGAAAGGAGGTTGTAGGGAGGTGGGTGTTGGTCTCTTCTCCCAAGTAACAAGTGATAGGATGCCGTAGTTCAGCCCCGCTCGGGACCAGACTATGCAGTCTCTCACTCCCCCTACCCTCCGAGAGAACAGGGAGACATGATATAAGAAAAACAGCTCGAGGTTTCAGATAAGGACAGGGAGAAATCCTTAAAGTTACTGTCACGGGCAAAACAGACTCCACTTGGGGAAAACTATTCATTTATTACTAAAACTAGCAGGAGAATGAGACAGGGAACAAGATAACCTCCCCCACCCCTCCCTCTTCCCGGGCTTAACATTATCTCTGCCACCTTCCCCCCTGAGCGGCACAGGGGGGAAGAGGGAATAGGGGTTGCGGTCAGTTCATCACGCATTGTTTTACACCGCTACTTTGTCATCGGGGGAAGAACTCCTCACATTCCTCCCCTGCTCCAGCGTGGGGTCCCTCCCACAGGCTGCAGTCCTTCCTGAAACTGCTCCGGCATGGGTCATCTCTTCCACGGGGTGCAGTCCCTCCAGAACAGCTGCCCCAGTGGGCCCTCCATGGGCCACAGCCCCCTTCAGGGCTCCACCTGACCCGGAGTGGGGTCCTCCACGAGCTGCAGGTGGATCTCTGCTCCTCCGTGGACCTCCATGGGCTGCAGGGGGACAACCTGCTCCACCATGGTCATCACCACAGGCTGCAGGGGAATCTCTGCCAGGAGCTGCATTACTCCTCCCCCTCCTTCTTCACTGACCTTGGCGTCTGCAGCCGTTCCTCACAACAGGCTGGCAGACACCTCTCAGGATCCTTTTTACATCTCATTCACTTCTCATCTCCTCTCCACTTCTTGCAGCCAGGCCTGGCCGAGTTGGGCCCAGTCAGCTGCCTGGCGAGAGGCCAGAGGGTGAGGCCTGCAAGGCCCACAAGGCTCGCGCCTCCCCCTCTCTGCCCCTGCTCAGCTGCTTCACATCTTCTCTGCTCTTTTTTTTTTTTTTTTTTCTGTTTTCCCCTTCTTAAATACGTTATCTCAGAGGCGTTATCATGGGACATTCTGCTACCAATTGGCTTGGCCTTGGCCAGCAGCAGGTCTGCCCTAGGCCCAGCTGAGTCCACTGAATAAAGGGGAGTGACTTCTAGCAGTTTCCTACAGAAGCTACCACCTTAGGCCCCCCCCTCACTAAACAAAACCAGAACATAGGACAAGAGGAAATGGCCTCAAGTTGTGCCAGGGGAGGTTTAGATTGGATATTAGGAAATTTTTTTTCACTGAAAGGCTTGTCAAGCATTGGTTCACATCAACAGGCTCCCCAGGGAAGTGGTTGAGTCACCATCCCTGGAAGTATCTAAAAGACATGTAGATGTGACACTTAGGGACATGCTTTAGTGGTGGACTTAGCAGTGCTAGGTTAACGGTTGGACTTGATGATCTTAAAGGTCTTTTCCAACCTAAATAATTCTATTCCTATATGTACCATTTTATGGCAAGCATTACTAGCCAGTGCTTAGCCAATTAGTGAGGTCATCTGACAGTTATTCCTCATTTGATACACCCTATAATGTTTTGAATAGCCCTTTTTATCCATCCCAGTCTTCTGGTTTTACAGAAGCTTGTTTTTGTTTCATTCCCACAGACTAATCTTTCAGAGACCACCTCTGTCCTTCTCTCCTGAACTTTTTTGAAAAAAATATCCTATAATTGATTTTAATTTTTTTTCTCAGAAGTCCTTCCTTCCTACAAATAAGAGTTTCAGAGTAATTGTCGTGGTTTTGTTAGTGAGGGGGGGCCTAAGGTGATAGCTTCTGTAGGAAACTGCTAGAAGTCGCTGCCCTTTGTTCAGGGGACTTGGCCAGGCCTAGGGCGGACCCACTGCTGGCCAAGGCCGAGCCGATTGGTAGCAGAATGTTCCGTGATAACGCCTCTGCGATAACGTATTTAAGAAGGGGAAAACAGAAAAAAAAAAGAGAGAGGAGAGAAGATGTGAAGAAGCTGAGCGGGGGCAGAGGCGCAGAGGGGGAGGTGCAGGCCTCATGGGCCTTGCAGGCCTCGCAGGCCTCACCCTCTGGCCTCTTGCCAGGCGGCCGACTGGGCCCAACTCAGTCCAGCCCGGCTGCAAGAAGTGGAAAGGAGATGAGAAGTGAATAAGATGATGTAAAAAAAGATCCTGAGAGACATCTACCAGCCTGTTGTGAGGAACGGCTGCAGAAGCCAAGGCCAGTTCAGAAGGAGGGGGAGGAGTAATGCGGCTCCTGGCCAAGATTCCCCTGCAGCCTGTGGTGACGACCATGGTGGAGCAGGTTGTCCCCCTGCAGCCCATGGAGGTCCACGGAGGAGCAGAGATCCACTTGGAGCCCGTGAAGGACCCCGTACCGGGGGAAGTGGATGCCTGAAGGCAGCTGTGGCCCATGGAGGGCCCGCTGGGACAGCTGTTCTGAAGGGACTGCACCCGTGGAAGAGATGACCCACGCCGGAGCAGTTTCACGAAGGACTGTGGCCCGTGGGAGGGACCCCACAATGGAGCAGGGGAGGAATGTGAGGAGTTCTTCCCCCAACCATGAAGCAGCGGCGTAAAACAACGTATGATGAACTGACTGCAACCCCCATTCCCTCTTCCCCACTGTGCCGCTCGGGAGGGGAAGGTAGTAGAGATAATGTTAAGCCCGGGAAGAGGGAGGGGTGGGGGGAGGTTATCTTGTTCCCTGTCTCATTCTCCTGCTAATTTTAGAAATAAATGAATAGTTTTCCCCAAGTCGAGTCTGTTTTGCCCGTAATGGTAACTTTAAGGATTTCTCCCTGTCCTTATCTCAAACCTCGAGCCGTTTTTCCTTATATTTTCTCTCCCTATTCTCTCGGAGGGTGGGGGGAGTGAGAGAGAGACTGCGTAGTCTGGTCCGATCGGGGCTGAACTACGACAGTAATCTTTCTGATCAATTGAGGTGACGTGTAGCCTTAATTTGTCCCTTGGCAAAGGGCATAGGAGTTTGGAAGAGTATTAAATTAATCAAATATTTGAGATTAAATCTGACACTGTGCATTAGAAATATGATATTAAAATTGCCCTAGGGGAAGAACTTCCCGAGCAAAGTGATAGATGAAGGAAGATGTGTAGCATTGCTGGGACTGCATCTAATACTAGGCAAAGAAGTTAACTGCACTTGTTCTGTCACAGGCAGCCATACAATTGTTTCTGCAGAGGGTGGAGGGAATAAAAGGGAACATAGGAAATTCCCAGTCAAGTCTCAGAGGCAAATTCCTATTGAAAAGCATTGTACCTCTTCATTGCATTTTTTTTTTTTTATTAATGACCTTTCTCAAGCATGAAGCTCTGAGTCTGCTAAATTAGAGAGCTTTTCATCTTTCGCTAGCTTTCTTGAGGAGATGATCTGTATCTAATGAAACTTTTGGATTATTTTAATGCATCTTGCTTATCTTCTGGTGCTGGCTGTGAATTAGGAGCTCCTCAGTATCTGCAATAGCCAGTAACATTGACAGAGATTCCTTCGGATCCATATCAGTCTCTGCTAGCCAGAACAAGTACAGAGCAGGAATGATTTTGAGGCTGTAGTCCTAGATCTTAAATAGCCCTTGGCTGCACACAGGCAGCAAGCACCTTTGGGTCAAATTTCAGATTCATTTTTCCCTGATAGCCTTTGGTGGCACTGCAGGGTAATACAGATTTTTACAGCCTGTTTGCAACTAACCTCTGATCTGCAGCACAAGCTGCAGAGTGAATGTGAGATGAATAACAAATTGGAGCATAGGTTAAACAATTTGTCCCAGTATAATAATTTTACATTCTAAGGACATGGGCTGATTAATAATGTAGAAAAAGAAGAACTAATGTAGGAAATATACTGTCTGTTAAACTACCTTTCTGTACAACAATTCAAAATCAGATTTAGGAGATAAGAAAAGGTCAATCAAAAAGAATAAAAGAGTAAGCATTTCTCATTACGACAATGAATCAGCTGCAAATTTGGCTTGTTCTAATGGAAA
This sequence comes from Chlamydotis macqueenii, assembly GCF_036417535.1. NCBI lineage: Eukaryota > Metazoa > Chordata > Aves > Otidiformes > Otididae > Chlamydotis > Chlamydotis macqueenii. The sequence continues at coordinate 33,101,797 of NC_141592.1, read as the reverse complement.
TTTGGTACTCTGAAAAAGCACTGGGCTGGCATGTTTGAAAACTGAAGCTCTCTTCTGATCCACAGCAGAGGTCCAAGGAGGTAAATGCAAAAGTCCCAATATGACCCTGATAATATATTTAATTCCTCTGTCAGAGAGATAATCAGCCCAGGGAAAGTAGTGTTTGCTCTGCATCCTCAGTTCAGCCCCTGGTCTCCCTGTCAAACTTGCCAGCTCTGCCAATAAGGGAGGATGCTAGCTGATGCCTTTTGCTTTTATGATGTGGCTATTTGTTCACTGGAGATTAGAAGGACAGCAAATTCATTTCATAAGGCTATAAAAAATGGTGACACTACCAGTCACTATCAATTTCAGTCAGATACAAAATCCACACCCATTTAAAGGGACATTAGTTTCATTGCTTTACAGCTTTGTCAGTAGCATGCATTAGAATCATAGAATCATAGAATTGTTAGGGTTGGAAGGGACCTTTAAAGGTCATCTAGTCTAACCTCCCTGCAAGGAGCAGGGACAAATATTACACAGATATCTTGCCAAAATGGTAGTGTCCCCTGTTGACGAGCAACAGACATCACCTACCTGGACTTGTGCAAGGCATTTGACACTGTCTGGTATGACATCCTTCTCTCTAAACTGGAGAGACATGGGTTTGATGGACGGACCACTCGGTGGATAAGGAGTTGGCTGTATGGCCCCACTCAGAGAGTGGTGGTCAATGGCTCAATGTCCAGGTGGAGACCAGTGACGAGTGGCGTTCCTCAGGGATCAGTGTTGGGCCCGGCCCTGTTCAACATCTTTGTCGGCGACATGGACAGTGGGATAGAATGCACCCTCAGCAAGTTCGCCGACGACACCAAGCTGTGTGGTGCTGTCGACACGCTGGAGGGGAGGGATGCCATCCAGAGGGACCTTGACAGGCTGGAGAGGTGGGCCCGTGCCAACCTCATCAAGTTCAACCAGGCCAAGTACAAGGTCCTGCATCTGGGTCATGGCAATCCCAGGCACAAATACAGGCTGGACAGAGAATGGATTGACAGCAGCCCTAAGGAGAAGGACTTGGGAGTGCTGGTGGACGAGAAGCTCAACATGAGCAGGCAATGCACCCTTGCAGGATAATGAGAAAGCAACAAAGCAACTTCCTCCCACCTCTCTCTCTTCCCAGGCTTAACATGATCTCTACCTCCTTCCACCCTGAGCGGCACAGAGGGGAAGAGGGAATGGGGGTTATGGTCAGTTCATCACTTGTTGCTTTCTGCCGCTCCTTCCTCCTCTGGGGAAGAACTCCTCATATTCCTCCCCTGCTCCATTGTGAGGTCACTCCCACAGGCTGCAGTCCTTCGTGAACTGCTCCAGCATGGGTCGTTTCTTCCATGGGGTGCAGACCCTCCAGAACGGCTGCCCCAGTGTGGGCCCTCCACAGGCCACAGCCTCCTTCAGTCATCCACCTGACCCGGAGTGGGGTCCTCCACGGGCTGCAGGTGGATCTCTGCTCCTCCGTGGACCTCCATGGGCTGCAGGGGGACAGCCTGCTTCACCATGGTCTTCACCACAGGCTGCACGGGACTCTCTGCCAGGAGCCGCATTACTCCTCCCCGTCCTTCTTCACTGACCTTGGCATCTGCAGCCATTACTCTCACAAGAAATTCTTCACAATCAGGCTCAGGCAGACTTCTCTCAGGTTCTCCTCACATCTCCTCTTCACTTCTTGCAGCTGGGCTGGGCTGAGTTGGGCCCAGTCAGCTGCCTGGTGGGAGGCCAGAGGGTGAGGGCCACAAGGCCCACAAGGCTCACGCCTCCCCCTCTCTGCCCCTGCTTCAGCTTCTTCACATTTTTTTTTTTTTTCTTCCTGATTTTCCCCTTCTTAAATACGTTATGGCAGAGGCGTTATCAGGGAACATTCTGCTACCAATTGGCTCAGCCCTGGTCAGCAGCGGGTCTGCCCTAGGCCCGGCCGAGTCCACTGAACAAAGGGGGACAACTTCTAGCAGCTTCTTACAGAAGCTGCCACCGTAGCCCCCCTTCACTAAATAAAAACAACACATGTTCTCAGTACAAATAAAATCAAATAAAACTGTAAGAGCACAAGAGATATAAAAACATATGTATTATTATTATTATAATTACTGACAAGTATGTGGGGTAACGTTAGCAGGGCTGCATGTATGCAGGAGGGGTGGTCCGTGGCGATTCACGCACTGGGCACGGATAAGTCCATGAGTGCAGGGGGCAGGTGCGTCCACGTATGTGGTAGGCACGGATAAGTCCATGAGTGTAGGGGTAGGTGCGTGGCGGGCATAGATGGGTCCATGGGCACAGGGGGGCGGGTGCGTTCGCGTGCGTAGCGGGTGTACGGGTATTTAACCCTGTATTGTGCAGCATTAAATTGAAGGCTTAGCTTGATGGTATCCGTGCGATGCCCTGCTTTCCCCGGGGTGGGGCTCCGGTGCATCCTGGGTTGGTTTGCTAGCAAGAGAGCCGGCAAGTGGTGACCCCTACGTGTGACAGGTCCGGACGGTTTTGAGCTGGGGCCGGGCGGCGGTCGTGCCTGCCTGCTGTTAGGATGGCATCCATCTCTGATACAGTGAAGGTATTAAAGGCGTTGGGTAAAGATGTGAATTGTCCGGTGCATAGGGCACCGTTGACGGAGTTCATCCTATGGATGCAGAAAAGGGGCTTGATTAACAAGCCGGGGGAGGTGATGGACGTGGCGCGGTTACAGGCGGCGGGGAAAGAGTTACTGGAAGAAGGGGGGGTCGGAACGAAGGGTGTGGCGACGCGGCTGGAGACATTAGGTTCGGTGAAAAGACTGCTGGCTAAGGCTTGAGAGGCGCTCGAAGTGTGGGTTGCAGCTTTAACTGCAATCAAAGGAGAAGGGCGGCCCTTGGAAGGGGAGGGGAACGAACAGGGTCGAGATGGCACCGAGGGGATAGGGGTGGCGCTCCCGTGGTCTGCCCGGTTCGGCTGAGAGCCTCTGATGGTGGTAAAGGGACGATGTAATTTGGGTGTGCTCCCCCGTGTGTTGCTCCTTGCTTGCTGGGGGGGCCTGGGCCGAGGGGGCGACCTCCCGGATGCGAGGACGTGGGGGTGCCCTCTGTCTCTCCTTCTGTCCCATCGGCTCCACTGCTTGTAAATGCACAGAGGGGCGATAGTGAGGCGGGAGCCAGTTTCGAGGTGGTGCCCGAGGAGTCGTGGGACGTGGAGCGGGGTTCTAGTGCTTTCCCGGTGGGGAAAAGAGCTGCGGTCCCCGAGACCAAGGAGAAAGTGGCGGGTGATAGAGCCGCGGTCCTCGAGACCAGAACGACGAGAAGCACTGCTTCAAAGGAACATAAATCAGTTTTAACGAGTCTAACAAAAATGTTAGAAGAACAGAACTGTGCTATTAATAACACTGACCTGAAGAGCTTGTTGACTTGGGTGTCCGCTCACGTATCAAACGCAAACCTCTGTAATATCTATACAGTGGGCTCCTGGAACACCATAGGTATTAGACTGTGGGACTGTGCAACGCGGGGTGACCCTGCTGTTCAAAAGTTATTACCGGCGTGGCGTGTAATGTTGAAGCCTTAAAGAATCATGCGCAGAAAGGAGATCCAACAGCACCCGTTACCCAGTCCGCTCCTTCGTCCATGGAAACAAAGACTAACAGCGAGCTGGAAAATCCCTTTGATCCAGGTCGCATAGATCCGGAAAAGGAGCCTTCAGTCTTTGGAGCTTCCTTGTTATAGAGGTGGCGTGTTTGTGTGTGTGTGTGTGCATATAAGCACGAAGTAGACGGTATGAAATAAGGGGTGAATACTGTCTTTGTTTTAGCAGGGATGGAGTTAATTTTCCTCTCAGTAGCTTTGGGTTTTGTATGTGAAGAATGTTGATAAAAACGCTCTGATGATTAGGGTTGTTGTTAATGAGACCAAGGACACTGTTTGGCTTTCCAAGTCTTGTTAACGAGCAGCTGCAGGAAGCTGGCTAAAAAAAAAAAAAACAAAAAAAACCAAACCCAAAAACAAACAAACAAACAAAAAACAAAAAAAAAACCAAACCCCAAAACAGACAGAATATCGGTCATTTGGACATCGAGCGGTGAGAAATTGTACACTGTTCATTTTGTATATATTAATGTTCTTTGTTGTTGTTGTAGGTTTCCTCTTAGTAAACTGCAGCATAAGGTAACGTATGATTGGCCGACCCTGGCCCCCATTCCCTCTTCCCTTCCCGCACCCCCCCCCCCGGCCCAGTTCCGCTCAGGGGGCCGGGGAAGGAGGTGGACATGGTGTTAAGCCCGGGAAAAGGGAGGGGGAGGGGGTTGTCTTGTTCCCTTTCTCATTCTCCTGCTTTGGTTTTAGTAATAAATGAATAGTTTTCCCCAGGTCGAGTCTGTTTTGCCTGTGACAGTGGCTTTAAGGATCTCTCACCGTGGCCACCGCTAGGCGCACCCCCCACCCCCCGCCATCTGGCGGGGCGGGGGCAGCTTACCCAAAAACTGCCATGGTTACAGATACTCCCGTCTGAGTTGACCAGTGGTCTTTAGCAAGAGAAAAGCTGCACCATTTGAATGAGTTAGTTGACGAGCGATTACAACTTGGACATATAAAGCCAACAGACAGTTCCTAGAATACACCTGTGTTTGTAATACAGACAAATCGGGTAAATGACAACTCTTACAGGATTTAAGGGCAGTAAATTCAGTAATTGAGGATATGGGACCTTTGCAACAGGGGTTACCATCTCCTTCGAGGTACGAACTTTGTGTAAGTGAAAAGATGAATCCCTCAATATTGTTTCCGATTCTGCCTATGTGGTCAATGTAATACAATGCACTGAATGGACAATGTTAAAGGAAATGAATAATCTTTTGTTGTATGACCAGTTTCAAAAAAAAAAAAAAAGTTGGAGTGAAAATAAGAATCTGGAAACAGGTAATTGGGAAGGACTATTCCCTCTTATGACGTGGGGGAAAGGATATGCTTGTGTCTCTACAGGAGCAGTGAACAAGTGGATCCCTGCACGATGGGTACGACCAGCGCTCCAAGCTGCCTTGCGTTCGTCGGATTGTTAACAAGCTGTGTGGCAGCTCCATGGACATCAGTCATGGAAAGAAGAAATGTGTGGGTAACTATGGCTGGTGCCACAGGGTGGGGCGCCATTTGTCTGTCTGTATCATCTTCAAATAAGCCTTTCAGAACATGCTTGGTCAATCTGCCAGATCAGATAGCGGTAGGACGGCAACTCTGTGTAAAACAACAGCAGCTATGAGTGCTGAATGCTAAATTACAAAAGATGGAACTTTTGGGATCTCTAAAGATGGACTTCTGCCTATTTTCTTTAACTATTCAGGAGCTAATGTTACTAGAGGGGTAATGATTGTAAATGCTTTAAGACCTATACATTGCAACGATACAGCATGGTGTAATCACGCGAGCACATATCAAAAATCCAGACAGCATAAAAGACCTAAACGAAGTACATGTAGCTTTGAATCTGATTGCCAAGATAATATAGAGTTTTGGAAACCAAGTGAAATTATTGCTGCTGCAATCTTTGTACCTGGTGTGGCAAGTGCCCAGGCGTTAGCTACGCTAAATCAATTGGGCTGTTGGCTTGCTAAGAAAACGCATACAACTGCATTGGTACTATCAACGCTGTTAACTGATGTAGATTCTATACACTACGATAGTTTACAAATCAGAACTGCTGTTAGCCTGCAGAGCACATATTTGACAGACCTTGTTGCATGTGCTGGTCACGCGTGCAGCAACGTCTAGTGGCTACTCTTTCACTGAATCTGCTGAGGGTATAAACAAAGGTGGTTCGGAGCGGGGGAGAGAGGATGGACCCAGAGCACACTCTATTAACAACAGGGGACGCCCTGAAGGTGCTGCGCCTGCCTCCTTTCTCTGCTCTGACCCTGCTGATCATCATCCTCCTGCTTGGCGGTGTCTTTGGCATAGTCGGGTTGGTAACAGAATAGATCAGTAGTAGATTTTTTTATTATTAGCACAAAATCATGGTTGTCAGGATTTTGATGGGCTTTGCTGCATGAATCTGTCTGATTATTCGGAATCTATTCACAAAGTATTCAAAACTTGCAAAAAGGAGTACAAAAAACTGCAACAAAGTGATGATTTTGATATATTCAGAAATCTTTTGGTGGATTGATAAAAGCTTATTACAAATAGCTGCAGGATGCTTATTCATTCTTTTTATATATGTATTTTGATCTGTATTCCGTGTGTGTGTTGAAATATGTGCAGACTTTAATAGATAAAGCGTTGAAACAAGCCTCTTCTCATAAACAAAGAAGGGAGAGATGTGGGTATTTCTTCAGCCAGTACGGTGTCAGTGAAAGCAAACTGACCTTGGGAGAGGGATACAATCATGCTCACTGGAAGAAAGCCATGGAATGAGAAGGGAAGCTTTAAGATACCAGACATTGTTAGCAGGATTTATGGCTTGTTTCAACAGAGGCTTGCAAAAAAGAAACTAGTCACTGGCCTTGTAGATAAGAAAGTTACTGGAGTTGTTATGTTTGTAATAGGAGAAGAATGCCGTAGTAGAAAATTACTAGAAGGTAGTGAAACTTAGTTTTGCTTAGCAGTCATGAATATGTATAACGTGTGATCAGTAACTTTATTGGCTAAGCTTGTGTGTGGGATAACTGGGTGGTTGCTATCCTTGGCTAAAATCAGAATTGTGATACTAGGCATCATACTAGGTATAATCATTAACATTCCATGCTTGGTCACCTGCCTACAAAATTGATACAGAGAATACTACATCAGGGCGCGCACGCCATACGACGTCAGTTCCGACTGCCCATCTCACAGACTCGGGCTGTAGTGGCAGCCTGTCCAGCATGTCAAGCAGCAAAGCCGAACCAGGCCTTATACTACCCAGGCATTAACCCCGGGGGTATGCTCCAAACTAGGTATGGCAAGTGGATATCACAGAGTACACGCCATTTGGCTGTCTCAAATACATTCATGTTGCGGTCAACACTTGCTCCCGAGCTCTTTTCGCAGGTCCATTCACGATGTCCACAGCGCAGAAATCCATCCTACACTGGAACCGGGCTTTTGCCTGCCTAGGAGTACTTCGGGAGATAAAGACTGACAATGGGCCGAATTATCGATCACGGGTATTTCGCCACTTCCTGCAGACGTGGGGAGTCCGCCATACGTTTGGCATTCCTCTGAACAGCACCGGGCAAGCGATTGTAGAATGCGCACACAAAACCCTGAAAGCACAGCTAACGCGCTTGAGAGAGGGGTTCGCCAGAGGTCTTAGTCAATAAAGCGCTTGTGGTACTGAATCATATGTCCTTCGCTAACCCCCAATCCGTTTCCCCTATCCAAAACCATTTTTCCTTGCATCAGCCGCTGTTTGGGGGCAAGGCACTCCCAAAGGTCTGGTACCGCCTGCCAGAAAACCCACGTTGGGAAGGTCCCGCTGATCTGCTAACATGGGAACGAGGGTATGCTTGTATCTCCACAGGTGCGGGGACCCGATGGATCCCGGCCTGGTTGGTACAGCCGTGGCTGGAGGATCGGCAGGGTGACCGAGCGGCGCGGCGCTCTCCAGCTCACCCTAGTGGGATTGATCCTGATTGCGAGTCTTCCAATGCCAGTGATAACGACTAATTTCTGGGAGCAGTTCACGAACTGCGCCGACTCTACTCAGGTTTGCATAGCGCGTGGCCTGTTGGGCTCTTGGGAATGCCAACCGCACAGCCCTCGCCATATCTGAACCGGCGACTGCTTTAGCAGCATACGACGAAGGACTGACACAAATGAAGTTGGCATTAGATTATGCCCTTGCGAGGCCTGGCATCGGTTGCAGTGACCTAGAGGGAGTCCTAGGTCTCCGGGGTTACTGCTGTTTGGAGTTCAGCAAGAACGCCTCCTCGGCCTTGGAGAAGATGCATGCGCATGCTGCCCAGTCAGTATTCAACGTCAAAGCCCTAAAAGGACTGGGGGTAGTTTCCAGACCTGTTCGGTTTACCTAGATGGCTAAGAAATATTGTGTCTATAGGTTTGATGATCCTAGCAGTTGCTTTGATTATGCTTTGTTTGTTTCTGTTATTGTTATGTTTCTTGCATGCTATGATTAAGGGGTCACTAGGCGACTATCCATGATCAACTATGTTATGGCGGCATCCGCCCCAGGGTACCAGCCATTAGACCAGGATGATTTAGCATAGAGGGGGGGAATTGTGGGGTAACGTTAGCAGGGCTGCATGTATGCAGGAGGGGTGGTCCGTGGCGATTCACGCACTGGGCACGGATAAGTCCATGAGTGCAGGGGGCAGGTGCGTCCACGTACGTGGTAGGCACGGATAAGTCCATGAGTGTAGGGGTAGGTGCGTGGCGGGCATAGATGGGTCCATGGGCACAGGGGGGCGGGTGCGTTCGCGTGCGTAGCGGGTGTACGGGTATTTAACCCTGTATTGTGCAGCATTAAATTGAAGGCTTAGCTTGATGGTATCCGTGCGATGCCCTGCTTTCGCTGGGGCGGGGCTCCAGTGCGTCCTGGGTTGGTTTGCTGGCAAGAGAGCCGGCAAAGTAAATCAAAGCTTTAGCATGCAAAGCACTCTCACCAGTCCATGGGAGTTTTGCCCGAGTAGGAACGGAGAGACAGCTCCATGTACATACAACCCTACTTGGCCAGCAGCTAAGGAGGAGAGACACTCCTTTGGGCAACAGAGGGACTTCCTGGCTGTTACAAGAGCTCCACTGAATTCAGCCTTTTCATACATAATAGATGGACCATCACCCCACACTTATTCTCCTCTATGAAGTCTTTGTCCAGATATCCACTTAGAAACTAATCTCTGCAGATTTGTGCTCCATAGGGAGTACAAACCTGTAGCTCCTCAATCCACCCCTACGCGATTGAGCTGCATCTACAATTAAGTTAGAGCAAAACCAGAGGAATTTGGCTCTCACCAGCATCAGTATGATTCGATAATGAAATTCTCAGGATGCCTTTACAGTCTTTCACACTTTCACTGTGAAATCCTTACTACTGCTCCCCATCACTACACAATAGCTAAACTCAAGAAATGAGGAGTGGTTTTGACCCTTAATCTGAAATAAAAAGTTCTGAAGAGTTGGAAACTAGTTTTCCTCTGCAGGTGTCATGGAAATGTTCTTCATCTTGTACAGGCAGCACTCTACTAGAGTTTTTTTCTGGAACTCTTAGCTCCTATATAATTTGCTACAGCAATATCAATATTTCAGATATTTGATGCATTTTGAGTCAGATGAAGAGGCTCCTGTGAGGTTCAGTGCCAGGACTTTTAGCATGCTTGTATAAGGCTGCTGCAATTGCCCAGCAACCAGCAGGCAAAAATCAATAGGCACCCTGGTGAATGAAAAGAAATTCTGATGAATCTCTGATGAATCTCACACAGGTGACACAATGCTTCCCCAAGGCCAGCTTGACGTGCGGAAAACGGACTCCACAATCTGTAAGATTGTAAAGTAGGTATGTTTATTCAGTGCCAGGCAGCATGGGGGGGTAGTCCCGCCAAAACCGTCTGCGCCTGACGTGGCAACTCACTTTGAACTTATACAACCAGGTGTTACATATAAATGAAGTTTCAAAACAGGCCTATACATATGCATGAACTATCCCGCTTCATATTAAAATTAGTTCCATGGGGTCATTTCCATAAACTCCTCCTATCTGAGCTTGTGCAGTGCCTCGTGGTGGTGGTCGTCGGGGGTCATGGGGATGAAGATAGGTGGCTCCTCTTCGTCACCGCTAGTAACCTTTTGTTTTCGTGCAGACGCAGTTATGTTTTGGCTCTTATCCAAGCCATAGGGTCGGTTTTAGCTGGTTCTTGGAAGGGGGGGCGGGCCCTGGTTCTTATCAGGAACTGTCCTTGTGAGGAATGCAAGACTTCTCACCTCAGATAATTTGCACAACAGATAGCGCCATTTGTCTTAGTATGCACAGCTGTAACTAATCAATGCTATATCTATTAGAATTTCTTTAACCCCTTCTTTCAATGGGGTGAAATAGTTAACAGCCACTTTGAAATCCTCTGTTCTGGAGAAATAATCCTTTGTGACTATTTGAAAAAGGTAGAAAGAACAATTTATCTGACAACCATAACTGAAATGTAAACCAGGAAAATTAAGAAATGCGAAATGCTTGAAGAACTGTCTCTCTCTCTGTGTTATATAGGAAGACAGCAAGAAAGGAAAGAAGCATAAAAGGGAGGATAGAACTTTTCATCCAGACTGTGAAAGCATCACACTTGTTCATTGCCATGTTCCTGTCCCGGCAGGATGAACTGAAATTCAACATGGGACCAGAAAATGGAACTGCCGTTACTGAGTTCATCCTGGAGGGTTTCTCAGGTCTTGATCGAAGACTGCAACTATTTCTGTCTCTGCTCCTTCTGCTCATATACCTGACAACAGTGATGGGGAACACAACCATCATTTTCCTCGTGTGTGTGGATCCCCACCTGCAAACCCCCATGTAATTTTTCATCAGCAATCTCTCCTTCTTGGAAATCTGGTTTACATCCTCCATAAGTGTCAAATTGTTGCTGATCCTGGGTTTTAGCAGGAGAACAATCTCACTAAGTGGCTGCTTTGCCCAATCCTATTTCTATTGTGCCCTGGGCTGTACAGAGCTCGTTCTACTTGTTGTCATGTCCTTTGACCGCTATGTTGCCATCTGCCAGCCTTTGCGTTATGCTGCCATCATGAAGCCTCAGCTCTGCATCAGCCTGGTTGTTGCAGCTTGGGTCATAGGCTTCACGCCTGTGAGTTACTGCCTGGTCCTCCTCTCCAAGCTGACTTTCTGTGGCTCAAACAAGATCCACCATTTCTTTTGTGACAACTCCCCCTTATTCAAATTGTTCTGCTCTGACACCAGCCTGCTTTGGAAAATAGACTCTGTTTTAATATCATTTGTCATACTGGGTTCCTTATGTTTAACTCTGGCATTTTACATGGGCATCCTTTTCTGTGTTCTACACCTGCCAGCAGCCTCTGGGAGGAAGAAAGCTTTTATGACATGTTCTTCCCATCTCACCACCTTGGCCATTGCATATGGGAGCTGCATTGCTTTCTACGTGCGTCCTTCCAAAGATGCTTCCTTGGAGACAAACATAGTTGTAGCTTTGCTGAACACTGTCTTGTATCCATTCTTAAACCCGTTCATCTACAGTCTTAGAAACAAGGCTGTGAGACTGGCCCTGAAGGAAGCCATTGCCTGTGCAACAACACAGCGTTTTCCCTAATTGTGATGCATTTCTGGATGCATTGTTGCCAAATTCATGGCCAGTTCCCTCTGGGACACCAGAGCCATCTCATATCCAGAGTGTGTGGCCCAGTTCTTTATGTTTCTATTTTTACTATCATCAGGGTATTGTCTTCTCACAGTCATGGCCTATGACCACTACATTGCCATCTGCAGACCCCTGCACTGCGGGACCCTCCGCGGCAGCAGAGCTTGTGTCCACATGGCAGCAGCTGCCTGAGGCAGTGGGTTTCTCTATGCTGTGCTGCACACTGCCAGTACTTTTTCAATATTACTGTGTAAGGGAAAAGCCCTTGACCAGTTCTTCTGTGAAATTCCAGAGATCCTCAAGCTTTCCTGCTCAGGTGCCTACCTCAGAGAATTTTGACCTCTTGCATTTTGTGCTTTTGCCTTTTTTGTCTGTTTTGTGTTCATTGTTGTGTCCTATGTGCAGATCTTCAGGGCTGTGCTGAGGACCCCCTCTGAGCAGGGACGGCACAAAGCCTTTTCCACGTGCCTCCCTCACCTGGCCGTGGTCTCCCTGTTTATCAACACTGCCATATTTTCCTGTCTGAAGCCCCCCTCCATCTCCTCCCCATCTTTGAATTTACTGGTTGCTGCTCCATACTCATTGGTGCCTCCAGCAGTGAACCCTCTCATCTACAACATGAGGAACAAGGAGCTCAAGGAAGCAGTGTGGAAAATGACTGAATGTTTTCCAGAAGCTATCGTGTGTCCATCTTCTTCAATGTATGACTCATAGTGGAACTCCTTACTGCCCCAGCCTTTATTAGGTTTTGTGGTTGTCATTCTTGCTGAGTGGGACCACATCCTATGCTTCCCTTTCATAACCTGCTTTTTAGATCCCATCCTCCTCTTCCTATTCACATGGCCATCCTGTGTGCATCAGAGCTGTCACCCTGGGGCAGATCTCCCATCTAGTGTGTGCAGGCAGAAGGCCTTATCCACCTGCTCCTCTCACCTCGCTTGTGCCACTGTTTTCCATGACGCCCTTACTTTGGGTGTGTGATGCCCAGAACAGTCTTCCTGCGATCATTTGACAAAGTCCTTTCTCTACAAGTTCCTCACACTCCTTGTCAATACCTTCATCTACAGCCTTTAGACTAGAAAATTTGGGGGGAAGGGGAACCCTGAGGAAAATGCTCGGGAAAGCTCTGAGCCACACCGAGAACCCATTGGAGTCATGGGCCTGCTGGGAGAAATCACTTTTGGTTCTCTTCTGAACAGGCCCCGAGGACCTGGACTGATGTGCACTGCCTCATGCGCTCTCCTCTGGAAATGTGTGATATGGAGAAGGCTTTTGGTGTGGGAAGGGGCAGAAGGGTGCTTGTGGCATTTGAAGGACAAGAAAGAGATTGCTGAATCCATGTGGGAGAGGAAAGAAAGGTGTGTTGTGTACCTGAACTTTTCCAAGTCCTTGAAAGTGATCTCCTGTAGTCTCCTTAGAGCAGATTGCTGACATCTGGACTGAAGAAGTGGATGATCAAGTGTGAATGCTGTCAGTAGTGGACAGGCCTCCAAGGAGCCAGATACTAGCAGCATCCCTCAGTGATCAGCAAAATTTCATTTAAAAATCATTAAAAGCCTAATACTGCCAGAAAAGAAACTATTTCAGAGTGCTTTCTCTGCATAGCTTTCAATGTTTTTCAAAAACTCCCATTCTGGACTAGATTCAGTTGTTTACACAGAGGTGGCCACTGCATCCAACATACCCTGGGCTGACTGAAGCACCCATGTGGGAAAGGGAGCCCAGGAACCCTTCTGGTGCATGAGCTGGGTTGCAGGCAGGGTGCCTCTGCAATGGTGCAGGGCATCACCTTCCTCCAGCGCTGCTGGATGGGCTGTGAAGAGGCTGTAAAGAGGAATTTCAAGCACAGCAGCACAATGTTTCCCCTCAGATACTGGCTGTGAGGTCACTTCTGACTGGTCAGCAGCAGGGAGAGAGATACTGTGAGGTCATGAAGGTCATCAGCAAGCTGCCCCCAACAAGATGACACACTGGGGGAGGCTAGGAGAAGGCTGGTCAAGAGAGATGAGAGATTTGAGGGAGGGAAGAGAGACTTGGCCAAAAGATAAAAAAAAAATTTTGAGGAGGACAAATGGATTATAGTGATGTTGCTGTGAAAACACTGACTGTGAAACATTCATGTGAATCCCTGACACTATTTCTAACCAGGAACCTTAAGCCCTAACCTGTTCCTAAAGGCCACTCCTCTCCCTGGCAGCAATCCACCAGTACTAACCTAACTGAGGTTAAGCTGTCCCTAACCTCAAACCTTACATCTAAGCCAAATCTCAAACCCACAATCCCTTACCCGCACTCTTACCCTATTGCTCACCCTAGCCCCCTAGCCTTTATCTCTAGTATTTAAATGCTAGCCTTAACCTTAGCCCTGACTCCAGCCCTAACCAAAACCCTAGCCCACAAAGCTAGCCCATGCCTTAAACACTAACGAGACATCCTCAGCAGAACACCAAACTTTGCCTCTAAGCCTTTGCCTAATCCCTAACTCTGAAAGGTGACAGGCATGGGGCATCAGCTGCCTCTCTAGGATGCCTGTTCCAGTGTTTGACCACCCTCTCAGTAAAGAAATGCTTCCTCATGTCAAGTCTGACCCTGTCCTGATGCAGCTTTGGACCATTCCCACGTGTCCTATCGCTGGATCCCATGACAAGAGCTCAGCACTTCCTTCTCCACTCCCTCTCCTCAGGAAGCTGTAGAGAGCAATCAGGTTGTTCCTCAGTCTCCTTTTCTCAAAACTAGACAAGTCCAGAGTCCTCAGCCGCTCCTCATAGGACATGCCTTCCAGCCCTTTCACCAACTTTGTTGACTTCTGGGCACACTAAAGGACCTTCACATCCTTTTAAAATGGTGAGTTCCAAAACTGCACACAGGACTCCAGTTGAGTCTGCACCAACACTGTTGCCAGAAATATCAGCTCCTAGCTGGCAGTCCAGAGTACCCATGCAAACCAGCAATGCTGGAGAGGTATTTACTGTGTGTGAAAAGAAGGGGGCTGGATCAGTATTTGTTGCATTTTGCTGGGTAAAAACATAGAAAAAATCCAAATACCTACAGAATGAAGTTCTGATCACCCAATTGAAGAAGGAAAAAGAAGACTAAGACAAGAGAAGGGAAGGTTGACAAAGATAACAAGGTGGATTTCACCAGGTGTTATATCAGTTACCCTTGTCACACCTTCAACCGACTAGGTACTGAAATGGATCCTCACAGCCATACCATAACAAGAATATTTTCCCTAAAGGCCTTGACAGTCATTCAAGAGTGGAAAATCCTCTTTTTCACACTGCTGCTGGTGATTTATCTGCTGGATGTCATGGGGAATGCAGTCACCATTGCCGTGGTTTGGCTCCATCACAAGTACCACACCACCACATACCCCTTCCTCAGCACCTCGTCCTTCTTGGATATTTAGTTCACATTGGTCATTCCCCCTAACATGTTTCTCAGTCTCATGTTGGAGATTAAGGTGTCTCTGCAGCTGCTTACAAGTGCCAGACCTCCTTCTCTGCTGCCTTCTCTGACCTTCTTTCAGTTGCTGCAGGGCCATTTGCAACCCCTCACGCTGCTCTGTCCTTACAAACTCTTGGATGTGCTCCAGGCTCATCTTTAGCTGCTGGGGAATGGCATCTCTGTCCGTGCTCAGTCCCACCATCTTGCACGCCATTAGACCCTCTGTGCCCAGTGTAGAGACTGCTTCTTCTGCAGGATCATCCCCTTGCTGAGAGCAGCCCGCATGGGCACCAGCTACTGTGAAACGTGAGCGTTGCTCTCTCCTCCGTTGTGTTGCTGAGCTCCTTCACATTGACTGCTGTGGTTTGTGCCGACATTATATGCACCATGGTGAGGATAACCTCTCTGCAAAGCCACAATAAGGCCTTCTTCACCTGGATATCCTTCACCTGCACATCCTGTATTTCTTCGCTCACTGTCGCACAGGCTAGCTGCAGGTTTGACGATGCCGGGCCTTAGGAGAAGCTGCTTTGTCATAAGCTGTAAATTTGCAGATTCAGCCCCATGGTCCAGGTGGGGAACCCACCAGGATGAGTCACTGAGAGCAACTCTCTGGATCACCATTTGGACTGAGGGCCTTGCTGCCTGGGAGTGTAGGACACATCATGGGATGCAGGGGAAGAGCATTTTTGGATTCCAGAGGGTTTATTATGGGATGTTTAGGGGAGGAGGCTGACCAGTGCAGTCTGTCCTGTACTCTCATTAAACTTAATTTATAATACTTTCCTGTGAGGGGGAATCTCTCTTCTGTGTGAACATGTGAGCACAAGGCTGTGAGTGCAGCAACTCGAGCAGGACCAGGGGATCACTAGTATGTCATTAGTGCCAGCAACTGAGAGTCTGGAGTGTGTGACATTAAGATTGTGTGTATGTGTGACTGGGGAGGTCTGTACCAGCATCTGGAATGGGGCTACAGCCTTGGGGGCTCGTATTTCCAGATGCCTGTCTCTGGGGAGGCTGGTATCCAGGGGCAGCTGCTGAGGTGACTGAGTGCCTGAGTCCAGCTGCTGGAGGGATCCTCCCTGTACATGTAGATAGGATAGGATAGGATAGGATAGGATAGGATAGGATTGGATTATGTTAGATTAGAATAGATTAGATTACTCCAATTGGAAGGGACCTACAACAATCATCTAGTCATAATGCCTGACCAGTTCAGGGCTGACCAAGAGACAAAGCCTGTTGTTAAGGGCATTGTCCAAATGCCTCTCAAACACTGATGGGCACGGGGTGTCGACCACCGCTCTAGGAGGCCTGTTCCAGTGTATGACTACCCTCTCTTTAAAGAAATGCTTGCTAATGTCATCTTTGTATCTCCCCTGACACAGCTTTGAACCATCCCCACACATCCTATCACAGGTTAATGTGACAAGAGCTCAGCACCTCCCTTTCCACTCCCCCTCCTCAGGAAGCTGTAGACAGCAATGAGATTGCGCCTCAGCTTCTTTTTCTCCAAACTAGACAAGCACAGGGTCCTCAGCCACTCCTCACAGGACACGCCTTCCACCCCTTTCACCATTTTTGTTGACCTCCTCTGGACGCATCCGAGGACCTTCACATCCTTCTTAAATGATGGGGCCCAGCCCTGCACACAGTACTCAAGGTGAGGTGGCACCAACACTGAATACAGCGGGATAGTCACCTCTTTACACTGGCTGGCCATACTCTGTTTGATGCACCCCAGGACGCAGTTTCCCCTCTTGGCTGCCAGGGCACACCGCTGACTCACATTGAGCCTGCTGTCGACCAGCACCCCCAGATCCCTTTCTGCAGGGCTCGTGCCCAGCCACTCCTCTCCCAGTCTATTCTTGTGCCTTGCATTATTTCATCCTAGGTACAGAATCCGGCATTTGTTCTTGTTAAACATGGTGAGAGTTGCCTCCTCTGGGTCATGGATACAGGTGTTAAACTGCACAGGGCCCAGGAGAGTTTCCTATGCTGCCCCAAAATGTCCCACTGTGTCCCAGTGGCCCGCAGGTAGGGTATGATCCCTTCAGCATTGCCTCCCAGCCTGATCATCCAACTGCTGTTTTACCCATCTGTTCGTCTGCCCTTCCAGACTGTAATGTCCTCACTTGGATACAAGAATATCATAGAATCATAGCATCATAGAATGGTTTGGGTTGGGGACGTTTAAGGTTATCTATTGCAACCCCCCTGCAAGGAGCAGGGACAGCTCCAACCAGATCAGGTTGCTCAGAGCCCCATCGAACCTGGCCTGGAATGTTTCCAGGGACTGGGCATCCACCACCCCTCTGGGTAATCTGTTCCAGTGCCTCCCTACCCTCATTGTAAAAAAAAAATTCCTAATATTAAATCTGAATCTACCTCCCTCTATTTTCAAAACATTACCCCTCGTTCTATCACACCAGGCCCTGCTGAAAGTTTCTCCCTGTCCTTCCTGTAGGCCCCCTTTAGGTACTGGAAGGCCACTATCAGGTCTCCCCGGAGCCTCCTCTTCTCCAGGCTGAACAGCCCCAACTCTCTCAGCCTGTCCTCATAGGAGAGGTGCTCCAGCCCTCTGATCATCTTTGTGGCCCTCCTCTGGACCCTCTCCAAATGGTCCATGTCCTTCTTATGTTGGGGGCTCCAGAACTGGACGCAGTACTGCACGTGGGGTGTCATGAGAGCAGAGCAGAGGGGCAGAATCACCTCCCTCGACCTGCTGGCCACACTCATTTTGAAGCAGCACAGGATGTCGTTGTCTTTCTGGGCTGCAAACGCACATTGTCGGCTCATGTTGAGATTCTCATCCACTAGGACACCCAAGTCCTTCTCCTCAGGGCTGCTCTTGATCCATTCTCTATCCAGCCTGTATTTGTGTCTGGGATTGCCCCGACCGACGTGCAAGACCTTGTCCTTGGCCTGGTTGAACATGAGGTTTGCACGGGCCCACCTCTCCAGCCTGTCAAGGTCCCTCTGGATGGCATGCCTTCCCTCCAGTGTGTCAACCATACAGCTTGGTGACGTCAGTGAACTTGCTGAGGGTGCACTCTATCCCACTGTCCATGTCGCTGACAATGATGTTGAACAGGGCTGGACGTAACACTGACCCTTGAGGAACACCAGTCGTCACTCGTCTCCCCCTGGACATTGAGCCGTTGACCACAACTCTCTGAGTGAGGCCATCCACGTAATTCCTTTTGCAATTTCTTGTCCTTGTATTGAAGGAGACCATGTCAAAAATCTTGCTGACGTTAAGGTCCAGTGTTCTCCCCTGTCCTGGTTTTGGCAGAGATAGAGTTAATTTTTCCTCTCAGTAGCTGGTATGTTTTGGATTTCGTGTGTGAAGAATGTTGATAAACACCCTGATGATACCAGTTGTTGTGAATGAGACCAAGGACACCGTCCTGCTTTCCAAGTCTCGCTAATTTGCAGATGCAGGAAGCTGGGAGAAAGATAGACAGAATAATTGATCCAAACTGGCCAAAGAGAGTATTCCATGCCATCAACGTCATGCTCAGTATATAAGTGGGGGCAGGCGAGGGTGGGTATCTGCCTTCCTGGCATCCATCTTTCCTGCTCGTTTTGCTGGCATCGTTCCCTCTCCCTTGCTGGCTCCCTTTTGCTCCTTTGCTTGCTGCTCGGTTTTGTTTCCGTGATTGCTGCTCGGGACGGGCTGTATCGGTCATTGGGACATCGGGTGGTGAGAAAACACATATTGTTCACTTTGTATATTTGTAATATCCTTATATTCTGTTATTATTGTAGTTTTCCCTTGTTATTTTAGTAAATTGTCTTCATCTC
Source organism: Chlamydotis macqueenii (assembly GCF_036417535.1). Taxonomy (NCBI): domain Eukaryota; kingdom Metazoa; phylum Chordata; class Aves; order Otidiformes; family Otididae; genus Chlamydotis; species Chlamydotis macqueenii. The sequence continues at coordinate 33,083,241 of NC_141592.1, read as the reverse complement.
AACCCAAGAGTTCTCCTTCCTTCCCAATTCTCTCCCCCATCCCCCTGGGGAGGGGGAGGGTGAGCGAGAAACTGTGTGGTGATTCGGGCTAAACCATCACAGTCTTTTTGGCACCCAACGTGGGGCTGGAAGGGTTGAGGTAAGGACAGATCTGACTAGAGTGTGGTAAAGTTGTTACAAGTGCTCATTATTTTATTTGAGTCCCTGGTCACAATGTTGTACTACGTGTTCACATGGTTGTGTTATGTCTGTCCTAAGTTGCATCACATATTTCCTTTGATGCTGTTTATCACTTCTCGGAAATGGATCAGAATTCTCATTTTGATTTACTGGGCACTACTGGCTTATGATATGGTAACATCACTGGTCATGAAATTAGTCTGGTCCTTGTTTTCGGCATTGCTGGCGACTCCGTACTTTGGATGCCATTTGGTAAGAATTATTAATAATCGCACATTTTTCTTTTTCTCCCCGGAGAACCAATCTATGGGGAAGTCAGAGGAGGGTACCTTCCCCTACTCCTTTACCTTCCCTTTTTCTTTTGAGCGAGTCACATCAGCTCTTGAGAATTTTGAATATCCTTGGGATGTGCAAGCCAGCATACTCCTATTGCTCTGTCTCCTGAATGGGTTTCAGATGTTGTTTAGGATTAAACAACTATTTACAAAATTCACCCGGAGATCTGCCTTGAGGTTGGAGGGGCAGGGGTGGCATGGTATATGGGAGAAGACGGGCAGGTACCTAGAGAACTTCTCACCTCCAATGGTCTGGAACTTCACTCCCGAACAACTACAGAATCCTGATGAAGTGATCGAATATTTGAAAGAAAAATGCCATGGCTATTCTAAAGAGGCAAAGCTTATCGCTTTGTGTTGGGCACTGGCTAGTATCTACCAAACACTGCTTAACGCTGTGCAGCACCTTCAGGAAGAAGGGAGAAAAAATCAACCGACCAATACCATGGCTACTCCAGCCCCAGCTACCAGCCCTGCGGCTACTCCAGCCCCAGCTACCGGCACCGCAGCTACTCCAGCCCCAGCTACCGGCCCTGCGGCTACTCCAGCCCCAGCTACCGGCACTGCAGCTACTCCAGCCCCAGCTACCGGCCCTGCGGCTACTCCAGCCCCAGCTACCGGCACTGCAGCTACTCCAGCCCCAGCTACCGGCCCTGCGGCTACTCCAGCCCCAACAACAGGCACTGCGGCTACTCCAACTCTAGCTACTGGCACTGCGGCCGAATCAGAGAACCAACCTGTGTCAGTATCAGTCGCCCCTGTACAGAAGAAGAAATCTTGGAAGCGAAAGTCAGCTCGTTTAGTAAGGGATGAGGGAAAACCAGGACCATCACGAACAGAGGAAGAAGAAGAGGAACTCATGAGAGAGGAACTCGTAAGAGAGGAACTCATAAATGAGACTGAAACCACCCGATCCCTATCCCTGAATGAGTTGCGAGACATACGAAAAGATTTTGGCCGCCGTCCAGGCGAGCACTTTCTCACCTGGCTGCTTTGATGCTGGGATAATGGGGCCAGTAGCCTGGAATTAGAAGGTAAGGAAGCTAAACAGCTGGGATCCCTTTCTAGGGAAGCAGGCATTGACAAAGTGATTGGAAGAGGTGCACAAGCTCTCAGCCTCTGGAGGCGACTCCTGTCAAGTATGAAGGAAAGATATCCCTTCAGGGAAGATATTACTTATCATCCAGGCAAGTGGACCACCATAGAGAGAGGTATCCAGTACCTAAGGGAATTAGCTGTGCTGGAAGCCATTTATAGTGACCTAGACAGCGAGGAGTCACCCCAAGATCCAGATGAAGTCCGGTGCACACGGCTCATGTGGCGGAAGTTTCTACGGAGTGTACCATCATCGTATGCCAATTCATTGGCAATTATGCTCTGGAAAGAGGGAGAGGGACCAACAATAGATGAATTGGCTACTCAGCTCCGGCAATATGAAGACACTCTCTCTTCTTCCCTTGTCTCAGCTGTGGAGAAACTGTCTCGGGAGGTCCAGCAATTAAAAGAGGATAGGTCCTACTCCCCACCCATACAGAGCAGTATTTCAGCTATTAGGAGTAAACGTTTCCCTGCTCAAGAGAGACGGTACACACGGCGAGGTATCCTGTGGTTTACCTTGCGTGACCAAGGAGAGGACATGAGAAAGTGGGATGGGAAACCTACCTCAGACCTAGAGGCACGGGTATGTGAGCTGCGGGGAAAAACATTTGCAAATAGAGGTTCTCCCCGGAAAACTGCTGCTCCAGTCTCCAGTGGACAGTTCTCCAGACGGAATAGAAGGGCTGATCTTACCTATGATCCTATGGAAGGGAATTCTAATTCATATTCACAGGAAGTGAGCGATGAATATTATGAACAGGATTAGAGGGGCCCTGCCTCCAGCCAGGTGGAGGAGAGGGACAACTGAGTTTATTGGACCGTATGGATTAAATGGCCTGGCACATCAGACCCACGAGAGTATAAAGCTCTAGTAGACACTGGTGCACAATGTACCCTAATGCCATCAAGCTGTAAATAGGCAGAACCCATTTGTATTTCTGGAGTGACAGGAGGATCCCAAGAGCTGACTGTATTGGAGGCTGAAGTAAGTTTGACTGGAAATGAGTGGCAAAAGCACCCCATAGTGACTGGCCCAGATGCTCCCTGCATTCTTGGTATAGATTACCTTAGGAGTGGGTATTTCAAAGACCCAAGAGGGTACCGGTGGGCTTTTGGTATAGCCACTGTGGAGACGGAGGAAAATAAACAGCTGGCCACCTTGCCCAAGCTCTCAAAGGACCCTTCTGTTGTGGAATTACTGAAGGTTGAGGAACAACAGGTACCAATTGCTACCACCACAGTGCACCGGTGGCAACATCACACCAACCGAGACTCCATAATCCCCATCCTCAAGCTGATTCGTCGACTGGAGAGCCAGGGAGTGATCAGCAAGTCCCGCTCACCCTTTAACAGTCCCATATGGCCAGTGCAAAAATCTAATGGAGAGTGGAGGTTAACAGTGGACTATCGTGGCCTAAATGAAGTTACGCCACCGCTGAGTGCTGCCGTGCCAGATATGCTAGAGCTTCAGTATGAACTGGAGTCCAAGGCAGCCAAGTGGTACACCACCATCGATATTGCCAATGCGTTCTTCCCATCCCTTTGGCACCAGAATGTAGGCCACAGTTTGCTTTCACTTGGAGGGGTGTCCAGTACACCTGGAATCGATTGCCCCAGGGGTGGAAACACAGCCCCACCATTTGCCATGGACTGATCCAGACTGTACTAGAAAAGGGTGGAGCTCCAGAACACCTGCAATACATTGATGACATCATCGTATGGGGCAACACAGCAGCAGAAGTTTTTGAAAAAGGGGAGAAAATAATCCAAATCCTTCTGAAAGCCGGTTTTGCCATAAAACAAAGCAAAGTCAAGGGGCCTGCACAAGAGATCCAGTTTTTAGGAGCAAAATGGCAAGATGGACGTCGTCACATCCCAATGGATGTGGTCAACAAAATAACAGCTATGGCTCCACCGACTAACAAAAAGGAAACACAGGCTTTCTTGGGCGTTGTGTGTTTCTGGAGAATGCATATTCCAAATTACAGTATGATTGTAAGCCCTCTCTATGAAGTGATTCGAAAGAAGAACGATTTTAAATGGGGCCCTGAACAACGACAAGCCTTTGAACAAATTAAACAGGAGATTGTTCATGCAGTAGCCCTTGGGCCAGTCCGGACAGGACAAGATGTGAAAAACATCCTCTACACCGCAGCCGGGGAGAATGGCCCTACCTGGAGTCTTTGGCAGAGAACACCAGGGGAGACTCGAGGTCGACCCCCTAGGCTTTTGGAGCCGGGGATATAGAGGATCTGAGGCCTGCTATACTCCAACTGAAAAAGAGATACTGGCAGCATACGAAGGAGTTCGAGCTGCTTCAGAAGTGATTGGTACTGAAGCGCAGCTCCTCCTGGCACCCCGACTGCCAGTGCTGGGCTGGATGTTCAAAGGGAAGATCCCCTCTACACATCATGCAACTGATGCCACGTGGAGTAAATGGGTTGCACTGCTAACACAGTGGGCCCGAATAGGAAACCCCAATCGCCCAGGAATCTTGGAAGTAATCACAGATTGGCCAGACGGCAAAGATGTTGGAATGCCACCAGAGGAAGAGGTGACACGTGCTGAAGAAGCCCCACCATATAATAATTTACCAGAAGATGAGAAGAGATATGCCCTGTTCACTGATGGGTCCTGTCGTATTGTGGGAAAACATCGGAAGTGGAAAGCTGCTGTGTGGAGTCCTACACGACGAGTGGCAGAAGCTACTGACGGCCAAGGTGAATTGAGTCAGTTTGCAGAGGTGAAGGCCATCCAGTTGGCTTTGGACATGGCTGAATGGGAAAAATGGCCAAAACTCTATCTCTACACTGACTCGTGGATGGTGGCAAATGCTCTGTGGGGGTGGTTAAAGCAATGGAAACAGAGCAACTGGCAGCATAGGGGCAAGCCCATCTGGGCTGCCGCACTGTGGCAAGATATCGCTGCCCGGCTAGAGAATCTGGTTGTAAAAGTACGTCACGTAGATGCCCACATACCCAAGAGTCGGGCCACTGAAGAACATCAAAACAACCAGCAAGTGGATCAGGCTGCTAAGATTAAAGTTTCCCAAGTGGACCTAGACTGGCAACACAGAAGTGACCTATTTTTAGCTCGGTGGGCCCATGACACCTCAGGCCATCAGGGAAGAGATGCAACATACAAATGGGCTCGTGATCGAGGGGTGGACTTGACCATGGATACCATTGCACAGGTTATCCATGAATGTGAAACATGCGCTGCAATTAAGCAGGCCAAGCGGTTAAAGCCTCTGTGGTATGGAGGACGATGGCTGAAGTGTAAATATGGAGAGGCCTGGCAGATTGATTACATCACACTCCCACAAACCCGTCAAGGTAAGCGCCACGTGCTTACAATGGTGGAAGCAACCACTGGGTGGCTAGAGACCTATCCTGTACCCCATGCCACTGCCCGAAACACCATCCTGGGCCTTGAGAAGCAAGTTCTCTGGCGACATGGTACTCCAGAAAGAATTGAGTCAGACAACGGGACTCATTTCCGAAACAACCTCATAGATACCTGGGCCAAAGAGCACAGCATCGAGTGGGTATACCACATCCCCTATCACGCACCAGCCTCTGGAAAGATTGAACTGTACAATGGACTGCTGAAAACTACACTGAAAGCAATGGGTGGTGGGACCTTCAAAAATTGTGATAAACATTTAGCAAAAGCTACCTGGTTAGTTAACACTCGGGGATCCACCAATCGAGCTGGCCCTGCCCAGTCAGAACTGTTACATATTGTAGAGGGTGATAAAGTTCCTGTGGTGCATCTAAGGAATATGTCAGGAAAGACGGTCTGGGTTATTCCTCCCCTGGGCAAAGGCAAACCCACCCGTAGGATTGCTTTTGCTCAGGGACCTGGATGTACTTGGTGGGTGATGCGGGAGGATGGGGAAGTCCGATGTGTACCTCAAGGAGATCTGATTTTAGGTGAGAACAGCCAATGATTTGAACTGTATATAAAAATTTCTATAGTTCTTATATGTCATATCAAAGGTATTGCAGCAAGGAACACCCTGATCAGTGAAGAATGAGCTTCAATAAAACCAAGAGAGATGCAACGATGATGGAACAGGAACTGGTGCCCAACAATTTCCTCAAGATCAACATCTTCAACTTGCAGACCATGGACATGATACACCAGCCACGCCAGATGTACCAACTGTGAGTTCCAGATGCAGCATGCAACAGCCCCATACTACTAGTCGACCCAGGTAACTACAGGCCGGTCAGCCTCACCTCTGTGCCTGGCAAGGTCATGGAGCAGATTCTCCTGGAAACCATGCTAAGGCACATAGAGAGCAAGGAGGTGGTTGGTGACAGCCAACATGGCTTCACCAAGGGCAGATGGTGCCTGACCAATTTGGTGGCCTTCTATGACGGGGTGACGGCATCGGTGGACAAGGGACGAGCAACTGACATCATCTACCTGGACTTGTGCAAAGCTTTTGACACTGTCCCGCACGACATCCTTCTCTCTAAACTGGAGAGACAGGGGTTTGATGGACGGACCACTCGGTGGATAAGGAATTGGCTGGATGGCCGCACTCAGAGAGTGGTGGTCAACGGCTCGATGTCCGGGTGGAGACCGGTGATGAGTGGCGTCCCTCAGGGGTCCGTGCTGGGCCCAGCCCTGTTCAACATCTTTGTCGGCGACATGGACAGTGGGATAGAGTGCACCCTCAGCAAGTTCGCCGACGACACCAAGTTGTGTGGTGCCGTCGACATGCTGGAAGGGAGGGATGCCATCCAGAGGGACCTTGACAGGCTGGAGAGGTGGGCCTGTGCCAACCTCATCAAATTCAACCAGGCCAAGTGCAAGGTCCTGGACCTGGGTCATGGGAATCCCAGGCACAAATACAGGCTGGGCGGGGAATGGATTGAGAGCAGCCCTGAGGAGAAGGACTTGGGAGTGCTGGTGGATGAGAAGCTTAACATGAGCAGGCAATGCGCCCTTGCGGCCCAGAAGGCCAACCGCATCCTGGGCTGCATCAAGAGAAGCGTGGCCAGCAGGTCGAGGGAGGTGATTCTCCCCCTCTACTCTGCCCTGGTGAGACCCCACCTGGAGTACTGTGTCCAGTTCTGGAGCCCCCAGCACAAGAAGGACATGGACCAGTTGGAGAAGGTCCAGAGGAGGGCCACGAAGATGTTCAGAGGGCTGGAGCACCTCTCTTATGAGGCCAGGCTGAGAGAGTTGGGGCTGTTCAGCCTGGAGAAGAAAAGGCTCCAGGGAGACCTGATAGCGGTCTTCCAGTACCTCAAGGGGGCCTACAAGAAAGATGGGGAGAGGCTGTTTAGTAGGGCCTGTTGCGATAGGACGAGAGGTAATGGTTTTAAAATAGAGGGGGGTAGATTTAGATTAGAAATTAGGAAAAAATTTTTTACGATGCGAGTTATAGAACACTGGAACAGGTTGCCCAGAAAGGTGGTGGAGGCCCCATCTCTGGAAATGTTCAAGGCCAGGCTGGATGAGGCTCTGAGCAACCTGACCTAGTCAGGGATGTCCCTGCTCCTTGCAGGGGGGTTGGACTAGATGACCTTTGAAGGTCCCTTCCAACCCTAACCATTCTATGATTCTATGATTCTATGATTCTACATACCATCTCTCTTGTCCTGAAAGACTGTTATGACAGATGGAACCGAAAGTCATGGACTAAATGAACTCAACAGACTTTGGAGGGATAGCCCATAGATTGAAGGAGTTACATCTCTGTGTGTGTATATACACATATATATGTATACTCGTGACGTAGATGGTATGGAATAAGGGGTGGATACTGTCCTGGTTTTGGCTGGGATGGAGTTAACTTTTCCTCTCAGTAGCTGGTATGTTTTGGATTTTGTGTGTGAAGAATGTTGATAAACACCCTGATGATACCACTTGTTGTGAATGAGACCAAGGACACTGTCTGGCTTTCCAAGTCTCGCTAATTTGCAGATGCAGGAAGCTGGGAGAAAGACAGACAGAATAATTGACCCAAACTGGCCAAAGAGAGTATTCCATGCCATCAACGTCATGCTCAGTATATAAGTGGGGGCAGGCGAAGGTGGGTATCTGCCTTCCTGGCATCCATCTTTCCTGCTCGTTTTGCTGGCATCGTTCCCTCTACCTTGCTGGCTCCCTTTTGCTCCTTTGCTTGCTGCTCGGTTTTGTTTCCATGATCGCAGCTCGGGACGGGCTGTATCGGTCATTGGGACATCGGGTGGTGAGAAAACACATATTGTTCACTTTGTATATTTGTAATATCCTTATATTCTGTTATTATTGTAGTTTTCCCTTGTTATTTTAGTAAATTGTCTTCATCTCAACCCAAGAGTTCTCCTTCCTTCCCAATTCTCTCCCCCATCCCCCTGGGGAGGGGGAGGGTGAGCGAGAAACTGTGTTGTGATTTGGGCTAAGCCATCACATTCCCCCATGCACAAATGTCGTTACTTCATCGTGAAGGCAGTCAGATTGGTGAGGCATGCTTTACCCTTGGTAAGTCCATGGTGACTGCATTTGGACACATTTTTCTCTGCTAGGTGCCCAGAAAAATCACCCAAGAGATATCAGTGGCTTACTCCTCCCCACTGTGAGCTTGTACAGCCTGCGGTTCCCTGGGTTGCGTTTTTGGCTTCTTTCAGAGAAAGATGCAACCTTTGCTTGTCCTCACTCACAAGACACCTCTGCCAATGCCATGACCTTTCAAAAGGGATATTCCACAGAAATATCCATCTTCTCCTGTCATTTCATTACCACTATTCTGCCTGTTATACACTGTATTTAATTTCTCTCATCTTTCATATATTGTCACCTGTCCAGATACATTTACCATTTCTGAAGTCATCTTTTCAGCAGAGTGTCGAGCCCAAGGCCTTTTCATTCTTGTCTGGTCCCTTTTCATTATTGTCCAGTTTTCCCCTCCCCTTACTCTTTGTTTGTTCAGACAGTGCCCACCTGTGCTGCTGCTCTGAGCTTCAGGGAGTTAAAGCTTACCTGACTGTCAGTAGCCTAGCTGTCTCTTTAGCCAACTCTGTCATTGTGTTTACATCTACCTTTCTGTATCTCCCTGTCTCGAATATTTCTGATAAGATATCCCTTGTAGAAAGGCAGCCTCATTAGAGATATCCCATCCTTAGCATATGCCTGAGGAGTGTGTTTCACTCTTTATGAAGCTTTATCTGGCTTCCCTTTTCTTTGCTTGCGGAGGACAAATCCTTCTGTGCCTGTGTGCAGCCAGCTCTCTAAGGAGAGCAGGTGAGAGATGGTGCAAAGCAGCTGTAACATCCAGCTGCAGACTTCAGTGGAGAAGTCTGATTTCAGGAAAAGTGATGCAAGTCCCAGGTGGCCAATAAGAGAAATGGTGGGGTAAGGGAGGTGAGGAGGAAGGTTGTCCATACTGTGTTGAACTTCAAAGGACTGCTATTCCTACTTGTCCAGACCTCCTGAGGAGACACTCTGGACCAATATCAATTGGAGAATGCTGCTATCACCTCTTCTTTAAACTGAAAAGTAATAAAAAATATCCTTTAAAATCAAGAACATTTTTTTTTAGGTGCACTAGGACATCTTCCTCCTTAACTACACTATGAAACCTCTCCAATTAGCTGTACAGGTCTTGAAGACTTGAAGAAAATATCAAGAAGAGACATGGCTCGTTAGAGCTTTCTGTGTTTTAATGAACCCCACAGTGCTTTTGGGGCTCATTACATGAACCTCAGATACTCAGAGGAGACTGAACAAATTGCACAAGATGTTGAAGTCAGGAGAAAAACTCTAAGTACCTTGAAGCATTAATGGGCCCCACTGAGGGTCATTACTGACTGTCGTAGTTCAGCCACGATCAGGACCAGACTACGCAGTCTCTCTCTCACTCCCCCCACCTTCCGAGAGAACAGGGAGAGAAAATATAAGGAAAAACGGCTCAAGGTTTGAGATAAGGACAGGGAGACATCCTTAAAGTTACCATCACGGGCAAAACAGACTCGACTTGGGGAAAACTATTCATTTGTTACTACAAACAGCAGGATAATGAGACAGAGAACAAGATAACCTCCCCCCACCCCTCCCTCTTCCCAAGCTTAACATTATCTCTACTACCTTCCCCTCCATGAGCGGCACAGGGGGGAAGAGGGAATGGGGGTTGCAGTCAGTTCATCACACGTTGTTTCATGCCGCTGCTTCATGGTCAGGGGAAGAACTCCTCACATTCCTCCCCTGCTCCATCGTGGGGTCCCACCCCTACGCCACAGTCCTTCATGGAACTGCTCTGGCGTGGGTCATCTCTTCCACGGAGTACAGTCTCTTCAGAACAGCTGCCCCAGCGGGCCCTCCACGGGCCACAGCTGCCTTCAGGCATCCACTTCCCCCGGTACGGGGTCCTTCACCGGCTCCAAGTGGATCTCTGCTCCTCCGTGGACCTCCATGGGCTGCAGGGGGACAACCTGCTCCACCATGGCCGTCACCACAGGCTGCAGGGGAATCTTGGCCAGGAGCCGCATTACTCCTCCCCCTCCTTCTGAACTGACCTTGGCCTCTGCAGCTGTTCCTCACAACAGGCTGGTAGATGTCTCTCAGGATCTTTTTTACATCTTATTCACTTCTCATCTCCTTTCCACTTCTTGCAGCCGGGCTGGACTGAGTTGGGCCCAGTCGGCTGCCTGGCGAGAGGCCAGAGGGTGAGGCCTGCAAGGCCCATGAGGCCTGCGCCTCCCCCTCTGCACCTCTGCCCCCGCTCAGCTTCTTCACATCTTCTCTTCTCTCTTTTTTTTTTCTGTTTTCCCCTTCTTAAATACGTTATCACAGAGGCGTTATCACGGAACATTCTGCTACCAATCGGCTCGGCCTTGGCCAGCAGCAGGTCCGCCCTAGGCCCGGCCGAGTCCACTGAACAAAGGGGAGCGACTTCTAGCAGTTTCCTACAGAAGCTACCACCTTAGGCCCCCCCTCACTAACAAAACCACGACATTGACAAAGCCTCCCCATGGACTCGTTAGAGCAGATAATTGGAGGCTGTGATTGCCAGTAGGCAAAGGCACTGTGCAGGTGGCTGTAATGCTGAGAAGACCCTTGGTTTGTTTCATGAAGCAGAAGGGCCAAGCCATGACCCCTAGGCCCTAGGAAGGCTGATCTTGTCCCTCACATGTGACTCCTGGGGACAGTGGGGTGTGAGGGTGAGCAATGCCCAGTGTAGGAAAACTGTACAGCCCATCCTGGCTTCCCCAAGAAGGGACAAGGAGGAAACAAAGTCCAGAACCTCAAAATAAAGTTCATCCTAGTAGGCCTCAGCGGCAGAGGCAAGTGCCGTATTCATCAGGACAAAGAGCTTGGTCTTTCAGCCTTGCCAGAGCCCTTGGTCATCTGTACTGCAGGTTTACTCATACTGTCCCCTTCATGCATCTTTTTCCCTTCAGGCTGTTGACATCCATCTTGCTTTCCTACCTAGCTGCCACCTCAGCATTTCTATATCTTCACTGATGTTTCTCCACCCTCATTGGCCATTCCTTGAAATACAAAGCCATGGGCTGATCCAGATTCCCTCTGGGTGACCTCTTGCACCACAACGCTACCCTTTGATGGAGATTTCTTATTCCTCCCCTGCAGTCTGAACCTTCCAAGCTGCACTTTCTGGAAGCTTCCTTCTCTTCCCACTACCAACAAAAGTTTCACCATCTCTGAAACCACCCTTCAAGCAATTGCAGGCTGCTGCTATAGAGCCCTGGGCCTCCACTTCACCAGACTAAAGAAGCCCAGGTTTCTCAGCCTCTCCACAAAGGCCCCAAACCTCATCCTGGCAGATCTCCTCTGGACCCTCTCCAGTTCCTCCTCATTCCTTCAGAACAGTGAGCCCCACACGCAGATACACTAGTCCAGGTGTGGTCACAGCACTGCTGAGTGGAAGTGGATGATAACTCCCTGTTTGGGTGCCCACAGTCGCCCTCATGCAGCCCCATATGCCGTTGGCCTCATTCACAGTGAGCATGCATCTCTGACTCATGTGGCATCCCTTTTAATGCCCAGTCCCTTCTCCTCAGAGTCCCTCCTCAGCTGTTCAGGCCTCAGTCTTCCCTCAGATGTGGAGTTGTTTTGCCCCCAATAAAGGACTGCCCACTTCTCAGGGTCCTCCAGGAATGAGGCTCCGTTGGGCCAGCTGTTAATGCGTGCGTGCAGATGGCTCACCCTGACATGTGGTGCCTCTGACAAGAGAACAGCGTGAGGAACTGCAGGACGCTACAGATGATAAAAGGAAGCACGTGTTCAATGGAATTGCTCAGCAAGGTACACATTCCTGTGCTGACAATCTCAGAAACATGAAACGAAGGGACAAAGGAAGCCAAAGTATGGCCAAGGAGGAAAGGGTAACGAGAGATGGGCTGTGTGCATGGGAGGCTACAAGGATGGTCAAGTGGGAGGAATTGTGATGGTGAATAACAGGGAAAAGGAAAAGTGAACAAATGAAATGATTCAGGCTGTTTGGGGGTTCCTGCCAAGCAGCCATGCATTTGTTCCACAAAGCCATGAGTGGAACAAGAAAGCCATAGGTCATAGACTCATAGAATGGTTTGGGTTGGAAGGGACCTTTAAAGGTCATCTAGTCCAACCCCCCTGCATGGAGCAGGGACATCTCCAACCAGATCAGGTTGCTCAGAGCCCCATCCAACCTGGCCTTGAACGTTTCCAGGGATGGGGCATCCACCAGCTCTCTGGGCCACCTGCTCCAGTGTTCCACCACGTCATTGTAAATTCTTTTTCGTTATGTCCAGTCTGAATCTACCTCCCTCTATTTAAAAATCATTACCCCTCGTCCTATCACAACAGGCCCTGATAAAGAGTTTCTCCCCATCTTTCATATGAGTCTGCTTTAGGTACTGGAAGGCCGCTATAAGGCCTCAGTGGAACCTTCTCTTCCATGCAGAAAATCCTGACTTTCTCAGTCTGTCCTCATAGGAGAGGTGCTCCAGCCCTATGATCATCTTCGTGGCCTCGACTCATGATGGGTTGACAAACAGAGAGATAATCACCAACTGGACTTTGAGGCTGAGAGAGCAGTGGTGAAGGGGTCACACTCTACCTGGAGGCCACTGGGACACATTAGGACATCATGTGGCAGCACAGGGGGCTCTCCTGAGCCCTGCACAGTTTAATACCTATACCTATGGCCAGGAGGAGGCAACTGTCATCATGTTTGTCAATAACACTACATTAGAAGGAACATTGCTGTGCCTTTGGGATGTAATTCAGGGGAAATCTGACAGGCATCAGGACTGTCCTGTGAGGAACTTCGTGGGATAGAAGAAGGACAAATGCCACGTCCTGCTCCTGGGCTAGACTCACAGCTGGAAGTAGACGGGGCTGAGGAATGCCTGGCTGGGGAGCAGCTCTGTGTAAAAGCTCCTGGTGGTGCTGAGGGACAGAAAGCTCAATGAGATCCCACCTTGTGCCTGGTAGCAAAGGCAGCCAGCAGTGTTCTTGAGTGTATGAACAGCAATGTCACCAAAAGACTGAGGGAAATTATTGTCTCCCTCTAATTGCTCCTCAGACCACCAGTACATTACTGTGTCAATTTTTGAGCCTCCACTGGGGAAGGGCAGGAGGGAGTGAGTGGCTGTGTGGCTGCTGGGCTATTGGCCAGAGATAAACCATCACAGCAAGGGAGATGTTGACAACTGGGAGAGAGGTCAGAGGAGAGCTGTCAAGATGCTCGAGGGCTGGAGCACTTTCCTGGGAGGAGAAACTGAGGGAAAAGTCCTTGTTCAAGCTGAAGAAGGGAAGGCCTCAGGAGCATCACAGCAGCCTGCCAGTCACTGCAGGGATGTTTTCAGGAAGATGGAGCCAGTCTTGTTACCATGGTGTTTGCCAGCAGGATAATAGACAATAGTCAGGTTTTGAAATCAGGAATGTTCAGGCCAGAGACAAGGAAAATCTATTTCTCCTTGAGGGCATACAAGAACTGCAGTAGGTTTCTCAGAGATCTTGTCCCATCTCTGACCTTGGGTTATTTAGGGCCCACTGGATAAAGCCTTAAGCAATGTGGTCTGACTCCATAGCTGATCATGCTGTGAGCAGGAGGTTGGACCAAAGACCTCCTGAAGGCCCAGTCAGGAGAGTAGAAACCCAAATGATGCTTTGGTTCCTTCCCCTCTGGGTCTGCCTTTTATGACAGTAGGGAAAGCTCTCAGGTTCTCCACAACCATGGAAGTCAGTCAGATGTCAGGAGAGTCAGACCTGCTGCAGCTTTCTTGTGCTGCTCCAGGCAATGTTGCTCAGATGTTGGCCTTCTTGACAGGTATCCCCAAATAGATCTGATCCTTTATTTCTGATCCTTTCTTTCCTTCTCCTTTCATACCCTTTTCACTCTTCTCCCACCTCTCAAGTCATGCTCTTTAACCATCCTTTTCCCCTCCCATCCAAAAAGTCAACTCCTTTTCAGCATTTGCCCATTAGCCATGTGTTTGCTCACTTTGTACCCTCCTTTGATGTTTCTGAGATGATTACCATGGTGCTTTCTACCTTGCTTGGCCACTCCATTGCATTACTACTCTTTTCCTCTCAGTAGTGTCCTGCATCTACCAATCTAATTTACAAAGTCATTAGAGGCTCCACGACTCAGGATGACCATTGGCACACACACTTTAAAAGCTGGACTGCTGGAGGTTCCGTCCAGAGGGACCTCAACACACCTGGGGATATGGTCAGCTGAAACCTGAAGGTTAAGGAAAAACTGCAGAAAAACTCCATGCAGCAGCATGGGCAGAGACCTGCCCAGCTATAGGAGTGCCGTGAGGAGAAGTTTCTGGATGCCGCAGGAGCCAGTGGGCCTCACCTTTCAAAAGGAAAACGGAGATACTGGAGAGAGTCCGGAGGAGGTCTGCCAAGGGGGAGTGAGAGGCCTAAAGCAGAAGCTGTGAGGAGAGTCTGAGGGAACTGGGCCTCTCTAGCCTGCTGAATTGGAATAAATGAGTGACCTAGTAGGAGTCAGCTCACTAGACAGGTGAGAGAGTAAAGCTCTCTTTTGCAGTGGCCCATTCTATGACAGAGGCATCAGCCTCAAACTGCCTCCTGGGAGCGTTTGGTTTAGCCTTAGGGAGAATGAAATGGACCAGGAGGAGCATTGCTGTGATCTCCATCTTTCAAGTTCTTCATGCTTCAACTTGACAAAGTCACAGCCGGTCTGCAGGCTGGACTAGAGACCCTCAGAAGTCTCTTCTTCACAAGCCCTTTCATGAGCATGTGCTTTGCAACGTGCTTTAAAATAACATGTTTCCTGGGATGTTTCCCCATCCCTGGAAACATTCAAGGCCAAGTTGGATGAGGCTCTGAGCAACCTGATCTGGTTGGAGATGTCCCTGCTCCTTGCAGGGGGGTTGGACTACAGGACCTTTAAAGGTCCCTTCCAACCCAAACCATTCTGATTCGAAAAGGCTAAGTTGGAATCATAGAATCATAGAATGGCTAGGGTTGGAAGGGACCTTCAAAGGTCATCTAGTCCTGCAGAGGCTGGAAGGATGCTTGGGGCCTGGAGCACATTGTGGTCAAGAAGACGCTGAGAGAGATGGGTTTTTGAGAAATCCCTCAGAGTCAAACACTGAAGCAAGGACTCAGGCCAGTTGGTGGGATCTCCATCAATGGAGATTTTCAGTAGTTTTCAAGACAAGGCCATGAGCACCTGATCTAGCCAGAGCTGTCTGAGTACAAGCTTGGCTGAGAGACCAGGTGTGGCAAGAGCTGTGGGACTTGGTGTGTAATGAGTGTCAGTAGGAAACTGGTTTCCTTTTTATTAATAATGGAGTTGGGCATCACTGAGCTGTGGAGGGGGAAGGACAGGACCATACAGAAAAGATCCCTCTTTGTGGCTGAAATGTATTCACAGAGATGGAAATGGCTGGTGTGTGGGACTGGTCTGGGACAATTTTCTGTGGGACTGGTGTGGCACAATTTTCCTGAGGTAACTTCCTCGGGGTGTCAAGAGAACATGGCACAGAGACAGCCCTTCTCTTCTGCCCTTGTGATGCCTTGCTTCCTTCACTGGGTCACCTGGTTCTGCACTGTGAGCACCCTGCTGTGTGCCTTTACCCTGCACACTCACACAGCTTGGCTCTACAGTGGCCTTTTCCTCTCCTGAGCTCTTTCCAGCCCAGCTCAGCCCCTCTCCAGCTCTCCCCACCTCCCCTGCCCTTTCTCCAGTACAGCCCAGCCCAGGACAGCAGCCCAGTCTGGGCTGGCCCATGGCACTGCCCACCGCAGGGTGCTGCAGAGCTCTGGGCACTCACACAGCAGCCCCAGCTCCTCTGAAGGGCACAGCACTTTCTGAGGGGATGAGAGATGTCTCAGCCTCCCCACCAGTCCCAGGGCTTGTACTGGTCTTAAGGGAACAAGAAACAGAGGCCACTCAATCTCTGGCTCTCCTGCCTTCAAATTGTAGGTGATCTCCAACCCCAACTGCATTTGCCCTCTTCTCTGCCCCCACCAGCCCCACCACCCAGGACAGCACCAGAGTCCTGGCCTTGGGGCTCCTCAGGCAGCTCCCACATCTCTCCAGTCTCACCTCCCTCTGCCTGTTTGGTACTGACCCGATGGCACTGCAGAGTCCTGTTTGTGGGAACCTTGATTCACTGCTTCACTTTTGAGAGCTTTCACCTTTGAGGGTGTTTCACCTTCTGAGTCTCCATTCACTCCCATCCCAAAGCACATGGTGAGTCCCCATCCTGTCCTGACCTCTCCAAATGAATTTCCAGAGAGATTGTACATCCATCAGTCCAGTCATGCATGAAGCAGCCTGAGGAGGTAATGAAGAGCCCATGCACCGTCTCCACTGCCACTGGACAAAAAGAAGAGAGCTTTTAAAACCAGAAATTTTGGTCCGATTGAATCCAATTTTACTGTGGACATAACTCCAAACACTAGGAGAAGTCAAAGACAAAAGGCTCTTTAAAAGACCAATTCCTTGTAAATATTTTTGTGCAGCAACATTGGAGGAAGATTCCGGCATGTGGGCACTGCATCTAGGAGATCCTGTTCTATTGAAGAGCTGCTCTTGGACAAGTCACATCTGACAAACTGTAGTGCAAGGCTCAGACAAAACAGGAGCAAGCCTCAAGACTCAAGAGAAGTAGCATAAAACTAGCATTATATACAAATAGAATTATCACAGGGGAAAAAAAAAGCCAAAACCAAACTCTGAGATATGTACAGAGAAAGGGAGATAGGTTGTTGTCAGCGAAACTACGTCCATTGGGCCAGTTTCCATAGGGCATCCTTGAGCTCCTGGTTCCTCATGCTGTAGATGAGGGGATTCAATGCTGGAGGCACCAGTGAGTACAGAACAGTCACTGTCAGGTCCAGAGATGGGGAAGACATTGAGGGGGGCTTCAGGTAGGCAATCATGGCAGTGCTGATAAGCAGGGAGACCACAGCCAGGTGAGGGAGGCACGTGGAAAAGGCTTTGTGCCGTCCCTGCTCAGAGGGGATCCTCAGCACAGCCCTGAAGATCTGCACATAGGACACAACAATGAACACAAAACATGACAAAGAAAAAGAGACACCAACAATGATAAGTCCAGATTCCCTGAGGTAGGAGTCTGAGTAGGAGAGCTTGAGGATCTGGGGGATTTCACAGAAGAACTGGTCCACAGCATTGCCCTGGCAGAGTGGCAGTGAAAATGTACTGGACGTGTGCAGGACAGCGTTGAGAAACCCACTGCCCCAGGCAGCTGCTGCCATGTGGACACAAGCTCTGCTGCCCAGGAGGGTCTCGTAGTGCAGGGGTTTGCAAATGGCAACATAGCGGTCATAGGCCATGACTGTGAGAAGACGGTACTCTGCAGAAATCAGAAAGAAAAAGAAAAACACCTGTGCAGCACATCTGGAGTAGGAGATATCTCTGGTGTCCCAGAGGGAATTAGCCATGGATTTGTGAACAGTGGTGGAGATGCAGCCCAGGTCAAGGACAGAGAGGTTGAGGAGGAAGAAGTACATGGGGGTGTGGAGGCGGTGGTCGCAGGCTATGGCAGTGATGATGAGGCCGTTGCCCAGGAGGGCAGCCAGGTAGATGCCCAGGAAGAGCCAGAAGTGCAAGAGCTGCAGCTCCCGTGTGCCTACGAATGCCAGGAGAAGGAACTCTGTGATGGAGCTGCTGTTGGACATTTCCTTCCTCTGAACATGGGGGTCTGTCAAAGCAGGAGAAGACAGTGAAGGAATAGGACTGACTTCTCTGAGAAAAATTTATCTGATTTCTCATAGAATCATCACCCACCGCAGCCTCTGTCCTTCCAGAAAGGCCTTCATGCAGCTCCCTGGCTGAGCTCTGGGTTCTGCTGGCTGAGGGTGCAATGGGGAGCAGAGGATTCTGCTGTGGGCTCCTGAGGAGTCACTGCTGCTGTGCACCAACAGGCAGGTAGGAACCAGGAGTGATCTCTGTTTAAATCCCCTCATGAAATCAATGACATTTCAGCATTGTCCCTCCCAACTCACCCGACTGCAGAGCCGAGCTGTGGGGGGTTGGTTATGTTTCTTTTGTTCCTGCCCCCTGTCCCACCTGAGGAGGGTTTCCTGAAGGCAGACATCCCTGGCATCTCTGCTACACTGCAGGTGCCATCCTGAGAGCCCTGGGAGGCAAAGGGACAGACCCTTAGTGCACAGGGAGGACAGACAGTATGTCCATCCGTCCTGTTGTCAGCTGCCCTGGGCTCACACCTCTCTGAGCCAGAGGATGACCACACTCAGCTCTTCCCCTGAAAGGAACTGGATGCTGCTCAGAAGAGAGGAACCCAGTTTCAAAATGCAGATGATCTCCACACTCCCCTCTCCAGGGAAGAGCTGTCAGCTCCTGGATGCCCTAAAGATGGGGTGTCCTTAACAGAGAGCCAGCTTCATCCCCACCCTCTGGACTGCATTGCCCAGAGACCCACAGGCCAGAAGAGGGCTTGGGCACCTTGGTCCCATGGACACATCTGCACAGCAAGGCCTGCAGGGTCAGTGGCTGAGCTGCTGCTGAACCCCCATCCCCAGAGAGCCCGAAAACAAGAGCAGCAGCAGCAGGGGCAGGTGGAGAAATAAGGAGAAATGCCCCAGTGTTTCTGCGCAGGCAGGCAGGGCCAGGGAGCATCTGTGTTGGCAAGGGCTAAGGAGCAGCTCAGATGAACCATGGTGATACCATACAAGTGATGGGGCTCTCAGCAGGCAATGGAAGAGGTGAAGGGACGTTATCAGCTTCCTCACAGATGTACGGACCTTTCAGTCCAATGTTGTGGGAGTGTCAGTCTCTTGTGCAAACTTGACAGCTCCATTGCTCTTTTCCCCCACAAACACAGCAAGAAACTGAAAGCAGAGACTTCAGAAAGCACCTTTCCTTCCAGGTATCCCCTGACCTGATGTGCTTCTTGAAAAGCTGCCTCTGGCAATGTCCTGCAGAGATCCAGAGCTCAACAGGACAGGGACTCTTCTAAAGGTCTCTCCTTCCACCCACAGCTTCTCCCTCAATGCCCTTGGGAGCTCCCCAGGAAGACTGATTCCAGCAAGCACTGGACTCCCTGCCGCAGCACACAGCCCCTGGGGCGCAGGGACCCTGCTCTGAAGGACAGGCCTGGGCACCCCTGGCTGCACACACACATTCACACCCCTGCAGCCATCCCTGGGAGAAGGCAGCCGTCGTGCTCTGTCCTTCTGATGGTGCAGCAGGGAATTCCTGCTCTGGAGCATCTCCTCCTCCTCCTCTACACTGGAGAAAGATCTCTGTGGGCTATGGCAGCTTGATGAGACCCCTCCAGGAAGCTCCTGTTCATTGCCCTGCAGCCAGAGACTTACCATGCAGAGGGCTGTGAAGGTTTCTCCTCCAGTGAGCTTTCAGCCCAGGCTGCCTTTAACCTCTCTCTGCCCTGCCTGTCTCCACTCAGTGCCTGCAGCAGTGCCCTCAGCCCTGCTGTGCTTTGCAGAGCAGCTGCTCCTGGGCAGAGCTGTCTCTCTGCAGTTCTGCCTCCTTGCCGTGAGCTTCCTGCGTCCCAGGAGCCTGGAACATCTCAGCAGCAGAGGTCCAGCCCAAGGCATTTTAATGACCTCTCTGGTGGGTTTGGGGCCAAGTCCATGAACCTCAGATATGGTGAGGAAGTTGAGGAAACCTCTCCAGAAGTCAAAGTCAGATGCAAACTCTGAAGTTTCTTGGAGCCTTAATGGGTCCCCCTGAGGGACGTTACTGACAAAGCCTCCCTGGGGCTGGTTAGAGCAGATACCTGGAGGCAGAGATGACAGGCAAAGGAAATGTAGAGGTGGAACATATTCTGAGTAAACCTGGATGTGTTATATTAAGCCAGAGGGCCAAGCCCTGACCCCTTGGCACAGGAAAGGGAGATCCTGTCCCTCACATTTCTTGAGACTCTTTCTGGGGCAGTGTGATGTGGGGATGATGTGCAATGCCAAGTGCAAGAACAGGGTGTGACATCTCCCATGCTCCTGAGTGGGGAAGAGGAGTCCATGAGGCCCTAGTGCTGTCATTATAAAGTTTCTCCTAGGTGGCACAGACAACAGCCATGGCCAAGGGGAGAAAGATGTCAGCTCTGATGAGGGTATTTAGCATCGTCAGCTCCCTCAACAATCTCCAACACAGGCTGTCCTCTGCTGCCCTACGCCTGCACCTGTTCCCTTGAAAGCTGTGGACACCTAATCCTCCTCTTCTTGTTCTCACCTGAGTATCTCACTACTACTACTGATTTCTCTCCACCGTCACTGGCTGTGCCTTGACACACAAAGCCTTGGGCTGGTCCGAACTCCCTCTGGGTGGACACACGCACACACACAAATCCATCCACTGTCAGTCCATTGTTCAAGGAGCTGAAGTCTCTGATCGTGCTGCTGTGAGCCTGTGCCTCAGCAGGCGAAAGCCCAAGTACCTCAGCATCCCCATAGAGGGCATGTACATGAGACTCCATCTTGGAAGACCTCTTCTGGGCACTCTCCAGTTCCTCCCACGTTGCCTAGAGCAGGAAACCCAAGAGAGGGACCCACCAGTCAAAACGTGGCCACAACAGTGCTCAGTTGAGGTGCATGGAAACTCCTCTTATCTCAGTGGCCACATTGTTCCTAATGCAGCTGCCTACCCAGCTGATCTCACTTATGGTGAGCATGTTCTACTGGCTCATATGGCATCCCTCATCAGGCCCAGGCCCTCCTCCTTAGGGTCCCTGCTCAGCCAGTCAGGTCCTAGCCTGCCCTGAGGTACAAGGTTATTCTTTCCCCTCAATGCAGGACTTGTTGCTTCTCCTTATGAACTTCAGGGTGTTTCTGTTGACCGAATCCCAGAGATTCTCAGGGTTCTCCCAGAATGATGCTCCATTGTGACAGCTGTTAATCTTGCAGGCAGCTGGCTCACCCTGATTTTGGTGTCTCTCACAAGAAAACAGCATGAGTTGCAGGGCACTACAAATACTAAATAAGGTATTAATTCAATGAAATTGCTTTCACATATAGAATTATCAATGCTGACCACCTCAGAAAGAGCTACAAAGCAAGCAAAGCCAAGACCAGTGTGAAAAGAGCAAACAAAGGAGGGCTGTTTGTATGGGAAGAGCTAAGAATGATCAAAGGGAAGATCTCTGATGGGGGAAAAGAGGGGAAAAGGGAACAGAAGATGAAGCAAAGGGCATGAACAAGGAGGTTTGGAAGTACCTGCCAAGCAGCTCTGCATGTGAGCAGCTGTGACTTGCAGAAGACAAGAAAGATGATCTGACCAAAGTCATGTTTGCTCACTTCCATGGTCATGAGGAACCAGAGTGCTTTCCCTAGCATGGTCAAGGGAAGCCCCATGGTGGAAGGAAATGCACCATCACCCGTGCTGCAAAGGAACTCAGGAGGTCTCTAAGCCAACCTCCTCCTCACAGCAAGGTCAGCTATCAGGTCACACCAGGTTGCTCAGGGTTTTATTTGTGTTAGGTTTGAAAACTTCCAAGGATTGACAGAGCACGACCTCTCTGGGCAACCTGCTCCAGGACTTGACTGTCTTCACACATAAAGAGCTTTTCCTCACTTGTTTCAATCAAAGTCCATTGGTCCTCATCCTCCCATCATGCACAGCAGGGAAGAAGAGCCTTGCTCCATCTTCTTGATGATCTCCTTGTACGCATGGAAAGACTGTCACTAGGTGTCCCCAAAGCCTTCTCCTCTCCCACTGGACAAACCACCTCCTTCTGTCTCCCATAGTGGCAAAGCCAATGTTTCAAATTCATGTCTAAGATTTTTAAGGCTTTTCAAAATTTTACTAGATTTGCAAAGGACCTCGTAGATGTTACAATATCATCACTCTGGTGTCTTGACCTTTCTGCATGTGCCACTCTCATTTGTCGTGGTTGACGCGGAAGTAACGGACACTGCTGATGACCAATATGATCAAGCAAATGCCAATTTATTGTTGATACATCCCGGTTAATATAGCCCTTCTAATTCCGTATCATACGCAAGCTCTCTGCTAATTGGTTAACTATATCATGCACGCGCTCCTAGCTAAAATATGATTCGTTAAGTCTCTTTGTTCACGCGCACGGCTCTCTCCACCTGCACCCTGCTTCATGTTCAGCCCCCAGTCACGTATGCCAGCTGTTTTCCTTCTTCTCAAGGTTGCTTCGTTTACTTTCTCACAGGAAGCTTCATTACTTTCTCACAGGCGGCCTCATTATTTTCTCACAGGTGGCTTCAGTACTTTCTCACAAGAGGCTTCAGTGATGTCCTTGAGGCCTGCTGCTCACAAACATAACAATTCCATTCAGTCTGGATTGTTCACTAAGTGCCCCTGGTACTCCAGGTATCCAACAAATCCCCCTTTTTGTTTTGAACAATCCAGACCCACTTTCATCATACGTTCCATAGCTTTCACAAAGCTATTTTAAAATACACCCCAAAATCATCAGTGTCAACAGCAAACCCATCAATAATACCAACCCATAAACTATCAAATCTTTTAGCCAGCCTGTGACCCCCAAGGATTTCAACCAGTCTGTTAACCTGCTTTCCACTTGTATTGCATGCATGTTGCATCGTAACTCTGCCAACTGATAGCGTATCGACTTAGAGTGATCAGAAACATTCATGCAACACATACCTTCAAAATCTTCACATCCATGTCCATGCGCTAATAACAAAAAATCAATGGCTGCTAGATTCTGCAAAAATGTCATGACGCATGCTATCCATGTCTTCTAATAATCCCGATAACATGCTAGAGGTTAAATTCATTTGCTTTTGTGCCCAACAAGCTAATTTATTTAAGTTAGCTAAAGTTTTTGCAGTTGCTGCCCAAGGAACAAATAAAGATAATGCTATCTGCTCAGCTGTACCCAACAGGGTTAAATTGCCGTCACAATGGGGAGTCAATACTTTTAGCGATCTTCTTGCTCGCGTATGATTCCATAATGTTCTCATAGATGGAGCAAAGACTATCAATTTTCCAAAATAACATGGTCCTCCTATAGCCCTTTTTGGTACTCCTGACCTTATTTTACTACAATATCAACTAGGTTCATGGTTGTTTGGGTTTTTGGTTTTTTTTTTTTTTTTTTTTTTTGAGCCAGATTGTCTGTATTGAGTTGTTAATCATTTTTTGCAAGCATGGTATGTTAATGATTATGCCTAGTATGATGCCTAGTATCACAATTCCGATTTTAACCAAGGACAGCAACCACCCAGTTATGCCACACACAAGCTTAGTTAATAAAATTACTGATCACACGTTATACATATTCATGATTATGAAGCAAAGCTAAGTTTCACTACCTTCTAGTAATTTTCTACTATAACATTTTTCTACTATTATAGATATAACAACTCCAGTAACTTTCTTATCTATAAGAGCAATGACTAGTTTTCTGCAGGCCTCTGTTGAAACAAGCCATAAATTCTGCTAACAATGTTTTGTATCTTAAAGCTTCCCTTCTCATTCCATGGCTTTCTTCCTGAGAGCATGATTGCATTCCTCCCCCAAGGTCGGTGTGCTTTCACTGATACCATACTGGCTCAGCGAAATACCACATCTCCCCCTTCTTTGTTTATGAGAAGAGGCTTGTTTCAACACTTTATCTATTAAAGTCTGCACACATTTTAAGACACAGAATATAGATCAAAATACATATATAAAAGGAATGAATAAGCATCCTACAGTTATTAGTAACAAGCTTATATCAAGTCACCAAAAGATTTCTGAATATATCAAAACCATCACTTTGTTGCTGTTTTTGTACTCCTTTTTGCAAGTTTTGAATACTTTTGTGAATAGATTCCGAATGATCAGACAGATTCATGCAGCAAAGCCCATCAAAATCCCGACAACCATGATTTTGTGCTAATAATAATAATAATAAAAAAAAATCTATTGCTGATCTATTCTGTTACTAACCCAACTATGCCAAAGACACCACTGAGCAAGAGGATGTTTATCAGCTGGGTCAGAGCAGAGAAGGGAGACAGGCGCAGCACCTTCAGGGCGTCCCCTGTTGTAAATAAAGTGTGCTCTGGGTCCATCCTCTCCCCCCCCACTCCGAGCCACCGCTGTTTATACCCTCAGCAGATTCAGTGAAAGAGTAGTGACTAGGTGTTGCTGCATGCGTGGCCAGCGCATGCAACAAGGCCTGTCGAATATGTGCTCTGCAGGCTAACAGAGATTCTGTTTTGTAAAGTAGCATAGTATATAGAATCTACATCAGTTAACAGCGTTAATAGTGCCGATGCAGTTGTATTTATTTGCTTAGCAAGCCAACAGTCCAATTTATTTAGCGTAGTTAACGCCTAGGCACTTGCCACACCAGCTGTAAGGACTGAAGCAGCAATAATTTTACTTAGTTTCCAAAACACTGTATTATCTTGGCAACCAGATTCAATGCTATGTATGCTTCGTTTAGGTCTTTTATGCTGTCTGGATTTTGATATGTTCTTGCATGATTACGTCATGCTGTGTCGTTGCAATGTATAGATCTTAAAGCATTTACAATCATTACCCCTCTAGAAACATTAGCTCTTGAATAGTTAAAAAATAGACAGAAGTCCATCTTTAGTGATCCCAAAAAGTTCCATCTTTTGTAGTTTTAGCACTCAGCACTCGTGGTTGCAGCTGTTTTACACAGAGTTGCCGTCCTACCGGTATCTGGCAGGTCAACCAAACATGTTCTGAAATACCCACAGATGATACAGACAGGGATCCACTTGTTTACTGCTCCTGTAAAGACATGAGCGTATCCCTTCCCCCATGTTATAAGAGGGAATGGTCCTTCCACTTATACAAAGCTCGACTCAGACAGGAGTATCTG
This sequence comes from Chlamydotis macqueenii, assembly GCF_036417535.1. Classification (NCBI taxonomy): domain Eukaryota; kingdom Metazoa; phylum Chordata; class Aves; order Otidiformes; family Otididae; genus Chlamydotis; species Chlamydotis macqueenii. The sequence goes on along the minus strand of NC_141592.1, from coordinate 33,058,364 downwards.
TTAACCATGTCAGGGGCAGGGGGGTGGGGGCGCCTGGCGGCGGCTGTGGCCCCGGGCATATAGGAGGAAAGAAAACTAAAACCCGAGGTTTAAGACAAGAATAGGGAGGGATCCTTAAAGCCACCGCTACAAGCAAAACAGACCATCACTAAAACCAAAGCAGGATAAGGAAAAAGGGAACAAGACAACCTCCCCCCACCCCTCCCTCTTCCCGGGCTTAACACCATCTCTACCTCCCTCCCCTGCCCCCTGAGCGGGACAGGGATGGGGGGCGGGGCGGGAAGAGGGAATGGGGGTTGCAGGCAGTTAATCACACGCCACTTTATTGATATCAACGGTTTAACTGCTGCACCTACAGCAGCAGCCATGACTGTAGCCTTTTCTTGTTCTAACATTCACTCGGCAGCTTCCAGCAGTTGCTCTGTACTAGATCCTTTTGGCAGCACACTAAGGGCTCTCTTAGTTGTTTTTTTGGGTTTTTTTTTTTTTTTTTTTTTTTTTTTTTTTTTCATTAGCATTATTAAAGGCAAGCATATCTAAGAACTTTGCTTTCATGTCATCATCCAGATCAGGGTGAGCCATAATTGCAGTGTGCAACCGATCAATAAATTTCCCATATGGTTCTGTGGGACCTTGCCTTACTGACGTAAAGGCAGGTCCGGACTTTTCATCGTACACCCTAGCAAGCGCTCTATAAGCCAAATCTTGGCCCAGTTGTAACACTTCAGTAGCAAATTGCGCTTGCCAATCAGATCGTGTGTAGGGTCCCGCTCCCATCAGCATTTGAGTTTGCACCCCGAATAATGGATCACCCTGTTGTCGAGGCGTTGCAGGTGCCCTATCACAAGCAGTCTGCCAGTACTGAAAGAACTGCAGCTGCTGTGACAGTAGCAAAAGCATCTGGACAATCATTCTAATATCATAAGGAGCTAACAACTGTGACAAAAAATATGCTGCAACACAGATTGAGTATATGATGATTTTAGCCCATACTGAGTAACTGCACTTTTAGCTTCCTTCAATATTTTCCAGTCTAATGCTTGCCACACACTTCTCCCAGTATTATTGGTCACAACTGGAAATGCCATGGGCAAAGGCTCTCCTTCTATCAAAGCATCTTGAATCACCTCTTTCCACTGCACTATCGGATTAAAATCCCTGGCCCCTCCCGCCGGCGTCCCTTGCAAAGGTGCTAAAAGACTGATCTCACCCGATGCTCCGTTCGGAACGAATAGGTTGGATGCTGGCAGGTCTCGATGTGGCACAGGCGAAGGAGTTGACAAGTTTCCCAGCAACGCTTCTAGGCGAACCTCTAGGGCTTCTAGCCTTTTTAGCGTCTCTTGCAGCTGTGCGTCCTTCAAGCCGGATGAATGTTCATCCCCCTCTTCCTCACGCCATGGTGGCAGGGAAGAAGGTGGTAATGGGGGATAAACGGGAGCTGTTGGCGCCGGCGAAAAGGCTCGTGACTCTGAGCCTGCACTGGCACAGCATGGCGGGGTGCTGGGCGGTGGTACATCTGATGGTGGTGAAAAGTCTTTGGCAGTTTTTCCCTCTGGTGCCCACATATCTATAGTTATAGGGGCTGTGGCTGCATTTCCTGGAGTCCTTGCTGGGGCTTGAACCCCCCCACCCTCAGCACGAGCCGGGGCGGCGGCAGGGCTCGTTAAACCCGAGAACAGCATGCTAGTAGCGGAGGTGGACCTGCCGGCTGGAGTTAAGGCCGCAAAAGCAGATGTGGCAACTGAATGGTTGGCTTTCATGCTTATCAATGTTTCGTTAATTAGCCTCCACACGGTGGAGAGTTTGCTCGCCTCCTTTGATCCTTTATTTATTTCATCCCACAGCTCTTTTCCTATCTTTTCCCATGTCGGGAGTTCAAAAGCATCATCAGCTGTGGAGATTAATTCCCTTTTCTTTGCCCACTGCAGCAAAGCTTCTAGGACGGCCGAGTCATAACTCAGTCCTCTCATAGAGAGCATATGTTGGAGGAGCTTAACCACTGCTGACTCCTCTTTGGTCAGTGTGGACCCCATCTCCTCCCCGGCCGCTCGCCTGGCCAAGATGAGATTCCCTCCGTACCTTTTGTACCTTTTTGCGCTATAGCGACTTCCCGAGTGCTGGGGCAGCACTCACCTTCGACTGGCTTCCGCCCCCTCATTTCTTCTTTCCTTCTTCGGTTCCGTCGGGATGTCCAACACCGATCTGAGGGTCCCTGTTTGGGCGCCACCTGTTGACGCGGAAGTAACGGACACTGCTGACGACCAATATGATCAAGCAAATGCCAATTTATTGTTGATACATCCCAGTTAATATAGCCCTTCTAATTCCGTATCATACGCAAGCTCTCTACTAATTGGCTAACTATATCATGCACGCGCTCCTAGCTAAAATATGATTCGTTAAGTCTCTTTGTTCACGCGCACGGCTCTCTCCACCTGCACCCTGCTTCATGTTCAGCCCCCCCAGTCACGTATGCCAGCTGTTTTCCTTCTTCTCAAGGCTGCTTTGTTTACTTTCTCACAGGAAGCTTCATTACTTTCTCACAGGTGGCCTCATTATTTTCTCACAGGTGGCTTCAGTACTTTCTTACAGGCAGCTTCAGTACTTTCTCACAAGCGGCTTCAGTGATGTCCTTGAGGCCTGCTGCTCACAAACATAACAATTCCATTCGGTCTGGATTGTTCACTAAGTGCCCCTGGTGCTCCAGGTATCCAACATGTCGTCATGTTGCAATACACAGGTGTGACAGGCTCTAAGGAGAGCCTATTCTGTCTGAAACAAAGAGTTGTTCACAATAAAATTTTGAACATAAAATGTTTCAAGCCTAAGTGGCATCATGACATCACTGAGAGGGTCTGGCTCTAAGGTTACCACACTTGGTGCTAATCCACATGCAGAGGAGGAATTCATGACTGCAAGAAGTGCAGTAGCTCTCATCAGAGATGACAGGATCAGTGACCCATTCATGTTGGAAGGCATCTTGAAAGTTCTCTACACCAACTTCGTGCTCACAACAGGGTCAACACTGGATTCACCCTGAGTTCCTTAGGACTTTGCCCAACAGAGTCCTGACAATGTCTTCTGGGGACCTTTTCAGAGATCCTTAGTGAACCTGGTTCTTGAAGATCCATGGAGCCCTGAGGATGTTCAAGTTGCCTCTTGCTGCCATGTAAGGATAGTCAGAGGAGACCTTGACTTCTGACAAGCTGCTGGCAAGCTCTAGCAGCTTCTAAGGAGCTCTGTCGGCTGTCCTTGATCAAGGGGTGCATTGCTGAGAGGCTGCTGAAGCTTGTCCAGCCCTTGGACTTATTACCTCCATCTGTTCTTTCCCTCAAACACCATTGATACTGTCCTAGGAGACCTGGAAAGTATCAAGTATGACTGTGCTGCTCTGGGTGCAATAGTCAAGGGCATGAGGGTGCAGATGGTATTATTATTGGTAGAACATTGGCCCAGATTGCCCAGAGAGTTGGTGGAGGCCCCATCCCTGGAAACGTTCAAGGCCAGGTTGGATGAGGCTCTGAGCAACCTGATCTAGTCGGGGATGTCCCTGCTCCTTGCAGGGGGGTTCGACTAGATGATCTTTGAAGGTGCTTTCCAACACAAAACAATTTTTGATTCTATGATTCTATGATCTACCCTGCTACTGAGAGGAAAAGTTTTGAGGAGGTTTGTTCTGGACAGATCCTGCAGTCAGACAATTAATTGTGCAACTGGTATCATCAATAGAGTTTCTATAACTATAAGACGCTTTCTGAAGATCAACAAGTGCTTGGAAGAGATGGAATTCTCTCCCTCTCCCCTGGGGAGCCTCTTCCAGGGACCAACCACCCTCTCAGTGAAGAACCTTTTCCTAATGTCCAATCTGAATTTCCCCTGACACGACTTCATTCCTTTTCCACGTGTCCTATCGCTGGTCACCAGAGAGAGAGGAGATCAGCACCTCCTGCTCTGCTTCCTCCCTTGAGGAAGTTGCAGATTGCAGTGAGCTCACCCCACAGCCTTCTCTTCTCCAAGCTGAACATGAGCCCCTGTGACCTGCAGTTCCCACTTCAGTGGCTACCACTCGGACCTCCATCAGTACCAAAAGAGAGAGCCCCTCACCCCAGAAAGCTGTTTGAAATGGAGTTTGTTAAGAAAACGGGACAGACTGGGGTGATCAGTTGCAGGACACAGCAAGACAAGTGTACTGAGTGGCCACTTGTTTAAACGTGACTAGCTTCTTTTTTCCATGTTTCACTCCATTTTCCTTCACTTGTTCCACTCCAAACCACCTTGAATCCTCTCTTTCCCTGCCTTTGTTCTTTTCCTAGACATCCCATACCAAGCCTTGAACAATCCACCAATGTGCTTTCTGGCATCCCATCAGGAGTCTCAGAGCCTGTTGCAGATGCACTTGTCCCCTTAACCAATCTAGTGGCAGTTTGGTACAGGCTCCAGAGGAGATCAAGGCCTAAACCATAAGCAGGCCAAGAACTTCTCTAGCTCCAATCCGTTCTCTGAAAACACCCGCAGAGGAACAGAGTGGCACAGTGAGCATCGGTGCGTATGAGCTTGGAACACCGACCATGCAATTAACACAGGAATAGCTGGTGGCTTTTCCAGGACTCATTTATCAAGGTACAAAGAGAATTGTGGGTAAAAGGAGCCTCATCCATACCTTTCCCACTGCATGTAATTTGGCTACATGTCAACCACTGTATTGCATCAAAACGAAAACCTAAGTGAGCCACATTTGGGCTCTCCCTTCTAAGCAGCTGGCTGCACGGCGGTGATCTCCCCGACAGCTGGGACATCTCTCAAGGTACATGAGAGGCAGAGACTTCTTACCAACTGCAGATCTGTAATAGAGTGAACCTGGCCATGGGACTTTGTTAAGTCACACTTTTACAACACCATATTTCAGTAAAACCACTTTTGCCTGTATCTTTCCCAGTGATTTTTTTAAAGCCATCTAAATCATAGAATCAAAGAATCATAGAATCATAGAATGGTTAAGGTTGGAAGGGACCTTCAAAGGTCATCTAGTCCAACCCCCCTGCAAGGAGCAGGGACATCCCCAACTAGATCAGGTTGCTCAGAGCCTCATCCAACCTGGCCTTGAACGTTTCCAGGGATGGGGCCTCCACCACCTCTCTGGGCAACCTGGGCCAGTGCTCTATAACTCGCATTGTAAAAAATTTTTTCCTAATTTCTAATCTAAATCTACCCCCCTCTATTTTAAAACCATTACCTCTCGTCCTATCGCAACAGGCCCTACTAAACAGCCTCTCCCCATCTTTCCTGTAGGACCCCTTGAGGTACTGGAACGCCACTATAAGGTCTCCCTGGAGCCTCCTCTTCTCCAGGCTGAACAGCCCCAACTCTCTCAGCCTGTCCTCATAGGAGAGGTGCTCCAGCCCTTTTATCATCTTCGTGGCCCTCCTCTGGACCTTCTCCAACTGGTCCATGTCCTTCTTGTGTTGGGGGCTCCAGAACTGGACACAGTACTCCAGGTGGGGTCTCACCAGGGCAGAGTAGAGGGGAAGAATCCCCTCCCTCGACCTGCTGGCCACGCTCCTCTTGATGCAGCCCAGGATGCGGTTGGCCTTCTGGGCCGCAAGGGCGCATTGCCGGCTCATGTTGAGCTTCTCGTCCACCAGCACTCCCAAGTCCTTCTCCTCAGGGCTGCTCTCAATCCATTCCCTGCCCAGCCTGTGTTTGTGCCTGGGATTGCCACCACCCAGGTGCAGGACCTTGCACTTTGCCTGGTTGAATTTGATGAGGTTGGCACAGGCCCACCTCTCCAGCCTGTCGAGGTCCCTCTGGATGGCATCCCTCCCTTCCAGCATGTCGATGGTACCACACAGCTTGGTGTCATCAGCGAACTTGCTCTATCCCACTGTCCATGTCACCGACAAAGATGTTGAACAGGGCCGGGCCCAACACAGACCCCTGAGGAATGCCACTCATCACTGGTCTCCACTTGGACATTGAGCCGTTGACCACCACTCTCTGAGCGCAGCCATCCAGCCAACTCCTTATCCACCAAGGGGTCCATCCATCAAACCCATGTCTCTCCAGTTTAGAGAGAAGGATGTCGTGTGGGACAGTGTCAAAAGCTTTGCACAAGTCCAGGTAAATGATATCCGTTGCTCGTCCCTTGTCCACCGATGCTGTGACCCCGTCATAGAAGGCCACCAAATTGGTCAGGCACCATCTGCCCTTGGTGAAGCCATGTTGGCTGTCACCAATCACCTCCTTGCTCTCCATGTGCCTTAGCATGGTTTCCAGGAGGATCTGCTCCATGACCTTGCCAGGCACAGAGGTGAGGCTGACCGGCCTGGAGTTGCCCGGGTCCTCCTTGTTACCCTTTTTAAAAATGGGGGTTATGTTCCCCCTCTTCCAGTCATCGGGGACCTCACCAGACTGCCACTATTTCTCAAATACGATAGCCAGTGGCTTGGCAACTTCATCCGCCAGTTCCCTCAGGACCCGCGGATGGATCTCATCAGGTCCCATGGACTTGTGCACCTTTAAGTTCCTCAGATGATCCCAAACCTGCTCTTCCAGTACAGTGGTGTGGTGGTTTAGCCCGGATCACCACACAGTTTCACACTCACCCTCCCCCTACCCAGCGGGACAGGGGAGAGAAATTGGGAAGAAAGGAAAAATCATGGGTTGAGATAAAAACTGTTTACTAAAAATACTAAAAACTACAAAGCTAACAGGATATAAGGATATTAATAATACGGATATCAATATATACAAAATATACAAAATGAACAATGTACAATTTCTCACCACCCGATGTCCGAATGACCGACGCAGCCCGTCCTGAGCAGTGATCACAGGAACGACACCGAGCAGCAAGCAAAAAGGGGGGTGCAAGCTAGCAAGGTAGAGGGAACGATGCCAGCAAGCAAGAGAGAAGAAAAGGATGCCAAGGGTGCCCGCACGGATACCTGACAAGAATGCCAAAAAGAATGCCTGACAAGAATGTCCGAACAGAAAAGGATGCCCCCTCCCATGGGCAACCCCCACTTATATACTGAGCATGACGTTTATGGCATGGAATACTCTCTTTGGCCAGTTTGGGTCAATTATTCTGTCTGTCTTTCACCCAGCTCCCTGCATCTGCACGTTAACGAGACTTAGAAAGCCAGACAGTGTCCTTGGTCTCATTAACAACAACTCGTATCATCAGAATGTTTTTATCAACATTCTTCACACACGAAATTCAAAACACACCGGCTACTGAGAAGAAAGTTAACTCCATCCCTGCTGAAACCAGGACAGTATCCACCCCTTATTCCGTACCATTTACGTCATGCTTATAGATATACATACAGATATCACTATCTCAATCTATGAGCTATCCCTCCAAAGTCTGTTGAGTTGATTTGGGCCCCGTCTGTGACAGCAGTCTCTCAGGGCAGGAGAGATGGTATGTAGTGTGAAATTACATACTGCATCTGGAACTCGTAGCTGGTACCTCTGGCACAGCTGGTGTATCACGTCCATGGTCTGCAAGTTGAGGATGTTGATCTCGAGGAAGTTGTTGGTCGCCAGTTCTGGTTCCATCACTGCTGCACGTAGCTCGGTTTCATCGAAGCTTGTTCTTCACTGATGAGGGTGATTCTTGCTGCAATACCTCTGATAGAACATAAAAGAACTACAGACATGATTACATACAGTTCAAATCATTGGCTCTTTTCACCTAGAATCAAATCTCCTTGAGGTACACATTGGACTTCCCCATCCTCCTGCATCACCCACCAAGTACATCCAGGTCCTGGAGTGAAAGCAATCCCACGGATGGGTTTGCCTTTGCCCAGGGGAGGAATAACCCAGACTGTTTTCCCCAACATATTCCTTACATGCACCACAGGAACTTTATCACCATCTACAGTATGTAAAAGTTCAGATTGGGCAGGGCCAGCTCGATTGATGGATCCCCGAGTGTTGACTAACCAAGTGGCTTTTGCTAAATGTTTATCCCAATTTTTGAAGGTTCCACCACCCATTGCTTTCAGTGTAGTTTTCAGCAGTCCATTGTACAGTTCAATCTTTCCAGAGGCTGGTGCGTGATAGGGGATGTGATATACCCACTCGATGCCATGCTCTTTGACCCAGGTGTCTAGGAGGTTGTTTCGGAAATGAGTCCCACTGTCTGACTCTGTTCTGTCTGGAGTGCCATGTCGCCAGAGAACTTGCTTCTCAAGGCCCAGGATGGTGTTTCGGGCAGTGGCATGGGGTACAGAATATGTCTCTAGCCACCCAGTGGTTGCTTCCACCATTGTCAGCACATAGCACTTGCCTTGGCGAGTTTGTGGGAGTGTGATGTAATCAATCTGCCAGGCCTCTCCATATTTACACTTCAGCCATCGTCCTCCATACCACAGAGGCTTTAGCCGCTTGGCTTCATTAATTGCAGCGCATGTCTCACAGTCGTGGATAACCTGTGCAATAGTGTCCATGGTTAAATCCACCCCTCGATCACGAGCCCATTTGTATGTTGCATCTCTTCCTTGATGGCCTGAGGTGTCATGGGCCCACCGAGCTAAAAATAGTTCACCCCTGTGTTGCCAGTCTAAGTCCACTTGGGAAACTTTAATCTTAGCAGCCTGATCCACTTGCTGGTTGTTTTGATGTTCTTCAGTGGCTCAACTCTTGGGTACGTGGGCATCTACGTGACGTACTTTTACAACCAGATTCTCTAACCAGGCAGCAATATCTTGCCACAGTGCGGCAGCCCAGATGGGCTTGCCCCTATGCTGCCAGTTGCTCTGCTTCCATTGCTTTAACCACCCCCACAGAGCATTTGCCACCATCCATGAATCAGTGTAGAGATAGAGCTTTGGCCATTTTTTCCCGTTCAGCGATGTCTAAAGCCAGCTGGAGGGCTTTCACCTCTGCAAACTGACTCGATTCACCTTGGCCTTCAGTGGCTTCTGCCACTCGTCGTGTAGGACTCCACACAGCAGCTTTCCACTTTCGATGTTTCCCTACAATACGACAGGATCCATCAGTGAACAGAGCATATCGCCTCTCATTTTCTGGGAGGTTGTTGTATGGTGGGGCTTCTTCAGCACGTGTCACCTCTTCCTCTGGTGGCATTCCAACATCTTTGCCGTCTGGCCAATCTGTGATTACTTCCAAGATTCCTGGGCGATTGGGGTTTCCTATTCGGGCTTGCTGTGTGATCAGTGCGACCCATTTACTCCACGTGGCATCAGTTGCGTGATGTGTAGAGGGGACCTTCCCTTTGAACATCCAGCCCAGCACTGGCAGTCGGGGTGCCAGGAGGAGCTGCGCTTCAGTACCAATCACTTCTGAAGCAGCTCGATCTCCTTCGTATGCTACCAGTATCTCTTTTTCAGTTGGAGTATAGCGGTCCTCGGATCCTCTGTATCCCCGGCTCCAAAAGCCCAGGGGTCGACCTCGAGTCTCCCCTGGTGCTTTCTGCCAGAGACTCCAGGTAGGGCCATTCTCCCCGGCTGCGGTGTAGAGGATGTTTTTCACATCTTGTCCTGTCCGGACTGGCCCAAGGGCTACTGCATGAACAATCTCCTGTTTAATTTGTTCAAAGGCTTGTCGTTGTTCAGGGCCCCATTTAAAATCGTTCTTCTTTCGAGTCACTTCATAGAGAGGGCTTACAATCATACTGTAATTTGGAATATGCATTCTCCAGAAACCCACAACGCCCAAGAAAGCCTGTGTTTCCTTTTTGTTAGTCGGTGGAGCCATAGCTGTTATTTTGTTGACCACATCCATTGGGATGTGACGACGTCCATCTTGCCATTTTGCTCCTAAAAACTGGATCTCTTGTGCAGGCCCCTTGACTTTGCTTTGTTTTATGGCAAAACCGGCTTTCAGAAGGATTTGGATTATTTTCTCCCCTTTCTCAAAAACTTCTGCTGTTGTGTTGCCCCATACAATGATGTCATCAATGTATTGCAGGTGTTCTGGAGCTCCACCCTTTTCTAATACAGTCTGGATCAGTCCATGGCAAATGGTGGGGCTGTGTTTCCACCCCTGGGGCAATCGATTCCAGGTGTACTGGACACCCCTCCAAGTGAAAGCAAACTGTGGCCTGCATTCTGGTGCCAAAGGGATGGGAAGAACGCATTGGCAATATCGATGGTGGTGTACCACTTGGCTGCCTTGGACTCCAGTTCATACTGAAGTTCTAGCATGTCCGGCATGGCAGCACTCATTGGTGGTGTAACCTCATTTAGGCTACGATAGTCCATTGTTAGTCTCCATTCTCTGTCAGATTTTCGCACTGGCCATATGGGACTGTTAAAGGGTGAGTGGGACTTGCTGATCACTCCCTGGCTCTCCAGTTGACGAATCAGCTTGAGGATGGGGATTATGGAGTCTCGGTTGGTGCGATATTGCCGCCGGTGCACTGTGGTGGTAGCAATTGGTACCTTTTGTTCTTCAACCTTCAGCTTTCCCACAACAGAAGGGTCCTTTGAAAGTCTGGGCAAGATGGACAGCTGTTTATTTTTCTCTGTCTCCACGGTGGCTATGCCAAAAGCCCACCGGTGCCCTCTTGGGTCTTTGAAATGCCCACTCTTGAGGTAATCTATGCCAAGAATGCAGGGAGCATCTGGGCCAGTCACTATGGGGTGCTTTTGCCACTCATTTCCAGTCAAACTTACTTCAGCCTCCAATACAGTCAGCTCTTGGGATCCTCCTGTCACTCCAGAAATACAAATGGGTTCTGCCCCTTTATAGCATGATGGCATTAGGGTACACTGTGCACCAGTGTCTACTAGAGCCTTATACTCTCGTGGGTCTGATGTGCCAGGCCATTTAATCCATACGGTCCAATAAACTCTGTTGTCCCTCTCCTCCACCTGGCTGGAGGCAGGGCCCCTCTAGTCCTGTTTATAATATTTTCAATTCACTTTCTGTGAATATGAATCAGAAGTTTCTTCCATAGGATCCGAGGTGAGATCAGCCCTTCTACGCTGTCTGGGGAACTGCCCACTGGAGACTGGAGCAGCAAATTGCCTGGAAGCACCTCCCTTTGCAATTGTTTTACCTCACAACTCACGTACACGTGCCTCTAGGGCCGAGGTAGGCTTTCCATCCCACTTCCTCATATCCTCTCCTTGGTCACGCAAGGTAAACCATAGGTCATCTCGTCGGGTGTACCGTCTCCCTTGAGCAGGAGGAGGATGAGGTCTTCTTCTAATAGCTGAAATATTGGTCCGTGCAGGTGGGGAGCAAGAATCTCCGAGTTTCTGACACAACTGAGTGTCGTAGTTCAGCCCTGATCAGGACCAGACTACACAGTCTCTCTCTCACTCTCCCCACCCTCCGAGAGAACAGGGAGAGAAAATATAAGGAAAAACGGCTCGAGGTTTGAGATAAGGACAGGGAGAAATCCTTAAAGTTACCGTTACGGGCAAAACAGACTTGACTTGGGAAAAACTATTCATTTATTACTACAAACAGCAGGAGAATGAGACAGAGAACAAGATAACCTCCCTCCACCCCTCCCTCTTCCCAAGCTTAACATTATCTCTACTACCTTCCCTGTGGGGTAACGTTAGCAGGGCTGCATGTATGCAGGAGGGGCAGTCTGCAGTGATTCGCGCGCTAGGTGCGGATAGGTCCATGGGGGCAGGGGGCAGGTGCGTCCACGTGTGTGGTGGGCACGGATAAGTCCATGGGTGCAGGGGCAGGTGCGTGGCGGGCACGGATAGATTCATGGGCGCAGGGGGCGGGTGCGGTCGCGTGTGTAGCGGGTGTACGGGTATTTAACCCTGTGTTGCGCAGCATTAAATTGAAGGCTTGGCTTGACGGTATCCGTGTGATGCCCTGCTTTCCCCGGAGCGGGGCTCCGGTGTGTGCGGGGTAGGTTAGCTGGCAAGAGAGCCGGCAAGTGGTGACCCTGACGTGTGACAGGTCCGGACGGTTTTGAGCTGGGGCCGCGCAGCGGTCGTGCCTGCTTGCTGTTAAGATGGCATCCATCTCTGATACAGTGAAGGTATTAAAGGCGTTGGGTAAAGATGTGAATTGTCCGGTGCATAGGGCACCGTTGACGGAGTTCATCCTATGGATGCAGAAAAGGGGCTTGATTAACAAGCCGGGAGAGGTGATGGATGTGGTGCGGTTACAGGCGGCGGGGAAAGAGTTACTGGAAGAAGGGGGGGTCGGAACGAAGGGTGTGGCAACGCGGCTGGAGACATTAGGTTCGGTGAAAAGACTGCTGGCTAAGGCTCGTGAGGCGCGCGAAGTGTGGGTTGCGGCTGTAATTGCAATCAAAGAAGGGTGGCCCTCGGAAGGGGAGGGGGACGAACGGGGTCGAGATGGCGCGGAGGGGATAGGGGTGGCTCTCCGGTGGTCTGCCTTGTTTGGCCGGGAGCCTCTGATGGTGGTAGAGGGGCGATGGAATTTGGGTGTACTCCCCCGTGTATCACGCCTTCCTTGCCGGAGGAGCCTGACCCGAAAGAACAACCCCCCAAATACGAGGACACAGAAATGCCCTCTGTCTCTCTTTCTGCCCCATCGGCTCCACCGCTTGTAAATTCGCGGAGGGGTGATAGTGAGGCGGGAGCCAGTTTCGAGGTGGCGCCCGAGGAGTCGCGGGGCGCGGAGCGGGGTCCTAGTGCTTTCCTGGTGGGGAAAAGAGCTGCGGTCCCCGAGATCAAGGATAAAGCAGCGGGTGATAGAGCCGCGGTCCTCCAGATCAGAACGACAACAAGCACTGCTTCAAAGGAACATAAATCAGTTTTAACGAGTCTAACAAAAATGTTAGAAGAACAGAACTGTGCTATTAATAACACTGACCTGAAGAGCTTGTTGACTTGGGTGTCCGCTCACGTATCAAACGCAAACCTCTGTAATATCTATACAGTGGGCTCCTGGAACACCATAGACTGTGGGACTGTGTAACGCGGGGTGACCCTGCTGTTAAAAAAAAAAAAAAGTGAAAATAAGAATCTGGAAACAGGTAATTGGGAAGGACCATTCCCTCTTATGATGTGGGGGAAAGGATATGCTTGTGTCTCTACAGGAGCAGTGAACAAGTGGATCCCTGCACGATGGGTACGACCAGCGCTCCAAGCTGCCTTGTGTTCGTCGGATTGTTAACAAGCTGTGTGGCAGCTCCATGGACATCAGTCACGGAAAGAACAAATGTGTGGGTAATTATGGTTAATGCCACAGAACAGAACATCATTTGTTTGTCTATATCATCTTCAAATAAGCCTTTCAGAACACGCTTGGGCAATCTGCCAGATCAGATAGCAGTAGGACGACAATTCTGTGTAAAACAACAGCAGCCGCGAGTGCTGAGTGCTAAATAACAGAAGATGGAACTTTTGGGATCCCTAAAGATGGACTTCTGCCTATTTTCTTTAACTATTCAGGAGCTAATGTTACTAGAGGGGTAATGATTGTAAATGCTTTAAGACCTATACATTGCAACGATACAGCATGGTGTAACCACGCGAGCACATATCAAAAATCCAGACAGCATAAAAGACCTAAACGAAGTACACACAGCTTTGAATCTGATTGCCAAGATAATATAGAGTTTTGGAAACCAGGTGAAATTATTGCTGCTGCAATCTTTACACTTGATGTGGCAAGTGCCTAGGCGTTAGCTATGCTAAATAAATTGGGCTTTTGGCTTGCTAAGTAAACACATGCAATTATATCAGTACTATTAACACTGTTAATTGATATAGGTTCTATACGCTATACTATTTTACAAAACAGAACCGCTGTTAGCCTGCAGAGCACATATTTGACAGACCTTGTTGCATGTGCTGGCCACACATGCAGCAACGTCTGGTCAGGCCTTGTTGTATGCGTTGGCCACGCGTGCAGCAACGTCTAGTGGCTACTCTTTCACTGAATCTGCTGAGGATAAAACGGGGGTGACTCGGGGCGGAGAGGGGGAGAGGACCCAGAGCACACTCTATTAACAACAGGGGACGCCCTGAAGGTGCTGCGCCTGCCTCCTTTCTCTGCTCTGACCCTGCTGATAAACATCCTCTTGCTCGGCGGTGTCTTTGGTGTAGTCGGGTTGGTAACAGAATAGATCAGTAGTAGATTTTTTATTATTAGCACAAAATCATGGTTGTCGGGATTTTGATGGGCTTTGCTGCATGAATCTGTCTGATTATTCGGAATCTATTCATAAAAGTATTCAAAACTTGCAAAAAGGAGTACAAAAAACTGCAACAAAGTGATGATTTTGATATATTCAGAAATCTTTTGGTGGATTGATAAAAGCTTATTACAAATAGCTGCAGGATGCTTATTCATTCTTTTTATATATGTGTTTTGATCTGTATTCCGTGTGTGTGTTGAAATATGTGCAGACTTTAATAGATAAAGCGTTGAAACAAGCCTCTTCTCATAAACAAAGAAGGGAGAGATGTGGGTATTTCTTCAGCCAGTACGGTGTCAGTGAAAGCAAACTGACCTTGGGAGAGGGATACAATCATGCTCGCTGGAAGAAAGCCATGGAATGAGAAGGGAACTTTAAGATACAAAACATTGTTAATGGAATTTATGGCTTGTTTCAACAGAGGCCTGCAAAAATTAGTCACTGGCTTTGTAGATAAGAAAGTTACTGAAGTTATTATGTTTGTAGTAATAGAGAATATCATAATAGAAAATTAGTAGCAAATAGTGAAATTTAGGGTTTTTTAAATATATATATATAAGGTGTCATTAGTAATCTTATTAGCTTGTGTAGGGCATAGCTAGGTGGTTGCTATCCTTAGCTAAAAAATTGTGATACTAGGCATCATACTAGGTATAATCATTAACATTCCGTGCTTGGTCACCTGTCTATAAAAGTGATACAGAGAATAATACATCAGAACGCACACGCCATATGACGTCAGTTCCAACTGCCCATCTCACACGGTTGGGCTGTAGTGCCAGCCTGTCCAGCATGTCAAGCACCTGTCCCGAACCAGGCCTTATACTACCCAGGTGTTAACCCCAGAGGTATGCTCCGAACCAGGTATGACAACTAGATATCACAGACTATGTGCTGTTTGGCTGTTTCAAATACATTCATGTTGCGATCGACACTTGCTCCCGAGCTCTCTTCGTGTGTCCATTCACGACGTCCATAACACAAAATCCATCCTGCACCAGAGCTGGGCTTTTATTTGCCTAGGGTACCTCGGAAAATAAAGACTGACCGTGGGCCGTCACGGGTATCTCACCACTTCCTGCAGACGTGGGGAGTCCGCCATACGTTTGGCATTCCTCTGAACAGCACCAAGCAAGTGATTGTAGAACGCGCACACAAAACCCTGAAAGCACAGCTAATCTGCTTCAGAGAGGGGGGAAAGAGGGGTTTTCCAGGGGTCTTGGTCGGTGAAGCGCTTGTGGTACTGAATCATATGTCCTTCGCTAACCCCCAATCCGTTTCCCCTATCCAAAATCATTTTTCCTCGCATCAGCCGCTGTTTGGGGGCAAGGCACTCCCAAAGGTCTGTTTCCGCCTGCCAGAAAACCCAGGCTGGGAAGGTCCCACTGATTTGCTAACATGGGGACAAGGGTATGCTTGTATCTCCACAGGTGCGGGAACCCGATGGATCCCAGCCTGGTTGGTACAGCTGTGGCTGGAGGATCAGCAGGGTAACCGAGCGGCGTGGCACTCTCCAGCTCATCCTAGTGGGATTGATCCTGATTGTGAGTCTTCCAATGCAAGTGATAACGACTAACTTTTGGGAGCAATTCATGCATTACACCAACTCTACTCAGGTTTGCATAGCGCGTGGCCTGTTGGGCTCTTGGGAATGCCAACCGCACAGCCCTCGCCATATCTGAACTGG
This sequence comes from Chlamydotis macqueenii, assembly GCF_036417535.1. Classification (NCBI taxonomy): domain Eukaryota; kingdom Metazoa; phylum Chordata; class Aves; order Otidiformes; family Otididae; genus Chlamydotis; species Chlamydotis macqueenii. Next base: position 33,042,558 of record NC_141592.1, on the reverse strand, counting down.
CGACTGCTTTAGCAGCACACGACGAAGGACTGACACAAATGAAGTTGGCATTAGATTATGCCTTTGCGAGGCCCGGCATCGGTTGCAGCGACCTAGAGGGAGTCCTAGGTCTCCGGGGTTACTGCTGTTTGGAGTTCAGCAAGAACACCTCCTCGGCCTTGGAGAAGACGCGTGCGCATGCTGCCCAGTCAGTATTCAACGTCAAAGCCCTAAAGGACTGGGGTAGTTTCCAGACCTGTTTGGTTTACCTAGATGGCTAAGAAATATTGTGTCTATAGGTTTGACAATCCTAGCAGTTGCTTTGATAATGCTTTGTTTGTTTCTGTTACTGTTACGTTTCTTGCATGCTATGATTGAGGGGTCACTAGGCGACTATCCATGATCAACTATGTTATAGCGGCATCCACCTCAGGGTACCAGCCATTAGACTAGAATGATTTAGCATAGAGGGGGGGAATTGTGGTGTAACGTCAGCAGGGCTGCATGTATGCAGGAGGGGCAGTCTGCAGTGATTTGCGCGCTAGGCGCGGATAGGTCCATGGGGGCAGGGGGCAGGTGTGTCCACGTACATGGTGGGCACGGATAAGTCCATGGGTGCAGGGGCAGGTGCGTGGCGGGCACGGATAGATTCATGGGCGCAGGGGGCGGGTGCGGTCGCGTGTGTAGCGGGTGTACGGGTATTTAACCCTGTGTTGCGCAGCATTAAATTGAAGGCTTGGCTTGACGGTATCTGTGTGATGCCCTGCTTTCCCTGGAGCAGGGCTCCGGTGCGTGCAGGGTAGGTGAGCTGGCAAGAGAGCCGGCACCCCACCACGATGTCACTCCTACAGGCCTTTCCTCTGATCCTTATCCATAGACACTCAACTGTATCATTCCCAACCCCAAGCTCTTCAACGTCAAAACAGTCTTTAATATAAAGGGCCACACCACCACCCTTCCTTCCTCGTCTTTCTCTTCTGAAGAGCTTGTAGCCTTCCATCACAGCACTCCAGTCGTGGGAGTGCTCCCACCACGTTTCAGTAATAGCAACCAGGTCATAGTTATCCTGCCGCACAATCGCTTCCAGCTCCTCCTGCTTGTTGCTCATGCTGCGTGCATTGGTGTAGATGCATTTCAGCCAAGACAGCTGGCTCAGCCCCAGATTGAGCACCGTTCCCCTGGGCTCTTCCCTTGTGGGCCTTGTTTTGTCCCCTTCCCCCTTCATAGCTAGTTTAAAGATCTGTCGATAAGCCACGCCAGCTCCTGTGCTAGGATTCATTGCCCCCTGTGAGAAAGGTGGGTTCCACAAACAGAAGACAGGCCAGGGGCCAAGTAAACTGCCCCATGATCAAAGAACCCAAAGTTTCTCTCTCGACACCAGCCTCTAAGCCAATTATTCATTAATGGAACTTTCCAAGCCCACTCTGTGCCGCTCACTGACCCTGAAGGTATAGAACAGAAGATCACTTGAGCTCCTGCTCCTTGAACCAAACACCCTAAACCCCTGAAATCTCTTTTCATAGTTCGTAGGCTTCTCTGTGCAATTTCATCACTGCCCACTTGAACTATGAAGAGTGGAAAATAATCAGTGGGCCTAACCAGCTGTGGGAGTTTCCGGGTCATGTCTCTGACCCGGGCCCCAGGAAGGCAGCACACCTCCCTACGGGTAGGGTCAGGCCGGCATATTGGGCCCTCTGTCCCTCTCAGAAGGGAGTCACCTACAACTATCACCCTTCTTTCTTTTTTGGAGGAAGCAGTCTTCAAGCATGGATCCGACTGCCTCACCTTACGCAAGCTAGGAGGCGGCGTTCCCACATCATCCTCACTCGCCTCTCCCTCCGGTTTCAGGGCTTCAAACCTGTTACACAGAGGGACCTGGGGAACCGAGGTAGGTCAGGATGGGGGTTGCCTGCAACGCCAACCTGGGACCTGCTGCCATCCCTCCTCTCCTCTCAAGAAGTCCCTCTCTGCTTGACTATGGCAAGGGAGAGGGTCCACTACTCCCTCGGTCCGGGGGGTGCAATCTCTGCATCTTTCTCACAGAGAGTCACTCCACCAGTCAATCTCCCGCTCGCACTTTCTGATACTCCGTAACCTCTCTACCTCCTCCCTAAGCTCCACCACCAGACTGAGCAGCTCGTCTAGCTACTCACACCTCGCACAGGCGGCGTCCTTCCCGTCCTCTCCTGGCAGCAGCATGCTCAGGCACTCCCTGCAGCCAGAGACCTGAACTGCTGCATTTTTGGGCGGACCTTCTGTCTGGCAAAAGGCAGGCCTCAAACCCCAGCTGTGGAGATAGGCCCTGAGCCATCACTTTGGAGCCAGAAAATCAAGGAAAACACAACCTGTTCTGAAGACCACAGATGGAGATTTTAAGGAAGGGTTCCCCCAGAGCATTTGAGGAGGGCGCGCTCTGATAACCCCCAGACCACCAGAAGACCTTTGACTCAAAAGACTGAGCATGCACAAGTGGGTGGGGAATATTATAATGATTTCCAGGAAAACTGATGATTATGTATTAGTGTTCAGGGAATTATTAATGATGATGTATGAAAACACTAAATATATTCTGTCCAGATTTTCAGACCGGCATGTACGCTAGGTGGAAGGATCCCCCGTGCATCGAGCGCTGTGATAAAGAATGCCTGCTTCTTAAACATACATTGGTGTTCAGGAGTTTGATTCCCAATTTCGGTGACACAACTACTGGAGAAATGAGGGAAAAGGTCATGCCAGCGTCAGTCGCTGCGACCACTGACTCGCCAACCCTCTACTTCATTCCTACCACCGACTCAAAAGAAATGGGGGGAGTAACGGGACTGAGTGCGCATAGGAATTGACGGGCCGGGCGAGGAGACTGTAGCCAATCATTCTATAGAATAGCAATGCACGTGTATTCAAAAGCTGAATCTGTAAAAGCTTTGTGTATAAATACACTGCAGAGAGTCCCGCTTGGTGTGCTCCATTTCTGGGAGACCAGCCACCGAGAACCCAGGCTTGCGCAAACCTGAAATAAATCACCCACATCTCTCCTGCGTGTGTGATTATAGTTCATTGCACACCGGGCGACAAATCCCTCTTTTTCGAAGAGCGGTTCTTGGCCACCCGGATGGGACTGCTGTGAAGCCTTGCCCGCATCGTCTTGCCAGTGGCTGGTGGGGAGAATCTGCTCTCCATGCTCCAAGAGTACACTGACCTCTTGTTCAGAGGACTCTGGGAGTCATCTCCCCATCCGGAGTGGGCAAGCGACTCGAAGGGGCAATGCGTGATAAAGAAATGTTGCGTGGGGTAACCATCACTAAAGGTATTTTGTAAGCTTTGTGCACATCAAGGTATTAACAAGAGGTAAAGGTATTTTACTGGCTTTGTGCACAGTTGGACAGTGGTGACTGGAGTGCGTGGAAGTGTGGTTGGTAAGAATAATCTCTGTGGGTAACGGTATGGGAGCGGGACAGGGGGCAGGACCTTTGGAGATTTCCCCTTGCTCCCTATCAGGATGCATCTTCAAACACTGGGATAAGTTGGGTGAGGATCCTCTCACCAAGAGGAAATTAAAGGAATGTGGTACCATATGGTGGCCAAAGGATAGATTGGAGGATGAGCAAAAATGGTCCAAAATGGGGTCTCTGGATTAGAAGCCAGTTTTACAGCTTATGATGTTTTGCAGAAGGCAGAGTAAGTGGAATGGAATCCCAAGTGTGGATTCGTTTTTCACTTTGAGAAATGATCATGAAACAAGAAAGAAATTGTGGTGGTTTAGCCCGGAACACCACAAAGTTTCTCACTCACCCTCCCCCTACCCAGCGGGACGGGGGAGAGAAATTGGGAAGAAAGGAAAACTTGTAGGTTGAGATAAAAGCAGTTTACTAAAATACTAAAAACTACACAGATAACAGAATATAAGGATATTAATATATACAAAATATACAAAATGAACAATGTACAATTTCTCACCACCCGATGTCCGAATGACTGACACAGGCCGTCCTGAGCAGTGATCACAGGAACGACACTGAGCAGCAAGCAAAGAGGGGGAGAGCAAGCTAGCAAGGTAGAGGGAATGATGCCAGCAAGCAAGAGAGATGGAAAGGATGCCAAGGATGCCCGAATGGAATGGATGCTAGAAAAGAATGCCCCCTCCCATGGGCAACCCCCACTTATATACTGAGCATGATGTTTGTGGCATGGAATACTCTCTTTGGCCAGTGTGGGTCAATTATTCTGTCTGTCTTTCACCCAGCTTCCCGCATCTGCAAATTAACAAGACTTTAACGAGACTTGGAAAGCCAGACAGTGTCCTTGGTCTCATTAACAACAACCTGTATCATCAGAGTGTTTTTATCAACATACTTCACAAACAAAATCCAAAACACATCGACTACTGAGAGAAGAATTAATTCCAACCCTGCTGAAACCAGGACAGAAATGTAAATTGCTGACATCTGGTTCGAATGTATTGATGATGATGATGGAGGATAAAAAGAAATTGCCTTGGTGGTGTTCTGCTTGTAGTATTGAAAAAAAACAGAGGCTGAAGAGGAGGACAATGTGCAACTGTTCGCTCCGGCAGACAGAGATCTGGATAAGCTGGCCAAATTGCAAAGGGTTCGAGGAAAACCCCTTCTCCTTAAACAGAATGTGGCAGGCTGGTCAGGCACAAGGGTCTCATCTTCCCTGGGAAACGGTCAGGCTGGTAAACTGAAAAGGGTTCAAGGTAACCCCCACTCCCTGTCCTCTGTCAAAATAATATCATGTCTTATCGTGACATGTGGAAAGTGAATCTTTGTTAGGGTTAGGGCCATTAGGGTTAGGGTTAGGGGTTAGGATTAAGATCATTAGGGTTAGAGTTACGGTTAGGGTCATTAGGGTTAGGGTTTGGTTAGGGTTGGGGTTGGAGGGGTTAGGGTAGGGTAAGGGTCATTAGGGTTAGGGTTAGGTTAGGGTTAGGGTCCATTAGGGTTAGGGTTAGGGCCTACGGTTAGAATTAGGGTTGGGTTAGGGTTAGGGGTTAGGGTTAGAAGTAGGATTTAGTATTAGGGTTAGGGTGAGGGACCGTAGGGTTAGGGGTTAGGGTTAGGGTCATTAGGGTTAGGGTTAGGGGTTGGGGTTAGGGTTTAGGGTTAGGGTTAGGCTTAGGGTTAGGGGTTGGGTTAGGGTTAGGGTTAGGGGTTGGGTTAGGGTTATTAGGGTTAGGGTTCTTAGGGTTAGGGTTAGGGTTAGGGTCATTAGGGTTAGGGTTAGGGTTAGGGTTATGGTTAGGGGTTAGGTTTAGGGTTAGGATTAGGGGTTAGGGTTAGGGTTTAGGGGTTAGGGTTAGGGTTAGGGTCGTTAGGGTTAGGGTTAGGGTCATTAGGGTTAGGGTCTGGGTCAGGTTTATGGTCAGGGTCAGTGTTAGGGTCAGGGTTAGGTTTAGGGTTAGTTTTAGGGTTAGAATTAGGGTTTAGGGTTAGGGTTAGATTTACGCTTTACAGTTAGGGTTAGGGGTAGGGTAAGCGTTAGGTTTATGGTTAGGGTTAGCGAGCCGCCATTAGGGTTAGGGTTAGGGTTATTAGGGTTAGGGTTAGGGGTTAGGGTTAGGGTTAGGGGTTAGGGTTATTAGGGTTAGGGTTAGGGTTAGGGTCCATTAGGTTTAGGGTTAGGGTTAGGGTTAGGGTTAGGGTTAGTGATAGGGTTAGGGTTAGGGTCATTAGGGCTGGGGTTAGGGTTAGGGTTAAGGTTAGTGTTGGGGGTTAGGGTTAGGGTTAGAGTTAGCGTTACGGACAAGGTTAGGGTTAGGGCCATTGTTAGTGTTAGGGTTAGGGTTAGGGCCATTAGGGTTAGGGTTAGGTTTAGGGGTAGGGCCAGGGTTAGGTTTAGGGTCATTAGGGTTAGGGTTAAGGTTAAGCTTCGTGTTAGGGTTAGGGGTTAGGGTTAGGCTTAGCGTTGGCGTTAAGATTAAGGTTAGGTCATTAGGGTTAGGGTTAGGGTTAGCTGTTGGGGTTAGGGTTAGGGTTAGGGGTTTACGGGTTAGGGGTAAGATCATAGGGTTAGGGTTAGCGTTAGGTTTGGGTTTAGTGTTAGGGTTAGGGTTAGTGATAGGGTTAGGGTCATTAGGGCTGGGGTTAGGGTTAAGGTTAGTGTTGGGGGTTAGGGTTAGGGTTAGAGTTAGCGTTACGGACAAGGTTAGGGTTAGGGCCATTGTTAGTGTTAGGGTTAGGGCCATTAGGGTTAGGGTTAGGTTTAGGGGTTAGGGCCAGGGTTAGGTTTAGGGTCATTAGGGTTAGGGTTAAGGTTAAGCTTCGTGTTAGTGTTAGGGGTTAGGGTTAGGCTTAGCGTTGGCGTTAAGATTAAGGTTAGGTCGTTAGGGTTAGGGTTAGGGTTAGCTGTTGGGTTTAGGGTTAGGGTTAGGGGTTAGGGGTTTACGGGTTAGGGGTAAGATCATAGGGCTAGGGTTAGCGTTAGGGTTGGGTTTAGTGTTAGGGTTAGCGTTGGGGCTAAGGTTAGGTTTAGGGTTGGGGTTAGGGTTAGGGTTAAGGTTAGGGTTAGGCTTGGGGTTGGTGTTGGGGTTAGGTTTAGGGTGATTAGGGTTAGCGTGATTAGGGTTAGGTTCACTATGGTTAAGATTAGCGTTAGGGTTAGGGGTAGGTTAGGGTTAGTGGTTAGGGGTTAGCGTTAGGGTTAGCGTCATTAGGGTTACATTTAGGCTTATGGTTAGGGTCATTAGGGTTAGGGTTAGGAATAGCGTTAGGGTTAGGTTTAGGGGTTAGGTTTCGAGTTAGGGTTAGCGTTAAGGTTAATGTCAGGGTTAGGGTTAAGGTAAGGGTAAGGGTTAGGGTCATTAGGGTTAGGATTAGGTTTAGGGTTAGGGTTAGGTTTAGGGTTAGTGTTTAGGTTTATGGTTAGGGTTTAGGGTTAGGGTCATTAGGGTTCAGGTTAGGGTTTAGGGTTAGGGGTTAGAGTTAGGGTTAGGGTTAGGGTGCCATTGGGGTTAGGGTTAGGGTCATTAGGGTTACGGTTAAGGTTAAGTATAGTGTTAGGGTTAGGGTTAATATTAAGGTTAGGTCATTAAAGTTAGGGTTAGGTTTAGGGTTAGGGTTAGTGTTAGGTTAGGTTCATTAGGGTTAATGGTCGTTATGGGTAGGGTTAGGGTTAGGGTTACGGTTCGGGTTAGGGTTAGCGTTAGGGTTAGTGATAGGATTAGGGTTAGGGTCATTAGGGTTGGGGTTAGGGTTAGGGTTAAGGTTAGGGTTAGGGTTAGGGTTCGGTTTAGGGTTAGGATTAGTGTTGGGGTTAAGGTTGGGGCTAGGGTTAGGTTTAGGGTTGGGGTTAGGGTTAGGGTTAAGGTTAGGGTCAGGCTTGGGGTTGGTTTTGGGGTTAGGATTAGGGTGATATAGGGTTAGGGTGATTAGGGTTAGGTTCACTATGGTTAGGGTTAGGATTAGCATTAGGCTTAGGTTTAGGTGTTAGGTTTTGGGTTAGGGTTAGCTTTAAGGTTAATGTCAGGTTTAGGTTTAGGGTCATTAGGGTTAGGATTAGGTTTAGGGTTAGGTTTAGGGTTAGTGTTTAGGTTTATGGTTAGGGTTTAGGGTTAGGGTTTAGGGTTAGGGGTTAGAGTTAGGGTTAGGTTTAGGGTGCCATTGGGGTTAGGTTTAGGGCTAGGGTCATTAGGGTTACGGTTAAGGTTAAGTTTAGTGTTAGGGTTAGGGTTAATATTAAGGTTAGGTCATTAAAGTTAGGGTTAGGTTTAGGGTTAGGGTTAGTGTTAGGTTAGGTTCATTAGGGTTAATGGTCGTTATGGGTAGGGTTAGGGTTAGGGTTACGGTTCGGGTTAGGGTTAGGGTTAGGGTTAGTGATAGGGTTAGGGTTAGGGTCATTAGGGCTGGGGTTAGGGTTAGGGTTAAGGTTAGGGTTGGGGGTTAGGGTTAGGGTTATGGTTAGGGTTACGGGCAAGGTTAGGGTTAGGGCCATTGTTAGTGTTAGGGTTAGGGTTAGGGCCATTAGGGTTAGGGTTAGGTTTAGGGGTTAGGGCCAGGGTTAGGTTTAGGGTCATTAGGGTTAGGGTTAAGGTTAAGCTTCGTGTTGGGGTTAGGGTTAGGGTTAGGGCCATTAGGGTTGGGGTTAGGGTTAGGGGTTAGGGCCAGGGTTAGGTTTAAGGTCATTAGGGTTAGGGTTAAGGTTACGCTTCGTGTTAGTGTTAGGGGTTAGGGTTAGGCTTAGCGTTGGCGTTAAGATTAAGGTTAGGTTGTTAGGGTTAGGGTTAGCTGTTGGGGTTAGGGTTAGGGTTAGGGGTTAGGGGTTCGGGTTAGGGGTAAGATCATAGGGTTAGGGTTAGGGTTGGGTTTAGTGTTAGGGTTAGCGTTGGGGCTAAGGTTAGGTTTAGGGTTGGGGTTAGGGTTAGGGTTAAGGTTAGGGTTAGGCTTGGGGTTGGTGTTGGGGTTAGGTTTAGGGTGATTAGGGTTAGGTTCACTATGGTTAAGATTAGAGTTAGGGTTAGGGGTAGGTTAGGGTTAGTGGTTAGGGGTTAGCGTTAGGGTTAGCGTCATTAGGGTTAGGGTTAGGGTTAGGCTTACGGTTAGGGTCATTAGGGTTAGGGTTAGGAATAGCGTTAGGGTTAGGTTTAGGATTTAGGATTCGAGTTAGGGTTAGCGTTAAGGTTAATTTCAGGGTTAGGGTTAAGGTAAGGGTTAGGGTCATTAGGGTTAGGATTAGGTTTAGGGTTAGGGTTAGGTTTAGGGTTAGTGTTTAGGTTTATGGTTAGGGTTTAGGATTAGGGTCATTAGGGTTAGGGTATAGGGTTACGGGGTAGGGGTTAGAGTTAGGGTTAGGGTGCCATTGGGGTTAGGGTTAGGGTTAGGGTCATTAGGGTTACGGTTAAGGTTAAGTTTAGTGTTAGGGTTAGGGTTAATATTAAGGTTAGGTCATTAAAGTTAGGGTTAGGTTTAGGGTTAGGGTTAGTGTTAGGTTAGGTTCATTAGGGTTAATGGTCGTTATGGGTAGGGTTAGGGTTAGGGTTACGGTTCGGGTTAGGGTTAGCGTTAGGGTTAGGGTTAGTGATAGGGTTAGGGTTAGGGTCATTAGGGCTGGGGTTAGGGTTAGGGTTAAGGTTGGGGTTGGGGGTTAGGGTTAGGGCCATTGTTAGGGTTAGGGCCATTAGGGTTAGGGTTAGGTTTAGGGGTAGGGCCAGGGTTAGGTTTAGGGTCATTAGGGTTAGGGTTAAGGTTAAGCTTCGTGTTAGGGTTAGGCTTAGCGTTGGCGTTAAGATTAAGGTTAGGTCATTAGGGTTAGGGTTAGGGTTAGGGTTAGCTGTTGGGGTTAGGGGTTTACGGGTTAGGGATAAGATCATAGGGTTAGGGTTAGCGTTAGGTTTGGGTTTAGTGTTAGGGTTAGGGTTAGTGATAGGGTTAGGGTCATTAGGGCTGGGGTTAGGGTTAGGGTTAAGGTTAGTGTTGGGGGTTAGGGTTAGGGTTAGAGTTAGCGTTACGGACAAGGTTAGGGTTAGGGCCATTGTTAGGGTTAGGGCCATTAGGGTTAGGGTTAGGTTTAGGGGTTAGGGCCAGGGTTAGGTTTAGGGTCATTAGGGTTAGGGTTAAGGTTAAGCTTCGTGTTAGGGTTAGGGGTTAGGGTTAGGCTTAGCGTTGGCGTTAAGATTAAGGTTAGGTCGTTAGGGTTAGGGTTAGCTGTTGGGTTTAGGGTTAGGGTTAGGGGTTAGGGGTTTACGGGTTAGGGGTAAGATCATAGGGCTAGGGTTAGCGTTAGGGTTGGGTTTAGTGTTAGGGTTAGCGTTGGGGCTAAGGTTAGGTTTAGGGTTGGGGTTAGGGTTAGGGTTAAGGTTAGGGTTAGGCTTGGGGTTGGTGTTGGGGTTAGGTTTAGGGTGATTAGGGTTAGCGTGATTAGGGTTAGGTTCACTATGGTTAAGATTAGCGTTAGGGTTAGGGGTAGGTTAGGGTTAGTGGTTAGGGGTTAGGGTTAGCGTCATTAGGGTTACATTTAGGCTTATGGTTAGGGTCATTAGGGTTAGGGTTAGGAATAGCGTTAGGGTTAGGTTTAGGGGTTAGGTTTCGAGTTAGGGTTAGCGTTAAGGTTAATGTCAGGGTTAGGGTTAAGGTAAGGGTAAGGGTTAGGGTCATTAGGGTTAGGATTAGGTTTAGGGTTAGGGTTAGGTTTAGGGTTAGTGTTTAGGTTTATGGTTAGGGTTTAGGGTTAGGGTCATTAGGGTTCAGGTTAGGGTTTAGGGTTAGGGGTTAGAGTTAGGGTTAGGGTGCCATTGGGGTTAGGGTTAGGGTCATTAGGGTCATTAGGGTTACGGTTAAGGTTAAGTTTAGTGTTAGGGTTAATATTAAGGTTAGGTCATTAAAGTTAGGGTTAGGTTTAGGGTTAGGGTTAGTGTTAGGTTAGGTTCATTAGGGTTAATGGTCGTTATGGGTAGGGTTAGGGTTAGGGTTACGGTTCGGGTTCGGGTTAGGGTTAGTGATAGGGTTAGGGTTAGGGTCATTAGGGCTGGGGTTAGGGTTAGGGTTAAGGTTAGGGTTGGGGGTTAGGGTTAGGGTTATGGTTAGGGTTACGGGCAAGGTTAGGGTTAGGGCCATTGTTAGGGTTAGGGTTAGGGCCATTAGGGTTAGGGTTAGGTTTAGGGGTTAGGGCCAGGGTTAGGTTTAGGGTCATTACGGTTAGGGTTAAGGTTAAGCTTCGTGTTGGGGTTAGGGTTAGGGGTTAGGGTTAGGGCCATTAGGGTTGGGGTTAGGGTTAGGGGTTAGGGCCAGGGTTAGGTTTAGGGTCATTAGGGTTAGGGTTAAGGTTACGCTTCGTGTTAGTGTTAGGGGTTAGGGTTAGGCTTAGCGTTGGCGTTAAGATTAAGGTTAGGTCGTTAGGGTTAGGGTTAGCTGTTGGGGTTAGGGTTAGGGTTAGGGGTTAGGGGTAAGATCATAGGGTTAGGGTTAGGGTTGGGTTTAGTGTTAGGGTTAGCGTTGGGGCTAAGGTTAGGTTTAGGGTTGGGGTTAGGGTTAGGGTTAGGGTTAAGGTTAGGGTTAGGCTTGGGGTTGGTGTTGGGGTTAGGTTTAGGGTGATTAGGGTTAGGTTCACTATGGTTAAGATTAGAGTTAGGGTTAGGGGTAGGTTAGGGTTAGTGGTTAGGGGTTAGCGTTAGGGTTAGCGTCATTAGGGTTAGGGTTAGGCTTACGGTTAGGGTCATTAGGGTTAGGGTTAGGAATACCGTTAGGGTTAGGTTTAGGATTTAGGATTCGAGTTAGGGTTAGGGTTAAGGTAAGGGTTAGGGTCATTAGGGTTAGGATTAGGTTTAGGGTTAGGGTTAGGTTTAGGGTTAGTGTTTAGGTTTATGGTTAGGGTTTAGGATTAGGGTCATTAGGGTTAGGGTTAGGGTATAGGGTTACGGGTTAGGGTTAGGGTTAGTGATAGGGTTAGGGTTAATATTAAGGTTAGGTCATTAAAGTTAGGGTTAGGGTTAGTGTTAGGTTAGGGTTAGGGTTAGGGTTAGGGTTAGGGTTAGGGCCATTAGGGTTGGGGTTAGGGTTAGGGGTTAGGGCCAGGATTAGGTTTAGGGTCATTAGGGTTAGGGTTAAGGTTACGCTTCGTGTTAGTGTTAGGGGTTAGGGTTAGGCTTAGCGTTGGCGTTAAGATTAAGGTTAGGTTGTTAGGGTTAGGGTTAGCTGTTGGGGTTAGGGTTAGGGTTAGGGGTTAGGGGTTCGGGTTAGGGTTAGGGTTAGGGTCATTAGGGTTAGGGTCTGGGTCAGGTTTATGGTCAGGGTCAGTGTTAGGGTCAGGGTTAGGTTTAGGGTTAGTTTTAGGGTTAGAATTAGGGTTTAGGGTTAGGGTTAGATTTACGCTTTACAGTTAGGGTTAGGGGTAGGGTAAGCGTTAGGTTTATGGTTAGGGTTAGCGAGCGGCCATTAGGGTTAGGGTTAGGGTATAGGGTTACGGGTTAGGGTTGGGGTTAGGGTTAGGGTTAGGGGTTAGGTTTATTAGGGTTAGGGTCCATTAGGGTTAGGGTTAGGGTTAGGGTTAGGGTTAGGGTTAGTGATAGGGTTAGGGTTAGGGTCATTAGCGTTGGGGTTAGTGTTAGGGTTAAGGTTAGTGTTGGGGTTTAGGGTTAGGGTTAGGGCCATTGTTAGTGTTAGGGTTAGGGCCATTAGGGTTAGGGTTAGGTTTAGGGGTAGGGCCAGGGTTAGGTTTAGGGTCATTAGGGTTAGGGTTAAGGTTAAGCTTCGTGTTAGGGTTAGGGGTTAGGGTTAGGCTTAGCGTTGGCGTTAAGATTAAGGTTAGGTCGTTAGGGTTAGGGTTAGGGTTAGCTGTTGGGGTTAGGGTTGGGGTTAGGGGTTTACGGGTTAGGGGTAAGATCATAGGATTAGGGTTAGCATTAGGTTTGGGTTTAGTGTTAGGGTTAGGGTTAGTGATAGGGTTAGGGTCATTAGGGCTGTGGTTAGGGTTAGGGTTAAGGTTAGTGTTGGGGGTTAGGGTTAGGGTTAGAGTTAGCGTTACGGACAAGGTTAGGGTTAGGGCCATTGTTAGTGTTAGGGTTAGGGCCATTAGGGTTAGGGTTAGGTTTAGGGGTTAGGGCCAGGGTTAGGTTTAGGGTCATTAGGGTTAAGGTTAAGCTTCGTGTTAGTGTTAGGGGTTAGGGTTAGGCTTAGCGTTGGCGTTAAGATTAAGGTTAGGTCATTAGGGTTAGGGTTAGGGTTAGCTGTTGGGTTTAGGGTTAGGGTTAGGGGTTAACGGGTTAGGGGTAAGATCATAGGGCTAGGGTTAGCGTTAGGGTTGGGTTTAGTGTTAGGGTTAGCGTTGGGGTTAAGGTTGGGGCTAAGGTTAGGTTTAGGGTTGGGGTTAGGGTTAGGGTTAAGGTTAGGGTTAGGCTTGGGGTTGGTGTTGGGGTTAGGTTTAGGGTGATTAGGGTTAGGTTCACTATGGTTAAGATTAGCGTTAGTGTTAGGGGTAGGTTAGGGTTAGTGGTTAGGGGTTAGCGTTAGGGTTGGCGTCATTAGGGTTAGGGTTAGGCTTACGGTTAGGGTCATTAGGGTTAGGAATAGCGTTAGGGTTAGGTTTAGGGGTTAGGTTTCGAGTTAGGGTTAGCGTTAAGGTTAATGTCAGGGTTAGGGTTAAGGTAAGGGTAAGGGTTAGGGTCATTAGGGTTAGGATTAGGTTTAGGGTTAGTGTTTAGGTTTATGGTTAGGGTTTAGGGTTAGGGTCATTAGGGTTCAGGTTAGGGTTTAGGGTTAGGGGTTAGGGGTTAGAGTTAGGGTTAGGGTGCCATTGGGGTTAGGGTTAGGGTCATTAGGGTCATTAGGGTTACGGTTAAGGTTAAGTTTAGTGTTAGGGTTAGGGTTAATATTAAGGTTAGGTCATTAAAGTTAGGGTTAGGTTTAGGGTTAGGGTTAGTGTTAGGTTAGGTTCATTAGGGTTAATGGTCGTTATGGGTAGGGTTAGGGTTAGGGTTACGGTTCGGGTTAGGGTTAGCGTTAGGGTTAGGGTTAGGGTTAGTGATAGGGTTAGGGTCATTAGGGCTGGGGTTAGGGTTAAGGTTGGGGTTGGGGGTTAGGGTTAGGGTTATGGTTAGGGTTACGGGCAAGGTTAGGGTTAGGGCCATTGTTAGGGTTAGGGTTAGGGTTAGGGCCATTAGGGTTAGGGTTAGGTTTAGGGGTTAGGGCCAGGGTTAGGTTTAGGGTCATTAGGGTTAGGGTTAAGGTTAAGCTTCGTGTTGGGGTTGGGGTTAGGGTTAGGGTTAGGGCCATTAGGGTTGGGGTTAGGGTTAGGGGTTAGGGCCAGGGTTAGGTTTAGGGTCATTAGGGTTAGGGTTAAGGTTACGCTTCATGTTAGTGCTAGGGGTTAGGGTTAGGCTTAGCGTTGGCGTTAAGATTAAGGTTAGGTCGTTAGGGTTAGGGTTAGGGTTAGCTGTTGGGGTTAGGGTTAGGGTTAGGGGTTAGGGGTTCGGGTTAGGGGTAAGATCATAGGGTTAGGGTTAGGGTTGGGTTTAGTGTTAGGGTTAGCGTTGGGGCTAAGGTTAGGTTTAGGGTTGGGGTTAGGGTTAGGGTTAAGGTTAGGGTTAGGCTTGGGGTTGGTGTTGGGGTTAGGTTTAGGGTGATTAGGGTTAGGTTCACTATGGTTAAGATTAGAGTTAGGGTTAGGGGTAGGTTAAGGTTAGTGGTTAGGGGTTAGCGTTAGGGTTAGCGTCATTAGGGTTAGGGTTAGGGTTAGGCTTACGGTTAGGGTCATTAGGGTTAGGGTTAGGAATAGCGTTAGGGTTAGGTTTAGGATTTAGGATTCGAGTTAGGGTTAGCGTTAAGGTTAATTTCAGGGTTAGGGTTAAGGTAAGGGTTAGGGTCATTAGGGTTAGGATTAGGTTTAGGGTTAGGGTTAGGTTTAGGGTTAGTGTTTAGGTTTATGGTTAGGGTTTAGGATTAGGGTCATTAGGGTTAGGGTTAGGGTATAGGGTTACGGGGTAGGGGTTAGAGTTAGGGTTAGGGTTAGGGTGCCATTGGGGTTAGGGTTAGGGTCATTAGGGTCATTAGGGTTACGGTTAAGGTTAAGTTTAGTGTTAGGGTTAGGGTTAATATTAAGGTTAGGTCATTAAAGTTAGGGTTAGGTTTAGGGTTAGGGTTAGTGTTAGGTTAGGTTCATTAGGGTTAATGGTCGTTATGGGTAGGGTTAGGGTTAGGGTTACGGTTCGGGTTAGGGTTAGCGTTAGGGTTAGGGTTAGGGTTAGGGTTCGGGTTAGGGTTACTGTTAGGTTAGGTTCATTAGGGTTAATGGTCGTTATGGGTAGGGTTAGGGTTAGGGTTACGGTTCGGGTTAGGGTTAGCGTTAGGGTTAGGGTTAGTGATAGGGTTAGGGTTAGGGTCATTAGGGCTGGGGTTAGGGTTAGGGTTAAGGTTGGGGTTGGGGGTTAGGGTTAGCGTTACGGGCAAGGTTAGGGTTAGGGCCATTGTTAGGGTTAGGGTTAGGGCCATTAGGGTTAGGGTTAGGTTTAGGGGTTAGGGCCAGGGTTAGGTTTAGGGTCGTTAGGGTTAAGGTTACGCTTCGTGTTAGTGTTAGGGGTTAGGGTTAGGCTTAGCGTTGGCGTTAAGATTAAGGTTAGGTCGTTAGGGTTGGGGTTAGGGGTTAGGGGTAAAATCATAGGGTTAGGGTTAGGGTTGGGTTTAGTGTTAGGGTTAGCGTTGGGGTTAAGGTTGGGGCTAAGGTTAGGTTTAGGGTTGGGGTTAGGGTTAGGGTTAAGGTTAGGGTCAGTCTTGGGGTTGGTGTTGGGGTTAGGTTTAGGGTGATTAGGGTTAGGTTCACTATGGTTAAGATTAGAGTTAGGGTTAGGGGTAGGTTAGGGTTAGTGGTTAGGGGTTAGGGTTAGCGTCATTAGGGTTAGGGTTAGGCTTACGGTTAGGGTCGTTAGGGTTAGGTTTAGGATTTAGGATTTGAGTTAGGGTTAATTTCAGGGTTAGGGTTAAGGTAAGGGTTAGGGTCATTAGGGTTAGGATTAGGTTTAGGGTTAGGGTTAGGTTTAGGGTTAGTGTTTAGGTTTATGGTTAGGGTTTAGGATTAGGGTCATTAGGGTTCAGGTTAGGGTTTAGGGTTACGGGGTAGGGGTTAGAGTTAGGGTTAGGTTTAGGGTGCCATTGGGGTTAGGGTTAGGGTTAGGGTCATTAGGGTTACGGTTAAGGTTAAGTTTAGTGTTAGGGTTAGGGTTAATATTAAGGTTAGGTCATTAAAGTTAGGGTTAGGGTTAGGGTTAGGGTTAGGGTTAGGGTTAGGTTAGGTTCATTAGGGTTAATGGTCGTTATGGGTAGGGTTAGGGTTACGGTTTGGGTTAGGGTTAGCGTTAGGGTTAGGATTAGTGATAGGGTTAGGGTTAGGGTCATTAGCGTTGGGGTTAGGGTTAGGGTTAGCGTTACGGACAAGGTTAGGGTTAGGGCCACTGTTAGTGTTAGGGTTAGGGCCATTAGGGTTAGGGTTAGGTTTAGGGGTTAGGGCCAGGTTTAGGTTTAGGGTCATTAGGGTTAGGGTTAAGGTTAAGCTTCGTGTTAGGGTTAGGGGTTAGGGTTAGGCTTAGCGTTGGCGTTAAGATTAAGGTTAGGTCATTAGGGTTAGGGTTAGCTGTTGGGGTTGGGGTTAGGGGTTTACGGGTTAGGGGTAAGATCATAGGGTTAGGGTTAGCGTTAGGGTTGGGTTTAGTGTTAGGGTTAGCGTTGGGGCTAAGGTTAGGTTTAGGGTTGGGGTTAGGGTTAGGGTTAAGGTTAGGGTTAGGCTTGGGGTTGGTGTTGGGGTTAGGTTTAGGGTGATTAGGGTTAGCGTGATTAGGGTTAGGTTCACTATGGTTAAGATTAGCGTTAGGGTTAGGGGTAGGTTAGGGTTAGTGGTTAGGGGTTAGCGTCATTAGGGTTAGGGTTACCTTTAGGGTTAGGGTTAGGCTTACGTTTAGGGTCATTAGGGTTAGGAATAGCGTTAGGGTTAGGTTTAGGGGTTAGGTTTTGAGTTAGGGTTAGCGTTAAGGTTAATGTCAGGGTTAGGGTTAAGGTAAGGGTAAGGGTTAGGGTCATTAGGGTTAGGATTAGGGTTAGGGTTAGGTTTAGGGTTAGTGTTTAGGTTTAGGGTTAGGGTCATTAGGGTTAGGGTTAGGGTTTGGGGTTAGGGGTTAGAGTTAGGGTTAGGGTTAGTGTGCCATTGGGGTTAGGTTTAGGGTTAGGGTCATTAGGGTTACGGTTAACGTTAAGTTTAGTGTTAGGGTTAGGGGTTAGGGTTAGGGTTAATATTAAGGTTAGGTCATTAAAGTTAGGGTTAGGTTTAGGGTTAGGGTTACTGTTAGGTTAGGTTCATTAGGGTTAATGGTCGTTATGGGTAGGGTTAGGGTTAGGGTTACGGTTCGGGTTAGGGTTAGTGATAGGGTTAGGGTTAGGGTCATTAGGGTTGGGGTTGGGGTTAGGGTTAGGGTCATTAGGGTTAGGATTATTTTTAGGGTTAGGGCTAGCGTTAAGTTTAGGGTTACGGTCATTACGGTTAGGGTTAGGGTTAATGGTAGGGTTAGCGTTAGGGGTTCGTTTTCGGGTTAGGGTTAGGTACCATTAGGGTTATGGTTAGCTTAGGGTTAGGGTCAGGGTCAGGGTTAGGGCCTGGGTCAGTTTTAGGGTCAGGGTTAGTGTTAGGCGTTAGGGTTAGTTTTAGGGTTAGAATTAGGGTTTAGGGTTAGGGTTAGATTTACGCTTTACAGTTAGGGTTAGGGGTAGGGTAAGGGTTAGGTTTATGGTTAGGGTTAGCGAGCGGCCATTAGGTTTAGGGTTAGGGTTATTAGGGTTAGGGTTAGGGTCCGGATCAGGGTCAGGGTCAGGGTCAGGGTTAGGGTTAGGTTTAGGGTCAGGGATGGGCTTAGAATTAGGGTTTAGGGTTAGGTTTAGGGTTAGAGTTAGGGTTTACGGTTAGGGTTAGGGTTAGGGTCAGGGATAGGGTCAGGGTTAGGGTCAGGGTTAGTGTTAGATTTAGGGTTTAGGGTTAGGTTTAGGGTTAGAGTTAGGGTTTATGGTTAGGGTTAGGATTAGGGTCAGGGTTCATTTTGGGGTTAGGTTTAGGGTTAGGGTTAGCGTTAGGGTTAGGGTTAGGGTTAGCGTCGGGGTTAGGGTTAGGGTGTAGGGTTAGGGGCTAGGGGTTAGGGTTTAGGATTAGGGTTAGGGGTTAGGCGTTAGGGTTAGGGGTTAGGTTTCGGGTTAGGATTAGGGTTTGGGCTTAGGGTTAGGTTTAGGGACTGTTAGGGTTAGGGTTTGGGTTAGGTTTAAGGTTAAAGTCAGGTTTAGGGTTAGGGTTTAGGCTTCGTGTTTAGGGTTAGGTTTTGGTATTAGGGGTTACGGTTGGGTTTGGGGTTAGGCTTAGGGTTAGGGTTAGGGTTAGGATCATTAGGGTTAGGGGGCCATGAGGTTTAGGGTTAGGGTTACGGTTAGGCTTAGGTTTAGGGTCATTAGAGTTAGGGTCATTAGGGTTAGGGTTATTATTAGGGTTAGGTTTAGGGTTAGGTTCATTAGGTTTAGGATTTGGTTTAGGGTTAGGTTTAGGGTTTGGTTAGGGTTAGATTTAGTGTTTAGTTTTAGGGTTACGGTTTAGGTTTATGATCGTTAGGATTAGGATTTAGAGTTAGGGTTAGGGTTAGGGTGCCATTAGCATTAGGGTTAGGTTTAGGGGTTTGGGCTAGGCGTTAATGTTATGGGTTACGGTTAGTGTTTAGGGTTAGGGTCTTTAGGGTTAGGGTGATTAGGGTTAGGGTTAGGGTCATTAGCGTTGGGGTTATGTTTTGGGCTTAGGGTCATTAGTGTTAGGGTTAGTGTGTGGTTCAGGGTTTGGTTTTAGCGTTAGGGTCGGGGTTAGGGTGATTAGGGTTAGGGTGATTAGCTTTGGGGTTAGTTTTTGGGGTTAGGGTCATTAGGGTTAGGGTTAGGGTTTAGGGTTCAGGGTTAGGTTCATTAGGGTTAGGATTATGGGTTAGGGTTAGGTTTAGGGGTTAGCATTATGGTCATTAGGGTTAAGGTTACCTTTAGGGTTACGGTTAGGTTTAGAGTTAGGGTCATTTGGGTTAGGGTTAGTGTTAGCATTAGAATTAGGGTTGGGGTTAGGGTTAGGGTTTCGGGTTACGGTCATTCGGGTTAGGGCTAAGGTTAAGGTTAGTGTTAGGGTTAGGGGTTAGTGTTAGGGTTCGGGTTAAGATTAAGGTCAGGTCATTAGTGTTAGGGTCATTAGGGTTAGGGTTAGGGTTAGGATTAGGGTTAGGGTCATCAGGCTTAGGGTCATTAGTGTTAGGGTCATTAGGGTTAGGGTTAGGGTTAGGATTAGGGTTAGGGTCATTAGGGTTAGCGGTTAGGTTTAGATTTAGGGTAAGGGTGTGGTTTAGGGTTTTGGGTTTGGGTTAGGATTTAGGGTTTTGGGTTAGGTTTTAGGGTTAGGGTTAGGGTGTAGGGTGAGGGGTTAGGGTTATGGTTTGGGTTAGGGTTAGGCTCATTAGGGTTCCGGTTAGTGTTAAGGTTAGGGTTGGGGTTAGAGTTAGTGTTAGGGACCATTATGTTTAGGGTTAGGGTTAGGGCCATTAGGGTTAGGGCCATTAGGGTTATGGTTAGGGTTATGGGTTACGGTTGGGGTTAGGGGTAGGGTTAGAGTTAGGGTTAGGGTTTTAGGGTTTTGGGTTAAGGTTAGGGGTTAGGGTTAGGTTCATTAGGGTTAGGATCAGGGTCATTAGCATTGGTGTTGGGTTTCGGGCTTAGGGTCATTAGGGTTAGGGTTAGGGTGTGGTTCACTGTTTGGTGTTAGCATTAGGGTTAGGCTTAGGGTGATTAGGGTTAGGGTGATTAGGGTTAGGGTTAGGGTCATTAGCGTTGGGGTTAGTTTTCGGGGTTAGGGTTAGGGTTTAGGGTTTAGGGTTAGGTTTAGGATTTAGGATTAGGGTCATTAGGGTTAGGGTTAGGGTTCGGGTTAGGGTTAGGCTTAGCGTTAGTGTCATTTGGCTTAGGGTTAGCGTTAGGGTTAGGGGTTAGGATTAGGGTCAGGGTTGGAATTAGGGTTTAGGGTTAGGGTTAGGGTTGGGTTAGGGTTACGGGTCAGGGATAGGATTTAGGGTTAGGGTCATTAGGGTTAGGGTTAGGTTAGCGTTAGGTTTGGGTTAGGGTCATTAGGGTTCGAGTTAGGGTTAGGTTTAGGTTAGGGTCATTAGGTTTAGGGTCATTAGGGGTAGGGTTAGGGTTAGTTTTAGGGTTGGGTTAGGGTTATGGTTGGGGTTAGGGTTAGGGTGTGGTTCGGGGTTTGGGGTTAGGGTTACGGTTAGGGTTTAGGGTTAGTGTTAGGGTTAGGGTTTAGGTTTAGGCTTAGAGTGAGGGGTTAGGGTTATGGTTTAGGGTTAGGGTTAGGGTCCATAGGGTTAGGGTTAACGTTAGGGTTAGCGTTAGGGGTTAGGGTTAGGGTTTAGGTTTAGGCTTAGAGTGAGGGGTTAGGGTTATGGGTTAGGGTTAGGGTCCATAGGGTTAGGGTTAACGTTAGGGTTAGCGTTAGGGGTTAGGGTTAGGGTTTAGGCTTAGAGTGAGGGGTTAGGGTTATGGGTTAGGGTTAGGGTCCATAGGGTTAGGGTTAACGTTAAGGTTAGGGGTTAGGGTTAGGGACCATTAGGGTTAGGGTTAGGGGTTAGGGTTAGGGGTTAGGGTTACGGTTTGGTTCAGGGTTTGGGGTTTAGGCTTGGCGTTAGGGTTAGCTGTTAGGGTTAGGATCATTAGGTTTATGGTTACGGGTTAGGGTTAGGTTTAGGGATTAGGGTTAGGTTAGCGTTAGGGTTACGGTTAGGATTAGGGTGTGGTTCTGGGTTTGGGGTTAGGGTTGACGTTAGGGTTAGGGGTTATGGTTAGGATCATTAGGTTTAGGGTTACAGGTTATATTTCTGGTTAGGGTTTTGCTCATTAGGGTTAGGGTCAGGTTCAGGGTCAGTGTTAGGGTTAGGGTCAGGTTTAGAGTTCAGGTTGCGGTTGGGGGTGTGGAGGCGTTGGTCGCAGGCTATGGCAGTGATGATGAGGCCGTTGCCCTGGAGGGCAGCCAGGTAGATGGCCAGGAAGAGCCAGAAGTTCAAGAGCTTCAGCTCCCGTGTATCTGCGAATGCCAGGAGGAGGAACTCCGTGATGGAGCTGCTGTTGGACATTGTCTTCCACTGGAAATGGAGCCTGGTCAAGTAGGAAAAATGCATGAATACATCAGGACAGATTTATTTAAGCAAAATCTATTCAATTACTCATAGAAACATCCAAGCTTTCCTCTCCCCTTTCCAGAAGAGATTTACAAGTCTCTTCCATGACGTGGTTGGTCTTGGCTGAGGATGAAACCGGGAGCAGGGAGCTCTGCAGGATTCAGTCCTGCACTATGGCAATTGGTTAGTAGGAACATGGAGTGAACTCAGATCAAATCTACTTTTGATATCAAAGAGCTTCTCAGCATTGTCACTGCCAGTTCTCCCAACTGGGGAACACAGTTGTGGGAATTTCTTGGTATTGCTTTTGTTCTGGTCACCCCACCACAGCTGAGGAGTGTTGGAGTCCTTGCCATTCCTGCTGCACTCCAGGTGAAATCCTGTGGGTGCTGAGAGGCAAAGGAACTCTCCCTTAGTGTGGAATGAGGCCAGACCCTGGTCTCAGCTCCACTGTGCTACCACATTTTGAGCTGGAGGACAATCCCACTCAGGTGTTCCCACCAACAGAGACTGTGCATGGATCAGAGTAGAAAAATTCAGTTTACAAGTGCAGATCTTCCAATCCCTCACCTCTTCTCATCATAACCAAGCACTCCACCTGGAGTACTGTGTCCAGTTCTGGAGCCCCCAACACAAGAAGGACATGGACCAGTTGGGGAAGGTCCAGAGGAGGGCCACGAAGATGATAAAAGGGCTGGAGCACCTCTCTTATGAGGACAGACTGAGAGAGTTGGGGCTGTTCAGCCTGGAGAAGAGGAGGCTCCGGGGAGACCTGATAGCGGTCTTCCAGTACCTCAAGGGGGCTTACAAGAAAGATGGGGATAGGCTGTTTAGTAGGTCCTGTTGTGATAGGACGAGGGATAATGGTTTTAAAATAGAGGGAGGTAGATTTAGATTGGATATTAGGAAAACATTTTTTACACTGAGGGTTGTAGAACACTGGAGCAGGTTGCCCAGAGAGGTGGTGGAAGCCCCATCCCTGGAAACATTCAAGGCCAGGTTGGATGAGGCTCTGAGGAACCTGATCTGGTTGAAGATGTCCCTGCTCCTTGCAAGGGGGTTGGACTAGATGACCTTTGAAGGTCCCTTCCAACTCTAACCATTCTATGATTCTATGATTCTATGATCTCAGCTCTCCCCTCCCAGCCAGGGGCACAGAGGGCTTATTACAGCTGCTCGCATACAGCTGCCTGACAGCATTTTCTTGGCTTTAGCCATGGAAAGATTTCCACGTTGGGCACTTGGGAAAACAGAGATGCCATAGGAGAGTCATTGCTGAGCAGCTTAGACCCAAACAGGACCCCCCAGGGAAAGAGTCATATATCTTAAAGTTGGGGTATCCTGAAGGGAGGGTCAGATCTTTTCCAGCCCCACACATTACGCTGCTGAGAGCCCTAAAGGTGAAGAGAGGGGTTTGCTTCTTTTCCTCCATGGAAAAATCCGCATGACAGGACCCATAATGCTGGTGTCTCAGCTGGACCTGAACCATCACCCCCCTCTTCTGATCTGGCTTCTGGGAAGGCAATTGATGGCCAAGTGCTTGTGTCAGTGAGGAGGGAACGCTGTGCTCCATGGAAAAGGAGACCAGGGAATGGCTCCCATGAAGGTGTCTGCACTGCACTGCAGGGGATGGCAGGAAGGTGCCCAAATCCCCCCTCCCACCATCTTTCTGGCATCAGCTCCCTCTCCCTCTCTGACAATGTCTCTGCCGCCTGCAGCTGTCTCTGCTGGGAACCGCTTCTCTGTGCCCAGGTCTCTTCCCGGTCAGTGCCCACAGAACCAGAGCCCCATCCCACTCCCTGTGTGCTCAGCTCTGCCCTGCAAACACCTCCTGGCAGCAGGGAACTGTTCCAGGGGCAGCTCTGTCCGTGCAAGGGCTAAGGAGCAGCTCAGAGAAGTCCTAAAGAGAATGGGCATCTCTGTGTCTCCTCAAGAGTGGAACAATAAATTCCCATCTCCCACTTCCCTCCCAGCCAACCAAGAGGACTGATCCCAAAGCACAGACTCCTTCCCTTTCAGGTAATCACCACTTTGACCATTCTCTTAAAAAGTCACCTTGGTAATGTCCTGGGGGTGGCATGGAGCTAGGAGCAGCCTATGGAGCACACTTTCAGCAGCAGAAGGACCCTGTCCTGTCAAGGGCCTCTCCTTCCACCCACAGCTTCTCCTCACAGCCCTGGCAGCTGATTCCCCGTCCCGTCACACAGCCCCCCAACGGTAATGGGACCCAGCTTGGAAGGAGAGCACTGGGCACCCCTGGCTGCACACCTGGCTTTGCACCCTTGCACTCACCCCCCACACAAGGGAGACATCATTCCCTGTCCTACTGATGGTGCAGCAGGGAAGCCCTGCTCAAGAGCTCGTCCTTCTCCCCTACACCAGGGAAACTGAGAATCGTCCTGGCAGTTCCTACAGGCTGTGGGATGAACCAGCTCGAGGAGATCCCTCCAGGAACATCAGCTTCAATGCCCTGCACACAGAGACTTACCGTAAAGAGGGCTGTGAAGATTTCTCCATCACCAAGCTCCTGGCATCCTGCCACCCCAGGCTGCCTTTCACCTCTCTCTGCCTCGCTCCTCTCCCCTCAGCTCCTGCAGGCAGAGCCCTCAGCCCTGCTGCACTTGGCAGAGGAGCTGCTCCTGGGCAGAGCTGTCTCTCTGCAGCGCTGCCCTGTTACCAGCAGGTCCCTCCATGCCAGGAGCCCGGCCCAGCTCAGCAGCAGAGGCCCAGCCCAAGGCAGCACTTTCTCTGTCCCCTCTGGGCTCCCTCCAGCTGTCCCTGGGGCTCCAGGGCTGACAGCTCCTGACAGGCAGAAGGGTCATCCCTGGGGAACAGCATTTGCAACAGACTGAAGTAATCCCTGACTGCCCCTCTCTGAACACTGAACCTGCTGGGAAACAGGCTGAAGTCATCACGGATGTTCCCTCCCTCAGCTGGGGAGAGACACTTCCTTCCAGCAGTGTCATTGCTCCTCTCCAGAGAAGAGTTGGCCGTGAGAATCACCTTTCCTTGTCCCTCAGTTAGGCAGGGTGCCCAGACAGTGACAAGGAGGGATCTCCTTTACCCCTGCTGAGGGAAAGGACTCAGCAGAGTCAATCAAGGCCTCTCACCCTGGGTTTGCAGTCCTAGGGCTGAAACAGGACCCATCTCCCTCCCATGCACACCCCAGACCCAGAGGAGGTGGGATGCCTCTTGCCCCCATTCAGCTGTGCACAAATAGCTGCACCTGCACGTGAGCTGTTTTTCCCAGCTCCCTTTGTAATTCCTGGTGACTGAGGGTGTTGTTCAGGTGTGAACACCTGGTGACATTTGAAGTGACACCAGAGTTTGTCCAAGAGCTGTGCAGGCAGCTGCAAGCTCCAATTGAAGCAGTGCTGATGGAGAGGACAGTATCTTGGGGCATCATTTTGGAGCCTGGAGGGAAATTTGCTTGGTAGATGGAAATGACAACAGTTAGGGCAACTAAAACCTCCCCTTTTGCATTATGTCTGAAGTAGCCTACAGAGGCAGTCAGGTGACCACATGGAACAAAGTCTCCCTCAGCTCTGTGTCCTAGATCTCCACTGCCTGTAGTGGCAGTTTTCTCGTGGACATCCCCACATTGCCTGACCTGATGCAGGGCAGCTGCTCAACCACAGGCCTGTAGTGCTACAGGAGATGCCAGCACGCTGCAGCACAACTGCATGGGGCTGGCAGGGACAGCACAGCCCTGTCACAGTTCAGGCTCAATCAGGGCCAGACTACGCAGTCTCTCTCACTCCCCCCATCCTCTGAGAGAATATGGAGAGGTAATATAAGAAAAAAAAGCTCAAAGTTCAATATAAGGACGGGGAGAAAATCCTTAAAGTTACCGTCATGGGCAAAACAGACTCGACTTGGGGAAAACTATTCATTTATTACTAAAAACAGCAGGAGAATGAGACAGTGAACAAGATAACCTCCCTCCACCCCTCCCTCTTCCCAAGCTTAACATTACTACCTTGCCCCCCGAGAGGCATGGGGGGAACAGGGAATGGGGGTTACGGTCAGTCCATCACGTGTTGTTTTACGCCGCTGCTTCCTCCTTGGGGGAAGAACTCCTCACATTCCTCCCCTGCTCCAGCGTGGGGTCCCTCCCACGGGCTGCAGTCCTTCCTGAAACTGCTCCGGCGTGGGTCATCTCCTCCACAGGGTGCAGTCCCTCCAGAACAGCTGCCCCAGCGGGGCCTCCATGGGCCACAGCCTCCTTCAGGCCTCCACCTGCTCCAGCGTGGGGTCCTCCATGGGCTGCAGGTGGATCTCTGCCCCTCCGTGGACCTCCATGGGCTGCAGGGGGACAACCTGCTCCACCACGGTCATCACCACGGGCTGCAGGGGAATCTTGGCCAGGAGCCGCATTATTCCTCCCTCTCCTTCTTCACTCACCTTGGCATCTGCAGCCGTTCCTCTCACAAGAAATTCTTCACAACAGGCAGGCAGGCGCCTCTCAGGTTCTCTTGACAGCTCATCTCCTCTCCACTCCTTGCAGCCAGGCCGGGCCGAGTTGGGCCCAGTCACTGCCTGGCAGGAGGCCAGAGGGTGAGGGGTGCAAGGCCCACAAGGCTCGCACCTCCCCCTCTCTGCCCTGCTTCAGCTTCTTCACATCTACACGCCTCCTTCTTTTTTTGGGGATTTTTTCCCCTTCTTAAATACGTTATGGCAGAGGCGTTATCAGGGAACATTCTGCTACCAATTGGCTCGGAGCTGGCCAGAAGCAGGTCCACCCTAGGGCCATCTGAGTCCACTGAGCAGTTTCCTACAGAAGCTACTGAGAGAAGGGGTTAAAAGAAAACTCCTAAGTAGGTATAGCATTAATCAATTGCAGCTGCGCATACTAAGACAGATGGTGCTCTATGCTTTACTAACCAGCCATTGTGTAGACTATCTAAAGCGAGAAGTCTTGTATCCCTCCCAAGGACAGTTCTTGATAAGAGCGGAGGGGCCTTCTGTATGAACCAGCTAGAACCGACCCTGCGGTTTGGACAAGAACCAAAGCATAACCGAGTCTGTGCGAAAACAAAGGGTTACTAGCGGTGACGAAGAGGAGCAGCTCATCTTCATCCCCATGACCCCCGACGACCACCACCAGGAGGAACTGCGCAAGCGCAGGTGGGGGGAGTTTATGAAAATGGCCCCTTGGGACTAATTTTAATAGGAAGCAAGGATAGATCATGCATATGTACAGGTGAATTACGGAACTTCATGTATATGTAACACCTGGTTGCATAAATTCAAAGTGAGTTGCCGCGTCAGGCGCGCATGGTTTTGGCAGGACTACCCCCCGTGCTGCCCGGCGCTGAATAAACATACCTACTTTACAATCTCACAGATTGTGGAGTCCGTTTTCCACACATCATTAACACCTGTATAATGGCTGGAGATATGCTCTTAGCCAATTAACACCTGTATAATGGCTGGAGATACGCTCTTAGCCAGTCAGCACCTGTTGCGAACGGTGTGAGTAACCAAGGGAATGTAGATTGTGAGCTCCTAAGGGGTAGACAGGCACGGTGGGGGACCAGGAGAGGTTATAAATACTGTAACTGTGAACTAAGGGGTGCGTGTCTTGGTGGAGCGGAGACTCCCGGCGCACCCAGCGCTGTTTGCTTGCCTCTATTCAATAAATTGGAAACTGTAATTGGAATCCTGTTTGGGACTAAATCATTTATCACATCCCCAGCCAACCCAGAGCTTTAGGATGTCTGCTGGCATCGTGTGCAGAGCCACTGCCTTCCGTCCCTCTCTGGCTGACGGAGGGACATGGAATTCCCAGTGCACACCAGCACTCAGAGCTCCGTGCAGCTCCTGCTGATGCCAGCCCAGTCAGATCGTGGAGTTAAACGAGCTGGTCGGCCAGCCAACCCTTCTTTCCCCAGCCGAGGATCATTTCCGCCCCGAGGCACTGCCGCCGCCAGCGAGATGCCCGCAGGCGCAGCGCTGTCTGGAAAAGCCGCGTTGCTGCCGTGGCTGCTGCGGGCACCCTCTCTGCCCCCGGCGCAGTCAGAACCCCAGCCACAGCCCGTGGGCCTGGCTGCTGCGCAGGGCTCTGCCGGGAGCCCCGGTGCCGAGAGCTCCCTGCTCCCCGACCCCGACCCCAGCGCAAGGACCCTCACTCGCGTGCGGGGGGGGGGCCAGGCTGGGGAGGGCTCGGGGGTCCCGGGGAGGGGGCGCGGCCTAGGGCACAGCTCTGGCAGCTGGGGAGGCGGGGGGGAGGGAGAGTTCCTGTTTGACGGGCAGGTGGATGGACCAATCGCCTGGGAGAGGCTGGCAAGAGGGCAGGGAGGGTGACGGATTTGCACCAATGGTGAGTGAGGAGGCAGAGCTAGTTACTTGGCAACGGCCGTTCCCCAACGTCCAGTGGGGAGTAAGTGGACCCAGGAGAGCCAATCTCACTTGAGGAGGCTGGGGCAAGGCGTGTGATTGATATGTTACCAACCAATCAGACTGTGAGGCCCGCAGGAAAGGCAGCAAGACCAGGAAAGTTGGGCCACCTGCAGGGGCGGGGCGTGCCGGCTGCACCAATCACGCCTTGCGCGAGAGCAGCACACGGACGATTGATAAGCTGCCTGACCCATCACTTGATGGATGGGGCAAGGGGCAAAGCCCACGCAGCCAATCAGAGGACGCAGCACCTCAGGTGAAGGGCGGGCACTGCAGCCCAGCAGCCTGACCCCCCCGGGGGCCAATCAGAGGCAGCATCCCCGCAGGGAAGGGCAGGCCCAAACCAGGGCAGAGTGACAGCCCAGGGCACTGTGACAGCCCAGGGCACCAATCTGAGGCAGATGAGGGCAGAGTGACAGCCCAGGGCACCAATCAGAGCCGGCACCCCCGCAGGTGCAGGCCCTGGGCTGTGGCCGCCCGCTCCCCGAGGCGGCTGCGTGCCCCAGGCTGGCGCTGCCTCCTCAGATCTCCGCAGCCAGGGCGGCTCTGGGCGGAGCCTGGGCTGTGGCGGCGGCGCCAGGCCCGTCTGTGGGTGCTTGCTGCGCTGTGCCCGGCCCGGGGAGGGCTGCGTGTGTTGGGGGGGGCCGCCCGCTCTGGCCAGGGGGGCGCAGCTCGGGCTGCTGATGGCTCAGGCCCACGTTTGGGCACGCGCCAGGGGCTCTCTACTCGCCCGCAGCGTGTGTGAGGATCTGCTCTTGGGAGACTGTGAAAAGATCGTGGAGATGGTTGTTTGAACCAGAAAGACCCATCCGTGGGTTTGTGATGTTTTTAGCTCCGTCCCAGCCGAAAATGACGTGCGGAAAGCAGACTCCACAATCTGTAAGATTGTAAAGTAGGTATGTTTATTCGGCGCTGGGCAGCACGGGGGGTAGTCCCGCCAAAATCGTGCACGCCTGGCGTGGCAATTCACTTTGAATTTTATACAACCAAGTGTTACATATACATGAAGTTAAAAAAACACGCCTATACATATGCATGAGCTATCCCCGCTCCATATTAAAATTAGTTCCAAAAGGTCATTTAGGTATTAAAATTAGTTCCAAGAGGTCATTTAGGTATTACAATTAGTTCCAAGAGGTCATTTGGCCAGTTTTAGCTGGCTCCTGAAGGAGGCCCCTTGGTTCTTATCAGGACTGTCCTTGTGCGGGAGGTGCAGGACTTCTCACTTCAGATAAAGAGTTCAGGGCACAAAGCAAGGCCCCTCGGTTGGGGAATGCAAAACTTCCTCCCCCTCGGGTAGTTTTTACAATAGCTAGTTAGCAAAGCATAAAGCGCCATTTGTATTAGCATGCACAGCAATAATCAATAAATGCCATATCTATTAAAGTTTCCTTAGCCCCTCTTCTCATTCCTCCCTTTTCTAGAGAATTAGTAAATTCTTTTACTATACCTAATTCTGGCACAATGTTTATTTATTTAGCACTTTCTCAAAGTATTGGTTAGACTCAAGCCTCTGTCGTAATTGGTTTTTCTTCCAATTACTATAGGAATTTCCCGTGCTCTGGAAACACCAGAAGCCACACCGAACTGTTATAAAAAGGATTATGAACAAAGCTATAATTATAATTGTTACAAAAAATAGTTGTTTCAGCCATGTTAAATTTGGTAGCCAAGAGGTTAACTTTTCCCATAAGTCAAACCCCCAGGAAATGTTGTCCCTGGTTATTTCATGAAAACTTTTAGTTTGTTCCCAGATTTTAGATAAGTCTTTCTCTATCCTTTTCTCCTGGTTTACATATGTACAACAATGTTCACCTATAGCAGTACATAATCCCCCTTGCTGGGCAAACAACATATCCAAACCCAGCCTATTCTGGAGGACCATTTTTTTCAGGGAAGAAGTCTCCTCTTGGAGGGCTTGAATCGCATCCCCTGTTGCAGTACCGAGACTTTCCATAGTAGCAGAAATATTTACTAAAGCCTTTTCCAACTCACTCACTCCCAACCCTGGAATAAGCCATCATATAAAACTATGAAAGCCAGTGGGCTTGTCTATCAGGGGGTTGTTACCACGCCTCTGCCGAAAAAGTCTCATGTGTGTGTGTAAGAATTTTGGTGTGTTAAGGTAGATCAGGTTCCGTGTAACAGTAATGTTAGGTATTATGATCCCTATAGTACATCGGCCAGCCCAATTATATGGTAAGATTTTATATCCTGTATGTTCACAAATCCAGTACCAACCACGTGGGGCAGGGAATCCCATCAGTTTGATTTTTTTTATTCATGTGGACTTGGTCTTTTGTCCATAAGTATTTAGCTCCTGCCCACGGAAGATAGTTGGTACAATTGGGGTACTGTCCTACGAATGTCTTCCCCTTACACCTTGGATCAGCGCTATTTTCCCCCGCAAGTGGTGCGGCAGTTTTTAAATTGCACTCTTGAATGCACGGTACACCTTGGGTTTCGTCCCATAAATTTAAGTTTATCTGCCAATTAAGATCTTCCCGTTTTATCTCTGCATACGCCTCGGGAGACATGCCTAGGAAAGCCTTGAGACCTTTTGGGAAGACCATGGCCGTTACAGGGTGTCCACTCCCCATGTTTTTCGGCAGATGCGAGCATAACCAACAGTCAGACCAATTCATGACTTCAGCAACTTTTTCATGGAGCTGCAGAAATGTGTTACTTTCCCATGCCCCGACTTTACTTGTCAGGATAACGACTAGCGTCGTGATAATATAAGTTTTTGAGGCTGTACTTGTGTGACCCTCCATGTAGACTTAGGTGCTCTTTTTACCCTGGTGTGGTGTATCCAGGCACTCTGTTCTCTGATCTTGATTGCTGTGAAGGAGGTGAGGAGTACCTGATACGGTCCTTCCCACTGTGGTTCCAGGGTTTTTTCTGCAAGAGACTTTACATATACATAATCTCCAGGTTGTATATCATGTACAGGTTCATCTAGACCTCTTCCCCGGGTCCCAATTACATGCTTTCTTATTTTATTGAGCTGTTTGCTCAATGCCACCATGTAGGAAGTCATAATTTCATCCCCAATTTGCATAGATATCCCTTTTTGTATTCCATAGGGTCATCCATACAAAATTTCAAAGGGGCTCAGTCCTTCCCTCGCCCTTGGTCTTGTTCGTATACGCAAAAGGGCTAAAGGGAGAGACTGAGGCCATGTCAGGTTTGCTTCTTGTCCCAATTTCACAATTTGCTGTTTGATTAAGTGGTTCATTTTCTCCACTTGGCCACTTGACTGAGGGCGGTATGGGATATGAAGTTGCCAATCTATACCTAAATGGTGGCTGATTTGTTGTACTATTTTTGAGACAAAGTGTGGTCCTCTGTCTGAGGATATGGTTGCCGGAACCCCAAAACGTGGTATTATCTCTTGTACCAATACTTTAGTTACCTCCCGAGCCTTGGCTGTCCTAGTTGGGAATGCTTCTGGCCAACCTGAAAAGGTGTCAGTTAATACCAGTAAATATTGGTACCCCCCTTTTCTTGGAAGTTCTGTAAAATCAACCTGCCATTGTTGTCCAGGCCCATTGCCCTTCCCAATCTGGCCCATTGGGAATATTTTTTTGATTAGTCTGGAGGCAAAGGTCACACTGTTGAGTCACCTGTCTCACTGTGGTATATAAGTTTCTAGCCACGATTTCTCTTATCAAATGTTTATACAGAGACTCTGTTCCCCAATGCCTTTTTCTATGTTCCTCCCGTATCAAGTGCCACAGTAAACAAGAGGGAATAATTAGTCTTCCCTGTGGGGTATAAGCCCACCCCTCTTCATTATATGACCCTTCTAAGTCTGTATTCGCCACTACTGGGTAGAGGTCTTCAGTTATCTTATTCACCGCCCGTAAGTCTTGGACCACCCTATATGACCCATCAGGTTTCCGAACAGGTAATATAGGGGTATTGAATTCAGACTCACACTCCTTTAATAGTCCTAATTGTCTTCTTTCTTTAAGGGATATTGTTTAATTCTTACCGGTTGTTGGTCTTTCTTAACTTTAATTTTGACCGGTGGAGCATTTTTCGCTCTTCCCGGTACGTCGATAGCCCATACCCCCGGGTACACTTGATTTAGGATTTCCTCGTTAATTTTTCCCTCTGAGAGAAGACTGGTTAAGGTTAGACTCAATATTTGAACATATTGTTGATCTTTTACCTCCAGAGTAATTTCTCCTTTTTCAAATGTGATTTTTGCTCCCAATTGTTCCAACAAATCTCTTCCCAAAAGTGCTTTTGGGGAGTTGGGCATATATAAAAACTTGTGGATGCCCCGTTGTTTTCCCAATTTGTATTTTAGAGGCTTACAAAAATATGCCTTTTCACTTTGGCCAGTCGCCCCTTTTACCATAACATAATCATTCCCTAGGGGCATCAAGGCTTGATTCAAAACAGAGTATGTTGCCCCTGTATCTATTAAGAATTCTACTTTTTCTTGTTTTTCCCCTAGCTTAATTATAACCAGTGGATCCGCTGGGGTAGATTCCCCAGGTTCCCGTCAGTCTTTCCCTACGTGGGCTATTGTTCTTCCTGTGTGAGCCCTTTGGCCCCCTTTCTTATTCTTTGGGCATTCCCTCTTCCAGTGACCAAAATTCTTACAGAAAGCACACTGATTTTTACCCACACGAGGCAGGTTCCCTTTAATCCCTTTTTCCCTTTCCTCCCGCATGACAGCTATCAGCTTCTTTTGCCCTTGCCTATATTCTTCCTCTCTGTTACTAAACACTCTTGTAGTGGTTTAGCCCGGATCACCACACAGTTTTCTTATTCACCCTGCCCCTACCTAGTGGGACGGGGAGAGAAATTGGGAAGAAAGGAAAACTCGTGGGTTGAGATAAAAACAGTTTACTAAAAATACTAAAAACTACAAAGCTAACAGGATATAAGGATATTAATATATACAAAATATACAAAATGAACAATGTACAATTTCTCACCACCCGATGTCCGAATGACCGACGCAGCCCGTCCTGAGCAGTGATCACAGGAACAACACCGAGCAGCAAGCAAAAAAGGGGGGAGAGCAAGCTAGCAAGGTAGAGGGAACGATGCCAGCAAGCAAGAGAGAAGAAAAGGATGCCAAGGGTGCCCGAACGGATACCCGACAAGAAAAGGAATAACTGAAAATGATGCCCCCTCCCATGGGCAACCCCCACTTATATACTGAGCATGACGTTTATGGCATGGAATACTCTCTTTGGCCAGTTTGGATCAATTATTCTGTCTGTCTTTCGCCCAGCTTCTCGCATCTGCACGTTAACGCGACCTTAACGAGACTTGGAAAGCCAGACAGTGTCCTTGGTCTCATTAACAACAACTCGTATCATCAGAATGTTTTTATCAACATTCTTCACACACAAAATCCAAAACACACCAGCTACTGAGAAGAAAATTAACTCCATCCCTGCTGAAACCAGGACATGCTTCATCCAGCAGCACTTCTAAATTCCTGCTTTCTGTGGGGCGTAACTTCTGAAGTTTGCGTCTTATATCTCCTGTGGATTGACCCAAGA
Source organism: Chlamydotis macqueenii (assembly GCF_036417535.1). Taxonomy (NCBI): domain Eukaryota; kingdom Metazoa; phylum Chordata; class Aves; order Otidiformes; family Otididae; genus Chlamydotis; species Chlamydotis macqueenii. The sequence continues at coordinate 33,009,981 of NC_141592.1, read as the reverse complement.
ATAGGGAGATTAATTGTTGTATTCCTACCTCTGAGCCAGGATCCAGCAGTGTGCTTATGGCGCATCATGTCCCTCAATCGATCCAGGAATTCAGATGGGGACTCGGAAGGGCTCTGTCTGATTGTATACAAAGCTGACCAATTTATAGTTTTGGGGATTGCCTTCTCCATTCCCTTTAAAATCCATTCCTGGTACTCCTGCAATTTTTCCATATATGCAGATCTATTAACATCCCACTTTGGATCTTGGAGGGGGAAATGTTCCTTAACGTTCCCTCCTGTAACTTTATAATGGTCTTCGGCCAAATTCCCTGCTGTTCTTAAAACTAGCTGCTTCTCTGTTTCAGTCAGATAGTCCAATAATAATTGTATATCCTTCCAATCAGGATTATGTTGCTTTATAATAAATTGGAAATGCTTAGTTACACTTACCGGGTCACTCCTATAATCTTTTGCAATCTTTTTCCACTCCCCTAGGTCAGCAGTAGAAAAGGGTACTTTAATTAACATCGTCCCACCATCCGGCCCCACCGCCTCCCGGAGAGGTGCTTGCAAAACTGTTGGAGCGGATTTCTTCCTAGTACGGGAAGATACAGGACTGTCCGGGGGAGTCGAAGCTCTGTCCGAGTCTGCATCCTGTTCCTGTGGTCGAGGGGGAGGCTTAAACAAATCAGTTAAATCTTGTTCTGGCGCCTGATGAATCTTACTTGCCTTAGTACATCTTTGTCCGATACTACATGCTGAACAACACCGCCTCAGTTTACCTCTCAGCTCCTTGTTGTTTTCTCGCTCAAGCGCGAGTACCATAGGGTCCTGTGGGGGCACCATTCCACAGTCCCTTTGCCGTTTCAGAGGGTGAAAAACATATCTGCATACGAAACCTCATCCCATTTTCTTTCTCTTCTTAAAAACAACATTAGTTGTAAATCTATTGACCCATTGAGCGGCCACTTAGCCTCACCTTCTAGCTTATACAATGGCCACCATTGATTGCAATATTTGATAAGGGTCTTTTTACTTTCTGTACTTTCAGTCCCAGCAATATCTTTCCAGTGAGCAAGTATGCAACCCAGAGGACTTTTCTTTATTATTCCTCCACTCTGACCCCCTCCCATATTTATTGATTTATTATTTATCCTTCTTTTGTACACAAACACAGCCCTTTCTTTCTTATCCCAGTCTAAATTTTACACTTAGGATGCTCGAAATTCCAGCCAAACTCTACCCACAACTTTTCACCACAACACTTACACTCTAGAACAAAATATAGGTTTACAAGAGTTACCGTGGTGTAAAGGACACTATTCAGGACCGTCAGGGTCCCACCACAAGGGAACAAAGGAATCTACAATGACAGAACACAATAAACTACTACCGCGGTTACAAACACACACTTTGGATCCAATTCAATCTTTGCACACAAACAATACAATTTACATAGACTCACAGTGTTCACACTCTCGTGAACGTCCACACACTCATAGTGGTCACACAATCATACAAGAAACTTGGGAAAGAGGAAAGTCCCCTTGCTTTCTAGCCCACCTCAGAAGAATCTGGGTGGCTAGGGGCGGCTGGACAGACCTCGCGCCACACACACAGTCACAGCTTTGCTGGGATTCCCGAGACTCACTCACGCTTTCAGAACACAGGTGTTTACACCATAAACTTTAGAAAGAGGAAAGTCCCCTTGCTTTCTAGACCACCTCAGAAGACCCTGGGTGGCTAGGGGCGGCTGGACAGACCTCGCGCCACACACAGAGTCACAGCTTTGCTGGGATTCCCGAGACTCACTCACGCTTTCACAACACAGGCGTTTACACCATAGAAGGTCCTGCACGCAACATAGAATTTTTACCATGCAACATAGATCACACACACACACACAAGAATCCTTCACGCAGACACTATGGTTCAGCAAGTCCAAATCAGTAGCCAACACAAAATGCCTTATTACAAGAACCAAAAATCGATACCAGCAAAACACAGACTAATTTGATCTATTCCCAGGATCACTAGTGGTCACTCTATCGGTCAGTGAGTCCCCAACTGGAGCCCCAAACCAACCTGGGTACCCACCCAAAGGGGACTATGCTGCACGCCAGACGTCTCTGCGCGATTTACCAGCTGCCCCGGCCACGCGTACGACTTACAGGCCCCTATCGTTAAACATACTATTTGGTCCGCGGCTTCAGGAGGTTGTTGTCTGCTCCCGTGGTGAGCGGCTGGCAGCGGAGGCTCCTCCGAGGAAAGTGCTCGGGGCGCGCCTAGGAGAGTCCGCTCCGCAGTCGATCCCGCAGCCAAGCAGAGAGCCTCCTGCCTGGCTCGCCAAACTGACGTGCGGAAAGCAGACTCCACAATCTGTAAGATTGTGAAGTAGGTATGTTTATTCGGCGCCGGGCAGCACGGGGGGTAGTCCCGCCAAAATCGTGCGTGCCTGGCGTGGCAATTTACTTTGAATTTTATACAACCAAGTGTTACATATACATGAAGTTAAAAAAACCACGCCTATACATATGCATGAGCTATCCCCGCTCCGTATTACAATTAGTTCCAAGAGGTCATTTGGCCAGTTTTAGCTGGCTCCTGAAGGAGGCCCCTTGGTTCTTATCAGGACTGTCCTTGTGCGGGAGGTGCAGGACTTCTCGCAGGAGGCTCCTTGGTTCTTATCAGGACTGTCCTTGTGCGGGAGGTGCAGGACTTCTCACTTCAGAGAAAGAGTTCAGAGCACAAAGCAAGGCCCCTCGGTTGGGGAATGCAAGACTTCCCCCCCCTCGGGTAGTTTTTACAATAGCTAGTTAGCAAAGCATAAAGCGCCATTTGTATTAGCATGCACAGCAATAATCAATAAATGCCATATCTATTAAAGTTTCCTTAGCCCCTCTTCTCAAAACCAGGACAGCGAGTGTGTCCGTGGGTTCCAGAGGGGACAGCCAGGACAGCTGCTGCTCCTTGGGCTGGATGCTGGGACAGCGGGGTTTGCTGCAGCAGGGCTGGAGCAGAAGGTACCGGCTTCTGCTGGGTTCCCCAGGGTGATCCTGACTCACCAGTGCACTTAGTGCAACAGAGCTTAGAAGCGGTTTGGCTCTGAGCACATGTCGCGGCTGAGCAGAGGTGGAGGGTCAGATCTACACATGCGGCAGGGACTGCGTTAACCCCCTCCCCTCCCGCTGCAGGAACGGCCGCAGACAGAGGTGCTGGGAAACAAACATCCAACCTGTAACGAATTAAGAAAGAAGCGGAGATCTGGGAGAGCTGGGGCTGACGTGGGTGAGTGCAGGTGACGTGTTGTGGGGGATTTGTGCTCCTCTCATTCTCTGTCCAGGTACCAGCAGCGGTCAGGGGGGCGTGGGGCACCTTTCCCCCCAGCAGCCCCCCGGGTTCTGGCTGGCTTGTTGGGCACGTTGTTGCCATCCATTGCTTTTTGCTTGCTGCTGCCCGCTTGCTGCCTGCTGCTCCTTGCCACCACACCATCCTTGTCTGGCTTCCCCTTCCACGGGGCTTCTGAGTGTTTTCCCACATGGCACAGCCCCGCCTTCGTCCTCTTCTTGGGTGAGCTTTTGTCCCACGGGGAGGTCTCTTGTGGCTTGGAGCTGCTGGCTGGCACGGGGCGCTTGGCCTTCTTGCCGCCCGCCTCTCCTGGTGTGGGTGCCAGCTGGCAGGAGATGCTGGCCGGCAGCCGTGGCAAGCGAAGTTGGGGCTTCCTCCGCAGCGCCTCCTCCAGCAGCTGGGTCAGGCAGGGCGGGTGGTGCTGGGGGGCAGCTGGGGGGCTGGGCAGGGGACTCAGCAGTGGGATGCGCAGGGGGCTTAGATGGGGACCCTCTGAAAGGTACTTCAGAGGAGCCTTCCGGGGACTGTCCCCAGCACTGTCCTCTGAAGTCTCCACGGAAGTCTCTGGAGACCTCTCTGGAGAGCTCTCCGCAGAAGTCTCTGGCCAGCTGTCCCGGGAAGTCTCCCAGGGGCTCAGTGGCAGCCAGCTGGGAAGGTCTGCCGCCAGCCCGCCCTGCTTCCCCTCAGGGTCCTGCGAGGGGGAGGCCACTGCTCCCCAGAAGGGGTCGGTATCCCCCAGCATGGCTTTCACCAGGCGGTCCTTGGGGCAGCCCCCCTCCAGCCTGGACTCCAAGAAGTCAGGGACTTAGTTGAAGGAGGTGGTGCTGGCCAGGCTGCTGGGGACATCGGGGAAGGTGGTTTTGCTGTCTGTCAGCATCGCCGCCACCACTTGCTCCTTGTTGCAGCCGCTTTCTGCGCTGCACTCCAAGAGGTGGGGGAGCTTGTTGAGAGAGGTGGTGAAGCTGGGGACACTGGGGACATCGGGGACAGTGTCCTCAGCATTCCCCAGCCCTGCTGCCCCCACTCACTCCTTGAGGCAGCTGCCCTCCACCACGTACTCAGAGAGGTCGAGGAGCTCAGCGAGGGCCTCGGCAGTCAAGCTGGCGACATTGGTGGTCAAGGTGGTGTCCTGGCTGTCCCCTCGCCGCATCTCAACAGCTTGGTCCTGGGGGCAGTTGCCATCCACCACATCCCCTGAGAAGTTGTGGTGCTCAGGAAGGAAAGCAGTGCTGGCGAGGCTGTTGGGGAAAAGCAGGACATGCGGGACAGTGCCCTGGCTGTCCCCCAGCCCTGCCAGTGCCACTTGCTCCTGTGGGCAGCTGCACTCAACCACATACTTGGAGAGGTCGGGGAGCTCCTGGAGGAAGGCAGTAAAGTCGGGGACACCAGGGACGGTGTCCTTGCTGTCCCCCAGGCCTGCCAGCACCACTCCCTCTTGATGGCAGCCGCCATCCGCCACGTACTGGGAGAGGTCAGGGAGCTCGTGGAGGAAAGCGGCCAAGCTGGGGCTGTCGGGGACACTGGGGACAGTGTCCTCAGAGTGCACAGTGTGGGGTCGGGTGAGCGAGTTGTTGCTGGTGTCGTGCGCTGGCTGCTCCAGAAAGGGCTGGGTGAGAGCGGCTGGCCCCTTCTCGGGCACGTGAGCAGGCTTGCCCAGAGCTTCCAGTGTGCTCAGCGCTGCAGGAAAAGCAAACAAAGCCGGGCCAACGGCGGGGCGATGCAAGCTTTCCTCAGCTTGGCCACCCGCCTGCAGGCTCCGTCACCCCGCAAAACTCACCCTTGGCCTTTGCTGTGGTTCTGCCAGTGGGCAGAGAGAGGACAGGCTGGCATGGGCTGGCGGCAGGGACGCTGTTCTTGGCAGTCTCCCCGTCCTCGCTGGAGGCCTGCGATGGCTTCTGGGTGCTGCTGGGCAGGTTGTGGAGCACAGGGGGGCCCTGCACCCAGTGCTGAGCCGCAGGGCGGCAGAGTGGCAGGGGGCCGGGGCAGGCAGTGACGTGCAGCGGGCGGGAGCCTATGGGGTAGAGGGGCTCCCCCTGGGCCCAGCCCCGTCAGCTGGTGGGAGACCGGCGTCCCCCTCACCACCTGCTGTCCCCAGCCACGGGCAGGGGGACAGGGAGCAGGCACGGAGGGGAGCTGCACCACAGGAGGGAGCTGCCAGCTTTTGGGGAGCTGCAGCAGCTGCCCCGCGGCCCCCAGGGGCCCTGGCATCCCGTGCCAGACTCTGGCCTGCACCACCTGGTAGGTGACGGGGTGGACCTGGGCAGGCTTACAGGACCCCGGCAGCCCTGGAACAGAGGGCAGCACACAGGCAGGGACCGGCGGCGGCACGGCCGGAACCGTGAAGCTCACACCGGACACCTTGGGTGGCATCGGCAGCTGGAGAGGGAGCTTCTCTGTGGGGGAAGCAAAGAGGGGTGATGGCGTGAGCAGGTGGAGCCGACGGGGGGTTACCTGGAGGGCAGGAGCCCCAGGAGGAGCTGGAGCCTGCTGCTGTACCTGCCATGGCGGCTGGTCAGAGTGGGGTTTGTTGGGGGCAACCAGCCTGTGTCCCCATGGCAATCACTGCGCCAGCACCTGCTTCAGCCAGCCTTGCCAGGGTTTGACTTTTCCCACCACAGCAACTTCCCAGCTCAAGGATTTCCTGTCCCGCTGATGATTTCCTGTCCCCAGTGCTCATTTCCCATCCCCCACAATGGTTTCCCATCCCAGCCATGACTTCTCAGCCCCGTCACGGTTTCCTACCCCAGTGATCTCCCATCCCCACCATTTCCCATCCCAAGCGTGATTTTTGCAGGGAGGTGAATTTCCTGCCCAAGGGGAAGGGATGGGGCCAGCACCAGTGGCCCGGCGGTGCCCACCTTTGTGTGCTGCTCCACCCTGCCCTGGCAGTGGGGATGGGGCTGGTTTTGGCACTTTTGAGGTTTTTTGATTCTCTCCCTCTCTGCCCCAGTGGGGCAATTGCTGTTCCCTGCTGTGGTGGAACTGGTGCCGGTACTGGGCGGGCATGATGGGAGCTGTCACAAAAATGCGACAGCTGGCCCGTGCCATCCAAGGAGAGAGGCTGGGGCACAAAGTGTGGCATCACAAGAGGAATTCTTGCAGTTGTGCATCTGAATGCGCGCACACACTCTGCTGTTCTGCAAAGCAACTCTAATTCTGTGGCATCGTCAGCCGATTCTTTCTTGATCCAGGCATCCCTGGAGTCGGTCTTGCTGCAGTTCCTTGTCTCTGCTGCCAGAGAAGGGCTCAGTCACTTGGGAGTTGTCCTTGTCTCTCTTCTGGTAGAGACCTGAAGCAGCTTGCCCCCAGAACAGACCTTCTTGTGCAGAGAAAGCCCTGAAAATTCAGAGCAAGTGCCTGCCGAACTCTCCTCTTGGACCCTGCGAGTGTGTGTGCTCCTTCTTGTCCTCATCTCCCGGACCTCTACCAGTTTTCCACAAAATAAGTCAGAATATAGATTTGGAGAGCTGGCTGACCCTCCTCTCTTCTTGCTGTCTGAATCCCATCCTGACCTCCTGTGGGGTTTATTTAGCAAGTTGGAAAAGCTTCATGCCCTAGCTGCAGCTCCCCGGCCACGCCTTGACCTAGGATGCGACATTTCGACCAGATTCCTGTCATGCCAGATGGAAGTGTTATGATAAAAATGATTAATCAATCTAATTTTAGAATAATACAATTTTTGAACATTAAATGTCAATATGAGGTGATTTTTGCTAACTAGGAATCTGTAGTCACCCAGGCTAGATTTTATGTGTAACCTATGAATTCTTAGAGGGAACGGGCAGTTTTAGACTGGTGTAAGAAAATACAATATTCCATTTGTTAAGAGTTAGCCTAGAATATTGTCATAGTTTAGCCTCAGCCGGGGACAGAGTACGCAGTCTGTCTCTCACTCCCCCCACCCTCCAAGAGAATGAGGAGAGACAATATCAGGAAAAAGGCTCGAGGTTTGAGATAAGGATGGGGAGAAATCCTTAAAGTTACCGTTATGGGCAAAACAGACTTGACTTGGGGAAAACTATTCATTTATTACTAAAACTAGCAGGAGAATGAGACAGAGAACAAGATAATCTCCCTCCACCCCTCCATCTTCCCAGGCTTAACATTATCTCTACTACCTCCCCTCCCTGAGCGGCACAGGGGGGAAGAGGGAATGGGGATTGCGGTCAGTTCATCACATGTTGTTTTACGCCGCTGCTTCATGGTCGGGGGAAGAACTCTTCGCATTCCTCCCCTGCTCCAGCGTGGGGTCCCTCCCACGGGCTGCAGTCCTTCCTGAAACTGCTCCGGCGTGGGTCATCTCTTCCACGGGGTGCAGTCCCTCCAAAACGGCTGTCCCAGTGGGCCCTCCATGGGCCACAGCCTCCTTCAGGCCTCCACCTGCTCCGGCATGGGGTCCTCCACGGGCTGCAGGGGGATCTCTGCTCCTCCGTGGACCTCCATGGGCTGCAGGGGGGACAACCTGCTCCACCATGGTCTTCACCACCGGCTGCAGGGGAATCTTGGCCAGGAGCTGCATTATTCCTCCCCCTCCTTCTGAACTGACCTTGGCATCTGCAGCCATTCCTCTCACAAGAAATCCTTCACAACCGGCAGGCAGACGCCTCTCAGGATCTCTTCACATGTCATTCACTTCTCATCTCCTCTCCACTTCTTGCAGCCAGGCTGGGCCGAGTTGGGCCCAGCCGGTCACCCAGTGGGAGGCCAGAGGGTGAGGGGTGCAAGGCCCACAAGGCTCGTGCCTCCCCCTCTGTGCCTCTGCCCCCGCTCAGCTGCTTCACATCTTCTTCTCTTTTCTTTTTTTTTTCATTTTTCCCCTTCTTAAATACGTTGTTGCAGAGGTGACCCAGTATTCCATCACCAATTGGCTCAGCCCTAGGCAGTGGCTGGTCCGCCCTATGTGATAAATGATTTAGTCCCAAACAGGATTCCAATTACAGTTTCCAGTTTATTGAATAGAGGCAAACAAACAGCGCTGGGTGCGCCGGGAGTTTCCGCTCCACCAAGACGCGCACCCCTTAGTTCACAGTTACAGTATTTATAACCTCTCCCGGTCCCCCACCGTGCCTGTCTCCTCAGGCACAATCATGCTCACAATCTACATTCCCTTGGTTTGCAACAGGTGGTGATTGGCTAAGAGCATATCACCAGCCATTATACAGGTGTTAATTGGCCAGAAGTACCGAAGCGGCTGGTCCCATATGTGGGGTGCCACGTGCCCATGGCCATCAGCCCCCAGCCCGCTCTCCCGCCTTTTGCTCGCTCCGCTGTCAAGTGTCCTTCGTATGACCTTGCAGTCCTGCTAAGCAGGTAAAACCCCCAATCATGTCAAACTGCTAAGACAGGAGTGAATCCTGCCAAACTTAAACAAACCCCCCAAACACATTACAACTTTTAAGCCAGAACTACGTACATATCTCCCTTCTTTCTTTAAGCCTGTGGCTATATAAGAACAATCTGATATTGCTCTATATTGACACAAATCAGGTGAACATATTTCACAGTCCCCTATCTCCTTTTTCTTTGGTATTGATTCGTGTTTTCATTTCCAATCGTGTTAGTACTTGCCGAATTTATATTAATTTTGGATCCTCTCTTGTTTCTAGTATCATCAGGGAATGGGTTTTTCCCTCCCCTGGTTCTGGATTGATAGGCACTGCAGATATCTGCATTCCTTGTATCACCAAATGTATTAGTCTAGTAAAACAAGGTATTAAACATGGAATTATTAATAATCCTCCACATATCCCCAGTACGACTGTCCAAATTTTAGCAAGACAATCACCACCCATAAAATCTCCCCATACTTCCCCTAAATTGATTCCATTCCAAGTCTGAACTGGGACATGCGCAATTTTCTTCATTTCTATTACAAGCTCAATCACAGCTTTTCCTTCATCATCAATTTCTAGACAGCAATTGCTAAGGTTAAATTTTCCACAAACATCCCCTTCTTGTGCTAGCAAATAATCCAAAGCTAAACAATTTTGATATAAGGCAGTTCTCATCTTGGTCTTCTGTTTTGCAATTAATCCAAGTGCATCTCCGGTTTTATTTACAACTATTTTGTTTGCTTCGGTCTTCGTGATCGGGATCGGTGGTGCCTGTAGGCGGCGGCGGACCTCCCCCTTACGGCCTGTTTCATAGAATCATAGAATCATAGAATCACATGGTTGGATGGGACCTATAAGATCATCTAGTCCAACCATCTTCCCACTACCATTGCTGCCACAGCTACTAAACCATATCTTGTAGCTTCTCATCAAGCCGCCTCTTGAACACTGCCATGGATGGCGACTCCACCACCTCCCTGGGCAGGCCATTCCAGTGCCTGACCACTCTTTGGGAGAAAAAGTTTTTCCTCACGTGAGGAAAAACTCCTCCTTGCATCCACAGGGAGCTATGTGGAGTCCAGGGACACCCACCCTGGGGCCAATAAGCACCCTGACACCAATATGGTGGAAATGCAAATGGCGATTTATTAGGCTGCATCACACGCTTATATATTGGCTGGCTCCGCCTTCGTGGGCGGCGCACTCCTAGGGGAGGGGTCAGCCTATCTGTCCATCACAGCATGAGATCTTCCGAGCGCCGTTCCCTACATCTCCCCCTCCCCATGATAACCCTTAAGGCACAACTTTATTCACCATGCATTCCTTAACAAATTATATACAACTTGCTGATGTCTATCATCCATTAATACACGTAAACGAACAATAACCCATCTTCCGAAAAACATACAAACAGGTAAACCGCAACATAACATTACAAACAAAATCACAAGAACTATCAGAACTGTATATAACCAATCCCAACTGAAAAACCTCATAATCCACTCCCATACCGTGTTCAAACCGCTACCCAGATCTATACGCATTATATCTGCGTTATCTGCTATGTTATCTGCGAGCTTCTTTAAATACATATTCCTCCTTCCTATCTTCTCATAGTCTGTGTTATCGAGGCAACAGAATGATAAATTTTGTATAACGGCTCCATCACAGCCTCCTTGACCCAGGAGCTCCAATGCTAAATCTATTGCTTTAGCATGTGCCTCCAATACCTTTTGAGTGTGTCCAAACCTCTTCTCCATGTCGGCAAGTATTGCCTTCGTGCAGTTAGACGTCTTCAGTGTATGACAGGTCACCTTCTTCAAAGCTAATGTGACCCTCTGCGCAGCCAGTCCTGGTGTGAACATCAAAGTGAAAAATCCCCCTGCATTGTCCCAGTCTGGGACTGTAATTTCATCATCACATGTGTCCGAAAATGCATTTTCCTCTAATTCCACATCTCTTTTCCTGCGATTTACTGAACCTCCCTCCTTTGTCACGGCCAACGTCTGCAAATTCCTTAAGGTGCATACCCCATACATTATTCCGGGCCTTACACAAAAAATGAACTGTTTCATTGCACAGAAGAACAAATGGACTCCTGAGGCACTGAGACTGTCGTGGACCATAATAGTCTAATGACAGCGTGGTGCCATTAATGGCATCCGTCAACCTTGCTATCGTAGAACTATAGGGGTCATTTGGACCTGGGAAAACTATTTCATGGTGCCCCTTTCTTTCAATCCCAGGCCCTATCCATACAGTCGCTGTACTTTTGTTCCCAGGCCTTATTGAAGCCAATACCTTTATAGGCTCAGAAAACCAACGTTCTTCCTCACTCCAATCTGTCAGAATTAATCCTAAGTAATCTATTACATTCATTCTGGGGTGAGTTATCTTGTTGCCCCATCTCCCATTATTAAATGTATTGTTCATTTCACTACCATCTAGCCGCATTATTGTGTCTATTGTTGTGTTTTGTTTATGCGTGGGCTTTTGAATTCTAAAATACCTGTTGAATCTACCCAATCGATAACCCACTGTTGCCCTCTATGCTCGCAGTTTGCTATTCCATGCCTTTCTGCCCTTGTACATGTATAATTCACAGAATCAGTTATCTTTATCACCGTTCTCGCGCTTCCTCTCCGAGCAGCCTTCCATAGTTAAGGCACTGCCGCTGTGATGGTTCCGTGCAGCGCCACAAACGCGTAACATGTTCTCACTGCATCCGTCATTGGCAAGTAAACACACACGTTCGTCAGGTTCCTGTTTGTCATCCAGTTTTTCCAGTAGCCACCCTCTATGTTTTGGTTTAGACACAGCAGTCCTAGGATGCCGAGGACGACCTATAAGAAAGAGCTCAACAGCAGATTTAGTTTCACAGTGTGTTAATTCAGTTGTTACCAGTAACCTTAAGATCTGGCTTAATGCACTTTGCTGGTATCCATAGGCTCTTCTTGATTGCTCGGTAGTTGCCTGGAATTCTCTTCCCCTTAGCCCTGTGATTTGTGCAGCTGGCGTAGTAAATTGCCCTCTTCCCACTAACCTTTCCAGGGTGGCTCCTTGGAGAGGATGTCCTGGCTGAGTGGCCACTTGTGCTAGTGCAGCACACACACTCTGCCAAGCCTCCTTCCAGAGGATGAATAGTGTGGGGTTTAAAATTGCTTTTGCAAGTTGCCTTATATCGGCAGGTGTTAAGGGACTTGCATGAGCACTATCCAGTAATATCTGGGTCTCTTCATCTCTTAGTCCTTTTTCTTTTACTGCCTTATACAATGCTTGCACAAGCCTTGCGTCTAGGGGCGTCCACTCATGCCCTCCAGTTGGGTTTGCTTTTATAGGGAAGGCAGCTGTTACTCCTGACTCTAATTTCATGCCCTTCAAGATACACTCCTTCGCTATCAGGTTCCAGGCAGTTGGTTCCTGTTTCTCCCCTAGGAGGAGTTTGCCCAGCGGGAGGTTACGTAGTAACCCTCTCTGGTGGGCCGGTCCCAGCAGCCAGCTCCAGCATTCCCTTCATGAGACTGTGTAACACTTCTGCTGCGCTCATGTCCTTATTTGGCTCAGACTCCTCCCCTCTCTCCCCTTTCTGGGCGTTTGCCTTTTTTGGTGGTGTAGGCGTGTCGGCTCGCTCTTTGGGCTGCGCCCCCTCCTGGCAGCCAGCAGGGCCCTCCCATTCCGGAACCTTCCCGACTCCCCCATCGTCGTAATCATGTCTTCCACCTTCTTCCTCGGACTCCTCCGAGTCCGAGAGGAAGGACGGTCAGGGCTGTCGCCATTTTCTGGCAGGAATCGGGGATGGGGGCGGTCCCTCTGCCTCTGAATTGCTATCCAAGGACAGCCTTTTGCCGGGCACCCAGTAGTGCACCCAAGTAGTTGTTCTTCCCTTTTTTTACATTTATGTTCTTGCCTCATTTCGCGCCATTTACAGTCCCTCCTCGCCTTTTCCTCCTCCTCTACCCTCCATCTTTCTGTGTTCCCTGCCTCCGCCAAATCCTCCCAGGGGTACTGTGGTGGGGGTTCCCTCGACTCCTTCCTTCTCAGTGAGTAGGCAACAGGCGACTTGGGTGGCCAGTCCTCCTCGCCTGCCCTACCCCGCTCCGAACTCTCCTTCTCCCCCACCCCGGCAGCCATTTTGATCTGGCAGCCTTCGTCCTCCTCAATGTCCTTTAATTTTTCTTTCAAGGTCACCTCATCTCCTACCAAGGAGGGTCCCGTCTGCACGATTTTTTCCCGATTTTCTTTTCCCAAAACACATATCCTCGCCTCCTCCCACGCTTTTCTTTCCTTGCGCACCTTTTCTAAAATTGTGATGACCTTCCCCAAGGTCTTCACCTTTTCTGACTTACCTAAAATGGCAAGCCCCACAAGCGCACCTCTGATGTTTTCCCAATTTTCCCTATCAAAAATATTAGCGGAAGTCTTTATCGCTCCCGAATGTATCAAATAATCAATACAATCTTTGGTCGAGGCCGATTTAATATAAATCCCATATACCCTCGCCAGACCCTCCAGTACCTTAATAGTCGTCTCCATGACTGCAGTCCCCCCGCCGTCTACTGCGGCCGCCCAGAGGCGTTGTCCCACTGCTTTGCAGCCGCCTCCTCCCTTCTTCAGGCTCTCAAGGTCTCCGGTCTGCCGTGAACCTGGTAGGCTAGCCCAGGCACACCTACTGCCGCGGGGTCACCTGCTTCTGTGGCCCCGTCAGTCCCACCGGTCTTGATCACGTCGACTTCGACCACCGTTGTTGTTGGTCACGTCGGACCCCTTTGTTTATCACGTCGGGGTCACCACTTGTTTGCTTTGGTCTTCGTGATCGGGATCGGTGGTGCCTGTAGGCGGCGGCGGACCTCCCCCTTACAGCCTATTTGCATCCACAAGGAGCTATGTGGAGTCCAGGGACACCCACCCTGGGGCCAATAAGCACCCTGACACCAATATGGTGGAAATGCAAATGGCGATTTATTAGGCTGCATCACATGCTTATATATTGGCTGGCTCCGCCTTCGTGGGCGGCGCACTCCTAGGGGAGGGGTCAGCCTATCTGTCCGTCACAGCGCGAGATCTTCCGAGCACCGTTCCCTACACTATTTCTATTAAGTATATATGTTGGGGTTCTGTAGCCCCAGGACCTGTCTTCTGCCCATGTAGCTGGATCATAATAGGCAATGATTCTCTCAGGAGGCCATTCGTTATCTTTCCAATGTCCATTTTGTAAGTCTCGCTTATGGTGCCTTTTCCTTAACTCATCGGCTTCAGTATACACTTGAACCCCTAGCCGCTCTCCCCTATTTATGGGTAACAGGAAAAAACTGGGTCTTATAGTTCCTAATACACAGGATCCTGTCCAATTCTTTGACAAAGATGCATAAGCTAATTTGCCACAAATCCAATAATGTCCTTCAGGAGTTGGCCAACCATTTGGTATATTTGTTCCATTGGTCCAATTCTTAAATTGATCATTTATTTCCAGGGGGTTTCCCCACTTATCCCAACTATTCCGAGTTTCATTCCATAGGTAACCTCCTTCACACTCCAGGTTACCTACTTGACTCCCATCGTCCCTTAAATTTTGCCAACAACTTTTTCCAATTATACTTGTTTGGAGTACCCATCGTTGTTTCCTATTACGTTTTCCCATTGTTTTCCATATTTGGGGTTCACTTACGTTGCTTTCCATAGCCTCCCATGGCCATTGTTCACCTTGATTTGTTCCACCACAAACATAACAGTTAGTTACACTTAACGATTTAGCTATGTTTTCTGCAAGATTTACAAATAGATTTTTAGCAACTATGGGAATTTCATATTTCACTCGTGTTTCTATCTCATGATAAAAAGAGTTAAACAATAACCGGTGTTGTATTGGTTCTCTACACCTTTCTTTAATTTGTAAATTCAAACCAATGCCTGGGTCTTCTCCTGTCCCATAGATTTTAAGCCCAAGGTAAGCTATTTGTTTCTGCTTCCATTTTTCTGGGTTTTTAATAGTTATGTCAACAGAATTACAGTTACGGGTGGTACACTCTTGATTTACAGGCCCTGCGGTTGTAGAGGCTTGTATTTCCTTACAATGGCTTTCATATCCCCAATTTTGGGTTGCCCAACACACACACCCCCACCCTCTCCTGCCACATAAGTGGGCCGATTGATATCTCGCTGTTATAGAACGTTGATAGCTTGCATCAATATAGCAATGTCCGGCTCCTGGACATAAATATTTTGGTTGGCTTGAATAATACTTTCTCCACTCTACACTTCCACAATTTGTATCTGGGTCGTCATCAATTGCATCACATGCATCAAAGGACACCCAGACGAGTATGGTCAAGTTAGTAATTATTTCACTTGATCCTATTAATCTCCCATTTTGGTCGTTTGTTCTAATCTCCACCCAATATTGGTAAGGGAGTTCTTTTGGATCATAGCATACAATTTTGTACAAGGCACACTGCGTCTGGTTATTAATACAGTTTCCCAGCTTCTGACCATTAAATAGAATGATAGGCCAAAGTCAGGGAGGTTATTCTTCCCCTCCTTGTGGTCACTACACACTGACTACAGTTACTCACTGTCGTCACCAGAGTCAGGAAGCTCACCCCTAACACGGTTAGAAGAGGTCCGGTAAGGGCCATAGTGCTCGTCAGTCACGGCCCGAAGGGGTTGCAGCCCTTGGCAGACTTCTTAAACCACAGCACCGGTTCCCACTCCAGTCTTGCCCTCTCCTTTACCTCTGGTGTTCCAAAAGGGGGGTTCCTTTAAGGGTCAAGTAATTTTCTGTGCAGTTGTTAACTGTCCTTTTAAAACCTGTATGTTATGTCCCAAAAGTTTATACTTCCCCTACACCAGCCTTCAGTCTATTTTAAAAGAACCTGTGTTATTATAATGTTTGCTAAGAACCTTTTCAGATTGCTACAGGAGTTGCCACAATGAAATTTCCCAGTTACTTAGCTTATTGAGGTGTTGAATTCTGTTGTCAGCAGCCCCGATCCAGGTTCACTTTCATTGTAACACCATTTTGGTCTCCCCTGGTCTCGAAGTCACGGTCCACTCAGAAATGGGTCCTTTAACTCGTGATACATGAGTCCACCCCTTCTCTGCAGTCCGGATGGCAGTATCTGTTGTTAACAAGACAAGAAAAGGTCCCTCCCATAGGGGAGGTAAGGTTTCTTCTTTCCATGTTTTTATTAGAACCCTATCCCCAGGTTTAAATTGATGGATGGCAAATCCCAAAGGTGGCATTTGAGCCATCATTCCCATTTCCCTTAGTTCCTTTAGTCTCTCCCCAATAGCAGTTATATATTTTTGCATATCATGATCTTCAACTATATTCTTTCCCAGGGGCATCCCCTGAGAATATGGCATTCCGTACAACATTTCGTATGGTGATAATCCAGTCTCACTATGAGGTTTTGTTCTTATATTCAAAAGTGCCAATGGTAAGCATTTTGTCCAAGGCATTTGGGTCTTAATCATTAGTTTAGCCAATTGTTGTTTTGTTGTTTGATTCATCCTTTCTACTTTCCCTGAGCTTTGTGGATACCATGGAGTATGGTATTCCCACTGAATACCTAGTGATTGACATGACATAACAGTTTTATTATCTTAGAAGTAAAGTGTGAGCCCTGATCAGAATCAATGTACTGGATTATCCCATATCTAGGTATCAGTGTTCCAATAAAATTTTTACCACCATCTGTGCTGTGGCTCGGGCTACAGGGTAGACTTCTACCCATTGTGTTAAATTATCCACTATTATCAATAGATATTTTATCCTCCCCACCTTGGGCAATTCAGTGTAATCGATTTGTACTTTCTCGAAAGGTCTGTAAGCTGTTTTTCTCCCTCCCGTAGCCACTTGTCGAAACACTTTCTTATTTATCTTTTGACAAGTTAAGAAGCCTTGTGTAATTTGTTTTGCTATTTCAAAAATTCCAATACAGCCAAATTGTTTCAGGAAATGATCACTTAATGCCTTTGTACCCCAATGCGTTTGTGCATGCAAACGTTCCAATATTTGTCTGGCACAGGCTTTTGGCAACATTTCTGGTCCATCAGGTAGAGTCCATTTTCCTTGTTCTAACTTAGCCCCTATTTTCTCCAGTTTTATTCGTTCCTCGGGGTAAACTTTTTCTCTCTCTCTTCCCGTTTTTCTTCGCTGGTATTCTCTTTTGTTTGTACTACATTAATTTTAACAACCTGAGTCCTCAGGGCTGCTTCCTGAGCCTCTTTATCTGCTAAATTATTTCCTCTGGTTCGGTAATCTAATCCCTTTTGGTGTCCTCTCACATGTACCACTGCTGTCTCTTTTGGTTCTCTCAATGCCCTTAAAATTCTTACTATTAATCCTTGATGTATGAGATTTCTCCCCTGAGTATTAATTAAACCTCTTTCTTCCCAAATTTTTCCAAAAGTGTGGACTACCCCATATGCATATTTAGAATCTGTAAAGATAGTCCCACTCTTCCCTCTTAGTAACTCCAGAGCCCTGCATAGGGCGTACAGCTCAGAGGCCTGAGCTGACCATGATGGACTCAAAGGTCCTGATTCCACAGGTTCCAGGTCCTTATTAATTATTGCATATCCTGATTTTCTTTTTCCTTCCACCACTCGGGAGGAGCCATCTACAAACAGTGTTTCTCCTTTTTCCAATTCAATATCCCTTAAATCTGGTCTTACCTTAGTCTGAGTCTCAATTACTTCTAGACAGTTATGTTGTAATTTCTCTGTTGGTTCTCCAAACAAAAATTGTGCTGGACTCTGAGCAGAGTCACCCTTAGTTCTAAGTCAGGGGAATCAATTAGTATTGTTTCGTATTTTAGGATCCGACTATCCGTTAACCATTTTTCCGCTTTTTGTTGCAAAACACTTCTGACATTATGTGGAGTATACACTTTTAAAGGAGCACTAAAGATAATCTTCCTGACTTCTCCTATTAATAACGCTGTGGCAACCAAAGCTTGGAGACAAGCAGGCCATCCTCTGCTTACTGGATCAAGTAACTTAGAATAATATCCTACAGGCTTTTTTATTCCTGCCCAATCTTGGGTTAGGATTCCATAGGCTGTTTTGTTCGATGTATTCACAAAGAGGTAGAAAGGTTTTTCCAGATCTGGGAGGCTTAATATAGGTGCTTGTATTAATGCCCTTTTTATTTCCTTGAATTTCTGATCATCTTCTGCAAACCATTTAAGTTGGTTATTAGTTAATTTCTCATATAGAAATTTTACCTTTTCACTGTAGCTTTCAAGCCATGCTCTACAATATCCTAATAATCCTAATACTTGCTGAATTTCCTTTTTTGTCCTTGGGGGTCTTAAAGATAGGATCCCAGATACTCTATCAGGATCCAACTTCTTCTTCCCTGCACTCAGCCAGTGTTCTAAGTATTTTACTTCCTGTTCTGCAAACTGTAACTTTGACCGAGATACCTTTAATCCCTTCCCTCCTAGGAAATTTAGCAATTTAATGGTGGCTTCTCGGGTTCCCCCTTCAGTTTCCCCTGCTACTAATAAATCATCCACATATTGCAATAATTTTACCTCCTTGGGTAATGTGAAATCCTGTAATATTTTCTCTAAAGTTTGTCCAAATAGGTTTGGTGACTCTGTGAACCCCTGTGGTAACACAGTCCATCTTAATTGTTGTTTTCGTCTCGTTTCGGGATCTTCCCACTCAAAGGCAAAATAATCTATGGATCCCTCATCCAGAGGGCAGGTCCAAAAGGCATCTTTTAAATCTATTACACTATACCAAGTATGTCTGGGGGATATACGACTCAGTAAAGTATCAGTATTTGCCACCACAGGGAATTTAGTAATCGTTCGCTGATTCACAGCTATCAGATCTTGTACCATTCTATATGACCCATCCGGTTTCTTTACGGGGAGAATGGGTGTATTATGGGGTGACATACATGGTTCTCAAGTTCCTTCTTCCAGAAGTCTGTCAACTACAGGTTTTAGTCCTTTCCGACCCTCCATTGGTATAGGGTATTGCTTGACTCTAATTGGACGATATGGATCTATTATCTGAACGCTTATGGGGTCCATTTCTGTCTTTCCAGTTTCCCCTTCCCTATACCACACTAAGGGGTCTATAGCCTCTTCGTCTTTTTGTGTTAGAGTGTATAGTCTAATCTGCAACTTATCCCCTTGACCCCGAATATACAAATTTAATTTCAAAATCAGATCCCTTCCTAATAAATTGTATTCCGCCTCAGGGAGTAAAAATAAATCATTAATGCAAATTTTCTTTTCTGTTTCTATTTCTACATCTTTCAAAATTGGTACTTTAAAAGGCTCTCCTTTTGCCTCTACTACTGAAATATAACTCTTTCCTTTTTCTACTCCTTTTGGAATTTTCTGAGTAGTTGACTTTTCGGCTCCTGTATCTACTGAAAATAAAACTTCTTCCTTATGGGGACTGATTAATAATTTTATCAAGGGCTCTGTTGATGTTGAAGTCCCCAGAAGATAGAGCCCCTGACACCCCTACTCTTCTTTAAACATTTTCTCATCTTGTTCCCGCTTACAGCAGTTCCTTTGAACATGTCCCTTCTTTTTTACAGCAGTAACAGACAGGGATTGTGAACCGTTCTCGATAAGGCTGTCCCCGGGGTGTCTGCTCTGTTCTTTTTCCCTTTTTTTCTCCAGATGCAGTCTCATTTTTCGAGCTTTCTCTTACTGCCGTTGCAAAGATTCTTTCTTTAGCTTTCTGTTTTTCCTCGTCTCTCCTAACATAGACTTTCTGGGCTTCTCTAAGTAATTCCTCTAACCCTCTTTCTTGCCAGCCTTCTAGTTTTTCTAATTTCCTTCTTATATCCCCCCAGGATTTAGCTACGAATTGTGTTCTAAGAAGTGCGGTCCCAGCCACTGTATTCGGATCAACTCCAGAGTACATTTGTAGGCTTTTTCTCAACCTCTCCAACCATTCTGTTGGAGATTCATCTTTTCCCTGTTGTTCATTAAATGCTTTATTAATGTTTTGCCCTCGGGGAACCGCTTCTCTTATTCCCTGTATAATCAGCGTTCTCAAATGCCTCATATTCTGTCTCCCCTGGGGTTGTTCATGATCCCAGTGGGGATCCACATGTGGCCATTTCTGATCTCCCGGGGGTCCTGCCTGATTTTGTCTCTCCCAAATTCTCATTCCAGCTTGCCTGATCATCCCTCTTTCCTCAGCAGCAAATAAGATCCCTAAAATGGACTGTATTTCTTCCCAGGTATAAGTATTGGGGCCTAGGAATTGATCCAGTTTTTCAGCTACTCTGAGGGGTTCATCTAATAGTGTCCCCATTTCTTTTCTAAAATTTCTTACATCTGTGGTATTTAATGGGACTGCCACGAACCCGATGCCTCCCTGATTGCCTCTGAGGGGTACCTCCCGTAAGGGATATAAAGAAACTCCCTCAGATACGGCAGTCCTGCTTCTTTTACATGCAGCCGGAGGCTGGGATGCTACGGCCACTAAAGGGGGGGCCGCCGCCGGAGTTGGGGGGGGGAAGCCGCAGGAGGCAGATTGTTAAAATATGGAGGCAGTAGATTATCCAGTGATTCCCATTTATCATCCTTTTCTTTCCCCTTTTCATTTCCATCTCCTTCTTCTTCAAAATCCTCATCTGTTCCTAATGTAAGCATTGAGGCTGGAAAAGGACGTGAGGTCCTGATCCGTAACTCTGCATAATCGCTTTCCTCCTGACTAAAAGGTTCCTTTAAGTTAACATATATATCTAAAGCCTGGCAGATCCAGTCTTCAAAGGATCCAAAAACAGGCCAAAAGACATGTGGTTTTAAAGGTTCCTTCAGCCATTCAATCATACAGTATTGAATCAATTTTAATTTATCTTTTCCTTTTATGGGGCCCTTTTCATTCCAATTCCTAATCATTATTCCTAATGGACTTTCTACTGGTATGTCTGGTAATTTGCTCCCTTTCTCCTGGTCCCTGGTCTTCGATTTTCTCTGACCCATCTAGGAATTTTGCTGTGGCAATTCCTACAGCCCTTGGTTACCAGTAAGAGTGTCTTGCAGGGGCTTCACCGGCCAAGTCCCTCGCGGGAGATTGGAACCGCAGTTAGAAGACCTCTGCACTCATTTCGGAACCAGGTTCCGTCTCAATCACACTCTCACACACAGGCAACCGAATCCCACCCATCCAAGCAGTATACTCACGACTCCGTCGTCTTCGTTCGGATCCAACTGAACGGTACTCTGTTGTCTTTGTTTGGATCTTTGTGCGCAGAATTACGGGCAAAATAAACTGCTGCAGCCGACAAGGGAACTCATAAAAATAAAATTCTTTGCTTGCTTCTGTTCGGGTTCAGGATGGTGTCAGTCCCGACCCGACCCTGATCAGGAGCCACCAAAATGGTGGGGCGCCCCTCCTAGATCAAGTCAGAATTCAGGAACTAAGACCATCCCATATGAGCCCCCAGTTTGTGATAAATGATTTTAGTCCCAAACAGGATTCCAATTACAGTTTCCAGTTTATTGAATAGAGGCAAGCAAACAGCGCTGGGTGCTCCGGGAGTCTCTGCTCCACCAAGACGCGCACCCCTTAGTTCACAGTTACAGTATTTATAACCTCTCCCGGTCCCCGCACCATGCCGGTCTCCTTTTTGGGAGCTCACAATCTACATTCCCTTGGTTACTCACACCGTTCGTGACAGGTGCTGATTGGCTAAGAGCATATCACTAGCCATTATACAGGTGTTAATTGGCCAGAAGTACAGAAGCAGCTGGTCCCATATTTGGAGTTGTTTATGTGCCTGTGGCCATCAGCTCCCAGCCCAGTTTTCCCCTGTTTTGCTCGC
The DNA here is from genome assembly GCF_036417535.1 of Chlamydotis macqueenii. NCBI lineage: Eukaryota > Metazoa > Chordata > Aves > Otidiformes > Otididae > Chlamydotis > Chlamydotis macqueenii. Next base: position 32,988,508 of record NC_141592.1, on the reverse strand, counting down.
TCCACTGTTCAGTGTCCTTCTTATAACCTTGCAGCAGGTAAAACCTCTAATTATGTTAAACTACCAAGGCAGGAGTGAATCCTGCCAAACACATCTCAATAACTCAGATACATTTACAACAAAACTTATATACAGTTTACAAAAAAAAAATGGGCTTAAAACTATGTACATATCATCCTGTTTCTCCTAAGCCTGTGGCTATATAAGAACAAACAGGATAATTAAAGATTCCATATACAGAGAGGGTCACATTTCACCATGCAACTCTAGTATTGCTTCACATTAAAACGAATCAGGTGAACATATCTCACCAGCCTGACATCTCCGGTAGCCTTCGCCGACAGGCACAGCTGGAAACAAGAACTCTGCCAGGAGATGCTGGCATCTACTTCTTTCTCAGGGAGCTGCAGTGACTGGAGGGGCTTGGCTCATGGTGTGGGACCCGGGCGCGCGTGGAGAGGTCCAAGGCCTGGGTGACCTGTTGGCTGGAAGCTCTCCAAATGCTCTTGCCAGGCCGTGTGCAACACCCCTCATGGATCGTTAGCAGCCAACCCCTCATCTTACAGACCCAATGCTCCTTTGATGGCCCAAAGCCTCCTTCTTAAGGTCCAAACTGTCCTGTTAGGATCCAAAGCCTCCCTTTTAAAGCCCAGATCCCTCTTTCCATGCCCCAAGGCCTCACTGGAAGGGATGAAAGCTGCATTTTACGCTCCAAAGCCTCTTTTTGGCTTCCAGAGTCTCACTTGTTTTGTCCAAAGGCTTTGTTTCAGGTCGCAAAGTGTCTCTTTTTGACAGTGCAAAACTGCATTTGCCATTCCCAAAGCCTCATTTGCCAGCTCCAAAGCAGCATTTGTCAAATCCAGCCACTCCTTCTCAAGCCCCAAGCTGCATCCCAAGTGTCCAAATCTCATTTTTAGGCCCTAAACCCCTCTTTCACAGCTCAAAGCCTCCTTTTTAGGCTCCAAAGCTTGGACTCTAGGCCTGAAAGCCTCCATTTTCTCCCAAAGCCTTGCCTGGAGGGGACAAACCCCCAGTCACAAGTTCCAAACCCTCCCTTTCAAGGTCTGAAGAGGGGGCCCACAGCAGCACTTGCTGGGCCCAAAGACCCATTTTAGAGTCCAAAGCCTCATCTCTAGGCTCCAAAGGCTCGCTTTTGGGACTAAACCCTGCCAAAGCCTCATTTGCAGGCACTACAGCCTTCCTTTCAGCAAACATCGCCTCATTTGTAGGAGCCAAGGCTTTGTTTTCAGCCTCTCCAATCCCATTGCGCAAGTGCAAAGCCTTAGCTTCTGCTACCAAAGTGTCATTTTAGGGCACAAAACTGAATTTCAGGCTTCAAAACCTCCCTTTCATTACCAAAGACTCAATTCTAAAGCCCAAACCCTCCTTCTGAGGGGCCAAGGTCCCTGCTCTCGTACCCAGCCCCCTCTTCTGCACCCCTAAGCCTCCCCTGGAGCTCCCAGAGCCCCGTCATTTGAGACCACAGCTTCTTTTCTGGGGGCCAGAGAGAAACAAATGCCTTTCCCTGCTTGGCAGGATTTACAGCGTCATTTGTGGCACCTAGCCCATCCTTTTGAGTGTCCAAATCTCTTTTTGATGTCACAATCCCCTCTTCTACAGCTCAAAGCCTCCTCTTTAGGGCCTACAGTGATTCCAGGCCTCAGAACCTCCATTCTTGCTCCCAAAGCCTCCCCTTTACGGGACAAACCCCCATTTACAAGTTCCCAACCCCACATTTGAAGGTCTGAAGACTCATTTAAACGCCCCATCTTTAAGGGACCATGTCTCATTGGGAAGGTCAAAAGCTTCATTTTTACAGTCCAAAGCCTGAGGTGCAGGGTTCAAATGCTCGCTTGTAGGGTAATAAACCCTCATTTTCCACCTCCAAAGCCTCCTTCTCAGGCACCAGAGCCTTGTTTGCAGGAAGCATAGCCTCTTTCTTAACATCCAGTTTGTAACCTGGAGGACCCAATGCCTCCTTTCGAGGCTCCCAAGTCCTCAGTGAGATTACAAAGTCTCCTTTGGAGTCTCCGAGTCCCCATTTTTAGGGGGCAGAGCCTTGGCTTTTGGTACCAAAACATCATGTTAGGGCACAAAAATGAATTCCAGGCTTGCAAACTTCCATTTCATTGCCAAAGCCCCAGTTTTAAGACCCTAACCCTGCTCATGAGGATCCAGGCTCTCTGTCCTAGTGCCCAAGCCCCTCTTTTACAGCTCCAAGCCTCCACTGGACCACCCAAAGCCCTGTATTCCACACCAAAGCTGCCTCTCGGGGGCCAGAGTTGAACCAATGCGGTTCCCTGCTTTGCAGTATTTCAAGCATCATTCGTAGCATCTGGTCCATCCCTTTTAGTGCCCAGTGCCTCCTTTGGAGGGCCCAAATCCTCACTGTTCTGCTCCAAACCTGTCTTTTACTCCCCATGCTCCTGTTCTAGGGCCCACACTTCCCTTTGGAGGGTCTACAAACTCACTTTTAGGGCAGAAAGCTGCTTTTTAGGACCCAAAGCTACATTTAGAGGGTCTAAACCCTCAGTGACGTGCGGAAAACGGACTCCACAATCTGTAAGATTGTAAAGTAGGTAAGTTTATTCAGCGCCGGGCAGCACGGGGGGTAGTCCTGCCAAAACCATGCGCGCCTGACGCGGCAACTCACTTTGAATTTATGCAACCAGGTGTTACATATACATGAAGTTCCGTAATTCACCTGTACATATGCATGATCTATCCTTGCTTCCTATTAAAATTAGTCCCAAGGGGCCATTTTCATAAACTCCCCCCACCTGCGCTTGCGCAGTTCCTCCTGGTGGTGGTCGTCGGGGGTCATGGGGATGAAGATGAGCTGCTCCTCTTCGTCACCGCTAGTAACCCTTTGTTTTCGCACAGACTCGGTTATGCTTTGGTTCTTGTCCAAACCGCAGGGTCGGTTCTAGCTGGTTCATACAGAAGGCCCCTCCGCTCTTATCAAGAACTGTCCTTGGGAGGGATACAAGACTTCTCGCTTTAGATAGTCTACACAATGGCTGGTTAGTAAAGCATAGAGCACCATCTGTCTTAGTATGCGCAGCTGCAATTGATTAATGCTATACCTACTTAGGAGTTTTCTTTTAACCCCTTCTCTCAGTCCCCCCTTTTCTAGGAAATTAGTAAATTCTTTTACTATGTTTTAATATGACGTCTCCCTTCTCAGCCCTTTCTCGAAATATTTGTCGGACTCAAGCCTTTGTCGTAATTGTTTTTTCTTGCAATCACTATAGGAACTTCCTGTATTCTGAAAACACCTCAGGCCACATCGAATCACCATGCAAAGAATTATGATCAGAACTATGATTATGATTGCTGCGATAAATAATTGCTTTAACCATGCTAAGTTTGACAACCAAGAGGTTAGTTTCTCCCATAAGTCAGAAAACCCCCAGATTAAGGTCTATTTGCCAATCAAGATCCCCCGGTCTTACATTTTTTAGGTCATTAAAAAGGGTGCTGTGATCGGGTTTGGGGTCTGGGAAGATTATAGCTGTCACGGGGTGTCCACTTCCCACGTTCCTCGGTAAGTGAGAGCACAACCAGCAATCAGACAGATTCATGACCTTAGCGAGCTTTTCATGAAGTTGCAAAAATGTGTCATCCTCCCATGCCCCGATTCCCATCATCAGAATAGTGATAGTGGTTAACGCCGCGATAACATGAGTTTTTGAGGCTGTACTTGTGTGACCCTCCATGTAGACTTGGATGCTCTTTCTACCCTGGTGTGGTGTATCCAGTTGTTTTGCTCCTTGATCTTGATTGCTGTAAAGGAGGTGAGGAGTACCTGGTACGGTCCTTCCCACTGCAGTTCCAGGGTTTTCTCTGTCAAGAGACTTTATATATACATAATCTCCAGGTTGTATATCATGCACAGGTTCATCTAGAACTCTTCCTCAGGTCCCAATCACATGCTTTCTGATTTTATTAATCTGTTTGCCCAATGCCACCGGTGAGAGGCAGCAAGTGCTTGAGTTGCTGGCACTTTTGTTTTGTGAGCAATCGTCGGACGTTCGTGATTTTTAGGGGTTTTTTTTTCAGTGGGCGCCCATCTGCAGTTGGTGGTAAATGTAGAAGCCCTGTTCGTCAGGGAAAGCCCGGAGCCCCAATGTCTGTGGTGCTGTAGATACGCTGCCAATGGCCTGTGAGGAGCAGCAAGAGCTTGAGTTGCTGGCACTTTCGGTGTGGGAGCAATCGTCCGACGTTCGTGACTTTTCGGGGATTTTTTTCAGTGGGTGCCCAGGTGCAGCTGGTGGTAAACGTCGAAGCGCTGTTCGTCAGGGAAAGCTAGGACCCCAGTGTCTGGGATGCTGCAGATGTGCTGCCAATGGCCAGTGAGGAGCAGCAAGAGCTTGAGTGGCTGGCACTACTGGTGTGGGAACAATCGTCCCACATTCGTGATTTTTAGGGTTTTTTTTTTTAAGTGGGCGCCCATGTGCAGTTGATGGTAAACGTCGAAGCCCTGTTCGTCAGGGAATGCCTGGAGCCAAAATGTCTGTGGTGCTGTAGATGTGCTGTGAATGGCTGGTGAGGAGCAGCAAAGCTTGAGTTCCTGACACTTTTGGTATGGGAGCTATCGTCCGACATTCGTGATTTTTAGGGGTTTTTTTTTTATAGTGGGTGCCCAGGTGCAGTTAGTGGTAAACGTCAAAGCCCTGTTCGTCGGGGAAAGCCCGGAACCCCGATGTCTGTGGTGCTGTAGATGCGCTGTGAATGTCCGATGAGGGGCAGCAACAGCTTGAGTTGCTGGCACTTTTGGTATGGGAGCAATCGTCTGACGTTCATGATTTTTACGGGTTTTTTTTTCCGTGGGGGCCCAGGTGCAGCTGGTGGTAAACGTCGAAGTGCTGTTCGTCAGTGAATGCCGGGAGCCCCGATGTCTGTGGTGCTGTAGATGCGCTGTGAATGGCCGGTGAGGAGCAGCAAGAGCTTGAGTTGCTGGCACTTTTGGTGTCGGAGCAATCGTCCGAGGTTCGTGAATTTTAGGGGTTTTTTTTTCAAGTGGGCGGCCCTGTGCAGTTGATGGTAAACGTCGATGCGCTGTTCGTCAAGGAAAGGCCGGAGGCCCAGTGTCGCTAGAACTGTAGATGCGGCGTCAACGGCCAGTCAGGAGCAGCAAGAGCTTGAGTTGCTAGCACTTTTGGTGTGGGAGCAGTCGTCTGACATTCGTGATTTTTATGGTATTCTGTCAGTGGGCTGCCCTGTGTAGCTGATGGAAAAAGTCGAAGCGCTGTTTGTCAGAGAAAGCCCGGAGCCCCAATGTCTGTCGTGCTGTAGATGCGGCGTCAGCAGGCGGCGAGGAGCAGCAAGAGCTTTAGTTGCTGGCAGTTTTGGTGTGGGAGAAATTGTCCAACGTTTGAGATTTTTAGGGGTTATTTTCCGTGGGCGGCCATGTGCAGTTCATAGTAAACGTCAAAGCACTGTTTGTCAGGGAAAGCCCGGAGCCCCAGTGTCTGTGGTGCAGTAGATGTGGTGTTAAGGGTGGGTGAGGAGCAGCAAGAGCTTTAGTTGCTGGCAATTTTGGTGTGGGAGCAATCGTGTGACGTTCGTGATTTTTTGCGTATTTTTTCATTTCGTGGCCATGTGTAGTTGATGGTAAACGTCGAAGCGCTGTTGGTCAGGGAAAGCACGGAGCCCCAATGCCTGTGGTGCTGTAGATGCGGCGTCAACGGCCGGTGAGGAGCAGGAAGAGCTTTAGTTGCTGGCACTTTTGGTGTGGGAGCAATCGTCCGACATTCATGATTTTCAGTGGATTTTATCAGTGGGTGGCCCTGTGCTATTCATGGTAAACATCTTAGCGCTGTTCGTCAGGGAAAGCCCGGAGCCCCGATGTCTGTGGTGCTGTAGATGCACTGCCAATGGCCGGTGAGGAGCAGCAAGAGCTTTAGTTGCTGGCACTTTTGGTTTGGGAGCAATCATCCAATGTTCGTGATTTGCAGGTGTCTTTTTTCAGTGGGCGCACGCATGCATTTGATGGCAAATGCCGACGTGCTGTTTGTCAGGGAAAGGCCAGAGCCCCAATGTCTGTGGTGCTGTAGATGCGCTGCCAATGGCCAGTGAGGACCAGCAAGAGCTTGAGTTGCTGGCACTTTCAGTGTGGGAGCAATCGCCCGACATTCGTGATTTTTAGGTTATTTTATAAGTGGGCGGCCCTGTGCAGTTGATGGTAAACGTCGAAGCCCTGTTGGTCAGGGAAAGCCCGGAGCCCCGATGTCTCTGGTGCTGTAGATGCGCTGCGAATCGCCGGTGAGGAGCAGCAAGAGCTTGAGTTGCTGGCACTTTTGGTGTGGGAGAAATAGTCCGACGTTCGTGACTCTTAGGGTATTTTCTTTACTGGGCGGCTTTGTGCACTTGATGGTAAGCGTCGAAGTGGTGTTCGTCAGGGAAAGCCTGGAGCCCGAGTGTCTGTGGTGCTGTAGATTCGGCGTCAAGGGCCGGTGAGGATCAGCAAGAGCTTGAGTTGCTGGCACTTTTGGTGTGGGAGCAATCGTCCGACGTTCGTCATTTTTCGGAGTTTTTTTTCAATGGGCGCCCAGGTGCAGCTGGTGGTAAACGTAGAAGCGCTGTTCGTCAGGGAAAGCCCGGAGCCCCGATGTCTGTGGTGCTGTAGATGCGCTGCCAATGGTCGGTGAGGAGCAGCAAGAGCTTGACTGGCTGGCACTTTTTGTGTGGGAGCAATCCTCCGACGTTTGTTACCTCTTCCTCCTGTGGCTTTCCAAAATCTTTGCCTTCTGGCCAGTCTGTAATTATTTCTAATATGCCTGGGCGATTGGGGTTTCCTATTCGGGCCCACTGTGTTAGCAGTGCAACCCACTTGCTCCATGTAGCATCCGTTGCATGATGCGCAGAGGGGACCCTTCCTTTGAACATGCAGCCCAGCTCTGGCAGTCGGGGTGCCAAGAGGAGCTGTGCTTCAGTACCAATCACTTCTGAAGCAGCTCAAACTCCTTCGTATGCTGACAGGATTTCTTTTTTGGTTGGAGTATAGCAGGCTTCAGATCTTTTATATCCCTGGCTCCAAAACCCAAGGGGTTGACCACGGGTTTCCCCTGGTGCTTTCTGCCAGAGACTCCAGGTAGGGCCATTCTCCCCAGCTGCGGTGTAGAGCACATTTCTTACCTCTTGCCCTGTCCGGACTGGCCCAAGAGCCACCTCATGAACAATTTCTTGTTTAATTTGTTCAAAAGCCTGCTGTTGTTCAGGGCCCCATTTAAAATCATTCTTCTTTCGGGTGACTTTATACAGAGGGCTTACAATCATACTATAATTTGGAATATGCATCCTCCAGAAACCCACAACACCCAGGAAAGCTTGCGTTTCCTTTTTGTCAGTCGGTGCAGCCATAGCTGTTATTTTGTTGACTATATCTATTGGAATCTGACAACGCCCATCTTGCCATTTTATCCCCAAAAACTGTATCTCGTATTGTATTGTGTTTGGGATTTTTAAGGTTTATTCTCAGAGGGCTGCCGTGTTGAGGTGGTGGCAAACGGCAGAGTCCTTATGGTCTACAAAATCCCGGAGTACCAATGTTTCTCGGCCTGGAGATGCGGTGGAAGAGGCAGCGAGGAGCAGCAAGATCTGTTAGAGCTGCCACTTCTGGTGTTGGAGCCATCGTCGGACGTTTGTGATTTTAAAGATTTTTTTTCTGTCTCAGAGCCTCAATGTTTGTAGGCCTGGAGCTGCGGCGGCAAGAGTCGGTGAGGAGCAGCAAGTGCTTTCAGAGGTGGCACTTCTGGTGTGGGATCTATCGTCCGATGTTTGTGATTTTTAAGATTTTTTCTCACTGGGTGGCCAGCTCTAGGTGATATTAAATGTCAGAATCCTGGTGGTGTAGAAAAGCCCGGAGACCCAGCATTTGGGAGCCTGTATGTGCTTTGGCAACAGCCGTGGACGAGCAGCAAGAGCTTTCAGAGGTGGCACTTCTGGTGTGGAATCTATCATCCGACGTTCAGGATTTTTAAGATTTTTGCTCACTGGGCAGCCGGGTGCACATGGTGGCGAATATCAGAGTCCTATTCGTCTAGGAAAGCCCGCAGCTCCGATTTTTGAGGAACTATGATGCGGTGGCCATAGTCGTTGAGGAGCAGCAAGAGCTTTCACAATTGGCACTTCTGGTGTTGGAACAATCGTCTAAAGTCCGGGATTCTTAAGATTTATTGTCAGAGGGCTGCCGAGTTGAGGTGGTGGTAAATATTAGAGTCCTGGTCATCTTGGAAAGCTGGCAGCCCAATGTCTGTGAGCCTGTAGATGGGGACCAGGAGCAGTTGAGGAGCAGCAAGAGATTTCAGAGCTGGCACTTCTGGTGTTAGAACAATAATCTGGCGTTTGTGATGTTTAAGATTTATTGTCACAGGGCTGCCGGGTTGAAATGGTGGAAAATGTTGGAGTCCTGATAGTCTAAGAAAGCTTAAAAATCCCCAACGTCAGGCGATTGCTCCGGGCTTCCCTAGGCCAACAGGACTCTGACATTTGCCACCAAGTCAACCTGGCAGCCCTCTGAGAATAAATCTTAAAAATCCCGAACGTCAGACGATTACCCAAACACCAGATGTAGCTGCTCTAAAAGTTCTTGCTTCTCCTGCCCGGCTCTTCCCACCACATCTACAGGCTCAGAAACATTGAGTCTCTGGGCTTTCCTCCACCACCAGGACTCTGACACTTACCATCACCTAGAGCTGCCTCCACAGTGAGAAATAAGTCATAAAAATCACAAACGTCAGACGATTGCTCCAGCACTGGAACTGCCAGCTGTGAAAGCTCTTGCTGCTCCTCACTGACTCTTGTCACTGCATGTACAGGCCCATGAATGCTGGGGCTCCAGGCTTTGCTAGACGATAAGGACTCTGACTTTAGCAACCATATACACTTGACCACCCAATAAGAAAAAAATATTAAAAATAACGAACATTGGACCATAGATCCCATGCCAGAAGTGCCAGCTCTGAAAGATCCTGCTTCTCCTCGCTACCTCTTGCCACCACTTATGCAGGCCTAAAAACACTGGGACTCCTGGGTTTCATAGATTACCAGTTTTCCGATGTTTGCGTCATGTAGTGCTGGCTGCCGAGTGAGGAAAAAAAGCAAAAACATCAAACGCTAGATCCCACACCAGATGTGCCACCTCTGAAAGCTCGTGCTTCTCCTAACCGGCTATACACTTGGCAGCCCTATGAGCCAAAATCTGTATAAATCACAAACGTCAGATGATTGCTCCAACAGCAGAAGTGCCATCTCTGAAAGCTCTTGCTGCTCCTCACTGGCTCTTGCCACCGCATCTACAGGCGTGGCAAGCCCCATCTACATTGGGCTCCTGGCTTTCCTAGACCAGGACGACCCCGCTGTTTATCATCACCTTGAGCTGGCCGCCCAGTGAGAAAAAATCTGTAAACTCACGAGCCCCAATGTATCTAGGCCTGCAGATGTGGTGGCAATAGCCAGTGAGGAGCAGCAAGGCTTTTCCGAGCTGGCACTTCTGGTGTTGGAGTAGTCGTCTGATGTTCAGAAATGTTGTGATTTATTCTCACAGTGCTGCCGGGTTGAGATAGTAGCAAATGTCGGAGTACTGATCGTCTAAGAAAGCCCACAGCCTCAATGTTTGCAGACTTGTAGATGCAGTGGCAAGAGCCCGTGAGAAGCAGCAAGATCTTTCAGAGCTGGCACTTCTGGTGTGTGGTCTATCGTCCGACGGTGATGATTTTTAAGATGTATTCTCAGAGGGTTTCCAAGTTGAGGTTCTGGCAAACGTCAGAGTCCTGGTCGTCTAGGAAATCTCAGAGCCTCAATGTTTGTAGGCCTGGAGCTGCGGCGGCAAGAGTCAGTGAGGAGCAGCAAGTGCTTTCAGAGGTGGCACTTCTGGTGTGGAACCTATCATCCGACGTTCAGGATTTTTAAGATTTTTGCTCACTGGGTGGACGGGTGCACATGGTGGCGAACATCGGAGTCCTATTCGTCTAGGAAAGCCCGCAGCTCCGATTTTTGAGGAACTATAATGCGGTGGCCATAGTCGTTGAGGAGCAGCAAGAGCTTTCAGAAGTGGCACTTCTGGTGTTGGAACAATCGTCTAATGTCTAGGATTCTTAACATTTATTGTCAGAGGGCTGCTGGGTTGAAATGGTGGAAAATGTCGGGGTCCTGGTGGTCTAGGAAAGCTTAAAAATCCCCAATGTCAGACGATTGCTCTGGGCTTCCCTAGGCCAACAGGACTCTGACATTTGCCACTAAGTCAACCTGGCAGCCCTCTGAGAATAAATCTTAAAAATCCCGAAAGTCAGACGATTACTCCAACACCAGAAGCGCCACCTCTGAAAGTTTACTGGTGTACATGGTGGCAAAAGTCAGAGTCCTGATTCTCTAGGAAAGACCGAAGCCCCAATGTTGCTGGGCTTGTAGATGCGGTGGCAAGAGCCACTGAGGGGTTTTCAGAGCAAGAGTTTTCAGAGCTGGCACTTCTGGTGTGGGATTTATCATCCAACATTTGTGATATATAACAGTGTTTTCACTGGGCGGCGGTAAGTACATGGTGGTAAACGTCGGAGTGCTGGTGTTCTAGGAAATCTCGCAATCCCAATGTTTGTGAGCCTGTAGATGCGGTGGCAAGAGCCGGGCAGGAGAAGCAAGAGCTTTCAGAAATGTCACTTCTGGTGTGGGAGCAGTTTTCTGACTTTTGTGATTTTTAAGATTTTTTTCAAAGGGGACTGCTGAGTTGAGGTGATGGTAGACGTCGGAGTCCTGGTGTCCCAGGAAATGCCGGATCCCCAACGTTTGTGAGCCTGTAGATGTGGTGCCTAGAGCTGGTGAGAAGCAGCAAGAACTTCCAGAGCTGACACTTCCGGTGTGGGAGCAGCTGTCCGACGTTCATAATTTTTAAGCTGTGTTTTAACACTAGGCGGACAGCTCGAGCTGGTGTTAAACGTCGGAGTCCTGGTGGTCTAGGAAATCCTGGAGCCCCAATGTTTCCTGGCCTGTAGATGTGGTGTCCAGACCCGTTGCGGAGCAGCGAGAGATTTTTAAGCTGGCACTTCTGGTGTGGAATCTATCATCCGACATTCATGACTTTTAACATCTATTCTCACTGGATGGTCACCTCTAGGTAATGGTAAACGTCGGAGTCCTGGTGATCTAGGAAATCCCGGAGCCCCAGTGTTTGTGGGCCTATACACACAGTGGCAAGAGCCGGTGAGGAGCAACAAGAGCTTTCAGAGCTGGCACTTCTGGTGTGGTATCTATCGTTCGACGTTTGTGGTTTTTAAGATTTCTGCTCACTGGGCAGCCGAGTGTACATGGTGTCAAAGGTTGCAGTCCTGGTGCGCCAGGAAAGCTTGGAGCCTCAGTGTATCTGGGCATGTAGATGCAGTGGCAGGAGTCAGTGAGGAGAAGCAAGAGCTTTCAGAGCTAACATTTCTGGTGTGGGATCTATGGTCCGACGTTCGTGATTTTTAGGATTTTTACTCACTAGACTCCGTGTGTATATCGTACGAAACATCGGAGTCCTGGCTGTCCAGGAAAGACCAGAGCCGCAATGTTTGTGGGCCTGTAGATGCGGTGGCAAGAGCCAGCGAGGAGCAGGAAGAGCTTTCAGAGCTGGCACTTCTGGTATGGGATCTATCGTCCCGGTTTGGGACTTTTAAGATTTTTGCTCACTGGGCTGCTGGATGTACATGGTGGCAAACATTGGAGTCCTGGTGGTCTAGGAAATCCCGAAGCCTCAATGTTTGTGGGCCTGTAGATCATAGAATCATAGAATCATAGAATCACATGGTTGGATGGGACCTATAAGATCATCTAGTCCAACCATCTTCCCACTACCATTGCTGTCACAGCTACTAAACCATATCTTGTAGCTTCTCATCAAGCCGCCTCTTGAACACTGCCAGGGACGGCGACTCCACCACCTCCCTGGGCAGGCCATTCCAGTGCCTGACCACTCTTTGGGAGAAAAAGTTTTTCCTCACGTCCAATCTAAACCTCCTCTGGTACAACTTGTGGCCATTTCCTCGGGTCCTGCTTGTTGCCTGGGAGAAGAGGCCAAACCCCCGCTCATCACAACCTGCCTTCAGGAAGCTATAGAGTGCAATGAGATCTCCCCTGAGCCTCCTCTTCTCCGGACTAAACAATCCCAACTCTCTCAGCCGCTCCTCATAAGACTTGTGCTCCAGACCCCTCACCAGCTTTGTTGCCCTTCTCTGGACACGTTCCAGGGCTTCAATGTCTTTCTTGTAGTGAGGGGCCCAAAACTGAACACAATACTCGAGGTGCGGCCTCACCAGCGCCAAATACAGGGGGATGATTACCTCCCTGCTCCTGCTGGCCACACTATTTCTAATGCAGGCCAGGATGCCGTTGGCCCTCTTGGCCACCTGGGCACACTGTCGGCTCATGTTCAGCTGAGCATCAACCAACACCCCCAGGTCCCTTTCCTCTTCACAGTCCTTCAGCCACTCAGCTCCGAGCCTATAGCGCTGCATGGGGTTATTGCAGCGGCGCCAAGAGCCGGTGAGGAATGGCAGGACCTTTCAGAACTGTCACTTCTGCTGTGAGATCTATCGTCCGACGTTGGTGAGTTTTAGGAGTTTTTTCTCACAGCACTGCCGAATGGACGTGATGGTATATGTCGGAGTCCTAGAAAATGCTGAATCCCCAATGTTTGTGAGCCTGTAGATGCAGAGCTGTTGAGGTGCAGCAAGAGCTTTCAGAGCTGGCACTTGTGGTGTTGGAGCAACTGTCTGACTTTCGGGACAGCAAGGAAACTACATGGCAAGCTCTCTGCCCTAGACTTCAAGAGGGCAGACTTTGGCCTCTTCAGGGACCTGATGGGCCAAGTGCCATGGGAGGCGGCCCTGGAGGGAAGAGGGGCCCAGGAAAGTTGGTCTATATTCAAGGAGCACCTCCTCCAAGCTCAGCAGAGGTGCATCCCAACGAAGAACAAGTCGGGCAAAAAGGCCAGGAGGCGAGCGTGGATGAGCAAGCAGCTTCTGGACCAACTGAAAGTAAAAAAGGAGGCCTATAGAGGGTGGAAACAAAGACAGGTAGCCTGGGAGGTCTACAAAGAGTCTGTGCAAGTGGCCAGGGATAAGGTAAGGAAGGCCAAAGCCCCGGCAGAACTGAATCTGGCCAGGGATATAAAATGCAACAAGAAGAGCTTTTATAGGTACGCAGGGGACAAAAGAAAGTCCAGGGAGAATGGAGGCCCCCTCCGGAAGGGAACTGGTGTCCTGGTTACCCAGGACATGGAGAAGGCTGAGGTACTCAATGACTTTTTTGCCTCAGTCTTCACCGACAAGAGTTCCTGTCCCACCACCCAAGCTGTAGAAGGTGCAAGCAAGGACTGCGAGGATGAAGAACCGCCCACTGTACTCGAAGAGCAGGTTTGGGATCATCTGAGGAACTTAAAGGTGCACAAGTCCATGGGACCTGACGAGATCCATCCACGGGTCCTGAGGGAACTGGCGGATGAAGTTGCCAAGCCACTGGCCATCGTATTTGAGAAGTCGTGGTGGTCTGGTGAGGTCCCCGATGACTGGAAGAGAGGGAACATAACCCCCGTTTTTAAAAAGGGGAATAAGGAAGACCCGGGCAACTCCAGGCCGGTCAGCCTCACCTCTGTGCCTGGCAAGGTCATGGAGCAGATTCTCCTGGAAACCATGCTAAGGCACATGGAGAGCAAGGAGGTGGTTGGTGACAGCCAGCATGGCTTCACCAAGGGCAGATCGTGCCTGACCAATTTGGTGGCCTTCTATGACGGGGTGACGGCATCGGTGGACAAGGGACGAGCAACAGACATCATCTACCTGGACTTGTGCAAAGCTTTTGACACTGTCCCGCATGACATCCTTCTCTCTAAACTAGAGAGACATGGGTTTGATGGACGGACCACTCGGTGGATAAGGAGTTGGCTGGATGGCCCCACTCAGAGAGTGGTGGTCAACGGCTCAATGTCCAAATGGAGACTGGTGATGAGTGGTGTCCCTCAGGGGTCCGTGTTGGGCCCGGCCCTGTTCAACATCTTTGTCGGCGACATGGACAGTAGGATAGAGTGCACCCTCAGCAAGTTTGCCGATGACACCAAGTTGTGTGGTGCCGTTGACACGCTGGAAGGGAAGGATGCCATCCAGAGGGACCTTGACAGGCTGGAGAGGTGGGCCCGTGCCAGCCTCATGAAGTTCAACCAGGCCAAGTGCAAGGTCCTGCACCTGGGTCATGGGAATCCCAGGCACAAATACAGGCTGGGCGGAGAGTGGATTGAGAGCAGCCCTGAGGAGAAGGACTTGGGAGTGCTGGTGGACAAGAAGCTCAACATGAGCCGGCAGTGCACCCTTGCGGCCCAGAAGGCCAACCGCATCCTGGGTTGCATCAAGAGAAGCATGGCCAGCAGGTCGAGGGAGATGATTCTCCCCCTCTACTCTGCCCTGGTGAGACCCCACCTGGAGTACTGTGGCCAGTTCTGGAGCCCCCAGCACAAGAAGGACATGGACCAGTTGGAGAAGGTCCAGAGGAAGGCCACGAAGATGATAAAATGGCTGGAGCACCTCTCTTATGAGGACAGGCTGAGAGAGTTGGGGCTGTTCAGCCTGGAGAAAAGAAGGCTCCGGGGAGACCTGATAGCGGTCTTCCAGTACTTCAAGGGGGCCTACAAGAAAGATGGGGAGAGGCTGTTTAGTAGGGCCTGTTGCAATAGGACAAGAACTAATGGTTTTAAAATAGTGGGGGGTAGAGTTAGATTGGAAATTAGGAAAAAAATTTTTTACAATGTGAGTTATACAACACTGGAACAGGTTTCCCAGAAAGGCTGTGGAAGCCCCATCCCTGGAAACGTTCAAGGCCAGGCTGGATGAGGCTCTGAGGAACCTGATCTGGTTGAAGATGTCCCTGCTCCTTGCAGGGGGGTTGGACTAGATGACCTTTGAAGGTCCCTTCCAACCCTAACCATTCTATGATTCTATGATTCTATTTTTAAGATTTTTTTCCCACTGGGCGGTAGGGTTTACCTGGTGGCAAATGTCAAAGTCCTGATCACCTAGGAAAGCCCGGAGTCCCAGTGTTTTTCAGCCTGTAAATGCGGTGTTCAGAACTATTGAGAAGCAGCAAGAGCTTTCAGGTGGCAAGAGCCGGGCAGGAGAAGCGAGAGCTTTCAGAAATGTCACTTCTGGTGTGGGAGCAGTTTTCTGACTTTTGTGATTTTTAAGATTTTTTTCAAAGGGGACTGCTGAGTTGAGGTGATGGTAGACGTCGGAGTCCTGGTGTCCCAGGAAATGCCGGATCCCCAATGTTTGTGAGCCTGTAGATGTGGTGCCTAGAGCTGGTGAGAAGCAGCAAGAACTTCCAGAGCTGACACTTCCGGTGTGGGAGCAGCTGTCCGATGTTCATCATTTTTAAGCTGTGTTTTAACACTAGGCGGACAGCTCGAGCTGGTGTTAAACGTCGGAGTCCTGGTGGTCTAGGAAATCCCGGAGCCCCAGCGTTTCCTGGCCTGTAGATGTGGTGTGCAGACCCGTTGCGGAGCAGCGAGAGATTTTTAAGCTGGCACTTCTGGTGTGGAATCTATCGTCCGACATTCGTGATTTTTAAGATCTATTCTCACTGGATGGTCACCTCTAGGTAATGGTAAATGTCGGAGTCCTGGTGGTCTAGGAAATCCCGGAGCCCCAGTGTTTGTGGGCCTATACATGCAGTGGCAAGAGCCGGTGAGGAGCAACAAGTGCTTTCAGAGCTGGTACTTCTCGTGTTGGAGCAATAATCTGGCGTTTGGGATTTTTAAGATTTCTGCTCACAGGGCTGCCGGGTTGAAATGGTGGAAAATGTCGGAGTCCTGGTGGTCTAGGACTGACCAGGACAATCCCCAACGTCAGACGATTGCTCTGGGCTTCCCTAGGCCAACAGGACTCTGACATTTGCCACCAAGTCAACCTGGCAGCCCTCTGAGAATAAATCTTATAAATCCCGAACATCAGGCGATTACTCCAACACCAGAAGTGCCTGCTCTAAAGGTTCTTGCTGCTCCTCACCGACTCTTCCCACCGCATCTACAGGCTCAAAAACATTGGGTCTCTGGGCTTTCCTACACCACCAGGATTCTGACACTTACTATTGACGTACGGAAATGGACTCTGTAACTCGGAAGTTATAAAGTAGGTATGTTTATTGCGTGCAGATGCATGGGGGATCGCTCCACCACAAGCGTGCATGCCCGAGGTAGCAAACCGTCCCATTTTTATACAATAAAACAATGAATATTCAATTGATGCCTATACATATTCATTACCCAAACCCGCCTACTCTCGCTTCGTATGCTAATTAGCTTATCAGTCCTTCGCGCTTGCGCAAATTCTCCCAATAATTGTGGGCAGGGGTCTTCGGTGGTCTTTGGGAAGAAGGCCGTAGGTCTTCTTCATGGTGTACTTTTCACCTTTAGCCTAGAATGCGATGATCCTGCAAGCTTGCAGTGTTCTTATCAGCTTGAGCTGATTCATGTCCTTGTTAACCATCTGTTTTCCTTTAGCAAGGAGGTTTATAGACGTATTTGTGACACATGCCATTCTGTTTTTGAATTCTTGTTCTTTCTAATCACTCCCTTGAGATAATGAGAAACTGTTTCTCACTCCTTACAAATGAGTCCTTCGTCAGGAAAAGAAAAAAAACAGACTTCCTCCTCCATTAATTGTTTCTCTAAGCTATATGGTTACGTGACTATGTTTTATAACTATATTCTTGTCCTGGTTCTGGCTAGGATAGAGTTAATATTTACCTGAGCTGGGTGGGGAACTGAAGCTGGTAGCCCCTATGGCTGGGATAGTTAACTAATTAGCTAACAGCTGGGGTTCATTTACCCAAATTAGCCAAAGGGCTATTCCATCCCATCTGACATCATGCTCAGTATATAAGTGAGGAGGGTGCTGAAGGGAGCCTCCTGCTCCTTGGAAGAAACTAGGTGTGGAGATTTGTTGTAAGCCATTGTACTGTATTTGTATTCCATCACTGTTTTGGTTTTTTTTCTGTCATTACTGTTAAATTTACTTTTTGTTCAATCTCAACCCACGGGTTTGGTTTTTTCCTGGTTTTCTTTTGTTTACCAAATCTCCCCCTGTTCTCTTGGGGGGGGGGGGGGGGGGAGTGAGAGAGAGACTGCGTAGTCTGGTCCCAGTGGGGGCTGAACTACAACAATTCTTTAAGTGCATATATATATATAGTTGTGATTAACTTATTGTCCCCATTTCTACGTGGTCCCCTATATCAATCCCCCCTTTTTATCACACTAAGTAAATTCTTTTACTTAAACAGTTCCCCTGAATGATATGAAGCATCATACATGGTTTTGTTTAGTGAGAGGGGGGGCTAAGGTGGTAGCTTCTGTAGGAAACTGCTAGAAGTTGCTCCCCTTTGTTCAGTGGACTTGGCCGGGCCTAGGGCGGACCCGCTGCTGGCCAAGGCCGAGCCGACTGATAGCAGAATGTTCCGTGATAATGCCTCTGCGATAACGTATTTAAGAAGGGGAAAACAGAAAAAAAAAAAAGAGAGAAGAGAAGATGTGAAGAAGCTGAGCAGGGGCATAGGCGCAGAGGGGGAGGCGCAGGCCTCATGGGCCTTGCAGGCCTCACCCTCTGGCCTCTCGCCAGGTGGCTGACTGGGACTGAATTGGTCCGGCCCAGCTGCAAGAAGTGGAGAGGAGAGGAGAAGGGAATAAGATGTAAAAAGGATCCTGAGAGGCATCTGCCAGCCTGTTGTGAGGAACGGCTGCAGATGCCAAGGTCAGTGAAGAAGGAGGGGGAGGAGTAATGCGGCTCCTGGCCAAGATTCCCCTGCAGCCTGTGGTGATGACCATGGTGGAGCAGGTTGTCCCCCTGCAGCCCATGGAGGTCCACGGAGGAGCAGAGATCCACTTGGAGCCCATGAAGGATCCCATACTGGGGGAGGTGGATGCCTGAAGGCAGCTGTGGCCCGTGGAGGGCCCGCTGGGACAGCTGTTCTGGAGAAACTGCACCCCGTGGAAGAGATGACCCATGCCGGAGCAGTTTCAGGAAGGACTGTGGCGTATGGGTGGGACCCCACAACAGAGCAGGGGAGGAATGTGAGGAGTTCTTCCCCCCACCATGAAGCAGCGGTGTAAAACAACGTATGATGAACTGACTGCAACCCCCATTCCCTCTTCCCCCTCCTGTGACACTTGGGGGGGGGAAGGTAGTAGAGATAATGTTAAGCTTGGGAAGAGGGAGGGGTGGGGGGAGGTTATCTTGTTCTCTATCTCATTATCTTGCTGTTTTGTAGTAATAAATGAATAGTTTTCCCCAAGAGAAGTCTGTTTTGCCTGTGATGGTAACTTTAAGGATCTCTCCCTGTCCTTATCTCAAACCTCGAGCCGTTTTTCCTTATATTATCTCCCCCTGTTCTCTCGGAAGGTGGGGGGAGTGAGAGAGAGACTGCGTAGTCTGGTTGCGATTGGGGCTGAACTACGACAGTGTTACTTTCTTAAACATTCTCCAAACCCATAGGTACAGCATAATAGTTAATATTAATAAAATTCCTAAGCTAATCAATAAGATCACAACGAGGTGCACCATAGTATTAAGGAACCCTGTTGCCTCTTTCCCAGCCCCACTCATGCCCTGAGTACATTTCCATTTCATGCATTACCACAGTGGCCAAGTTTAAGCCCGACCGTTTAAAAGGTGGTCCCATGCTTCCTGTAAACCCGAGGTAGGCGTGAGACCACGGCCATTTGGCGTCCTTTTGATTACAAGTTAGTGTAAGATGCAGGAAAATATTCTAAGCCCAATCACAATTCCAATTAAACAATTGGTCATTTTAGGATTTAGTTGTTCTAGCGGATTAGTACAGCTACTTCTGTAGATAATGTACTGCCTTCTGTGACCTACTAAAATGGGTTTTATATTTCCTATAATAAAATGACAAATAAGATA
Organism: Chlamydotis macqueenii; assembly: GCF_036417535.1. Lineage (NCBI taxonomy): Eukaryota > Metazoa > Chordata > Aves > Otidiformes > Otididae > Chlamydotis > Chlamydotis macqueenii. The sequence goes on along the minus strand of NC_141592.1, from coordinate 32,969,573 downwards.
TAAACTGCACCAATGGCAGATTTGGGTGAGATTAGTTACTGGCCGGTCCCGGTTTCTTTGTCCAGTATCGTTTGCTGTGGTGTCCCTCCGGTTCACTACTGCTTTTGGCTCACTTACTTGTTACCCACATTGTTCCCGCCCTTATCCGTTCGAACGAGTTTAAGTCTCAAGTCTTCGTTGTTGTCTGGAGTTACTTTCCACAAGGTTGCAGAGGCTCTCTTGATCCGAGTATGGTGTATCCAGGAGTTCTGTCCCTCTACCTTAATTGCCGTGTAGGTGGTGAGGAGGACTTGAAAAGGTCCGGCCCACTGTGGTTCCAGAGTTTTTTCTGTAAGAGACTTAACATATACATAGTCCCCTGGTTGTATATCGTGAACAGGCCCATCCAGACCCCTACTATGTGTTTCCATTACATGTTTTTCAATTCTTTTTAATTGTTTGTTTAGTGCCACCATATAGGAGGTCATTATTTCTTCACCAATTTGTGAAGATGTTCCCTTTTGTACCCCATAGGGTCATCCATATAGAATTTTGAATGGACTAAGCCCTTCTCTTGCTCTTGGTCTGGTTCGTATTTATATAAGAGCTAATGGTAAAGACTGAGGCCAAGTTAGATTAGTTTCCTGACCCAACTTGACAATCTGTTGTTTGATTAGGTGATTCATTTTCTCCACCTGGCCACTTGATTGTGGTCAGTAAGAGGTATGTAATTGCCAATCTATCCCTAGATGGTGGCTAATTTCTTGTACTATTCTGGACACAAAATGTGGTCCTTTATCCGAGGACATTACCGCTGGGACTCCAAACCTAGGTACTATTTCCTGCAGCAGTATTTTGGTTACTTCCCGGGCTTTAGCAGTTCTGCACGGGAAAGCTTCTGGCCAGCCTGAAAAGGTATCCGTAAGTACTAATAAGTATCGATACCCCCCTTTTCTAGGGAGTTCTGAGAAATCAATCTGCCAATGTTGTCCCGATTTTTTTCAAGTTTCGGCCCTTTTACAACTTTAGGATTAGTCTGGAGACAAAGATCACATTGTTGAGTTACTTGTCTAACGGTAGTGTATAAGTTTCGCGCTATTGTGTTCCTTGATGAGATCTTTATATAGGGCTTCTGCCCAGTGTCTTTTTTTATGTTCTTCTCGGACTACTGACCATATCATGTAGGAGGGAATTACTACCCTCTCGTGTGAGGGGTAGTAATTGGCCCACCCTTCCTCATTATATGATCCCTTTAGATCATTAATAAGTTTGCCATCTTCCTTTGTGTATTCTGGTTTACCTTCTAGAAATACCTGTCCATCAGGTATTAGCGCACCCTCTACCTTGATTGTTTCTCTAGCTGCTTGTTTTGCTTCCCTATCTGCCAGCTCATTTCCTCTTTCCAATTCTGTGCTCACTTTCTGGTGTGCTTTAATATGCATAATTGCCACCTTTTTGGGAAGTTGGACTGCATTCAGGATTTTCAAAATCTCTTCTGCGTGTTTGATGGTTTTTCCATGAGAATTTAACAGTCCTCTTTCCTTCCCTATTGCTTCATGGGCATGTACCACCCCAAAGGCATATTTAGAGTCAGTCCAAATGTTTACAGTCCTTCCCTGGGCTCTCTCCAGGGCTCGGGTAAGGGCTATGATCTCGGCCTTTTGGGCTGAGACATCGGCTGATAGTGGCCTGGACTCTATCACCTTTTCGAAACTGGTAACAGCATATCTGGAATGTCGCCTTCTGTTTAACATATAGCTGCTTCCATCGGTGAACCAATGTTCGGCTCCATCGATAGGGACATCTTTAAGATCCGTTCGACTAGAATACGTGGTTTCAATTGTCTCCAAGCAGTCATGACTCACCGGCTCCCCGATGTTCCCATCAAGGAATGAGGCCGGATTGATGATGTTTGTGGTCACAATTTCAACATCATCCTGTTCAACCATTATAGCTTGATATTTCAGGAACCTTTGTGGGGAAAGCCAATGCCCTCCTTTTGCTTCAAGGACCGCAGATACAGTATGGGAAACTAGGACAGTCATTTTCTGGCCTAGAGTGAAATTTCAGGCTTCTTGAATGTTTAGAATGACAGCTGCTACTGCTCTCAGACAGCTGGGCCACTGTCGTAGTTCAGCCCCGATCAGGACCAGACTACGCAGTCTCTCTCTCGCTCCCCCCACCCTCCGAGAGAATAGGAGGAGATGATATAAGAAAAACGGCTCGAGGTTTGAGATAAGGACGGGGAGAAATTTTTAAAGTTACCGTTACAGGCAAAACAGACGCGACTTGGGGAAAAACACTCATTTATTTCTAAAAGTAGCAGGAGAATGAGACAGGGAACAAGATAACCTACCCCCACCCCTCCCTCTTCCTGGGCTTAACATTATCTCTACTACCTCCCCTGCCGAGCGGCACGGGGGGAGGGGAGGGAATGGGGGTCGCGGTCAGTTCATCACGCGTTGTTTTACGCCTCTGTGTCATCGTCGGGGGAAGAACTCCTCGCATTCCTCCTCTGCTCCAGCGTGGGGTCCCTCCCACGGGCCACAGTCCTCCGTGAAACTGCTCCGGCGTGGGTCATCTCTTCCACGGGGTGCAGTCCCTCTAGAACAGCTGTCCCAGCCGGCCCTCCACGGGCCACAGTCTCCTTCAGGCCTCTACCTGTTCCGGCGTGGGGTCCTCCACGGGCTGCAGGTGGATCTCTACCCCTTCGTGGACCTCCATGGGCTGCAGGGGGACAACCCGCTCCACCATGGTCTTCACCACGAGTTGCAGAGGAATCTTGGCCAGGAGCCGCATTACTCCTCCCCCTCCTCCTTCACTGACCTTGGCGTCTGCAGCCGTTCCTCACAACAGGCTGGCAGATGCCTCTCAGGATCCTTTTTACATCTTATTCACTTCAACTGCTCAACTCCTCTCCGCTTCTTGCAGCCAGGCCGGGCCGAGTTGGGCCCAGTCAGCTGCCTGGTGGGAGGCCAGAGGGTGAGGCCTGCAAGGCCCACAAGGCTTGCGCCTCCCCCTCTGTTGCCTTTGTTGGCGTGGCGACCTGGTTCAGGAACGGCACGGCGACCACCCCCAGGCCGCTCGGTCCATCAGCTCGCAGACACCAATGTGGTGGACGGCAAATGGCATTTATTGGTAGGTAACACGGCCTTATATAGCTTGGGTTTACAACGTCACTTCCGTCTGCTTACATCATAGACTAAACGCTATTGGCTATCATAGACTAAATGCTATTGGCTATCCGGAGAGGGGTCCTATCTTCCCATACAGCGCGACATCTTCCGGCCGCCAGACCCTAGCTGCCTACATTTCCCCCCTCCCTATGCTAATTAAATTGGCTAAAAACATAACAATCTTAAAAAAAATAAATATATCGTAATTGTGGATAAAAAACACACTAAGTGTATAACTAAATTAGCTAAAATATTCTGTTCTTGTTCTATGCTCTATAGCAATCTTAAAAAATATATATATATCACAAACTTGGATAGAAAACACAGGATACACTAAGCAAGAGATAACTGAGGGGTAACTAAATGTAACGGGGTGCAACTGGGGATAACAAGGGGAAATTTTAAATAAGGACATTCTTAAAACAGTTGTTACCTTAAAAAGATCAATTAATGGCACTTTGTGAGCGGGTATAAAAGCAAAGGCAAATCTAATATTACTAATAAACTAAATTCAAAATACTATGTCATCATCTCGCGACAGCAAGCATAAGGCACACTGGGCGGATGGTAACTGGGGAATAACTAGGAGTAACAGAGTAACTGGGGATAACTGGGGTTAATTCTAAACACAAACTTAAAGCAGTTGTTGGCGTTCCACTAACATGATGTTAACCGTCTCTAACCGACTCCTGACAAACGACACAAGTCTATTCAATATACAGGGTCCGAAGATCAACGCTATCACGTGCTGACGCGGAAGTAACGGACACTGCTGACGACCAATATGATCAAGCAAATGCCAATTTATTGTTGATACATCCCGGTTAATATAGCCCTTCTAATTCCGTATCATGGGCAAGCTCTCTACTAATTGGTTAACTATATCATGCATGCGCTCCTAGCTAAAATATGATTCGTTAAGTCTCTATGTTCACGCGCACGGCTCTCTCCACCTGCACCCTGCTTCACGTTCAGCCCCCAGTCACGTATGCCAGCTGTTTTCCTTCTTCTCAAGGTTGCTTCGTTTACTTTCTCACAGGAAGCTTCATTACTTTCTCACAGGCGGCCTCATTATTTTCTCACAGGTGGCTTCAGTACTTTCTTACAGGCAGCTTCAGTACTTTCTCACAAGCAGCTTCAGTGATGTCCTTGAGGCCTGCTGCTCACAAACATAACAATTCCATTCGGTCTGGATTGTTCACTAAGTGCCCCTGATACTCCAGGTATCCAACAAATCCCCCTTTTTGTTTTGAACAATCCAGACCCACTTTCATCATACGTTCCATAGCATTTTAAAATATACCCCAAAATCATCAGTGTCAACAGCAAACCCGTCAATAATACCAACCCATAAACTATCAAATCTTTTAGCCAGCCTGTGACCCCCAAGGATTTCAACCAGTCTGTTAACCTGCTTTCCACTTGTATTGCATGCATGTTGAATCATAACTCTGCCAACTGATAGCGTATCGACTTAGAGTGATCAGAAACATTCATGCAGCACATACCTTCAAAATCTTCACATCCATGTCCATGCGCTAATAACAAAAAATCAATGGCTGCTAGATTCTGCAAAAATATCATGACGCATGCTATCCATGTCTTCTAATAATCCTGATAACATGCTAGAAGTTAAATTCATTTGCTTTTGTGCCCAACAAGCTAATTTATTTAAGTTAGCTAAAGTTTTTGCAGTTGCTGCCCAAGGAACAAATAAAGATAATGCTATCCGCTCAGCTGCCCCCAACAGGGTTAAATTGCTGTCACAATGGGGAGTCAATACTTTTAGCGATCTTCTTGCTCGCGTATGATACCATAATGTTCTCATAGGTGGAGCAAACACTATCAATTTTCCAAAATAACATGGTCCTCCTATGGCTCTTTTTGGTACTCCTGACCTTATTTTACTACAATATCAACTAGGTTCATGTAGGCCTCTACTGAATCTCCCCTTTTTTTTTTTTTTTTTCTTTTTTTCTTTTTTCTTTTTTTTTTTCTTTTTTTGATTAGCCAGATTGTCTGTATTGAGTTGTTAATCATTTTTTGCAAGCATGGTATGTTAATGATTATGCCTAGTATGATGCCTAGTATCACAATTCCGATTTTAACCAAGGACAGCAACCACCCAGTTATGCCACACACAAGCTTAGTTAATAAAATTACTGATCACACGTTATACATATTCATGATTACGAAGCAAAGCTAAGTTTCACTACCTTCTAGTAATTTTCTACTATAACATTCTTCTACTATTATGGATATAACAACTCCAGTAACTTTCTTATCTATAAGAGCAATGACTAGTTTTCTGCAGGCCTCTGTTGAAACAAGCCATAAATTCTGCTAACAATGTTTTGTATCTTAAAGCTTCCCTTCTCATTCCATGGCTTTCTTCCTGAGAGCATGATTGCATTCCTCCCCCAAGGTCGGTGTGCTTTCACTGACACCGTACTGGCTCAGCAAAATACCACATCTCCCCCTTCTTTGTTTATGAGAAGAGGCTTGTTCCAACGCTTTATCTATTAAAGTCTGCACACATTTTAAGACACAGAATATAGATCAAAATACATATATAAAAGGAATGAATAAGCATCCTACAGCTATTAGTAACAAGCTTATATCAAGTCACCAAAAGATTTCTGAATATATCAAAACCATCACTTTGTTGCTGTTTTTGTACTCCTTTTTGCAAGTTTTGAATACTTTTGTGAATGGATTCCGAATGATCAGACAGATTCATGCAGCAAAGCCCATCAAAATCCTGACAATCATGATTTTGTGCTAATAATAAAAAAAAAAATCTATTGCTGATCTATTCTGTTACTAACCCAACTATGCGAAAGACACCGCTGAGCAAGAGGATGTTTATCAGCCGGGTCAGAGCAGAGAAGGGAGACAGGCGCAGCACCTTCAGGGCGTCCCCTGTTGTAAATAAAGTGTGCTCTGGGTCCTCTCCCCTTCCCCGCCCCGACTCACCCCCGTTTTATCCTCAGCAGATTCAGTGAAAGAGTAGCCACTAGACGTTGCTGCACGCGTGGCCAACGCATACAACAAGGCCTGACCAGACGTTGCTGCATGTGTGGCCAGCACATGCAACAAGGCCTGTCAAAATATGTGCTCTGCAGGCTAACAGCGGTTCTGTTTTGTAAAGTAGCATAGTATATAGAATCTACATCAGTTAACAGCGTTAATAGTGCCGATGCAGTTGTATTTATTTGCTTAGCAAGCCAACAGTCCGATTTATTTAGCGTAGTTAACACCTAGGCACTTGCCACACCAGGTGTAAAGACTGAAGCAGCAGTAATTTTACTTAGTTTCCAAAACTCTGTATTGTCTTGGCAATCAGATTCAATGCTATGTATGCTTCGTTTAGGTCTTTTATGCTGTCTGGATTTTGATATGTGCTCGCATGATTACGTCAAGCTGTGTTGTTGCAATGTATAGATCTTAAAGCATTTACAATCATTACCCCTCTAGAAACATTAGTTCTTGAATAGTTAAAAAATAGACAGAAGTCCATCTTTACTGATCCCAAAAAGTTCCATCTTTTGTAGTTTTAGCACTCAGCACTCGTGGTTGCTGCTGTTTTACACAGAGTTGCCGTCCTACTGGTATCTGGCAGGTCAACCAAACATGTTCTGAAATACCCGCAGACGATACAGACAGGGATCCACTTGTTCACTGCTCCTGTAAAGACATAAGCATATCCCTTCCCCCATGTTGTAAGAGGGAATGGTCCTTCCACTTATACAAAGCTCGACTCAGACAGGAGTATCTGTTAACCACGTCAGGGGCGGGGGGGTGGGGGCGCCTGGCGGCGGCTGTGGCCCCGGGCATATAGGAGGAAAGAAAACTAAAACCCGAGGTTTAAGACAAGAATAGGGAGGGATCCTTAAAGCCACCGCTACAGGCAAAACAGACCATCACTAAAACCAAAGCAGGATAATGAAAAAAGGAACAAGACAACCTCCCCCCACCCCTCCCTCTTCCCTGGCTTAACACCATCTCCACCTCCCTCCCCTGCCCCCAGAGTGGGACAGGGATGGGGGGCGGGAAGAGGGAGTTAATCACGCACCGCTTTATTGATATCAACAGTTTAACTGCTGCACCTACAGCAGCAGCCATGACTGTAGCCTTTTCTTGTTCTAACATTCGCTCGGCAGCTTCCAGCAGTTGCCCTGTACTAGATCCTTTTGGCAGCACACTAAGGGCTCTCTTAGTTTTTTCATTAGCATTATTAAAGGCAAGCATGTCTAAAAACTTTGCTTTCATGTCATCATCCAGATCAGGGTGAGCCATAATTGCGGTGTGCAACCGATCGATAAATTTCCCATATGGTTCTGTGGGACCTTGCCTTACTGACGTAAAGGCAGGTCCGGACTTTTCATTGTACACCCTAGCAAGCGCTCTATAAGCCAAATCTTGGCCCAGTTGTAACACTTCAGTAGCAAATTACGCTTGCCAATCAGATCTTGTGTAGGGTCCCACTCCCATCAGCATTTGAGTTTGCACCCCGAATAATGGATCACCCTGTTGTCGAGGCGTTGCAGGTGCCCTATCACAAGCAGCCTGCCAGTACTGAAAAAACTGCAGCTGCTGTGACGGTAGCAAAAGCATCTGGACAATCATTCTAATATCATAAGGAGTTAAAAACTGTGACAAAAAAAATATGCTGCAACACAGATTGAGTATATGATGATTTTAGCCCATACTGAGTAACTGCATTTTTAGCTTCCTTCAATATTTTCCAGTCTAATGCTTGCCACACACTTCTCCCAGTATTATTGGTCACAACTGGAAATGCCATGGGCAAAGGCTCTCCTTCTATCAAAGCATCTTGAATCACCTCTTTCCACCGCACTATTGGATTCAAATCCCCAGCCCCTCCCACCAGCGTCCCTTGGAAAGGTGCAAAAAGACTGATCTCACCCGATGTTCCATTTGGAACGAATAGGTTGGACGCTGGCAGGTCTCGATGTGGCACAGGCGAAGGAGTTTACAAGTTTCCCAGCGACGCTTCTAGGCGAATCTCTAGGGCTTCTAGCCTTTTTAGTGTCTCTTGCAGCTGTGCATCCTTCAAGCCGGATGAATGTTCATCCCCCTCTTCCTCATGCCGTGGTGGCAGGGAAGAAGGTGGTAACGGGGGATAAACCGGAGCTGTTGGCGCCAGTGAAAAGACTCGTGACTCTGAGCCTGCACTGGCGCAGCGTGGCGGGGTGCCTGGCGGTGGTACATCTGATGGTGGTGAAAAGTCTTTGGCAGTTTTTCCCTCTGGTGCCCGCATATCTATAGTTATAGGGGCTGTGGCTGCATTTCCTGGAGTCCTTGCTGGGGCTCGAGCCCCCCCACCCTCAGCACGGGCTGGGGCGGCGGCAGGGCTCGTTAAACCCGAGAACAGCATGCTGGTAGTGGAGGTGGACCCGTCGGCTGGAGTTAAGGCCGCAAGAGCAGATGCAGCAACTGAACGCTCGGCTTTCATGCTTATCAATGTTTCGTTAATTAGCCTCCACACGGTGGAGAGTTTGCTCGCCTCCTTTGATCCTTTACTTTTTTCATCCCACAGCTCTTTTCCTATCTTTTCCAATGTCGGGAGTTCAAAAGCAGCATCAACTGTGGGAATTAATTCCCTTTTCTTTGCCCACTGCAGCAAAGCTTCTAGGATGGCCTAGTCATAAATCAGTCCTCTCATAGAGAGCATATGTTGGAGGAGCTTAACCACTGCTGACTCCTCTTTGGTCAGTGTGGACCCCATCTCCTCCCCGGCCGCTCGCCTGGCCAAGACGAGATTCCCTCCGTACCTTTTGTACCTTTTTGCGCTATAGCGACTTCCCGAGTGCCGGGGCAGCACTCGCCTTCGACCGGCTTCCGCCCCCTCTTCTTTTCCTATTTCGGTTCCGTCGGGATGTCCAACGCCGATCTGAGGGTCCCTGTTCGGGCGCCACCTGCTGACGCGGAAGTAACGGACACTGCTGACGACCAATATGATCAAGCAAATGCCGATTTATTGTTGATACATCCCGGTTAATATAGCCCTTCTAATTCCGTATCATGGGCAAGCTCTCTACTAATTGGTTAACTATATCATGCATGCGCTCCTAGCTAAAATATGATTCGTTAAGTCTCTATGTTCACGCGCACGGCTCTCTCCACCTGCACCCTGCTTCATGTTCAGCCCCCAGTCACGTATGCCAGCTGTTTTCCTTCTTCTCAAGGTTGCTTCGTTTACTTTCTCACAGGAAGCTTCATTACTTTCTCACAGGCGGCCTCATTATTTTCTCACAGGTGGCTTCAGTACTTTCTTACAGGCAGCTTCAGTACTTTCTCACAAGCGGCTTCAGTGATGTCCTTGAGGCCTGCTGCTCACAAACATAACAATTCCATTCGGTCTGGATTGTTCACTAAGTGCCCCTGATACTCCAGGTATCCAACAATCACGATCGTTGTGATCGGCCCTATCAGGGTAGATATCAGGGTGGTTAACCACGGTGAATGGCTGAACCATGACTCAAACCACCCTTGTTGGGCTTCCCTCTCCTTTTTTCTTTGAGCCAATCTTTCTCTCAGTTTGGCCATCGAGTCTCTGACCACTCCAGTGTGGTCCGCATAAAAGCAACATTCCTCTTTCAAGGCGGCACAGAGGCCTCCTTGTTGCATGAACAGGAGGTCTAATGCCCGTCTGTTTTGCAAAACAACTTCTGAGAGCGAGGAGAGGGATTGTTCCAGGAAACTTATGGATTTTTCAATTTTTTGCAGGTCCTCATCGATGGCGATTTGTAGTTGAGTTAGGCCTCGTTGCTGCGTCACCAGGGAGGTCAGTCCCGTGGCCGTGCTGGCTACTCCCAAACTGAGCAACGTCGCTATCGTTACTGCTGTCAGTACTTCTCTTTTTTGGAGTCTGATGTTAGCTTCTCCCCAATGATAGTACATCTCTTCTTCTGTATGATATAGCACCTTGGGAACAATCAAAACTTGTATACAAAAGTCAGCGGAATCATTAAAAAGTTCAAGGGACACACAGGGGGTTACCCCCAATTGGTGGCAGATCCACATTCCGAACGCAGACGGGATTGCCCATTTATAGGTTCTATTAATCGTAACAGTTTTTGCACAAACAGCACTAACCCTGTTTGCCAATGAGATATTACCAAAACATACGCCTTGGCCTCTGACTTGGCTCAGGGTAATTAGTTTTCGTGGTGTGTCCCACCTACACTGGGTAGGGTTGATATCTGATGAATAGTTAAAGGAAGCATTGAGGGCAACGCCCTCGTAGAAGGGGGGATTCATATCATAGCACAACCAACAAGAACTCGTAAGATTCGGGTTTGACTGATTCAGCGACCAGAAGGTAGCGTTTAACACATCAAGAAACGGCTTGTTGGGCTGGTAGTAGGGGTTTACATTTGATCTGCTTAAGGGAACTACTGGTTTAGGTGGTAGGGGACTGGTTGGAACAGGAGTGGATATCGGCGAAGTTTCCTTTCTTTGCTGGTTATTATTTTTGATTACAACATTGGGGCCAATTGTCGTGCTGCTTCTTACTCCCTGTTTTTTAATAAAAAACAGTCTTCCTCTATCTGTATGGGATTCCCAATATCTAAAGCCCCAGGTTTTGCCGAAAGTCCATCCCAGATCGTTACTGTTAGTTACATCTAATATAAGATATTCACACCACTTCCCTTTTGCCTCTCCTCCACGACGGGGGCCCAGCTGTGGCCGACTATCGCGCCTGACGCATCCACGGGGCCCCCATTGTACCTTTAAATACTTGTCTGGTCCCGCACCTGGCGCCCAATCAGAGGCTATAGTTTCACATCCCCAATAGGAACAATAGTATTGATTAGGGGCGTTGCAATAAGATCTGCCGGGATTAGAGCTGGGGCACATGTAGTACATCATGTATTTTAAACAGGGATCAATGGGGACTAGATCACAGGGGGACACATTAAAGCTAGGGGGTCCTGAGGTAACGATTCTTTGTAATATCCTCTGATCCTCCCATCTCACTAGCACCCATTCCCATGGTTGATGGTCATATAAGCCACTAGATAATGATACAAGCCCCAAGATTAAAATCACACAAAACCGTCGCAGCCTCCACCTGTGGGGGCTATTTCGCCGTTGTTTGGAATCCGCTGATGTGGAACTTCGGGGTGCGGACGAGGTGCTTGCCGACTTGTCATCCTCTCTTGTCACGGGGGCGTACGGATCACGGGGGTGTTCGATAATCTGATCCTGTGGACAAAAACTCGCAGTTTTCATTAGCTTTATTCTGGAGGTCCGGTTTAATTGACTTAAGCGGACACCATTTGATTCTGCCATCTTTTTTGACAGCAGCATACCCTCGCCCCGTTAGAACTAGACTCCACCCTCGTTCCCATTCTCCCAACTCATTTCTAATTGTAACCAATGGGCCTTCTTCCAGTGTTCGAGTGGCCCAATGTTTCTGGGTGGGGCTATTCACCTCTTCCCCCCTGGGGAATTGGTTTAATGCTAACAAAGCGGTCACCAGAAGGCGTGTTTGGTCCCCTGAAGGAATGGCATTGGTAAAACCTTCTGTTTTTGCTATAACTTCTAATTTAGATTTTAGAGTTTGGTTTGCCCGTTCAACTATGGCTTGTCCCGTGCTGTTGTACGGGATACCGTGTATTAGAGTAATACCCCATTTCAAGCAAATGCTTGGACTGGTTTAGAAACGAAATTCGGACCGTTGTCCGTTTTGATCTGATTAGGGACGCCAAGCCACGCCATGGCTGTCAGCCAATGTTGGATGGTTGCTTTGGAGTCAGTCTTAAGGTGTTGTGTGGCTACGATCACTCCGCTATACATGTCTACAGTTACTGCTAGCCACGCTCGAGGCTTCAGTAGCTGACACAGCGTAAAGTCCATTTTCCACACCTCAGAGGCTTTAAGACCTCTGGGGTTGACTCCACTGGACCATAGTGGCGCTTTCTGACAGTGGGGACACGTAGCTACTACGTGTTTCGCGTCCGTGACTGAAATCCCACGTCTTCGCTAGCGCTTTAGCTCCAATATGGAGAGACTCGTGTAGCTGACGGGCATCTCTTAGCGTCCACAGCCCTTTTGCAGCGGTGTCTGCTTTGTCGTTACCAGTTTGGAAGAATCCCTTGATTGGACTGTGACTATTGACGTGGACGACCGATATGGTGCCCTTTCGGGAGGAAAGTGCTTCTTCTAGCATCAATGCTGTTGTGGATGTTGACACGCCAGGCCCCGACATGGCCAAGCAAAGTTTAGCCACGAACATTGAATCGGTCACAATGTTAAGGTGTTCTGTCGGGAACAGTCCGCAGGCTAGTACTACTGCCGTTGCTTCTAGCTGCTGGACTGAAAGTGCACGATCGGTCGATTTAATGCAGCGCCATTCTCCTTCTGATTGCCATACTGCTGCTGCGGTTGAGGTCGCCGAGGATGCATCTGTGAAGACCATTGGTCCCTGTTGGGGCCGGTCCATGATTTTTCGTGGAAGTTCGATATCAACAATTGCCAGCATTTGAGTCCAAGGGGGCTTTACAGCGTACTGGATTTCTCCTCCAAATCCGACGAGGGCTATGGCTAAATGTTCTGACATTGCCACTGACTGCGTTGGAAGCTGTTTGCAGAAGGGTAGGTATATTCTGGTGGGTTCGATGCCTAGATGTCTCAGGGCGAGTTTTCTGCCTTTCATGATGAGGTTGCCAAGACACTCGACTCCTGGAGAGAATGCACGCGATGGCTTTCCCAGGACTATCCATTGTATTGGCTGTGCTTTTTCAGGGGGACCCTGGGCTAGTGCCCCTACTCCCCCCTTTTCCGTGAAGTGTACATACAGATCGAGCAGTGCACCTGGGTTCCATCTGGCGAGCGTGCCTGACGATACCTGTTGCTCGATGAAGTCGAGGGAGTTCATTGCTTCCGTCGTCAGAGTTTTTTGCTCCCATGGGTTTTTTCCTTTTAGAAGATCGTACAAGGGGGCCATGGTTTCTGGAGGGATCAAGACGATGTTACGAAGCCATTGCAAGGACCCCACTAGCTGTTGCATGTCATGGAGCGTTTTGATACGCCGACGGATCTTTATTTGGGGAGGGGTTATGTAAGAACCTGTAATTCCCACTCCCAAAAAACTCACACATGGTCCTCTTTTGATTTTTGCGCTCGCAATTTCGAATCCGTTAGTTTTTAAAGTTTCCGAGACCGTTGACACCAGTTGGTCCACTTGACTTCCTGACGGTGCGGCGATCAAGATATCATCCATATATTGAATGATAGTGGCGGTTGGGTCACTGCGCCGAACCGGTGCCAGCACCCGGTCCACTGTGATCTGGCAGATAGTGGGTGAGTTGATCATTCCTTGAGGCAGCACTTTCCACTGGAAGCGTAGGTTGGGGCGTTGGCTGTTCAGGAACATGACAGAAAAAGAAAACCGCTCTTTGTCCTCTTCATGCAGGGGTATCGAAAAGAAACAGTCCTTAATGTCAAGGACAGCGCAAGGTTGTCCTTCTGGTATCATAGAGTTCATGGGCAACAGCGTTTGGACAGGACCCATTGGTTGAATTCTCTTATTTACTTCACGCAGGTCATGGAGGAGGCGAAACCCCTCGCCAGATCGTTTGGGTATTACAAAAACTGGGGTGTTCCACGGGCTAGTGGAAGGCTCTATGTGACCTCGTTGTAGTTCGCGGTCAAGTAGCTCAAGAAGAGCGTCCATTCGAGGCTTTGATAGGGGCCACTGCTCGACCCACACTGGATCGGACGATTTCCATGTCAGTCTGATTGGTGGGAGTGGGTATGCGGCAGTGGCCCTTATGGTAAATTTGTCACCCTGGCTTTTAGTAGGGCTAGTGCGTCCCTTCCCAACAGGGGTGGGACTCCTGACATGACATATGGGAAGAGGGTAATAGTTTTCTCCGGTCCCTTTTCAGTGTGAAGCGTGATTGCTACCAATTGAGCACTCTTCCGGGCTTGGGTTAATCCCCCGACTCCACCCACCATGGGGGCGCCTTCCAATTTCCAATGCGGGGGCCAATTCGTCTCAGGGATAACTGTAACATCTGCTCCAGTGTCGATCAAAAAGGGGACACTAATAGTGGTGTCATTTAAGGCATTATAGAGGGAACAGATCCCCCACACCACTGGTGGGTTGTCACACTTTACTGTCAGGGCCACCCTGGGGTCCCACCCCCAAAGGGTGGTCCTTGCTGTTCCTGAGATGGGGGCAGATTCGGCTGGACCGTTGGTTGAGCCATAAAGTTGATCACTTCTCGAGGGGGCAGCAGGTTCGGGAGCGTTTCGCCCCATCCGGGGTTGGCACATTTGGGCCGCCTCGTGTCCCAAGTGGGAGAGGGCTGTATGCGGCCCAGGTGCCCTCTCCCCCTCCCATTTCCCTGGATTTTAGATCTGCATTCTTTAGCGAAATGCCCTTTCTTTCCACAGGCCCAACACGGTCCTCTGGGTCGATTCTGGCGCGGGGGGGTGCTGTTGGCAGGTTCCCCGACCAAGGGCAGTTTGCTACAACGTGGCCCACCTGGCCGCATTTAAAACATGCCATCACATTAGCTATTGCGGTGCGGACAGCCACCTGGATCGGGGCTGAATGCTCTTCGTTCGTGACATACTTGATCATGTCCGCGATACTCAACCCCATTGGCAGTGATCGTAGGATTTCTTTGGTTGCTGAATTACACTGCTGACGTAAGCACTCTGCTACAACCGGGCCTTTCGCTTCCGAAGGCAGGGTCGAGGAGTCGATCGCTGTCTGGAGGCAATCCACAAATTGCGCAAAGCTTTCGCTTTCTTTTTGCTTTACTGTGGACCAGGGTGACGGCTTGACAATAGCTCTAGAGGCTATGCAAATAGCTTCTCTGGCCGCACGTGTAGTTGTCATAACTTCATGGGCCCGCATGCCCTGGGTGGTAATCATTATCGGGTCTGAACCCATCAGCCACTGCAGGCTGGAGCCATGTAGCGGGTGATCCGCCCCGGTTACTTGGGCTAGTTGCTTCATACAGTTGTCCTCCCATTCTTGTTTAAAAACGATCATCCCTGCCCCATCAAAGATCAGTCTACAAGTTTGTTTTATATCAAATGGGAGCATGTCGTCTCCCCCAAAGACACTGTCTATGAGGGTGGAGACCACTGCAGAATTGAGCCCTTTGTCCACAACTGCTTTAACAATCGCTTGTATATCCTTGGGGTTTATTGGCGAGTAGACCCTTTGTCCCCCGTCCGCCACACAGACCGGGAACACCAGGGTGGCTGACGGGACCCAATCGGCACAGGCAATATTTATTTTCTTCCAATCCGTGAGAGGAATTTTTTCCCTTCGCAATTCCTTTTTATTTTGGATGTGGGTATGTCGTAGTTCAGCCCCGATCGGACCAGACTACGCAGTCTCTCTCTCACTCCCCCCACCTTCCGAGAGAACAGGGAGAGAAAATATAAGAAAAACGGCTCAAGGTTTGAAATAAGAACAGGGAGAAATCCTTAAAGTTACCGTTATGGGCAAAACGGACTCCACTTGGGGAAAACTATTCATTTATTACTACAAACAGCAGGATAACGAGACAGAGAACAAGATAACCTCCCCCCACCCCTCCCTCTTCCCAAGCTTAACATTATCTCTACTACCTTCCCCCCCCCGAGCGGCACAGGGGGGAAGAGGGAATGGGGGTTGCAGTCAGTTCATCACATGTTGTTTCACGCCGCTGCTTCATGGTGGGGGGAAGAACTCCTCACATTCCTCCCCTGCTCCATCGTGGGGTCCCTCCCATGGGCCACAGTCCTTCATGAAACTGCTCCAGCGTGGGTCATCTCTTCCACAGGTGCAGTCCCTCTAGAACAGCTGTTCCAGCGGGCCCTCCACGGGCCACAGCTGCCTTCAGGCATCCACCTCCCCCAGTACGGGGTCCTTCACAGGCTCCAAGTGGATCTCTGCTCCTCCGTGGACCTCCATGGGCTGCAGGGGGACAACCTTCTCCACCATGGTCGTCACCACAGGCTGCAGGGGAATCTTGGCCAGGAGCCGCATTACTCCTCCCCCTCCTTCTGAACTGACCTTGGCGTCTGCAGCTGTTCCTCACAACAGGCTGGCAGATGTCTCTCAGGATCTTTTTTACATCTTATTCACTTCTCATCTCCTCTCCACTTCTTGCAGCCGGGCCGGACCGAGTTGGGCCCAGTCGGCCGCCTGGCGAAAGGCCAGAGGGTGAGGCCTGCAAGGCCCATAGGCCTGCACCTCTGCCCCCACTCAGCTTCTTCATATCTTCTCTCCTCTCTCTTTTTTTTTTTTTCCTGTTTTCCCCTTCTTAAATACGTTATTGCAGAGGCGTTATCATGGGACATTCTGCTACCAATTGGCTCGGCCTTGGCCAGCAGTGGGTCCGCCCTAGGCCTGGCCAAGTCCCCTGAACAAAGGGGAGCAACTTCTAGCAGTTTCCTACAGAAGCTACCACCTTAGGCCCCCCCCTACTAAACAAAACCACGACAGGGTATTTTTGCTTTTGACTCTATTTACCCTCATGTCCCCCTCCTCTGAGTTTGAATCAGTTGCAAGCCAGTCGTCTGAGCTGCTATCTGATCCGGAGTCAGAACTCAACTGACCGGTTTTTCTCGTTGGGCTCCGGCCCCGCCCACTTCCCTTGCGGGCGGACCGTTCCCTCCCTCTTGGCTCACCACTCCTTCTGCTCGGCAGGGTGTTTGCCCTATGAGGGCGTGTTTTCAGATGGGCGCTCTGATTGGCTCTCCGCCCCTCGCTCGCGCTCCTCTCCTCTTTCTGGTCACCTCCACCACTCTTCTCCTTCTCGCTCTCCTCCCGTTCCGGTTCGTGTGCGCTTGTTAGTTCAAGCGCTTCCTCCGTTTTCCCGCCAGGGACGTCTTTGTCCCACCCTCCCCCCTGGGGTTTGGCGCCATTTTGGGGCGCATAAGGCGGCGGTCTTTCCTGGGCTTCGGCGCCCCTGGCTTCCTCAGCTAACCCACTCCAGAAGGACAGTGTGCACTTCTGCCCCTCCGTAAGCAGGTCAGGGTTCGGGGGTTCAGGGGGTGAAGGGCTCAGGGGTAGAGGGGGTGTATTGCCCTCTCGTAAGTCTTTAGACTCTGCGGAATCATTGCCGTTTGGGGGGTGTGGAGTCTGCGTGGCTGCCCCGACTCCCAATTTCGGGGTGACCAACAAACAGTCCCTTGCCGCCCTCCAGGTTTCCTGCTCTTGTAAAGCCTTCTGCAGGGCCTGTACGACTTTCCCCCATGACTTAAGGTTTTTCCCACTACCCGAGGACATAGTCTCCTCGGCTAATGCTTTAGTGCATTTATCCCACACTTCAGGGTGGAGAATATCCACCGGCTGGTCAATGACCCCAATCTTTAAAAGCCTCGCAACTGCGAGAGTAAAATCTTTGGGCTTACAATCAATACGCCACTGCTTATGTAATTGTGATACAACCTTCACAAGGGCTTCCATCCTCCTTGTTGGTCCGGGAGCGTCCTCCCCGCCGGGCTGGTCCTGCCGCTCCGGCCGCCATTCACCCGTCCAGGCGATTATCCCGGGTTTCGGCACCACTTGTTGCCTTTGTTGGCGTGGCGACCTGGTTCAGGAACGGCACGGCGACCACCCCCAGGCCGCTCGCAGACACCAATGTGGTGGACGGCAAATGGCATTTATTGGTAGGTAACACGGCCTTATATAGCTTGGGTTTACAACGTCACTTCCGTCTGCTTACATCATAGACTAAACGCTATTGGCTATCATAGACTAAACACTATTGGCTATCCGGAGAGGGGTCCTATCTTCCCGTACAGCACAATATCTTCCAGCCGCCAGACCCTAGCTGCCTACACCCCTCTCTGCCCCCCGCTCAGCTGCTTCACATCTCTCCCTTTTTTTTTTCCTGTTTTCCCCTATTTAAATACGTTATCGCAGAGGCGTTATCACGGAACATTCTGCTATCAGTCGGCTCGGCCTTGGCCAGCAGCGGGTCCGCCCTAGGCCCGGCCAAGTCCACTGAACAAAGGGGAGCAACTTCTAGCAGTTTCCTACAGAAGCTACCACCTTAGCCCCCCCTCTCACTAAACAAAACCATGTATGATGCTTCATATCATTCAGGGGAACTGTTTAAGTAAAAGAATTTACTTAGTGTGATAAAAAGGGGGGATTGATATAGGGGACCACGTAGAAATGGGGACAATAAGTTAATCACAACTATATATATATATGCACTTAAAGAATTGTTGTAGTTCAGCCCCCACTGGGACCAGACTACGCAGTCTCTCTCTCACTCCCCCCCCCCCCCCCCCCCAAGAGAACAGGGGGAGATTTGGTAAACAAAAGAAAACCAGGAAAAAACCAAACCCGTGGGTTGAGATTGAACAAAAAGTAAATTTAACAGTAATGACAGAAAAAAAACCAAAATAGTGATGGAATACAAATACAGTACAATGGCTTACAACAAATCTCCACACCTAGTTTCTTCCAAGGAGCAGGAGGCTCCCTTCAGCACCCTCCTCACTTATATACTGAGCATGATGTCAGATGGGATGGAATAGCCCTTTGGCTAATTTGGGTAAATGAACCCCAGCTGTTAGCTAATTAGTTAACTATCCCAGCCATAGGGGCTACCAGCTTCAGTTCCCCACCCAGCTCAGGTAAATATTAACTCTATCCTAGCCAGAACCAGGACAAGAATATAGTTATAAAACATAGTCACGTAACCATATAGCTTAGAGAAACAATTAATGGAGGAGGAAGTCTGTTTTTTTTCTTTTCCTGACGAAGGACTCATTTGTAAGGAGTGAGAAACAGTTTCTCATTATCTCAAGGGAGTGATTAGAAAGAACAAGAATTCAAAAACAGAATGGCATGTGTCACAAATACGTCTATAAACCTCCTTGCTAAAGGAAAACAGATGGTTAACAAGGACATGAATCAGCTCAAGCTGATAAGAACACTGCAAGCTTGCAGGATCATCGCATTCTAGGCTAAAGGTGAAAAGTACACCATGAAGAAGACCTACGGCCTTCTTCCCAAAGACCACCGAAGACCCCTGCCCACAATTATTGGGAGAATTTGCGCAAGCGCGAAGGACTGATAAGCTAATTAGCATACGAAGCGAGAGTAGGCGGGTTTGGGTAATGAATATGTATAGGCATCAATTGAATATTCATTGTTTTATTGTATAAAAATGGGACGGTTTGCTACCTCGGGCATGCACGCTTGTGGTGGAGCGATCCCCCATGCATCTGCACGCAATAAACATACCTACTTTATAACTTCCGAGTTACAGAGTCCATTTCCGTACGTCAATAGTAAGTGTCAGAATCCTGGTGGTGTAGGAAAGCCCAGAGACCCAATGTTTTTGAGCCTGTAGATGCGGTGGGAAGAGTCGGTGAGGAGCAGCAAGAACCTTTAGAGCAGGCACTTCTGGTGTTGGAGTAATCGCCTGATGTTCGGGATTTATAAGATTTATTCTCAGAGGGCTGCCAGGTTGACTTGGTGGCAAATGTCAGAGTCCTGTTGGCCTAGGGAAGCCCAGAGCAATCGTCTGACGTTGGGGATTGTCCTGGTCAGTCCTAGACCACCAGGACTCCGACATTTTCCACCATTTCAACCCGGCAGCCCTGTGAGCAGAAATCTTAAAAATCCCAAACGCCAGATTATTGCTCCAACACGAGAAGTACCAGCTCTGAAAGCACTTGTTGCTCCTCACCGGCTCTTGCCACTGCATGTATAGGCCCACAAACACTGGGGCTCCGGGATTTCCTAGACCACCAGGACTCCGACATTTACCATTACCTAGAGGTGACCATCCAGTGAGAATAGATGTTAAAAGTCATGAATGTCGGACGATAGATTCCACACCAGAAGTGCCAGCTTAAAAATCTCTCGCTGCTCCGCAATGGGTCTGGACACCACATCTACAGGCCAGGAAACACTGGGGCTCCGGGATTTCCTAGACCACCAGGACTCCGACATTTACCATTACCTAGAGGTGACCATCCAGTGAGAATAGATCTTAAAAATCACGAATGTCGGACAATAGATTCCACACCAGAAGTGCCAGCTTAAAAATCTCTCGCTGCTCCGCAACGGGTCTGCACACCACATCTACAGGCCAGGAAACGCTGGGGCTCCGGGATTTCCTAGACCACCAGGACTCCGACGTTTAACACCAGCTCGAGCTGTCCGCCTAGTGTTAAAACACAGCTTAAAAATGATGAACATCGGACAGCTGCTCCCACACCGGAAGTGTCAGCTCTGGAAGTTCTTGCTGCTTCTCACCAGCTCTAGGCACCACATCTACAGGCTCACAAACATTGGGGATCCGGCATTTCCTGGGACACCAGGACTCCGACGTCTACCATCACCTCAACTCAGCAGTCCCCTTTGAAAAAAATCTTAAAAATCACAAAAGTCAGAAAACTGCTCCCACACCAGAAGTGACATTTCTGAAAGCTCTCGCTTCTCCTGCCCGGCTCTTGCCACCTGAAAGCTCTTGCTGCTTCTCAATAGTTCTGAACACCGCATTTACAGGCTGAAAAACACTGGGACTCCGGGCTTTCCTAGGTGATCAGGACTTTGACATTTGCCACCAGGTAAACCCTACCGCCCAGTGGGAAAAAAATCTTAAAAATAGAATCATAGAATCATAGAATGGTTAGGGTTGGAAGGGACCTTCAAAGGTCATCTAGTCCAACCCCCCTGCAAGGAGCAGGGACATCTTCAACCAGATCAGGTTCCTCAGAGCCTCATCCAGCCTGGCCTTGAACGTTTCCAGGGATGGGGCTTCCACAGCCTTTCTGGGAAACCTGTTCCAGTGTTGTATAACTCACATTGTAAAAAATTTTTTTCCTAATTTCCAATCTAACTCTACCCCCCACTATTTTAAAACCATTAGTTCTTGTCCTATTGCAACAGGCCCTACTAAACAGCCTCTCCCCATCTTTCTTGTAGGCCCCCTTGAAGTACTGGAAGACCGCTATCAGGTCTCCCCGGAGCCTTCTTTTCTCCAGGCTGAACAGCCCCAACTCTCTCAGCCTGTCCTCATAAGAGAGGTGCTCCAGCCATTTTATCATCTTCGTGGCCTTCCTCTGGACCTTCTCCAACTGGTCCATGTCCTTCTTGTGCTGGGGGCTCCAGAACTGGCCACAGTACTCCAGGTGGGGTCTCACCAGGGCAGAGTAGAGGGGGAGAATCATCTCCCTCGACCTGCTGGCCATGCTTCTCTTGATGCAACCCAGGATGCGGTTGGCCTTCTGGGCCGCAAGGGTGCACTGCCGGCTCATGTTGAGCTTCTTGTCCACCAGCACTCCCAAGTCCTTCTCCTCAGGGCTGCTCTCAATCCACTCTCCGCCCAGCCTGTATTTGTGCCTGGGATTCCCATGACCCAGGTGCAGGACCTTGCACTTGGCCTGGTTGAACTTCATGAGGCTGGCACGGGCCCACCTCTCCAGCCTGTCAAGGTCCCTCTGGATGGCATCCTTCCCTTCCAGCGTGTCAACGGCACCACACAACTTGGTGTCATCGGCAAACTTGCTGAGGGTGCACTCTATCCTACTGTCCATGTCGCCGACAAAGATGTTGAACAGGGCCGGGCCCAACACGGACCCCTGAGGGACACCACTCATCACCAGTCTCCATTTGGACATTGAGCCGTTGACCACCACTCTCTGAGTGGGGCCATCCAGCCAACTCCTTATCCACCGAGTGGTCCGTCCATCAAACCCATGTCTCTCTAGTTTAGAGAGAAGGATGTCATGCGGGACAGTGTCAAAAGCTTTGCACAAGTCCAGGTAGATGATGTCTGTTGCTCGTCCCTTGTCCACCGATGCCGTCACCCCGTCATAGAAGGCCACCAAATTGGTCAGGCACGATCTGCCCTTGGTGAAGCCATGCTGGCTGTCACCAACCACCTCCTTGCTCTCCATGTGCCTTAGCATGGTTTCCAGGAGAATCTGCTCCATGACCTTGCCAGGCACAGAGGTGAGGCTGACCGGCCTGGAGTTGCCCGGGTCTTCCTTATTCCCCTTTTTAAAAACGGGGGTTATGTTCCCTCTCTTCCAGTCATCGGGGACCTCACCAGACCACCACGACTTCTCAAATACGATGGCCAGTGGCTTGGCAACTTCATCTGCCAGTTCCCTCAGGACCCGTGGATGGATCTCGTCAGGTCCCATGGACTTGTGCACCTTTAAGTTCCTCAGATGATCCCAAACCTGCTCTTCGAGTACAGTGGGCGGTTCTTCATCCTCGCAGTCCTTGCTTGCACCTTCTACAGCTTGGGTGGTGGGACAGGAACTCTTGTCGGTGAAGACTGAGGCAAAAAAGTCATTGAGTACCTCAGCCTTCTCCATGTCCTGGGTAACCAGGACACCAGTTCCCTTCCGGAGGGGGCCTCCATTCTCCCTGGACTTTCTTTTGTCCCCTGCGTACCTATAAAAGCTCTTCTTGTTGCATTTTATATCCCTGGCCAGATTCAGTTCTGCCGGGGCTTTGGCCTTCCTTACCTTATCCCTGGCCACTTGCACAGACTCTTTGTAGACCTCCCAGGCTACCTGTCTTTGTTTCCACCCTCTATAGGCCTCCTTTTTTACTTTCAGTTGGTCCAGAAGCTGCTTGCTCATCCACGCTCGCCTCCTGGCCTTTTTGCCCGACTTGTTCTTCGTTGGGATGCACCTCTGCTGAGCTTGGAGGAGGTGCTCCTTGAATATAGACCAACTTTCCTGGGCCCCTCTTCCCTCCAGGGCCGCCTCCCATGGCACTTGGCCCATCAGGTCCCTGAAGAGGCCAAAGTCTGCCCTCTTGAAGTCTAGGGCAGAGAGCTTGCCATGTAGTTTCCTTGCTGTCCCGAAAGTCAGACAGTTGCTCCAACACCACAAGTGCCAGCTCTGAAAGCTCTTGCTGCACCTCAACAGCTCTGCATCTACAGGCTCACAAACATTGGGGATTCAGCATTTTCTAGGACTCCGACATATACCATCACGTCCATTCGGCAGTGCTGTGAGAAAAAACTCCTAAAACTCACCAACGTCGGACGATAGATCTCACAGCAGAAGTGACAGTTCTGAAAGGTCCTGCCATTCCTCACCGGCTCTTGGCGCCGCTGCAATAACCCCATGCAGCGCTATAGGCTCGGAGCTGAGTGGCTGAAGGACTGTGAAGAGGAAAGGGACCTGGGGGTGTTGGTTGATGCTCAGCTGAACATGAGCCGACAGTGTGCCCAGGTGGCCAAGAGGGCCAACGGCATCCTGGCCTGCATTAGAAATAGTGTGGCCAGCAGGAGCAGGGAGGTAATCATCCCCCTGTATTTGGCGCTGGTGAGGCCGCACCTCGAGTATTGTGTTCAGTTTTGGGCCCCTCACTACAAGAAAGACATTGAAGCCCTGGAACGTGTCCAGAGAAGGGCAACAAAGCTGGTGAGGGGTCTGGAGCACAAGTCTTATGAGGAGCGGCTGAGAGAGTTGGGATTGTTTAGTCCGGAGAAGAGGAGGCTCAGGGGAGATCTCATTGCACTCTATAGCTTCCTGAAGGCAGGTTGTGATGAGCGGGGGTTTGGCCTCTTCTCCCAGGCAACAAGCAGGACCCGAGGAAATGGCCACAAGTTGTACCAGAGGAGGTTTAGATTGGACGTGAGGAAAAACTTTTTCTCCCAAAGAGTGGTCAGGCACTGGAATGGCCTGCCCAGGGAGGTGGTGGAGTCGCCGTCCCTGGCAGTGTTCAAGAGGCGGCTTGATGAGAAGCTACAAGATATGGTTTAGTAGCTGTGACAGCAATGGTAGTGGGAAGATGGTTGGACTAGATGATCTTATAGGTCCCATCCAACCATGTGATTCTATGATTCTATGATTCTATGATCTACAGGCCCACAAACATTGAGGCTTCGGGATTTCCTAGACCACCAGGACTCCAATGTTTGCCACCATGTACATCCAGCAGCCCAGTGAGCAAAAATCTTAAAAGTCCCAAACCGGGACGATAGATCCCATACCAGAAGTGCCAGCTCTGAAAGCTCTTCCTGCTCCTCGCTGGCTCTTGCCACCGCATCTACAGGCCCACAAACATTGCGGCTCTGGTCTTTCCTGGACAGCCAGGACTCCGATGTTTCGTACGATATACACACGGAGTCTAGTGAGTAAAAATCCTAAAAATCACGAACGTCGGACCATAGATCCCACACCAGAAATGTTAGCTCTGAAAGCTCTTGCTTCTCCTCACTGACTCCTGCCACTGCATCTACATGCCCAGATACACTGAGGCTCCAAGCTTTCCTGGCGCACCAGGACTGCAACCTTTGACACCATGTACACTCGGCTGCCCAGTGAGCAGAAATCTTAAAAACCACAAACGTCGAACGATAGATACCACACCAGAAGTGCCAGCTCTGAAAGCTCTTGTTGCTCCTCACCGGCTCTTGCCACTGTGTGTATAGGCCCACAAACACTGGGGCTCCGGGATTTCCTAGATCACCAGGACTCCGACGTTTACCATTACCTAGAGGTGACCATCCAGTGAGAATAGATGTTAAAAGTCATGAATGTCGGATGATAGATTCCACACCAGAAGTGCCAGCTTAAAAATCTCTCGCTGCTCCGCAACGGGTCTGGACACCACATCTACAGGCCAGGAAACATTGGGGCTCCAGGATTTCCTAGACCACCAGGACTCCGACGTTTAACACCAGCTCGAGCTGTCCGCCTAGTGTTAAAACACAGCTTAAAAATTATGAACGTCGGACAGCTGCTCCCACACCGGAAGTGTCAGCTCTGGAAGTTCTTGCTGCTTCTCACCAGCTCTAGGCACCACATCTACAGGCTCACAAACGTTGGGGATCCGGCATTTCCTGGGACACCAGGACTCCGACGTCTACCATCACCTCAACTCAGCAGTCCCCTTTGAAAAAAATCTTAAAAATCACAAAAGTCAGAAAACTGCTCCCACACCAGAAGTGACATTTCTGAAAGCTCTTGCTTCTCCTGCCCGGCTCTTGCCACCGCATCTACAGGCTCACAAACATTGGGATTGCGAGATTTCCTAGAACACCAGCACTCCGACGTTTACCACCATGTACTTACCGCCGCCCAGTGAAAACACTGTTATATATCACAAATGTTGGATGATAAATCCCACACCAGAAGTGCCAGCTCTGAAAACTCTTGCTCTGAAAACCCCTCAGTGGCTCTTGCCACCGCATCTACAAGCCCAGCAACATTGGGGCTTCGGTCTTTCCTAGAGAATCAGGACTCTGACTTTTGCCACCATGTACACCAGTAAACTTTCAGAGGTGGCGCTTCTGGTGTTGGAGTAATCGTCTGACTTTCGGGATTTTTAAGATTTATTCTCAGAGGGCTGCCAGGTTGACTTAGTGGCAAATGTCAGAGTCCTGTTGGCCTAGGGAAGCCCAGAGCAATCGTCTGACATTGGGGATTTTTAAGCTTTCCTAGACCACCAGGACCCCGACATTTTCCACCATTTCAACCCAGCAGCCCTCTGACAATAAATGTTAAGAATCCTAGACATTAGACGATTGTTCCAACACCAGAAGTGCCACTTCTGAAAGCTCTTGCTGCTCCTCAACGACTATGGCCACCGCATTATAGTTCCTCAAAAATCGGAGCTGCGGGCTTTCCTAGACGAATAGGACTCCGATGTTCGCCACCATGTGCACCCGTCCACCCAGTGAGCAAAAATCTTAAAAATCCTGAACGTCGGATGATAGGTTCCACACCAGAAGTGCCACCTCTGAAAGCACTTGCTGCTCCTCACTGACTCTTGCCGCCGCAGCTCCAGGCCTACAAACATTGAGGCTCTGAGATTTCCTAGACGACCAGGACTCTGACGTTTGCCAGAACCTCAACTTGGAAACCCTCTGAGAATACATCTTAAAAATCATCACCGTCGGACGATAGACCACACACCAGAAGTGCCAGCTCTGAAAGATCTTGCTGCTTCTCACGGGCTCTTGCCACTGCATCTACAAGTCTGCAAACATTGAGGCTGTGGGCTTTCTTAGACGATCAGTACTCCGACATTTGCTACTATCTCAACCCGGCAGCACTGTGAGAATAAATCACAACATTTCTGAACATCAGACGACTACTCCAACACCAGAAGTGCCAGCTCGGAAAAGCCTTGCTGCTCCTCACTGGCTATTGCCACCACATCTGCAGGCCTAGATACATTGGGGCTCGTGAGTTTACAGATTTTTTCTCACTGGGCGGCCAGCTCAAGGTGATGATAAACAGCGGGGTCGTCCTGGTCTAGGAAAGCCAGGAGCCCAATGTAGATGGGGCTTGCCACGCCTGTAGATGCGGTGGCAAGAGCCAGTGAGGAGCAGCAAGAGCTTTCAGAGATGGCACTTCTGCTGTTGGAGCAATCATCTGACGTTTGTGATTTATACAGATTTTGGCTCATAGGGCTGCCAAGTGTATAGCCGGTTAGGAGAAGCACGAGCTTTCAGAGGTGGCACATCTGGTGTGGGATCTAGCGTTTGATGTTTTTGCTTTTTTTCCTCACTCGGCAGCCAGCACTACATGACGCAAACATCGGAAAACTGGTAATCTATGAAACCCAGGAGTCCCAGTGTTTTTAGGCCTGCATAAGTGGTGGCAAGAGGTAGCGAGGAGAAGCAGGATCTTTCAGAGCTGGCACTTCTGGCATGGGATCTATGGTCCAATGTTCGTTATTTTTAATATTTTTTTCTTATTGGGTGGTCAAGTGTATATGGTTGCTAAAGTCAGAGTCCTTATCGTCTAGCAAAGCCTGGAGCCCCAGCATTCATGGGCCTGTACATGCAGTGACAAGAGTCAGTGAGGAGCAGCAAGAGCTTTCACAGCTGGCAGTTCCAGTGCTGGAGCAATCGTCTGACGTTTGTGATTTTTATGACTTATTTCTCACTGTGGAGGCAGCTCTAGGTGATGGTAAGTGTCAGAGTCCTGGTGGTGGAGGAAAGCCCAGAGACTCAATGTTTCTGAGCCTGTAGATGTGGTGGGAAGAGCCGGGCAGGAGAAGCAAGAACTTTTAGAGCAGCTACATCTGGTGTTTGGGTAATCGTCTGACGTTCGGGATTTTTAAGATTTATTCTCAGAGGGCTGCCAGGTTGACTTGGTGGCAAATGTCAGAGTCCTGTTGGCCTAGGGAAGCCCGGAGCAATCGCCTGACGTTGGGGATTTTTAAGCTTTCTTAGACTATCAGGACTCCAACATTTTCCACCATTTCAACCCGGCAGCCCTGTGACAATAAATCTTAAACATCACAAACGCCAGATTATTGTTCTAACACCAGAAGTGCCAGCTCTGAAATCTCTTGCTGCTCCTCAACTGCTCCTGGTCCCCATCTACAGGCTCACAGACATTGGGCTGCCAGCTTTCCAAGATGACCAGGACTCTAATATTTACCACCACCTCAACTCGGCAGCCCTCTGACAATAAATCTTAAGAATCCCGGACTTTAGACGATTGTTCCAACACCAGAAGTGCCAATTGTGAAAGCTCTTGCTGCTCCTCAACGACTATGGCCACCGCATCATAGTTCCTCAAAAATCGGAGCTGCGGGCTTTCCTAGACGAATAGGACTCTGATATTCGCCACCATGTGCACCCGGCTGCCCAGTGAGCAAAAATCTTAAAAATCCTGAACGTCGGATGATAGATTCCACACCAGAAGTGCCACCTCTGAAAGCTCTTGCTGCTCGTCCACGGCTGTTGCCAAAGCACATACAGGCTCCCAAATGCTGGGTCTCCGGGCTTTTCTACACCACCAGGATTCTGACATTTAATATCACCTAGAGCTGGCCACCCAGTGAGAAAAAATCTTAAAAATCACAAACATCGGACGATAGATCCCACACCAGAAGTGCCACCTCTGAAAGCACTTGCTGCTCCTCACCGACTCTTGCCGCCGCAGCTCCAGGCCTACAAACATTGAGGCTCTGAGACAGAAAAAAAATCTTTAAAATCACAAACGTCCGACGATGGCTCCAACACCAGAAGTGGCAGCTCTAACAGATCTTGCTGCTCCTCGCTGCCTCTTCCACCGCATCTCCAGGCCGAGAAACATTGGTACTCCGGGATTTTGTAGACCATAAGGACTCTGCCGTTTGCCACCACCTCAACACGGCAGCCCTCTGAGAATAAACCTTAAAAATCCCAAACACAATACAATACGAGATACAGTTTTTGGGGATAAAATGGCAAGATGGGCGTTGTCAGATTCCAATAGATATAGTCAACAAAATAACAGCTATGGCTGCACCGACTGACAAAAAGGAAACGCAAGCTTTCCTGGGTGTTGTGGGTTTCTGGAGGATGCATATTCCAAATTATAGTATGATTGTAAGCCCTCTGTATAAAGTCACCCGAAAGAAGAATGATTTTAAATGGGGCCCTGAACAACAGCAGGCTTTTGAACAAATTAAACAAGAAATTGTTCATGAGGTGGCTCTTGGGCCAGTCCGGACAGGGCAAGAGGTAAGAAATGTGCTCTACACCGCAGCTGGGGAGAATGGCCCTACCTGGAGTCTCTGGCAGAAAGCACCAGGGGAAACCCGTGGTCAACCCCTTGGGTTTTGGAGCCAGGGATATAAAAGATCTGAAGCCTGCTATACTCCAACCAAAAAAGAAATCCTGTCAGCATACGAAGGAGTTTGAGCTGCTTCAGAAGTGATTGGTACTGAAGCACAGCTCCTCTTGGCACCCCGACTGCCAGAGCTGGGCTGCATGTTCAAAGGAAGGGTCCCCTCTGCGCATCATGCAACGGATGCTACATGGAGCAAGTGGGTTGCACTGCTAACACAGTGGGCCCGAATAGGAAACCCCAATCGCCCAGGCATATTAGAAATAATTACAGACTGGCCAGAAGGCAAAGATTTTGGAAAGCCACAGGAGGAAGAGGTAACAAACGTCGGAGGATTGCTCCCACACAAAAAGTGCCAGCCAGTCAAGCTCTTGCTGCTCCTCACCGACCATTGGCAGCGCATCTACAGCACCACAGACATCGGGGCTCCGGGCTTTCCCTGACGAACAGCGCTTCTACGTTTACCACCAGCTGCACCTGGGCGCCCATTGAAAAAAAACTCCGAAAAATGACGAACGTCGGACGATTGCTCCCACACCAAAAGTGCCAGCAACTCAAGCTCTTGCTGATCCTCACCGGCCCTTGACGCCGAATCTACAGCACCACAGACACTCGGGCTCCAGGCTTTCCCTGACGAACACCACTTCGACGCTTACCATCAAGTGCACAAAGCCGCCCAGTAAAGAAAATACCCTAAGAGTCACGAACGTCGGACTATTTCTCCCACACCAAAAGTGCCAGCAACTCAAGCTCTTGCTGCTCCTCACCGGCGATTCGCAGCGCATCTACAGCACCAGAGACATCGGGGCTCCGGGCTTTCCCTGACCAACAGGGCTTCGACGTTTACCATCAACTGCACAGGGCCGCCCACTTATAAAATAACCTAAAAATCACGAATGTCGGGCGATTGCTCCCACACTGAAAGTGCCAGCAACTCAAGCTCTTGCTGGTCCTCACTGGCCATTGGCAGCGCATCTACAGCACCACAGACATTGGGGCTCTGGCCTTTCCCTGACAAACAGCACGTCGGCATTTGCCATCAAATGCATGCGTGCGCCCACTGAAAAAAGACACCTGCAAATCACGAACATTGGATGATTGCTCCCAAACCAAAAGTGCCAGCAACTAAAGCTCTTGCTGCTCCTCACCGGCCATTGGCAGTGCATCTACAGCACCACAGACATCGGGGCTCCGGGCTTTCCCTGACGAACAGCGCTAAGATGTTTACCATGAATAGCACAGGGCCACCCACTGATAAAATCCACTGAAAATCACGAATGTCGGACGATTGCTCCCACACCAAAAGTGCCAGCAACTAAAGCTCTTCCTTACGTGCACCACAGGGACTTTATCCCCTTCTACAGTATGTAGAAGTTCAGATTGGGCAGGGCCAGCTCGATTGGTGGACCCCCGAGTGTTGACTAACCAGGTGGCTTTTGCTAAATGTTTATCCCAATTTTTGAAGGTTCCACCACCCATTGCTTTCAGTGTCGTTTTCAGCAGCCCATTATACCTTTCAATTTTTCCAGAGGCTGGTGCATGATAGGGGATGTGGTATACCCACTCGATGCTGTGCTCTCTGGCCCAGGTGTCTATGAGGTTGTTTCGGAAGTGGGTACCATTGTCTGATTCAATTCTTTCTGGAGTGCCATGTCACCATAAGAAAGGTGTTACGGGCAGTGGCATGGGATACAGGATATGTTTCCAGCCATCCAGTGGTTGCTTCCACCATTGTAAGTACATAGCTCTTGCCTTGGCAAGTTTGTGGGAGTGTAATGTAATCAATCTGCCAGGCCTCTCCATATTTACACTTCAGCCATCGTCCTCCATACCACAGAGGCTTTAGCCGCTTGGCCTGCTTAATTGCAGCGCATGTTTCACATTCATGGATAACCTGTGCAATGGTGTGCATGGTCAAGTCCACCCCTCGATCACGAGCCCATTTGTATGTTGCGTCTCTTCCCTGATGGCCTGAGGTATCATGGGCCCACCGAGCTAAAAATAGTTCACCCCTGTGTTGCCAGCCCAGATCCACCTGAGCCACTTCAATTTTAGCAGCTTGATCCACTCACTGGTTGTTTTGATGCTCTTCAGTGGCCCGACTCTTGGGTACGTGGGCATCTACGTGACGTACTTTTACAACCAGATGCTCTAACCGGGCAGCAATATCTTGCCACAAAGTGGCAGCCCAGATGGGTTTGCCCCGACGCTGCCAGTTGCTCTGCTTCCATTGCTTTAACCATCCCCACAGAGCGTTTGCCACCATCCATGAGTCGGTGTAGAGATAGAGCACAGGCCATTTTTCCCGTTCAGCAATGTTTAAAGCCAGCTGGATGGCCTTCACCTCTGCAAACTGACTCGATTCACCTTGGCCTTCAGCAGTTTCTGCAACTCATCATGTAGGACTCCACACAGCAGCTTTCCACTTCCCATGTTTTCCTACAATACGACAGGACCCATCAGTAAATAGGGCACACTGCTTCTCATTTTCTGGGAGGTTGTTATATGGTGAGGCCTCTTCAGCACGCGTTACGTCTTCCTCTGGTGGCTTTCCAAAATCTTTGCCTTCTGGCCAGTCTGTAATTACTTCTAATATGCCTGGGCGATTGGGGTTTCCTATTCGGGCCCACTGTGTTAGCAGTGCAACCCACTTGCTCCATGTAGCATCCGTTGCATGATGCGCAGAGGGGACCCTTCCTTTGAACATGCAGCCCAGCTCTGGCAGTCGGGGTGCCAAGAGGAGCTGTGCTTCAGTACCAATCACTTCTGAAGCAGCTCAAACTCCTTCGTATGCTGACAGGATTTCTTTTTCGGTTGGAGTATAGCAGGCTTCAGATCCTTTATATCCCCGGCTCCAAAACCCAAGGGGTTGACCACGGGTTTCCCCTGGTGCTTTCTGCCAGAGACTCCAGGTAGGGCCATTCTCCCCAGCTGCGGTGTAGAGCACATTTCTTACCTCTTGCCCTGTCCGGACTGGCCCAAGAGCCACCTCATGAACAATTTCTTGTTTAATTTGTTCAAAAGCCTGCTGTTGTTCAGGGCCCCATTTAAAATCATTCTTCTTTCGGGTGACTTTATACAGAGGGCTTACAATCATACTATAATTTGGAATATGCATCCTCCAGAAACCCACAACACCCAGGAAAGCTTGCGTTTCCTTTTTGTCAGTCGGTGCAGCCATAGCTGTTATTTTGTTGACTATATCTATTGGAATCTGACAACGCCCATCTTGCCATTTTATCCCCAAAAACTGTATCTCGTATTGTATTGTGTTTGGGATTTTTAAGGTTTATTCTCAGAGGGCTGCCGTGTTGAGGTGGTGGCAAACGGCAGAGTCCTTATGGTCTACAAAATCCCAGAGTACCAATGTTTCTCGGCCTGGAGATGCGGTGGAAGAGGCGGCGAGGAGCAGCAAGATCTGTTAGAGCTGCCACTTCTGGTGTTGGAGCCATCGTTGGACGTTTGTGATTTTAAAGATTTTTTTTCTGCTGTCTCGGCAGCCAGCTCTAGGTGATAATAAACATTGTGGTCCTAGTGGTCTAGGAAAGACTGAATCCTCATTGTTTCTAGGCATGTAAATGAAGTGGGAAGACCCTGTGAGGAGTAGCAAGATCTTTCAGAGCTGGCAGTTCTGGTGTGGGATTTGTCGTCCGACCTTTGTGATTTTAAAGATTTTTTTCTCACTGGGCGGCCAGCTCTAGGTGATGGTAAACATTCGGTCCTGGTGGTCTATGAAAGCCCAGAGCCCTGTGTTTGCAGGCCTGTAGATGCGTTGGCAAGAGCCGGTAAGGAGCAGCAAGAGCTTTCAGAGCTGCCAATTCTGCAGTGGGATCTATCATCCAACAGTCGTGATTTTAAAGATTTTTGGTCACTGGGCGGCAAGCTCTAAGTGATTGTAAATGCCGGAGTCCTGGTGGTGCATAAAAGCCTACTACCCCATTGTTTGTGGCGATGTAGAATGCGGCGGAAAGAGCCAGTTAGGAGCAGCAAGAGCTTTCAGAACTGCATCTACAGCACCACAGACATTGGGGTCCAGGCTTTCCCTGATGAATACGGTTTCGACGTTTACCATCAACTACACATGGGCGCCCACAGAAAAAAAACCCTAAAAATCACAAACGTCGGACTATGGCTCCCACACCAATATTCCGACTTTCGTGATTTTTAGGGGGTTGTTTTAGGTGGGTTCCCAATTGCAGTTGATTTTAAATGTCGAAGCGCTGTTCATCAGGGAAATCCCGGAGCCCCAATGTCTGTGGTGCTGTAGATGCGCTGCCAATGGCCGGTGAGGAGCAGCAAGAGCTTGAGTTGCTGGCACTCTTGGTGTGGGAGCAATTGTCCCACGTTCGTACTTTTTAGGGTATTATTTTTAGTGGGTGCTCCTGTGCAGTTGATGTTAAATGTCGAAGCGCTCTTCGTCAGGGAAAGCCCAGAGCCCCGATGTCTGTGGTGCTGTAGATGCGGCGTCAACAGCTGGTGAGGATCAGCAAGAGCTTGAGGTTCCTGCACTTTTAGTGTGGGAGCAATCATCCGACGTTC
This sequence comes from Chlamydotis macqueenii, assembly GCF_036417535.1. Lineage (NCBI taxonomy): Eukaryota > Metazoa > Chordata > Aves > Otidiformes > Otididae > Chlamydotis > Chlamydotis macqueenii. The sequence goes on along the minus strand of NC_141592.1, from coordinate 32,936,325 downwards.
GTGATTTTTAGGGTTTTTTTCCAGTGGGCGGCCCTGTGTAGTTGATCGGAAAAGTCGAAGCGCTGTTCATCAGGGAAAGCCCGGAGCCCCAGTGTCTGTGGTGCTGTAGATGCGGCGTCAACGGCCGGGGAGGAGCAGCAAGAGCTTTAGTTGCTGGCACTTCTGGTGTGGGAGCAATCGTCCGAGGTTCGTGATTTTTAGGGTATTTTTTTAAGTGGGCACTTCCGTTCAGTTGCTGGTAAACGTCGAAGTGCTGTTCGTCAGGGAAAGCCCAGAGCCCCAGTGTCGGTGGAGCTGTAGATGCGGCATAAACGGGCGGTGAGGAGCAGCAAGAGCTTCAGTTGCTGGCAGTTTTGGTGTCGTAGCAATCGTCCGACATTCGTGATTTTTAGGGTATTTTTCAATTGGGCGCTTCTGTGCAGTTTACGGTAAAAGTCGAAGTGCTGTTCGTCATGGAAAGTCTGGAGCCCCAGTGTCTTTGGTGCTGGTGATGCGGCGTCCACAGCCGGTGAGGAGCAGCAAGAGCTTTAGTTGCTGGCACTTCTGGTGTGGAGCAATCGTCCGACCTTCCTGATTACTATGGTATTTTTTCAGTGGGCACTTCCGTGCAGTTGATGGTAGATGCAAGGGCAAGGCGCAGGAGGAAGAAGAAGCAGCTTCCCCAGAACCCCGAGGTGCCCCTGCAGAACCGCTTTGCTGCTCTGCAAACTGAGGAAGTAAGACCCAGCACCTCGGGGGAGGCACGGGAGCCGTGCGAGGGAGCCCGACCGGCTCGTGTAATAACTAGCGCTACCAAAAAAAAGAGACGAGTGGTAGTAGTGGGTGACTCCCTCCTGACAGGTACGGAGGCACCCATCTGCCGCCCCGATGCGCTCTCTCGGGAGGTATGCTGTCTCTGGGGGGCTCGTATCAGGGATGTCACCGAGAGACTACCTAGCCTCATACGGCCCACAGACTATTATCCACTGCTGGTATTTCATGTGGGGGCCAGCGACACAGCTGGCAGCAGTCTGAAAAACATCAAAAGGGATTTCAGGGCTCTGGGTACAACAGTCAAAGGCTCTGGGGCGCAGGTGGTCTTTTCGTCAATCCTCCCGGTCGAAGGGCAGGGACCTGAAAGGGCCAGACATATCTGGCAGGTTAACTCTTGGCTCAGGGAATGGTGCTACAGCCAGGGCTTTGGGTATCCAGACCACGGGGTGTGCTTTGAGAAGCCCGGGCTGCTAGGGGCGGGTGGCGTGCACCTAACCAAGAGGGGGAAGAGTGTGCTTGGACAAAGACTTGCCAGGCTCGTCCGGAGGGCTTTAAACTAGTGTTGCTGGGGGAGGGGGAGCACAGTTCAGCCCACTGCGGTCAGCATGGCGCCAGTGCCAGCACCGAGGGTCCAGAAGCTGAGGAGGGATCACAGATAAGTGCAAATGAACCTAAACTGCGGTGCAATAGCACCCCTGTAGCTCCAGCCAGCAAGTCGGCTTTGTTGGGGGCCCAGCTGAAGTGTCTCTATACCAATGCACGCAGCATGGGGAATAAACAGGAAGAGCTGGAGATGCTTGCACACGAGCAGGGCTACGACCTTGTTGGCATCACGGAGACGTGGTGGGATGACACATACGACTGGAGCGTCAACATGGAGGGGTATAGGCTTTTTAGAAAGGACAGGAAAGGGAGACGAGGAGGGGGTGTCGCTCTCTACATCAGCAACCGGCTGGAGTGTGTGGAGCTCCGCCTGGGGATGGAGGAGGAGCTGACAGAGAGCTTATGGGTCAAGATTAAAGGATGGGGACGGACAGGGGACGTCACGGTAGGGGTCTGTTACAGGCTGCCTGGCCAGGAAGACAGAGCAGACGAAGTGCTCTATAGGCAGATAGGAGCAGCCTCACGGTCACAGGCCCTGGTCCTCATGGGGGACTTCAACCACCCTGACATCTGTTGGAGAGACAACACGGCAGGGCACAGGCAGTCCAGGAGGTTCCTGGAATGCGTGGATGACAACTTCCTCCTGCAGGCGATAGAGGAGCCGACAAGGAGGGGTGCCATGCTCGACCTTGTGCTCACCAACAGGGAGGGACTGGTGGGGGATATGAAACTAAAGGACAGCCTTGGCTGCAGCGACCATGACATGGTGGAGTTCAAGATCCACGGGGCAGCAAGGAAAATACACGGCAAGCTCTCTGCCCTAGACTTCAGGAAGGCGGACTTCGGCCTCTTCAGGGACCTGATGGGCCAAGTGCCATGGGAGGCGGCCCTGGAGGGAAGAGGGGCCCAGGAAAGTTGGTCCATATTCAAGGAGCACCTCCTCCAAGCTCAGCAGAGGTGCATCCCGATGAAAAACAAGTCGGGCAAAAAGGCCAGGAGGCCGGCGTGGATGAGCAAGGAGCTCCTGGACCAACTGAAAGTGAAAAAGGAAGCCTATAGAGGGTGGAAGTGGGGACAGGTAGCCTGGGAGGACTACAAAGAGGCTGTGCGAGTGGCCAGGGATAAGGTAAGGAAGGCCAAAGCCCCGGCAGAACTGAATCTGGCCAGGAATATAAAATGTAGCAGGAAGAGCTTCTATAGGTACGTAGGGGACAAAAGAAAGTCCAAGGAAAATGTAGGCCCCCTCCAGAAGGGAATTGGTGTCCTGGTTACCCAGGACATGGAGAAGGCTGAGGTTCTCAATGAGTTTTTGCCTCAGTCTTCACCGGCAAGAGTTCCTGTCCCACCACCCAAGCTGTAGAAGGTGCAAGCAGGGACTGCGAGAATGAAGAACTGCCCATTGTACTCGAAGAGCAGGTTCGGGATCATCTAAGGAACCTGAAGGTGCACAAGTCCATGGGTCCTGTTGAGATCCATCCGCGGGTCGTGAGGGAACTGGCGGATGAAGTTGCCAAGCCACTGGCCATCATATTTGAGAAGTTGTGGTGGTCTGGTGAGGTCCCTGATGACTGGAAGAGAGGGAACATAACCCCAATTTTTAAAAAGGGGAATAAGGAAGACCCAGGTAACTCCAGGCCGGTCAGCCTCACCTCTGTGCCTGGCAAGGTCATGGAGCAGATTCTCCTGGAAACCATGCTAAGGCACATGGAGAGCAAGGAGGTGGTTGGTGACAGCCAACATGGCTTCACCAAGGGCAGATCGTGCCTGACCAATTTGGTGGCCTTCTATGACGGGGTGACGGCATCGGTGGACAAGGGACGAGCAACTGACATCATCTACCTGGACTTGTGCAAAGCTTTTGACACTGTCCCGCATGACATCCTTCTCTCTAAACTAGAGAGGCATGGGTTTGATGGACGGACCACTCGGTGGATAAGGAGTTGGCTGGATGGCCGCACTCAGAGAGTGGTGGTCAACGGCTCGATGTCCAGGTGGAGACCGGTCACGAGTGGCGTCCCTCAGGGGTCCGTGCTGGGCCCGGCCCTGTTCAACATCTTTGTCGGCGACATGGACAGTGGGATACAGTGCACCCTCAGCAAGTTCGCTGATGACACCAAGTTGTGTGGTGCCGTCGACACGCTGGAAGGGAGGGATGCCATCCAGAGGGACCTTGACAGGCTGGAGAGCTGGGCCTGTGCCAACCTCATGAAGTTCAACCAGGCCAAGTGCAAGGTCCTGCACCTGGGTCATGGGAATCCCAGGCACAAATACAGGCTGGGCGGGGAATGGATTGAGAGCAGCCCTGAGGAGAAGGACTTGGGAGTGCTGGTGGATGAGAAGCTTAACATGAGCAGGCAATGCGCCCTTGCGGCCCAGAAGGCCAACCGCATCCTGGGCTGCATCAAGAGAAGCGTGGCCAGCAGGTCGAGGGAGGTGATTCTCCCCCTCTACTCTGCCCTGGTGAGACCCCACCTGGAGTACTGTGTCCAGTTCTGGAGCCCCCAACATCAGAAGGACATGGACCAGTTGGAGAAGGTCCAGAGGAGGGCAACAAAGATGATAAAAGGGCTGGAGCACCTCTCTTATGAGGCCAGGCTGAGAGAGTTGGGGCTGTTCAGCCTGCAGAAGAGGAGGCTCTGGGGAGACCTGATAGCGGTCTTCCAGTACCTCAAGGGGGCCTACAAGAAAGATGGGGATAGGCTGTTTAGTAGGGCCTGTTGCGATAGGACGAGAGGTAATGGTTTTAAAATAGAGGGGGGTAGATTTAGATTAGAAATTAGGAAGAAATTTTTTACAATGCGGGTTATAGAACACTGGAACAGGTTGCCCAGAAAGGTGGTGGAGGCCCCATCTCTGGAAACGTTCAAGGCCAGGCTGGATGAGGCTCTGAGCAACCTGACCTAGTCAGGGATGTCCCTGTCCTTGCAGGGGGGTTGGACTAGATGACCTTTGAAGGTCCCTTCCAACCCTAACCATTCTATGATTCTATGTCAAAGCGCTGTTGGTCAGGGAAACCCCGGAGCCCCAGTGTCTGTGGTGCTGTAGATGCGGCATCAACAGCCGTTGAGGAGCAGCAAGAGCTTGAGTTGCTGTCACTTCTGGTGTGGGAGCAATCGTCCGACGTTCATGGTTTTAGGGTATTTTGTCAGTGAGTGGCCCATGTGCAGTTGATAGTAAACGTCGCAGCGCTGTTCGTCAGGGAAAGCCCGGAGCCCCAGTGTCGGTGGTGCTGTCGATGCGGCGTCAACGGCCGGTGAGGAGCAGCAAGAGCTTTAATTGCTGCCACTTTTGGTGTGCGAGCAATTGTCTGACGTTCCTGATTTGTAGGGTATTTTTTTACTGGGCGGCCCTGTGCAGTTGATGGGCAACATCGAAGCGCTGTTTGTTAGTGTCGTGGTTTTGTTAGTGAGGGGTGGCCTAAGGTGGTAGCTTCTGTAGGAAACTGCTAGAAGTCGCTCCCATTTGTTCAGTGGACTCGGCCGGGCCTAGGGCGGACCTGCTGCTGGCCAAGGCCGAGCCGATTGGTAGCAGAATGTTCCGTGATAACGCCTCTGCGATAACGTATTTAAGAAGGGGAAAACAGAAAAAAAAAGAGAGAGGAGAGAAGATATGAAGAAGCTGAGTCGGGGCAGAGGCACAGAGTGGGAGGCGCAGGCCTCATGGGCCTTGCAGGCCTCACCCTCTGGCCTCTTGCCAGGCAGCCGACTGGGCCCGACTCGGTCCAGCCCAGCTGCAAGAAGTGGAGAGGAGATGAGAAGTGAATAAGATGTAAAAAAAAGATCCTGAGAGACATCTACCAGCCTGTTGTGAGGAACGGCTGCAGACGCCAAGGTCAGTTCAGAAGGAGGTGGAGGAGTAATGCGGCTCCTGGCCAGGATTCCCCTGCAGCCTGTGGTGAAGACCATGGTGGAGCAGGTTGTCCCCCTGCAGCCCATGGAGGTCCACGGAGGAGCAGAGATCCACTTGGAGCCCGTGAAGGACCCTGTACCAGGGGAGGTGGATGCCTGAAGGCAGCTGTGGCCCGTGGAGGGCCCGCTGGGACAGCTGTTCTGGAGAGACTGCACCCGTGGAAGAGATGACCCACGCCGGAGTGTTGGATACCTGGAGTACCAGGGGCACTTAGCGAACAATCCAGACCGAATGGAATTGTTATGTTTGTGAGCAGCAGGCCTCAAGGACATCACTGAAGCCGCTTGTGAGAAAGTACTGAAGCTGCCTGTAAGAAAGTACTGAAGCCACCTGTGAGAAAATAATGAGGCCGCCTGTGAGAAAGTAATCAAGCTTCCTGTGAGAAAGTAAACGAAGCAACCTTGAGAAGAAGGAAAACAGCTGGCATACGTGACTGGGGGTTGAACATGAAGCAAGGTGCAGGTGGAGAGAGCCGTGCGCGTGAACATAGAGACTTAACGAATCATATTTTAGCTAGGAGCATGTGCATGATATAGTTAACCAATTAGTAGAGAGCTTGCGCATGATACGGAATTAGAAGGGCTATATTAACCGGGATGTATCAACAATAAATTGGCATTTGCTTGATCATATTGGTCGTCAGCAGTGTCCGTGACTTCCGCGTCAACAGGTGGCGCCCGAACAGGGACCCTCAGATCAGCGTTGGACATCCCGACGGAACCGAAATAGGAAAAGAAGAGGGGGCGGAAGCCGGTCGAAGGCGAGTGCTGCCCCGGCACTCGGGAAGTCGCTATAGCGCAAAAAGGTACAAAAGGTACAGAGGGAATCTCGTCTTGGCCAGGCGAGCGGCCGGGGAGGAGATGGGGTCCACACTGACCAAAGAGGAGTCAGCAGTGGTTAAGCTCCTCCAACATATGCTCTCTATGAGAGGACTGAGTTATGACTCGGCCATCCTAGAAGCTTTGCTGCAGTGGGCAAAGAAAAGGGAATTAATTCCCACAGTTGATGATGCTTTTGAACTCCCGACATGGGAAAAGATAGGAAAAGAGCTGTGGGATGAAGTAAGTAAAGTATCAAAGGAGGCGAGCAAACTCTCCACCGTGTGGAGGCTAATTAATGAAACATTGATAAGCATGAAAGCCGAACGTTCAGTTGCCACATCTGCTTTTGCGGCCTTAACTCCAGCCGGCAGGTCCACCTCCGCTGCTAGCATGCTGTTCTCGGGTTTAACGAGCCCTGCCGCTGCCCCGGCTGGTGCTGAGGGTGGGGGGGTTCGAGCCCCAGCAGGGACTCCAGGAAATGCAGCCACAGCCCCTATAACTATAGATATGTGGGCACCAGAGGGAAAAACTGCCAAAGGCTTTTCACCACCATCAGATGTACCAACGCCAGGCACCCCGCCACACTGCGCCAGTGCAGGCTCAGAGTCACGAGCCTTTTCGCCGGCGCCAGCAGCTCCGGTTTATCCCCCGTTACCACCTTCTTCCCTGCCACCACGGCATGAGGAAGAGGGGGATGAACATTCATCCGGCTTGAAGGATGCACAGCTGCAAGAGACACTAAAAAGACTAGAAGCCCTAGAGGTTCGCCTAGAAGCGTTGCTGGGAAACTTGTCAACTCCTTCGCCTGTGCCACATCGAGACCTGCCAGCGTCCAACCTATTCGTTCCGGATGGAACATCGGGTGAGATCAGTCTTTTTGCACCTTTCCAAGGGACGCTGGCGGGAGGGGCTGGGGTTTTGAATCCGATAGTGCAGTGGAAAGAGGTGATTCGAGGTGCTTTGATAGAAGGAGAGCCTTTGCCCATGGCATTTCCAGTTGTGACCAATAATACTGGGAGAAGTGTGTGGCAGGCATTAGACTGGAAAATATTGAAGGAAGCTAAAAATGCAGTTACTCAGTATGGGCTAAAACCATCATATACTCAATCTGTGTTGCAGCATATTTTTTTTTGTCACAGTTGTTAACTCCTTATGATATTAGAATGATTGTCCAGATGCTTTTGCTACTGTCACAGCAGCTGCAGTTCTTTCAGTACTGGCAGGCTGCTTGTGATAGGGCACCTGCAACGCCTCGACAACAGGGTGATCCATTATTCGGGGTGCAAACTCAAATGCTGATGGGAGCGGGACCCTACACACGATCTGATTGGCAAGCGTAATTTGCTACTGAAGTGTTACAACTGGGCCAAGATTTGGCTTATAGAGCGCTTGCTAGGGTGTACGATGAAAAGTCCGGACCTGCCTTTACGTCAGTAAGGCAAGGTCCCACAGAACCATATGGGAAATTTATTGATCGGTTGCACACCGCAATTATGGCTCACCCTGATCTGGATGATGACATGAAAGCAAAGTTCTTAGATATGCTTGCCTTTAATAATGCTAATGAAAAAACTAAGAGAGCCCTTAGTGTGCTGCCAAAAGGATCTAGTACAGGGCAACTGCTGGAAGCTGCCGAGCGAATGTTAGAACAAGAAAAGGCTCCGGTCATGGTTGCTGCTGTAGGTGCAGCCGTTAAACCGTTGATATCAATAAAGCAGTGCGTGATTAACTGTCTGTAACCCCCATTCCCTCTTCCCGCCCCCCCCCCATCCCTGTCCCGCTCAGGGGGCAGGGGAGGGAGGTGGAGATGGTGTTAAGCCCGGGAAGAGGAAGGGGTGGGGGGAGGTTGTCTTGTTCCTTTTTTCATTATCCTGCTTTGGTTTTAGTGATGGTCTGTTTTGCTTGTAGCGGTGGCTTTAAGGATCCCTCCCTATTCTTGTCTTAAACCTCGGGTTTTAGTTTTCTTTCCTCCTATATGCCCGGGGCCACAGCCGCCGCCAGGCGCCCCCACCCCCCTGCCCCTGACATGGTTAACAGATACTCCTGTCTGAGTCGAGCTTTGTATAAGTGGAAGGACCGTTCCCTCTTATAACATGGGGGAAGGGATACGCTTATGTCTTTACAGGAGCAGTAAACAAGTGGATCCCTGTCTGTCTCATCTGCGGGTATTTCAGAACATGTTTGGTTGACCTGCCAGATACCGGTAGGACGGCAACTCTGTGTAAAACAGCAGCAACCACGAGTGCTAAAACTACAAAAGATGGAACTTTTTTTGATCAGTAAAGATGGACATCTGTCTATTTTTTTTTTTTAACTATTCAAGAGCTAATGTTTCTAGAGGGGTAATGATTGTAAATGCTTTAAGATCTATACATTGCAACGACACAGCATGATGTAATCATGCGAGCACATATCAAAATCCAGACAGCATAAAAGACCTAAACGAAGCATACATAGCATTGAATCTGGTTGCCAAGATAATACAGTGTTTTGGAAACTAAGTAAAATTATTGCTGCTTCAGTCTTTACACCTGGTGTGGCAAGTGCCTAGGTGTTAACTACGCTAAATAAATTGGACTGTTGGCTTGCTAAGCAAATAAATACAACTGCATCAGCACTATTAACGCTGTTAACTGATGTAGATTCTATATACTATGCTACTTTACAAAACAGAACCGCTGTTAGCCTGCAGAGCACATATTTTGACAGGCCTTGTTGCATGTGCTGGCCACACATGCAGCAACGTCTGGTCAGGCCTTGTTGTATGCGCTGGCCACGCATGCAGCAACACCTAGTCAGTACTCTTTCACTGAATCTGCTGAGGGTATAAACAGCGGTGGCTCGGAGCGGGGGGGAGAGGACGGGACCAGAGCACTTTATTTACAACAGGGGACGCCCTGAAGGTGCTGCGCCTGTCTCCCTTCTCTGCTCTGACCCGGCTGATAATCATCCTCTTGCTCAGCAGTGTCTTTGGCATAGTTGGGTTAGTGACAGAATAGATCAGCAATAGATTTTTTTTTATTATTAGCACAAAATCATGATTGTCAGGATTTTGATGGGCTTTGCTGCATGAATCTGTCTGATCATTCGGAATCTATTCACAAAAGTATTCAAAACTTGCAAAAAGGAGTACAAAAACAGCAACAAAGTGATGGTTTTGATATATTCAGAAATCTTTTGGTGACTTGATATAAGCTTGTTACTAATAGTTGTAGGATGCTTATTCATTCCTTTTATATATGTATTTTGATCTATATTCTGTGTCTTAAAATGTGTGCAGACTTTAACAGATAAAGCGTTGAAACAAGCCTCTTCTCATAAACAAAGAAGGGGGAGATGTGGTATTTCGCTGAGCCAGTATGGTATCAGTGAAAGCACACCGACCTTGGGGGAGGAATGCAATCATGCTCTCAGGAAGAAAGCCATGGAATGAGAAGGGAAGCTTTAAGATACAAAACATTGTTAGCAGAATTTATGGCTTGTTTCAACAGAGGCCTGCAGAAAACTAGTCATTGCTCTTATAGATAAGAAAGTTACTGGAGTTGTTATATCTATAATAGTAGAAAAATGTTATAGTAGAAAATTACTAGAAGGTAGTGAAACTTAGCTTTGCTTCGTAATCATGAATATGTATAACGTGTGATCAGTAATTTTATTAACTAAGCTTGTGTGTGGCATAACTGGGTGGTTGCTGTCCTTGGTTAAAATCGGAATTGTGATACTAGGCATCATACTAGGCATAATCATTAACATACCATGCTTGCAAAAAATGATTAACAACTCAATACAGACAATCTGGCTAATCAAAAAATAAAAAAAAAAAAAAAAAAAAAAAAAAAGGGGGGAGATTCAGTAGAGGCCTACATGAACCTAGTTGATATTGTAGTAAAATAAGGTCAGGAGTACCAAAAAGGGCTATAGGAGGACCATGTTATTTTGGAAAATTGATAGTGTTTGCTCCACCTATGAGAACATTACGGTATCATACTCGAGCAAGAAGATCGCTAAAAGTATTGACTCCCCATTGTGACAGCAATTTAACCCTGTTGGGGACAGCTGAGCGGATAGCATTATCTTTATTTGTTCCTTGGGCAGCAACTGCAAAAACTTTAGCTAACTTAAATAAATTAGCTTGTTGGGCACAAAAGCAAATAAATTTAACTTCTAGCATGTTATTAGGATTATTAGAAGACATGGATAGCATGCGTCATGATATTTTTGCAGAATCTAGCAGCCATTGATTTTTTGTTATTAGCGCATGGACATGGATGTGAAGATTTTGAAGGTATGTGCTGCATGAATGTTTCTGATCACTCTAAGTCGATACGTTATCAGTTGGCAGAGTTATGATGCAACATGCATGCAATAGAAGTGGAAAGCAGGTTAACAGACTGGTTGAAATCCTTGGGGGTCACAGGCTGGCTAAAAGATTTGATAGTTTATGGGTTGGTATTATTGATGGGTTTGCTGTTGACACTGATGATTTTGGGGTATATTTTAAAATGCTTTGTGAAAGCCATGGAACGTATGATGAAAGTGGGTCTGGATTGTTCAAAACAAAAAGGGGGATTTGTTGGATACCTGGAGTACCAGGGGCACTTAGTGAACAATCCAGACCGAATGGAATTGTTATGTTTGTGAGCAGCAGGCCTCAAGGACATCACTGAAGCCTCTTGTGAGAAAGTACTGAAGCTGCCTGTGAGAAAGTACTGAAGCCACCTGTGAGAAAATAATGAGGCCGCCTGTGAGAAAGTAATGAAGCTTCCTGTGAGAAAGCAAACGAAGCAACCTTGAGAAGAAGGAAAACAGCTGGCATACGTGACTGGGGGCTGAACGTGAAGCAAGGTGCAGGTGGAGAGAGCCGTGCGCGTGAACATAGAGACTTAACGAATCATATTTTAGCTAGGAGCGCATGCATGATATAGTTAACCAATTAGTAGAGAGCTTGCGCATGATACGGAATTAGAAGGGCTATATTAACCGGGATGTATCAACAATAAATTGGCATTTGCTTGATCATATTGGTCGTCAGCAGTGTCCGTTACTTCCGCGTCAACACCGGAGCAGTTCCATGAAAGACTGTGGCCCGTGGGAGGGACCCCACGATGGAGCAGGGGAGGAATGTGAGGAGTTCTTCCCCCGACGATGATACAGCGGCGTAAAACAACGTATGATGACCTGACTGCAACCCCCATTCCCTCTTCCCCCCTGTGCCGCTTGGGGGGGGAAAGTAGTAGAGATAATGTTAAGCTTGGGAAGAGGGATGGGTGGGGGGAGGTTATCTTGTTCTCTGTCTCATTCTCCTGCTATTTGTAGTAATAAATGAATAGTTTTCCCCAAGTCGAGTCTGTTTTGCCCGTGACGGTAACTTTAAGGATTTCTCCCTGTCCTTATCTCAAACCTCGAGCCGTTTTTCTTATATTTTCTCTCCCTGTTTTCTCGGAGGGTGGGGGGAGTGAGAGAGAGACTGCGTAGTCTGTTCCGATCGGGGCTGAACTACGACAGTTAGGGAAAGCCTGGAGCCCCGATGTCTGTGGTGCTGTAGATGCACTGTGAATGGCCAGTGAGGAGCAGCAAGAGCTTGAGTTGCTGGCACTTTTGGTGTGGGAGCAATCGTCCGATGTTCGTGATTTTTTGGGGTATTTCAGAAGTGGGCGGCCCTGTGCAGTTGATGTTAGACGTCGAAGCACTGTTGGTCAGGAAAAGCACGGAGCCCTAATGCCTGTGGTGCTGTAGATGTGGTGGCATCAACTGCCGGTGAGGAACAGCAACAGCTTGAGTTGCTGGCAGTTTTGCTGTGGGAGCAATCGTCCGACGTTCGTGATTTTTAGGGCATTTTGTAAGTTGGCGGCCCTGTATAGTTGATGGCAAACTACGAAGCGCTGTTCATCAGGGAATGGACGGAGCCCCAATGTCTGTGGTGCTGTAGATGCGGCCTCAACGGCCGGTGAGGAGCAGCAAGAGCTTGACTGGCTGGCACTACTGGTGTGGGAGCAATCGTCTGACGTTCGTGATTTTTATTTTATTTTTTTTCAGTGGGCGATTCCGTGCAGTTGATGGTAAACGTCGAAGCAGTGTTGGTCAGGGAAAGCCCGGAGCCCCAGTGTCTGTGGTGCTGTAGATGCGGCATCAACGTCCGATGAGGAGCAGCAAGAGCTTGAGTTGCTGTCACTTCTGGTGTGGGAGCAATCGTCCGACGTTCACGGTTTTAGGGTATTTTGTCAGTGAGTGGCCCATGTGCAGTTGATAGTAAACGTCGCAGCACTGTTCGTCAGGTAAAGCCCGGAGCCCCAGTGTCGGTGGTGCTGTCGATGCGGCGTCAACGGCCGGTGAGGAGCAGCAAGAGCTTTAGTTGCTGTCACTTTTGGTGTGGGAGCAATAGTCCGACGTTCCTGATTTGTAGGGTATTTTTTCAGTGGGCGCTTCCGAGCATTTGATGGTAGACGTCACAGCGCTGTTGGTCAGGGAAAGCCCGGAGCCCCAGTTTCTGTGGTGCTGTAGATGCGGCATCAACGTCCGATGAGGAGCAGCAAGAGCTTGAGTTGCTGGCACTTTTGGTGTGGGAGCAATTGTCCAACGTTTGTGATTTTTAGGGTAATTTTTAAGTGGGCGCTTCCGTGCATTTGATGGTGAACGTCGAAGCCCTGTTCGTCAGGGAAAGCCCGGAGCCCCAGTGTATGTGGTGCAGTAGATGCGGTGTGAAGGGCGGGTGAGGAGCAGCAAGGTCTTGACTGGCTGGCACACTTGTTGTGGGAGCAATCGTCCGACGGTCGTGATTTTTAGGGTATTTTGTCGGTGGGAGGCCCTGTGCAGTTGATGTTAGACGTCGAAGCGCTGTTGGTCAGGGAAAGCCCAAAGCCCCAATGTCTGTGGTGCTGTAGATGCGGCGTCAACGGCCGGGGAGGAGCAGCAAGAGCTTTAGTTGATGGCACTTTTGGTGTGGGAGCAATCGTCCGACGTTCGTACATTTTATGGTATTTTTTTATTTGGTGCTCCTATGCTGTTGATCTTCAACATCGAAGCGCTGTTCGTCAGGGCAAGCCCGGAGCCCCAGTGTCTGTGGTACTGTAGATGCGGCGCCAATGGCTGGTGAGGAGCAGCAAGAGCTTTAGTTGCTGGCACTTTTGGTCTGGGACCAATAGTCCGACGTTCGTGATTTTAGGATATTTTTTCAGTGGGAGCTTCCATTCAGTTGATGATAAACGTCGAAGTGCTATTCCTCAGGGAAAGCTTGGAGCCCCAGTGTCTGCAGTCCTGTAGATGCGGTGTGAAGGGCGGGTGAGGAGCAGCAAGATCTTTACTTGCTGGCACATTTGGTGTTGGAGCAATCGTCTGACATTCGTGCTTTTTAGGGTATTTTTTCAGTGGGCGGCCCTGTGCAGTAGATGGTCAACGTCAAAGCGCTGTTCATCAGGGAAAAGCCGGAGCCCCAGTGTCTGGGGTGCTGTAGATGAACTGTAAGCGGCCGGTGAGGAGCAGCAAGAGCTTGAGTTGCTGGCACTTTTGGTGTTGGAGCAATTATCCGACATTGTGATTTTTATGGTATTTTATCACTGGGCATTTCCATGAAGTTGATGTTAAGCGTCGAAGTGCAGTTCGTCAGGGAAAGCCCAAAGCCCCAATGTCTGTCGTGCTGTAGGTGCGGTGTGAAGGTCCAGTGAGGAGCACCAAGAAGTGCTGTTCGTCACGGAATGCCCGGAGCCCCATTGTCTGTGGTGCTGTAGATGCACTGCCAATGGCCGGTGAGGAGCAGCAAGAGCTTGACTGGCTGGCACTTTCTGTGTGGGAGCAATCGTCCAATGTTCGTGATTTTTCAGGGTTTTTTTTCAGTGGGCTCTCAGGTTCAGCTGGTGGTAAACGTCGAAGCCCTGTTCGTCAGGGAAAGCCTGGAGCCCCGATGTCTGTGGTGCTGTAGATGCGCTGGGAATGGCGGCTGAGGAGCAGCAAGAGCTTGAGTTGCTGGCACTTTCGGTGTGGGAGCAATTGTCCGACGTTCGTGATTTTTCGGGGATTTTTTTCAGTGGGCGCCCAGGTGCAGCTGGTGGTAAACATCAAAGCCCTGTTCGTCAGGGAAAGGCCGGATCCCCGATGTCTGTGGTGCTGTAGATGCGCTGCCAATGGCCGGTGAGGAGCAGCAAGAGCTTGACTGGCTGGCACTTCCGGTGTGGGAGCAATCGTCCGACGTTCGTGATTTTTCGGGTTTTTTTTCCAGTGGGCGCCCAGGTGCAGCTGGTGGTAAACGTCGAAGCCCTGTTCGTCAGGGAAAGCCCGGAGCCCTGATGTCTGTGGTGCTGTAGATGCGCTGGGAATGGCGGCTGAGGAGCAGCAAGAGCTTGAGTTGCTGGCACTTTCGGTGTGGGAGCAATCGTCCGACGTTCGTGATTTTTCGGGGATTTTTTTCCAGTGGGCGCCCAGGTGCAGCTGGTGGTAAACGTCGAAGCCCTGTTCGTCAGGGAAAGCCCAGAGCCCCGATGTCTGTGGTGCTGTAGATGTGCTGCCAATGTCCGGTGAGGAGCAGCAAGAGCTTGAGTTGCTGGCACTTTTGGTGTAAGAGCAATCGCCCGACGTTCGTGATTTTTCGGGATTTTTTTTCAGTGGGCGCCCAGGTGCAGCTGGTGGTAAACGTCGAAGCCCTGTTGTGAGAGACTGTGTCGAATGTTTGTCTCAACATTGTCGAAGCGTCAAACCATCACCTAAACAATGGTACATCAGTCAAACCATAGGACTGGAGTCTTCCTGTTTTTTCCTGCAAGATGATTCCCTTATCTTGCAAGCCAGTCAAGCTACAGGACTGGAAGCTTCCTGTTTTTTCCTCCTATTTTCCCACAAACCTGAATGCAGAGCTGATTCTGCAAAATTTAGCCTTACCCCTACGTATGTGCCCAGACCCAGGCCAGAAAAACAGAGGGGCCCAGAGACGGTATTGGGCATGCGTATCACCGCCAGGTGAGGGGTGCGGCCAAGCAAACCCGCTCTTGGAATATGTGATGTGGATAAGATGAACGATAAAAGGACAGAAATGACCAACATCAGACGGAACGTTTCCCCCACCGAGTCAACTGGACTGTCGGGACGCCGCAGCTCCGTGGTGGTAGCTATTGCAACTGAAACTCTTTTCCCTCTTTCCTTTCTTTCTCTCCTTTCTCTTGCATTTGCGAACTTCTTGTCGGGTTAATAAAGTTACCTGGCGCTTGATTCCGTTTTGAGTCTTAATTCTGTTCCCGAGAAATACGAACAAAACCACGCTCCGGTGTGTGTGAGGTTGGTCTAGCCGCCCCTAGCCTCCCAGACTCGTCTGAGGTCGGCTAGAATGCAAGGGGGCCTTCCTCCCACCCGAAATCGGAGCGTGACATTATTTAATTGGCGTAGTCGGCAGGATTCTCAGAGAAACAGAAAGTGTCCAGTTGCTTTATTAGAGACTCTAGTGTTTGCATGTGTGACTGAGACGTACATTGGTACAAAGCGAGTGCGGAGTCCGGATCCGCGGTTCTGTTTGTCCGCGAGGAAAACAGCTGGAGAAGGATGAAGCGACAGAATTGGGCGTAAAACGAGTCTTTTTTTTTTGTGAGAAATTTGAAAGGTGTGTCCTCCTGAGAGTGTATGAGGGGAATTGTGATAGAAATTTAAGGTGTGTCCCTCTCAGGACGAAATAACCCCTCTTGGTAAAAATAACTGAAATTTGAAGGTTGTGGCCTCCTGAGAGTGTATGGGGGGAATTGTGGTAGAAATTTAAGGTGAGTCCCTCTCAGGACGAAATAACCCCTCTTGGTAAAAATAAGTGAAATTTGAAGGTTGTGGCCTCCTGAGAGTGTATGGGGGGAATTGTGGTAGAAATTTAAGGTGAGTCCCTCTCAGGACGAAATAACCCCTCTTGGTGAAATAAGTGAAATTTGAAAGGTGTGGCCTCCTGAGTGTGTGTGTGTGTGTGGAATTGTGGTAGAAAATTAAGGTGCGGCCCTTTCAGGACAAAATAACCCCTCTTTGGTGAGATGGGTGCTTGCAAATCTGTAAATGTTCGTGATGAGATCCCCACGACGGTATCGAATGGGGATTTAGATAAATTGGATGACCTTTTGGAAAATTATCATGCTCGCCCGTCCCTCCAAGGACAAGAATGGGCGAAAAATCATTGGTTCCAACCGCAGAGTATAGTGGATAGGATCATGATATTACAGAAGGGCTCTAAACTTAGGCCCGGGAAGGGAAAATCTATAGTTTGTGCTGTTTTAGGAGCAAGTCTGGCAGCAGCTATAGAAGATAGGAGGCAGAGATTGTGTCAAGATAATGCCGTGATAGACTCTTTGAAACTGGCAGTTGAATCCTTACGAGAACAATTAAAAGATACCCAGCAGTTGTTAGAGGAAGAGAAACACCGGAATGTTTTGCTAAAGGAAACTTTGAAGGAAGAATTGTGGAGAGAGAATGACTCGTGGAGAGGTGGAATTGAAGTTAGAAGAGAAGGGGATCAGACAAATCTATCCTCAGGAGGACTTGCAAAAAGCAAAAGAAATTGTAGAGAATCCTCCTCACATGTATCCCCTAGTTAAAACTGAATATGTGTATGAGGGGGAAACCGACAACCGTCCCCAAGTTATTACTAAAGAGGTTCCGTTTACAGCAACTGAGTTGGCAAAATTAAGGAAGGATTTTGCGAGGACTCCAAAGGAATCGGAAAAAGAGTATGTTTGGAGAGTGTCTTTGTCAGGGGGGGATGGAATCTTGTTGTCAGAAAGGGAAGCAGAAGGATATTGGGGTCCGGGCGTATTTTTAACTACCGATAATTATCGGGCCCCATGGTCTTTGACACAGAGGGCAGCATATTGGGCTGGAGGGCTGAACCCTTTGGAGAGAGGGGACCCCCTAGCCATCACAGGCACAGTGGATCAACTGGTAGAGAGTGTGCAAAAGGCTGCTTGTTTGCAAATGATGTATGATAGAGAGCTCAAACCTAACCAGGGCTCTCCAATGATGATGCCTGTGGATCCCGAACGGATGACTCCTCTAATTCGAGGACTTCTTGACTCCCTGAAACCCATTGGGATCCAGCTACAGGGGAAGATACAAAGTACCCCTGTAGCAGATAGACTTACTGGTGCTCTGGAGGGAACAGTGACCCCCGATCACAGAAGAACAGGGAGGAAAGTGTGGACATGGGGGGAAGTAGCACAAGAACTCATAAATTTTGGGAGAAAATATGGTCCCGTTGGTGGATTCGGGCAAAGAACCGAAACCAGAGCTGTACGAGCCACAGAAAAAGGTGAAGGGCGGCCAGCACTGGTCAAGAAAAGTCCCGATTCTAAGTCGATCCGACTTACTGATTCTGGGAGAGGGAGACCCCTCAGCCATCAGGAATGGTGGCAACTGGGGCTCCAGACAGGCATTCCCCGAGATTTAATGGATGGGCTTCCAACCCAGAAATTGGGGAAATTCGTACAAACATGGTCAGGGCGAAAAGTCAATTTTGGAACAACCCCTAGTGCCCCACCTTTGATAGACCTTAGGGAAGAAACTGATGCAGAAAAGAGGGTGACGGAAAACTAGTTCCTCCGTTCCCCGAAGGTGGGGGGGGAAACGGAGGGTGGATGTTTATAAAGCAACTCACCTTAAATATGAGAGATTTATTGATTACAGTGGCTGTAGGACCACAGAAAAAAAAAAAACCAGTAACCTTTTTAATTGACATAGGAGCACAAGTCACCGCACTGATGCAGACTGAGGCAGAGCAATGTGGAATTTTGACTTTGTCGAAACAAGGAGAAACTCCAACCCCAGCACCTCGTGCGCCCACCCCCTCCTTTCAGTCTCTCGGTCACTTTTTCCTTTTTTTTTTTTTCTTCCCTCTCTCTCCTCTTTCTCTCACCCGAGGCAAACAGAAGCCCCCCCCCCCTTGCGCCTCATGGCTGCTTTTTCTTTTTTTTTTCCTCTTCCTCTTTCTCTCACCCGAGAAGTGAGTTCTGTTTTGTAGGAGGAAGAAAGCACCAGACCAGAACCTGACACGCCTGCAGAGGAAGTGATAAAACCTATCAGTGAAGATGTTTGTAAACACTGTTTTTCTCTCAATTATATTGCTCTGGGGATTTGTCCGAGGTGGGGAAGAGAGGCCAGCTCATCCCCCCCTCTACCTTCAGAATTCCTTTGACAGTAATGAGTTTATTTTGTTAGCAAAATCTGTGAGTGAAACTTTTAACTTAAGCCATTGCTGGGTGTGTGGAGGACCTCTAGGACTATCAAGCTGGCCCTGGACCTCCATGCCCCTTACGCCAGGACAAATCATGAGCAATTACAGCGAGGTCAATAACACCACTTGGGACAATTCCGAAACATGGCCAATTCAGTTCCCTGCCGTAGGTAGATATTGCTTAAATTGCACCCAAAATGGAGGAGTCAGTGTGGGGGAAAGCAGATGTCAGTGGACACTCACATATAAGTTAAATAACAAAGATGTTAGTCTTAGCATATGGATGTGGGTTAATAAAGCCGGACGCAGTAAGAGTTTTGGTGGATTTTGGTCAAATAAAAATGAATCCTTTGACGCTTGGTGGCCCAACGGCCGAGGTTATATTCAAACTTGTGAGTGGAAAAAAGACACGGGTGCTTGGTACTGCACTGGGCAAACATATAGTCAGCTGGGAAAACGTAACACCACCTTCTTTAGCCCTTTAGGAGACTATAATACAACTTACTTGCAACATCCACGGACTGCAGCTGGACCGTTTGCTGGAGGGGTCAGAGCCAGAAAAGGACATTACTGGATCTGTGGACACACTGCCTACAAAATACTACCAGCAAACTGGTCAGGGGTTTGTTATATTGGAATTATCCGGCCTCTATTTTTCCTGCTTCCAGAAACAGAGAGTCCCCGACTAGGAGTGAAACTGTATGATAATCTGGGTGACGAAGATGTTGCACGCAATAAGCGAGCTATCGAGATTGAAATAGGTGGAACACAAAAATGGGGGAAAAATGAGTGGCCTCCCGAAAGGATAATACAGCATTATGGCCCGGCCACCTGGAATCCTAATGACCTGATAACAGGGGCCCGGGAACCAATTTATAACTTAAATCGCATAATTCGTTTGCAGGCAGTTTTGGAAATCATTACCAACAAAACTGCTGATGCTATAGATCTCTTGAATCAACAATCTCGAGAGATGCACACTGCGATCCTGCAACACCGCTTGGTTTTGGATTATTTGTTGGCTGAAGAGGGAGGAGTATGTGGGAAGCTAAATATTTCTAATTGTTGTTTAAAAATCAGTGATGTCGGTGAGGTGGTTCTACATCTGACCTCAGACATTAGAAAACTAGCCCATGTCCCCACTCAGACATGGAATGGCTGGAATGGTGATTTGTGGTCCTGGCTACCAGGAACACCATGGATAAAACGGCTTTTATTTTATTTGCTATGTGGGTTAGCAGCCTTAATGTTTTTGCCTTGTGTTATACCGTGCCTAATTCAATTAATCCAAAGCGTAGTGACTCGAATGCAAGCGGTCACTGTGACTTCACCCGATGGGGTTAAACATATCAGATTTGTACGGCAAACTGAACGCGTAACTGTTAAAATCATATAACTTTGCCATTTTTTAACTGTTCTGTTTGCTATAGAGACTATTGGCTTTTGTCAGCCAAACCGCGTGGCAGTTTCCCCTTCCCCCCCGCCTCCGCAAACTTCCCGCCTTTGCTTACAGATCCACCATACAAGAGAACAAGAGACCTCCTGATGAACTGTGAAACTGAACTTTATTGTAAAACATATATTAACTAGACTAACAATAACTAACAACACACAAAACAAACAAAAAAAAATGTGAAAACAGCTTATATACAACAATCGTAGTAGTAAAAGTACAGCAAAAAGCCCAACATAAAAAGAGCACCAAAAATTGCAACCACTAACAGTAAACAAATTAACATTCTCAGACACCCCCAATCAACCTCTTCAACACCTTCGCTGTGGGCAGGGCCAGGTCTCTCTCTCTCTGCCCCCGCAGCAGGTATCATGAAGCTGGAAGTGGAACAGCAACAAAAGGAAAACCTTAACAACCATGAAAGTTAAAGGAGACCTCTTGAGATTAATGATACCTACCTCACTGATCGCCTCGTGTGGTGATCGGGCGCTTGTTCAGGTCTCTCGTCTTCGCCAAGCGGCGCCAGCTAATGATAAGAGAACATTACACCACTATAGCCAAGCAACAGGAAAAGTAAAGGAATAAAGGAAAAGAGAACACTTACTGCTGGCGCATCTGCCGATATCTTGAAAATGGGTGCCGCAAGTGGTGACTCCTGCTGCTCAGGTGGTGTGCGTGTGCGTGGCACCTTGCCGTTGCCCCTTTTATAAATTCCAAGTCTGGGATTGCGCACGCGCAGTCCCCCCCCTTGGAAAGATCTAGAAACGGATCTTGGGGTTCGTATATGCAGTTCCTTCTTCCGGAGGATGTTGGTACTGAAGCGGGAATCCTGGGTAGTAGTCCAGCTTGCCTTCAAGCCCACAGCTCCAAACTGGCGCAGGCGCAGTCACCCCATTTTTGGGAAAACACAGGAAAAAACACTGTCCCACTCCCGTGGAGTCTATATCAGCCACACCACAACTGGCAGAGAATGGCTCCAGATGATTTTCCAATTGATGACATATAAAATTTAAAAGTGGTCTATCTGTCAGATAGACAGATAGCTTTCCCCAAAAACCATGTTTGTTACCCCCCCTGTTTGAAGGCAAACCTGGAAACCTACCTAAAACTTCATTTTTAGGACTCACAGGTGGGAAAAATGGTCCTTATATTGATATTTGAATCTATGTTTTTGATGATTAATATAGAAATTAATTGTTAACCTATTAATCTTTATTTGTGTTATATGTATGATTTTGAATAGGTTATTTGACATCATTGGATCTCTGAGCATCATATCCACAAAGTGCTATATGTGAACTGGATTAAGATATGTTACCTTGGGGTGGTCCATATTAAAAATGAAGAAACACCTCAACGTATCATACAACAATATAAACCCATTTTGTGGCCACATATAAGCATAACTAAGTCCCCTTACCCTTTCTTCCCACCCCCCCCCCCACCTTTTCCCTTTTTCTTTTTTTTTTTCTTTCCTTTTTCTTTTTCTTTTCTTTTTCTTTTTCCCCCTTCAACCTCGGTGAGCGATGCTGAGCCACGGGGTGGTATAGAGACTGAAAAGGTTAATTAATGTCTCAACATCGCTGGACAATGGAAAGAACCGAACCAGACCACCAGCAATAGAAATTATGTGAGATGTTTGTTTGTTTGTTTCTTTTTTTTTTTTTTTTTAAACCACCATGGATCCATGGGGTGATATAAAATTGACAGCAAATTTATAGTGTTATTGTTTATTTACTGTGTTCTGAGTTGGAGGCATGGAAATCCACTTTCCTGCTGCGTATCCAGACCCAAGTTCCAGTGGATCACACAGCTACCAGCTCCACAAGGACCTAGTCGCCAGCTTCACCAAAAGGCAAAAAGTGAACTGTTTTGCTGAAGAAAAATGGTCGCAAAAAAATGAACAAAATGCTTAACATTTTGATGGTGCTGTATCTTGGGACATTTATGAAGTGGTGCATTGCTATAGTTTTGTTGGTTTGTCTTTGTTTACCTTGTGATTGTCCTTGTAAACAATTACTTGCTTCTTCTGAACCCCCAGAGCCATAAGCCTCAAACTTGGCCTGGGACACATGCTTATATGTTAAAACCATTTACTCAGATAAGATAAATGTTGTTAATTAAATTTAGATATGTTAAGATCATTTAGTTAGATAAGATATTGTTAATTAAATCAATGTATTTAGCATTTATATACACTAACTTGCCTGACAAACAATAATGTTTAGAATTGTATATATCTTATTTTTTCTCTTTCCCTCTTCTTTTTTTTTTTTTTCTTTTTCTTTCGCCTTTCCTCTATCATTTATGCCACCACGGAACCCCATCCCTGAGGCAATAATGTTGAGCCATGGGGTGGTGTGAGAGACTGTGTCGAATGTTTGTCTCAACATTGTCGAAGCGTCAAACCATCACCTAAACAATGGTACATCAGTCAAACCATAGGACTGGAGTCTTCCTGTTTTTTCCTGCAAGATGATTCCCTTATCTTGCAAGCCAGTCAAGCCACAGGACTGGAAGCTTCCTGTTTTTTCCTCCTATTTTCCCACAAACCTGAATGCAGAGCTGATTCTGCAAAATTTAGCCTTACCCCTACGTATGCGCCCAGACCCAGGCCAGAAAAACAGAGGGGCCCAGAGACGGTATTGGGCATGCGTATCACCGCCAGGTGAGGGGTGCGGCCAAGCAAACCCGCTCTTGGAATATGTGACGTGGATAAGATGAACGATAAAAGGACAGAAATGACCAACATCAGACGGAACGTTTCCCCCACCGAGTCAACTGGACTGTCGGGACGCCGCAGCTCCGTGGTGGTAGCTATTGCAACTGAAACTCTTTTCCCTCTTTCCTTTCTTTCTCTCCTTTCTCTTGCATTTGCGAACTTCTTGTCGGGTTAATAAAGTTACCTGGCGCTTGATTCCGTTTTGAGTCTTAATTCTGTTCCCGAGAAATACGAACAAAACCACGCTCCGGTGTGTGTGAGGTTGGTCTAGCCGCCCCTAGCCTCCCAGACTCGTCTGAGGTCGGCTAGAACGCAAGGGGGCCTTCCTCCCACCCGAAATCGGAGCGTGACAGCCCTCCCCTCCCCTGCAAATGCAGCCCTTTCATCATGGGAAGCACAGAGGATGGTGAGGCATCATCCAGTCACCCTCTCCTGCACAAACCCAGCAGTGCAATCCCGGAGGACACACTGTGGGACATGTTCCTCACCCAAAGTCAAGCTAAGCAGCCTTCACCTCCCCAGCTCACCCTCTGGGCCTTTTTGAAAGTTGCCCGCAACATGGAGTATCTCGGATCCACCTACACCTGCTCTTCCTAAATCCATCTGTGGCCACACGTTATCTTTCTTTGTTCACTAAGTGCTCATGAAGCAGTTGTCATGGATGGGCCATTCAGATCACTTAAAGAACCACAGTCAACAGCATCAGCAAAAGTGATTTTATTGAAATGCGATGTGTAACAGTGTGACTTGACAAAGGCTGATGGGAAGGTTCAGCCTGTGACTGCACAGAGGATGTAACAATGATTCAGAGTCACCAGCACAGAATCACCGTTACCAATACAAAATCCTGGTGCACTGTGATACCAGGTCATGTGCGATGTCGGTCACGTACCAAAGATTTGCTGTTTGTAAGAGATCTCTCAGCCTGGAGGAGCAAACGGGAGAGGTGTCCCAGCTCAAGAGGAGATCAGCGCCATGCAGCCACGGCGCTGGGCAGGGAGAGCTCAGGGAAGGCTCCCTTTGGCTGTCGTATTTACGGGATCAAGTGGTTGGCTGGTAGTCAAATTGCATGTGATGGGAAAGGTGTGCGTGAGACTGCTTGTACTCACAGCTTTCTCTGTCCCTTGAGAAATGAGTCCTGGAAAAGCCACCTGCTATTCATGTGTTAATCGTGTGATGGATGTTCCAAGCTGATAGGCATCGATGCTCACTGTGTCACTCATCATGATGCCCCTGGATTCCATTTTGAGTTCCAACTGAATAGCTCTCTGCTGAGCTGGGAGGACGCTGTCCTTGCAGTCCAGCTGTACTGAGCTCTGCTGCTCTTCCAAGCTTCTGACCGGTGGGTCCCCACTGTGGATACCACTGGTGGGCACTGCTGGAGAGCAAAGCAATAACAGTGAGGTCTGCCCAGCTTCTCCACCCTTCACTGCTCACAGCTCCCTTTAGATGTGAAATGCAGATGGGAACTCTATGAGTATAAACACGTCCTTGGGACACAGTTTCTCCACTCAAAATGTTCATCAGCTTGCTGGTTCATGTCCATTAGCAATGAAGAAAAAGGCAACATTAAAATTCTTTTAAGGTGAAAACTTCCTGCACACTTATTACACTGAAGGCTTTTCTGGCCATGTTTCTACTGCTGCCTGACATCTTCATTCAGGGGTTGATTCCTTGGCCATCCACACCACAAGCTGTCCAGTGTTGGGGACAATGAATATCAGAAGCCCTGGGATTGACCAGTAAGGGACTTTCTAAGAGAAGCAAAATTGAGGACACCTGCTGGTGGGAAGGAGACAAGGGACACCTGGTGGTGGTTAGAGGACCTATGGGTATAAAAGCATGGAAACAGTGAGAGAAGCTGGCTCTCTGCTTATCTTGCAGTGTGGTCTGAGGTGGTTCTGCATGACTGGACTGTGCTCTAACAACTGGATTATGCTTTAAAATCTGTGCACTGATGCCCAAACAGGTAGAATTGAGCCATTCTGTTGCTTGACAGCTATGGGTTTGATGTCTGCACAGCTAATTCATTACCTCAACTAAAGGAGGTAAGCAACTGGGAACAATGGGCAGCATAGTGTCAAAGGCTCAGAGTTTACTACCAGCATAGTGTGTAATGTCTGGGAATAATGTGTAGAAAGGGGTTGTGACAGCACCTGTTATTCTGTCTGCTCCTCTCTTTGAGACTGCTAGTGAGTTGGAAAGTTCCTTTGATTCAGGCCTGAAAAAGAAGCTGGGTTTTTTCCCACTCTACCCTGATAATTTGCAAAAAGGTTGCTCCTCAGCTAATTTAGTAGCTCTGGTGATGACCACAGAGTGGGCTGATTGGTGGAAGGATGTTTGGAGGCAAGCTGCTCTGGAAGGTGATACAGAATTGTTGAAGGCTCTGGCCATGCCTGTGATACTGCAGCCCCTGCAGTGGGAAGGGTTTCAATCCGGGCTGGTAAAAGAAATCCAATGTAGTGTAAAGGAGGAGGGACTTAATTTGCCATATGCAAGTGATACAGGGAATTAGTGGTCTGCTAAATATCGCTTGGTTTAGGAGACTGACTGTCTGCTAGAGAATGCCCAACAATCCTGTTTGCCTTGAAAGTCACTTAAGCTTATCAGGGACTGGTATTTGTCAAGGACTAATATGTCCAGCAAAGGATGGAATGTTAGTTCCACCACACATTCAGTCAGAAGTTGGGAAACTGCTGAAATCCCCAAGTGAAAGGAGAGCATGGGTGAATGACTAAAGCTCATCTGGAGGAAGATCAGACCCCTGAAGAAGTAAATGACCACCAGAGACAGATCTGAAATGCTAACGCAAGTACTTCTTCTAATAACCCTGCCTCACTCATGCACATGTATGTCTGTATTGTGCAATCCTATGGATATGTGTACCTGCACTGTATCAATTTTGGGTAAAATATGCTGTCGGTGTGTGCGCTTTTGGAGGAGCGATCCCCTACGCACCTGGCTCTGAATAAACATGCCTGCTTTAGAACTCTCTCCAAGTCGTATAGTTTGATTCGTGTGTCATTTTGGTGACCCAGATGGGACCCTATCTGCTCGATCGCAGGACTGGCTGAGAGAGGGATGGTTTTGGCACGCCCTGAGCCTTCCTTGGAAGAACTCCCTCCCTTGTCCAATCACTGCGGGAGTAGACAAGGACCATCATCAATGGACCAGGGGTGTTGGAGAGGGGATACCTGTAAGTTGTGAGGAGATGTCCTACACCAGGGAAAGGAGCTGTTGCTCACCCCTGTGTTGTCCGTCCCGGGGCAACTTTGTGGAAATCCCTGAGGGCAGTACGTGGGTCCTTGAGTGCTTCTCGCTGGGATAGTGGGAGCAGTGTGTGGGACAGCGATCATCCATCTGTTGTAACCCATGGGAATTGGAATTGATATCATTGCGGCAATAATTGATTTATGATAGTTGTTATAGGCTGTCTACTTAAGAAGTTTTGTGTGTCCGGTGCTGTGGGATGAGTGTTTTATTGTATTGTTAATGTTTCATGTTGCTGTCTGAAGTAAGCTGGGTGAGTGTTTGGGTGAGTGAGACGCAGTCTGACTGCGGAGCGAGTGTGGAGTCCTGATCTGTGGTTTCATGTTCTCTGCAAGGAGAGCAGCTGGAGACAGACAAAGTGTATGACAGACTTTGAGGCTGTGTTAGTTGAACCGGTTGTTAACCCTTTATTGTCCTGTACATGTGCATCAGGATTTTTCATGCAAACCAATATATGCTTTTGAATGCTTTGGTTGTAAACAGAACATTGAGGTGCTGTTTGGGGATGATTTTTGTGTGGTAAATATCAAGGGAACTGGCCTGACTGTGATAGAATCAGGCGTTCAGATGAGCTTGGTGGAAATGCTTGTCAGGGTCATTGCCTGACGAAGGTGAGAAGGAGGATGAGGTCTCCTTTGGAGAACTGGAGGAAGAGACACAATTTTAGTCCTTGGTCATAATTAAGGACTTTGAAAACCACAGACCTCTGCTAGGCGGCCTTGGTTGAAGGGACGGTGGAAGATGATCCCTGACCCAACATGGGGGAATTCTCTCCTGGACTTTTGGAATTTGGAGCCTGTATTAAGAACCTGAGGAACCTGGGCATCTGTAGCCATTTGAGGTGGAGGACCTCTGCACTATAGCAGTAGCCTTCAGCTGCTTGAAGGGTGGTGTCTTATATAGGATAGTAGGGGTGGAACAACAAAGGGAGTAGGACAGGGAAAGGGGCTTGGCTAGGGAGGTCATGGGTGAATCAGACTGATGATCGGGCGGAATTTTGGTGGTCTAGTGAAATTATAGCAGCCAGCTTTTTAGCCCCGGGAGTAGGGGTTGCAAGTGCTTTAATGAATCTGCGAAAGTTGGGTTGCTGGCTGGCCAAACATAGTAATTTAACTTCACTAGCCCTAGACGGCTTGCTTAGTGATGTTGATAGCATACGGCATGCAACGCTGCAAAATCGAGCTGCTATAGATTTTTTGTTGTTAGTGCATGGTCATGGTTGTGAAGATCTAGATGGAATGCATTGTATGAATTTATCGGATCACTCTAAATCGATCCATAAAGCTATACAAACAATGAAAGATCAAGTTCAAAAACTGCAGGTTAGTGATGGTCTGGGATGGTTAGACGGGCTGTTTACCAAATGGGGAATTATGGGATGGGTAAGAGATGTGTTAAAAATGCTGGGAATTGTATTGTTGGTATTACTGGTTTTGTTACTAATTGTCCCTTGTATACTCAGTTGTTTAGGAAAGATGGTACAGAATGCAATGGCCAAAGTCTGGATTGTTCAAAAACAAAAAGAGGGATTTGTGGGAAAGCAATGGACTCATAGTGAGTGAACAATCCAGACACAATGGGACCGTTTAATCTGTGAGTCAGAGGCCTCTGCAGGCAGCAGGCCATCGATGCAGTGGATGGGAATATGAGCAAGTGTATCGATGTACGGAAATGTGGCAAAGTGAGTTATGCGGATGGGAATATAGGTGAATGTATTGAAGTGAACAGGATCTGAGCACAATGGACAAAGTTGAGAGTACATGCTGAGACATGACTGTATCCAGTATACATTTTTAACCAATCAAATTATTGCTTTAGGAACACAGACAGCAAATGTAGCCAAGCTTTTGCAACCTTCCTGGCAGCATGGGGAGTGCGACACTCCTTTGGCATCCCAGGAAACAGTCAGGGACAAGCAATAGTGGAGAGAGCCCATCGAACTCTAAAGCAGCGCTTGCAATGCCTTAAAGAGGGGGGAGACCTGGACAGGTGGGAAAGCTGCCCGATTGCTATATTGCAAAGAGCGCTTTATTCCTTAAATCATCTGGAGGGGCGCATAAGGGATCATTTTGGCGGTCCGAGGTATCCTATAGGGACGGTACAAGTATGGGATCCTCTTTTGGGAGCTTGGGATAAGCAGCCAATACCCCTGTTAGTGATGGGAGGCGGCTATGGTTGTGTACAAACGTCAGCTAGGCCAAAATGGTATCCGGCCTGGTGTATATGACCTGCCGCTGTCAATACTACTTCTAACAATGACTGACTTTTCTTTCACAGGTGCTTACAAGTTTACTGATAGTGGGAGTATCTGATTGCAATTGTACGGGGCAGGGAGAAGCACCATCCAGCCTGGTCAAATTAGCGATCACTTGTGATGGTCCTCTGCTGAATCAATCAATGGTGTTACAGGACGATATCAGGTGGAACACCACTTGTTGCTTCGAGAACGTGACAGAACGAGGGAGCAGTGTGAGTCCACACTATGCATACTGCAATGGGACTGGACCAAAGTGCAAAGGCACATTGTGGCAGTGGGAAGAAATGTGGAATAGAACGATCCAGCAGTGTTGGCATCGAAGCCAAGACCGTCCTGGATCATGATTGGAGAGTACAGGTGTTGGATGGACATGATACTCGGTGGACTGGGCGGGCTATTGGGTTGGCTGATTGGCATTAGTGTCGCTCTCTGTGCACTGCTGATCCTGTTACGCATGCTGCAAAACTTAGTGTCTCGCTGGAGAGTTGGAGTTATATTTGTGTATCAGCTGGACCTGCTTATGGCATAAAGAGTGGGGAAGTATAGGATAGTAGGGGTGGAACAACAAAGTGGGTACAACAGGAAAAGGGGCTGGGCTAGGGAGGTCATGGGGTTCTGGGGCGGTCGGGTGTATGGGCCTCGTGCAGTATAAAAAGCTTTGTGACGCAGCAATAAATTGGCATTAGGAGCTAGATACTATCTGTCCGTCTCTGCGTGTCCCTGCTCTGGGAGGGCAGACAAGATGGGTCTGAGCACTAGTATTCGGGACCTCCTAAGGAGCAGCCTGGAGAAGAACACAACACGAAGAGTTTCTCCCCATCTTCTCTGTAGGCCCCCTTTAGCTACTGGAAGGTTGCTATCAGGTCTCCCCAGAGCCTGTTTAGAGACAAATATATCACAGAGGACAGTGTCAAATGCCTTGCACAAGTCCAGGTAGGTGATGTCTGTTGCTCATGCCTTTTCCACTGATGCTGTAACCCCATGTTCTGGTTTTGTTAGTGAGGGGGGGCCTAAGGTGGTAGCTTCTGTAGGAAACTGCTAGAAGTCACTCCCCTTTGTTCAGTGGACTCGGCCGGGCCTAGGGCGGACCCACTGCTGGCCAAGGCTGAGCCAATTGGTGGCAGAAAGTCCTGTGATAACGCCTCTGCAATAATGTATTTAAGAAGGGGAAAACAGGAGAAAAAAAAAGGAGAGAAGATGTGAAGCAGCTGAGCAGGGGCAGAGAGGGGGAGGCGCGAACCTTGTGGGCCTTGCAGGTGTCACCCACTGGCCTCCTGCCAGGCAGCCGACTGGGCCCAACTCGGCCTGGCCTGGCTGCAAGAAGTGGAGAGGAGTTGAGCAGTTGAAGTGAATAAGATGTAAAAAGGATCCTGAGAGGCGTCTGCCAGCCTGTTGTGAGGAATGGCTGCAGATGCCAAGGTCAGTTCAGAAGGAGGGGGAGGAGTAATATGGCTCCTGGCCAAGATTCCTCTGCAGACTGTGGTGAAGACCATGGTGGAGCAGGTTGTCCCCCTGCAGCCCATGGAGGCCCACGGAGGGGCAGAGATCCACCTGCAGCCCATGGAGGACCCCATGCCAGAGCAGGTGGAGCCCTGAAGGAGGCTGTGGCCCGTGGAGGGCCTGCTGGGACAGCTGTTCTGGAGGGACTACACCCCATGGAAGAGATGACCCACGCAGGAGTGGTTTCATGAAGGACTGTGGCCCGTGGGAGGGACCCCATGTTGGAGCAGAGGAGGAATGCGAGGAGTTCTTCCCCCGTCCATGAAGCAGCGGCATGAAACAACATGTGATGACCCCCCCATTTCCTCTTCCCCCCCTGTGCCGCTTGGGGGGGGAAGGTGGTAGAGATAATGTCAAGCCCGGGAAGAGGGAGGGGTGGGGGGAGGTTATCTTGTTCCCTGTCTCATTCTCCTGCTAGTTTTAGTAATAAATGAATACTTTTTCCCCAAGTCAAGTCTGTTTTGCCCGTAACGGTAACCTTAAGGTTTTCTCCCTGTCCTTATCTCAAACCTTGAGCCTTTTTTCTTATATCATTTCCCCCTGTTCTCTGGGAGGGTGGGGGGAATGAGAGAGAGACTGTGTAGTCTGGTCCTGATCGGGGCTGAACTATGACAGCCTGTGATAGAAGGCCACCAAGTTGGTTAGGCATGATCTGCCCTTGGTGAAGCTACGTTGGCTGTCACCAGTTACCTCCTTGTATTCCATTTGTATTCCATGTGCCTTAGCATGGTTTCCTGGAGCATCTGCTCCATGACCTCACAGGAGGGTTGGCCTAGATGATCTTTAAAGGTCCCTTCCAACTCCAACCATTCTAACATTTCATGACAAGTCCATGGGGCCTGATGGGATTCATCCCAGAGTGCTGAAGGAGCTAGTGGATATCACAACAGGATCTCTCTCAATCAGCTAATAAAGGCCTGGAGAGGTCCCTACTGACCGGCAGCTCTCATTTTTACACATTTACACTTCCAAATCTCTCCTCCATCCCAGCAGAGGAGGGGAGTGAGGGGAGCGGCTGTGTGGTCTTGAGTTTCCAGCTGAGGTTAAACCACAACAATTGCTTATTTTAAAATTTGTGGGGAGTGATGCACAACATGCAGGTTGCACTGTTGTCAGTCAGGTACCATGACAGGAAACCTCTCCACACACAGAAAACATAACTTCCTGAATTATGGCAAATATTTATTCCAGATAAAGCAATACAGAGTTTATAGATATGACTGTTATAATTTTTCCATAAGCAATCTCTGATTGTAACCTCCCCTGCAGAAGATTTTAGGTATTGTTTCTTTGATCTTAATACACCGGTCACTCTTTTCTAGTAGTATTTCAGTTCCAGGAAGGAAACCTACATAGCACCGGGGGTGCTTTTGTATTAAAAATTGTACTTCTCAGTGTGGATTGATTAAAATGGACATAGACCAGTTGGAGTGAGTCCAGAGGAGGACCACAGAGATGATGAGAGGGCTGGAGCGCCTCTCCTGTGAGGTCAGGCTGACAAAGTTGGGGCTGTTCAGCCTGGAGAAGAGGAGGCTCCAGGGAGACCTGATAGCGGCTCCCCAGTGCCTAAAGGGGGCCTACAGGAAAGATAGGGAGAGGCTGTTCAGTAGGGCCTGTTGTGATAGGACAAGGGGTAATGGGTTTAAAATAGTGGGGGGTAGATCTAGATTGGAAATTAGGAAAAAATTTTTTATGATGTGAGTTGTGGAACACTGGAACAGGTTGCCCAGAGAGGTGGTGGAGGCCCCATCCCTGGAATCGTTCAAGGCCAGGCTGGATGAGGCTCTGAGCAATCTGATCTGGTTGGAGATGTCCCTGCTCCTTGCGGGGGGGTTGGACTAGATGACCTTTGAAGGTCCCTTCCAACCCTAACCATTCTATGATTCTAAGATGAAGGGAATTGCTCTTCAGGCTGCCTTCCTTACACCTGCTGTGTCTCTGCTGCCTCTCTGGCATTGCAGAGCCCACCTTACACTCTGTGTTCTTCAGTTTAGTCCTTTTCCTTTGGGTGACCCCACTTTTTGTGGAAGTTTGCAACACCTCCGTTCACATTCCACCCCAGGGCACCCAGTGACCCAGAGATGCCCTGTGCTCTCCTGGTGGGGTCAGATCCCCTCTCAGAAGGTCAGGCATCTCTGACCAGCCCTGTCCTATGAGACAGAGCCTCAAGCAGATGCCTTTACTTCCTTGTTCAGGATCTCCAGTGGCATTGAGCACCCAGTACTGTGAAGGATCAGTCCAGTCGGCATTCTCTCACGCATAAACCCGTGTCCTTGTCCCCCTAAGCCAATGCAGCACCCAAGGACAGCAACAGGGCCTGTTAGCCTTCAATTCCCTGAGCGTAGCCTGTAGTCCTGTTTTGAAAGAAGAGCCCAAGCTTCACACGCTGTATTGAGGAAATCCTCTTTTCATACAGACATGCCACAAAGGAGGCCAGTGTTAGCTTTGTGATAGACCCAATCACAGAAGGTCTTTGGGCCAGACAGACTGGGGACATTTTCTTGAGAAACAGGATGAAAGCAAACATTTCTGAACCAACATGGTTATAACCAGTACAATGCCCAAAGCTGTCTGAAATAGACTGGAGAAATCTTGTGAGGAGAGAAGGGCAGCTTATTGCTGCTGAAATACTACTTGTGGAATCAGGTTCCTCAGGGCATCCTTGATTTCCCTGTTCCTCATGCTGTAGATGAGGGGGTTCACTGCTGGAGGAACCAACGTGCATACAACTGCCACCACCACACGCAGAGATGGGGAAGAGATGGAGGGAGGCTTCAGGTAGGCAAACATGGCAGTGCTGATTAACAGGGAGACCACGGCCAGGTGAGGGAGACACGTGGAAAAGGCTTTGTGCCTTCCCTGCTCAGAGGGGATCCTCAGCACGGCCCTGAAGATCTGCACATAGGACACAACAATGAACACAAAACACACAAATACTATAAAAAGAAGAAAACCAAGAAGCCCACGTTCTATGTGGTAGGAATGTGAGCAGGAGAGCTTCAGGATGTGGGGAACTTCACAGAAGAAATGGTCCATAGCATTGCCCTGGCAGAGTGGTGGTGAAAATGTACTGGACGTGTGCAGGACAGCACTGAGAAAGCCACTGCCCCAGGCAGCTGCTGCCATGTGGACACAAGCTCTGCTGCCCAGGTGGGTCCCGTAGTGCAGGGGTTTGCAGATGGCAATGTAGCGGTTTTAGGCCACGAGGGTGAGAAGATAAAACTCTGCTAGTATCAAGAAGAGAAAGAGAAACACATGGGCAGCACATTCTGTGTAAGAAATGGCCCTGGTGTCCCAGAGGGATTTGGCCATGGCTTTGGGGAGAATGGTGGAGATGGATCCCAGGTCGAGAACAGAGAGGTTTAGGAGGAAGAAGTACATGGGGGAGTGCAGGTGGTGGTCGCAGGCTATGGCAGTGACGATGAGGCTGTTGGCCAGGAGGGCAGCCAGGTAGATGCCCAGGAAGAGCCAGAAGTGCAAGAGCTGCAGCTCCTGTGTGTCTGCGAAGGCCAGGAGGAGGAACTGGGTGATGAAGCTGCTGTTGGGCATTTTGTCCCTCTGGGCAGAGGGGCACTTTCTCTAGCTGCAACAGACAGTGACAAGCTAGGACAGATTTTAATGAGAAAGTTCTCACAGAATTCCCCCCGAACCCCTGCCACCCAGTTCAAATGCCTGTCCTGTCTGAGGTTTGTGCTGGTTGAGTGTGCTGTGAGGAGCCAGAGTCCTGCCCGTGTCCTGCTGAGGAGTCAGCTTTGCTCTGCTGCAGTGGGTGCACAGGAGCTGATCTGTGACAGCTCTGATGTTCACAGGAGATGTGAACAGAGAGCAGAGTCAGCAGACCCACAGTGTCCGTCAGTCTTCTTCCCAGCTGCCCTGCACTTTCACAGGTGGAGCCTCAAAGAGGACTTCACACACAAATTAATCTTAAACAAACCCAGAAACCTGATGAGAGCTGTGGACTCCAGTTTCACAGGTCAGACGTGCAAATTCCTCTCTTTCCCAGCCCAGAGGTGGAGTTGTGATGCAGAGAGCAGGACCCTGCTCCTCGCAGGAGAAGCAAAGGACTCTGCGAGGAGAGCGCTGACGCCCAAGGAAAGGCTCAGCACTCCCTAGGAGCCTGCAGGAGAGCTGTGCCTCTCCGGGGGCAGCTGGCAAACCCAGCAGGGCAGGCAAAGCAGACAGTCAGGGGTCCCGAAGGTGAGAGGGTCTGAAGAGAGGGTCAGGTCATTGCCCAGCAGACCTTGCTCACAAAATATCTCCAGTGAGAGACAGAGAGCTGCCTGAAGGCAGCCTCCCCCAGTGCTTGTTGGCAGTGTCTTCCCACCCCTTGTCCACATCTCTGCTGCCTGGAGCTGTTCCTCTGTCCACGGGTCACCTCCTTGTCCCTGCTCACAGACCCCATCCCACCCGCTGTGTGCTGGGCTCTGCCCTGCAGACCCCTCCCAGCAGCAGGGCAGTGCCCAGGGGCATCTCTGTGTGTGCAGTCTGTGCTGGGAACCTCAGACCAGCCCTGGTGAGGATGGAAAAGTGATGCTGATCTGTCTGTAAGCCGCGGTGTGTTCATTCATGATACTCCCTGATTTATTCACCTGTGGCTAAAAGTCTCCTGGGAATGTCCCCTGCGTGATCTGCAGCTGTGAGCAGCCTTGACCCACACAGCACCCTCTCAACAGCAGAGGGACACTCCCCTACCAGGGGTCACTCCTTCCCCACACAGCATCTCCCCACAGCAGCGCTGGGAACTCCCAGGGCAGGCTGAGTGCTGACCCTGGCAGGCGGCAGAGTCCCTGCCCCAGCACACAGCCCCTGGGCTGCAGGGACCCTGCTCTGAAGGACAGCCCTGGGCACCCATGCCTGCACACCCGCCTGCACAGCCCTGCAGCCATCCCTGGGAGAAGGCAGCCGTCGTGCCATGTCCCTCTGATGGTGCAGCAGGGAAGCCCTGCTCTGCAGCACCAACTTCCCCTTTGAGAAACCAAGAGCCCTCCTGACAGATCCCATAAACTGTCAGATGCACAAGCTCTGGGAGATCTCTCCAGGAACAACAGCTAAATTGCCCTGCACCCAGAGACTTACCACATAGAGGGCTCTGAAGATTCCTCCTCACTGACCTCTCAGCATCCTCCCGCTCTCAACTGCCTTTAAGTTCTCTCAGCTGCTGTCTCTCTGCAATGCTGCCCACTTACCATCAGCTCCCTCCATGCCAGGAGCCCAGCCCAGCTCAGCAGCAGAGGCCCAGCCCATGGCGACACTTTCTCTGTCCCCTCGGGGCTCCCTCCAGGTGTCCCTGGGGCTGCAGGGGAACCTGCTGCCAAACAGACTGCAGCCAGCACTGGAGTTTTGCTCCTCAGCTGGGAGAGAAGAGTCACGTCTTTTCAAGCATTGCCATTTTCCTGCTCACAGACAGAGTCAGCTCTAAATATGACCTGGCCTTGTCCCGTCAGTAGGCAGAATACCCAAAGTGAGGGATCTCCTCTACCCCTGCTGAGGGAAGGGATTCAGCGCAGTCAGTGCAGGCATCTCACCCTGGGTCTGTAGTGCTGGTGCTAGAAGAGGACTCAGCTCCCTTCCATGCACACCACAAACCCACAGGAGCTCAGATTCCTTTTGCCCCTGTTCAGCTGAGCACAAAAGGGCATTTGCCTGTGAGCTCTTTCTCTCAGCTCCCCTCCTCCTTACTGGAGATGGAGGGCAGCAGGGAGTTCTTTAGATGCAAAGCCCTGGTGACAGCTGAGGTGCCCGAGGTGGCCCAAGCTTTGTGCAGGAGACTGCAGGCTCAGGTGGAGCAGTTCTTAGGGACAGGGCAGTGTCTGGGGCTTCATCTTGGAGGCTGTTGGGAAATTCCTTTGGCAAACTGAAATGACAGCAGGTGCCCACGTTTAGGATAATGAAACCTCTTCCTACTCAGGACATGCACAGAAACCTGTAGAGGTGTCCATCTGCCCCGCTGGAGTGAGTTTGCACACGGAGAGCTGGGATTCTCTCTTTCTCTTCTCCACCACCTTTATTTGTCAGATCTCCACTGACCATAATGTCTCACGGCGTCCTGCCAGCGCAGTGCAGCCCAGGCCTTCTTCCCTCTGGTTTGGTGAGAGCAGGGTTTGCTCACTCTGTGGGCACCGACACTGTTGAGGAGGGGGAGTGAGATCGTGGCTGAGTGGGAATCTGGCCTCAAGCCAAGGTCAACCCAGCGCACACCATCGCGCACAATGCTCTTGTATGGACCTTGGAAGCTGCAGTCTTGAAAGGTGGGCAAAGAGGGGAGTAAAAGAGTGACTGGATGCATTGGGGTCTCTCCTGGGACTTGATGGTGTTATCAGTGTCCTGGAGCAGCTGACAGAATTTGCAGATGATACAAAACTCAGGCAAAGGGATGGCATATACAGTGGAGGGCTGCCTTCTAGATGAAACTGAACAGGTTAGAAGACTGGCCCAACATGATCGTAATGGATTTCAGAGAGGAGAACTGCTCAATCCAGCCCCTGGCGTGCCTGACCCTGGGCACCCAGCCCTGGCTGGGCTGCAGCTCAGTGGAAAAGGCCCTTGGGTCTTGGTGGACAACAGAGACTGTTCATTGTAGAGACAAGAAGGCTTCTGGAAACTTCACAGCAACATTTCAGTACCTATCAGGCAGTTAAGATGGAACCAGGCTCCTCATTGTGATGCGTGGTGGGAGGACGAGAGGCAAGGGACAAAAGTCAAAAGACTGTTCAGCTTGGAGATGAGGACCATGAGGTCCATCAGGTCATACCTATGAGATCACATAAGCACTGGGAGAGATTTTCCTGACAGGTTGGGCAGTCCCCATCCTTTAAAGGTTTTCAAGTCTTCTTTCCCCCTAAATATGGCCTCAAAATACAGAAAAAACACTCCTGATCATGCAAAAATGAAGCAAAACCCTATGGCACCAGCACAAGCTCTGCCTCCCCAGGGCCCTCTCCTCTCCATGGGAGAGGTCTTCCACCAGCCCCACACTTCTTCCACCTTCAGCCTTCACAGTTGAACATGTATGGCCTGCCTACTGGCCTTCACCACTGTCACCCTTGTAACTGAGGCAAAACACATATTTTGGCACTCCCAGTGTCAGCTGGCACCTGCTCCACACCTGGAGCCCACTTGGCCATGGAGAATGGGAGAGGCAAGGTCCACTCTGCCTAGCACTGGGCACAGATTTTTCCTGGGAACGTGGCTGAGGAGCTGTCATCATGTGTGTCAGCCTGTGGCCAGGCAGGGGTGGGACTGGGACAAGCGCTGCTGAGGCAAGGCTGAAGTAGCTCAGCTGGAGAGCTGGAGAGCATTCCACTGAAGATCTAAAGGTCCCTAGTGCAGATCTAAGCTTCAGCAAAGATTTTCTCCCTGAGATTTTTGCAGAGCCCCTCTGCCTTCTTCCAGCCTGCCCTGGCCCTCCTCACTCCTTCACCTCTTGCTAGAGCACTGCAGAGCTGTGGGTCAGAAGGACCCTTCCTCTGGCACCACAAGTCCCCAGGCTCCCCCTGGCCAGGCCGCCTCCAGTCCAGCCCACAGGATTGGGCTCTTCTTTGTACGGGACAGGATTTGTGCCAAGGGCCCCTTGGTGGCCTCCTGGGAGAGGGCCATGGCCTTTGGGAACCTTCCAGCTTCTCTGTGTCCTCCCCACCCTTCGGATCCCCTCTGCCCACCTGAAGGTCCCTCTGCCCGGATACGTCAGGGCTGCAGCCTGGCAGAGTGCGGGGCCTCCACCCCGCTTTGTACTCCTCTGTCTGCTCACAAATTACAATTAGTGTAACGCTAATTGTCCGTTCCACTGGCTTTTATAAAAGAAGGCTTTATCCATTTTACACCTGCGTTGTAACAGCTGCATGTATACTATGTATTTAATTTCTCTGGCTTTATAAACGCTTATATATTAAAAACTACAAATGTAAACACATATACACATGGCAGCCCCCCTGTAGGTAAGGGAAAGGCCTTCTGGGTCAGATGTACTTCCGGGTAAAGCAGAAAGGGTGGTGGCTTCTTCCAGCCAATCACAACAAAGCAAGTGACCAGTAGAGGGGAGGGACTTCCAGGGCAACTTGCCCCAGAGACAGCTGGGATGGGATGGTGCTTCTGCTGGCAGCAGGTGCGCGCGGCACAGCGCATGTCTCACGTCCATCGCTGGTGGTGTCTGTGCTCCTGGCGTGCTCTGCGGCCGTGACCCAAGGAGCACAAGGTGGGGTGGAAATGCTTCTTGTGAACGGCTGTCAGGTAACGGCTCCATGTGCTGCCAGAGCTTCAGTGTCTGTGCCCGGCACAAGAGCGTTCCCCACCTCCCTGTGCTTCACGTCAGTGGTCGGTAGAATCATAGGATCATTTAGGTTGGAAAAGACTCCTAAGAGCCTTGAGCCCAGCCGTTGACCCAGCACTGCCAAGTCCACCACTGAGCCGTGTCCCTAAGGGCTTTTAGATCCCTCCAGGGATGGTGACTCAAATCCTCCCTGGGCAGCCTGCTCCAGTGCTTGGTAACCCTTTCAAGTGAAGAGATTTTTCCTAATACCCAATCCAAACCTGCCCTGGTGCACCCTGGGGCTGTTACCTCTCTTGCTGTCCCTTGTTCCTGGGGAGAAGAGACCAACACCCACCTTGCTCCAGCTCCCTTCAGGCAGTTGGAGAGAGCAAGGTCTCCCCTCAGCCTCCTTTCCTCCAGCCTCCTTTTCTCCAAACAACCCCAGTTCCCTCAGCGGCCCCTCATCAGACTTGTGCTCCAGACCCCTCACCAGCTTCATTGCCCTTCTCTGGACGTGCTCCAGGTAACTCAATGTCCTTCTTGTAGTGAGGGGACCAAAACTGAACCCAGCACTTGGGGTGCACTCTCACCAGTGCCGAGTACAGGGGGACAATCCTTTCCTCAGTCCTGCTGGCCACGCTGTTTCTGATACAAGCCAGGACGCGACTGGCAACATCAGCCACCTGGGCACGCTGCCCGTTCATCCTCAGACAGCTGTTGACCAAGACTCCCAGGTCATTTTCCACTGGACAGATTTCCAGCCGCTCCTCCCCTAGCCTGTAGCCTGTATGCAACAATTGCTTCTCCTCATGCACAACAGACTTCTGCCAATCCCACGACGTCTCACAAGGGATGTTCCAAATAAATATCGGTCTTCCCCTGTAATGTCAGTGCCACCACTCTGCCCGTATCTGCTGTATTTAATTTCTCTCATCGTTCGTATGGTTTCACTTGTCCTGGTACAAGGACTGTTTCTCACATCGTCTTTTCAGGTGCAGGCTGTCTGGACAAAGGACACTTCAATTATTCTCCAATTTCCCAATCCCATGACTCTGTGTTCATTCAGATACCTCGCACCCATCTGGTTGCTGCTCTGAGCTCCAGGGAGTTAAAAGCTTGCCTGTCTTTCAGAAGCCCAGTTGTCTCCTCAGCCAACTCTTTAATTCTCTCTATAAACACCTTTGTTTTCTCCTCAATCTGCCTGCCTAGAATATTTCTCGTAAAGCTCTCCTTTGCAGAAAGGCAATCTCATGGGATGCAGCTTGTACTTGGCGTGTGGCTGTGCAGTGTGCTTTATTGTCTAGGAAACATTTTCCTGCTCTCTTTGTAAAAAGGAAAATTGCTGCTGTGCCTGTGCGCAGGCAGTTCTCGAAGGAGAGCAGGAGGGAGCTGGCGCAGTGGAGCTGTAACATCCAGCGGTGGAGATCAGTGGAGAAGTGTGATGCAAGGAGCAGTGATGTGAGTCCCAGGTGGCCAATGACAGCAATGGGGAGGTGTGAGAAGTGAGGAGCAAGGTTGTCCATACAGTGTCAGACCGTAAGGGACTGCTGTTTCTACCTGTCCAGCCATCCTGAGGAGACACGCTGGAGTGATATCACTTGGAGAATGCTTCTGTCAACTCTTTTAAACTGAAAAGTAATTAAAAATAAACTTGAAAATGAAGCAGCATTCTTGTTAAGTGCTCGCTGAAATCTTCCTCCTTAACTCCCCTGTGAAACCTCTCTCTTTACCTGTACAGATCTTGAAGACTTGAGGAAAACTATAGGAAGAGACACAGCTCGTTAAGGCTTTCTTTATTTTAACGAGCCCCATGGTGACTTTGGGGCTCCTTAAGTGAACTCGAGGGACTGAGAGGAGATTGAAGAAACTTCTCAAGCAGTTACAGTCAGAAGCAAAGCCCAGAGTACCTTGGAGCATTGATGGGCCCCACTGGGGGCCATTCCTGACAAAGCCTCCCCAGGGACTCGTTAGAGCAGGTCATTGGAGGCTGTGAGTGCAGGGAGGCAAAGGCCCTGTGCAGGGGGCTGTAGTGCAGAGAAAACTCTTGGTTTGGTCAGAAAGCAGAAATGGCCAGAGCTCCCGGCCCTGGGAAGGCAGATCCTGTCCCTCACGCGTGGCTCAGGGCTCTTCCTGGGGGCAGGGAGATGTGAAAATGACCAATGCCCACTGCAGAAAAACTGTGCCGCATCTCTGGACTTACCCAAGTAGAGGCAAAGAAGAAACAAAGTCCACAACCCAAAATCCTGTTTCTCCTGGAAGACCTGAGTGGTGCGGGCAGCTGCCGTAGCCAAAGGGACAAAGACCGTGGTTCCTTTAGGCCTTTCAGTCTCGCCAGAGCCCTTGGCCATCTCTGCTGTGCTGTGTCACACTGTCCATGCCTGCGTCTCTTTCCTTTTGCCTGATGACACCAATCATTATTTCCCACCTAGCTCTCACCCTGGCATTTTCCTGCCCTCACCGATGTCCCTGCACCCTCACTGGCTGTTGTTGAAACACAAGCCATGGGCTGAGCCAGACTCTCTCTGGGTGACCTCTTGCACCACAGTGTCACCCTTTGATTGGGTTTCTTTTTCCTCACCTCCAATGTGGACCTTACAACATGCATTTTGTGGAGGTTTTCTTCTCTTCCCACTACCATGAAACGCTCTACAAACGGAGACATCACCCTTCAAGCAGTTGAAGGCTACTGCTGTAGTGCGCTGGTCCTCCACCTCAAAGGGCTACAGATGCCCAGGTTCCTCACGTTCTCAAGACAGACCCCAAATCCCAAAAGTCCAGGAGAGCATTCCCCCATGTAGGGTCAGGGATCACCTTCCACCTTCCCTTCAATGATGGCCTAGCAGAGGTCTGTGGTCTTCCAAGTCCTTAGTTATGACCAAGGCCTAAAATTGTGTCCCTTCCTCCAGCTGTCCAATGGAGACCTCATCCTCCTACTCGTCTTCGTCAGGCAGTGACCCTGACTAGGGGTCCAACCCATCTCCTCCTTGTGGCAGGTAGCAGTGAGGAGGTCAGAGCATGGGGATGAGGGTTCCCAGTGCCAGTGCCCAGCCCATACACAGCGGCTCTAAGGGCACAGCCGTGTCATTGCAGCTCTTCTACAGCCAGGCCCGAGGTGATCTCCATGTTAAGGCCAAAGGTGGGCAGCTGCAGGGGACTCCCTTCAGTGTTTGTGTGGCCTTGGCAAGGAATGGAACATCCTGACTCATTTTAAGGGCTGGGCTGAGTCGCTCAGACAGAATGGTTTCCATTGATGAGGCTCTTTGCAAAGCCCCCATACGTGGGACCATGAGATACTTTTCTGCAGAGCTGCAACCCGGACAGGCAATCCCTAATCTCTGTCTCTGCAAGGCCTTCATGACCCTAGGGCAGCACTTTGGACTGGTCCTTGTTGGATGTTGTGAGCTTCCTGTTGGCCCATCCCTCCAGCCTGTGTGTTTTTGGAGAAGAGAACCTTGTGGGGGATGGTGTTAAAAGTCTTGACACAGTGCTGGTAAATGACACCGCCCTCCCCGCAAATGGGAAGCACAGAGGATGATGAGACATCATCAGCCCTGGGTTCATCCAGTCACCCTCTCCTGCACAAACCCAGCAATGCAATCCAGGAGGACACACTGTGGGACATGTTCCTCACCCAAAGTCAAGCTAAGCAGCCTTCAGCTCCCCAGCTCATCCTCTGGGCCTTTTTGAAAGGTGCACGCAACATCTGCCTTTGGCCAGGGAAGTCCCACCACCCTCCATGACCTTTCAGAGACGATGGACAGTGCCCTCACTGTGACATCATCTGGCTCTCTCAGCACCCTTGGATGTGACCTGTCCCTTCCCAGGTACTGACAGGGCTGAGTTTGCTCAAGTCGCCCCTGATTTGGATCCTGTTCACCATTGGCTGTTGTCCTCCAGCGTCCTGCCTCGAGGCACAGAGGCCTGGGAGACCTTGCTGGTGAAGACTGAGGCCATGAGGACATGGAGTATCTCAGATCTACCTACACCTGCTCTTCTTAAATCCAGCAGTGGCCACACGTTATCTTTGTTCACTAAGTGCTCATGAAGCAGTTGTCATGGATGGGCCATTCAGATCACTTAAAGAACCACAGTCAACAGCATCAGCAAAAGTGATTTTATTGAAATGCGATGTGTAACAGTGCAACAAAGGCTGATGGGAAGGTTCAGCCTGTGACTGCACAGAGGATGTAACAATGATTCAGAGTCACCAGCACAGAATCGCCGTTACCAATACAAAATCCTGGTGCACTGTGATACCAGGCCATGTGCGATGTCGGTCACGTACCAAAGATTTGCTGTTTGTAAGAGATCTCTCAGCCTGGAGGAGCAAACGGGAGAGGTGTCCCAGCTCAAGGGGAGATCAGCGCCATGCAGCCACGGCGCTGGGCAGGGAGAGCTCAGGGAAGGCTCCCTTTGGCTGTCATATTTACGGGATCAAGTGGTTGGCTTGTAGTGAAATTGCATGTGATGGGAAAGGTGTGCATGAGACTGCTTGTACCCACAGCTTTCTCTGTCCCTTGAGAAATGAGTCCTGGAAAAGCCACGGGCTATTCATGTGTTAATCGTGTGATGGATGTTCCAAGCTGATAGGCATCGATGCTCACTGTGTCACTCATTATGATGCCCCTGGATTCCATTTTGAGTTCCAACTGAATATCTCTCTGCTGAGCTGGGAGGACGCTGTCCTTGCAGACCAGCTGTACTGAGCTCTGCTGCTCTTCCAAGCTTCTGACCGGTGGGTCCCCACTGTGGATACCACTGGTGGGCACTGCTGGAGAGCAAAGCAATAACAGTGAGCTGTGCCCAGCTTCTCCACCCTTCACTGCTCACAGTTCCATTTAGATGTGAAATGCAGATGGGAACTGTAGGAGTATAACCACGTCCTTGGGACACAGTTTCTCCATTTAAAATGTTCATCAGGTGGCTGGTTCATGTCCATAGTCTACGAAAAAAAGGGCAACATTAAAATTCTTAAGGTGAAGACTTCCTGCACACTTGTTACACCAGGTCTGTTCTGCCCATGTTTCTACTGCTGCCTGACATCTTCATTCAGGGGTTGAGTCCCTGGCCGTCCACAGCACAGGCTGTCCTACCTGTCCTACGCCTGTGCCTTTCTCCCTGAGGATTTTAGCCACCCCTCTGCTTCCCCGCCTCCCTCTGACCATGAGGTCTCCCAGGCTTTACTGGTGTCTCTCTCTAGTCCCTGGCGATTCCTTCAAACACAAAGCTTTGCTTTTCTGAAGATTTGCCAGTGCCTGTGAGTTCTCCACACCCTCTCTGGCTTCCTCCAACTCCCTGCTAATGCTCCTCTAGCACCCAAGATATCTCAGCCCCAGACTTTCCTGAATCCCCTCTTTCTCTTCATATCCCAGCACTGAATTGCAAATGCTCCTCCTTCTTCTGTCTCAAAATGAAATTCAACCTATTTCACTTCAGCATGGCCCTTGCTCACCCAATTGTTTCAGGCCTTCTTCCTGCCTTTAACATCTTGGCTGCTACAGACACCTCGTTCTCTCCCTGCACTCCCACTTGTCTCACAAACCCCTCCCCTTATCAAGGGGGTGAGCTGGCCAAAGAGATGGCCCACCAGCAGCCGAGATCCTGGGGAGAAGGAGGTGGGAGTCATGATGCTGTACAAGTCACTGGGTTTCCCAGTTTGAAAGGAGGATGGGGAAACTGGGGACGGAAACTGAGGAAGTCTGTCCTGATGGGGTGAGGGGCCTAAAGCACATGCCCTGTGTGGAGAGGCTGAGGGAACTGGGCCTCTTGACTCTGCTGAAGGGGAGGCACAGGGCCGGCCAACAGCAGGTAACACCTGCCTGGAGAGGTGGTGGAGCCACCTCTTCTGCAGTGGCAGAGGGTATGGCAGAGGCAAGAGCCACAAGCTCTGTCCTGGGAACTCCACAGGGGGCCTCAGGAAAAACTGACCAGGAAGGGGTGCTGCCCCACAGCAGGACACCCAGAGACTCTCTGTGGTTTCCATCTTTGTAGGCTTTAGGTTGAATCTCAACAAAGTGTGAGTCAGTGGGACACGGGGTCGGTGATACCTCAGCTTTTGGGGTGGGAGGCTGCACCAGAGACCCCCAGCAGTCCCTTTCCACCATCCATCCCATGATCCTGTGCACTGCAGTGTGCCCCAGGAAAAGGGAGTCATCTGGAGGTGGGGGTCTCTACAGCAGAGGCTCATGGAAGAATTCAGGGTGCTGTTGTCCTCTGCTCAGGAGGTCTCTACTCCTACATTTGGTTCTTTAAGTGTCCTGGCCAATTTCCTGACCCATGTGTTGTTTTAGGCTTGGAAGAGAATCAAAGCACATTTTTACATGCTGAGTTGAATTTTAGCTGCTGAAATGCAGGGCAGACAAATGGAGCTCAGATGCTTCCAGGCTCTCTGCTGCACAGTTCGATCTTCAGAGACTGGAAATGTAGGTCATGGTTTTGTGTCAGTGTACCTCACATGAAAATTTTGCCTTCCTTTGTAGCTCATCCCTAAGCTGGAATCTGTCCCTTGTCTTTCTTTGGC
Organism: Chlamydotis macqueenii; assembly: GCF_036417535.1. Classification (NCBI taxonomy): domain Eukaryota; kingdom Metazoa; phylum Chordata; class Aves; order Otidiformes; family Otididae; genus Chlamydotis; species Chlamydotis macqueenii. The sequence goes on along the minus strand of NC_141592.1, from coordinate 32,892,094 downwards.
TAAAAAAAAAGAAACAACTCAGAGAAAACCATGAGCAGTGATCCTGACCAGAAGAGCATTGTACGTGGAGAAGTCAGTGCTGTGCTGTGCTGCGCTGCACGTACAGCATGGCCCTCACACCCGTGCTGTGCTGCCCAGGTCCCTTGGCCGCAGGACAACCTCAGGAGCTCATTGTCACAGGAGACCCTGCGGGCAGCTCCCACTCGGTACCAACCGTGATGCCTCCTGTGTGGCCTTACCTTTAACACCGCAGCAGGAAGTTCTTATGAAAACATTTCTTTTTGGTGGTAGCTACTGTGAATAAAGTTGTTTCATTGTAAGAATATTTTCTTAAGTGGATGGGGTCTAAATCACGTGTTGTGTTTGCACTGAAGGGCCAATCGATGCTCTACCACTTGGGATTCCAGCCATCTAAAGGAAAATTAGATTATTTCTATGAATCACTGTGTGATTTTAGAAGATACCTTATGGAGTCTAACTGGGTCCTTTCTTATTGGGATCATAACAGACCAGCACCTCCTGCTGAAAAACACTCTCTCAGCACCCTTGGATGCAGCCCCTCTGGACCCATGGACTGACAAGGGTGCAGTTTGCTCAAGTAACCCCTGGCTTGATCCCCATCCACCCCTGGCTCTTCCCCTTTTCCATCCAGAGTCCTGCCTCGAAGCTCAAAGGCCTGGGAGACCTTGCTGGTGGTAACTGGGTCTGAGGGGCCACACAGGATCTCAGATCTGTCTGCACCTGCTCTTACTAAATTTAGCAGTGGTCCCACCTTATCTCTGCTTCTTCTCTAACTCTTCCTGAAGCACCAACAGCTCCTCTTGGTGCCCTTGAATTCCCTTTGGAGTTCCAACTGAGTTTGGATAGGAACCATGGCTGTCCTTGGAGGATGCTGTCTCTGAAGACAAGACGTACCAGGCACACTGTGGAAGTGATTGGTGTGTTCCCTGGCTGTATGGCCATGGGGGTGAGTAACCATCCCAGTGTGATACACTCTGTGTGCACGAACTGTCTGCAGCTGCTGGGCTGAAGAAGGGACAGACCTTGCCTCTGCTACGGCATCTGATGGCTGATGCCTCTGACTGATGGCAGCGCTCAATGCACAAAGGAACCAAATCGCACTCTCTGCGATGCTGTCCAGGGTGTCTGTAACGCACCCACCCCGAATGGGAAATGCCCTTCTGGAGGTCCTGTGCTGTCCCTGCCAGCCCTGCAATCTCACGTGGCTCTGTGGGCCTGGATTTGAACATTATTGGAGTAGATCTGCCTGGAATTCTGGAACACAACGTGGGCGCGAACATGAGACCACTGCCAATGTAGTCAGGGAAGATTTAGTAAATCCAGTCGGTGGAGAAGAGGAAGAGAGAGGCTGAGCTCTCCCTATGGCACATGACTCTGTTCTGTGGGATGAACACCTCCATAGGCCACCCTGAGCATCATGAGTAGGGACGGGTTCAGTTGCCCCTAATTTGGGCATCAGCTGTCATTTCAGTGGCCAAAGGGAATTCCCCAGAGCCGCCAAGAAGATGCCCCTAGATGTTGTCCTGTCTCCGTGTCAGCCTGTACATATCTTTGATCTGTCTCCAAACCAAACAACTGTCACCAGCCATTGGCATCTGCCCAGCTCACTTCTGGCCTCCATCTCCACTGATGACCATGGCAGCTGGGACAAGGCGCTCACATGCAGGTGCCTGTTTCATCAACACCTGAACTGAGGGAAGAGGAATCCCAGCTGCAGTGTGTTTGTGGCAGGTGTGGGAGGGAGCTGAGTCCCCTTCTGACCCCAGGACTACAGTCCCAGAAGGAGATGCCCTGACTGCTGAGGCAACAGCTTCGGAGCCAGCAAGATTGTCGTGGTTTTGTTTAGTGAGGGGGGGCCTAAGGTGGTAGCTTCTGTAGGAAACTGCTAGAAGTCGCTCCCCTTTGTTCAGGGGACTTGGCCAGGCCTAGGGCGGACCCACTGCTGGCCAAGGCCAAGCCGATTGGTAGCAGAATGTCTCGTGATAACGCCTCTGCGATAACATATTTAAGAATGGGAAAACAGAAAAAAAAAGAGAGAGGAGAGAAGATGTGAAGAAGCTGAGTGGGGGCAGAGGCGCAGAGGGGGAGGCGCAGGCCTATGGGCCTTGCAGGCCTCACCCTCTGGCCTCTCGCCAGGCAGCCGACTGGGCCCGACTCGGTCCAGCCCAGCTGCAAGAAGTGGAAAGGAGATGAGAAGTGAATAAGATGTAAAAAAAAAGATCCTGAGAGACATCTACAAGCCTGTTGTGAGGAACGGCTGCAGACGCCAAGGTCAGTGAAGAAGGAGGGGGAGGAGTAATGCGGCTCCTGGCCAAGATTCCCCTGCAGCCTGTGGTGAAGACCATGGTGGAGCAGGTTGTCCACCTGCAGCCCATGGAGGTCCACGGAGGAGCAGAGATCCACTTGGAGCCCGTGAAGGACCCCGTACCGGGGTAGGTGGATGCCTGAAGGAGGCTGTGGCCCGTGGAGGGCCCGCTGGGACAGCTGTTCTAGAGGGACTGCACCCGTGGAAGAGATGACCCACGCTGGAGCAGTTCCACAAAGGACTGTGGCGTATGGGTGGGACCCCACAACGGAGCAGGGGAGGAATGTGAGGAGTTCTTCCCCCAACCATGAAGCAGCGGCGTGAAACAACATGTGATGAACTGACCACAACCCCCATTCCCTCTTTCCCGCCCTGTGCCGCTCAGGAGGGGAAGGTAGTAGAGATAATGTTAAGCTTGGGAAGAGGGAGGGGTGGGGGGAGGTTATCTTGTTCTCTGTCTCATTATCCTGCTGTTTGTAGTAATAAATGAATAGTTTTCCCCAAGTCGAGTCTGTTTTGCCCGTGACGGTAACTTTAAGGATTTCTCCCTGTCCTTATTTCAAACCTCGAGCCGTTTTTCCTTATATTTTCTCTCCCTGTTCTCTCGGAAGGTGGGGGGAGTGAGAGAGAGACTGCGTAGTCTGGTCCGATCGGGGCTGAACTGCGACAACGATCCACAGCGGCGCAGCACAGCGCAGCCAGGGGATTCCCGGAGCAGGGACACTGAGGGGGGAGCGGAACGAGGCACCAGAAGCCCGCAGCTCGTGCGAGAGCGGCTGACGAGACGTGGACGGAGACAGGGGGCACTGGCGGTCCGGCCCCTCTCCCTATATAAAGCAGGCCCCAGGGAGTGCCCGTGACCCAGAGCACAGCGAACAGGACGCGCAAACAGGGCGTGGCGCGTCAGGAAGAGCGTGGCACAGCAGTTTGCGCGGCAGTTCGCGCAGGAAGGGCGCGTCAGCGAGGACGGCGCCCCGGGGCACTTGGTGATTCACGCCTCTCAGGGCGACATGGCCAACACCCGCCTGAGAACAAAGGCTGCAGCTCCGGCCAGGAGGGCTGCACCGGCACCCCCTGCGGCGGTCGATGCCTCCGTGCAGACGGAGCAGCCGAGGGGGGAGGCTGCGGTGCAGACCTCGGGCTGCAGGCAGTGCCTGGACCCTACTCCCGGGGCAGGGGCAGGTGGCAGCCCTGACTGCAGAAGGTGTGCCCAGGTGGAGGGGCTCCTGCGGCAGGGACTGAGCTGCAGGAGGCGGTCAGGAGGCTGTGGGACATCAGGGAGGTGGAGAGGGAGCTGGATACTTGGTTCCAGGCACAGTCTGCACTGGAACCACAGCACCCAGTGAACCAATCAACCCCCCATGCACTGACACATGACATCAGCAAGCAGGCAGAAGATGCCACTGAATGGAAAGCTGCAAGGGCAAGGTGCAGGAGGAAGAAGAAGCAGCTTCCCCAGAACCCCGAGGTGCCCCTGCAGAACCGCTTTGCTGCTCTGCAGAGTGAAGAAGTAAGACCCAGTACCTCAGGGGAGGCACGGGAGCCGTGCAAGGTAGCCCAACCGGCTCGTGTAATAACTAGCGCTACCAAAAAAAAGAGACGAGTGGATGACTCCCTCCTGACAGGTACGGAGGCACCCATCTGCCGCCCCGATCCGCTCTCTCGGGAGGTGTGCTGTCTCCCGGGGGCTCGTATCAGGGATGTCACCGAGAGACTACCTAGCCTCATACGGCCCACAGACTATTATCCACTGCTGGTGTTTCATGTGGGGGCCAGCGACACAGCTGGCAGCACTCTGAAAAACATCAAAAGGGATTTCAGGGCTCTGGGTTCAACAGTCAAAGACTCTGGGGCGCAGGTGATCTTCTCATCAATCCTCCTGGTCGAAGGGCAGGGACCTGAAAGGGCCAGACGTATCTGGCAGGTTAACTTGTGGCTCAGGGAGTGGTGCTACAGCCAGGGCTTTGGGTATCTAGATCACGGGGCGTGCTTTGAGAAGCCCGGGCTGCTAGGGGCGGGTGGCGTGCACCTAACCAAGAGGGGGAAGAGTGTGCTTGGACAAAGACTTGCCAGGCTCATCCGGAGGGCTTTAAACTAGTGTTGCTGGGGGAGGGGGAGCACAGTTCAGCCCACTGCTGTCAGCATGGCGCCAGTGCCAGCACCGAGGGTCCAGAAGCTGAGGAAGGATCACAGATAAGTGCAAATGAACCTAAACTGCGGTGCAATAGCACCCCTGTAGCTCCAGCTAGCAAGTCGGCTTTGTCAGGGGCCCAGCTGAAGTGTCTCTATACCAATGCACGCAGCATGGGGAATAAACAGGAAGAGCTGGAGATGCGTGTACACGAGCAGGGCTACGACCTCATTGGCATCACGGAGACGTGGTGGGATGACACATACGACTGGAGCGTCAACATGGAGGTGTATAGGCTTTTTAGAAAGGACAGGAAAGGGAGACGAGGAGGGGGTGTCGCTCTCTACATCAGCAGCCGGCTGGAGTGTGTGGAGCTCCGCCTGGGGATGGAGGAGGAGCTGACAGAGAGCTTATGGGTCAAGATTAGAGGATGGGGACGGACAGGGGACGTCACGGTGGGGGTCTGTTACAGGCCACCTGGCCAGGAGGATAGAGTGGACGAAGTGCTCTATAGGCAGATAGGAGCAGCCTCACGGTCACAGGCCCTGGTCCTCATGGGGGACTTCAACCACCCTGACATCTGTTGGAGAGACAACACGGCAGGGCACAGGCAGTCCAGGAGGTTCCTGGAATGCGTGGATGACAACTTCCTCCTGCAGGCGACAGAGGAGCCGACAAGGAGGGGTGCCATGCTCGACCTTGTGCTCACCAACAGGGAGGGGCTGGTGGGGGATGTGAAACTAAAGGACAGCCTTGGCTGCAGTGACCACGACGTGGTGGAGTTCAAGATCCACGGGGCAGCAAGGAAACTACATGGCAAGCTCTCTGCCCTAAAATTCAAGAGGGCAGACTTCGGCCTCTTCAGGGACCTGATGGGCCAAGTGCCATGGGAGGCGGCCCTGGAGGGAAGAGGGGCCCAGGATAGTTGGTCCACATTCAAAAAGCACCTCCTCCAAGCTCAGCAGAGGTGCATCCCAACGAAGAACAAGTCGGGCAAAAAGGCCAGGAGGCCGGCGTGGATGAGCAAGGAGCTCCTGGACCAACTGAAATTAAAGAAGGAAGCCTATAGAGGGTGGAAGCGGGGACGGGTAGCCTGGGAGGTCTACAAAGAGGCTGTGCGAGTGGCCAGGGATAAGGAAAGGAAGGCTAAAGCCCTGGCAGAACTGAATCTGGCCAGGGATATAAAATGCAACAAGAAGAGCTTCTATAGGTACGTAGGGGACAAAAGAAAGTCCAAGGAAAATGTAGGCCCCCTCCAGAAGGGAACTGGTGTCCTGGTTATCCAGGACATGGAGAAGGCTGAGGTACTCAATGACTTTTTTGCCTCAGTCTTCACCGATAAGGGTTCCTGTCCCACCACCCAAGCTATGGAAGGCACACGCAGGGACTGCAAGGATGAAGAACCACCCATTGTACTGGAAGAGCAGGTTCGGGATCATCTGAGGAACCTAAAGGTGCACAAGTCCATGGGACCTGATGAGATCCATCCGCGGGTCCTGAGGGAACTGGCGGATGAAGTTGCCAAGCCACTGGCTATCGTATTTGAGAAGTCGTGGTGGTCTGGTGAGGTCCCCGATGATTGGAAGAGAGGGAACATAACCCCCATTTTTAAAAAGGGGAATAAGGAAGACCCAGGTAACTCCAGGCCGGTCAGCCTCACCTCTGTGCCTGGCAAGGTCATGGAGCAGATTCTCCTGGAAACCATGCTAAGGCACATGGAGAGCAAGGAGGTGGTTGGTGACAGCCAACATGGCTTCACCAAGGGCAGATCGTGCCTGACCAATTTGGTGGCCTTCTATGACGGGGTGACGGCATCGGTGGACAAGGGACGAGCAACTGACATCATCTACCTGGACTTGTGCAAAGCTTTTGACACTGTCCCGCACGACATCCTTCTCTCTAAACTAGAGAGACATGGGTTTGATGGATGGACCACTCGGTGGATAAGGAGTTGGCACATGGAATTAGACAAGTTTCAAGAGGGTAGGTAAAGAGGCAGGTACGTAAAGAGCACTTTGAGGAAGTGATAGAAGAATTCTCCAATTGATATCTAAGCAGAGTGTCTCCTAAGGAGGTGCGGACAAGTCGGAAAAGCTGTCTCCTTGAGGTCCATCACCGCATAGACAACATTTGTCCTCGCCTCCCCAACCCTGACATTTCTCCCTGTCCTGTTGGGTGTGTTAGTGGAAAATCTATGTCCCTATGACACACACAGGGTTTAGATCCCTCCCAGAGCAGGTCAATTTAGATCCCTCCCAGAGCAGGATTTGCAGTCAATCCAGAAGTTGACCTTGGATCCCCTCATCTCCCCAGTTACCCCAGAAACAGACAAACCCACACACATATGCATTCAGGATGGACCATTCTTGGGCTTGAAGATGAGGTCCTTGAACATCAACTTCTTCTCTCCAGGGCTGTATGCCATAAGATTCTTCCAAGCAGGACACTCAAGAGGTCAAAGCCTGCTCTCAGGATCCTGAATTTCACCTGCTCATGGTTGCTGCAGCCAAGACTGCCCCTGAGTTTACGTCCCTGACCAGCTTTTCCTTCTTTGCATGGGATGGACTATTCCTCAGCTTGAACATCATAGAATATTTCCAGTTGGAAGGGACCCATAAGGATGATCGAGTCCAACTCTGTGCTCCTTGCAGGACTATCTAACAGTAACGCATACAACTAAGAGCATCCTCCAGATGTTCCTAGAACTCTGACAGGCTTGGTGCTGTGACCACTTCCCTGGAGATCCTGTTCCAGTGACCGACCACCCTCTCAGGGAAGAGCCTTTTCCTGATGTCCAAGCTGAACTTCCCCTGACGCAGCTTCATACCACTTCCACGTGTTGTGTGACTGGGCAACAGAGAGAGAAGATCTGCACCTCCCCCTCCGCTGCCCCTCTTGAGGCCGTTGTAAACTGCGATGAGGTCCCAGCCAAGCCCCAGTCGTGTCCCGTGCAGGGTTCTGCAGAGAGCCCTGCTCTGGGCTCTGCCAAGGTCTGGGCAAGAAGAGAGGCTGAGGCAGGGCTGGCTGTTCAGCTGGCACAGGCACCGAGCCCAGCAGGAGGAAGAAGATGGCCAGAGAGCAAACCTCACCCTTAAACTGGGGTGAGCGGCCAGTGCTGGAAACGGTGATGTGAGAGACAAATGTGCTGGGGCACCTTCCCAGTCTGCCCATACCTCCAAGGGCACAGATCGGCCTCCTCTCTCCTGCCCCTCCATGCCTTGGCTCTGCACCTCACACCCATGGGAACGTGTCCTTGCCCTGCATGGTCACTCAGCTCAGCCAGCATTGGTGGTGTCCTCTCCCAGGCACTTCCCAGCCCAGTCCTTCCCCAACTCTCCCCTCCAGCCCTGCTTTCTCTCCAACCCAGCTGAGAAGAGCAGTCCAGTCTGGGCTGGCCCCATGGCACTGCCCACTGCAGGCAGCTGCAGAGCTCTGGGCCCTGACCCCCAGCCCCAGCCCCTCTGAAGGGCACAGCAGCTCCTGGGGGGCAGAGATGGGTCTCAGCCGTCCCCACAGCCCCAGGGCTGCAGGCTGGACATGGCACAAAAAACCCAGAGATCAGTGAAATGCAGGACTCCTGGTATCAGCTCCAGCAGATGCCCACCACAGATGGCCTGTGCCCCGCAGTGCCAGCCCCTCTCCCCAGGCCAGCACAAGAGTCCTGGCCCGGCAGCAGAGCAGCCTGCCCCAAGCGGGTGCCTGCAGAAAGAGGTTTCTCTTGTTCATTGACTCCTCCCTGCAGGCACAGAAATGCTCCCTTGTTTCTCTCCCTGGACAACCCTTTCCCCAGGTGAGTGTGCCCTGGCTGGCCTGGCCGGCCAGTTCTGGCTCCCACTCTGTGCTCCCCACAGGGCCCTGAGCTGGTGGTGCTGCTCTGCAGAAAGAGGGGGCTGTGGAGCCCTCAGGCCATGGGGTAACCCTGCACTGGCCATGCTGGTCACAGTGGGAAGCAAACCCAGCTGGATGGGGATGTCTGCTGCTGAGCCCTTTTCCATCTTTGCTGGTGGCTCAGTAGCCAAGGACAAGGCTGGCCAGGACAATGAGGTGTCTCTGATGTCACAAAGGGCAGGGGAGGGCTGCACTAGATCCAGCCCATGGGCTTTCCAAGAGGTTTCCCTGAACCACTTTCCAGTCTTATGTCCCTCTGCCTGGTGGCTCCTCACATCCTCTTCTGGCACAGCAGGGTCCTCGTAAGCCCACGGGCTCCTCGGGTTCACCTTTTCCTCAGGGGGACTCCTACTTGGGCCGTCACTCATTTTGTCAGGTGCAACTCACTGCCCACCCAGACTCACACGCTGACCCTGCAGATCCCCTGACATCTCCTGGCAGCTCCTGATTCTTCTCCAGGACGGCATTTGCCATCAGACCCAAAGTGGGACAGTGCCAGGCAGAGAAATCAAAGACCAGTTGCTGTCTGTGTGGACAAGTGGCACCAAGAAGGGAGGTTTTTGTCCAGTCTTTGGTCCCTAACACACCACCCGGGACTCTAGGCTTGTCCCCGTGAATCCATTAAGAATTCCACAAGAGCAAAAGTGTTTCTGAGGGAGCAGCTCCTGAGGTGTATTCCTGACACCAGATTTGGAAGGGTGTCCAGCCTTCTGGGCCTGCCCTGAGGAGCCCCTTTGGTCATGGTGGTGCTAGCAGGGAGGCCAGCTCTGACACAGGGGTTCACTCGGCCTCCTCCTGCCCACAGCCACAGGGATGCCCCTGCAGAGACAACAGGACTGTCACCACTCACACCAGACCTTAGGGCTGACACAGATGCGAGAGCACAAGAGGAGAGCGTGGAAGCGAGGAACTGAAAAGTCCACGTCGTACTGCTGGCCACGGCCACGGCTCCAGGGAAGCAGCAGCCCCGCTGGTACACAGGCAGCAGAGAGGGAGCCCTGCTGAGGCATGGAGGTGCAGCCTCCAGCGCCCCGTGGCTGCTCCTCCAGCTGGCAGCTGGGATCTTGGCTCCTTAACCCTTTCCTCATGCTGGGGCTCGTCCCCAGCGCCAGAGAATATTTGACGGGGTGGCAGCTCAGACAAATTATTTTCCTCTGTGTCGTAGTTCAGCCCCGATCGGGACAGCCTACGCAGTCTCTCTCTCACTCCCCCCACCCTCCGAGAGAACAGGAGGAGATGATATAAGAAAAACAGCTCAAGGTTTGAGATAAGACGGGGAGAAATCCTTAAAATTACCGTCACGGGCAAAACAGACTCGACTTGGGGAAAAATACTCATTTATTTCTAAAAATAGCAGGAGAATGAGACAGGGAACAATATAACCTCCCCCACCCCTCCCTCTTCCCAGGCTTAACATTATCTCTACTACCTTCCCCCCCCGAGTGGCACGGGGGGGGAAAAGGGAATGGGGGTCGCGGTCAGTTCATCACGCGTTGTTTTATGCCGCTGTATCATCATCAGGTGAAGAAATCCTCACATTCCTCCCTTCTCCAGCGTGGGGTCCCTCCCACGGGCCAAAGTCCGTTGTGAAACTGCTCTGGCGTGTGTCATCTCTTCCATGGGGTGCAGTCCCTTTAGAACAGCTGTCCCAGCGGGCCCTCCACTGGCCACAGCCTCCTTCAGGCCTCCACCTGCTCCGGAGTGTGATCCTCCATGGGCTGCAGGTGGATCTCTGCCCCTCCGTGGACCTCCATGGGCTGCAGGGGGACAACCTGCTCCACCATGGTCTTCACGGGCTGCAGAGGAATCTTGGCCAGGAGCCACGTTACTCCTCCCCCTCCTTCTTCACTGATCCTCTCAGGATCCTTTTTACATCTTATTCACTTCAACTTCTCATCTCCTCTCCACTTCTTACAGCCAGGCCGGGTCGAGTCGGGCCCAGTCGGCTGCCCGGTGGGAGGCGAGAGAGTGAGGCCTTTATGTCTCACGAGGCTCGCGCTTCCCTCTCTCTGCCCCCCGCTCAGCTGTTTCACATCTCTCCTCCTCTTTTCCTGTTTTCCCCTACTTAAACACGTTATTGCAGAGGCGTTATCACGGGACATTCTGCTACCAATTGGCTCGGCCTTGGCCAGAAGCAGGTCCGCCCTAGGCCCGGCCGAGTCCACTAAACAAAGGGGAGCAACTTCTAGCAGTTTCCGACAGAAGTTACCACCTTAGGCCCCCCCCCACTAACAAAACCAGAACACTCTGGCTTCTTCACCTATGCAAGAAGGCTGGTTCTGTAGGTACACATGCTGGTTTTGTCTGGGATTGAGTTAAATTTCTTCCTAGTAGCCTGTATGGTGCAATGTTTGAACGTGTGATGAGAACAGTGTCAATAACACTGGGATGGTTTAGTTACTGCTGAGCGGTGCTTGCACAGCATCAAGGCCTTTTCTAATTCGCAGCCCACCCTGCCAGCAAGTAGGCTGGGTGCTGGTATGAAGGTGGGAGGGGAAACGGCTGGGACAGCAGACCCCAGCTGACCAAAGGGATCTTCCATGCCCTTTGACATTGCTCAGCAAGAAGAGCTGGGAGAAGAAGAGGGGAGGGGATGGATATTTGGAGTGATGGCCTTTATCTTCCCAAGTAACCATTACATGTGATGAAGCCCTGGTTTCCTGGAGATTACTGAACACCTGTCTGCTGGGGGAAGCAGTAAATTAATTCCTTATTTTGCTTTGATTGTGCACACAGCTTTTGCTTTGCCTAACAAGATGTCTCACTTTTACCCTTCCAATTCTCTCCTCCATCGCACTGTGGGGGAGTGAGCGAGCGGCTATGTAGTGTTGAGCTGCCTGCTAGGGTTAAACCACAACAGTACATTGGGATGAAGAAAAATGTTCAGTGTCAAGAAGTAGGATAACCATTACTATTTTATTGTAATTAATATTATCATAGCTTTTCAAAATAACCAAATAACCAAAAAATCAAACCAGGAACAAAAGATAGTTTTGAGTTTTCCTGAGTTAATCTGGGAGTATTGTAAGGTGTATGGGTACATTATCGATGCTGAAATATGTATTCAAATATTCTCCTCACGGAATCCTTGATCTCTTTGTTCCTCATGCTGTAGATGAGGGGGTTCATTGCTGGAGGCACCACTGAGTACAGAACTGCCACCACCACATCCAGGGATGAGGAGGACATGGAAGGGGGCTTCAGGTAGGCAAAAAAAGAAGTGCTGACAAACACAGAGACCACACTCAGGTGAGGGAGGCACGTGGACAAGGCTTTGTGCCGTCCCTGCTCAGAGGGGATCCTCAGCATGGCCCTGAAGATCTGCACATAGGACAGCACAATGAACACAAAACAGCCAAAGAGTAAACAGGCACTGACCAGAAGAAGCCAAATTTCCCTGAGGTAGGAGTGTGAGCAGGAGAGCTTGAGGATCTGAGGGATTTCACAGAAGAACTGGTCCACAGCGTTGCCATGGCAGAGTGGCAGTGAAAATGTATTGGCCGTGTGCAGGAGAGAATTGAGAAACCCACTGCCCCAGGCAGCTGCTGCCATGTGGACACAAGCTCTGCTGCCCAGGAGGGTCCCGCAGTACACAGGTTTGCAGATGGCAACGTAGCGGTCATAGGCCATGACGGTGAGGAGACAGTACTCTGTTACAATCAAGAAGCGAAAAAGAAATATTTGTGCAACACAACCCAAATAGGAGATGGTCCTGGTGTCCCAGAGGGAATTAGACATTGAATTGGGAACAGTGGTGGAGATGCAGCCCAGGTCGAGGAGGGAGAGGTTGAGGAGGAAGAAGTACATGGGGGTGTGGAGGCGGTGGTCACAGGCTATGGCAGTGACGATGAGGCCGTTGGCCAGGAGGGCAGCCAGGTAGATGGCCAGGAAGAGCCAGAAGTGCAAGAGCTGCAGCTCCCGTGTGTCTGCGAAGGCCAGGAGGAGGAACTGGGTGATGGAGCTGCTGTTGGACATTAGGTCCCTCTGGGCAGAGGTACACTTTCTCAAGCTGCAACAGAGACTGACAAGCTAGGACAGATTTTCATGAGAAAAGCCAGTCAATTTCTCACAGAATTCCACCCCCCACCCCCCGCCCAGTTCAAATGCCTGTCCTGTCTGTGGTTTGTGCTGGTTGAGTGTGCTGTGAGGAGCCAGAGCCCTGCCCGTGTCCTGCTGAGGAGTCAGCTTTGCTCTGCTGCAGTGGGTGCACAGGAGCTGATCTGTGACAGCTCTGATGTTCACAGGAGATGTGAACAGAGAGCAGAGTCAGCAGACCCACAGTGTCCGTCAGTCTTCTTCCCAGCTGCCCTGCACTTTCACAGGCGGAGCCTCAAAGAGGACTTCACACACAAATTAATCTTAAACAAACCCAGAAACCTGATGAGAGCTGTGGACTCCAGTTTCACAGGTCAGACCTGCAAATTCCTCTCTTTCCCAGCCAAGAGGTGGAGTTGTGATGCAGAGAGCAGGACCCTGCTCCTCACAGGAGATGCAAAGGACTCTGCGAGGAAAGCGCTGACGCCCAAGGAAAGGCTCAGCACTCCCTAGGAGCCTGCAGGAGAGCTGTGCCTCTCCGGGGGCAGCTGGCAAACCCAGCAGGGCAGGCAAAGCAGACAGTCAGGGGTCCCGAAGGTGAGAGGGTCTGAAGAGAGAGTCAGGTCATTGCCCAGCAGACCTTGCTCACAAAACATCTCCAGTGAGAGACCAACAGAGAGCTGCCTGAAGGCAGCCTCCCCCCGTGCTTGTTGGCAGTGTCTTCCCACCCCTTGTCCACATCTCTGCTGCCTGGAGCTGTTCCTCTGTCCCCGGGTCACCTCCCTGTCCCTGCTCACAGACCCCATCCCACCCGCTGTGTGCTGTGCTGTGCCCTGCAGACCCCTCCCAGTAGCAGGGCAGTGCCCAGGGGCATCTCTGTGTATGCAGGCTGTGCTGGGAACATCAGACCAGCCCTGGTGAGGATGGAAAAGTGATGCTGATCTGTCTGTAAGCCGCGGTGTGTTCATTCATGATACTCCCTGATTTATTCACCTCTGGGAGTAACAGATTTGGAATTTCAGTGCCTTGTCCTGAATTGAGAGATAAATTTCAATGTCCCATTGCCCACCCAGACAACCTAGCGACTGGAAGGTTGAAAGAACAGGATCCTTCACTTTCATGTGGCCCCTACCTTGCTGTGCTTCTTGAAAAGTCACCTAGGAATGACCTGTAGCATGACCTGGAGCTATCAGCAGTCCTGACCCACGCTAGGTCTGGACCCTGCCATCCTGTGGGTCACTCCTTCCCCCCACAGCTTCTCCCCACAGCAGTGCTGGGAGCTCCCCGGGCAGGCTGAGTGCTGAGCCTGGCAGGCGGCAGAGTCCCTGCCCCAGCACACAGCCCCTGGGCTGCAGGGACCCTGCTCTGAAGGACAGCCCTGGGCACCCCTGCCTGCACACCCGCCTGCACAGCCCTGCAGCCATCCCTGGAAGAAGGCAGCCGTCGTGCCCTGTCCCTCTGATGGTGCAGCAGGCAAGCCCTGCTCTGCAGCACCAACTTCCCCTTTGAGAAACCAAGAGCCCTCCTGACAGATCCCATAAACTGTCAGATGCACAAGCTCTGGGAGATCTCTCCAGGAACAACAGCTAAATTGCTCTGCACCCAGAGACTTACCACATAGAGGGCTCTGAAGATTCCTCCTCACTGACCTCTCAGCATCCTCCCGCTCTCAACTGCCTTTAAGTTCTCTCAGCCGCTGCCTCTCTGCAGCGCTGCCCGCTTGCCATCAGCTCCCTCCATGCCAGGAGCCCAGCCCAGCTCAGCAGCAGAGGCCCAGCCCAAGGCGGCACTTTCTCTGTCCCCTCGGGGCTCCCTCCAGGTGTCCCTGGGGCTGCAGGGGAACCTGCTGCCAAACAGCCTGCAGCCACCATGGGGGTTTTGCTTCTCATCTTGGAGAGAAGGGATCATGTCTTTTCAAGCACTGCCGTTTTCCTGCTCACAGACAGAGCCAGGTCTAAATATCAGCTGTCTTTGTCCCATCAGTAGGCAGAATACCCAAAGTGAGGGATCTCCTCTACCCCTGCTGAGGGAAGGGATTCAGCGCAGTCAGTGCAGGCATCTCACCCTGGGTCTGTAGTGCTGGTGCTAGAAGAGGACTCAGCTCCCTTCCATGCACACCACAAACCCACAGGAGCTCAGATTCCTTTTGCCCCTGTTCAGCTGAGCACAAAAGGGCATTTGCCTGTGAGCTCTTTCTCTCAGCTCCCCTCCTCCTTACTGGAGATGGAGGGCAGCAGGGAGTTCTTTAGATGCAAAGCCCTGGTGACAGCTGAGGTGCACGTCTCCCCCACTGGAGTTATTTTGCACACGGAGAGCTGGGATTCTCTCTTTCTCTTCTCCACCACCACCTTTATTTGTCAGATCTCCACTGACCATAATGTCTCACGGCCTCCTGCCAGTACTGTGCAGCCCAGGCCTTCTTCCCTCTGGGTCTGGTGAGAGCAGGGTTTGCTCTCTCTGTGGGCACCGACACTGTTGAGGAGGGGGAGTGAGATCGTGGCTGAGTGGGCATCTGGCCGCAAGCCAAGGTCAACCCAGCACACACCATCTCGCACAATGCTCTTGTATGGAACCTAGGAAGCTGCAGTCTTGATAGGTGGGCAAAGAGGGGAGTAAAAGAGTGGATGCATTGGGGTCTCTCCTGGGACTTGATGGTGTTATCAGTGTCCTGGAGCGGCTGACAGAATTTGCAGATGACACAAAACGGAGGCAAAGGAACGAAACATACAGTGGAGGGCTGCCTTCTGGAGGAACCTCAACAGGTTGGAGGACTGGGCCAACAAGATCCTAGTGGATTTCAGAGAGGAGAGCTCCACAATCCAGCCACTGGGGTGCCCTGACCCTGGGCACCAGCCCTGCCTCGGCTGCAGCTCAGTAGAAAAGGCCCTGGGGGTCTTGGTGGACAACAAAATGCGTATCAGTCAGTGGAAAGCCCCGGCAGCCAAGAAGGCCAGCAGCATGCTGGCTGTATTAACTGGAGCATGGCCAGGAGATGAAGGGAAGGGATTCTCCCCCTCTATTCAGTGCTCACCAGACCATGGGCACAGTACTGCACTGCGTTTGGGCCTCCTGCCCCCAGGACAGGAGAGACATTGATCGACTGGAGCACATTCAGTGAAGGGTCACCTGCCCAGGTGTGTGTCAGTGTGCAGGTGGCTGGAGAACTTTCCACCTGAGGAAAGTCTGAGGGAAAAGGGTCTGTTCAGCATAGAGACAAGAAGGCTTCTGGAATCTTCACAGCAGCATTTCAGTACCCATCAGGCATTTAAGATGGAGCCACGTTCTTCATTGTGATGCATGGTGGGAGGACGAGAGGCAAGGGACAAAAGCTGAAAGGATGTTCACGTGGGAGATGAGGACCATGAGGTCCATCAGGTCATACCTATGAGACCACATACGCACTGGGAGAGATTTTCCCAAGAGGTTGGGCAGTCCCAATCCTTAAAGGTTTTCAAGTCTTCTTTCTCCCTAAATATGGCCTCCAAACAATGAAAAACCACTCTTGCTCATGCCAGAATGAAGCAAAACCCTATGGCACCAGCACAAGCTCTGCCTCCCCAGGGCCCTCTCCTCTCCATGAGAGAGGTCTTCCACCAACCCCACACTTATTACACATTCAGCCTTCACAGTTGCACAGGCTTGGCCTGCCTACTTGCCTTCACCACTGTCACCCTTGTAACTGAGGCAAAACACATATTTTGGCACTCCCAGTGTCAGCTGGCACCTGCTCCACACCTGGAGCACACTTGGCCATGGAGAACAGGAGAGGCAAGGTGCACTCTGCCCAGCAGTGGGCACAGATTTTTCCTGGGAACGTGGCTGAGGAGCTGTCATCATGTGTGTCAGCCTGTGGCCAGGCAGGGGTGGGACTGGGACAAGCGCTGCTGAGGCAAGGCTGAAGTAGCTCTGCTGGAGAGCTGGAGAGCATTCCACTGAAGATCTAAAGGTCCCTGGTTCAGCTCCAAGCTTCAGCAATGATTTTCTCCCTGAGACTTTTGCAGAGCCCCTCTGCCTTCTTCCAGCCTGCCCTGGCCCTCCTCACTCCTTCACCTCTTGCTAGAGCACTGCAGAGCTGTGGGTCAGAAGGACCCTTCCTCTGGCACCACAAGTCCCCAGACTCCCCCTGGCCACGCCGCCTCCAGTGCTCCAGCACCGGTGGTTCCTGTGCTCCTGGCGTGCTCCACGGCTGTGACCCATGAAGCACACGGTGGGGTGGAAATGCTTCTTGTGAACGGCTGTCAGGTAAAGGCTCCATGTGCTGCCAGAGCTTCAGTATCTGTGCCCGGCACAAGAGCGTTCCCCACCTCCCTGTGCTTCACGTCAGTGGTCGGTAGAATCATAGGATCATTTAGGTTGGAAAAGACTCCTAAGAGCCTTGAGCCCAGCCGTTAACCCACCACTGCCAAGTCCACCACTGAGCCGTGACCCTAAGGGCTTTTAGATCCCTCCAGGGATGGTGACTCAACGCTTCCCTGGGCAGCCTGCTCCAGTGCTTGGTAACCCTTTCAGTGAAGAGATTTTTCCTAATATCCAATCCAAACCTGCCCTGGTGCAACCTGGGGCTGTTTCTTCTCTTGCTGTCCCTTGTTCCTGGGGAGAAGAGACCAACACCCACCTTGCTCCAGCTCCCTTCAGGCAGTTGGAGAGAGCAAGAAGGTCTCCCCTCAGCCTCCTTTCCTCCAGCCTCCTTTTCTCCAAACAACCCCAGTTCCCTCAGCTGCTCCTCATCAGACTTGTGCTCCAGACCCCTCACCAGCTTCATTGCCCTTCTCTGGATGCGCTCCAGATAACTCAATGTCCTTCTTGTCCTGAGGGGCCCAAAACTGAACCGAGTATTCGGGGTGCACTCTCACCAGTGCCGAGTACAGGGGGACAATCCCTTCCTCAGTCCTGCTGGCCACACTATTTCTGATACAAGCCAGGATGCAATTGGCCACCTCAGCCACCCGGGCATGCTGCCCGTTCATCCTCAGACAGCTGTTGACCAAGACCCCCCGGTCCTTATCCACCGGGCAGATTTCCAGCCACTCTTCCCCCAGCTTGTAGCGGTTCCTGGGGCTGTGACCCAAGCGCAGGACTGGCAGGTGGCCTTGCAGAATCGCATACACTTGGCCGCAGCGTATTGCTCCAGCTTGTGCAGATCCCTCTGTAGAGCCTTTGGACCCTCAAGCAGATCAACACCACTGCCCAGCTGGGTGTCGCCTGCAAACTTACTGAGGCTGCGCTCGTTCCTCTCATCCATAGCATTGAGAGCTTGCCTGTCATTCTGAAGCCCAAATGTCTCCTCAGCCAACTCTTTAATTCTGTCTATAAACACCTTTGTTTTCTTCATCTGCCTGCCTAAAATATTTCTTGTAAGGCTCTCCTTTGCAGAAAGGCAATCTCATGGGATGCAGCTTGTACTTGGCGTGTGGCTGTGCAGTGTGCTTTATTGTCTAGGAAACATTTTCCTGCTCTCTTTGTGAAAAGGAAAATTGCTGCTGTGCCTGTGCGCAGGCAGTTCTCGGAGGAGAGCAGGAGGGAGCTGGCGCAGTGGAGCTGTAACATCCAGCGGTGGAGATCAGTGGAGAAGTGTGATGCAAGGAGCAGTGATGTGAGTCCCAGGTGGCCAATGACAGCAATGGGGAGGTGTGAGAGGTGAGGAGCAAGGTTGTCCATACAGTGTCAGACCGCAAGGGACTGCTGTTTCTACCTGTCCAGCCATCCTGAGGAGACACCCTGGAGCGATATCCCTTGGAGAATGCTTCTGTCAACTCTTTTAAACTGAAAAGTAATTAAAAATAAACTTGAAAATCAAGCAGCATTCTTGTTAAGTGCTCGCTGAAATCTTCCTCCTTAACTCCCCTGTGAAACCTCTCTCATTACCTGTACACATCTTGAAGACTTGAGGAAAACTATAGGAAGAGACACAGCTCGTTAAGGCTTTCTTTATTTTAACGAGCCCCATGGTGACTTTGGGGCTCCTTAAGTGAACTCGAGGGACTGAGAGGAGATTGAAGAAACTTCTCAAGCAGTTACAGTCAGAAGCAAAGCCCAGAGTACCTTGGAGCATTGATGGGCCCCACTGGGGGCCATTCCTGACAAAGCCTCCCCAGGGACTCGTTAGAGCAGGTCATTGGAGGCTGTGAGTGCAGGGAGGCAAAGGCCCTGTGCAGGGGGCTGTAGTGCAGAGAAAACTCTTGGTTTGGTCAGAAAGCAGAAATGGCCAGAGCCCCCGGCCCTGGGAAGGCAGATCCTGTCCCTCACGCATGGCTCAGGGCTCTTCCTGGGGGCAGGGAGATGTGAAAATGACCAGTGCCCACTGCAGAAAAACTGTGCCGCGTCTCTGGACTTACCCAAGTAGAGGCAAAGAAGAAACAAAGTCCACAACCCAAAATCCTGTTTCTCCTGGGAGACCTGAGTGGTGCGGGCAGCTGCCGTAGCCCAGGGGACAAAGACCGTGGTTCCTTTAGGCCTTTCAGTCTCGCCAGAGCCCTTGGCCATCTCTGCTGCGCTGTGTCACACCCTCCATGCCTGCGTCTCTTTCCTGTTGCCTGATGACACCAATCTTTATTTCCCACCTAGCTCTCACCCTGGCATTTTCCTGCCCTCACCAATGTCCCTGCACCCTCACTGGCTGTTGTTGAAACACAAGCCATGGGCTGAGCCAGACTCTCTGGGTGGCTTCTTGCCCCACAATGCCACCCTTTGATTGGGTTTCTTTTTCCTCACCTCCAATGTGGGCCTTCGAATCTGCACTTTGTGGAGGTTTCCTTCTTTTCCCACTACGAAGAAATGCTCTACAATCTGAGACATCACCCTTCAGGCAGTTGAAGGCTACTGCTGTAGTGCACTGGTCCTGCACCTCAAATGGCTACAGATGCCCAGGTTCCTCAGCTTCTCAATACAGAACCCATATCTCAAAAGTCCAGGAAAGCATTCCCCCATGTTGGGTTAGGGATCACCTTCCATCTTCCCTTCAACCATGGCCGCCTAGCAGAGGTCTGTTGTCTTCCAAGTCCTTAGTTATCACCATCCTTCTTCTCACCTTTGTCAGGTGGTTCGGTGATCCTGACCAGGAGACCGTTGTACATCAAGGACTCAGTGATCCACAGAACAGTAAACCTGAGTGTAGTTGTCATGGATGGGCCATTCAGATCACTTAAAGAACCACAGTCAACAGCATCAGCAAAAGTGATTTTATTGAAATGCGATGTGTAACAGTGCAACAAAGGCTGATGGGAAGGTTCAGCCTGTGACTGCACAGAGGATGTAACAATGATTCAGAGTCACCAGCACAGAATCACCGTTACCAATACAAAATCCTGGTGCACTGTGAAACCAGGTCATGTGTGATGTCGGTCACGTACCAAAGATTTGCTGTTTGTAAGAGATCTCTCAGCCTGGTGGAGCAAACGGGAGAGGTGTCCCAGCTCAAGAGGAGATCAGCGCCATGCAGCCACGGTGCTGGGCAGGGAGAGCTCAGGGAAGGCTCCCTTTGGCTGTCATATTTATGGGATCAAGTGGTTGGCTTGTAGTCAAATTGCATGTGATGGGAAAGGTGTGCGTGAGACTGCTTGTACCCACAGCTTTCTCTGTCCCTTGAGAAATGAGTCCTGGAAAAGCCACCAGCTATTCATTTGTTAATCGTGTGATGGATGTTCCAAGCTGATAGGCATCGATGCTCACTGTGTCACTCATTATGATGCCCCTGGATTCCATTTTGAGTTCCAACTGAATATCTCTCTGCTGAGCTGGGAGGACGCTGTCCTTGCAGACCAGCTGTACTGAGCTCTGCTGCTCTTCCAAGCTTCTGACCGGTGGGTCCCCACTGTGGATACCACTGGTGGGCACTGCTGGAGAGCAAAGCAATAACAGTGAGGTGTGCCCAGCTTCTCCACCCTTCACTGCTCACAGCTCCCTTTAGATGTGAAATGCAGATGGGAACTCTATGAGTATAAACACGTCCTTGGGACACATTTTCTCCACTCAAAGCGTTTGTAGAAAATGCATTTTGGAAATAACTGCATAGATCTGGATTTACATGGTGGGAGAGAAACTGTCATCATCTTCCTGGCCTGTGTCCATGGCCTATGAAATAAAGTTCAACATTGTTGAAGTTCTTAAAGTTAAGAGTTTCTGCACACTTGTTAAACCAATGTCATTTCTGCCCAAGACTTTCCCGAATCCCCTCTTTCTCTCCATATCCCCGCACTGAATTGCTAATCCTCCGTCTTCTTCTGTCTCAAAATGAAATTCAACCTATTTCACTTCAGCATGACCCCATTATTTCAGGTCTTTTCCCTGCCTTTAACACCTTGGCTGCTACAGACACCTGGTTCTCTCTGTGCCCTTCCATGTGTCTCACAAATCCCTCACATTATCCAATCTAAACCTCCCCTGCCGCAACTTGAGGCCATTTCCTCTCATCCTATCATTGGTACTAGGGAGAAGAAACCAGCACTTGCCCCCCTACAACCTCCTTTCATGTAGTTGTAAAGAGTGATGAGGTCTCCCATCAGCCTCATCTTCTCCAGACTAAACAATCCCAGTTCCTTCAGATGCTTCTCAGCAGACTTGTGCTCTAGACCCTTCACCAGACTCGTTGCCCTTCTTTGGACGCACTCCAGGAACTCCTCAGTATCATAGAATGGTTGGGTTAAAGGCCACCCAGTCCAACCCCCCTACAATGAGCAGGGACATCTCCAACCAGATCAGGTTGCTCAGAGCCCCGTCCAACCTGGCCTTGAATGTTTCCAGGGATGGGGCATCCACCACCTCTCGGGGCAACCTGTGCCAGTGTTCCACCACCCTCATTGTAAAAAAAAAAAAATCCTAATACCTAATCTGAATTTAATCTGCAAACTTCATGAGGTTTCCACGGGTCCACCTCTCCAGCCTGTCCAGGTCCCTCTGGATGGCATCGCTCCCCTCCAGCTTTCTGACGGCACCACACATCTTGGTGTTGTCGGCAAACTTGCTGAGGGTGCACTCTATGCCACTGTCCATGTTGCCAACGAAGATGTTTAACAGGGCCGAGAGCAATACCAGCCCTTGAGGAACACCACACATCGCTGGTCATCACTTGGACATTGAGCCGTTGACCACCACTCTCTGAGTGCGGCCATCCAGCCAATTTCTTATCCACCGAGTGGTCCGTCCATCAAACCCATGTCTCTCTAGTTTAGAGAGAAGGATGTCGTGCGGGACAGTGTCAAATGTCTTGCACAAGTCCAGGCAGATGATGTCCCTTGTCCACCGATGCTGTCACCCTGTCATAGAAGGCCACCAAATTGGTCAGGCACGATCTGATACTGAGGGGCCCAAACTTCCACGCAGTATTCGAGGTGCAGCTTTGCCAGTCCCAAGCACAGGGGCAAAATCACTGCCCTGCTCCTGCTGGCCACTCTGTTCCTGATACAAGCCAGGATGCTGTTGGCCTTCTTGGCCACCTGGGCACACTGCTGGCTCATGTTCAGCCAGCTGTCTACCAGCACCCCCAAGACCCTTTCCTGCCAAGGAACTTTCCAGCCACTCTTCCCCAAGCCTGTAGTGCAGCATGGGGCTGTTGTGAGCCAAGTGAAGGACCTGGCACTTGGCCTTGTTGAACCTCAAGCAATTCACATCAGCCCATCCATCCAGCCTGTCCAGACCCCCAGATGTCCCCCATTTCCCCAGATGGTGCCCTCAGCAGTGCTCTCCTAAAGCTTCAGCTAGCTCCATGCAACTTGGACCACCTCTGGAACTTCAGATGTCGCCAGGCCTTTGCGTTTGCACGGCTCAGCCCTGCCCTCCATCTCCAGTAAGCAGCACGGGAGCTGCGCCCACAGGGTCACCTGCAGGTGTCTGTGGTGTGCGCGCCTGAAGGGAGTCAGGAGGAATCCCACTGCCCGTGGGTTTGTGCTGGGAATGGGGGGCAGCTGAGGACTGCAGCCAGGGCCTGGGGCTGAATGCCTTCCCTCAGCAACGGTGAATGAGATCATTCCCTGTCCCTGTCTGGGTGTCCTGTCTAAAGATGGGACAATGACACGGTGATGCTTGGGCCTAAAACGTTCTCCAATGGGAGAACTGACACTGCAGGAAAGAAGTGTCCCTCCCCAGGTGTGGGAGCAAATCCCCCGTGCAGGCTGCAGGCTGTTTGGCAGCAGGTTCCCCTGCAGCCCCAGGGACACCTGGAGGGAGCCCCGAGGGGACAGAGAAAGTGCCGCCTTGGGCTGGGCCTCTGCTGCTGAGCTGGGCTGGGCTCCTGGCATGGAGGGAGCTGATGGCAAGCGGGCAGCGCTGCAGAGAGACAGCTCTGCCCAGGAGCAGCTCCTCTGCCAAGCGCAGCATGGCTGAGGGCTCTGCCTGCAGGCAGCGAGGGGAGAGGGCTGGTGCAGAGAGAGGGGAAAGCAGCCTGGGCTGTGAGGGTGCTGAGAGCTCACTGGGGGAGTAATCTTCACAGCCCTGAACAGGGTAAGTCTCTGCATGCAGGGCAGTGAAGCTGAGGTTCCTGGAGTGAACTCTTAAAGCTCGTGCATCCCACAGCCGCCAGGATCTTTCTGAAGGACTCTCACAGTTTCCATAGTGTGGTGAAGGAGGACGGGGTCCGGCACAGGGCTTGCCTGCTGTGAGTGACCCCCAGTATGGCACTGTCCTTCTGTTGTTGAGAGGGTGCTGTGTGGGTCAGGGCTGCTCACAGCAGGAGATCACGCTGAGGACATTCCCAGGAGACTTTTAGCCACAGGTGAATAAATCAGGGAGTATCATGAATGAACACACCGCGGCTTACAGACAGATCAGCATCACTTTTCCATCCTCACCAGGGTTGGTCTGAGGTTCCCAACACAGACTGCACACACAGAGATGCCCCTGGGCACTGCCCTGCTGCTGGGAGGGATCTGCAGGGCAGAGCCCAGCGCACAGGGGTCGGATGGGGTCTGTGAGCAGGGACAGGGAGGTGACCCGTGGACAGCGGAACAGCTCCAGGCAGCAGAGATGTGGACAAGGGGTGGGAGGACACTGCCAACAAGCACGGGGGGAGGCTGCCTTCAGGCAGCTCTCTGTTGGTCTCTCACTGGAGGTGTTTTGTGAGCAGGGTCTGCTGGGCAATGCCCTGACTCTCTCTTCAGACCCTCTCACCTTCGGGACCCCTGACTGTCTGCTTTGCCTGCCCTGCTGGGTTTGCCAGCTGCTCCCGGAGAGGCACGGCTCTCCTGCAGGCTCCTAGGGAGTGCTGAGCCTTTCCCTGGGCGTCAGCGCTCTCCTCGCAGAGTCCTTTGCTTCTCCTGTGAGGAGCAGGGTCCTGTGTGCATCACAACTCCACCTCTGGGCTGGGAAAGAGAGGAATTTGCAGGTCTGCCCTGTGAAACTGGAGTCCCCAGCTCTCATCAGGTTTCTGGGTTTGTTTAAGATTAATTTGTGTGTGAAGTCCTCTTTGAGGCTCCACCTGTGAAAGTGCAGTGCATTGGGAACAAGACTGATGAACACTGTGGGTCTGCTGACTCTGCTCTCTGTTCACATCTCCTGTGAACATCAGAGCTGTCACAGATCAGCTCCTGTGCACCCACTGCAGCAGAGCAAAGCTGACTCCTCAGCAGGACACGGGCAGGGCTCTGGCTCCTCACAGCACACTCAACCAGCACAAACCACAGACAGGACAGGCATTTGAACTGGGCGGGGGGTGGGGGGTGGAATTCTGTGAGAAATTGACTGGCTTTTCTCATGAAAATCTGTCCTAGCTTGTCAGTCTCTGTTGCAGCTTGAGAAAGTGTACCTCTGCCCAGAAGGACCAAATGTCCAACAGCAGCTCCATCACCCAGTTCCTCCTCCTGGCCTTCGCAGACACATGGGAGCTGCAGCTCTTGCACTTCTGGCTCTTCCTGGCCATCTACCTGGCTGCCCTCCTGGCCAACGGCCTCATCGTCACTGCCATAGCCTGTGACCACTGCCTCCACACCCCCATGTACTTCTTCCTTCTCAACCTCTCCCTCCTTGACCTGGGCTCCATCTCCACCACTGTTCCCAATTCAATGTCTAATTCCCTCTGGGACACCAGGACCATCTCCTATTGGGGTTGTGTTGCACAAATATTTCTTTTTTCTTTCTTGATTGTAACAGAGTACTGTCTCCTCACCGTCATGGCCTACGACCACTACGTTGCCATCTGCAAACCCCTGCACTACGGGACCCTCCTGGGCAGCAGAGCTTGTGTCCACATGGCAGCAGCTGCCTGGGGCAGTGGGTTTCTCAATTCTCTCCTGCACACGGCCAATACATTTTCACTGCCACTCTGCCATGGCAATGCTGTGGACCAGTTCTTCTGTGAAATCCCTCAGATCCTCAAGCTCTCCTGCTCACATTCCTAGCTCAGGGAAGTTGGGCTTCTTCTGGTCAGTGCCTCTTTAGCATTTGGCTGTTTTGTGTTCATTGTGGTGTCCTATGTGCAGATCTTCAGGGCCGTGCTGAGGATCCCCTCTGAGCAGGGACGGCACAAAGCCTTTTCCACGTGCCTCCCTCACCTGAGTGTGGTCTCTGTGTTTGTCAGCACTTCTTTTTTTGCCTACCTGAAGCCCCCTTCCACGTCCTCCTCATCCCTGGATGTGGTGGTGGCAGTTCTGTACTCAGTGGTGCCTCCAGCAATGAACCCCCTCATCTACAGCATGAGGAACAAAGAGATCAAGGATTCCCTGAGGAAAATATTTGAAGACATACTATTTCAGCATCGATAATGTACCCATACATCTTACAAGACTCCCAGGTTATCTCAGGAAAAGTCTGTCTTTTGTTACTGTTTTTTTCATAGCTGTGATAATATTAATTGCAATAAAATTGTAACATCCCACTTCTTGACACTGAACATCTTTTTCCTGAGCTACTATCCCAATGTGCTGTTGTGATATAACCCACTATAGCAGGCAGCTCAACACTACATAGCCGCTCGCTCACTCCCTTTGGTCAGCTGTGGTCTGCTGTCCCAGCCGTTTCCCTCCCACCTTCATACCAGCACCCAGCCTACTTGCTGGCAGGGTGGGCTGCGAATTAGAAAAGGCCTTGATGCTGTGCAAGCACCGCTCAGCAGTAACGAAACCATCCCAGTGTTATTGACACTGTTCTCATCACACGTTCAAACATTGCACCATACAGGCTACTAGGAAGAAATTTAACTAAATCCCAGACAAAACCAGCACATGTACCTCCAGAACCAGCCTTCTTGCATAGGTGAAGAAGCCAGAGGAAAATAATTTGTCTGAGCTGCCACCCCGTCAAATCTTCTCTGGCGCTGGGGACCAGCCCCAGCATGAGGAAAGGGTTAAGGAGCCAAGATCCCAGCTGCCAGCTGGAGGAGCAGCCACGGGGCGCTGGAGGCTGCACCTCCATGCCTCAGCAGGGCTCCCTCTCTGCTGCCTGTGTACCAGCGGGGCTGCTGCTTCCCTGGAGCCGTGGCCGTGGCCAGCAGCACGACGTGGACTTTTCAGTTCCTCGCTTCCACGCTCTCCTCTTGTGCTCTCGCATCTGTGTCAGCCCTGAGGTCTGGTGTGAGTGGTGACAGTCCTGTTGTCTCTGCAGGGGCATCCCTGTGGCTGTGGGCAGGAGGAGGCCGAGTGAACCCCTGTGTCAGAGCTGGCCTCCCTGCTAGCACCACCATGACCAAAGGGGCTCCTCAGGGCAGGCCCAGAAGGCTGGACACCCTTCCAAATCTGGTGTCAGGAATACACCTCAGGAGCTGCTCCCTCAGAAACACTTTTGCTCTTCTGGAGTTCAAAATGGATTCACGGGGACAAGCCTAGAGTCCCGGGTGGTGTGTTAGGGACCAAAGACTGGACAAAAACCTCCCTTCTTGGTGCCACTTGTCCACACAGACAGCAACTGGTCTTTGATTTCTCTGCCTGGCACTGTCCCACTTTGGGTCTGATGGCAAATGCCGACCTGGAGAAGAATCAGCAGCTGTCAGGAGATGTCAGGGGATCTGCAGGGTCAGCGTGTGAGTCTGGGTGGGCAGTGAGTTGCACCTGACAAAATGAGTGATGGCCCAAGTAGGAGTCCCCCTGAGGAAAAGGTGAACCCGAGGAGCCCGTGGGCTAACGAGGACCCTGTTGTGCCAGGAGAGGATATGAGGAGCCACCAGGCAGAGGGACATAAGACTGGAAAGTGGTTCAGGGAAACCTCTTGGAAAGCCCACGGGCTGGATCTAGTGCAGCCCTCCCCTGCCCTTTGTGACATCAGAGACACCTCATTGTCCTGGCCAGCCTTGTCCTTGGCTACTGAGCCACCAGCAAAGACGGAAAAGGGCTCAGCAGCAGACATCCCCATCCAGCTGGGTTTGCTTCCCACTGTGACCAGCATGGCCAGTGCAGGGTTACCCCATGGCCTGAGGGCTCCACAGCCCCCTCTTTCTGCAGAGCAGCACCACCAGCTCAGGGCCCTGTGGGGAGCACAGAGTAGGAGCCAGAACTGGCCGGCCAGGCCAGCCGGGGCACACTCACCTGGGGAAAGGGTTGTCCAGGGAGAGAAACAAGGGAGCATTTCTGTGCCTGCAGGGAGGAGTCAATGAACAAGAGAAACCTCTTTCTGCAGGCACCCGCTCGGGGCAGGCTGCTCTGCTGCCGGGCCAGGACTCTTGTGCTGGCCTGGGGAGAGGGGCTGGCACTGCGGGGCACAGGCCATCTGTGGTGGGCATCTGCTGGAGCTGATACCAGGAGTCCTGCATTTTCACTGATCTCTGGTGGTTATTTTGTGCCATGTCCAGCCTGCAGCCCTGGGGCTGTGGGGACGGCTGAGACCCATCTCTGCCCCCCAGGAGCTGCTGTGCCCTTCAGAGGGGCTGGGGCTGGGGGTCAAGGCCCAGAGCTCTGCAGCTGCTGCGTTGGGCAGTGCCATGGGGCCAGCCCAGACTGGACTGCTCTTCTCAGCTGGGTTGGAGAGAAAGCAGGGCTGGAGGGGAGAGTTGGGGAAGGACTGGGCTGGGCTGGGAAGTGCCTGGGAGAGGACACCACCAATGCTGGCTGAGCTGAGTGACCATGCAGGGCGAGGACACGCTCCCGTGGGCGTGAGGTGCAGAGCCAAGGCATGGAGGGGCAGGAGAGAGGAGGCCGATCTGTGCCCTTGGTGGTATGGGCAGACTGGGAAGGTGCCCCAGCACATTTGTCTCTCACATCACCATTTCCAGCACTGGCCGCTCACCCCAGTTTAAGGGTGAGGTTTGCTCTCTGGCCATCTTCTTCCTCCTGCTGGGCTCGGTGCCTGTGCCAGCTGAACAGCCAGCCCTGCCTCAGCCTCTCTTCTTGCCCAGACCTTGGCAGAGCCCAGAGGAGGGCTCTCTGCAGAACCCTGCACGGGACACGACTGGGGCTTGGCTGGGACCTCATCGCAGTTTACAACGGCCTCAAGAGGGGCAGCGGAGGGGGAGGTGCAGATCTTCTCTCTCTGTTGCCCAGTCACACAATACGTGGAAGTGGTATGAAGTCCATCCCATGCGATGAAGGAAAAAATGGTCAAGGACGTAAAAATCAGGGGCAGCCTTGGCTGCAGCAACCATGAGAAGGTGGAGTTCAGGATCCTGAGAGCAGGCTTTGGCCTGTAGATTGACCTGCTTGGAAGAATCTTATGTCATATGGCCCTGGAGAGAAGAAGATGATGTTCAAGGACCTCATCTTCAAGCCCAAGAATGGTCCATCCTGAATGCATGTGTGTGTGGGTTTGTCTGTTTCTGGGGGAACTGGGGAGATGAGGGGATCCAAGGTCAACTTCTGGATTGACTATAAATCCTGCTCTGGGAGGGATCTAAATTGACCTGCTCTGGGAGGGATCTGAACCCTGTGTGTGTCATAGGGACATAGATTTTCCACTAACACTCCCAACAGGACAGGGAGAAATGTCAGGGTTGGGGAGGCGAGGACAAATGTTGTCTATGCGGTGATGGAGCTCAAGGAGACAGCTTTTCCGACTTGTCCGCACCTCCTTAGGAGACACTCTGCTTGGATATCAATTGGAGAATTCTTCTATCACTTCCTCAAAGTGCTCTTTACGTACCTGCCTCTTTACCTACCCTCTTGAAACTTGTCTAATTCCATGCGCAAGTCTTGAAGACTGGATGCAAATGATGGAAGCGACGTGGCTCTATCAGTCTTCTCTGACAGCTGCCAGTCCCAAGCAAGTATCTCAGATACACTTGGGCCTCTGGAGCTTTACACTGGGTGCTGATGGTCAGACCACAGTGCCCCACCTGAAAACCTGAGAACTGCTCTCACTACTTAAAAAAACCCCCAAACTCCACTTTCTCATCTGCTGAGATGATTCAGTGCTTTCAGTGACATATCTGTGGAGTTTCTGTCCTGCAAAAACATGAGTTTTCAGATGATTTACGAATTGTGGGAGAAGAGATATTGGCCTTGCTCAGTGCTTACATTGCCAGTACTCTGTCTGTAGTGCTGTGCAGTCAAACTCCCAAACCTCCCAGGTGTTTCTACCTGTCCTTATCAAACCCCCCATGTCTGAAGTCATCTCTTCAGAAGCCCACCTGGACACACGCCCTTTCCATTGTTCTCCAGAGGTCTTCCTCCTCTTCCTCTTTGATCATTCAGATCCCTCTCACCTGTCACCTTCCTTTGAGCTGCAGGGACATAAAGCTTCATTGTCCTCCAGTAGTCTTTCCCATACTCCCTATGGACAACTCTTCAGCTCTGGTGCTGGATCTCAGTGGAAGCTGCTTAAACTAACCGTACAGCTGGGAAGTGTATTTTATTGTTGATTAAGTTCTACTGCGTTTTAGTGTTTCCTATTTGTTTTCTTCTTTCTCGCATTTCAAAAACCCCTCTGTGTCTGTGTCCACCCGGTTCCCTAAGGAAAGCAGACAGGAATTCCAGCACAGAAGCTGTAACAATCAGGTGCAGACTTCAGGGGAGAAGCCTGATGCAAAGAAAAGGGATGCAAGTCCCAGGGGTCCAGGGAGCAAAATACTGAGCTTGGAGAGGTGAGGAGCAAGGTTGTCCATACCATGTCTAGACTCAAGGGACTACTTTTCCTGCCTGTCCACACCTCCTTAGGAGACACTCTGCATCAATGTCAGTTGGAGAATTCTTCTATCACTTCTTCACAGGGCTCCTGTCCTCCTTACCTGCCCTCCTGAAACTTCTCTACTTAGCTACACAGGTCTGCCATGCTTGAAGAAAATGATGGAGGAGACATGGCTTGTAAGGACTTCTGGTGTTTTAATGAGCCCATGATGGATTTGAGGTTAAGTTTATGACCCTCAGATACTCAGAAGAGACGGAACAAAGCCTTCAAGCAGGCAAAGGCAAAAGCAAAAACCCAATGTTGGCACATTTTATATCTCCTCCTCTGCCTCATTTGTGTTTTTTTTTTATTTTTCCTTCACCTCTTCTGTCTTCAAAAACTTGTCCAAGGGAAAGATTCATTAAACCATAGAATAACTCAGGTTTGAAGAGAGCCATGAACATCAGCTTGTCTCACTGTGCTGCTCAAGGCAGGGCGAACTGGATCAGTTTGTTCAAGGCCTCCGCCCAGCTTTGCATGATCCACAAGGAGCTGAAAGTGTGCTCCACTCTATCATACAGGGGGATGATAAAGACATTCAACAGTGTTGGCTCAGGTGCTGGCTGCTGAGGGATGCCACTAGTAACTGGCTGCACAGAGAACTTCTAACCAATGTGGACATTTGGGCGTGATCATTCAGTCAACTTCTCACTCAGCATCCACTTCTTCAAACCAAATAGCACTAATCTGGCTAGAAGGACACCACAGGAGACCATGTCAAAGGCCTCGCACAATTTTATCTACACAACGTGCCCTTCTTTCCCCTGCCCATTTTGGTTCAGCAATCCCTTTCTTGTCCTTCAAGTGCCTGGAATGGAACCCCAAGGAGCAGTTGATGGTATTCGTGCTCACTCAGGTTCACCTCACCTCATGTACATGATGTGCAGGCTTACATCTCATCTGCAGAGGGCCAACACAGAGTCCTGACCCACACATTCAGTGTCCTTCCATGGAGGGACAAAGAACCACCAAGGAACTGGGGAGAGGCCAGTGCTGGAAATGGTGGTTGTGAGGGGCTACTCCATGATGGTTGCCTTGGGAGACTTACCCCAGAGTGTCAAGTGAACATGGGAACAGATCAGACCCTGCTCTGCTGGTTCTTCAGGTCTCTCACAGGAGGCCTGGCTGTGCAAGGACTCTGCTGTGTGCCCCAACCCTGCACACTCACATTGCTTAGCTGGACACTGGTGTTTTCATCTGCAGGACAATTTCTTGGTCATGTTCTTGAGAGAAACTGTGGAAGAAGCCCTAAGCCTTCAAGCACTGCCCTGAGGAGATCACCTTTCTTTATGGAAATAACGTTCTGGTGGCCAGCTCTGTCACAGAAGTGCCCAGTTCTTGTCCCTGCCTGTGGTCATAGGACTACCACACGAAAGAACTGTGGCCAAGCTGCCAGTACTCAGGCCTCACATCAACACAAAGGATCAGAGAGTGCGGAAGAGGAAAGAGAAGAGCCCTGGAAGACCAAACACTGGTGCTCCCGGGCAGCGCTGACATGCTGGAGCTCTTTTCCCCTCAGTCTATGTACACAATGACTGTCCCTGCAGCTCCAAAAAGACCTTGGAGGAAGGATCTCAGGAAAATAAAAAAGGTGCTGAAGCGCCCTTTAATTTGTTGTCGTAGTTCACCCCCGATCGGGTCCAGACTACGCAGTCTCTCTCTCACTCCCCCCACCTTCCGAGAGAACAGGGAGAGAAAATATAAGAAAAACGGCTCGAGGTTTGAGATAAGGACAGGGAGAAATCCTTAAAGTTACCGTCACGGGCAAAACAGACTCGACTTGGGAAAAACTATTCATTTATTACTACAAACAGCAGGATAATGAGACAGAGAACAAGATAACCTCCCCCCACCCCTCCCTCTTCCCAAACTTAACATTATCTCTACTACCTTCCCCTCCTGAGCGGCACAGGGGGGAAGAGGGAATGGGGGTTGCGGTCAGTTCATCACACGTTGTTTCACGCCGCTGCTTCATGGTTGGGGGAAGAACTCCTCGCATTCCTCCCCTGCTCTGTTGTGGGGTCCCACCCCTACGCCACAGTCCTTCATGGAACTGCTCTGGCGTGGGTCATCTCTTCCACGGTGTTCAGTCCCTTCAGAACAACTGCCCCAGTGGGCCCTCCACGGGCCACAGCCTCCTTCAGGCATCCACCTCCTCCGGTGTGGGGTCCTTCACGGGCTCCAAGTGGATCTCTGCTCCTCTGTGGACCTCCATGGGCTGCAGGGGGACAACCTCCTCCACCATGGTCGTCACCACAGGCTGCAGGGGAATCTTGGCCAGGAGCCGCATTACTCCTCCCCCTCCTTCTGAACTGACCTTGGCGTCTGCAGCCGTTCCTCACAACAGGCTGGTAGATGTCTCTCAGGATCTTTTTTACATCTTATTCACTTCTCATCTGCTCTCCACTTCTTGCAGCCAGGCTGGACCGAGTCGGGCCCAGTTGGCTGCCTGGCAAGAGGCCAGAGGGTGAGGCCTGCAAGGCCCATGAGGCCTGCGCCTCCCCCTCTGCGCCTCTGCCCCGACTCAGCTTGTTCACATCTTCTCTTCTCCCTTTTTTTTTCTGTTTTCCCATTCTTAAATAAGTTATCGCAGAGGCTTTATCACGGAACATTCTGCTACCAATCGGCTCGGCCTTGGCCAGCAGCAGGTCCGCCCTAGGCCGGGCCGAGTCCACTGAACAAAGGGAGCGACTTCTAGCAGTTTCCTACAGAAGCTACCACCTTAGGCCCCCCCTCACTAAGAAAACCACGACATTTGTTTAAACACATAGAGAGCATGGCCCTTCATTGACATTTACACAGTCACTAGGTCAGAAAAGAAAAGCCAACAGTGAATTAGAAAGGGGATTACAACATGATCACAATTAAGAAACCACGGCCAACGAGAAAAAAAAAGAAAGAAGATAGGTTGAGCCTGCAATGAACTATATTATAACTGCTATGCAGAAGACGATGGGAACTTCATTGTGGTAGAAAAAAAATCCAGTTACCAGTTTCCAGACTGCATCCTTGAGCTCCTGGTTCCTCATGCTGTAGATGAGGGGGTTCACTGCTGGAGGCACCAGTGAGTACAGAACTGCCACCACCACATCAAGCAATGGGGAGGAGATAGACGTGGGCTTCAGGTAGGCAAACATGGCGGTGCTGACAAACAGGGAGACCACGGCCAGGTGAGGGAGGCACGTGGAAAAGGCTTTGTGCCGTCCCTGCTCAGAGGGGATCCTCAGCACGGCCCTGAAGATCTGCACATAGGACACAACAATGAACACAAAACAGCTGAAGGCTAATACAAGACTAACCACGATAAGCCCAACTTCCCTGAGGTAGGAGTGTGAGCAGGAGAGCTTGAGGATCTGGGGTACCTCACAGAAGAACTGGTCCACAGCATTGCCCTGGCAGAGTGGCAGTGAAAATGTATTGGCCGTGTGCAGGAGAGAATTGAGAAACCCACTGCCCCAGGCAGCTGCTGCCATGTGGACACAAGCTCTGCTGCCCAGGAGGGTCCCATAGTGCAGGGGTTTGCAGATGGCAACGTAGCGGTCGTAGGCCATGATGGTGAGAAGAGCACACTCGGCTCCAAGGAAGAAGAAAAGCAGAAAGACCTGGGTGGAACATCCCAAGTAGGAGATGGCCCTGGTGCCCCACAAGGAATTGGCCATGGATTTGGGAACAGTGGTAGAAATTGTCCCCAGGTCAAGGAGGGAGAGGTTGAGGAGGAGGAAGTACATGGGGGTGTGGAGGCGGTGGTCGCAGGCTATGGCAGTGACGATGAGGCCGTTGGCCAGGAGGGCAGCCAGGTAGATGGCCAGGAAGAGCCAGAAGTGCAAGAGCTGCAGCTCCCATGTGTCTGCAAAGGCCAGGAGGAGGAACTGGGTGATGGAGCTGCTGTTGGACATTTGGTCCCTCTGGGCAGAGGGGCACTTTTTGTGTGAGCAAAAGACAGTGAAAAGCTAGGACAGACTTTTCTCAGCAAAGCCTGTCAAGTTCTTGCAGAATTCCCCCCTTGTGTCTGCAAATGCCAGGAGGAGGAACTGGGTGATGGAGCTCTGGTTGGAGGGTTTCTCCTTCTGTGCATGGCGTCCTGTCATGAGAAGAAGTGTCAATGAAGAGTTAGGAAAGATTTCTCTGAGCAAACCCAAAGACTTTCTCCTAGTGCTCCACCCAGCACACACACCCGTATTCCTTTTCCAGAGACCTTCCTTCAGCTCCCTGCCTGGAGCTCTGGTTGGTGCTGGTTGAGTGGCCATCAGGAGCAGGACCTCTGCCCACTGGCTGCCAAGGAGTCAGCCCTGCTGTGCAGCAGTGGGTTCATGGGAAAGATGTGGGCAGGGACCACAGCTGGTGTTCAGCTTTGTCAGGTGAAACTGCTCCTGACGCAGAAAGGCCAGAATAAGCATCTGCACTGCCACTGCGAAGGATCTGGGATGGCAGAAGGCAGTTTGAGCGGTCTGAGATTCTTAAAGCTCCCCCATCTCACCTGGGGAGTGTTCATGGGTGTCAGACACCCTCAGCATTTCTGCTGCACTCAGGGAGAACAGAGCCAGTCCTGTGAGGCCAGAGGATTGCCTGTGGCTTAGTGCAGAGGGAGGGGAGCTGGTCTGTGCCTCCGACTTGTTCCCAGCTGCCTTGGGCTTGTTCTTCATGAGATGGAGGGTGATCACACTCTTGTGTTCCCCTGAAAAACAACCAGACACTGCTGAGAGCAGAGGGATGCTGTGCTGACCACTGAACATCTCACCCTCAACCTTTCTTGAGGTCTCAGCACCCCACTTCCAGCCAAGGACACACAGGGCTCATTTCACCTACCCCACAGCATTTCCTCCATCACAGCATCTCTGGGCTTCTACGTGTGCCTTTCAGATAAAAGAAATTGCTGCAGGGATAGGTTGGCATCCTGGAGGGAAGCTCACAGCTTGGGAGGACACCTCAGGGAGGTAGCCACGTGTCCATGTGATGGAATTGGAGTAAGTAAGCTCCTAACCCAGCCCCACAGACTGCATTACCCACAGCCCCACAGCTGAGAGGAAAGCTGGGACACTTGTTCCCATGGACACGGCTGCATGGAAGGACCCACAAGATCCGGGTGTGACCCTGCAGCTGAAACTGCACCTCCCCAGCAAGCCTGGCAGCAAGAACGAAATAACAGCAGCAATAACGGAGACAAGTGGAGAGAGAAGCAAAGACAGAGCGAGGGTCTGGCTGCCAGCAGGCAGGGCAGAGGCAGGCGGGCACTCAGGACAGCGTCCCCCTAACCCAGCTGTGTGTGCCCCCTCCCAGACACCACCATCACTGGGCAGCTGCTCTCAGCCCCTGTGCTCTGCAGAGGGACATGGACACATGGCTGGAGAGCTGCACCACGGCTCTGCTCGAGCTCCGGCCTCACAGGAGGGGGTTCATGTCTGGGACCCCCCAGCCCTGGGGGCAGAGGCTCTGGTGGGTGTGAGAGGAGGCCAGGGGAGGTTTAGTCAGGGGAAGGGGTCTGCATTGGAGGGGATCATATACAGAGTTTTCTGGATTCTCCCTACCACAGTTCTAATTTAAGTTTCCTCTAATTCTCTGATAATATCCCTCTCATCTGGAGATTCTCATCCTGAGAGATGTTTCAGTGTCCCATGACTTTTCCCATTCAGCGCTCACAAACTCCATCCCAACCTCTGCACACTGAACTTTGCCCTACAGAATCCTGCCTGTTTACGGGGTCTGGCCTGGCACATCTGCCTGTTTGCAGTTAGAAAAAAAGCAGAGGTCAGACTGAACCTGATGGTTCCAGCAGAGGTGATGCTGGTGCTGTCTGTAGGATGAGTAGAGGCTGGAAGTGCATTAGGAGACTCCTAGAAAATGTTCTGACCACTCAGTTGGAGTTCAGGGGACTGAGTTACTTGTCCACATTTATGCCTCTGTTATCATTAATCCCCTCCCATTTCCAAAGAGTAGGCAATGGAAAACACAGACTCTGGAAAGTTCCTCATCTTTATAGAAATCCTTCTCTTCATCTTCTCCTTAAAACCTCCTATTGCAAACAATCTTAGAGTGAGCTGAAGCTCTGAGCAGCCCTGACCCACACAGCACCCTCTCAAAATAAGAAGGACCCTGCCATCATGGGGGTCGCTCCTTCCCCCCACAGCTTCTCCCCACAGCAGTGCTGGGAGCTCCCCGGGCAGGCTGAGTGCTGACCCTGGCAGGCGGCAGAGTCCCTGCCCCAGCACACAGCCCCTGGGCTGCAGGGACCCTGCTCTGAAGGACAGCCCTGGGCACCCCTGCCTGCACACCCGCCTGCACAGCCCTGCAGCCATCCCTGGGAGAAGGCAGCCGTCGTGCCCTGTCCCTCTGACGGTGCAGCAGGCAAGCCCTGCTCTGCAGCACCAATTTCCCCTTTGAGAAACCGAGAGCCCTCCTGACAGATCCCATAAACTGTCAGATGCACAAGCTCTGGGAGATCTCTCCAGGAACAACAGCTAAATTGCCCTGCACCCAGAGACTTACCACATAGAGGGCTCTGAAGATTCCTCCTCACTGACCTCTCAGCATCCTCCCGCTCTCAACTGCCTTTAAGTTCTCTCAGCCGCTGCCTCTCTGCAGCGCTGCCCGCTTGCCATCAGCTCCCTCCATGCCAGGAGCCCAGCCCAGCTCAGCAGCAGAGGCCCAGCCCAAGGCGGCACTTTCTCTGTCCCCTCGGGGCTCCCTCCAGGTGTCCCTGGGGCTGCAGGGGAACCTGCTGCCAAACAGCCTGCACCCACCACGGGGGTTTTGCTCCCACACATGGGGAGGGACACTTCTTTCCAGCACTCGCATTTCACATAACAGAGAAATAACGAGGCTTAAGAATCATCTTCTCTTGTCCCATCATCAGGCAGGACACACAGACAGGGATGGGGAGTCATCTCTGTTGCATCTCCTACTGATTCACCTGAGTCAATCAGGGCATCTCCTTCTGGGACTGCAGTCCTGGGGTCAGAAGGGGATTCAGCTCCCTCCCACACCTGCCACAAACACACTGGTGGTTGGATTCCTCTTCCCTCAGCTCAGGTGTTGATGAAACAGGCACCTGCATGTGAGGTCCTTGTCCCAGCTGCCATGGTCATCAGTGGAGATGGAGGCCAGGAGTGAGCTGTGCAGATGCCAATGCATTGAGCGCTGCCATCAGTTAGAGGCATCGGCCATCAGATGCCGTAGCAGAGGCAAGGTCTGTCCCTTCTTCTGCCCAGCAGCTGCAGACATTGCGTGCACACAGAGTGTATCACACTGGGATGGTTACTCACACCCATGGCCATACAGCCAGGGAACACACCAATCACTTCCACAGTGTGCCTGGTACGTCTTGTCTTCAGAGACAGCATCCTCCAAGCACAGCCATGGTTCCTATCCAAACTCAGCTGGAACTCCAAAGGGAATTCAAGGGCACCAAGAGGAGCTGTTGGTACTTCAGGAAGAGTTAGAGACGAAGCAGAGATAATGTGGGACCACCGCCAAATTTAGTAAGAGCAGGTGCAGACAGATCTGAGATCCTGTGTGTCCCCTCAGCCCCAGTTACCACCAGCAACATCTCCCAGGCCTTTGACCTTTGAGGCAGGACTCTGGTCTGTTACGATTCCAGGAAGAAAGGACCCAGTTATACTCCGTAAAGTATCTTTTAAAATCATACAGAGAATCGTACAGATAATCTTCTCTCCCTTCAGACGTCCGGAACCCCAAGATATGTAGCATTGAACAATGCTTGAATGCTACTGCAACACACCCTCTAGACCTCATCCATTTAAGACAGTTCCTTGTTTGGTCATCAAGCTGATCTAGAATTTTCTGACCAGGAAACATCTTTGTTCATAATTGTCACCATCAAAGAGAAATGTTTTCATAAGAACTTCCTGCTGCGGTGTTAAAGGTAAGGCCACACAGGATGCATCACGGTTGGTACCGAGTGGGAGCTGCCCGCAGGGTCTCCTGTGACAATGAGCTCCTGAGGTTGTCCTGCGGCCAAGGGACCTGGGCAGCACAGCGCGGGAATGAGGGCCATGCTGTTCGTGCAGCGCAGCACAGCGCTGACTTCTCCATGTACAATGCTCTTCTGGTCAGGATCACTGCTCATGGTTTTCTCTGAGTTGTTTCTTTTTCAGCCAAAGAAAGACAAGGGACAGATTCCAGCTTAGGGATGAGCTACAAAGGAAAGCAAAATTTTCATGTGAGGTACACTGACACAAAACCATGACCTACATTTCCAGTCTCTGAAGATCGAACTGTGCAGCAGAGAGCCTGGAAGCATCTGAGCTCCATTTGTCTGCCCTGCATTTCAGCAGGTAAAATGCAACTCAGCATGTAAAAATGTGCTTTGATTCTCTTCCAAGCCTAAAACAACACATGGGTCAGGAAATTGGCCAGGACACTTAAAGAACCAAATGTAGGAGTAGAGACCTCCTGAGCGGAGGACAACAGCACCCTGAATTCTTCCATGAGCCTCTGCTGTAGAGACCCTTACCTCCAGATGACTCCCTTTTCCTGGGGCACACTGCAGTGCACAGGATCATGGGATGGATGGTGGAAAGGGACTGCTGGGGGTCTCTGGTCCAGCCTCCCACCCCAAAAGCTGATGTATCACCGACCCCTGTGTCCCACTGGCTGACACTTTGTGGAGATTCAACCTAAAGCCTACGAAGATGGAGATCACAGAGAGTCTCTGGGTGTCCTGCTGTGGGGCAGCACCCCTTCCTGGTCAGTTTTTTTATAAGGCCCACTGTGGAGTTCCCAGGACAGAGCTTGTGGCTCTTGCCTCTGCCATACCCTCTGCCACTGCAGAAGAGGTGGCTCCACCACCTCTCCAGGCAGGAGTTGCATGCTGTTGGCCTGCCCTGTGCCTCCCCTTCAGCAGAGTCAAGAGGCCCAGTTCCCTCAGCCTCTTCACACAGGGCATGTGCTTTAGGCCCCTCACCCCATCAGGACAGACTTCCTCAGTTTCCGTCCCCAGTTTCCCCATCCTCCTTTCAAACTGGGAAACCCACTGCCTTGTACAGCATCATGACTCCCACCTCCTTCTCCCCAGGGTCTTGGCTGCTGGTGGGCCATCCCTTTGGCCAGCTCACCCCCTTGATAAGGGGAGGGGTTTGTGAGACAGGTGGAAGTGCAGGCAGAGAACGAGGTGTCTGTAGCAGCCAAGGTGTTAAAGGCAGGAAGAAGGCCTGAAACAATTGGGCGAGCACGGGTCATGCTGAAGTGAAATAGGTTGAATTTCATTTTGAGACAGAAGAAGGAGGAGCATTTGCAATTCAGTGCTGGGATATGGAGAGAAAGAGGGGATTCGGGAAAGTCTGGGGCTGAGTTATCTTGGGTGCTAGAGGAGCATTAGCAGGGAGTTGGAAGAGGCCAGAGAGGGTGTGGAGAACTCACAGGCACTGGCAAATCTTCAGAAAAGCAAAGCTTTGTGTTTGAAGCATCGCCAGGGACGAGAGAGAGACACCAGTAAAGCCTGGGAGACCTCATGGTCAGAGAGAGGCGGGGAAGCAGAGGGGCGGCTAAAATCCTCAGGGAGAAAGGCACAGGCTTTCTCAGGGAGAGAGGCACAGGTAGGACAGCCTGTGGTGTGGACGGCCAAGGACCCTGAATGAAGATGTCAGGCAGCAGTAGAAACATGGGCAGAACAGACCTTGGTGTAACAAGTGTGAATAAACTTTTCAATTTAAGAACTTCAAGAATGTTGAACTTTATTTCATAGGCCATGGACACAGGCCAGGAAGATGATGACAATTTCTCTCCCTCTATATAAATGTAGATTCATGCAGTTGTTAGAAAAAATGCATTTCCTACAAATGCTTTGAGTGGAGAGACTGTCCCAAGGACGTGTTTATACTCATACAGTTCCCATCTGCATTTCACATCTAAATGGAACTGTGAGCAGTGAAGGGTGGAGAAGCTGGGCAGACCTCACTGTTATTGCTTTGCTCTAAAGCAGTGCCCACCAGTGGTATCCACAGTGGGGACCCACCGGTCAGAAGCTTGGAAGAGCAGCAGAGCTCAGTACAGCTGGTCTGCAAGGACAGCGTCCTCCCAGCTCAGCAGAGAGATATTCAGTTGGAACTCAAAATGGAATCCAGGGGCATCACGATGAGTGACACAGTGAGCATCGATGCCTATCAGCTTGGAACATCCATCACACGAGTAACACATGAATAGCTGGTGGCTTTTCCAGGACTCATTTCTCAAGGGACAGAGAAAGCTGTGGGTACAAGCAGTCTCACGCACACCTTTCCCATCACATGCAATTTGACTACCAGCCAACCACTTGATCCCGTAAATACGACAGCCAAAGGGAGCCTTCCCGGAGCTCTCCCTGCCCAGCGCCGTGGCTGCATGGCGCTGATCTCCCCTTGAGCTGGGACACCTCTCCCGTTTGCTCCTCCAGGCTGAGAGATCTCTTACAAACAGCAAATCTTTGGCACGTGACCGACATCGCACATGGCCTGGTATCACAGTGCACCAGGATTTTGTATTGGTAATGGTGATTCTGTGCTGGTGACTCTGAATCATTGTTACATCCTCTGTGCAGTCACAGGCTGAACCTTCCATCAGCCTTTGCCAAGTCGCACCGTTACACATCGCATTTCAATAAAATCACTTTTGCTGATGCTGTTGACTGTGGTTCTTTAAGTGATCTGAATGGCCCATCCATGACAACTACACTCAGGTTTACTGTTCTGTGGATCACTAAGTCCTTGATGTACAACGGTCTCCTGATCAGGATCACCGAACCACCTTACAAAGGTGAGAAGAAGAATCCTGATAACTAAGGAATTGGAAGACCACAGACATCTGTAGAAGGCCTTGGTTGAACGGAAGGTGGAAGGTGATCCCTGACCCTACATGGGGGAATGCTCTCCTGGACTTTTGGGATTTGGGGTCTGTACTGAGAAGCTGAGGAACGTGGGCATCTGTAGCCCTTTGAGGTGGAGGACCAGCGCACTACAGCAGTAGCCTTCAACTGCTTGAAGGGTGATGTCTCAGATTGTAGAGTGTTTCTTGGTAGTGGGAAGAGAGGGAAACCTCCACAAAGTGCAGCTTGGAAGGTCCAGATTGGAGGTGAGGAAAAAGAAATCCAATCAAAGGGTGGCATTGTGGGGCAAGAAGCCACACCCAGAGAGTCTGGCTCAGACCATGGCTTGTGTTTCAACAACAGCCAGTGAGGATGCAGGGACACCGGTGAGGGCAGGAAAATGCCAGGGTGAGAGCTAGGTGGGAAATAATGATTGGTGTCATCAGGCAAAAGGAAAGAGACGCAGGCATGGAGGGTGTGACACAGCACAGCAGAGATGGCCAAGGGCTCTGGCGAGACTGAAAGGCCTAAGGGAACCACGGTCTTTGTCCCCTTGGCTACGGCAGCTGCACGCACCACTCAGGTCTTCCAGGAGAAACAGGATTTTGGGTTGTGGACTTTGTTTCTTCTTTGCCTCTACTTGGGTAAGACCAGAGACGCGGCACAGTTTTTCTGCAGTGGGCATTGGTCATTTTCACATCTCCCTGCCCCCAGGAAGAGCCCTGAGCCACGCGTGAGGGACAGGATCTGCCTTCCCAGGCCCGGGAGCTCTGGCCATTTCTGCTTTCTGACCAAACCAAGAGTTTTCTCTGCACTACAGCCCCCTGCACAGGGCCTTTGCCTCCCTGCACTCACAGCCTCCAATGACCTGCTCTAACGAGTCCCTGGGGAGGCTTTGTCAGGAATGGCCCCCAGTGGGGCCCATCAATGCTCCAAGGTACTCTGGGCTTTGCTTCTGACTGTAACTGCTTGAGAAGTTTCTTCAATCTCCTCTCAGTGCCTCGAGTTCACTTAAGGAGCCCCAAAGTCACCATGGGGCTCGTTAAAATACAGAAAGCCCTAACGAGCCGTGTCTCTCCCTATAGATTTCCTCAAGTCTTCAAGATCTGTAGAGGTAATGAGAGAGGTTTCACAGGGGAGTTAAGGAGGAAGATTTCAGCGAGCACTTAACAAGAGTGCTGCTTCATTTTCAAGTTTATTTTTAATTACTTTTCAGTTTAAAAGAGTTGACAGAAACATTCTCCAAGGGATATCGCTCCAGGGTGTCTCCTCAGGATGGCTGGACAGGTAGAAACAGCAGTCCCTTGCGGTCTGACACTGTATGGACAACCGTGCTCCTCACCTCTCACACCTCCCCATTGCTGTCATTGGCCACCTGGGACTCACATCACTGCTCCTTGCATCACACTTCTCCACTGATCTCCACCGCTGGATGTTACAGCTCCACTGCGCCAGCTCCCTCCTGCTCTCCTCCGAGAACTGCCTGCGCACAGGCACAGCAGCAATTTTCCTTTTCACAAAGAGAACAGGAAAATGTTTCCTAGACAATAAAGCACACTGCACAGCCACACGCCAAGTACAAGCTGCATCCCATGAGATTGCCTTTCTGCAAAGGAGAGCCTTACGAGAAATATTTTAGGCAGGCAGAAGGAGAAGAAAACAAAGGTGTTTACAGACAGAATTAAAGAGTTGGCTGAGGAGACAACTGGGCTTCTGAAAGACAGGCCAGCTTTTAACTCCCTGGAGCTCAGAGCAGCAACCAGATGGGTGCGAGGAATCTGAATGAACAAGGAGTTATGGGAGGAGGAAATTGGGGAATAATTGAAGTGTCCTTTGTCCAGACAGCCTGCACCTGAAAAGACGATGTGAGAAACAGTCCTTGTACCAGGACAAGTGAAACCATACGAATGATGAGAGATGGCGGCACTGACATTACAGGGGAAGATCGATATTTCTTTGGAACATCCTGTGTGAGAGGTCACGGGATTGGCAGAGGTCTGCTGTGTGTAAGGACAAGCAACTGTTTCATACATGCTACAGGCTGGAGGAAGAGCGGCTGGAAATCTGCCCGGTGGAAAATGACCTGGCGGTCTTGGTCAACAGCTGTCTGAGGATGAGCCGGCAGCGTGCCTGGGTGGCTGAGGTGGCCAATCGCATCCTGGCTTGTATCAGAAATAGTGTGGCCAGCAGGACTGAGGAAGGGATTGTCCCCCTGTACTCGGCACTGGTGAGAGTGAACCCAGAATACTGGGTTCAGTTTTCGGCCCCTCAATACAAGAAGGACATTGAGTTATCTGGAGCGCATCCAGAGAAGGGCACTGAAGCTGGTGAGGGGTCTGGAGCACAAGTCTGATGAGGGGCCGCTGAGGGAACTGCGGTTGTTTGGAGAAAAGGAGGCTGGAGGAAAGGAGGCTGAGGGGAGACCTTATTGCTCTCTCCAACTGCCTGAAGGGAGCTGTAGCAAGGTGGGTGTTGGTCTCTTCTCCCCAGGAACAAGGGACAGCAAGAGAGGAAACAGCCCCAGGTTGCACCAGGGCAGGTTTGGATTGGATATTAGGAAAAATCTCTTCACTGAAAGGGTTACCAAGCACTGGAGCAGGCTGCCCAGGGAAGCGTTGAGTCACCATCCCTGGAGGGATCTAAAAGCCCTTAGGGACACGGCTCAGTGGTGGACTTGGCAGTGCTGGGTTAACGGCTAGTCTCATTTCCAACCTAGATGATCCTATGATTCTACCGACCGATGGCGTGAAGCACAGGGAGGTGGGGAACGCTCTTGTGCCGGGCACAGACACTGAAGCTCTGGCAGCACACAGAGCCGTTACCTGACAGCCGTTCACAAGAAGCATTTCCACCCCACCTTGTGCTCCTTGGCTCACGGCTGCGGAGCACGCCAGGAGCACAGGAACCACCGGTGCTGGAGCACTGGAGGCGGCCTGGCCAGGGGGAGCCTTGGGACTTGTGGTGCCAGAGGAAGGGTCCTTCTGACCCACAGCTCTGCAGTGCTCTAGCAAGAGGTGAAGGAGTGAGGAGGGCCAGGGCAGGCTGGAAGAAGGCAGATGGACTCTGCAAAAGTCTCAGGGAGAAAATCATTGCTGAAGCCTGGAGCTGAACCAGGGACCTTTAGATCTTCAGTGGAATGCTCTCCAGCTCTCCAGCTGAGCTACTTCAGCCTTGCCTCAGCAGCGTTGTCCCAGTCCCACCCCTGCCAGGCCACAGGCTGACACACATGATGACAGCTCCTCGGCCATGTTCCCAGGAAAAATCTGTGCCCACTGCTGGGCAGAGTGGACCTTGCCTCTCCTGTTTTCCATGGCCAAGTGGGCTCCAGGTGTGGAGCAGGTGCCAGCTGACACTGGGAGTGCCAAAATATGTGTTTTGCCTCAGTTACAAGGGTGACAGTGGT
Source organism: Chlamydotis macqueenii (assembly GCF_036417535.1). Taxonomy (NCBI): domain Eukaryota; kingdom Metazoa; phylum Chordata; class Aves; order Otidiformes; family Otididae; genus Chlamydotis; species Chlamydotis macqueenii. Next base: position 32,848,503 of record NC_141592.1, on the reverse strand, counting down.
GAAGGCAAGTAGGCAGGCCAAGCCTGTGCAACTGTGAGGGCTGAAGGTGGAAGAAGTGTGGGGTTGGTGGAAGACCTCTCTCATGGAGAGGAGAGGGCCCTGGGGAGGCAGAACTTGTGCTGGTGCCATAGGGTTTTGCTTCATTCTGGCATGAGCAAGAGTGGTTTTTCATTGTTTGGAGGCCATATTTAGGGAGAAAGAAGACTTGAAAACCTTTAAGGATTGGGACTGCCCAACCTCTTGGGAAAATCTCTCCCAGTGCGTATGTGGTCTCATAGGTATGACCTGATGGACCTCATGGTCCTCATCTCCCACGTGAACATCCTTTCAGCTTTTGTTCCTTGCCTCTCGTCCTCCCACCATGCATCACAATGAAGAACATGGCTCCATCTTAACTGCCTGATGGGTACTGAAATGCTGCTGTGAAGATTCCAGAAGCCTTCTTGTCTCTACGCTGAACAGTCCCTGTTCCCTCAGACTTTCCTCAGGTGGAAAGTTCTCCAGCCGCCTGCACACTGACACACACCTGGGCAGGTGAACCTCCACTGAACGTGCTCCAGTCGATCAATGTCTCTCCTGTCCTGGGGGCAGGAGGCCCAAACGCAGTGCAGTACTGTGCCCATGGTCTGGTGAGCACTGAATAGAGGGGGAGAATCCCTTCCCTTCATCTTCTGGCCATGCTCCAGTTAATACAGCCAGCATGCTGCTGGCCGTCTTGGCTGCCGGGGCTCTCCACTGACTGATCTGCAGCTTGTTGTCCACCAAGACCCCCAGGGCCTTTTCTACTGAGCTGCAGCCGAGGCAGGGCTGGTGTCCAGGGTCAGGGCACCCCAGTGGCTGGATTGTGGAGCTCTCCTCTCTGAAATCCACTAGGATCTTGTTGGCCCAGTCCTCCAACCTGTTGAGGTTCCTCCAGAAGGCAGCCCTCCACTGTATGTTTCGTTCCTTTGCCTCCGTTTTGTGTCATCTGCAAATTCTGTCAGCCGCTCCAGGACACTGATAACACCATCAAGTCCCAGGAGAGACCCCAATGCATCCAGTCACTCTCTTACTCCCCTCTTTGCCCACCTCTCAAGACTGCAGCTTCCAAGGTTCCATACAAGAGCATTGTGCGAGATGGTGTGCGCTGGGTTGACCTTGGCTTGCGGCCAGATGCCCACTCAGCCAAGATCTCACTCTGCCTCCTCAACAGTGTCGGTGCCCACAGAGTGAGCAAACCCTGCTCTCCCCAGATCCAAAGGGAAGAAGGCCTGGGCTGCACTGCGCTGGCAGGAGGCCGTGAGACATTATGGTCAGTGGAGATCTGACAAATAAAGGTGGTGGAGAAGAGAAAGAGAATCCCAGCTCTCCGTGTGCAAAATAACTCCAGTGGGGGAGACATGCACCTCAGCTGTCACCTGGGGTTTACATCTAAAGAACTCCCTGCTGCCCTCCATCTCCAGTAAGGAGGAGGGGAGCTGAGAGAAAGAGCTCACAGGCAAATACCCTTTTGTGCTCAGCTGAACAGGGGCAAGAGGAATCTGAGCTCCTGTGGGTTTGTGGTGTGCATGGAAGGGAGCTGAGTCCTCTTCTAGCGCCAGCACTACAGACCCAGGGTGAGATGCCTGCACTGACTGCGCTGAATCCCTTCCCTCAGCAGCGGTAGAGGAGATCCCTCACTTTGGGTATTCTGCCTACTGACAGGAGAAGGACAGTTGATATTTAGACCTGACTCTGTGAGCAGGAAAATGGCAGTGCTTGAAAAGACGTGACTCTTCTGTCCCAGGTGCGGGAGCAAATCCCCAGTGGTGGCTGCAGGCTGTTTGGCAGCAGGTTCCCCTGCAGCCCCAGGGACAGCTGGAGGGAGCCCCGAGGGGACAGAGAAAGTGCCGCCTTGGGCTGGGCCTCTGCTGCTGAGCTGGGCTGGGCTCCTGGCATGGAGGGAGCTGATGGCAAGCGGGCAGCGCTGCAGAGAGGCAGCGGCTGAGAGAACTTAAAGGCAGTTGAGAGCGGGAGGATGCTGAGAGGTCAGTGAGGAGGAATCTTCAGAGCCCTCTATGTGGTAAGTCTCTGGGTGCAGGGCAATTTAGCTGTTGTTCCTGGAGAGATCTCCCAGAGCTTGTGCATCTGACAGTTTATGGGATCTGTCAGGAGGGCTCTCGGTTTCTCAAAGGGGAAATTGGTGCTGCAGAGCAGGGCTTGCCTGCTGCACCGTCAGAGGGACAGGGCACGACGGCTGCCTTCTCCCAGGGATGGCTGCAGGGCTGTGCAGGCGGGTGTGCAGGCAGGGGTGCCCAGGGCTGTCCTTCAGAGCAGGGTCCCTGCAGCCCAGGGGCTGTGTGCTGGGGCAGGGACTCTGCCGCCTGCCAAGGTCAGCACTCAGCCTGCCCGGGGAGCTCCCAGCACTGCTGTGGGGAGAAGCTGTGTGGGGAAGGAGCGACCCCCAGGATGGCAGGCTGCTTCTGCTGTTGAGAGGGTGCTGTGTGGGTCAACCCCTCCCCCCATGGGTCAGAGGTTCAGCTCACTGTAAGGTTATTTGCAATAGGAGGTTTTAAGGAGAAGATGAAGAGAAGGTTTGCTATAAAGATAATGAACTTTCCAGAGTCTGTTTTCCATTGCCTACTCTTTGGAAATGGAAAGGGCTTAATAATAACAGCCATCAGTTTTGACCCCTGAACTCCAACTGAGTGATCAGCACGTCTTCCAGGATCTCCTAATGCACTGCCAGCCACTCCTCTGCCTGTGGACAGCACCAGCATCACCTCTGCTGGAACCATCAGGTTTAGTCTGACCTCTGCTTTTTTCTAACTGCAAACAGGCAGATGCTCCCAGTCAGTGACCTGAAAACAGGCAGGATTCTGTAGAGCAATGGTGAGTGCACAAAGGTTGGGATGGAGTTTGTGAGCGCTGACATTGATTAGACATAGGGCTGTGAAACTTCTCCCAAGACGAGAATCTGCAGGTGAAAGGGATATTGTCAGAGCATTAGAGGAAACTAAGTTCAGAACTGTTGTGGAAGGGAGAATCCAGAAAACTCTGAAAGTGATCCCCTGCAATGCAGTTCCTTTACTCTGAGCAAGCCCCCTGGCCTCCTCTCCCACCCACCAGAGCCTCTGCCCCCAGGGCTGGGGGGTCCCAGACATGAACCCCCTCCTGTGAGGCCGGAGCTCCAGCAGAGCCGTGGTGCAGCTCTCCAGCCATGTGTCCACGTCCCTCTGCAGAGCACAGGGGCTGAAAGCAGCTGCCCGGTGATGGTGGTGTCGGGGAGGGGGCATGCACAGCTGGGGGAGGGGGACGCTGTCCTGAGTGCCCGCCTGCCTCTGCCCTGCCTGCTGGCAGCCAGACCCTCGCTCTGTCTTTGCTTCTCTCTCCACTTGTCTCTGTTATTGCTGTTGTTATTTCGCTCTTGCTGCCAGGCTCGCTGGGGAGGTGCAGATTCAGCTGCAGGGTCACACCCGGATCTTGTGGGTCCTTCCATGCAGCCGTGTCCATGGGAACAAGTGTCCCAGCTTTCCTCTCAGCTGTGGGGCTGTGGGCAGTGCAGTCTGTGGGGCTGGAGAAGCAGCTGGTTTCCCCTGAATCAGATGGTATCCTTAGGACATGTGGCCATCTCCTTGAGGTGTCCTCCCAAGCTGTGACACACCCTCCAGAATGTGAAGCTGTCCCCTTGCACAATTTGTTATCTGGAAGCCCCATGGAGAAGCGCTGTGGGGTTGGTGAAATGAGCCCTGTGTGTCCTTGGCTGGAAGTGGGGAGCTGTGACCTTGAGAAGGGGTGAGACATTCAGTGGTCAGCACAGCATCCTTCTGCTCTCAGCAGTGTCTGGTTGTTTTTCAGGGTAACACAAGAGTGTGATCACCCTCCATCTCATGAAGGACAACCCCAGGGCAGCTCAGAACAAGTCGGAGGCACAGACCAGGTCTTCTCTCTCTTCACTAAGCCACAGGCAATGCTCTCGTCTCACAGGGGTCTGCAGTCTGTGGGGCCAGAGGATGAGCTGAATCTCCTTTAATCCAAAGCCATCATTAGGAAACTTGGCTATCTCCTTGAGGTTTCCTTCCAAGCTTTGAGCTTTCCTGCAGGATGCAAACCTGTCCTACACATCTTGGTGGTATCTGAAAGCCTGGTGGAGGACCACAGGGACGCTATGACACAGAAAATGCTGTTGGCTTGGTTAAATGAGCCCCCTGTGTCCTGAGCTAAACCTGGGTGCTGAGCCCTTAGAAAGAGTGAGACATTTAGTGGTCTGAGATGGATGCCTCTGCTCCCAGCAGTGCCTGGGGGCTTTTTCGGGGTAATTTCCCTCTGTCTCAGGAAGGTGCAAGCCCGGGGCAAGCCAGAGGGACGGACCAGCTCCCCTCACTCTGCATTAAGCCAGGGGTTTCTGACATCCAAGAACACTCCCCAGGGTGGGAGGGGAGGAGGAGCTGTAAAAAAAACCAAACCTCTCCAAGTGGCTTCTGCTATCCCACCCCGTACCTCTGGAGTGCAGATGCTGACGGGCCCCTGTGCACTAGGAGCAGTGTCATCTGCCAAAGGGGAACAGCAGGACTGACCCCTGCCCCCGCCGTTCCCATGAACCCCCTGCTGCCGAGCAGGGCTGACTCCTGGGTGCCAGTGGGCAGAGGTCCCGCTCCTCACGGCACATTCAGCCAGCATCAACCAGTGCTCCAGGCGCAGAGCGGCAGGAAGGTCACCTAGGAAAGGAAAAGGGGACGTGTGTGGCAGGGGCAGGGTGTATGAGAAATGGCTTTGACTTTGCTCAGAGAAGTCTCCTCTAACTTGTCACTGGGGTTTGTTTTTTTTTTTTTTCCTATGGCAGTGCTCCGTGCTCAGAGGAAGCCAATGTCCAACCAAAGCTCCATCACCCAGTTCCTCCTGACATTTGCAGACACGTGGGAGCTGCAGCTCTTGCACTTCTGGCTCTTCCTGGGCATCTACCTGGCTGCCCTCCTGGCCAACGGCCTCATCGTCACTGCCATAGCCTGCGACCACCGCCTGCACTCCCCCATGTACTTCTTCCTCCTCAACCTCTCCCTCCTTGACATGGGCTCTATCTCCACCACTGTCCCCAAAGCCATGGCCAATTCCCTCTGGGACACCAGGGCCATCTCCTTCTTAGGATGTGCTGCCCAGGTCTTTCTGTTTGTTCTTTTCATTACAACAGAGTACTGTCTCCTCACCGTCATGGCCTACGACCGCTACGTTGCCATCTGCAAACCCCTGCACTACGGGACCCTCCTGGGCAGCAGAGCTTGTGTCCACATGGCAGCAGCTGCCTGGGCCAGTGGGGTTCTCAGTGCTGTCCTGCACACAGCCAATACATTTTCACTGCCACTCTGCCAGGGCAATGCTGTGGACCAGGTCTTCTGTGAAATCCCCCAGATCCTGAAGCTCTCCTGCTCACAGTCCTACGTCAGGGAAGTTGGGCTTCTGGTCAGTGCCTGTTTACTCTTTGGCTGTTTTGTGTTCATTGTTGTGTCCTATGTGCAGATCTTCAGGGCCGTGCTGAGGATCCCCTCTCAGCAGGGGCGGCACAAAGCCTTTTCCACGTGCCTCCCTCACCTGGCTGCGGTCTCCCTGTGTGTCAGCACCTCTTTTTTTTCTCACCTGAAGCCCCCTTCCATGTCCTCCTCATCCCTGGATCTGATGGTGGCAATTCTGTACTCAGTGGTGCCTCCAGCAGTGAACCCCCTCATCTACAGCATGAGGAACAAAGAGATCAAGGATTCCCTGAGGAAAATATTTGAATACATACTATTTCAGCATCGTTAAGGTACCCATACAGCTGACAAGACTCCCAGGTTATCTCAGGAAATGTCACCACTACCTTTTGTTCCTTTTTGGTTTTTTTTTTTTAATAGCTGTGATAATATTAAATGCAATAAAATAGCAACATTTATCCTACTTTTTGACTCGGAACATTTTTTTTCTGAACTGCTATCCCAAAGTACTGTTGTGTTTAACCCTAGCAGGCAGCTCAACACTCCATAGCCGCTCGCTCACTCCCATACAGCAGGATGGAGGAGAGAACTGGAAGGGTAAAAGTGAGACAGCTCGTGAGATTGCCCCCACCAATGTGCAGGACCTTTCACATGGCTTTGTTGGACCTCATGAGCATTGCATGGACCCACCTGTCAAGGTCCCAGCCTGTCAAGGTCCCTCTGGATGGCATCCCTACCCTTCAGTGTGCTGACGCACCACACAGCTTTGTGTTGTTGATGAACTTGCTGAGGGTGCACTCTGTCCCACTGTCCATGTCATCAACAAAGATACTGTACAGCATCAGTCTCAATATTGACCCCTGAGGAACGCCACTCGTCACCGGACTCCACTTGGACATGTTGGCTTCTTTTCCACGTATTTCTTTTCCATGTCCTTCTTTTCCATGTGCCTTAGCAGAGTTTCCAGGACAATCTGCTCCACAACCATGCCAGACACAGAGATGAGACTAACTGGCCTGTAGTTCCCTGGGTCTTTCTTGTTCCCCTTCTTAAAAATGGGGGTTATGTTTCCCCTTGTCCAGCTGGTGGGCCCACAGACAGAGGTGTGGGAGAAGGCCCCAGCTGAGGCTGGTCAGGGCCATGAACTCTATGGATGCTCTCAGGGCCCTGAGACTGCCTCCGTGGGATCCCCCCTGCCAGTGCCCTCAAAAGGCCGAGTTCCTTCCCTGAGATCCAGGCTCTGTGCTCTGCCGGTCTCCCTCCCCTTGACCCCGGGCATCTGAGAGACCATAATTGCATGATCGCTACAGCCAAGGCTGGCACTGTTCTGCACATCCCTGGTGAGCTCTTCCTCTTTCCGGAGTATCAGGTGGTGCAGGTGGGCATCAGACTGTCATTCTCAACTGTTCTGTGATTCTGTGTTTGTAAAGAATAAAAGTGAGGCAGAAAGAAATGACCGACACGTTACCTTGACTGCAAATACAGTGGGATCCTGCGGAGAGAACCCATACTAGAACAGAGGGAAAATGTAGGGAGGGTAGAGTGGCAGAAATTACCATGAGCCCCCATTCGCAATCCCCCCTGCTCCTCTCTGGGTCTGGACGGGTAGAAGAACAAGGAATGGAGCAATTTGAGCCTGGGAAAAAGGGGAGTGGAGGTTGAGGAATGGTCTTTAATATTTTGTCATAGTTTCTCACCATCTAAATCTATTTTAATTGGCAATAAAGTGATCTTCCCCAAGTCACCTCTTCTTTGCCCACAAAGAGAAGCTGCACATGCTGGGTGTTTGATAAATCTTGAGAGCCAGAGGTCTGAGTACGGACCCAGGACTGTATGTGGGATCTCAATCAATGGAGAGTTTCAAAATTTGTTGAAACAGGGCCATGAGAACTTCATCTAGCTGGAGTTGTCTGAGAACGGGCTTGTCTGACAGCCCAGCTGTGCCAAAAGCAGTGGGACGTGGTGCGTGATGAGTGTCCGTGTGAAACTCGTTTCCTTTTTGTGAATAACAGCATGGAGTTGGGCATCACTGAGCCCCAGAGGATGCCAGAGGTGGCCATGCAGCAAAGGCCGCTCCTCAGGACTGGAATGTACAGCCAGAGATGGAAATGGCTGCTGTGTGGGACCAGTCTGGGACAGTTGTTTTGGGAGAGCATCCCCTGGGTGTCCAGGTGTCGTTAATTTCCCCTGGGAACTAGAGACTTGTTCCTTTGCTCTTCTCCAGGGATATGCGTGCCTCTAGAGAGCCTTTCCCCAAGGGCCTGTGTCTGTCCTGGCCTGATCGGGTGCTTCTGCCCTGTTCCCATGGTCCCTGTGGGGACCCAAGGTGGTGGTGCTGCTCTGCAGAGCAAGCAGGCTGTGGTGCGTGGGAGCCACAGGGAGACAGTCCCTGCCAGATCCCTGCTGATCACTCACCATCTCCGGGGCCACTGGGCACCCACAAGTGGAAGCTCAGCCCAAGTTTCCTTCCCTAGTTCATCGCCCCATGCCCTTCTTCCCTCAGCCCATGGAGAACCCCAGCACAGCAGCACAGCTTTGTGGCGGCAATTTCTACAGCCTATTCCTGACCACAGCTTTGGAGAAAAACCAGAACCTTCAGACACCGGCACTGAGAAAATCCCTTTTTATTACAGAGATGTGACCTGGGAGGCCATCTATACCGCTGTGCCAGACACATGTGCAAAGACCTCTGGGTCACACAGAGTGGGCTCATGTCTCTGGAGAAGTGGAGTGGATGCAGACATTCCTGGAGAAACAGAAGTGTCACAGATAAAGTGTCCAAAGCACAGGAGGTTCCCCAGATACATTGGAAATCACTTGTGAGGAGATGTGGGCAGCTTATATCTGCTGAAAAATTACTGATTGAATCAGCTTCTTCAGGGCATCCTTGAGCTCCTGGTTCCTTATGCTGTAGATGAGGGGGTTCACTGCTGGAGGCACCACCGAATAAAAAAGAGCCACCACCGGATCCAAGGATGGGGAGGAAATGGAGGGAGGCTTCAAGTAAGCAAACATGGCAGTGCTGATAAACAGGGAGACCACAATCAGGTGAGGGAGGCACGTGGAAAAGGCTTTGTGCCGTCCCTGCTCAGAGGGGATCCTCAGCACAGCCCTGAAGATCTGCGCATAGGACACAACAATGAACACAAAACACCCAACAGCTAAAGAAAAACTAACCACAAGAAGCGCAGCTCCTCTGATGTAGTAGTGTGAGCAGGAGAGCTTGAGGATCTGAGGAACTTCACAGAAGACCTGGTCCACAGCATTGCCCTGGCAGAGTGGTATGCCAAATGTACCGGCCGTGTGTACGACACCATTCAGAAAGGCACCACCCCAGGCAGCTGCTGCCATGTGGACACAAGCTCTGCTGCCCAGGAGGGTCCCGTAGTGCAGGGGTTTGCAGATGGCAACGTAGCGGTCGTAGGCCATGACGGTGAGGAGACAGTACTCTGCTACAACGAAAAAGAGAAACCAAAAGACTTGAGCAGCACATCCGGAAAAAGAGATGGCTCTGGTGTCCCAGAGGGAATTGGCCATGGCTTTGGGTAGAGTGGTTGAGATGCAACCAAGGTCACTGATGGAGAGGTTGAGGAGGAAGAAGTACATAGGGGTGTGGAGGCGGTGGTTGCAGGCTATGGCAGTGATGATGAGGCCATTGCCCAGGAGGGCAGCCAGGTAGATGCCCAGGAAGAGCCAGAAGTGCAAGAGCTGCAGCTCCTGTGGGTCTGCAAATGCCAGGAGGAGGAACTCAGTCAGGCCGCTGGTGTTGGACAGTTGTTGCCTCTGTGCACGGCGTCCCGTCATGAGAGGAAGAATCAATAAAGAGTTAGGGGAGACAAAAGTCAAAGTCATAGAATCATAGAATCATAGAATCATAGAATGGTTAGGGTTGGAAGGGACCTTCAAAGGTCATCTAGTCCAACCCCCCTGCAAGGAGCAGGGACATCCCTGACTAGGGAGGCTCAGAGCCTCATCCAGCCTGGCCTTGAACGTTTCCAGAGATGGGGCCTCCACCACCTTTCTGGGCAACCTGTTCCAGTGTTCTATAACTCGCATCGTAAAAATTTTTTTCCTAATTTCTAATCTAAATCTATGCCCCTCTATTTTAAAACCATTACCTCTCGTCCTAAGTCTTTTCCTTGACCCTCACCCTGCTACACACAACCCCCCATGCCCTTGCACCCATTCCTTTTCCAGCCAACCTTCCTTCACCACTGTGCCTGGAGCTCTGGTTGGCGATCCTGAGTGTGCCCTGAGGAGAAGGCCTCTGCCCACTGGCTGCTGAGGCGTCAGCCCTGCTCTGCAGCAGTAGGTTCATGGAAATGGTGGGGGACAAAGTCCGCTCCTGGTGTTCAGAAGAAACTGCTCCTAGCTCAGAAGAGCTTTTCACCATCTGCACTCCCAGAGTTAAGGAACTGAGATGGCAGAAGGCAGTTTGAGAGATCTGAGATTCTTAAAGCTCCCCCATCTCACCTGGGGAGTGTTCTTGGATGTCAGACACCATCAGCATGTCTGCTGCACTCAGGGAGAACAGAGCCAGTCCTGTGAGGCCAGAGGATTGCCTGTGGCTTAGTGCAGAGGGAGGGGAGCTGGTCTGTGCCTCCGACTTGTTCCCAGCTGCCTTGGGCTTGTTCTTCATGAGGTGGAGGGTGATCACACTCTTGTGTTACCCTGAAAAACAACCAGACACTGCTGAGAGCAGAGGGATGCTGTGCTGACCACTGAATGTCTCACCCCTTCTCAAGGTCACAGCACCCCACTTCCAGCCAAGGACACACAGGGCTCATTTCACCAACCCCACAGCGCTTCTCCATGGGGCTTCCAGATAACAAATTGTGCAAGGGGACAGCTTCACATTCTGGAGGGTGTGTCACAGCTTGGGAGGACACCTCAAGGAGATGGCCACATGTCCTAAGGATACCATCTGATTCAGGGGAAACCAGCTGCTTCTCCAGCCCCACAGACTGCACTGCCCACAGCCCCACAGCTGAGAGGAAAGCTGGGACACTTGTTCCCATGGACACGGCTGCATGGAAGGACCCACAAGATCCGGGTGTGACCCTGCAGCTGAATCTGCACCTCCCCAGCGAGCCTGGCAGCAAGAGCGAAATAACAACAGCAATAACAGAGACAAGTGGAGAGAGAAGCAAAGACAGAGCGAGGGTCTGGCTGCCAGCAGGCAGGGCAGAGGCAGGCGGGCACTCAGGACAGCGTCCCCCTCCCCCAGCTGTGCATGCCCCCTCCCCGACACCACCATCACCGGGCAGCTGCTTTCAGCCCCTGTGCTCTGCAGAGGGACGTGGACACATGGCTGGAGAGCTGCACCACGGCTCTGCTGGAGCTCCGGCCTCACAGGAGGGGGTTCATGTCTGGGACCCCCCAGCCCTGGGGGCAGAGGCTCTGGTGGGTGGGAGAGGAGGCCAGGGGGCTTGCTCAGAAGGCTTGCTTCCTCTCTGAAATCCATTAGGATCTTGTTGGCCCAGTCCTCCAACCTGTTGAGGTTCCTCCAGAAGGCAGCCCTCCACTGTATGTTTCGTTCCTTTGCCTCCGTTTTGTGTCATCTGCAAATTCTGTCAGCCGCTCCAGGACACTGATAACACCATCAAGTCCCAGGAGAGACCCCAATGCATCCAGTCACTCTCTTACTCCCCTCTTTGCCCACCTCTCAAGACTGCAGCTTCCAAGGTTCCATACAAGAGCATTGTGCGAGATGGTGTGCGCTGGGTTGACCTTGGCTTGCGGCCAGATGCCCACTCAGCCAAGATCTCACTCTGCCTCCTCAACAGTGTCGGTGCCCACAGAGTGAGCAAACCCTGCTCTCCCCAGATCCAAAGGGAAGAAGGCCTGGGCTGCACTGCGCTGGCAGGAGGCCGTGAGACATTATGGTCAGTGGAGATCTGACAAATAAAGGTGGTGGAGAAGAGAAAGAGAATCCCAGCTCTCCGTGTGCAAAATAACTCCAGTGGGGGAGACATGCACCTCAGCTGTCACCTGGGGTTTACATCTAAAGAACTCCCTGCTGCCCTCCATCTCCAGTAAGGAGGAGGGGAGCTGAGAGAAAGAGCTCACAGGCAAATACCCTTTTGTGCTCAGCTGAACAGGGGCAAGAGGAATCTGAGCTCCTGTGGGTTTGTGGTGTGCATGGAAGGGAGCTGAGTCCTCTTCTAGCGCCAGCACTACAGACCCAGGGTGAGATGCCTGCACTGACTGCGCTGAATCCCTTCCCTCAGCAGCGGTAGAGGAGATCCCTCACTTTGGGTATTCTGCCTACTGACAGGAGAAGGACAGTTGATATTTAGACCTGACTCTGTGAGCAGGAAAATGGCAGTGCTTGAAAAGACGTGACTCTTCTGTCCCAGGTGCGGGAGCAAATCCCCAGTGGTGGCTGCAGGCTGTTTGGCAGCAGGTTCCCCTGCAGCCCCAGGGACAGCTGGAGGGAGCCCCGAGGGGACAGAGAAAGTGCCGCCTTGGGCTGGGCCTCTGCTGCTGAGCTGGGCTGGGCTCCTGGCATGGAGGGAGCTGATGGCAAGCGGGCAGCGCTGCAGAGAGGCAGCGGCTGAGAGAACTTAAAGGCAGTTGAGAGCGGGAGGATGCTGAGAGGTCAGTGAGGAGGAATCTTCAGAGCCCTCTATGTGGTAAGTCTCTGGGTGCAGGGCAATTTAGCTGTTGTTCCTGGAGAGATCTCCCAGAGCTTGTGCATCTGACAGTTTATGGGATCTGTCAGGAGGGCTCTCGGTTTCTCAAAGGGGAAATTGGTGCTGCAGAGCAGGGCTTGCCTGCTGCACTGTCAGAGGGACAGGGCACGACGGCTGCCTTCTCCCAGGGATGGCTGCAGGGCTGTGCAGGCGGGTGTGCAGGCAGGGGTGCCCAGGGCTGTCCTTCAGAGCAGGGTCCCTGCAGCCCAGGGGCTGTGTGCTGGGGCAGGGACTCTGCCGCCTGCCAAGGTCAGCACTCAGCCTGCCCGGGGAGCTCCCAGCACTGCTGTGGGGAGAAGCTGTGTGGGGAAGGAGCGACCCCCAGGATGGCAGGCTGCTTCTGCTGTTGAGAGGGTGCTGTGTGGGTCAAGGCTGCTCAGAGCTTCAGCTCAATCCTGTAAGAGGATTGAAGGAGATGTTCAAGACTATGATTAGTATACAAATAAAAATATTTCTGGTTCTGTATTTTCCATTTGCACTCTTGGGGAACGGGAGGACACAAAGGATAATAGATTTCTGAATTTTAATCACTAAGACTCCTGAGCTAGAAAGTTGAGTTACCAGCAGGTGTTCCAGGAGTCTCCTAATGCACTTTCAGCCACTCCTCTGCCAGTAGACACAGGTAGCATTACCTTTGCTGGACCCATTTTCTTAGTCTGAGCCATCCTTTTTTTCTGTCTGCAAACAGGAATATTGCTCCTCGCCAGTGCCCTGAGAAAATCTCCAGGCAGAAGGGATACGATCAGGGAAGGAGAGGAAACTAAATTCAGAACTGTTGTGGGAGGGAGAATTCAGAAAACTCTGTAAGTGATCCCCTGCAATGCAGTTCCTTTACTCTGAGCAAGCCCCCTGGCCTCCTCTCCCACCCACCAGAGCCTCTGCCCCCAGGGCTGGGGGGTCCCAGACATGAACCCCCTCCTGTGAGGCCGGAGCTCCAGCAGAGCCGTGGTGCAGCTCTCCAGCCATGTGTCCACGTCCCTCTGCAGAGCACAGGGGCTGAAAGCAGCTGCCCGGTGATGGTGGTGTCGGGGAGGGGGCATGCACAGCTGGGGGAGGGGGACGCTGTCCTGAGTGCCCGCCTGCCTCTGCCCTGCCTGCTGGCAGCCAGACCCTCGCTCTGTCTTTGCTTCTCTCTCCACTTGTCTCTGTTATTGCTGTTGTTATTTCGCTCTTGCTGCCAGGCTCGCTGGGGAGGTGCAGATTCAGCTGCAGGGTCACACCCGGATCTTGTGGGTCCTTCCATGCAGCCGTGTCCATGGGAACAAGTGTCCCAGCTTTCCTCTCAGCTGTGGGGCTGTGGGCAGTGCAGTCTGTGGGGCTGGAGAAGCAGCTGGTTTCCCCTGAATCAGATGGTATCCTTAGGACATGTGGCCATCTCCTTGAGGTGTCCTCCCAAGCTGTGACACACCCTCCAGAATGTGAAGCTGTCCCCTTGCACAATTTGTTATCTGGAAGCCCCATGGAGAAGCGCTGTGGGGTTGGTGAAATGAGCCCTGTGTGTCCTTGGCTGGAAGTGGGGTGCTGTGACCTTGAGAAGGGGTGAGACATTCAGTGGTCAGCACAGCATCCCTCTGCTCTCAGCAGTGTCTGGTTGTTTTTCAGGGTAACACAAGAGTGTGATCACCCTCCACCTCATGAAGAACAAGCCCAAGGCAGCTGGGAACAAGTCGGAGGCACAGACCAGCTCCCCTCCCTCTGCACTAAGCCACAGGCAATCCTCTGGCCTCACAGGACTGGCTCTGTTCTCCCTGAGTGCAGCAGACATGCTGATGGTGTCTGACATCCAAGAACACTCCCCAGGTGAGATGGGGGAGCTTTAAGAATCTCAGATCTCTCAAACTGCCTTCTGCCATCTCAGTTCCTTAACTCTGGGAGTGCAGATGGTGAAAAGCTCTTCTGAGCTAGGAGCAGTTTCTTCTGAACACCAGGAGCGGACTTTGTCCCCCACCATTTCCATGAACCTACTGCTGCAGAGCAGGGCTGACGCCTCAGCAGCCAGTGGGCAGAGGCCTTCTCCTCAGGGCACACTCAGGATCGCCAACCAGAGCTCCAGGCACAGTGGTGAAGGAAGGTTGGCTGGAAAAGGAATGGGTGCAAGGGCATGGGGGGTTGTGTGTAGCAGGGTGAGGGTCAAGGAAAAGACTTAGGACGAGAGGTAATGGTTTTAAAATAGAGGGGCATAGATTTAGATTAGAAATTAGGAAAAAAATTTTTACGATGCGAGTTATAGAACACTGGAACAGGTTGCCCAGAAAGGTGGTGGAGGCCCCATCTCTGGAAACGTTCAAGGCCAGGCTGGATGAGGCTCTGAGCCTCCCTAGTCAGGGATGTCCCTGCTCCTTGCAGGGGGGTTGGACTAGATGACCTTTGAAGGTCCCTTCCAACCCTAACCATTCTATGATTCTATGATTCTATGATTCTATGACTTTGACTTTTGTCTCCCCTAACTCTTTATTGATTCTTCCTCTCATGACGGGACGCCGTGCACAGAGGCAACAACTGTCCAACACCAGCGGCCTGACTGAGTTCCTCCTCCTGGCATTTGCAGACCCACAGGAGCTGCAGCTCTTGCACTTCTGGCTCTTCCTGGGCATCTACCTGGCTGCCCTCCTGGGCAATGGCCTCATCATCACTGCCATAGCCTGCAACCACCGCCTCCACACCCCTATGTACTTCTTCCTCCTCAACCTCTCCATCAGTGACCTTGGTTGCATCTCAACCACTCTACCCAAAGCCATGGCCAATTCCCTCTGGGACACCAGAGCCATCTCTTTTTCCGGATGTGCTGCTCAAGTCTTTTGGTTTCTCTTTTTCGTTGTAGCAGAGTACTGTCTCCTCACCGTCATGGCCTACGACCGCTACGTTGCCATCTGCAAACCCCTGCACTACGGGACCCTCCTGGGCAGCAGAGCTTGTGTCCACATGGCAGCAGCTGCCTGGGGTGGTGCCTTTCTGAATGGTGTCGTACACACGGCCGGTACATTTGGCATACCACTCTGCCAGGGCAATGCTGTGGACCAGGTCTTCTGTGAAGTTCCTCAGATCCTCAAGCTCTCCTGCTCACACTACTACATCAGAGGAGCTGCGCTTCTTGTGGTTAGTTTTTCTTTAGCTGTTGGGTGTTTTGTGTTCATTGTTGTGTCCTATGTGCAGATCTTCAGGGCTGTGCTGAGGATCCCCTCTGAGCAGGGACGGCACAAAGCCTTTTCCACGTGCCTCCCTCACCTGATTGTGGTCTCCCTGTTTATCAGCACTGCCATGTTTGCTTACTTGAAGCCTCCCTCCATTTCCTCCCCATCCTTGGATCCGGTGGTGGCTCTTTTTTATTCGGTGGTGCCTCCAGCAGTGAACCCCCTCATCTACAGCATAAGGAACCAGGAGCTCAAGGATGCCCTGAAGAAGCTGATTCAATCAGTAATTTTTCAGCAGATATAAGCTGCCCACATCTCCTCACAAGTGATTTCCAATGTATCTGGGGAACCTCCTGTGCTTTGGACACTTTATCTGTGACACTTCTGTTTCTCCAGGAATGTCTGCATCCACTCCACTTCTCCAGAGACATGAGCCCACTCTGTGTGACCCAGAGGTCTTTGCACATGTGTCTGGCACAGCGGTATAGATGGCCTCCCAGGTCACATCTCTGTAATAAAAAGGGATTTTCTCAGTGCCGGTGTCTGAAGGTTCTGGTTTTTCTCCAAAGCTGTGGTCAGGAATAGGCTGTAGAAATTGCCGCCACAAAGCTGTGCTGCTGTGCTGGGGTTCTCCATGGGCTGAGGGAAGAAGGGCATGGGGCGATGAACTAGGGAAGGAAACTTGGGCTGAGCTTCCACTTGTGGGTGCCCAGTGGCCCCGGAGATGGTGAGTGATCAGCAGGGATCTGGCAGGGACTGTCTCCCTGTGGCTCCCACGCACCACAGCCTGCTTGCTCTGCAGAGCAGCACCACCACCTTGGGTCCCCACAGGGACCATGGGAACAGGGCAGAAGCACCCGATCAGGCCAGGACAGACACAGGCCCTTGGGGAAAGGCTCTCTAGAGGCACGCATATCCCTGGAGAAGAGCAAAGGAACAAGTCTCTAGTTCCCAGGGGAAATTAACGACACCTGGACACCCAGGGGATGCTCTCCCAAAACAACTGTCCCAGACTGGTCCCACACAGCAGCCATTTCCATCTCTGGCTGTACATTCCAGTCCTGAGGAGCGGCCTTTGCTGCATGGCCACCTCTGGCATCCTCTGGGGCTCAGTGATGCCCAACTCCATGCTGTTATTCACAAAAAGGAAACGAGTTTCACACGGACACTCATCACGCACCACGTCCCACTGCTTTTGGCACAGCTGGGCTGTCAGACAAGCCCGTTCTCAGACAACTCCAGCTAGATGAAGTTCTCATGGCCCTGTTTCAACAAATTTTGAAACTCTCCATTGATTGAGATCCCACATACAGTCCTGGGTCCGTACTCAGACCTCTGGCTCTCAAGATTTATCAAACACCCAGCATGTGCAGCTTCTCTTTGTGGGCAAAGAAGAGGTGACTTGGGGAAGATCACTTTATTGCCAATTAAAATAGATTTAGATGGTGAGAAACTATGACAAAATATTAAAGACCATTCCTCAACCTCCACTCCCCTTTTTCCCAGGCTCAAATTGCTCCATTCCTTGTTCTTCTACCCGTCCAGACCCAGAGAGGAGCAGGGGGGATTGCGAATGGGGGCTCATGGTAATTTCTGCCACTCTACCCTCCCTACATTTTCCCTCTGTTCTAGTATGGGTTCTCTCCGCAGGATCCCACTGTATTTGCAGTCAAGGTAACGTGTCGGTCATTTCTTTCTGCCTCACTTTTATTCTTTACAAACACAGAATCACAGAACAGTTGAGAATGACAGTCTGATGCCCACCTGCACCACCTGATACTCCGGAAAGAGGAAGAGCTCACCAGGGATGTGCAGAACAGTGCCAGCCTTGGCTGTAGCGATCATGCAATTATGGTCTCTCAGATGCCCGGGGTCAAGGGGAGGGAGACCGGCAGAGCACAGAGCCTGGATCTCAGGGAAGGAACTCGGCCTTTTGAGGGCACTGGCAGGGGGGATCCCACGGAGGCAGTCTCAGGGCCCTGAGAGCATCCATAGAGTTCATGGCCCTGACCAGCCTCAGCTGGGGCCTTCTCCCACACCTCTGTCTGTGGGCCCACCAGCTGGACAAGGGGAAACATAACCCCCATTTTTAAGAAGGGGAACAAGAAAGACCCAGGGAACTACAGGCCAGTTAGTCTCATCTCTGTGTCTGGCATGGTTGTGGAGCAGATTGTCCTGGAAACTCTGCTAAGGCACATGGAAAAGAAGGACATGGAAAAGAAATACGTGGAAAAGAAGCCAACATGTCCAAGTGGAGTCCGGTGACGAGTGGCGTTCCTCAGGGGTCAATATTGAGACTGATGCTGTACAGTATCTTTGTTGATGACATGGACAGTGGGACAGAGTGCACCCTCAGCAAGTTCATCAACAACACAAAGCTGTGTGGTGCGTCAGCACACTGAAGGGTAGGGATGCCATCCAGAGGGACCTTGACAGGCTGGGACCTTGACAGGTGGGTCCATGCAATGCTCATGAAGTCCAACAAAGCCATGTGAAAGGTCCTGCACATTGGTGGGGGCAATCTCACGAGCTGTCTCACTTTTACCCTTCCAGTTCTCTCCTCCATCCTGCTGTATGGGAGTGAGCGAGCGGCTATGGAGTGTTGAGCTGCCTGCTAGGGTTAAACACAACAGTACTTTGGGATAGCAGTTCAGAAAAAAAATGTTCCGAGTCAAAAAGTAGGATAAATGTTGCTATTTTATTGCATTTAATATTATCACAGCTATTAAAAAAAAAAAACCAAAAAGGAACAAAAGGTAGTGGTGACATTTCCTGAGATAACCTGGGAGTCTTGTCAGCTGTATGGGTACCTTAACGATGCTGAAATAGTATGTATTCAAATATTTTCCTCAGGGAATCCTTGATCTCTTTGTTCCTCATGCTGTAGATGAGGGGGTTCACTGCTGGAGGCACCACTGAGTACAGAATTGCCACCATCAGATCCAGGGATGAGGAGGACATGGAAGGGGGCTTCAGGTGAGAAAAAAAAGAGGTGCTGACACACAGGGAGACCGCAGCCAGGTGAGGGAGGCACGTGGAAAAGGCTTTGTGCCGCCCCTGCTGAGAGGGGATCCTCAGCACGGCCCTGAAGATCTGCACATAGGACACAACAATGAACACAAAACAGCCAAAGAGTAAACAGGCACTGACCAGAAGCCCAACTTCCCTGACGTAGGACTGTGAGCAGGAGAGCTTCAGGATCTGGGGGATTTCACAGAAGACCTGGTCCACAGCATTGCCCTGGCAGAGTGGCAGTGAAAATGTATTGGCTGTGTGCAGGACAGCACTGAGAACCCCACTGGCCCAGGCAGCTGCTGCCATGTGGACACAAGCTCTGCTGCCCAGGAGGGTCCCGTAGTGCAGGGGTTTGCAGATGGCAACGTAGCGGTCGTAGGCCATGACGGTGAGGAGACAGTACTCTGTTGTAATGAAAAGAACAAACAGAAAGACCTGGGCAGCACATCCTAAGAAGGAGATGGCCCTGGTGTCCCAGAGGGAATTGGCCATGGCTTTGGGGACAGTGGTGGAGATAGAGCCCATGTCAAGGAGGGAGAGGTTGAGGAGGAAGAAGTACATGGGGGAGTGCAGGCGGTGGTCGCAGGCTATGGCAGTGACGATGAGGCCGTTGGCCAGGAGGGCAGCCAGGTAGATGCCCAGGAAGAGCCAGAAGTGCAAGAGCTGCAGCTCCCACGTGTCTGCAAATGTCAGGAGGAACTGGGTGATGGAGCTTTGGTTGGACATTGGCTTCCTCTGAGCACGGAGCACTGCCATAGGAAAAAAAAAAAAAACAAACCCCAGTGACAAGTTAGAGGAGACTTCTCTGAGCAAAGTCAAAGCCATTTCTCATACACCCTGCCCCTGCCACACACGTCCCCTTTTCCTTTCCTAGGTGACCTTCCTGCCGCTCTGCGCCTGGAGCACTGGTTGATGCTGGCTGAATGTGCCGTGAGGAGCGGGACCTCTGCCCACTGGCACCCAGGAGTCAGCCCTGCTCGGCAGCAGGGGGTTCATGGGAACGGCGGGGGCAGGGGTCAGTCCTGCTGTTCCCCTTTGGCAGATGACACTGCTCCTAGTGCACAGGGGCCCGTCAGCATCTGCACTCCAGAGGTACGGGGTGGGATAGCAGAAGCCACTTGGAGAGGTTTGGTTTTTTTTACAGCTCCTCCTCCCCTCCCACCCTGGGGAGTGTTCTTGGATGTCAGAAACCCCTGGCTTAATGCAGAGTGAGGGGAGCTGGTCCGTCCCTCTGGCTTGCCCCGGGCTTGCACCTTCCTGAGACAGAGGGAAATTACCCCGAAAAAGCCCCCAGGCACTGCTGGGAGCAGAGGCATCCATCTCAGACCACTAAATGTCTCACTCTTTCTAAGGGCTCAGCACCCAGGTTTAGCTCAGGACACAGGGGGCTCATTTAACCAAGCCAACAGCATTTTCTGTGTCATAGCGTCCCTGTGGTCCTCCACCAGGCTTTCAGATACCACCAAGATGTGTAGGACAGGTTTGCATCCTGCAGGAAAGCTCAAAGCTTGGAAGGAAACCTCAAGGAGATAGCCAAGTTTCCTAATGATGGCTTTGGATTAAAGGAGATTCAGCTCATCCTCTGGCCCCACAGACTGCAGACCCCTGTGAGACGAGAGCATTGCCTGTGGCTTAGTGAAGAGAGAGAAGACCTGGTCTGTGCCTCCGACTTGTTCTGAGCTGCCCTGGGGTTGTCCTTCATGAGATGGAGGGTGATCACACTCTTGTGTTACCCTGAAAAACAACCAGACACTGCTGAGAGCAGAAGGATGCTGTGCTGACCACTGAATGTCTCACCCCTTCTCAAGGTCACAGCTCCCCACTTCCAGCCAAGGACACACAGGGCTCATTTCACCAACCCCACAGCGCTTCTCCATGGGGCTTCCAGATAACAAATTGTGCAAGGGGACAGCTTCACATTCTGGAGGGTGTGTCACAGCTTGGGAGGACACCTCAAGGAGATGGCCAAATGTCTGAAGTATATCATCTGATTCAGGGGAAACCAGCTGCTTCTCCAGCCCCACAGACTGCACTGCCCACAGCCCCACAGCTGGGAGGAAAGCTGGGACACTTGTTCCCATGGACACGGCTGCATGGAAGGACCCACAAGATCCGGGTGGGACCCTGCAGCTGAAACTGCACCTCCCCAGCGAGCCTGGCAGCAAGAACAAAATAACAACAGCAATAACAGAGACAAGTGGAGAGAGAAGCAAAGACAGAGCGAGGGTCTGGCTGCCAGCAGGCAGGGCAGAGGCAGGCGGGCACTCAGGACAGTGTCCTCCACCCCAGCTGTGCGTGCCCCCTCCCAGACACCACCATCACTGGGCAGCTGCTCTCAGCCCCTGTGCTCTGCAGAGGGACATGGACACATGGCTGGAGAGCTGCACCACGGCTCTGCTGGAGCTCCGGCCTCACAGGAGGGGGTTCATGTCTGGGACCCCCCAGCCTTGGGGGCAGAGTCTCAGGTGGGTGGGAGAGGAGGCCAGGGGGCTTACTCAGAGTAAAGGAACTGCATTGGAGGGGAACATATTCAGAGTTTTCTGGATTCTCCCTTCCACAACAGTTCTGAACTTAGTTTCCTCTAATGCTCTGACAATATCCCTTTCACCTGCAGATTCTCGTCTTGGGAGAAGTTTCACAGCCCTATGTCTAATCAATGTCAGCGCTCACAAACTCCATCCCAACCTTTGTGCACTCACCATTGCTCTACAGAATCCTGCCTGTTTTCAGGTCACTGACTGGGAGCATCTGCCTGTTTGCAGTTAGAAAAAAGCAGAGGTCAGACTAAACCTGATGGTTCCAGCAGAGGTGATGCTGGTGCTGTCCACAGGCAGAGGAGTGGCTGGCAGTGCATTAGGAGATCCTGGAAGACGTGCTGATCACTCAGTTGGAGTTCAGGGGTCAAAACTGATGGCTGTTATTATTAAGCCCTTTCCATTTCCAAAGAGTAGGCAATGGAAAACAGACTCTGGAAAGTTCATTATCTTTATAGCAAACCTTCTCTTCATCTTCTCCTTAAAACCTCCTATTGCAAATAACCTTACAGTGAGCTGAACCTCTGACCCATGGGGGGAGGGGTTGACCCACACAGCACCCTCTCAACAGCAGAAGCAGCCTGCCATCCTCTGGGTCACTCGTTCCCCCCACAGCTTCTCCCCACAGCAGCGCTGGGAGCTCCCCGGGCAGGCTGAGTGCTGAGCCTGGCAGGCGGCAGAGTCCCTGCCCCAGCACACAGCCCCTGGGCTGCAGGGACCCTGCTCTGAAGGACAGCCCTGGGCACCCCTGCCTGCACACCCGCCTGCACAGCCCTGCAGCCATCCCTGGGAGAAGGCAGCCGTCGTGCCCTGTCCCTCTGACGGTGCCGCAGGGAAGCCCTGCTCTGCAGCACCAACTTCCCCTTTGAGAAACCAAGAGCCCTCCTGACAGATCCCATAAACTGTCAGATGCACAAGCTCTGGGAGATCTCTCCAGGAACAACAGCTAAATTGCCCTGCACCCAGAGACTTACCACATAGAGGGCTCTGAAGATTCCTCCTCACTGACCTCTCAGCATCCTCCCGCTCTCAACTGCCTTTAAGTTCTCTCAGCCGCTGCCTCTCTGCAGCGCTGCCCGCTTGCCATCAGCTCCCTCCATGCCAGGAGCCCAGCCCAGCTCAGCAGCAGAGGCCCAGCCCAAGGCGGCACTTTCTCTGTCCCCTCGGGGCTCCCTCCAGGTGTCCCTGGGGCTGCAGGGGAACCTGCTGGCAAACAGCCTGCAGCCACCACGGGGGTTTTGCTCCCACACCTGGGGAGGGACACTTCTTTCCAGCACTCGCATTTCACATAACAGAGAAATAACGAGGCTTAAGAATCATCTTCTCTTGTCCCATCATCAGGCAGGACACACAGACAGGGATGGGGAGTCATCTCTGTTACATCTCCTACTGATTCACCTGAGTCAATCAGGGCATCTGGATGCCATCCAGAGGGACCTTGACAGGCTGGAGAGCTGGGCCCGTGCCAACCTCATGAAGTTCAACCAGGCCAAGTGCAAGGTCCTGCACCTGGGTCAGGGCAATCCCAGGCACAAATCCAGGCTGGGCGGGGAATGGATTGAGAGCAGCCCTGAGGAGAAGGACTTGGGAGTGCTGGTGGATGAGAAGCTTAACATGAGCAGGCAATGCGCCCTTGCGGCCCAGAAGGCCAACCGCATCCTGAGCTGCATCAAGAGAAGCGTGGCCAGCAGGTCGAGGGAGGTGATTCTCCCCCTCTACTCTGCCCTGGTGAGACCCCACCTGGAGTACTGTGTCCAGTTCTGGAGCCCCCAGCACAAGAAGGACATGGACCAGTTGGAGAAGGTCCAGAGGAGGGCCACGAAGATGATAAAAGGGCTGGAGCACCTCTCTTCTGAGGACAGGCTGAGAGAGTTGGGGCTGTTCAGCCTGCAGAAGAGAAGGCTCCGGGGAGACCTGATAGCGGTCTTCCAGTACCTCAAGGGGGCCTACAAGAAAGATGGGGATAGGCTGTTTAGTAGGGCCTGTTGCGATAGGACGAGAGGTAATGGTTTTAAAATAGAGGGGGGTAGATTTAGATTAGAAATTAGGAAAAAATTTTTTACGATGCGAGTTATAGAACACTGGAACAGGTTGCCCAGAAAGGTGGTGGAGGCCCCATCTCTGGAAGCGTTCAAGGCCAGGCTGGATGAGGCTCTGAGCAACCTGACCTAGTCAGGGAAGTCCCTGCTCCTTGCAGGGGGGTTGGACTAGATGACCTTTGAAGGTCCCTTCCAACCCTAACCATTCTATGATTCTATGATTCTATCTCCTTCTGGGACTGCAGTCCTGGGGTCAGAAGGGGACTCAGCTCCCTCCCACACCACCGACAAACACACTGGAGGTTGGATTCCTCTTCCCTCAGTTCAGATGTTGATGAAACAGGCACCTGCATGTGAGCTCCTTGTCCCAGCTCCCATGGTCATCAGTGGAGATGGAGGCCAGGAGTGAGCTCTGCAGAGGCCAATGGCTGGTGACAGTTGTTTGGTTTGGAGACAGATCAAAGATATGTGCAGGCTGACACAGAGACAGGACAACATCTAGGGGCATCTTCTTGGTGGCTCTGGGGAATTCCCTTTGGCCACTGAAATGACAGCAGATGCCCAAATTAGGGGCAACTGAACCCGTCCCTACTCATGATGCTCAGGGTGGCCTATGGAGGTGTTCATCCCACAGAACAGAGTCATGTGCCATAGGGAGAGCTCAGTCTCTCTCTTCCTCTTCTCCACCGGTTGGATTTACTAAATCTTTCCTGACTACACTGGCAGTTCTCTCATGTTCGTGCCCACGTTGTGTTCCAGAATTCCAGGCAGATCTACTCCAATAATGTTCAAATCCAGGCCCACAGAGCCACGTGAGATTGCAGGGCTGGCAGGGACAGCACAGGACCTCCAGAAGGGCATTTCCCATTTGGGGTGGGTCGTTACAGACACCCTGGACAGCATCGCAGAGAGTGTGATTTGGTTCCTTTGTGCATTGAGCGCTGCCATCAGTCAGAGGCATCAGCCATCAGATGCTGTAGCAGAGGCAAGGTCTGTCCCTTCTTCTGCCCAGCAGCTGCAGACATTGCGTGCACACAGAGTGCATCACACTGGGATGGTTACTCACCCCCATGGCCATACAGCCAGGGAACACACCAATCACTTCCACAGTGTGCCTGGTACGTCTTGTCTTCAGAGACAGCATCCTCCAAGGACAGCCATGGTTCCTATCCAAACTCAGTTGGAACTCCAAAGGGAATTCAAGGGCACCAAGAGGAGCTGCTGGTGCTTCAGGAAGTTTTAGAGAAGAAGCAGAGATAAGGTGGGACCACTGCTAAATTTAGTAAGAGCAGGTGCAGACAGATTTGAGATCCTGTGTGTCCCCTCAGCCCCAGTTACCACCAGCAAGGCCTCCCAGGCCTTTGAGCTTCGAGGCAGGAATCTGGATGGGAAAGGGGAAGAGCCAGGGGTGGATGGGGATCGAGCCAGGGGTTACTTGAGCAAACTGCACCCTTGTCAGTCCATGGGTCCAGAGGGGCTGCATCCAAGGGTGCTGAGAGAGTGTTTTTCAGCAGGAGGTGCTGGTCTGTTATGATCCCAATAAGAAAGGACCCAGTTAGACTCCATAAGGTATCTTCTAAAATCACACAGTGATTCATCGAAATAATCTAATTTTTCTTCAGATGGCTGGAATCCCAAGTGGTAGAGCATCGATTGGCCCTTCAGTGCAAACACAACACGTGATTTAGACCCCATCCACTTAAGAAAATGTTCTTACAATGAAACAACTTTATTCACAGTAGCTACCACCAAAAAGAAATGTTTTCATAAGAACTTCCTGCTGCGGTGTTAAAGGTAAGGCCACACAGGAGGCATCACGGTTGGTACCGAGTGGGAGCTGCCCGCAGGGTCTCCTGTGACAATGAGCTCCTGAGGTTGACCTGAGGCCAAGGGACCTGGGCAGCACAGCGCGGGTGTGAGGGCCATGCTGTACGTGCAGCGCAGCACAGCACAGCCGCTGACTTCTCCATGTACAATGCTCTTCTGGTCAGGATCACTGCTCATGGTTTTCTCTGAGTTGTTTCTTTTTCAGCCAAAGAAAGACAAGGACAGATTCCAGCTTAGGGATGAGCTACAAAGGAAGGCAAAATTTTCATGTGAGGTACACTGACACAAAACCATGACCTACATTTCCAGTCTTTGAAGATCGAACTGTGCAGCAGAGAGCCTAGAAGCATCTGAGCTCCATTTGTCTGCACTGCATTTCAGCAGCTAAAATTCAACTCAGCGTGTAAAAATGTGCTTTGATTCTCTTCCAAGCCTAAAACAACACATGGGTCAGGAAATTGGCCAGGACACTTAAAGAACCAAATGTAGGAGTAGAGACCTCCTGAGCAGAGGACAACAGCACCCTGAATTCTTCCATGAGCCTCTGCTGTAGAGACCCCCACCTCCAGTTGACTCCCTTTTCCTGGGGCACACTGCAGTGCACAGGATCACAGGATGGATGGTGGAAAGGGACTGCTGGGAGTCTCTGGTCCAGCCTCCCACCCCAAAAAGTGAGGTATCACCGACCCCTGTGTCCCACTGGCTGACATTTGTTGAGATTCAACCTAAAGCTACAAAGATGGAGACCACAGAGAGTCTCTGGGTGTCCTGCTGCGGGGCAGCACCCCTTCCTGGTCAGTTTTTTTATAAGGCCCACTGTGGAGTTCCCAGGACAGAGCTTGTGGCTCTTGCCTCTGCCATACCCTCTGCCACTGCAGAAGAGGTGGGCTCCACCACCTCTCCAGGCGGGTGTTGCATGCTGTTGGCCTGCCCTGTGCCTCCCCTTCAGCAGAGTCAAGAGGCCCAGTTCCCTCAGCCTCTCCACACAGGGCATGTGCTTTAGGCCCCTCACCCCATCAGGGCAGACTTCCTCAGTTTCCGTCTCCAGTTTCTCCATCCTCCTTTCAAACTGGGAAACCCACTGCCTTGTACAGCATCATGACTCTCACCTCCTTCTCCCCAGGGTCTTGGCTGCTGGTGGGCCATCTCTTTGGCCAGCTCACCCCCTTGATAAGGGGAGGGGTTTGTGAGACAGGTGGAAGTGCAGGGAGAGAACAAGGTGGCTGTAGCAGCCAAGATGTTAAAGGCAGGAAGAAGGCCTGAAACAATTGGGTGAGCAAGGGTCATGCTGAAGTGAAATAGGTTGAATTTCATTTTGAGACAGAAGAAGGAGGAGCATTTGCAATTCAGTGCTGGGATATGGAGAGAAAGAGGGGATTTGGGAATGTCTGGGGCTGAGATATCTTGGGTGCTAGAGGAGCATTAGCAGGGAGTTGGAGGAAGCCAGAGAGGGTGTGGAGAACTCACAGGCACTGGCAAATCTTCAGAAAAGCAAAGCTTTGTGTTTGAAGGAATCGCCAGGGACTAGAGAGAGACACCAGTAAAGCCTGTGAGACCTCATGGTCAGAGGGAGGCGGGGAAGCAGAGGGGCAGCTAAAATCCTCAGGGAGAAAGGCACAGGCGTAGGACAGGTAGGACAGCCTGTGCTGTGGACGGCCAAGGACTCAACCCCTTGTCGTAGTTCAGCCCCAACGGGGACCAGACTACGCAGTCTCTCTCTCACTCCCCCCACTCTCCAAGAGAATAGGAGGAGATTTGACAAACAAAAGAAAACCAGGAAAAAAAAAAACCAAACACACGGGTTGAGATTGAACAAAAAGTAAATTTAACAGTAATGACAGAAGAAAACAATAGAGTGATGGAACACAAATACAGTATAATAGCTCACAACAGATCTCCACATCCAGTCTCTTCCAACTAGGAGGGCCTCCCTTCAGCACCCTCCTCACTTATATACTGAGCATGATGTCAGATGGGATGGAATAGCCCTTTGGCTAATTTGGGTAAATGAACCCCAGCTGTTAGCTAATTAGTTAACTATCCCAGCCATAGGGGCTACCAGCTTCAGTTCTCCACCCAGCTCAGGTAAATATTAACTCTATCCTGGCCAGAACCAGGACATTATCCACCCCTTATTCCATACCATCTACATCATGCCCAGATCCTACACTTTCCAATTAATCATCAAATTTTTCTTCCTTTTATCTACTTGTATGCAGACACACAGATGTAACTCTCTTAGTCCATGGTCCATCCTTTCAAAAGGTCTGTTGAGTTTATCCAGTCCATAACATTGGGCTCCATCTGTCATAACAGGCTCTCAGCATAGGACAGATGACACAGTGTTTCCTCAGGTAGTCTGTCTGGTGCAAGTGACTTAGCAAGTTCATAGTCCGGAGACTGAAGATCTGTTGGCAGGTGCTAGTAGCAAGAGCCAGTTCTGGTTGCATCACTGCTGCAATTTTTCCTATTTTATTAAAGTTCATTCTTTGTTGGTATAAACGATTTTACTATAATACTTTTGACACAACATAAGTATCTCAGGGCGTGGAGCAGGAAGAAGCAAGGAGGGACACATAATAGCTAGATAATGACATACAGTACTGTATAGTAACCGACATCAAGCACTTCAAATTATTGGCTCTTTTCACCTAAAATTAGATCTCCTTGAGGTACACATCGGACTTTCCCATCCTCCTGCATTACCCACCAAGTACACCCAGGTCCTTGAGCAAAAGCAATCCCATGCATGGGTTTGCCTTTGCCCAAGGGAGAAATGACCCAGACTGTCTTCCCCAGTATATTCCTTACGTGCACCACAGGGACTTTATCCCCTTCTACAGTATGTAGAAGTTCAGATTGGGCAGGGCCAGCTCGATTGGTGGACCCCCGAGTGTTGACTAGCCAAGTGGCTTTTGCTAAATGTTTATCCCAATTTTTGAAGGTTCCACCACCCATTGCTTTCAGAGTTGTTTTCAGCAGCCCATTATACCTTTCAATTTTTCCAGAGGCTGGTGCATGATAGGGGATGTGGTATACCCACTCGATGCCATGCTCTCTGGCCCAGGTATCTATGAGATTGTTTCGGAAGTGGGTACCATTGTCTGATTCAATTCTTTCTGGAGTGCCATGTCGCCATAAGACTTGTTTCTCAAGGCCCAGGAGGGTGTTTCGGGCAGTGGCATGGGGTACAGGATATGTTTCCAGCCATCCAGTGGTTGCTTCCACCATTGTAAGTACATAGCGCTTGCCTTGGCGAGTTTGTGGGAGTGTAATGTAATCAATCTGCCAGGCCTCTCCATATTTACACTTCAGCCATCGTCCTCCATACCACAGAGGCTTTAACCGCTTGGCTTGTTTGATTGCAGCACATATTTCACATTCAAGGATAACCTGTGCAATAGTGTCCATGGTTAAATCCACCCCTCGATCACGAGCCCATTTGTATGTTGCATCTCTCCCCTGATGGCCTGAGGTATCATGGGCCCACCGAGCTAAAAATAGTTCACCCTTATGCTGCCAGTCCAGATCCACCTGAGCCACTTCAATTTTAGCAGCTTGATCCACTTGCTGGTTGTTTTGATGTTCTTCAGTGGCCCGACTCTTGGGTACGTGGGCATCTACGTGACGTACTTTTACAACCAGATGCTCTAACCGGGCAGCAATATCTTGCCACAGAGTGGCAGCCCAGATAGGTTTGCCCCGACGCTGCCAGTTGCTCTGCTTCCATTGCTTTAACCATCCCCACAGAGCGTTTGCCACCATCCATGAGTCGGTGTAGAGATAGAGCACAGGCCATTTTTCCCGTTCAGCAATGTTTAAAGCCAGCTGGATGGCCTTCACCTCCGCAAACTGACTCGATTCACCTTGGCCTTCAGCAGCTTCTGCAACTCGTCGTGTAGGACTCCACACAGCAGCTTTCCACTTCCCATGTTTTCCTACAATACGACAGGACCCATCAGTAAATAGGGCATACTGCTTCTCATTTTCTGGGAGGTTGTTATATGGTGGGGCCTCTTCAGCACGCATTACCTCTTCCTCTGGTGGCTTTCCAAAATCTTTGCCTTCTGGCCAGTCTGTAATTACTTCTAATATGCCTGGGCGATTGGGGTTTCCTATTCGGGCCCGCTGTGTAAGTAGTGCAATCCACTTGCTCCATGTAGCATCCGTTGCATGATGCGCAGAGGGGACCCTTCCTTTGAACATCCAGCCCAGCACTGGCAGTCGGGGTGCCAGGATGAGCTGTGCTTCAGTACCAATCACTTCTGAAGCAGCTCGAACTCCTTCATATGCTGACAGGATTTCTTTTTCGGTTGGAGTATAGCAGGCCTCAGATCCTTTATATCTCCGGCTCCAAAACCCAAGGGGTCGACCACGAGTTTCCCCTGGTGCTTTCTGCCAGAGACTCCAGGTAGGGCCATTCTCCCCAGCTGCAGTGTAGAGCACATTTCTTACCTCTTGCCCTGTCTGGACTGGCCCAAGAGCCACCGCGTGAACAATTTACTGTTTAATTTGTTCAAAAGCCTGCTGTTGTTCAGGGCCCCATTTAAAATCATTCTTCTTTTGGGTGACTTTATACAGAGGGCTTACAATCATACTATAATTTGGAATATGCATCCTCCAGAAACCCACAACGCCCAGGAAAGCTTGCGTTTCCTTTTTGTCAGTCGGTGCAGCCATAGCTGTTATTTTGTTGACTATATCTATTGGAATCTGACGACGCCCATCTTGCCATTTTATCCCCAAAAACTGTATCTCTCTTGCAGGTCCTTTCACCTTACATCGTTTTATGGCAAGCCCAGCTTTCATGAGGATTTTAATTATTTTCTCCCCTTTTTGAAAAGCTTCTGCTGCTGTGTTGCCCCATACGATGATGTCATCAATGTACTGCAGGTGCTCTGGAGCGCCACCCTTTTCCAGTGCAGTCTGGATCAGCCCATGGCAGATGGTGGGGCTGTGTTTCCACCCCTGGGGCAGTCGATTCCAAGTGTACTGGACGCCCCTCCAAGTGAAAGCAAACTGCGGCCTGCATTCTGGTGCCAATGGGATTGAAAAGAACGCGTTGGCAATATCAATGGTGGCATACCACTTGGCTGCCTTGGATTCCAGTTCATACTGAAGTTCTAACATGTCTGGCACAGCAGCACTGAGTGGTGGTGTTACCTCATTCAGGCCACGATAGTCCACTGTTAACCTCCACTCTCCACTTGATTTTCTCACTGGCCATATGGGACTGTTAAAAGGTGAGTGGGACTTGCTGATCACTCCCTGGCTCTCCAGCTGATGAATCAGCTTATGGATGGGGATCAGGGAGTCTCGGTTGGTGCGATACTGCCGCCGGTGCACAGTTGTGGTAGCAATTGGCACCTGTTGTTCTTCAACCTTCAGCAACCCCACAACAGAAGGATCCTCTGACAGACCAGGCAAGGTGGACAACTGTATAATTTCCTCCATCTCTAAAGCACCTACACCAAAAGCCCACCGATACCCTTTTGGGTCCTTGAAATACCCCCTTCTGAGGTAATCTATACCAAGAATGCATGGAGCATCTGGGCCAGTCACTATGGGGTGCTTTTGCCACTCATTCCCTGTCAGGCTCACTTCAGCCTCCAATACAGATAGCTGTTGGGATCCTCCTGTCACTCCAGAAATACAAATGGGTTCTGCCCCATTATATCTTGATGGCATCAAGGTACATTGTGCACCAGTATCCACTAGAGCTTTGTATTCTTGTGGGTCTGACGTGCCAGGCCATCGGATCCACACAGTCCAATAAACTCTGTTATCCCTCTCCTCCACCTGGCTGGAGGCAGGGCCTCTCTAATCCGGGCCACAGTATTCATTATTCATTTCTTTTAAATATGCATGAGAGGTCCCTTCAAGAGGGTCAGAACTAAAGCTATTCCTTCTACGCTCCCTATTGGAGACTGGTGCAACAATTTTCCGGGGAGAACTTCTATTTGCAATGGTTTTTCCACGCAACTCACGTACCCGCGCCTCTAGGGCAGAGGTAGGCTTCCCATCCCACTCCCTCATGTCCTCTCCTTGGTCATGCAAGGTAAACCACAGGGTACCTCGCCGCGTAAACCATCTCTCTTGAGCAGGGAAACGTTTACTCCTAATAGCTGAAATATTGGCCCGTACCGGTGGGGAATGGGACATATCTGCTTTGAATTGCTGGAACTCCTGGGATAGTTTCTCCACAGCCGAGACACAGGCCCTTAGGGAGGAAGACAGGCTTTCCTCGTACTGCCGGAGTCGGCCAGCCAGTTCATCCACTGTTTCTTCCTCTCCATCTTTCCAGGTCATAACTGCCAATGAGTTGGCATATGATGATGGTGCACTTCGAACAAACTTCCGCCACATTTGTCGTGTGCACCTGACTTCATCTGGATCCTTAGGTAACTGATCATTGTCCAGGTCATCATAAATAATCTCCAGCACAGCTAATTCCCTCAGGTACTGGATACCCTTCTCCATGGTAGCCCACTTGCCTGGATGACACATTATATCCTCCTTGAAAGGATACCTCTCCTTCACACCTGACAGGAGTCGCCTCCAGAGGCTGAGGGCTTGTGTCCCTTTTCCAACTGCTTTGTCAATGCTTGCTTCTCTAGAAATGGATCCCAGTTGCCTAGCTTCTCTGCCTTCTAATTCCAAGCTATTGGCCCCATCATCCCAGCACCGCAGCAGCCAGCTGATAATGTGCTCCCCAGGATGACGGCTAAAATCTTTTCGCATGTCTCGCAGCTCGCTCAGGGATAGAAATCTGGTGCTCACTGTCTCCTTTAGGAGTTCTTCCCCTGAGGAAGAGCCTGCCTGCCGAGTTCTTCCTAGGCATGTAGCAAATAAGCCTTCCTCTTCTTCCTCCTGCTCCGTCCTAAAAGGGGCTTCTTCTTCCCTCACTAAACAAGCTGACTTCCGCTTCCAAATCTTCTTGGATACAGGGGCAACTGAAACTAGCACAGGTTCACCCTCTGATTCAGCTGCAATGCCTGTTGCTGGGGTTTGAGTACCTACATTGCAGGTCAGTTTGTTCTCCCTCACACCATGCCACGTATTAGTATCTTGCCTTAGGGTAAATCTCAGGAGGAGATTCCCAAAAAGTGGGTTTGCAGCTCTAGACAAGACTTGGCACACATTCAAAATACATAACAACAACATCATAGTGGCTTGAATATCCCCCAGATCTTTAAAGTTCTCAAGAAGTGGCTTAACTACCCTGGAAGTGAAGGAATTTGGGAAGCTGTCCACATAGGAATACCAATTTATCTCTAAGGCCATTGATGTCACCATGTCATAGATGTATATGGCATAGTATAACAGAAGGATAATTCTCATCATTTTCCCTGAGGTGATAAACACCACCACTGGGAACACGTAGTACATATAAGAGCGTAGACAATACAACAACATAACCAACCACTGCAACATCATGACCAATAACTGACAACCAATACAACAAGCATGTATAAACAAATTTGTTTCAAGCAAAAAAAAAGAAAAAAAGTCAGATCTGTTATTATCTCAACCCTAGTTGCCCCACGTTGGGCGCCAAAATAACTGTCGTAGTTCAGCCCCAACGGGGACCAGACTACGCAGTCTCTCTCTCACTCCCCCCACTCTCCGAGAGATTAGGAGGAGATTTGACAAACAAAAGAAAACCAGGAAAAAAAAAACCAAACACACGGGTTGAGATTGAACAAAAAGTAAATTTAACAGTAATGACAGAAGAAAACAAAAGAGTGATGGAACACAAATACAGTATAATAGCTCACAACAGATCTCCACATCCAGTCTCTTCCAACTAGGAGAGGCTCCCTTCAGCACCCTCCTCACTTATATACTGAGCATGATGTCAGATGGGATGGAATAGCCCTTTGGCTAATTTGGGTAAATGAACCCCAGCTGTTAGCTAATTAGTTAACTATCCCAGCCATAGGGGCTACCAGCTTCAGTTCTCCACCCAGCTCAGGTAAATATTAACTCTATCCTGGCCAGAACCAGGACACCCCTGAATGAAGATGTCGGGCAGTCGTAAAAACATGGGCAGAAGAGACATTGTTGTAATAAAAGTGCAGGGAGTTTTCACCTTAAAATAATTTTAATGTTGCCCTTTTTTTCACTATTAATGGACATGAACCAGCAAGCTGATGAACATTTTAAATGGAGAAACTGTGTCCCAAGGACGTGTTTATACTCATAGAGTTCCCATCTGCATTTCACATCTAAATGGAGCTGTGAGCAGTGAAGGGTGGAGAAGCTGGGCACACCTCACTGTTATTGCTTTGCTCTCAAGCAGTGCCCACCAGTGGTATCCACAGTGGGGACCCACCGGTCAGAAGCTTGGAAGAGCAGCAGAGCTCAGTACAGCTGGTCTGCAAGGACAGCGTCCTCCCAGCTCAGCAGAGAGATATTCAGTTGGAACTCAAAATGGAATCCAGGGGCATCATAATGAGTGACACAGTGAGCATCGATGCCTATCAGCTTGGAACATCCATCACACAATTAACACACGAATAGCCGGTGGCTTTTCCAGGACTCATTTCTCAAGGGACAGAGAAAGCTGTGGGTACAAGCAGTCTCACGCACACCTTTCCCATCACATGCAATTTGACTACCAGCCAACCACTTGATCCCGTAAATACGACAGCCAAAGGGAGCCTTCCCGGAGCTCTCCCTGCCCAGCGCCGTGGCTGCATGGCGCTGATCTCCCCTTGAGCTGGGACACCTCTCCCATTTGCTCCTCCAGGCTGAGAGATCTCTTACAAACAGCAAATCTTTGGTACGTGACCGACATCGCACATGGCCTGGTATCACAGTGCACCAGGATTTTGTATTGGTAACGGCGATTCTGTGCTGGTGACTCTGAATCATTGTTACATCCTCTATGCAGTCTCAGGCTGAACCTTCCCATCAGCCTTTGCCAAGTCGCACTGTTACACATCGCATTTCAATAAAATCACTTTTGCTGATGCTGTTGACTGTGGTTCTTTAAGTGATCTGAATGGCCCATCCATGACAACTACACTCAGGTTTACTGGTCTGTGGATCACTAAGTCCTTGATGTACGACGGTCTCCTGGTCAGGATCACCGAACCACCTTACAAAGGTGAGAAGAAGAATCCTGATAACTAAGGAATTGGAAGACCACAGACATCTGTAGAAGGCCTTGGTTGAACGGAAGGTGGAAGGTGATCCCTGACCCTACATGGGGGAATGCTCTCCTGGACTTTTGGGATTTGGGGTCTGTACTGAGAAGCTGAGGAACGTGGGCATCTGTAGCCCTTTGAGGTGGAGGACCAGCGCACTACAGCAGTAGCCTTCAACTGCTTGAAGGGTGATGTCTCAGATTGTAGAGTGTTTCTTGGTAGTGGGAAGAGAAGGAAACCTCCACAAAGTGCAGCTTGGAAGGTCCAGATTGGAGGTGAGGAAAAAGAAATCCAATCAAAGGGTGGCATTGTGGGGCAAGAAGCCACACCCAGAGAGTCTGGCTCAGCCCATGGCTTGTGTTTCAACAACAGCCAGTGAGGATGCAGGGACACCGGTGAGGGCAGGAAAATGCCAGGGTGAGAGCTAGGTGGGAAATAATGATTGGTGTCATCAGGCAAAAGGAAAGAGACGCAGGCATGGAGGGTGTGACACAGCACAGCAGAGATGGCCAAGGGCTCTGGCGAGACTGAAAGGCCTAAGGGAACCACGGTCTTTGTCCCCTTGGCTACGGCAGCTGCCCGCACCACTCAGGTCTCCCAGGAGAAACAGGATTTTGGGTTGTGGACTTTTTTTCACTTTGCCTCTACTTGGGTAAGTGCAGAGACGCGGCACAGTTTTTCTGCGCTGGGCATTGGTCATTTTCACATCTCCCTGCCCCCAGGAAGAGCCCTGAGCCATGCGTGAGGGACAGGATGTGCCTTCCCAGGCCCGGGGGCTCTGGCCATTTCTGCTTTCTGACCAAACCAAGAGTTTTCTCTGCACTACAGCCCCCTGCACAGGGCCTTTGCCTCCCTGCACTCACAGCCTCCAATGACCTGCTCTAACGAGTCCCTGGGGAGGCTTTGTCAGGAATGGCCCCCAGTGGGGCCCATCAATGCTCCAAGGTACTCTGGGCTTTGCTTCTGACTGTAACTGCTTGAGAAGTTTCTTCAATCTCCTCTCAGTCCCTCAAGTTCATTTAATGAGCCCCAAAGTCACCATGGGGCTCGTTAAAATACAGAAAGCCCTAACGAGCCGTGTCTCTCCCTATAGATTTCCTCAAGTCTTCAAGATCTGTACAGGTAAAGAGAGAGGTTTCACAGGGGAGTTAAGGAGGAAGATTTCAGCGAGCACTTAACAAGAGTGCTGCTTCATTTTCAAGTTTATTTTTAATTGCTTCTCAGTTTAAAAGAGTCGACAGAAGCATTCTCCAAGGGATATCGCTCCAGGGTGTCTCCTCAGGATGGCTGGACAGGTAGAAACAGCAGTCCCTTGCGGTCTGACACTGTATGGACAACCTTGCTCCTCACCTCTCACACCTCCCCATTGCTGTCTTTGGCCACCTGGGACTCACATCACTGCTCCTTGCATCACACTTCTCCACTGATCTCCACCGCTGGATGTTACAGCTCCACTGCGCCAGCTCCCTCCTGCTCTCCTTCGAGAACTGCCTGCGCACAGGCACAGCAGCAATTTTCCTTTTCACAAAGAGAACAGGAAAATGTTTCCTAGACAATAAAGCACACTGCACAGCCACACGCCAAGTACAGGCTGCATCCCATGAGATTGCCTTTCTGCAAAGGAGAGCCTTACGAGAAATATTTTAGGCAGGCAGATGGAGAAGAAAACAAAGGTGTTTATAGAGAGAATTAAAGAGTTGGCTGAGGAGTGTCCTGGTTTCAGCAGGGATGGAGTTAATTTTCTTCTCAGTAGCTGGTGTGTTTTGGATTTTGTGTGTGAAGAATGTTGATAAAAACATTCTGATGATACGAGTTGTTGTGAATGAGACCAAGGACACTGTCTGGCTTTCCAAGTCTCGTTAACGTGCAGATGCGGGAAGCTGGGCAAAAGACAGACAGAATAATTGATCCAAACTGGCCAAAGAGAGTATTCCATGCCATAAACGTCATGCTCAGTATATAAGTGGGGGTTGCCCATGGGAGGGGGCATCATTTTCAGTTATTCCTTTTCTTGTCGGGTATCCGTTCGGGCACCCTTGGCATCCTTTTCTTCTCTCTTGCTTGCTGGCATCGTTCCCTCTACCTTGCTAGCTTGCTCTCCCCCTTTGCTTGCTGCTCGGTGTTGTTCCTGTGATCGCTGCTCAGGACGGGCTGCGTCGGTCATTCGGACATCGGGTGGTGAGAAATTGTACATTGTTCATTTTGTATATATTAATATCCTTATATCCTGTTAGCTTTGTAGTTTTTAGTATTTTCAGTAAACTGTTTTTATCTCAACCCACGAGTTTTCCTTTCTTCCCAATTTCTCTCCCCTGTCCCACTGGGTAGGGGGAGGGTGAATAAGAAACTGTGTGGTGATCCGGGCTAAACCACCACAGGAGACAACTGGGCTTCTGAAAGACAGGCAAGCTTTTAACTCCCTGGAGCTCAGAGCAGCAACCAGATGGGTGCGAGGTATCTGAATGAACAAGGAGTCATGGGAGGAGGAAATTGGAGAATAATTGAAGTGGCCTTTGTCCAGGCAGCCTGCACCTGAAAAGACGATGTGAGAAACAGTCCTTGTACCTGGACAAGTGAAACCATACGAACGATGAGAGAAATTAAATACAGCAGATACGGGCAGAGTGGCGGCACTGACATTACAGGGGAAGATCGATATTTCTTTGGAACATCCTGTGTGAGAGGTCATGGGATTGGCAGAGGTCTGCTGTGTGTAAGGACAAGCAACTGTTGCATACATGCTACAGGCTGGAGGAAGAGCGGCTGGAAATCTGCCTGGTGGAAAATGACCTGGGGGTCTTGGTCAACAGCTGTCTGAGGATGAGCTGGCAGCGTGCCCGGGTGGCTGAGGTGGCCAATCACATCCTGGCTTGTATCAGAAATAGTGTGGCCAGCAGGACTGAGGAAGGGATTGTCCCCCTGTACTCAGCACTGGTGAGAGTGAACCCCGAATACTCGGTTCAGTTTTCAGCCCCTCAATACAAGAAGGACACGTGTCCAGAGAAGGGCACTGAAGCTGGTGAGGGGTCTGGAGCACAAGTCTGATGAGGAGCAGCTGAGGGAACTGGGGTTGTTTGGAGAAAAGGAGGCTGGAGGAAAGGAGGCTGAGGGGAGACCTTCTTGCTCTCTCCAACTGCCTGAAGGGAGCTGTAGCAAGGTGGGTGTTGGTCTCTTCTCCCCAGGAACAAGTGACAGCAAGAGAGGAAACAGTCCCAGGTTGCACCAGGGCAGGTTTGGATTGGATATTAGGAAAAATCTCTTCACTGAAAGGGTTACCAAGCACTGGAGCAGGCTGCCCAGGGAGTGGTTGAGTCACCATCCCTGGAGGGATCTAAAAGCCCTTAGGGACACAGCTCAGTGGTGGACTTGGCAGTGGTGGGTTAATGGCTGGACTCAAGGCTCTTAGGAGTCTTTTCCAACCTAAATGACCCTATGATTCTACCGACCACTGACGTGAAGCACAGGGAGGTGGGGAACACTCTTTAGATCTTCAGTGGAATGCTCTCCAGCTCTCCAGCTGAGCTACTTCAGCCTTGCCTCAGAAGCACTTGTCCCAGTTCCACCCCTGCCAGGCCACAGGCTGACACACATGATGACAGCTCCTCGGCCACGTTCCCAGGAAAAATCTGTGCCCAGTGCTGGGCAAGTGGACCTTGCCTCTTCTGTTTTCCATGGCCAAGGGGGCTCCAGGTGTGGAGCAGGTGCCAGCTGACACTGGGAGTGCCAAAATATGTGTTTGTCCTCAGTTACAAGGGTGACAGTGGTGAAGGCCAGTAGGCAGGCCATACCTGTACAACTGTGAGGGCTGAATGTGTAAGAAGTGTGGGGCTGGTGGAAGATCTCTCTCATGGAGAGGAGAGGGCCCTGGGGAGGCAGAGCGTGTGCTGGTGCCATAGGGTTTTGCTTCATTCTGGCATGAGCAGGACTGGTTTCTCAATGTTTGGAGGCCATATTTAGAGGAAAAGAAGACTTGAAAACCCTTAAGGATGGGGACTCCCCAAGCTGTCAGGAAAATCTTTTCCAGTGCCTGTGTGACCTCATGAGTATGACCTGATGGACCTCATGGTCCTCATCTCCCACCTGAACCTGCTTTCAGATTTTTTCCCTTGCCTCTTGTCCTCCCACCAGAATGAAGAGCCTGGCTCCATCTTAACTGCCTGATAGGTACTGACATGCTGCTATGAAGTTTCCAGTAATCTTCTCTGTATACTGAACAGTGCTCTGTTGTCCACCAAGACCCCCAGGGCCTTTTCCACTGAGCTGCAGCCCAGGCAGGGCTGGTGCCCAAGGTCAGGGCACCCCAGGGACTGCATTGGGCAGTTCTCCTCTCTGAAATCCACTAGGATCTTGTTGGCCCAGTCCTCCAACTTGTCAAGGTTCCTCCAGAAGGCAGCCCTCCACTGTATGCTTCGTTCCTTTGCCTCAGTTTTGTGTCATCTGCAAATTCGGTCAGCCGCTCCAGGACACTGATAACACCATCAAGTCCCAGGAGAGACCCGAATGCATCCAATCACTCTTTTACTCCCCTCTTTGCCCACCTATCAAGACTGCAGCTTCCTAGGTTCCATACAAGAGCATTGTGCGAGATGGTGTGCGCTGGGTTGACCTTGGCTTGAGGCCAGATTCCCACTCAGCCAAGATCTCACTCCCCCTCCTCAACAGTGTCGGTGCCCACAGAGTGAGCAAACCCTGCTCTCACCAGACCCAGAGGGAAGAAGGCCTGGGCTGCACAGCGCTGGCAGGAGGCCGTGAGACATTATGGTCAGTGGAGATCTGACAAATAAAGGTAGTGGAGAAGGGAAAGAGAGAATCCCAGCTCTCCGTGTGCAAAGTAACTCCAGCGGGGCAGATGGACAGCTCTACAGGTTTCCCTGCATGTCCTGAGTAGGAAGAGGTTTCGTTACCCTAAACGTGGGCGTCTGCTGACCTTTCGGTTTGCAAAAGGAATTTCCCAACAGCCTCCAAGATGAAGCCCCAGACACTGCCCTGTCCCTAAGAACTGCTCCACCTGAGCCTGCAGTCTCCCGCACAAACCTTGGGCCACCTCGGGCACCTCAGCTGTCACCAGGGCTTTGCATCTAAAGAACTCCCTGCTGCCCTCCATCTCCAGTAAGAAGGAGGGGAGCTGAGAGAAAGAGCTCACAGGCAAATGCCCTTTTGTGCTGAGCTGAACAGGGGCAAGAGGAATCCCAGCTCCTGTGGGTTTGTGGTGTGCATGGAAGGGAGCTGAGTCCTCTTCTAGCGCCAGCACTACAGACCCAGGGTGAGATGCCTGCACTGACTGCGCTGAATCCCTTCCCTCAGCAGGGGTAGAGATCCCTCACTTTGGGTATTCTGCCTACTGACGGGACAAGGCCAGGTGATATTTAGAGCTGACTCTGTCTGTGAGCAGGAAAATGGCAGTGCTTGAAAAGACGTGACTCTTCTCTCCCAGCTGAGGAGCAAAACCCCCGTGGTGGCTGCAGGCTGTTTGGCAGCAGGTTCCCTTGCAGCCCCAGGGACAGCTGGAGGGAGCCCCGAGGGGACAGAGAAAGTGCCGCCTTGGGCTGGGCCTCTGCTG
The DNA here is from genome assembly GCF_036417535.1 of Chlamydotis macqueenii. Taxonomy (NCBI): domain Eukaryota; kingdom Metazoa; phylum Chordata; class Aves; order Otidiformes; family Otididae; genus Chlamydotis; species Chlamydotis macqueenii. The sequence goes on along the minus strand of NC_141592.1, from coordinate 32,809,127 downwards.
CTGAGCTGGGCTGGGCTCCTGGCATGGAGGGAGCTGATGGCAAGCGGGCAGCGCTGCAGAGAGGCAGCGGCTGAGAGAACATAAAGGCAGTTGAGAGCGGGAGGATGCTGAGAGGTCAGTGAGGAGGAATCTTCAGAGCCCTCTATGTGGTAAGTCTCTGGGTGCAGGGCAATTTAGCTGTTGTTCCTGGAGAGATCTCCCAGAGCTTGTGCATCTGACAGTTTATGGGATCTGTCAGGAGGGCTCTTGGTTTCTCAAAGGGGAAGTTGGTGCTGCAGAGCAGGGCTTGCCTGCTGCACCATCAGAGGGACAGGGCACGACGGCTGCCTTCTCCCAGGGATGGCTGCAGGGCTGTGCAGGCGGGTGTGCAGGCAGGGGTGCCCAGAGCTGTCCTTCAGAGCAGGGTCCCTGCAGCCCAGGGGCTGTGTGCTGGGGCAGGGACTCTGCCGCCTGCCAGGCTCAGCACTCAGCCTGCCCAGGGAGCTCCCAGCGCTGCTGTGGGGAGAAGCTGTGGGGGGAACGAGTGACCCCTGGCAGGTCAGTGTCCTTCTGTCGCACGCGTTCTTCATGGTTCAGGACTGCTTACAGCTCCACATTAAACTCTCAGGATATTTCTGGAGAGGTGCTTTCAAAGATGACAGGCAAAGCAAGGGTTTCCTTCCTCACTTTCTGCATTCCAGAGCCTTGGCATTAAGGTTTGTATTATTTGGATGGGTGGGAAAGGAAATGGATCTGTCAGACGTAGACAGTGCTCTGAGACACCTTAGCTGTTACACTAAGAGATGCCAGGTCTACCTCATCATACTCCGCAGGAAGGTCCATGAAGTTGCTCCTTGAGGCAAAAGTTGCTTTCATGGCCCCCAGTTCATCTCCTGCACTGGGGGAGAGGAGAGAGGGCAGGGAAAGGGTAGTGGAGGTGTTGGATTTGGACAGGACACTGGAACTGAAGGAGCTTTGCACTGGTACATGGACAGGTCTGTGAGAAACCTCATGGAGTCCCCAAGGCACTGCTCAGCCTACAGACAGCACGACAGCATCGCGTCCTTGGCCTCTGTGGGATGTGCTGGAGCTGCTCCTTAGCCCTTGGGCACACAGAGATGCCCCTGGGCAGTGCCCTGCTGTTGGGAGGGGTCTGCAGGGCAGAGCTGAGCGCACAGTGAGTGGGATGGGGTCTGTGAGTGGTGGCAGGGAGGAGACCTGGGGACAGAGAAGCAGCTCCCAGCAGGGACAGCTGCAGGCAGCAGAGACATGGGCAGGGAGGGAGAGGGAGCTGCTGCCAGAAACGCTGTGGGAGTGGGGATTCGGGCAGCTCCCTGCCACCCCCTGCAGCACAGGCTCTTTCCCAGAGCAATCTCCTGGTGTCCTCTGGCACCCAGCACAGCCTCTGCTGTCACGGGCTGTCAGGCTGCGTCTTCTTCTTGGCAGCTTGACCCTCACTGAGGACAAATTCCCGAGCACCTGTCTGTCTGTCCCTCTCCTTCCTCCCTTGGCAGGAGCACTGGGCTGTTTCTCTGTGTTCCTCCTCCTTTCTTTGCTGCCTTTGTCTCCCCCTCCCCCGCGGCTTTGGGCTCTGCAATGTGTGGGGCTGGCAGTGAGGTGGCTCTCACCTCAGGACACCCCATCTTTGTGACTTTGGACTCTTGCCCTGGGAGTGGTGCTGGGATGCGGGCTGCCCTCCACAAGGTCACAGCACTCCCATGGACTCTCTGTGCCCCAGAGAGGAGCCCCGTGGAGAAGACACCTCAGGGCTAAGGCCATGACAGTGCTGCCCATCGCTTGTATGTGGCAGCTGCCATGAGCCCTGTGTGTCCGGGCTGGGAGGGGAGAGCTGGGATCCTCCTGCAGCAGAATCAGAGAGAGGGTGGAGGGTTCTGGAGAGCTGCACTTGGAAACTGGGTTCCTCTGCTCTCAGCACAGTCCAGGTTCTTCTACGGGGAACATCGGAGTGTGATCCTCCTCAGGCTCAAGGAGCTGCAGGGAAAGGGCAGCTGAGAGCAGGGCTGATGGACAGACCAGCTCTCCGTACCCTGCACTAAGGGACAATCCCTTTGCCTGTCAGCACCCACAGCGTTTCACTTGGAGCGCAGCAAGAACGCCAAGGATTTCTGCCTCAAAAACACTCCTCAGTGGTGGTGATGCAACTGGAAGAGAGTAAACAAACCCAGATTCCCACAGCTCTGCTCTGCATTCGGGTGAATCGGGAAGGACAATGCTGAGAAGCTCTTTGGTATCAAAAGTGGATTTAATCTGAGATCACTGTGCTCCTATTTGCCTACTGCTGCAGGGCAGGACTGACACCTTCAGAGCCCAGGGCAGAGCCCCCACCTCCCAGTGGCACCCTCAGCCAGCACCACCTGGCCCTCACGAAAGGAGCCTGCCAAAGACCTTCCAGAACAGGGAGAGGCACTCTGGGGGTTTTCCATGAGAACTGGAATAGGTTTTGGTCAGAGAAGAGTGCCCTGACTTCTCACTGCCTTTTCCTCCTTGTCCAGGTCCCCATGCACAGAGGGAGCCAATGTCCAACCACAGCTCCATCACCCAGTTCCTCCTCCTGGCCTTCGCAGACATACGGGAGCTGCAGCTCTTGCACTTCTGGCTCTTTCTGGGCATCTACCTGGCTGCCCTCCTGGCCAACGGCCTCATCGTCACTGCCATAGCCTGCGACCACCGCCTGCACACCCCCCTGTACTTCTTCGTCCTCAACCTCTCCCTTCTCGACCTGGGCTCCATCTCCACCACTGTCACCAAAGCCATGGCCAATTCCCTCTGGGACACCTGGGCCATCTCCTTCTTGGGATGTGCTGCACAGATCTTCTTTCTATTCTTCTTATTCAGTGCAGAGTGTGCTCTCCTCACCGTCATGGCCTATGACCGCTACGTTGCCATCTGCAAACCCCTGCACTATGGGACCCTCCTGGGCAGCAGAGCTTGTGTCCACACGGCAGCAGCTGCCTGGGGCAGTGGGTTTCTCAACGCTGTCCTGCACACGGCCAATACATTTTCACTGCCACTCTGCCAGGGCAATGCTGTGGACCAGTTCTTCTGTGAACTGCCCCAGATCCTAAAGATTTCTTGCTCAGACTCCTACCTCAGGGAAATTGGAGTCCTTGTGTTTAGTGTTTGTTTATTCTTCGGGTGTTTTGTGTTCATTGTTGTGTCCTATGTGCAGATCTTCAGGGCTGTGCTGAGGATCCCCTCTGAGCAGGGGCGGCACAAATCCTTTTCTACGTGTCTCCCTCACCTGGCCGTGGTGTCCCTGTTTGTCAGCACCGCCATGTTTGCCTACCTGAAGCCTCCCTCTGTCTCCTCTCCACTCGTGGATGTGGTGATGGCAGTTCTGTACTCAGTGGTCCCTCCAGCAGTGAACCCCGTCATCCACAGCATGAGGAACCAGGAGCTCAAGGATGCCCTGAGGAAACTGATGACTGGATGTTTTTCTGCCATCTTTCCTCCAAATTATTCCCAGCGTATATCATGAAACCTTATTCCTGTCTTTCCTTCTTTATATTTATTTACTATTTTTCCACGTGTGATAGTGTTGTCTACAAATAATTTTTCCTATTCATTCCCTCCTACCTAAGTATCCACTTGTCTGATACGATCCAGAGATTTCGTGTAAATGTGGAGCCAGGCTCACTGTATATTTAAGCAAAATAAATGAAACTGTGGTGACGACTTGTTCTGAGATCCATCCCCAATAGAGTAAGAATGGCACAGAGAGGCCACAGACCTCTAAGGATCTCCTGGAGGGCAGAGGACACAGGGTGCTACTGACATCCCCCTCCACCTCCAGCACGTGTTGGCAGGAGCCTCATGGATCCCCAGAAGGACAAATGGCCCCTGCAGGGGACTCACTGTGGTGATGGCACAGGCTGGGGGCTGCCTGGCTGGGAGCAGCCCTGTGGGAAAGGTCTTGGTGGGCAGGGAGCTGGACAGGAGGCAGCCGTGTGCCCTGGCAGCAAGGGAGGCCACCAGCATCCTGGGCTGTGCGTCCAGGATCACGGTCAGGAGATGGAGGGAAGGGATTCTCTGGGTTACTGCATCTGGATTTCAGGTCCCAGTACAGAAAAGATGCGAGCAGGCTGTAGCAGGTTTAGCCTCCAAGATGGTCAAGGGCTGGAGCACTTTGCCAGTGAGGAGAGGTTGAGGGAGCTGGGTTCGTCCAGCCTGGAGACAGGAAGGTCATGATCAGAACATGCAGCAGTGTGGCACCGTTCCCAGGAAGGCTGAGTCAGGCTTATGTCCATGATACAAGACACAAGGACAAGAGGCCATTGGCTGAAACAAGAGAGGGCCAGGCTGCAGAGAGGGAGAAACACAAAATCACTGCAAATGTTTGGATAAAGCCCTGAGCAATCTGGTCTGGCCCTGCTCTGAGCACGGGGTTGGTTGAGATGCCTCTTGAGATCCCTTCCAGCCTGAATGATGCTGTCCTTCCTTCCTCTTCATGTTTTCCAATCAGGGAAAGCTCTCAGGTTCTCCTTGACCACAGAAATCACTCACATCAAGTGCAGGGCTGCTACACAGGTGCCCCCAAACAGCCCTGACCACATCCTCTGCTTCCCTTTCCATTCCTCCTGCACAAGTTCTTCTCTGCTACTGTCCTATCACTCTCCCAAATGAACAGCCTGCTCTGATAATCTTTATCCATTGGCCGTGCATTTCTGGTTTTGTCGACTCCATTGGTATTTCTGAGGTAGCTGCTGTGGTATTTTGCACAGGAGATCCTGCAGGCAGCTCCCACTCAGTACCAACCGTGATGCCTCCTGTGTGGCCTCACCTTTAACCCTGCAGCAGGAAGATCTCATGAAAACATTTCTTTTTGATGGTGACAATTATGAACAAAGATGTTTCCTTGCAACAAAATCCTCGAGTAGCTTGGCTGACCAAAGCAGGAGACTGTCTAGTCTGCATTGTGTGTGGCATTTGCATTGAAGGCCCATTTGATGCTACACGGCTTGAGGTTCTGGGCATTTAAAGGGAGGTGAGATTATCTGTGCAATTTCAAAAGATACCTCACGGAGTCTAACTGGGTCCTTTCTTACTGGGATCATAACAGACCAGCACCTCCTGCTGAAAAACACTCTCTGAGCACCCTTGGATGCAGCCTCTCTGGACCCATGGTCTAACAAGGGTGCCATTTGCTCAAGTAACCCCTGGCTCGATCCCCATCCACCCCTGGCTCTTCCCCTTTCCCATCCAGATTCCTGCCTCGAAGCTCAAAGGCCTGGGAGGCCTTGCTGGTGGTAACTGGGGCTGAAGAGACACAGAGATCTGTCTGCACCTGCTCTTACTAAATTTAGCAGTGGTCCCACCTTGTCTCTGCTTCTTCTCTAAAACTTCTTGAAGCACCAGCAGCTCCTCTTGGTGCCCTTGAATTCCCTTTGGAGTTCCAGCTGAGTTTGGATAGGAACCATGGCTGTCCTTGGAGGATGCTGTCTCTGAAGACAAGACGTACCAGGCACACTGTAGAAGTGATTGGTGTGCTCCCTGGCTGTATGGCCATGGGGGTGAGTAACCATCCCAGTGTGATACACTCTGTGTGCACGCAATGTCTGCAGCTGCTGGGCAGAAGAAGGGACAGACCTTGCCTCTGCTACAGCATCTGATGGCTGATGCCTCTGACTGATGGCAGCGCTCAATGCACAAAGGAACCAAATCACACTCTCTGCGATGCTGTCCAGGGTGTCTGTAACGCACCCACCCCAAATGGGAAATGCCCTTCTGGAGGTCCTGTGCTGTCCCTGCCAGCCCTGCAATCTCACGTGGCTCTGTGGGCCTGGATTTGAACATTATTGGAGTAGATCTGCCTGGAATTCTGGAACACAACGTGGGCACGAACATGAGAGAACTGCCAGTGTAGTCAGGAAAGATTTAGTAAATCCAACCGGTGGAGAAGAGGAAGAGAGAGACTGAGCTCTCCCTATGGCACATGACTCTGTTCTGTGGGATGAACACCTCCATAGGCCACCCTGAGCATCATGAGTAGGGACGGGTTCAGTTGCCCCTAATTTGGGCATCAGCTGTCATTTCAGTGGCCAAAGGGAATTCCCCAGAGCCACCAAGAAGATGCCCCTAGATGTTGTCCTGTCTCTGTGTCAGCCTGCACATATCTTTGATCTGTCTCCAAACCAAACAACTGTCACCAGCTATTGGCCTCTGCAGAGCTCACTCCTGGCCTCCATCTCCACTGATGACCATGGGAGCTGGGACAAGGACCTCACATGCAGGTGCCTGTTTCATCAACACCTGAGCTGAGGGAAGAGGAATCCCAGCTGCAGTGTGTTTGTGGCAGGTGTGGGAGGGAGCTGAGTCCCCTTCTGACCCCAGGACTACAGTCCCAGAAGGAGATGCCCTGACTGACTCAGGTGAATCAGTAGGAGATGCAACAGAGATGACTCCCCATCCCTGTCCGTGTGTCCTGCCTGATGATGGGACAAGAGAAGATGATTCTTAAGCCTCATTATTTCTCTGTTATGTGAAATGAGAGTGCTGGAAAGAAGTGTCCCTCCCCAGGTGTGGGAGCAAAACCCCCGTGGTGGCTGCAGGCTGTTTGGCAGCAGGTTCCCCTGCAGCCCCAGGGACAGCTGGAGGGAGCCCCGAGGGGACAGAGAAAGTGCCGCCTTGGGCTGGGCCTCTGTTGCTGAGCTGGGCTGGGCTCCTGGCATGGAGGGAGCTGATGGCAAGCGGGCAGCGCTGCAGAGAGACAGCTCTGCCCAGGAGCAGCTCCTCTGCCAAGCGCAGCAGGGCTGAGGGCTCTGCCTGAAGGCAGCGAGGGGAGGGGAGGGACGTGAGAGAGACATTATTAGCAGCCTGGGCTGGGAGGGCAGCTCAGAGCTCACCTGGGGAGAAATCTTCACAGCCATTGACATGGTAAGTCTTAGGCTGCAGGGCAATGCGGTTGCATTCCTGGAAGTGTCTCCTAGACCTGGCACACAGCAGAGTCAGTAGGACCTATTAAGATGACTCTCCTGGCTTTTCTGGCGTGGAGCAGGAGGACACACTGCAGAGCAGGGCTTCCCTGCTGCACCATCAGAGGACTGCACGTGACGTCTCTCTTCTCCCAGGGATGGCTGCAGGGTTGTGCAGGTGGGTGTGCAGGCAGGGGTGCCCAGGGCTGTCCTTCAGAGCAGGGTCCCTGCACCCCACAGGATTTTGTGCTGGGGCAGGGACTCTGCTGTCTGGCAGCATCAGTGTTCAGACTGTCCAAGGATCTCCCACAGCTCTGCTAGGGGAAGATCTCAGTGGAAGTAGTGACCTCCAGCAGGGTAGGACAGGGTCCTTCTGCTCTCAAGAGAGTGCTGCATGGGTCAGGGCTTCTCACAGCTTCAGCTCTACCTCAGGACTTATCCAGTCTCCCATAATCTCTGTGTGCTACCTAGGATCCCCATGGAGAAGACACCTTGGTGTTAAGGCCATGGAAATGCTGTCGAGCAGCTTTATGGGGCAACTGCAATGCTCCCGCTGTGTCCCAGTGTGGGAGGGGAAGAAGGAGATCCTCCTCAGGTACCCTGAGAAAAGGCAAGGAGTCTGTCAATCTGCTCTCTGAACCTGGGTCCCTCTGCTCTCAGCAGTGCCCAGTTTCTTTCCAGGGGAACCCCTGAGTGTGATCATCCTCCAGCTCCAGCCTGCCAGCGCAGGACAGCTGAGACCAGGACTGATGGGCAGAGCCGCTCTCCTCCCTCTGCTCTGAGGGACAGTCCCTTTGCCTCTCAGGACCCACAGGATTTCACGTGGAGTGCACAAGAAATGCCAGGGACATCAACTGTCCAAAACCACTCCTAAATGTGGCAGGTGCAACTGGAACAAAATAAATACAAGAAAACCCCCTCAGCTCTGTTCTGCAGTTGGGCAAATTGCGGACAACGATGTCGAAAAGCCCTTTGACAGCACACGAGTACATTTAATTGGAGATCACCCCGCTGTCCTAGTTCCCTCTCGCTGCACAGCCAGAGGAATTCCTCAGGGGCCCGTTACAGAGGCCCTGCTCCCAATGGTCCTCTCAGCCAGCAAAGCCCAGAGCTCAGGTGAGGGAGCTGCAGAGAGATCTTCCTGAAAAGAGTCTGAGTGCAGGGTTGCTATGAGATGTGTGATACGCTTTGCTCAGAGAAGTCTGACCTAACTCAGAACTGCCTTTTGCTTCTCAACAGATAGCCATACCCAGAGGCAGAAAATGTCCAACCACAGCTCCATCACCCAGTTCCTCCTCCTGGCCTTTGTAGACACGCGGGAGCTGCAGCTCTTGCACTTCTGGCTCTTCCTGGGCATCTACCTGGCTGCCCTCCTGGCCAACGGCCTCATCATCACTGCCATAGCCTGCGACCACCGCCTCCACACCCCCATGTACTTCTTCCTCCTCAACCTCTCTGTTCTTGACCTGGGCTCCATCTCCACCACCGTTCCCAAATCCCTGGCCAATTCCCTCTGGGACACCAGGACCATTTCCTACACAGGATGTACTGCACAGGTCTTCTTTCTATTCTTCTTGTTAGGTGCAGAGTTTTTTCTTCTCACCATCATGGCCTACGACCGCTACGTTGCCATCTGCAAACCCCTGCACTATGGGACCCTCCTGGGCAGCAGAGCTTGTGTCCACATGGCAGCAGCTGCCTGGGGCAGTGGGTTTCTCAACGCTGTCCTGCACACGGCCAATACATTTTCACTGCCACTCTGCCAGGGCAATGCTGTGGACCAGTTCTTCTGTGAAATTCCCGAGATCCTCAAGCTCTCTTACTCAGAATCCTACACCAAGGAAGTCAGGATCCTTGTGGTTACATCCTGTTTATTCTTTGGCTGTTTAGTGTTCATTGTGCTGTCCTATGTGCAGATCTTCAGGGCCGTGCTGAGGATCCCCTCTGAGCAGGGACGGCACAAAGCCTTTTCCACGTGCCTCCCTCACCTGGCTGTGGTCTCCCTGTTTGTCAGCACCTCTTTTTTTGCCTATCTGAAACCCTACTCCATCTCCTCCCCATCCCTGGATCTGGTGGTGGCTGTTGCATACTCAGTGGTGCCTCCAGCAGTGAACCCCCTCATCTACAGCATGAGGAACCAGGAGCTCAAAGAAGCGTTGAAGAAACTCATTCAATGGGGTCACCTTCAGCAGCAGTAAGCTGCCCAGCTGTCCTCACAGCCTGATCCTAGGTTTCCTCAGGGCAGCTTGTGCTGTATTTCTTGTTCAGCTGTGATGTCATGTTCATACAGCAATGTTTGCACTCTCTTCACATCTCCAGGTGTAGGAGATGTGCCGAATGACACAGAGGACTTTGGTAAATGTGCCATCACAGTGTCAGAGCTGGCTTCCTGAGCATCAGCTCTGTAATAAAAGGGTGTTTCCCAAGGGCAGCTCCTGAAGGCTGGGCTCTTCTTCCTGCTGAAGTCAGGACCAGGCTCAGGGAACAGCCATGGCCTGTGGCTGAGCTTGGTTCTCAGTGGGCTGATGGGCAGAGGGCACAGGGAAATATTTTGGGGAGCGAGGGCTGAGCTAAGCTCTCACTTGTGGCTGCCCTGTGCCACTGGAGACAGTGAAGGGGCTCAAAGTTGCCTGCCCAGGGCTCTCCTGCAGGCAGCAGAGCTGAGTGGAAGCTTCCTGCCTTTCTGAGGTGAATCTGGAGACCCCAGAAGAGCAGAGGGCACCTACAGGGACACCATGTGTGTGGGGGTAGGCTTCCCAATAGAAGGGACCATCCAAGGTGGGGTCACTCAGAGGCACAACGCTATATTTAAGTATTCACAAGCAAACAAGAGCTCTGCTGTGCCAGGGGAGGCTGTGAAGACCCAGCAAGGTAATGAAAAAGAGACTGGGGGGTGACTCATGTCTCCTTCAGTAAAAGCCCACGGATGGTTCAGTGTGCGCACTGGAAAACATCTCGCGTCAGGAGAAATGCTCTGAGCCCGTTCCACAGCTTTGGACGGCTGGGAAGGAGCTCAGTGGCAGCGTGGCCCATCCAGCTGCATCTGCTTCCCAACATGACCAGCACAGCCAGTGGGGGTCACCCCATGGTCCCGCAGCACACTGGCTCTGTAGAGCATCACTGCCAGCTTGGGGCCCTGTGGGGGTCACAGGGAAGGGCCAGGAGCACCCAGACAGATCAGAGTAGACATGGGGAGAGACCAGACAGGAGCTGACCAGGGCTGGAAATGGCCTTGGAGAGAAAAAATCTGGTGTGCAGCTACTCCAGGATAATACCCAGAGTTTGGAGAGCCTAAAGCACACTCATGGTGAAGAGCCAGAAGTCCTCACTGCCTTGGTGCTCCACCAGGCCTGTGAAGTGGCTGGAGAAGGATTGGTGTCCACCACCTGCCATGGCTTAGTGCCATTGTCCCTCCTGAAGGGTGGAATGGAAAGGAAGGCTGGGACCCTGTGTCAGTGCTTGCACTGAAGTATTGACCCAGAAGCCATGCCAGTTTGCTGTGGTCCTTCAGTCCCAATTGCCAGCACATGTCCTTGAGATGACCTTCCCCTCCCCATGTGTCATCCTTACCCTAAAAGTCACCCCTGGACAAGGCTCCTCAGCTGGGGCTGTGCTGGAGGACTGGGGCCCAGCTCTGACCACAGAGAGGACAAGGGGTCTCCTGGGTCCTCTGGAGGGCTGGCAGCCTCTGTGACCCCTTTGAGAAAAGGCAGCATAGAGAGGAGAACTTGGGGATCTGTAGACCATCTCACGCCCATGGGGGCTCTCTAGAAGAGTCCCTCAGTCCAGCTATCCAGCCTGGCTGGTTGCTGTATGAACAGTCAGGAGAAACTGTCCCAGGAACATCATTGCAGACCCCACCTCCTCGTGCCAGCCACAGCCCTACCCCAGGCAGCGCTCTCCCGCTTGTCACTGCGATGGCTCCAGGGACCCCAGAGACCCCCGGTAACACATCGATATTTGTTACTGGTGAGCAGTGTGGGACTTTTTGGCTTCTAGTGCTGCTTCACCAGAAACTAGACTAGGGGTGCAGAAGAAGTTGGGAGCTGGGACAGCTGACCCTGACTGACCAAAGGGATATTCCACACCATATAACATCATGAGTGAGCGAGTGGCTGTGTGGGACTGAGCTGTCTACCAGGCATAAACCACAGGACCCTTACATCAAGGCAGGCTCAGACATGAATGACTGAGGAGCAGCCTCAGTCAAGGAGAAGGGTTTGGGCATGAGAAGAGGTGCCACAGCAGCCAGCGATGATCCACAGGAATATGGCCGTGAGCACATATTCCTCTGCTGGGAGGAGTACGGCCACCCAGACAAGGGCAGTTTTTGTCCATCTTGACTCCATACTAGTGTGGCCACATCTAAAGTAGTGTAACCCAGTGTGGGGCTCCTCGTTCTGGAGGAATGGGGAGGAAATGAGCCGGCAATGCGCCCTTGTGGCCCAGAAGGCCAACCGCATCCTGGGTTGCATCAAGAGAAGCGTGGCCAGCAGGTTGAGGGAGGGGATTCTCCCTCTCTACTCTGCCCTGGTGAGACCACACCTGGAGTACTGTGTCCAGTTCTGGAGCCCCCAACACAAGAAGGACATGGACCAGTTGGAGAAGGTCCAGAGGAGGGCCACGAAGATGATAAAAGGGCTGGAGCACCTCTCTTATGAGGCCAGGCTGAGAGAGTTGGGGCTGTTTAGCCTGGAGAAAAGAAGGCTCTGGGGAGACCTGATAGCGGTCTTCCAGTTCCTCAAGGGGGCCTACAAGAAAGATGGGGAGAAGCTGTTCAGTAGGGCCTGTTGCAATAGGACAAGGTGTAATGGTTTTAAAATAGAGGGGGGTAGATTTAGATTGGATATTAGGAAAAAATTTTTACAATGCGAGTTATAGAACACTGGAACAGGTTGCCCAGAAAGGTGGTGGAAGCCCCATCCCTGGAAACGTTCAAGGCCAGGCTGGGCTCTGAGCAACCTGACCTAGTCAGGGATGTCCCTGCTCCTTGCAGGGGGGTTGGACTAGATGACCTTTGAAGGTCCCTTCCAACCCTAACCATTCTATGATTCTATGATTCTATGAAATGTCATGTGACCAGAGAAAGTCTTCCAAGATGCTGACAGGGGTTGTGTTTGGAGAGGCTGAGAGACCTGAGCTTCTTTAGCCTGCTGAAGTGGTGGCTGAAGAAAGAAGAGGAGCTTAAAAATTTCTTACCAAGATTACGGCACTTTTGCTTTTGGTGGTGGGAAACAGCATGAGAAAGGAAAACCATCAGCAACTGCAGCTTTGGAGGACCAGAGTGGACCTGAGGATAAAGAAATGTCATCCTGAGGGTAGTGCTGTGGTGCAAAAGTCCCTCAGAGGGATTCTGGACCAGCCCGTGGCTTTGTGATTCAAGGAAGAGCTAGTGGGGATGGAGAGACACCAGTACAGGTAGGGACATCCTGTTGTGAGAACAAGGTTGGGGGTCTTTGTCCCCTTGGCTATGGTTGATGACCCTGCCATTGAGGCCTAACAGGAGACACATCATCCTCAGGGCAATGGGGCACTGTTGTCTACTCACACCCACCCCAGGAGGCCGGGAGGTGTGAAACCGTTCTCCTTCACTTGGCATTGCACCTCCCGCATGTGCAGGAAGAGCCCTGAGCAACACCGAAGGGACAAGAGCTCTCTTCCCTAGGGATGGGGCTCAGGCCTTGCTCATCATCTTTTGTCAAACAAACCAAGGGTTTTCTCAGCACCAGCGTTGCCTGGTCCTTACCTCTGCCTGCCTCTTATCATGGCCTCCAATCATCTGCTGTAACAAGTCCATGGAGAGGCTGTGTCAGTCGTGGCCCTCAGAGGGACCCAGCAATGCTTCAAGGTCCTTTGGGTTTTGCTTCCGACTTTGACTCCTGGAAAGGTTTGTGCAAATCTCCTCGCCGTCGCTCGGGTTCACGGACTCAGCACCCAAAGCACCCTGGGGCTCATTACCGTGCAGAAAGCTGTCATGTGCCTTTTGGTTTCTACACATGTTTTCAAGTCTTCATGTCTTGTAGAGCTAAGTGGAGATGTTTCAGGGACGTAAGTAAAGAGGTCACAGAGTACTTAATAAAAAGTTAGCTTTGCTTCTTAAGGGCATTTTGTCTACTTCTCCAGGCTACTGAAGAAGGGAGAGCAGCGCTCTCCAATGGATGTTGATCCAGGCTGTCTCCTAAGGAGGTCTGGCAAGGAAGGAAAAGCAGTCCCTTGAACTCTGCTTGGACAACCTTGCTCCTCACCACCCCAAGCCCAGCAGTGCCCTCATCGGCCACCTGACAGAGAGGTAAGAAAGGACAGATGTAAACACAATTCACGGTTAATTAGACTCCAGAAAGATGAAGCAAGTTTCTAACTCCCTGAGGCTCAAAGCAGAAACCAGACCGGTGAATGACCAAAGAGCCAGCAGATGAGGAAACCTGGGAGCCATGGGAAGGGCCTGCCTTCATTTAGTCTGCTGAAAGACGTCCTTAGACATCAGGAGAGGTGGAAACACCGGAATGAGGAGGGACATGAAATAACAGAGTAGTGGTGACGCACGTACAGGGGAAGGCCAATGCTTCTCCTCCTGCCATAAGTACACTTCCTCGCAGTTTCCGTTCTCTCATGGTGGGGAAACATTGCTGTTTCTTAAAAGCGCTGGAATGCTACAGCTGAGGAAAATGTGCTTGTATGTTTTATCTAAATGTAAAAAATAAGATAGTGCACCTTTCCAGTAACATACTAGCTGTCTGACCATGAACAGGCAGTGCCACTTTTAGGGGCCCCGGGGTACCTGAGGTGCTGGCCTGGGATTGGCATCTGTCACACAGGACCTGTGGGAGACCAGAGCTCCTTGCAAGCTGCAGGTGAAGGCTGGGCAGGAGTTCCCAGGGCATCTGCACTGGCACCGGGTGTCTGTGTCCCTGCAGCTGAAAAATATTTGTGTCCTACATCCATTCCCAATCCTGGAAAACTTTTTCCATTTCAAAAAAAAAAAGAGAAAACCCAGAAAAGTGAACAAAAGCTGGAAAGTCTGCTGACACATTCCTTTGCTTTGCATGTTTGTCTTCAGCTCTTCTTCTTTTCATTTGCATTGATATTTACTGACATCTGACAGCCCGACAGGCATAAAAACACGATCATTCTGTGTGGTGCACAGAGCCCCTTGCCCCCCTTCCCCACCCCAATTCCTTGCCCAGGACTTTTCACTCTTTCACAGAGGGAGTCGCGCTGAGGTGCTGACTCTTCTTCACTGGTATAGAAATTGGTGTAAATGGTCACTTGCAGCCCAGGAGATTTCCTGTCCCTAAACCAGAAGGTTTCTGCTCTAGTTAGAAACAAAGCTCAGCATCATCAAAAGATTGTAAGAGAAGTGAGGTTGGAAGGGACCTCGGGACGTCTGCAGTCCCCCCTGTTCAGAAACAGGGTCAGACCAAGGTGTTCAAGGCTTGATTCAGTCCGAGTTACAAAACCCAGTTGGAGATGTCCCTGGTCCTTGCAGGGGGGTTGGACTGGATGACCTCTGAAGGTCCCTTCCAACCCTTCTATGATTCTATGCTTCTATGATTCTTTTCAATGATTCTGTGATTTTTATTGTCCAAAGTCTCAGTTTCAGTTTGCAAAGTCTCCTTTTCAGAGTCCAAACCACGTCTAGAGTGTCCAAAGCCTTGTGTTCAGGCTCCAAAGCATCGTTTATTTGATCCAGACAGTTGGTTTTCAGGTCCAAATTGTATCTTGAGAGTCCAAACTCTCCTTTTTATGATCCAAATGCCTCCTTTTGGACCAAAACCTTCAATTTAGGTGCCATGCTTTGGTTCTAGGGTTGAAAGCCCCATTTCTACACTGCAAACTCTCAATTTTCAGTTCCAGGACCTCACGTATGAGTTCCAAAGCCTACTTTTAAGTTTCAAAGATTCACCTTAAGGGCCCAGAGCATCCCATTTAATGCGAGAAGTCTTATTTTGCAGGTCCAAAGCCTCATATTGAGAGTCCAAAGCCTGATTTATAGGGTCCAGAGGCTCACTTTTGGGCCCAAAGCTGCATTTTTAGCTTCCAAAGCCTCCTTTTCAGGGACCAAAGCCTCATTTTAAGGACTCAGTTTTCAGATTTTTAAGGGGCAAGGCCTTAGGGTTTGGTACCAAAGCAACAGTTGAGGGTTCAAACCCTATTTTTGTGTTTCAAAGCCTCATTTTCACTTTCAAACCCTCATTTTAAGGGCCCAAAGCTGCATTTGCAAGATCCAAACCCTCATTTTGTGGGTCCAAAGCCCTGTTTTACAGCTCTAAGCCCTCATTAGAGTGCCCAAATATTCATATGCTGGACAGAGGGTTGCCTGGGCAACGGATCACTGTGGGGACCCTTTGTGACCTCACTTTGTGACAGCCTGCAGTGCTGCATATACCCAGCATGGGCCCCCCCCACACAGTGTCCGGCAGGACAGCAACGGGACAGGGCAGGAGCGTGGGTCTGGCGAGGAGCCCCTGAGCACAGCCCACGTCTTTTCCCGCTGCCCCGAGCAGCCCCGCGGCACTGAGACGTTTCCCCGAGGCTTCCCCAACCCTTTCCTCCATCCCACAAGATGGAAAGGAGACCCCCCAGCCATCCCAGGGTGGCCTGGGAGGAGGTGAGGGCTCCCAAAAGGAGCAGCAGGGCCCAGCCACTAAAATACGGTGAGTGAGTGGCCCCCGGGCTGGCAGCAGGATGCGGACCTTTCCAGCCCATCTGCAAGCCAGTTCCTCAGCCCTGAGGAACCCTCGGGGTTCTCCCTGACGCGTGGTGCTTCAGCCTCGCAGCCCTTTTGCTGAGCACCCTCAAGGCCGGACACCCCCAGGGAGACCGTGCCAGGGGAGCAGGCACAAGGCTGGGCGAAGACCAGAGCTCCTTCTTCAGCTGTCTCCTGCCCTGAGGCCCTCTCTACAGCCCTCCCTGCTCTCCTCCAGGTCTAGATGGCAGCTGGTTAGCTGTCTATGAAGAGGAAGAGGAAAGCGTGAGCTGCATCCGGGCTTTTCTCGAGAGCACCAACAAGGTAACCGTGGTCATTGCCCTGGCAGCTGTGCCTGCATCTCCTGATGGCCCCGCAGCTCTGCTGCCTGCTGCCAGGGCTCTGGTCGTGCTGGCCATGTGCCTCCCTCTCTCACGCTCCCCCTTGCCTCCCTGTCCCTGGTTTACAGGATGAGGCCCAGAAGATGCGTTTTCTGCGGATCATCCGCAGGCTGTGCCGAGCTGCCAGACACAAGGTCTTGTGGCAGGGCCTGGATGTCTTCTGCCACAGATTGGAGCTGGCAGAGACTATCAGGGTGAGGAGACACGTGGTGGGTCTGGGGAAGGATGCAGGGCCCCCGGGCAGCGGCACGCTGTGACGGCAGCGCTGGAGTTGGGAGGGGGCAATGGCGAGCGTCCGTGGGTCCCAAGCTGTCCCTGAGGGGACTTGAATGTCACCGAGTTCAGGGACTCAGAGCCCTGCCAGCGGACGCCCCAGCACCCGGGTCCTAAGGGCAGCATTCTGTGGGCCGGCACCGGGGTGGGGGGCAGAGGGGCTCTGCCAGCCCTGCCCAGCAGTGCCAACGCTGCTGGCACGGGGTGCTGCTGGCTGACAGCTCCCATCCCGCTTGTGCTCTGCAGGCACTGCTGCAAGAGGAGCCCAAGGACCACCTGCGCACGGCGGTGCGACAGGAAGCCATGCTGGCCATCGCTGCCTTGAGGTACCTGCCCAGCCCCTGCTTTTGACTCCGTCCCCAGGGGTGCCTGGAGACACAGCGCCCAGCGCCTGTGTCCCACTGGCCCCTCTCTCTCTTTGCAGCACGGTGGGGTCGGTGCTGGAGGGCAAAAAGCAGCCCCTCTTAGACACCTGCTTCACCAGTGTCTTTGAGCTTCCTCCAAAGGAGGAGATGCGGGGCCTAGACATCTCCCTCTACCACGAGGTGAGCACTGGGGAGCTACAGGAGCTCTGGGGTCCCCTGGGGTCACCTGCCCGCCCTGTGCCGAGAGACAACCAGATGTGCAAGGCTGGGCAGGGCCCCTGGCTTTGCTTTCCCACTGTCATCCTTCTCCCCCGTTCCCATGGGCCTGGCCACGTGCAGTGCTGCAGGCTGCGCTGCCCACAGCAGCTTCTCTGCCCTGAGGCCTCTCCCAGGCACCGCGAGGCAGTGCGGGTGTCCTCCCCTTGCACAGGGAGTTCAGATCCATCTCCTGGGCGTGAGAGGGGTCGCCGAAAGACTGCCACCCCCCTTTGTGCTCCCTGCAGACCCTGCACGCCATGGACACAATGCTGCAGATGTTTATACTCAGCTCTCCCACCTCCAGCTTCAGCGAGGAGCTGCAGAACATCTTGCAGGTCTGGCACAGGCACAGTGTGGGGTTGGCAGGGGCTGTTCTTCAAGCGTTGCTCAAGCTCACAGGATGCCTGGAGCGACAGCACGAGTCCAGCCGGGAGATCAGCAGTGCTGCTTCTGCTGGCACGGGCGGCAGCTCCCAGGGCACACCAGCAGCTTCTCTCCTCCCAGATGCTGCTGACCTCCACCAAGTCCACGATGGCAGCGGTGCGCGAGAGGGCCATGGGGAGGATCGCGATGCTGAGCTATTTGCTGGCCAGCTATTTCTCACTGGAGGTAAGAGCCAGGCCCCTTCCAGCAAGCCATCTCGCCTTCCCTGCACACCAGAGCAGCCTGCAGCTGGGGGGGCCTGCAAGGCAAGTCGGGGCACAGGCTAGGGCACTGGGCAAGGTTCTGCCCTGAAGCAGGCCTCTTGGTCCCTCCTTCCCCCACGGTCTCCCCTCAGCCCTTCTGATGTTCTGCCTCCCTCGCCCAGGGCTGCTGTCACTTTGGAACAGAGGAGGACGGCCCTGACTGCTACGGGGACATCCATATCCCGATCCTGGGACAGCTGCTGGGACGTCTCATGCTTCTCAGCTTTTGCGAGTACAAAGACACCAGCTGTGCAGCCCTGGATGCTCTTCACCTCCTCTACAGTTTCATCCTGCAACAAAGACATAAGAGAAGCTATGGCAGGCCGTGTCCCTCCAGACGCACACACCTTTGCTTGTTTCCCTGAGCATTGCCACAGACAGTTCTTGTGCTTGCTGGAGGCTGTCCATGAATGGCAGCCAGCTTCCCTGACCTCCATGGCCCTTGGCAGCTGCTTTCCGTACGATCCCAGCACTGTCATCTCTATCATTCTGCTGCAGAAGCTCAATGCTCACCTCAAGTACAGGACCTGTTCTCTGCTGCTCTCCTTAATCACTCCTCTCAGGATCTCAGATGTGGCTGTTTTGTGGGCCCTGCAGCCACAGCTGCCGTTGCTTGCCGCGTCCCAAAACCCTTTCATCAGTGAAAAGCAGATCCAGCTGGGCATCATGCCAGCTGGTCCCTCCAGTGCCTGTAGCAAGAAGCTGTCCCTCCTCCTAATCCTTCCTCATCATTCCTGAGGAATGTTCCTATCTTCTTCCCATCACCCGTCACCCTTTGCTTTACACCCCTGCCCACCACTTCCTCCCCTGACTGTGGGTTGTCACCTCCCTCCTCACTCATTCCCACTTCCAAGCTCTCTTCATCGCTTAGGAAGTGTCTTAGCAAAATGCTGTGTCTTACTGACTCTTCTGTGTTTCCCCTCCATTTAGGCAACGCGCTGCCAGAGGACCATCCAGAGTACCCAGACTTGCAACGGAGATGGGATTCCGAGGGCAACTGGTTGCACTCTTCGCTCGATAGCAGCGACACGATGAAGGTAATGAGGTCCCCCCTTGCTGGGACTCTGGTCCGTGGCATTGGCAGGAGGCTTGTGTGAGCAAAGGGACCCAGAATCAGTGGGGCTCAGCCAAGCAGCACCACCAGGTCGTTCGTTGTGATTCATCTTGCCTTCTTTTCTTCCCCCTAGATGATTGCAAACTGCCTCGAGCCGTATGAGAGGACAGATGTCATCCTCACGGCCATCGAGGCCATGACAGACAACAGCCTTTGTGACGAGGACAGGGCCAGCAGCATGCTGAACGAGGCCATGAAAAATCGTTGTTCCTGGCTGACGGACGTAAGCGGCCTGTGGCTGGATCGCCCTGCCCATGAGTCCTTTCAGGGCTTGCTCCTCTCTCCCTCCCTCCTTCCTTCCTTTCCTCCCTCGCCCACCCCTCAACCCCTCCCTCCCACTGCCCAGTGTGTCCAGCACCTGCAGCCTTCCTAAGCCTAAAGAGAGGGAGGGGAAGGGCAGCAGTTTCAGTGGCAGCAGCTGTGCAAACGGCTGTGCTGCAGTGGCAGCACCATCCTCACCTGTGTCCCCTCCAGGTGCCAAAGATCATGACTGCCATCCATGGAAGCCTGGACCGCATTTGCGTGACAGCAGCCCCGCACAGCCTGGATGCACTCCTCCTCTTCCTGGCCAACTGGCGCCCTAAGGAAGTGGTGAGGAGCTTGTTGAAGTTCTCTCCACCAGCTGACAGGTAGTGGCCCAGACACCCTTGAGGGCTTGTTCCCTGTGGGGAGAGGGGTGCGGAGACTCCGGCTGCCAGACCCTTGGGAACCTGCAGGACATCCTGGAGGAGCTGGGCCCTGGCCCAGCATGGTGGTCAGCTAACCCTGCTGACCCAACGCTCTGGCTTGCAGCGCTGCCCTGGCCATGTGGGAGGTAATCTTCTCCCTGCCCCAGCCGTTGGAGAAGGTTTTGAGGGAGCTGCGCAGCGAACTCCAGGACCAGCTGGTGTGCAAGTTGTTCCACACCATCAGCGACGACGTCTGCATCCTGCACCTGGCTGTGAGTGACCGGAGCAGGCCTTGCTCACCTGCAGGGCTGTGCCTGCCCTCTCCCCTCCCATCTGCCCCCAAACGCTGTTCAGCCGCTCCTCAGAGGCGTGAGGAGAGGCTGGCCACAGTCAGAGGACAGCAGGAGCCATCACAGACACCGTGCTGTGTGCGGCCTGGTGCAGGGCACGGGGGGATCCAAGAGGCCCTGCACAGGCAGAGCTGTCCCCAGGACGGGCTGTCTGGCCCCAGTGCCCTTGCCCTGAGCTGCCAGTGGGAACCAGGAGCCGCTGGGTGCAGGGAGCCCTGCAGGCTCTGCCAGTCTTTCACTGCCCTCTTCGTTGCAGCTGCTGGCCGCCAGCGACGTTCGGTCAGAGGATTTTGCTGCCATGTACAATGAGCGGAGGTCTCTGCAGCACTCAAGCCTGGAGGTGCTCTCGCTGACGCTCCGAGGCCTTGTCACGCTGTCGCAGAGACCTGAGCTGGTGAGTGGGGCAGAGTTGAGTGGAGCCCAGTTGGCAGCCTGGGGCTGCTGGGGCAGGGGGTGATGTGGTGGCTTGGCCTTGGCTGGGAGTCGGGAGGTGGGGTGACGGCTCCAAACACCTTCCCTTCATGGAGGGGCCTGCTGCTGTCCTTGGGAGCTCTCCAGGCACAGGGGGTTACCAACCCTTCGGCCCTTTGGGCTGCTCAGAAAAGGGGGTGGCTGAGCAGGGGCAGTCTTTGCTCTCCTACCGCCTCTTCCCTCCCCCTGCTCTCCTTGCATCCCCATCCGTGTGTCCGTGGCCACCGCCAGCCAGGAGGCTGCTGCAGCAATTCCCGTGCTTGCTGCCAGGAAGCCGGATGGGAGGCTGGTGCTCAGTGACCAGTGCAGTTTGGCCAGGATGGCCTTTCATTGCTTCACAAAAAGGAGATGGTGTGTTTCATACAGGCAAGAAAAATGCCGGTCGTGCTGGGAGACGTCCTGGAGACCCTGCAGCATGCCAATGAAGACATTCAGATGAAGGCCTTGCTTGTCTTCAGAAAAATGCTGGTTTATATGAAGGGGGAGAAGGCCAGCCCCATCACTCTGCAGCTGGTGGAGAATATCCTGCCACTCTTCAGCAATGTAAGGCTGCTGCGGGAGCCTGAGCTAAGGCAACGGACACGTTGCAAGGACAGCTGCTGGTCAGCCCAGCCCTGTGGTCAGCGGTCAGGCAGGGCTGCTCCCCTCCTCACTCCCCTGGGCTCTGCAGCCCAGCACGGCTTCTCCCTGGCAGGCTGATGCCTCCGGGTATCACCGGAGACCTGAGAGCCTACGCTGGGGCCCAGCTCAGCCCCTGTGCACAGCACCAGCCTCCCAAGAGCTGCTCTCAGAGCTTTGAGGGCCTCCTCAGCTGCAGCGCCAGGCCGGAGCAGACGTTCTCCCCAGGCGCCGTGGCAGGGGATGAGGCTGAGCCAGCCGTGTGTGCACCGGAGGGATTTTCACCGGCCAGCCTGGTCTTCTCTTCAGCCTGTCGCTTGAGAGCTCTGCACTGGCACGGCTGGTGTGGCTGATGGTGGATGCTGGGTGGCTAGGGGAGCACGCGGAGCATCGGCCCCACCTCTTGTGTGGCCTCTCTCAGGCCCAGGGCTATTCAGCCGCAGCTGCAGATCTGGCCCACAGCCCCTGTGTTCAGAACCCAACCCCGGGGCATCTCCCCCACATCAGCCACGCCAACGCCCTTGCTCAGCATGGGCAGGGAGAAGCTGTTGCTGAAGTCCCCCGTCCTCCTCCCTACCAGGAGTCCAGCCAGGTGCGGGAGCTCTCCATCAGCCTCTTCAGAGACGTGCTGAAGACTGTGGTGGGGAGGAACTGTACAAAGCTGAAGAAGGCAGTGCAGAGGGCCCTGCTCCCGCTCTTCCTCCGGATGCATGACCAGATTGGGAGCGTGGCCAAGGTGCAGTGACTGCGACCGCTGTCGTGGGGAGGGGTGTGCTGACAGCATGGGCTCTTGTGCCTTCTCTGAGCCTCTGTTTCTCTTCAGGCCTCCAGGGAAGCCCTCTTAGCTGCTGCAGAGCTCCTGGAGCAGAACGAGCTCAAGGACCTCACCCAGACAGAGCAGACATGGAGGACTGGAGAGTGCTTGGTGAGAACAACCCCAAATCCTAAGATCCAGGCTGGACGAGGGCTGCCCTGTGTGCCCGGTGCTGTGGGCTGTGCAGCTCTGCCTTCCCTGCTCTGCTCCAGCCTGGAGCCCAGCGCCTGGAGCTGCATCTTCCTTCCCTGCCTTCAAGCACAGAGCCCCCAGGAGCTCTTCTGCAGGCCCCTCTCCCCTGCTCGCTGCCCCCTGGGTGCTGAAGTCTCCTCCCTGCCCATCCGGGGACCTGGCAGCGGGACAGAGGGATCTCAGTACCTCCGGGCTCCCTCTGCCTCTGGCTCTCTCTGAACCCCAGCCCCACAGGGCTGCTGTCTGGAGACGGGAAATGCCGGGAGGGAAGGGCAGTGCTGGTAGGAAGGACTGCTCCAGCCGGCTGGGGAGGGTTGGTGCCAGCCCCGTGCCCTTGTGCTCTCTCCAGCTGGCGCACAAGAGGAGCAGGGTGGAAGAGTACCTGCAGCAGAGCCTGCCGTACTTGAAGGACTCTCAGGCCCCCGTGCGAGAGGCAGCCGTCAGGTTCATCGGTGAGCCACAGCCCCTGGGGACCCTCTTCTGGCAGCCCGGCCCCAGTCCCCGCTGTTGCACTGGCAACAAGGGGCAGCCCGTGGCTACCAGAGCCCTGAGGAGGGCCCAGCACCACGCAGCTGGGCTCGCTGGGAGCCTCGCTCGGTCCCACCACCCTCGGGGACTGTCCTTCCCTGGGGTCAGCCCTGCTGAGGGGGAGGAGGGTGGGCAGCCACCCTGCAAAGTGAAGGTCTGACAAGAGATCTGTGCCTAGGGCTTGCCGCACGGCATCTGAGGGACCGAAGCTCGGAGAAGCTCTGCGATATCTGCAACGGTGAGGAGGGGCGGTGCTGTGCTGGCTGGGGCTGGTGGGGAAGGGGACAGAGCCCGGGCAGGGCGCTGTCACGCCTGGAACTGCTGCAGGAAAACTCTTTGGGGCCAGAAGAACATGTTGGGGGGCACGGGGCATTCGTCTCACCTCCTCTCCGGGCCAGAAAATGAGATGGTTGGGCTGGCATGGTCTGGAGGGGACTCCTGGGGGTCTCTGCTGCTAGTGGGGGTTCATCTGCTCTGCTTGCTTCTCTTGCATCTCTCAAACCCTTGAGGAATGACCCTGAACCCTCGGTCAGCTCCCTGGCAGCTCAGACCATCTTCATCCTGGGCGAAGAGACACCAACATCAAGAGAAACGCCAGCATCAAGACAAATGCCAACATCAAGGTGGAGCCTGCGGTCACTGTGCTGCTGGTGCCGCTGAGCCTTTGAGAGATTAAATTCTCCTCTCAAAAATGCCCGTGTTAAAGTACGTTTTTAAAAAAAATAACTCTGGAACAACAAGCCCAGTCCCATGCGGTCCTTGCCACAGGGCCCACCTGGAGGGTGCTGAGCAGACAGTGTCACTGCTGGCCTCTGCCGCTGCCTCAGGACAGCACACCCGGACCCAGGGTGTCCTTGCAACAAAGCCCCAGCTGCCCTGCTAGAGCACAAAACCTGGAGGGGAGGAGGAGAGAAGCTATAGCCCAAGCTGCCCCTCCTGCGACACCTCAGGGCACGAAGAGGCACCCGTGTGCACCAAGCTGACAAATCATCCTGTGTCCCGTCACAAAAACCCTGTGCTGTACTGAGGAGCTGTGCTGGTTTGGGCTGGGACAGAGCTGAAACGCCCACAAAATGTCCCGTGAGTCCCTTTGCTCCCTGACTTTGGGCTCCGTCTGTTCTGGTGGTCACTCAGGACAGCAGAGGGGTGGCGTCGTGTGCAGTCACTGGGCACCACAGCCAGCTCAGCTCGGAACCAAGAGGTTCCCCTGGCTTTCTGGGTCCAAAGCGCCACTTGTCGCATCCAGCCCGCCCTTCAGCACCCAAAGCCCCATTTTTAGGGCCAAAAGCCTCATTGTAAGGGCACCCACCAGGCTGTCGGTGTCACCGAAATCGGGACTCAAACTCATAACACCAATGCAGCATTAAGAAGCAGGCATTCTTCATTGCGGCACCGGATGCACGGGGGATCCTTCCACCTAGCGTGTGTGCTGGTCTGGAAATCTGGACAGCACATATTTAGTGATTTCATGCGTAATCATTACTAATTCCCAGAATACTAACACACAATCATTAGTTTTCCTAGAAATCATTATAATATTCCCCACCCACTTGCGCATGCTCAGTCCTTTGAGTCGAGGGTCTTTCGGGTGGTCTTGGGGGTCGTCGGAGTGCCCCCTCCTCGAATTCGCTGGTGGAACCCCTCCTTCAAATCTCCAGCTACGGTCTTGGGAACAGGTCGCGTTGTCCTGGATTTTCTGGCTCCAACGGGAGGGCTCAGGGCCTATTCCCACAGCTGGTGTTTGAGGCTTCCCTTTGTTCTGCCACCTTTCTTAATTACCCCAGACAGGCTGGGCTGACTTCTAACAAAGGAACAGCTCTGAGACTGCCCGCTCCCTCTCAGGACAAACAGATTTCATGTCAAGTTTAACCTGTGTGACTACAGCTCTACAGTTAGCAAGAATCACCTCATATTGATACTTAATTTTTAAAAAAACACATTATTCTAAAATTATACTGATTAAGCATTTTATGTCATGTAACATTTCCCCTCTTTGAGACTTATATAATTTTTTCAATAAGTCTCGTTTACTTATAACTAATCTCTATAATCAGTAAAACAAAATGTATTATTAACATTACTACTAAAATTCCTTTGATAGGTTCCATATTTTGATATGATTTTGTCTAATTCATTAAAATGAGAGAGTGTTAACTTCAAATGACATGCTGCTTCAGAAATTCATTGTCTCTGTTCTGGAGACAGTGCTTCCTTGACTCTCAAATAATGAATTCAAGGATCAATATGTTCACATTTAAGGGCTGTATGTGTTGTTAGAAGCACCCGATATGGTTCTTTCCATTTTTGTTGAAGAGATTCCACTGAATGGAAAGCTGCAAGGGCAAGGCGCAGGAGGAAGAAGAAGCAGCTTCCCCAGAACCCCGAAGTGCCCCTGCAGAACCGCTTTGCTGCTCTGCAAACTGAGGAAGTAAGACCCAGCACCTCGAGGGAGGCACGGGAGCCGCGCGAGGTAGCGCGCCCGGCTCGTGTAATAACTAGCGCTACCAAGAAAAAGAGACAAGTGGTAGTAGTGGGTGACTCCCTCCTGACAGGTACGGAGGCACCCATCTGCCGCCCCGATGCGGTCTCTCGGGAGGTATGCTGTCTCCCAGGGGCTCGTATCAGGGATGTCACCAAGAGACTACCTAGCCTCATACGGCCCACAGACTATTATCCACTGCTGGTGTTTCATGTGGGGGCCAGCGACAGAGCTGGCAGCAGTCTAAAAAAAATCAAAAGGGATTTCAGGGCTCTGGGTTCAACAGTCAAAGACTCTGGGGCGCAGGTGGTCTTCTCGTCAATCCTCCCGGTCAAAGGGCAGGGACCTGAAAGGGCCAGACATATCTGGCAGGTCAACTCGTGGCTCAGGGAGTGGTGCTACAGCCAGGGTGTCCTGGTTCTGGCCAGGATAGAGTTAATATTTACCTGAGCTGGGTGGAGAACTGAAGCTGGTAGCCCCTATGGCTGGGATAGTTAACTAATTAGCTAACAGCTGGGGTTAATTTACCCAAATTAGCCAAAGGGCTATTCCATCCCATCTGACATCATGCTCAGTATATAAGTGAGGAGGGTGTTGAAGGGAGGCTCCCTGCTACTTGGAAGAGACTGGATGTGGAGATCTGTTGTGAGCTATTGTATTGTTTTTGTGTTCCATCACTGTTTTGTTTTTTTTCTATCATTACTGTTAAATTTACTTTTTGTTCAATCTCAACCTGCGTGTTTGTTTTTTTTTCTGGTTTTCTTTTGTTTGTCAAATCTCCTCCTATTCTCTTGGAGAGTGGGGGGAGTGAGAGAGAGACTGCGTAGTCTGGTCCCCGTTGGGGCTGAACTACGACACAGGGTTTTGGGTATTTAGATCATGGGGCGTGCTTTGAGAAGCCTGGGCTGCTAGGGGTGGATGGCGTGCACCTAACCAAGAGGGGGAAGAGTGTGCTTGGACAAAGACTTGCCAGGCTTGTCTGGAGGGCTTTAAACTAGTGTTGCTGGGGGAGGGGGAGCATAGTTCAGTCAGCATGGCGCCAGTGCCAGCACCGAGGGTCCAGAAGCTGAGGAGGGATCACAGATAAGTGCAAATGAACCTAAACTGCGGTGCAATAGCACCCCTGTAGCTCCAGCCAGCAAGTCGGCTTTGTTGGGGGCCCAGCTGAAGTGTCTCTATACCAATGCACGCAGCATGGGGAATAAACAGGAAGAGCTGGAGATGCTTGCACACGAGCAGGGCTACGACCTTGTTGGCATCACGGAGACGTGGTGGGATGACACATAGGACTGGAGCGTCAACATGGAGGGGTATAGGCTTTTTAGAAAGGACAGGAAAGGGAGACGAGGAGGGGGTGTCGCTCTCTACATCAGCAACCGGCTGGAGTGTGTGGAGCTCCACCTGGGGATGGAGGAGGAGCTGACAGAGAGCTTATGGGTCAAGATTAGAGGATGGGGACGGACAGGGGACGTCACGGTAGGGGTCTGTTACAGGCTGCCTGGCCAGGAGGATAGAGTGGACGAAGTGCTCTATAGGCAGATAGGAGCAGCCTCACGGTCACAGGCCCTGGCCCTCATGGGGGACTTCAACCACCCTGACATCTGCTGGAGAGACAACACGGCAGGGCACAGGCAGCCCAGGAGGTTCCTGGAATGCGTGGATGACAGCTTCCTCCTGCAGGCGATAGAGGAGCCAATGAGGAGGGGTGCCATGCTCGACCTTGTGCTCACCAACAGGGAGGGACTGGTCAGGGATGTGAAACTAAAGGACAGCCTTGGCTGCAGCGACCGTGACATGGTGGAGTTCAAGATCCACGGGGCAGCAAGGAAAATACATGGCAAGCTCTCTGCCCTAGACTTCAGGAAGGCGGACTTTGGCCTCTTCAGGGACCTGATGGGCCAAGTGCCATGGGAGGCGGCCCTGGAGGGAAGAGGGGCCCAGGAAAGTTGGTCCATATTCAAGGAGCACCTCCTCCAAGCTCAGCAGAGGTGCATCCCGATGAAAAACAAGTCGGGCAAAAAGGCCAGGAGGCCAGTGTGGGTGAGCAAGGAGCTCCTGGACCAACTGAAAGTGAAAAAGGAAGCGTATAGAGGGTGGAAGTGGGGACAGGTAGCCTGGGAGGACTACAAAGAGGCTGTGCGAGTGGCCGGGGATAAGGTAAGGAAGGCCAAAGCCCTGGCAGAACTGAATCTGGCCAGGGATATAAAATGTAACAGGAAGAGCTTTTATAGGTACGTAGGGGACAAAAGAAAGTCCAGGGTAAATGTAGGCCCCCACCAGAAGGGAACTGGTGTCCTGGTTACCCAGGACATGGAGAAGGCTGAGCTGCTCAATGACTTTTTTGCCTCAGTCTTCACTGGCAAGAGTTCCTGTCCCACCACCCAAGCGGTAGAAGGTGCAAGCAGGGACTGCAAGAATGAAGAACTGCCCATTGTACTCGAAGAGCAGGTTTGGTATCATCTGAGGAACCTGAAGGTGCACAAGTCCATGGGTCCTGATGAGATCCATCCGCGGGTCCTGAGGGAACTGGCGGATGAAGTTGCCAAGCCACTGGCCATCATATTTGAGAAGTCGTGGTGGTCTGGTGAGGTCCCCGATGATTGGAAGAGAGGTGTGGTGGTTTAGCCCGGATCACCACACAGTTTCTTATTCACCCTGCCCCTACCTAGTGGGACAGGGGAGAGAAATTGGGAAGAAAGGAAAACTCGTGGGTTGAGATAAAAACAGTTTACTAAAAAATACTAAAAACTACAAAGCTAACAGGATATAAGGATATTAATATATACAAAATATACAAAATGAACAATGTACAATTTCTCACCACCCGATGTCTGAATGACCGACGCAGCCCGTCCTGAGCAGCGATCACAGGAACAACACCGAGCAGCAAGCAAAGGGGGAGAGCAAGCTAGCAAGGTAGAGGGAACGATGCCAGCAAGCAAGAGAGAAGAAAAGGATGCCAAGGGTGCCCGAACGGATACCCGACAAGAAAAGGAATAACTGAAAATGATGCCCCCTCCCATGGGCAACCCCCACTTATATACTGAGCATGACGTTTATGGCATGGAATACTCTTTGGCCAGTTTGGATCAATTATTCTGTCTGTCTTTTGCCCAGCTTCCCGCATCTGCACGTTAATGCGACCTTAACGAGACTTGGAAAGCCAGACAGTGTCCTTGGTCTCATTAACAACAACTCGTATCATCAGAATGTTTTTATCAACATTCTTCACACACAAAATCCAAAACACACCAGCTACTGAGAAGAAAATTAACTCCATCCCTGCTGAAACCCGGACAGTATCCACCCCTTATTCCATACCCTTTACGTCATGCTTATAGATATACATACAGATATCACTGTCTCAATCTATGAGCTATCCCTCCAAAGTCTGTTGAGTTGATTTGGGCCCCGTCTGTGACAGCAGTCTCTCAGGGCCGGAGAGATGGTATGTAGTGTGAAGTTGTTACATACTGCATCTGGAACTCGTAGCTGGTACCTCTGGCGCGGCTGGTGTATCACGTCCATGGTCTGCAAGTTGAGGATGTTGATCTCGAGGAAGTTGTTGGTCGCCAGTTCTGACTACACCACTGCTGCACATCGCTCGGTTTCATCAAAGCTTGTTCTTCACTGTTGAGTGTGATTCTTGCTGCACTACCTCTGATAGAACATAAAAGAACTACAGACATGATTACATACAGTTCAAATCATTGGCTCTTTTCACCTAGAATCAAATCTCCTTGAGGTACACATCGGACTTCCCCATCCTCCCGCATCACCCACCAAGTACATCCAGGTCCCTGAGCAAAAGCAATCCCACGGGTGGGTTTGCCTTTGCCCAGAGGAGGAATAACCCAGACTGTTTTCCCTAACATATTCCTTACATGCACCACAGGAACTTTATCACCATCTACAGTATGTAAAAGTTCAGATTGGGCAGGGCCAGCTCGATTGATGGATCCCCGAGTGTTGACTAACCAAGTGGCTTTTGCTAAATGTTTGTCCCAGTTTTTTAAGGTTCCACCACCCATTGCTTTCAGTGTAGTTTTCAGCAGTCCATTGTACCGTTCAATCTTTCCAGAGGCTGGTGCGTGATAGGGGATGTGATATACCCACTCAATGCCATGCTCTTTGGCCCAGGTGTCTATGAGGTTGTTTCGGAAATGAGTCCCATTGTCTGACTCTATTCTGTCTGGAGTGCCATGTCGCCAGAGAACTTGCTTCTCAAGGCCCAGGATGGTGTTTCGGGCAGTGGCATGGGGTACAGAATATGTCTCTAGCCACCCAGTGGTTGCTTCTACCATTGTAAGCACATAGCGCTTGCCTTGGCGAGTTTGTGGGAGTGTGATGTAATCAATCTGCCAGGCCTCTCCATATTTGTATTTCAGCCATCGTCCTCCATACCAAAGAGGCTTTAGCCGCTTGGCTTGCTTAATTGCAGCGCATGTCTCACAGTCGTGGATAACCTGTGCAATAGTGTCCATGGTTAAATCCACCCCTCGATCACGAGCCCATTTGTATGTTGCGTCTCTTCCTTGATGGCCTGAGGTGTCATGGGCCCACCGAGCTAAAAATAGTTCACCCCTGTGTTGCCAGTCTAAGTCCACTTGGGAAACTTTAATCTTAGCAGCCTGATCCACTTGCTGGTTGTTTTGATGTTCTTCAGTGGCTCGACTCTTGGGTACGTGGGCATCTACGTGACGTACTTTTACAACAAGCTTCTCTAACCGGGCAGCAATATCTTGCCACAGTGCGGCAGCCCAGATGGGTTTGCCTCTGCGCTGCCAGTTGCTCTGTTTCCATTGCTTTAACCACCCCCACAGGGCATTTGCAACCATCCATGAGTCAGTGTAGAGATAGAGCTTTGGCCATTTTTCCCGTTCAGCAATGTCTAAAGCCAGCTGGATGGCTTTCACCTCTGCAAACTGACTTGAATCACCTTGGCCTTCAGTGGCTTCTGCCACTTGTCGTGTAGGACTCCACACAGCAGCTTTCCACTTTCGATGTTTTCCTACAACACGACAGGATCCATCAGTGAACAAAGCATATCGCCTCTCATTTTCTGTGAGGTTGTTGTATGGTGGGGCTTCTTCAGCACGTGTCACCTCTTCCTCTGGCGGCATTCCAAAATCTTTGCCTTCTGGCCAATCTGTGATTACTTCTAAGATTCCTGGGCGATTGAGGTTTCCTATTCGGGCTCGCTGTGTGATCAGTGCGACCCATTTACTCCACGTGGCATCAGTTGCATGATGTGTAGAGGGGATCTTCCCTTTGAATATCCAGCCCAGCACTGGCAATCGGGGTGCCAGGAGGAGCTGTGCTTCAGTACCAATCACTTCTGAAGCAGCTCGAACTCCTTCGTATGCTGCCAGTATCTCTTTTTCAGTTGGAGTATAGCAGGCCTCAGATCCTCTATATCCCCGGCTCCAGAAGCCTAGGGGTCGACCTCGAGTCTCTCCTGATGTTCTCTGCCAAAGACTCCAGGTAGGGCCATTCTCCCCGGCTGCGGTGTAGAGGATGTTTTTCACATCTTGTCCTGTCTGGACTGGCCCAAGGGCTACTGCATGAACAATCTCCTGTTTAATTTGTTCAAAGGCTTGTCGTTGTTCAGGGCCCCATTTAAAATCGTTCTTCTTTCGAATCACTTCATAGAGAGGGCTTACAATCATACTGTAATTTGGAATATGCATTCTCCAGAAACCCACAACACCTAAGAAGGCTTGTGTTTCCTTTTTGTTAGTCGGTGGAGCCATAGCTGTTATTTTGTTGACCACATCCATTGGAATGTGACGACGTTCATCTTGCCACTTTACTCCTAAAAACTGGATCTCTTGTGCAGGCCCCTTGACTTTGCTTTGTTTTATGGCAAAACCGGCTTTCAGAAGGATTTGGATTATTTTCTCCCCTTTCTCAAAAACTTCTTCTGCTGTGTTGCCCCATACGATGATGTCATCAATGTATTGCAGATGTTCTGGAGCTCCACCCTTTTCTAATACAGTCTGGATCAGTCCATGGCAAATGGTGGGGCTGTGTTTCCACCCCTGGGGCAGTCGATTCCAGGTGTACTGGACACCCCTCCAAGTGAAAGCAAACTGTGGCCTGCATTCTGGTGCCAGAGGAATGGAGAAGAACGCATTGGCAATATCGATGGTGGCATACCACTTGGCTGCTTTTGACTCCAGTTCATACTGAAGTTCTAGCATGTCTGGCACGGCAGCACTCATTGGTGGTGTAACCTCATTTAGGCCACGATAGTCCATTGTTAGTCTCCATTCTCCATTAGATTTTCTCACTGGCCATATGGGACTGTTAAAGGGTGAGCGGGACTTGCTGATCACTCCCTGGCTCTCCAGTCGACGAATCAGCTTGAGGATGGGGATTATGGAGTCTCATTTGGTGCGATATTGCTGCTGGTGCACCGTGGTAGTAGCAATTGGTACCTTTTGTTCTTCAACCTTCAGCTTTCCCACAACGGAAGGGTCCTTTGAAAGTCTGGGCAAGATGGACAGCTGTTTATTTGTCTCCACGGTGGCTATACCAAAAGCCCACCGGTGCCCTTTTGGGTCCTTGAAATACCCACTCCTGAGGTAATCTATGCCAAGAATGCATGGAGCATCTGGGCCAGTCACTATGGGGTGCTTTTGCCACTCATTCCCAGTCAAACTTACTTCAGCCTCCAATACAGTCAGCTCTTGGGATCCTCCTGTCACTCCAGAAATACAAATGGGTTGTGCCCCTTTATAGCTTGATGGTATTAGAGTACACTGTGCACCAGTGTCTACTAGAGCTTTATACCTTTGTGGGTCTGATGTGCCAGGCCATTTAATCCATACAGTCCAGTAAACTCTGTTGTCCCTCTCCTCCGCCTGGCTGGAGGCAGGGCCCCTCTAGTCCTGTTTGTAATATTTTCTATTCACTTTCTGTGAATATGAATCAGAAGTTCCTTCCATAGGATCCGAGGTGAGATCAGCCCTTCTACGCTGTCTGGGGAACTGCCCACTGGAGACTGGAGCAGCAAATTGCCTGGAAGAACCTCCCTTTGTGATTGTTTTACCTCGCAACTCACGTACACGTGCCTCTAGGGCCGAGGTAGGCTTTCCATCCCACTTCCTCATATCCTCTCCTTGGTCACGCAAGGTAAACCATAGGTCATCTCGTCGGGTGTACCGTCTCCCTTGAGCAGGAGGAGGATGAGGTCTTCTTCTAATAGCTGAGATATTGGTCCGTGCAGGTGGGGAGCAAGAATCTTCGAGTTTCTGACACACCTCAGATAGTTTTTCTAACAGTTTTTCAAACTGGCTTTCAGATTTCTCAGTCAGTCTTTCTATAGCTGAGACACAGGCCCGCATCGGGGAAGAGAGATTGTCTTCATATTGTCGGAGCTGGTTAGCCACTGCACGTACTGGTGGCATCTCATCATCTTTCCAACTCATTGCTGCCAATGAGTTGGCATACGATGATGGTGCACTCTGTACAAATTTCCGCCACATGGGTCGGGTACATTCAATTTCATCTGGATCTACGGATGTCCGTGGGTCATCCAGGTTATGATAAATCAGCTCCCGAACAGCTAATTCCCTCAGAAACTGGATACCTCTCTCCATGGTGGTCCACTTGCTTGGGTGGCATACAATATCTTCCTTAAAGAAATACCTGTCCCTCACACCTGACAGGAGTCGCCTCCAGAGGCTGCAGGCTGCGGACTCTCTTCCAATCGCCCTGTCAATGGCTGCTTCCCTAGACAGAGATCCCAGCTGCCTGGCTTCCCTGCCTTCTAATTCCAGGCTACTGGCCCCTCTGTCCCAGCATCGGAGCAACCAGGTGACAAGTTGCTCACCTTGATTACGGCTGAAATCTTTTCGCATATCTCGCAGCTCACTCAGGGATAGGGATCGGGTGACTACCTCCCCTTCTGTGTCTCCCTGATCATGTGATGGGCCTGGTTCATCATCATCTTTCACTATGCGAACTGATTTTTTGGTGTATTTCTTATGTACAGGGGCAACTGATACTGGTGTAGATGATTGGTTTTTCGGTTTCTCTTTGGTACTGCTTGCCGAGGTTTGAGTAGCCACAGTGTCTGGCGTGGGGGCTGAAGCAATCGCAGTGCCCGTAGCAGGGGCTGGGGTAGCTGCAGCGCCTGCCGTAGCGGCTGAAGTAGCTGCAGTATTTGTAGCAGCAGTTTGAGTAGCCACAGTGTCTGTTGCGGGGATTGGAGGAGCCATAATACTTTTAAAAAACTGTTTAAACTTCATCAATATCAAGATCTGAGATAGCTGCAAGAGACTTGTCACCATGAACATGGTGGTAGGGGTATCAAAAGGGTATTCAAAATTCTCAAAAGCTGTTGAAATTAGCTTGGTGAGGTGGGGAAAGCTGTAAACAGATGTTCCCCCCGCGGCCTGGCTTCCCGGAACAAAACAACAGGTATAGTTCCAAACAACACCCACAAGATGGCTCCCGAAATACCCGGGTGGAGCTGCCTCTGCCTCCTCGCTCTGCACACTGCCCGCCGCCATTGAGTACAGATATGAAAATGGTCCCGTTACCAGCAATCTCACTAAACAAATCAGTGCCGCATAGCACAGCAGAACGATACCTTTGATCCAACACACATCATTGATAAAGCGTGCACAAACACCGACAAACAGAAAATACGGCAAGTAGGGTGCTATCCAGTACAGCTCTAAAAACAACTGTGAGAACAAATAAAATAACATTGTGCCCAGCGATGACCAAACCGGCTTAATGAACACTTGTAACAAATCTGTTTTCAACACACTGTGTTCAAACCTGTCCTTATCTCAACCCTTCGGGACTGACCGGGGCTTGAACCTTGGATCCTCCGACTAAGGTCCGATGATCTCACGACTGATCTAGTGAGGCCCCTTCGAGCCCCACGTTGGGCGCCAAAAAGACTGTGGTGGTTTAGCCCGGATCACCACACAGTTTCTTATTCACCCTGCCCCTACCTAGTGGGACAGGGGAGAGAAATTGGGAAGAAAGGAAAACTCGTGGGTTGAGATAAAAACAGTTTACTAAAAAATACTAAAAACTACAAAGCTAACAGGATATAAGGATATTAATATATACAAAATATACAAAATGAACAATGTACAATTTCTCACCACCCGATGTCCGAATGACCGACGCAGCCCGTCCTGAGCAGCGATCACAGGAACGACACCGAGCAGCAAGCAAAGGGGGAGAGCAAGCTAGCAAGGTAGAGGGAACGATGCCAGCAAGCAAGAGAGAAGAAAAGGATGCCAAGGGTGCCCGAACGGATACCCGACAAGAAAAGGAATAACTGAAAATGATGCCCCCTCCCATGGGCAACCCCCACTTATATACTGAGCATGACGTTTATGGCATGGAATACTCTCTTTGGCCAGTTTGGATCAATTATTCTGTCTGTCTTTTGCCCAGCTTCCCGCATCTGCACGTTAACGCGACCTTAACGAGACTTGGAAAGCCAGACAGTGTCCTTGGTCTCATTAACAACAACTCGTATCATCAGAATGTTTTTATCAACATTCTTCACACACAAAATCCAAAACACACCAGCTACTGAGAAGAAAATTAACTCCATCCCTGCTGAAACCAGGACAAGAGGGAACATAACCCCCGTTTTTAAAAAGGGGAATAAGGAAGACCCAGGTAACTCCAGGCCGGTCAGCCTCACCTCTGTGCCTGGCAAGGTCATGGAGCAGATTCTCCTGGAAACCATGCTAAGGCACATGGAGAGCAAGGAGGTGGTTGGTGACAGCCAACATGGCTTCACCAAGGGCAGATCGTGCCTGACCAATTTGGTGGCCTTCTATGACGGGGTGACGGCATCGGTGGACAAGGGACGAGCAACTGACATCATCTACCTGGATTTCTGCAAAGCTTTTGACACTGTCCCGCACGACATCCTTCTCTCTAAAATAGAGAGACATGGGTTTGATGGACGGACCACTCGGTGGATAAGGAGTTGGCTGGATGGCCGCATTCAGAGAGTGGTGGTCAACGGCTCGATGTCCAGGTGGAGACCGGTCACGAGTGGCGTCCCTCAGGGGTCCGTGCTGGGCCCGGCCCTGTTCAACATCTTTGTCGGCGACATGGACAGTGGGATAGAGTGCACCCTCAGCAAGTTCGCCGACGACACCAAGTTGTGTGGTGCCGTCGACACGCTGGAAGGGAGGGATGCCATCCAGAGGGACCTTGACAGGCTGGAGAGGTGGGCCTGTGCCAACCTCATGAAGTTCAACCAGGCCAAGTGCAAGGTCCTGCATCTGGGGTCATGGCAATCCCAGGCACAAATCCAGGCTGGGCGGGGAATGGATTGAGAGCAGCCCTGAGGAGAAGGACTTGGGAGTGCTGGTGGATGAGAAGCTCAACATGAGCAGGCAATGCGCCCTTGGGGCCCAGAAGGCCAACCGCATCCTGGGCTGCATCAAGAGAAGCATGGCCAGCAGGTCGAGGGAGGTGATTCTCCCCCTCTACTCTGCCCTGGTGAGACCCCACCTGGAGTACTGTGTCCAGTTCTGGAGCCCCCAGCACAAGAAGGACATGGACCAGTTGGAGAAGGTCCAGAGGAGGGCCATGAAGATGATAAAAGGGCTGGAGCACCTCTCTTATGAGGCCAGGCTGAGAGAGTTGGGGCTGTTCAGCCTGCAGAAGAGGAGGCTCCGGGGAGACCTGATAGCGGTCTTCCAGTACCTCAAGGGGGTCTACAAGAAAGATGGGGAAAGGCTGTTTAGTAGGGCCTGTTGCGATAGGACGAGAGGTAATGGTTTTAAAATAGAGGGGGGTAGATTTAGATTAGAAATTAGGAAAACATTTTTTACGATGCGAGTTATAGAACACTGGAACAGGTTGCCCAGAAAGGTGGTTGATGCCCCATCCCTGGAAACGTTCAAGGCCAGGCTGGATGAGGCTCTGAGCAACCTGACCTAGTCAGGGATGTCCCTGCTCCTTGCAGGGGGGTTGGACTAGATGACCTTTGAAGGTCCCTTCCAACCCTAACCATTCTATGATTCTATGATTCTGATTCCCAAATTTTCAGGTACACATAATCTCCTGGTTGAAAATGGTGAACTGGGGAATGTAAAGAAAGAGGCTCTGTGGCAGTTCCATACCCTTTTAAAGCATTCAGAGTTCTTCCAAGGGATATCAAATACAATTCGATTTCATTATCCCCAGGAACAGCCACATTTTGAACAAGGGTTGGAGTCTGGGAAGATTTTCCATACATTAGCATATGGACTAATTTTAGTCTTAGATCTGGGTTGAATCTTGACTCCCAGAAGTGCTTAAGGAAGAGCATGAGGCCATTTAAAACATATTTTCTGACAAATTTTACTTATCTATTAGATTGTGGCCTTCAAGGAGTGTGCAAATTCAATTTAATTCCCAGAGTTTTGCTCAACATTTGAATAATTTCAGCTACAAAATGAGGACCTCTATTTGAGGACATTCTTTTGGGGATTCCAAACCATGATATTATTTCTTTTAACAGATTTTTAGCCACCTCTCTTGCTTATTGGTGCGACAGGGGAAAATCTTTTGGCCATATCTACTAACAGCAATAGGTATCTATATCCGTTTTGTTGTGGCAATTCTGAAAAATCAATCTGCCAATAATTTTCAGGCTAGTTTCCCTTCTATGTGGTTCCTTGGAGTGCTTATTTAATATTTCTAGGGTTGTTCTTTCAACAAATTTCACACTTTTGTTACTCATTTTATTAACTGTATCATCCTAACACTAATCACCTGTCTTCTTAAATCACTGATCATTGCCTCTATTTCCCAATGAATTTCTCTGTGGTTTTAGCTTTGATTGTGGTGAGACCACAACTTGATTTTTAGGAGTAATCATCCATCACTTTTCATTTTTATTTGAATTAAGTGATTTAGCTAATTCTAAATCAACCTTACTGTAATTTGGGCTTTGTTGTTCAAATCTCATTTCTTTAACTGGTATTATTGTCATGATGCCTTTTTCTGCTCCCTCCTTTGCCTTTTGATTGACTAATTTATTTCCAATATTCACTGGGGAATTCCCGAATTGGTGGGCTCTGCAATGCGTAATTGCAAATTCTTTGGGTTTCTGCACCACTTGGAGCAAGTGCAGGATTTCTTCTTGGTGTTTAATGGATGTTCCTTGTGCTGTCAGCATTCCTCTTTCTTTCCATGTGGCTCCATGGGCATATACTGCTCCAAAAGCACACTTTAAATCAGTCCACATATTCACTTGTTATCTTCTGTCCATTTTAGGGCTTTTATGAGGGCTAGTTATCAGTTCAGCCTTTTGTGCTGAGGTGTTCACTGGGAGCGGCTTTGCATCAATAACAGAGTTTGTTGTTGTTATTGCATATCCAGCCAATCTTCTTCCGTTTCTCATGAAGCTGCTTCCATCAGTACATATCTCGAATTCCGGGTCAGGTCTATGTTCACTCTTCTGTTACTTCTGCTGGAATAAACTTGTTTGATGGTCTGTAGACAGTCATGACTTAGGACTTCTTCTATTGAATTAAAAAAGATGGTGGGATTTATTGTTGTAGTTGTTTTCGATTTGACATCATCTTGTTCCAACAGGACAATTTGATGTTTGAGCATCCTGCTTGGGGATAACCAGTGTCCTCCTTTCTGTTCCAGAACAGAAAGTACCATATGCGGTACATAAACTGTTCTTGGCTGTCCCATTGTCAGCTTACGAGCTTCTTAAATCAGGAGGACAGTTGCTGCTACAGCTCGTAGACAACCTGGTCATCCTTGGCTAACATTGTCCAATTGTTTGGAGAAATAACCAACCGGTCTTCTTCATTCTCCATTTTTCTGAGAAAGGATTCTTCTGAGAGCCAAGTGTTGTCTTTCATGCACAAACAGTTCAAAGGGTTTGGTCAAATCAGGCAACCCCAGAGCAGGAGTGGACATCAGAGCTACCTTTACATTCTGGAATGCCTTTTGAGCTTCAGGTCCCCACACAAGGGGTCCCTCCTTCGATTGCTTTAATCCACAGGTGACACCAGCCAGCCATTCCCAGAAATGGTCGCAGCTCCTTAGCTCCTTTTGGCTCCGGCATTTGGCAAATCGCCTCCTTTCTCTCATTTCCAAGTCATCTTTGTCCCTCTGTAATCTCATATCCCAAATACATGACAATCTCTTTTTGAATCTGTGCTTTCTTCTTGGAAACTCTGTTATCACTTTGGCCCAAGAAATTTAGCAGGTTAGTAGTCAAGTTGAAATACTCTTTTCTGGTTTCTGTGGCTATTAAAATGTCATCTATATATTGCAACACCAGTCTTTCAGGATAAATTATTTTGCATGTTTCTAATTCCTTAGCCAATTGATTTCCAAAGATCATTGGGCTATTTTTAAATCCTTGAGGTAGCACTGTCCAGGTGAGCTGAGTCTTCTGCACAAAAATTTAACACGTGAATTCTACGTCTTCCTCTTCAGTTCCACATTTTAAACACCACTTTCTATGCTACAAGCCAAACAAGATCTTTTCAACCTTTTTCTTTTTTTTTTTTTTCTCTAATGCCAAAACCATCAGATCCTTGGGGACTTACCTGCAATCTTTCTGCCACTCGGGATGATTTCTCAAAGTAAAGAACAAATCAACATAGGGGACCACATCTCACTTTCCTTCCCTTCTACAAGATAACATCAACTGTAAAATATTGTGTCAATTTTTTCCTAGTCGTTGGGTCTCCCCTTACATGCTCCCAGTGTTTAAGAACACATCCCAGTGGAGACTTCATTAATATTTCCCCTCCCATTGAGGTAGACATAGAAGATACGTGTTTTCCCATATTTTACAAAAAGAGTTTTTGGTACAAAAAAACCAATAATACTGTTCTACAGACAAAGTCAATCCTGTCCTCTGGAAGGAAACCAGTGTCCTGGTTACCCAGGAGATGGAGAAGGCTGAGCTACTCAATGACTTTCTTGCCTCAGTCTTCACTGATAAGGGCTCTTGTCTCACCACCCAATCTGTGGAAGGCACACGCAGGGACTGTGAGGATGAAGAACCGCCCACTGTACTCAAAGAGCAGGCTTGGGAACATCTGAGGAACCTAAAGGTGCACAAGTCCATGGGACCTGATGAGATCCATCCGCGGGTCCTCAGAGAACTGGTGGATGAAGTTGCCAAGCCACTGGCCATTGTATTTGAGAAGTCGTGGTGGTCTGGTGAGGTCCCCGATGATTGGAAGAGAGGGAACATAACCCCCATTTTTAAAAAGGGGAACAAGGAGGACCCAGGTAACTCCAGGCCGGTCAGCCTCACCTCTGTGCCTGGCAAGGTCATGGAGCAGCTTCTCCTGGAAACCATGCTAAGGCACATGGAGAGCAAGGAAATGGTTGGTTGTGGGATATTTGGAAAGCAATGGACATATAGTGAACAATCCAGACACAGTAGGACGGTTTAATCTGTGAGCTGGAGGCCTCTGCAGGCAGCAGACCATCGATGCAGTGGATGGGAATATGAGCAAGTGTATGGATGTATGTGAATGTGGCGAAGTGAGTTATGCGGCTGGGAATACGGGTGGATGTATTGAAGTGAACAGGATCTGAGCACAATGGACAAAGCGAGAATACGTGCTGAGAAGCAACGGTACGATGGAGAAAGTAATGACTGTATCCAGTATACATCTTTAACCAATCAAATTATTGCCTTAGGCGTATGGACAGCACATACTAACCAATCAACAAATGGCTTGCACATGAACAGGAACTAAAATATCTACATAACCTGAGCTATTAGGGCAATAAAGTGGCATTTGTTCACATTGATCGTGTGCAGTGTCCGTGACTTCCACGTCGACAAGCGGCACCTGAACAGGGGCCCTCGGATCGGTGTTGAATTCCACGACAGAAAACCGGAGGGGTGAGGGTGCGGAAGCCGGCCGTAGGTGAGTGCTGCCCCGGCACTCGGGAACACGCTATAGTGCAAAATGGTACAAAAGGTACAATGGGAATCTCGTCTTGGCCAGGCGAGCAGCCGGGGAGGAGATGGGGTCCACGCTGACCAAAGAGGAGTCAGCAGTGGTTAAGCTCCTCCAACATATGCTCTCTATGAGAGGCCTGAGATATGACTCGACCGCCTTGGAAGCTTTGCTGTTTTGGGCAAAGAAAAAGGACTTGATCCCCACTGTTGACGCTGCTTTTGAAGCCCCAACATGGGAAAAGATAGGGGCAGAGCTGTGGGAAGAAATAAGTAAGGGATCCAAGGAGGTGAGCAAGTTCTCCACAATGTGGAGGTTAATCACAGAAACTTTAAAAAATATGAAGGCAGAACGTTTGGCAGCAGCTTCTGCTTTTGCCGTGTTGACTCCAGAAGATTCAAAAGAAACTCCCTCCGCGACGAGTATGCTATTCACAGAACCAATTATTCCAGCCGCTGTTCCAGCCTATGTATCTGGGGAAAACAGAGTCTCTGCAGGGGTTCGTGCAGCCAGAAAACCTGCGGTAGCAGTTCCAGAGCCCGGGAACCAGACCTTGGAGAAAGCCGACAGCCTGGCGGAATTTCCACTGTCCACAGCAGAAGAGACGAGAAACAACTCAGTCTCTGGCTCTCGTCCTTCATCACCTAAACCAGTTACCTTGTCCCTGTATCCACCGCTGCCGCCATTTGACGGAAAGGAGGAGCGGATGACAGATCTGGGGGGCACACGATTAAAGGAACTGTTACAAAAGCTGGAGGCTCTCAAAACCCGCTCGGAGTCGTTGGAGAAGCCCGTGCCAGCGCCATCGATTTTTCCTGTGCCTCCACCGCCTTTCAGCACAGGATTGTCATCATTCCTGCAACCACCTCCAACAAATCTTTTTATCTCCCAGGACGTATCGGGTGAGATCGGTGCCATGGCACCTTTGCCACCACCACCTCCGGCGACCTTGTTAATGGGGGGTGGGGCGGGAGATCCGGCAAAAAGGTAATTAGAGATGCTTTAATTGAAGGTCAATTTATTCCGTCTGCATTTCCGGTTGTGATGGGTGGGCACGGGGGTTCTGTTTGGGAAGCATTAGATTGGAAAGTTTTGAAAGAGGCTAAGGCAGCAGTCTCTCAATACGGGTTAAAATCACCGTATAGTCAATCTACTATTCAACGTGTATTTTCTGCACACTTGCTGACACTGTATGATGTTAAAATGATTGTGCAAATGTTATTGCTTCCATCCCAGCAACTCCAGTTTTATCAGAACTGGCAAGCGGCTTGTGAAAACGCAGCCGCTGTCCCAAGACAGAACCGGGACCCTTTGTTTGGAGTACAAGCTCAAATGTTATTAGGTGCAGGTCCCTATGTCAGGGCTGACTGGCAGGCACAATTTGCCACAGAAGTCTTACAACTTAGTCAGGACTTAGCTTGTAAAGCATAGAATAACGTGCATGATGAGAAAATTAGACTTACCTTTACCTCAGTGAAACAAGGCCCCACTGAAATGTTTTCAGCCTTTATTGATCGGTTGCATACCACTATCATGGCACACCCTGATTTGGATCCTGAAATGAAATCTAAGTTTTTGGACATGCTTGCTTTTGGTAATGCAAATGAAAAGACCAAAAAGGCTCTTAGTATTCTGCCAAAAGGTTCTTCCACCGCTCAGCTGTGAAGCCGCAGAGCGGATGCTAGAATCAGAAAAAAGCGGCAGTGATGGCCACTGCGGTAGGAGCAGCTGTCAAACCTTTAATAACAAAAAGCAAAGGAGGACAAAAAGATACAAAATGTTTTCATTGTGGAAAGATGGGGCATTTTAAAAAGGATTGCAGAAGCCAAATATCTGTTAGCACGCGTGGGACCAACCCGAATAATTCACAGAAAAAAATGGTGTGTAAACTGTCAGTGAAATAATCATAACACCCAAGAGTGCAGGAGATCGGGAAACAGGTTGCAGAGCGCGATCTACCCGTGCGAGACAACACAAGTACGGGGTGCCTGGACCGCTGCGCAGCCGCAACCCACGGAAGTGCAGGGGTGGACTTGGCAACAGCAGCAGATATTACACTGGCAACATCCAAAGTACAACTCATAGATTCTGATGAGAAAGGACCGCTGGGGCATGGGCTAAGTGCACTGCTGTTGGGTCGTTCTTCTGTTTCTCGGAAAGGCATTTTTGTAGCGCCAGGGCTTATTGATGCAGATTATTGTGGTGTTATAAAAATCATGGTCTATACATTGACCCCTCCTGTTACCATACCAGCTCAATTGAAAATAGCCCAGTTGGTACCATTTTGGGCACGTGTGCCCAGGGCGCAGGCCGTGGAACGAGGCCACGGGGGATTCGGTTCCACAGGTCAGCCTCAGGTGCTGCTGGCTGTTGACATTGCCAGAGGAAAGCCTGAGGAAAGAGTCACAATGGCGCACGGACAATCCCCGGCAGTGTCGATGCTGATAGACACTGGGGCTGACGTCACCATCATCCCTGCAAGCAGATGGCCTGGTGAGTGGCCGCTAGTGCCCGCAGCTACAGAGGTAGCAGGGGTGGGAGGCGTTCAACGAACAATGATCAGTAAAGTACCAATTTCCTTTTGTTTTCCAGATGGCACTATGGTACCTACTCGACCGTATGTGCTGCATTTACCGACAGCTCAACATTGGTTTGATGTACCTGTCAATGTTGTGTCAGACTCCTTGTATGTGGTGGGAACCACCCAAAGATTAGAACGAGCAATGATTAAGAGAGTGAAAAATCCTGTCTTATACAGGATTTGATGTTGATGATGCACTTATTATTTTTGTTAAATCAGAGACGAAAAGAGTATTTTATTACTCACATTCGCAGTCATCAATTTCAGCTTGGATTGTCTATTGGTAACAATATAGCAGACAAATTAGTTGCTCCTGCATGGCAGCAGCAAGGAATTAATCTGTTTGAGCAGGCCCGAGTATCACACGACTTTTTCCATCAGTCGGCAAAAGTTTTAGCACGACAATTTGATTTGAAAGTCTCTGATGCGCAAGGCATTGTACAGTCGTGCCCTGCTTGTCAAAAGCTCAGATTTGGCTCGGGCATTGGAGTGAATCCTCGAGGTTTCAAGTCTTTACAGCTGTGGCAGATGGATGTCACCCCTGTGCCTGAATTTGGCCGTTTAAAGTATGTTCATGTTTGCATTGACACCTTTTCACATGTGGTACGGGCAGCTGCTCAAACAGGTGAGACAGCTAAACATGTAGTGAAGCATATGCACAGTGCCGTTGCAGTCTCGGGAATCCCACGAGAGCTTAAGATGGACAATGGTCCTGCATATGTTTCGACTTCCTTTAGCAGATCCTGTACCTTATGGGGGATTCATCATCTAACAGGTATCCCTCCTTCGCCCGTTGGACAAGCCATTGTGGAAAGAGCTCATGGAACTCTAAAATCGCTTTTGCAAAAACAAAAAGAGGGAGAATTGTTACCGCCATCTGAGAGACTTGCAAAAGTGCTGTATGTGTTGAACTATTTAAGTTTGAGAGAAGGAAGAGGCTCTCCTCCCATTGTAATTCATCACATGGCATTGCAATCAGGGATTCAAAAAGAAACTAATGCAATTAAAGTGCTGTATCGAGATCTACGAACTTGTCGTAGTTCAGCCCTGATCAGGACCAGACTACGCAGTCTCTCTCCCACTCCCCCCACCCTCCGAGAGAACAGGGGGAGATGATATAAGAAAAACGGCTCAAGGTTTGAGATAAGGACGGGGAGAAATCCTTAAAGTTACCGTCATGGGCAAAACAGACTCGACTTGGGGAAAACTATTCATTTATTTTCTAAAATTAGCAGGAGAATGAGACAGGGAACAAGATAACCTCCCCCCACCCCTCCCTCTTCCCGGGCTTAACATTATCTCTACTACCTTCCCCTCCCGAGCGGCACGGGGGGGGGAAAAGGGAATGGGGGTCGCGGTCAGTTCATCACGCGTTGTTTTACGCCGCTGTATCATCGTCAGGGGAAGAACTCCTCGCATTCCTCCTCTGCTCCAGCGTGGGGTCCCTCCCACGGGCCACAGTCCTCCGTGAAACTGCTCCGGCGTGGGTCATCTCTTCCACGGGGTGTAGTCCCTCTAGAACAGCTGTCCCAGCGGGCCCTCCACGGGCCACAGCCTCCTTCAGGCCTCCACCTGCTCTGGCGTGGGGTCCTCCACGAGCTGCAGGTGGATCTCTGCCCCTCTGTGGGCCTCCATGGGCTGCAGGGGGACAACCCGCTCCACCATGGTCTTCACCACGAGTTGCAGAGGAATCTTGGCCAGGAGCCATATTACTCCTCCCCCTCCTTCTGAACTGACCTTGGCGTCTGCAGCCGTTCCTCACAACAGGCTGGCAGACGCCTCTCAGGATCCTTTTTACATCTTATTCA
Organism: Chlamydotis macqueenii; assembly: GCF_036417535.1. Classification (NCBI taxonomy): domain Eukaryota; kingdom Metazoa; phylum Chordata; class Aves; order Otidiformes; family Otididae; genus Chlamydotis; species Chlamydotis macqueenii. Next base: position 32,764,991 of record NC_141592.1, on the reverse strand, counting down.
CTTCTCATCTCCTCTCCACTTCTTGCAGCCGGGCCGGGCCGAGTTGGGCTCAGTCGGCTGCCCGGCGGGAGGCCAGAGGGTGAGGCCTGCAAGGCCCATGAGGCTCGCGCCTCCCCCTCTCTGCCCCCCGCTCAGCTGCTTCACATCTTCTCCTCCTCTTTTTCCTGTTTTCCCCTACTTAAATACGTTATCGCAGAGGCGTTATCACGGGACATTCTGCTACCAATTGGCTCGGCCTTGGCCAGCAGCGGGTCCGCCCTAGGCCCGGCCGAGTCCACTGAACAAAGGGGAGCGACTTCTAGCAGTTTCCTACAGAAGCTACCACCTTAGGCCCCCCCTCACTAACAAAACCAGAACAGAACTGGAGAATGGAACGGTCCAGCAGAAGTGAAATTAACCGGTTGTGGTTATGTTTGTGTTTTAACAGATGAAGGACCAAAATGGGTACCAAGCCAATGGGTGAAACCGTGGAAACAAGGAAAGTGATATCTGATTCATGATTTTACCATTTTTGTTTTTGACAGAGACTTGGATGGACGGTGATCAATCGTGTACCACCATTTTCACTAGATGCTTTCAGAATCAAGCAAGCCAGATGATCACCGTGCCCAAGCTGTCGTTTGTAGTTATTGTTGTTGGCTTGCTAAGCCAACAAACGCAACTGCATCAGCACTATCAACGCTGCTAACTGATGTAGATTCTAAAAACTACGCTACTTTACAAAACAGAACTGCTGTTAGCCTGCAGAGCACATATTTGACAGGCCTTGTTGCATGCGCTGGCCACGCGTGCAGCAACGTCTGGTCAGTACTCTGCCACTGAATCTGCTGAGGGGATAAACAGAGGTGGCTCAGAGCAGAGGAGAGAGGAGGGACCCAGAGCACACTCTATTAACAACAGGGGATGCCCTGAAGGTGCTGCGCCTGCCTCCTTTCTCTGCTCTGACCCCGCTGATCATCATCCTCTTGTGCGGCGGTGCTGGGAATTGTATTGTTGGTACGCGAATGTAGCAAAGTGAGTTATGCGCATAGGAATATGAGCAAGTGTATCGATGTACGCGAATGTGGCGAAGTGAGTTATGCGAATGGGAATAGGGGTGAATGTATTGAAGCGAACAGGATCTGAGCACAATGGACAAAGCAAGATTACGTGCTGAAAGGCAACGGTACGATGGACAAAGTAAGACGTACGTGACTGAAAGCAGGACACAGGCAGAGGGAACCTTTTGCATGATCAGAAGTCCTTAACCAATCAAATTATTGCTTTAGGCACATGGACAGTACATGCTAACCAATCAATAGAGGGCTTGCACATGAACAGGAACTAAAATATCTACATAAACTGAGCTGTTAGGGCAATAAAGTGGCATTTGCTTGATTACATTGGTCAGTGTGCAGTGTCCATGACTTCCGCATCAACAAGTTGAGGTAATGAATTAGCTGTGCAGGCTTCAGACCTGTAGCTGTCTAGCAACAGAATGGTTCAATTCCACCTGTTCAGGCACCAGACATCAGTGCATAGTTGTTTAGAGCATGGTCCAGTTGTTAGAGCACAGTCCAGTCATACAGAGCCACCTCAGACCACACTGCAAGATAAGCAGAGAGCCAGCTTCTCTCACTGTTTCCATGCTTTTATACCCATAGGTCCTCTAACCACCACCAGGTGTCCCTTGTCTCCTTCCCACCAGCAGGTGTCCTCGATTTTGCTTCTCTTAGAAAGTCCCTTATTGGTCAATCCCAGGGCTTCTGATATTCATCGCCCCCAACATCGGACAGCCTGTGGTGTGGATGGCCAAGGAATCAACCCCTGAATGAAGATGTCAGGCAGCAGTAGAAACATGGCCAGAAAAGCCTTCAGTGTAATAAGTGTGCAGGAAGTTTTCACCTTAAAAGAATTTTAATGTTGCCCTTTTTTTCACTGCTAATGGACATGAACCAGCAAGCTGATGAACATTTTGAGTGGAGAAACTGTGTCCCAAGGACGTGTTTATACTCATAGAGTTCCCATCTGCATTTCACATCTAAATGGAGCTGTGAGCAGTGAAGGGTGGAGAAGCTGGGCAGACCTCACTGTTATTGCTTTGCTCTCAAGCAGTGCCCACCAGTGGTATCCACAGTGGGGACCCACCGGTCAGAAGCTTGGAAGAGCAGCAGAGCTCAGTACAGCTGGTCTGCAAGGACAGCGTCCTCCCAGCTCAGCAGAGAGATATTCAGTTGGAACTCAAAATGGAATCCAGGGGCATCATAATGAGTGACACAGTGAGCATCGCTGCCTATCAGCTTGGAACATCCATCACACGATTAACACATGAATAGCAGGTGGCTTTTCCAGGACTCATTTCTCAAGGGACAGAGAAAGCTGTGGGTACAAGCAGTCTCATGCACACCTTTCCCATCACATGCAATTTGACTACCAGCCAACCACTTGATCCCGTAAACACGACAGCTAAAGGGAGCCTTCCCTGAGCTCTCCCTGCCCAGCGCCGTGGGTGCATGGCGCTGATCTCCCCTTGAGCTGGGACACCTCTCCCGTTTGCTCCTCCAGGCTGAGAGATCTCTTACAAACAGCAAATCTTTGGCACGTGACCGACATCGCACATGACCTGGTATCACAGTGCACCAGGATTTTGTATTGGTAATGGTGATTCTGTGCTGGTGACTCTGAATCATTGTTACATCCTCTGTGCAGTCACAGGCTGAACCTTCCCATCAGCCTTTGTCAAGTCGCACTGTTACACATCGCATTTCAATAAAATCACTTTTGCTGATGCTGTTGACTGTGGTACTTTAAGTGATCTGAATGGCCCATCCATGACAACTACACTCAGGTTTACTGTTCTCTGGATCACTAAGTCCTTGATGTACAATGGTCTCCAGTCAGGATCACCAAACCACCTGACAAAATTGAGAAGAAGAATGGTGATAACTAAGGACTTGGAAGACCACAGACCTCTGCTAGAAGGCATCGGTGTAAGGGAAGGTGGAAAATGATCCCTGACCCAACATGGGGGAATGCTCTCCTGGACTTTTGGAATCTGGGACCTCTATTGAGAAGCTGAGGAACCTAGGCATCTGTAGCCATCTGAGATGGAGGACCAGCTCATATAGACGTATCCTTCAACTGCTTGAAGGGTGATGTCTTCATTTCTAGAGCATTTCTTTGTACTGGGAAGAGAAGGAAACCTCCACAAAATGCAGATTCGAAGGCCCACATTGGAGGTGAGGAAAAAGAAATCCAATCAAAGGGCGGCATTGTGGGGCAAGAGGTCACCCAGAGAGAGTCAGGATCAGCCCATGGCTTGTGTTTCAACAACAGCCAGTGAGGATGCAGGGACATTGGTGAGGGCAGGAAAATGCCAGGGTGAGAGCTAGGTGGGAAATAAAGATTGGTGTCATCAGGAAACAGGAAAGAGACGCAGGCATGGACAGTGTGACACAGCGCAGCAGGGATGGCCAAGGGCTCTGGCGAGACTGAAAGGCCTAAAGGAACCACAGTCTTTGTCCCCTTGGCTACGGCAGCTGCCCGCACCACTCAGGTCTTCCAGGGGAAACAGGATTTTGGGTTGTGGACTTCTTCTTTGTTTCTTCTTTGCCTCTACTTGGGTAAGTCCAGAGACGCGGCACAGTTCTTCTGCAGTGGGCATTGTTCATTTTCACATCTCCCTGCCCCCAGGAAGAGCCCTGAGCCACGCGTGAGGGACAGGATCTGCCTTCCCAGGGCCAGGGGCTCTGGCCATTTCTGCTCTCTGACAAAACCAAGAGTTTTCTCTGCACTACAGCCCCCCTGCACAGGGCCTTTGCCTCCCTGCACTCACAGCCTCCAATGACCTGCTCTAACGAATCCTTGGGGAGGCTTTGTCAGGAATGGCCCCCAGTGGGGCCCAACAATGCTCCAAGGTACTCTGGGCTTTGCTTCTGACTGTAACTGCTTGAGAAGTTGTTTCAATCTCCTCTCAGTCCCTGGAGTTCACTTAATAAGCCCCAAGGTCACCATGGGGCTCGTTAAAATACAGAAAGCCCTAACGAGCCATGTCTCTTCCTACAGTTTTCCTCAAGTCTTCAAGATCTGTACAGGTAAAGAGAGAGGTTTCACAGGGGAGTTAAGGAGGAAGATTTCAGCGAGCACTTAACAAGAATGCTGCTGGATTTTCAAGTTTATTTTTAATTACTTTTCAGTTTACAAGAGTTGACAGAAGCATTCTCCAAGGGATATCACTCCAGCGTGTCTCCTCAGGATGGCTGGACAGGTAGAAACAGCAGTGCCTTGCGGTCTGACACTGTATGGACAACCTTGCTCCTCACCTCTCACACCTCCCCATTGCTGTCATTGGCCACCTGGGACTCACATCACTGCTCCTTGCATCACACTTCTCCACTGATCTCCACCGCTGGATGTTACAGCTCCACTGCGCCAGCTCCCTCCTGCTCTCCTTCGAGAACTGCCTGCGCACAGGCACAGCAGCAATTTTCCTTTTCACAAAGAGAGCAGGAAAATGTTTCCTAGACAATAAAGCACACTGCACAGCCACACGCCAAGTACAAGCTGCATCCCATGAGATTGCCTTTCTGCAAAGGAGAGCCTTACAAGAAATATTTTAGGCAGGCAGATGGAGAAGAAAACAAAGGTGTTTATAGACAGAATTAAAGAGTTGGCTGAGGAGACAACTGGGCTTCTGAAAGACAGGCCAGCTTTTAACTCCCTGGAGCTCAGAGCAGCAACCAGATGGGTGCGAGGTACCTGAATGAACAAAGAGTTGTGGGAGTAGGAAATTGGAGAATAATTGAAGTGGCCTTTATCCAGACAGCCTGCACCCAAAAACACAATGTGAGAAACAGTCCTTGTACCAGGACAATGTGAAGTGAAACAATGTTGTCGTAATTCAGCCCCGATCGGGACCAGACTTCGCAGTCTCTCTTTCACCCCCCTCTCCCTCTGAGAAAATAGGGACAGATAATGTAAGAAAAACGGCCTGAGGTTTGAGATAAGAACAGGGAAAAAATTCTTAAATTTACCGTTACGCGCAAAACAGAATCAACTTGGGGAAAACTATTCATTTGTTACTACAAACAGCAGGATAATGAGACAGAGAACAAGATAACCTCCCTCCACCCCTCCCTCTTCCCAAGCTTAACATTATCTCTACTACCTTCCCCTCCCGAGCGGCACAGAGGGGAAGAGGGAATGGGGGTTGCAGTCAGTTCATCACGCGTTCTTTTACACTGCTGCTTCATGGTCGGGGGAAGAACCCCTCACATTCCTCCCCTGCTGCACCGTGGGGTCCAAACCGTACGCCACAGTCCTTCGTGAAGCTGTTCCGGCACAGGTCATCTCTTCCACGGAGTTCAGTGTCTCCAGAACAGCTGTCCCAGGCTGCCACAGCCGACTTCAGGCATCCACCTTCCCTGACGTGGGGTCCTCCACGGGCTGCAGGGGGATCTCTGCCCCTCCGTGGATCTCCATGGGCTGCAGGGGGACAACCTGCTCCACCATGGTCGTCACCACAGGCTACAGGGGAATCTTGGCCAGGAGCCGCATTACTCCTCCCCCTCCTTCTTCACTGACCTTGGCGTCTGCAGCCGTTCCTCTCACAAGAAAAGATCTTCACAACAGGTTGGCAGACGCCTCTCAGAATCTCTTCACATCAACCAGCTCATCTCCTCTCCACGTCTTGCAGCCAGGCTGGACCAAGTTGGGCCCAGTCAACTGCCTGGCAAGAGGCCAGAGGGTGAGGCCTGCAAGGCCCATGAGGTCTGTGCCTCCCCCTCTGCGCCTCTGCCCCGGCTCAGCTTCTTCACATCTTCTCTTCTCTTTTTTTTTTTCTGTTTTCCCCTTCTTAAATAAGTTATCGCAGAGGCGTTATCAGGGAACATTCTGCTGCCAATCGGCTCGGCCTTGGCCAGCAGCAGGTCCGCCCTAGGCCTGGCCGAGTCCACTGAACAAAGGGGAGCGACTTCTAGCAGTTTCCTACAGAAGCTGCCACCTTAGGCCCCCCCTCACTAAACAAAAATACAAAACATACAAACGATGAGAGAAAGTAAATACAGCAAATACGGTCAGAGTAGCGGCACTGACATTACAGGGGAAGATCGATATTTCTTTGGAACATTCCTTGTGAGAGGTCGTGGGATTGGCAGAGGTCTGTTGTGTGTGAGGAGAAGCAATTGTTGCATACAGGCTACAGGCTGGGGGAAGAGCGGCTGGAAATCTGCCCGGTGGAAAATGACCTGGGAGTTTTGGTCAACAGCTGTCTGAGGATGAGCCGGCAGCGTGCCCGGGTGGCTGAGGTGGCCAATCGCATCCTGGCTTGTATCAGAAACAGCGTGGCCAGCAGGACTGAGGAAGTGATTGTCCCCCTGTACTCACCACTGGTGAGAGTGCACCCCGAGTGGTGGGTTCAGTTTTAGGCCCCTCAGGACAACAAGGACATTGAGTTATCTGGAGCACATCCAGAGAAGGGCAACGAAGCTGGTGATGGATATGGAGCACAAGTCTGATGAGGAGCAGCTGAGGGAACTGGGGTTGTTTGGAGAAAAGGAGGCTGGAGGAAAGGAGGCTGAGGGGAGACCTTCTTGCTCTCTCCAACTGCCTGAAGGGAGCTGGAGCAAGGTGGGTGTTGGTCTCTTCTCCCCAGGAACAAGGGACAGCAAGAGAGCAAACAGCCCCAGGGTGCACCAGGGCAGGTTTGGATTGGCTATTAGGAAAAAATCTCTTCACTGGAAGGGTTACCAAGCACTGGAGCAGGCTGCCCAGGGAAGCGTTGAGTCACCATCCCTGGAGGGATCTAAAGACCTTAGGGACACAGCTCAGTGGTGGACTTGGCAGTGCTGGGTTAACCGCTGGGCTCAAGGCTCTTAGGAGTCTTTTCCAACCTAAATGATCCTATGATCCTACCGACCGATGGCGTGAAGCACAGGGAGGTGGGGAACGCTCTTGTGCCGGGCACAGACACTGAAGCTCTGGCAGCACACGGAGCCGTTACCTGACAGCCGTTCACAAGAAGCATTTCCACCTCACCGTGTGCTCCTTGGGTCATGGCCGCGGAGCACGCGAGGAGCACAGGCACCACCAGCGCTGGAGGTGAGACATGCGTGGTGCCTCGCCCACCCGCTGCCAGCAGAAGTCCCGTCCCATCCCAGCTTCCTATGGGGCCAGTTGCCCTGGAAGTCCCTCCCCTCTACTGGTCACGTGCTTTGTTGTGATTGTTTGGAAGAAGCCACCACCCTTTCTGCTTTACCTGGAAGTACATCTGACCCTTACCTATATGGGGGCCGCCATGTGTATATGTGTGTACATTTGTAGTTTTTAATATATAAGCGTTTATAAAGCCAGAGAAATGAAATACATGCAGCCGTTACAACGCAGGTGTAAAATGGATAAAGCCTTCTTTTATAAAAGCTGGTGGAACGGACAATTAGCGCTACACGTGAGCAGACAGAGGAGTACAAAGCGGGGTGGAGGCCCCGCACTCTGCCAGGCTGCAGCCCTGACGTATCCGTGCAGAGGGACCTTCAGGTGGGTAGAGGGGATCCGAAGGGTGTGGAGAACACAGAGAAGCTGGAAGGTGCCCAGAGGCCATGGCCCTCTCCCAGGAGGCCACCAAGGGGGCCTTGGCACAAATCCTGTCCCGTACAAAGAAGAGCCCAATCTGTGGGCTGGACTGGAGGCGGCCTGGCCAGGGGGAGCCTGGGGACTTGTGGTGCCAGAGGAAGGGTCCTTCTGACCCACAGCTCTGCAGTGCTCTAGCAAGAGGTGAAGGAGTGAGAAGGGCCAGGGCAGGCTGGAAGAAGGCAGACGGGCTCTGCCAAAATCTCAGGGAGAAAATCATAGCTCAAGCTTGGATCTTCACCGGCAACATTTAGATCTTCAGTGGAATGCTCTCCCGCTCTCCAGCAGAGCTACTTCAGCCTTGCCTCAGCAGCGCTTGTCCCAGTTCCACCCCTGCCAGGCCACACGCTGACAGACATGATGACAGCTCCTCAGCCACGTTCCCAGGAAAAACCTGTGCCCAGCGCTGGGCAGCATGGACCTTGCGTCTCCCGTTTTCCATGGCCAAGTGGGCTCCAGGTGTGGAGCAGGTGCCAGCAGACACTGGGAGTGCCAAAATGGGTGTTTGGCCTCAGCTACAAGGGTGATGGTGGTGAAGGCAAGTAGGCAGGCCATGCGTGTGCAATGCGAAGGTTGAAGGTGGAAGAAGTGTGGGGTTGGTGGAAGACCTCTCTCATGGAGAGGAGAGGGCCCTGGGGAGGCAGAGCTTGTGCTGGTGCCATAGGGTTTTGCTTCATTCTGGCATGAGCAGGACTGGTTTTTCAATGTTTGGAGGCCATATTTAGGGGGAAAGATGACTTGAAAACATTTAAGGATGGGGACTGCCCAACCTGTCAGGAAAATCTCTCCCAGTGCTTATTTTATCTCATAGTTATGACCTTATGGACCTCATGGTCCTCATCTCCTGGGGTCCTGGGGCCTGATGAGATCCATCTGCGCGTCCTGAGGGAACTGGCGGATGAAGTTGCCAAGCCACTGGCCATCATATTTGAGAAGTCGTGGCGGTCTGGTGAGGTCCCCGATGACTGGAAGAGAGGGAACATAACCCCCATTTTTAAAAAGGGGAACAAGGAAGACCCGGGCAACTACAGACCGGTCAGCCTCACCTCTGTGCCTGGCAAGGTCATGGAGCAGATTCTCCTGGAAACCATGCTAAGGCACATGGAGAGCAAGGAGGTGGTTGGTGACAGCCAACATGGCTTCACCAAGGGCAGATCGTGCCTGACCAATTTGTTGGCCTTTTATGACGGGGTAACAGTATCGGTGGACAAGGGACGAGCAACTGACATCATCTACCTGGACTTGTGCAAGGCATTTGACACTGTCCCGCACGACATCCTTCTCTCTAAACTAGAGAGGCATGGGTTTGATGGACGGACCACTCGGTGGATAAGGAGTTGGCTGGATGGCCGCACTCAGAGAGTGGTGGTCAACGGCTCAATGTCCAAGTGGAGACCGGTCACCAGTGGCGTCCCTCAGGGGTCCGTGCTGGGCCCAGCCCTGTTCAACATCTTTGTCGGCGACATGGACAGTGGGATAGAGTGCACCCTCAGCAAGTTCGCCGATGACACCAAGCTGTGTGGTGCTGTCGACTCGCTGGAAGGGAGGGATGCCATCCAGAGGGACCTGGACAGGCTGGAGAGGTGGGCCCGTGCCAACCTCATGAAGTTCAACCAGGCCAAGTGCAAGGTCCTGCACCTGGGTCGTGGCAATCCCAGGCACAAATACAGGTTGGGTGGAGAATGGATCGAGAGCAGCCCTGAGGAGAAAGACCTGGGAGTGTTGGTAGACGAGAGGTTCAACATGAGTGGGCAGTGCGCCCTTGCGGCTCGGAGGGCCAACCGCATCCTGGGCTGCATCAAGAGGAGCGTGGCCAGCAGGTCGAGGGAGGTGATTCTGCCCCTCTACTCTGCCCTGGTGAGACCCCACCTGGAGTACTGCGTCCAGTTCTGGAGTCCCCAACACAAGAAAGACATGGACCAGTTGGAGAGGGTCCAGAGGAGGGCCATAAAGATGATCAGAGGGCTGGAGCACCTCTCCTATGAGGACAGGCTGAGGGAGTTGGGGCTGTTCAGCCTGGAGAAGAGGAGGCTCCGGGGAGACCTGATAGCGGTCTTCCAATACCTCAAGGGGGCCTACAGGAAAGATGGGGAGAAGCTGTTCAGTAGGGCCTGTTGTGATAGGACAAGGGGTAATGGGTTTAAATTAGAAGGAGGTAGGTTTAGATTGGATATGAAAAAAAAAATTTTTACAATGAGAGTTGTAGAGCACTGGAACAGGTTGCCCAGAAAGGTGGTGGATGCCCCATCCCTGGAATCGTTCAAGGCCAGGCTGGATGGGGCTCTGAGCAACCTGATCTAGTCAGGGATGTCCCTGCTTCTTGCAGGGGGGTTGGACTAGATGACCGTTGAAGGTCCCTTCCAACTTTAACTATTCTATGATTCTATGATTCTATGATCTCCCACATGAACACTCTTTTTACTTTTGTCCCTTGCCTCTCGTCCTCCCACCACACATCACAATGAGGAGCCTGGCTCCACCTTAACTGCCTGATAGGTACTGACATCCTGCTGTGAAGTTTCCAAAAGCCTTCTTTTCTCTACACTGAACAGTCCCTGTCGTCCACCAAGACCCCCAGAGCCCCAGCCAGGGCTGGTGCCCAGACTCAGGCACCCCAGTGGCTGGATTGAGCAGTTCTCCTCTCTGAAATCCCTTAGGATCTTGTTGGGCCAGTCCTCCAACCTGTTCAATTTCATCCAGAAGGCAGCCCTCCACTGTATATGCCATCCCTTTGCCTGAGTTTTGTGTCATCTGCAAGTTCTGTCAGCTGCTCCAGGACAATTATAGTCCCTGGAGGGGATAGTCCCCTTGTCTCCATCAAGTCCCAGGAGAGACACAATGCATCCAATCACTCTTTTACTCCCCTCTTTGCCCACCTCTCAAGACTGCAGCTTCCAAGGTTCAATTCAAGAGCATTGTGCTAGGTGGTATGCGCTGGGTTGACCTTGGCTTGTGGCCAGATGCCCACCCAGCCACGATCTCACTGCCCCTCCTCAACAGTGTCGGTGCCCACAGAGTGAGCAAACCCTGCTCTCACCAGACCCAGAGGGAAGAAGGCCTGGGCTGCACTGCGCTGGCAGGAGGCCATGAGACATTATGGTCAGTGGAGATCTGACAAATAAAGGTGGTGGAGAAGAGAAAGAAAGAATCCCAGCTCTCCGTGTGCAAAGTAACTCCAGCGGGGCAGATGGACACCTCTACAGGTTTCTGTGCATGTCCTGAGTAGGAAGAGGTTTTGTTATCCTAAACGTGGGCACCTGCTGTCATTTCAGTTTGCCAAAGGAATTTCCCAACAGCCTCCAAGATGAAGCCCCAGACACTGCCCTGTCCCTAAGAACTGCTCCACCTGAGCCTGCAGTCTCCTGCACAAAGCTTGGGCCACCTCGGGCACCTCAGCTGTCACCAGGGCTTTGCATCTAAAGAACTCCCTGCTGCCCTCCATCTCCAGTAAGGAGGAGGGGAGCTGAGAGAAAGAGCTCACAGGCAAATGCCCTTTTGTGCTGAGCTGAACAGGGGCAAGAGGAATCCCAGCTCCTGTGGGTTTGTGGTGTGCATGGAAGGGAGCTGAGTCCTCTTCTAGTGCCAGGACTAGACCCAGGGTGAGATGCCTGCACTGACTGCGCTGAATCCCTTCCCTCAGCAGGGGTAGAGGAGATCCCTCACTTTGGGTATTCTGCCTACTGACGGGACAAGGCCAGGTGATAGTTAGGCCTGGCTCTGTCTGTGAGCAGGAAAATGGCAGTGCTTGAAAAGATGTGACTCTTCTCTCCCAGCTGAGGAGCAAAACCCCAGTGGTGGCTGCAGGCTGTTTGGCAGCAGGTTCCCCTGCAGCCCCAGGGACAGCTGGAGGGAGCCCCGAGTGGACAGAGAAAGTGCCGCCTTGGGCTGGGCCTCTGCTGCTGAGCTGGGCTGGGCTCCTGGCATGGAGGGAGCTGATGGCAAGCGGGCAGTGCTGCAGAGAGACAGCTCTGCCCAGGAGCAGCTCCTCTGCCAAGCGCAGCAGGGCTGAGGGCTTTGCCTGCAGGCAGCGAGGGCAGACAAGAGAAGTGAGGGAGCATTAAAGGCAGCCTGGGCTCAAAGGACAGGTGACAGTTCACTGGGGGAGTAATATTCACAGCCCTTGACACGGTAAGTCTCTGGCTCCAGTGCAATGCAAATTAGCCTCCTGGAGGAATCTCCTAAAGCTGGCGTAGCCCAGCCTGTGCGATCTATCTCTGGTGTAGAAGAAGAAGCCATGCTCCAGAGCAGGGATTCCCTGTGGCACCATCAGAGGGACAGGGCACGACGGCTGCCTTCTCCCAGGGATGGCTGCAGGGCTGTGCAGGTGGGTTTGCAGGCAGGGGTGCCCAGGGCTGTCCTTCAGAGCAGGGGCCATGTGTCCCAAGAAGCTATGTGCCAGGGCAGGGAGCTTCCCAGAGCACCATGGGGAGAAGCTGTGGGTAGAAGGTATGACCCCCGGCAAGGCAGGATCCTTCTGGTCTCATGAGTGCAGCGTGGATCAGGGCTGCTCACAGCCCCAGATCAACCTCAAGAAATGTCCAAGGGGACTTTCCAAGAAGCACATCAAGGCAGCTTCTGCTTGAAAGGTAAGGATGCTATCCTTTCAGTCTTCTACTCTTGAGTGTCTGGATGGGCAACGGGACGTAGAAACTCACTTCTCTGGGAGGAGACACTGAAACTCCAAATCTGTTTCTTTTAGAGATTAATAAACCTGGGAGTATCAGAAAGCAACACTTTGCAGCTCACAGACAGCTCCAGTAGCAACCTTCCAGGCTTGTCAGGGTTGCTCTGATGTTCCCATCAGAGCCTGCAACCACTGATCTGCCCCTGGGCAGTGCCTTGCTTCCAGGAGGGGTCTGCAGGGCAGAGCTGAGCACACAGCGAGTGGTACGGGGTCTGTGAGCAGGGACAGGAAGGAGACTCAGGGACAGAGAAGCTGCTGTTGGCAGGGACAGCTCCAGGCAGCAGAGACATGGGCAGGGAGCGAGCCTGAGCTGCTACCATAAAGGTCTTGGGAGGGGGATTCTGGTACCTCCCTGCCATCCTGGAAGTGCAGATACCTTCCCCTGAGCAACCTCCTGGTCTCCTCTCCCACTCAGCGGAGCTTCTGCCATCAAGGCCATGGGTTCTCAAGCTGCAGGTTCACCCCAAGGAGAGGAAACTGCTGAGTGCGCTCTGTGTGTCCCTGTGCTCCTGTGGCAAGAGCATTGAGGCATTTCTCCATCTTCCCCTTCTGTCCATGCTTCCCTTGTTCTTTCCCTTGGACTCCTGGGGAACAAGGAGGCATCAGGTGCAGCTCACACGTCACAGTTGCAGGGCCTGCAATGCAGCCGTGTGCATGGGAGCAAAGTCCCTCTGTTCATTCTGACCTGTGGGGTCTGGACTGTGCAGTGTGTGGGGCTGGGGAGTGAGCTGGCTCTGCTTAGGTCCCTGCAGCTTTCACACATCCAGGAGTGTACGGAGGCCGACCTGACAGAAGATGCCGAGCAGCTCCTCCTGATGCAATCCGTGTGTCAGAGTTACTGCTCCCCTCGGACCTGCTAGCCATGGACACCAGCTGGACTGCTCCCTCCACACTTCCAAGCCGTTCTGCTGTGTGCATAGGTTTGTGTAAGCCCTAAGGTACATCATGGGTTTCAGAAGCTGTAACCCACTTTCCCTCATTCCCAGTGCTGTAGAATGCAGACAAGTCCTCGGAAGACCTATGAGCAGAGCCCTACCTGTCCCATCAGACTCAGTCAGTGCAAACCAGAGCTCCAGACTGGTGGATGCACTAAGGTACTGAAAGAAAGGAGATAGGGAATGTGTGTTTGGGGGGAGGAGAGGCCAGGGAATAGGAAAAGCTTTGATCAGAGCAGTCCTAACTTGTGACTGTGCTTTCCTCCTGCGGAAGTAGTTCAAGAACTAAGGGATCACATGTCCAACGGCAGCTCCATCACCCAGTTCCTCCTCCTGGCCTTCGCAGACACGCGGGAGCTGCAGCTCTTGCACTTCTGGCTCTTCCTGGGCATCTACCTGGCTGCCCTCCTGGCCAACGGCCTCATCATCACTGCCATAGCCTGCGACCACCGCCTGCACTCCCCCATGTACTTCTTCCTCCTCAACCTCTCCCTCATTGACCTGGGCTCCATCTCCACCACTGTTCCCAATTCAATGTCTAATTCCCTCTGGGACACCAGGACCATCTCCTATTGGGGTTGTGTTGCACAAATATTTCTTTTTTCTTTCTTGATTGTAACAGAGTACTGTCTCCTCACCGTCATGGCCTACGACCGCTACGTTGCCATCTGCAAACCCCTGCACTACGGGACCCTCCTGGGCAGCAGAGCTTGTGTCCACATGGCAGCAGCTGCCTGGGCCAGTGGGTTTCTCAACGCTGTCCTGCACACGGCCAATACATTTTACATCCCTCTCTGCCATGGCAATGCTGTGGACCAGTTCTTCTGTGAAATACCCCAGATCCTCAAGCTCTCCTGCTCACGTTCCTACCTCAGGGAAGTTGGGCTTCTTCTGGTCAGTGCCTCTTTAGCATTTGGCTGTTTTGTGTTCATTGTTGTGTCCTATGTGCAGATCTTCAGGGCCGTGCTGAGGATCCCCTCTGAGCAGGGACGGCACAAAGCCTTTTCCACGTGCCTCCCTCACCTGGCTGTGGTCTCCCTGTTTGTCAGCACTGCCATGTTTGCCTACCTGAAGCCCCCTTCCAACTCCTCCCCACTCCTGGATGTGGTGGTGGCAGTTCTGTACTCAGTGGTGCCTCCAGCAATGAACCCCCTCATCTACAGCATGAGGAACAAAGAGATCAAGGATTCCCTGAGGAAAATATTTGAAGACATACTATTTCAGCATCGATAAGGTACCCATACAGCTTACAAGACTCCCAGGTTATCTCAGGAAAAGTCTGTCTTTTGTTCCTGTTTTTTTTTTTTAATAGCTGTAATAATACTATTTGCAATAAAATAGTAACGTTTATCCCACTTCTTGACTCGGAACATTTTTTTTCTGAGCTACTGTCCCAATGTACTGTGATGTAACCCACCGAAGCAAGCAGCTCAACACTACATAGCCGCTCGCTCACTCCCCCACAGCACAGTAGAAGAGAATTGGAAGGGTACAAGTGAGACATCTCGTGGGTTGATATAAAGGTAGTTTAATAGGCACAGCAAAGGCTGTGTGCACAATCAAAACAAAATAAGGAATTCATTTGCTGCTTCCCCGGCAGACAGGTGTTCAGTAATCTCCAGGAAACCAGGGCTTCATCACATGTAACGGTTACTTGGGAAGTTAAAGGCCATCACTCCAAATATCCATCCCCTCCCCTCTTCTTCTCCCAGCTTCTATTGCTGAGAAACGTCAAAGGGTATGGAAGATCCCTTTGGCCAGCTGGGGTCTGCTGTCCCAGCCGTTTCCCTCCCACCTTCATACCAACACCCAGCCTACTTGCTGGCAGGGTGGGTTGCGAATTAGAAAAGGCCTTGATGCTGTGCAAGCACCGCTCAGCAGTAACGAAACCATCCCAGTGTTATTGACAATGTTCTCATCACACGTTCAAACATTGCACCATAGAGGCTACTACGAAGAAATTTAACTCAATCCCAGACAAAACCAGCACGTGTACCTCCAGAACCAGCCTTCTTGCATAGGTGAAGAAGCCAGAGGAAAATAATTTGTCTGAGCTGCCACCCCGTCAAATATTCTCTGGCGCTGGGGACGAGCCCCAGCATGAGGAAAGGGTTAAGGAGCCAAGATCCCAGCTGCCAGCTGGAGGAGCAGCCACGGGGCGCTGGAGGCTGCACCTCCATGCCTCAGCAGGGCTCCCTCTCTGCTGCCTGTGTACCAGCGGGGCTGCTGCTTCCCTGGAGCCGTGGCCGTGGCCAGCAGTACGACGTGGACTTTTCAGTTCCTCGCTTCCACGCTCTCCTCTTGTGCTCTCGCATCTGTGTCAGCCCTAAGGTCTGGTGTGAGTGGTGACAGTCCTGTTGTCTCTGCAGGGGCATCCCTGTGGCTGTGGGCAGGAGGAGGCCGAGTGAACCCCTGTGTCAGAGCTGGCCTCCCTGCTAGCACCACCATGACCAAAGGGGCTCCTCAGGGCAGGCCCAGAAGGCTGGACACCCTTCCAAATCTGGTGTCAGGAATACACCTCAGGAGCTGCTCCCTCAGAAACACTTTTGCTCTTCTGGAGTTCAAAATGGATTTGTGGGGACAAGCCTAGAGTCCCGGGTGATGTGTTAGGGGCCAAAGACTGGACAAAAACCTCCCTTCTTGGTGCCACTTGTCCACACAGACAGCAACTGGTCTTTGATTTCTCTGCCTGGCACTGTCCCACTTTGGGTCTGATGGCAAATGCCGACCTGGAGAAGAATCAGCAGCTGTCAGGAGATGTCAGGGGATCTGCAGGGTCAGCGTGTGAGTCTGGGTGGGCAGTGAGTTGCACCTGACAAAATGAGTGATGGCCCAAGTAGGAGTCCCCCTGAGGAAAAGGTGAACCCGAGGAGCCCGTGGGCTTACGAGGACCCTGCTGTGCCAGAAGAGGATGTGAGGAGCCACCAGGCAGAGGGACATAAGACTGGAAAGTGGTTCAGGGAAACCTCTTGGAAAGCCCACGGGCTGGATCTAGTGCAGCCCTCCCCTGCCCTTTGTGACATCAGAGACACCTCATTGTCCTGGCCAGCCTTGTCCTTGGCTACTGAGCCACCAGCAAAGATGGAAAAGGGCTCAGCAGCAGACATCCCCATCCAGTTGGGTTTGCTTCCCACTGTGACCAGCATGGCCAGTGCAGGGTTACCCCATGGCCTGAGGGCACCACAGCCCCCTTGCTGTGCAGAGCAGCACCACCAGCTCAGGGCCCTGTGGGGAGCACAGAGTGGGAGCCAGAAATGGCCGGCCAGGCCAGCCGGGGCACGCTCACCTGGGGAAAGGGTTGTCCAGGGAGAGAAACAAGGGAGCATTTCTGTGCCTGCAGGGAGGAGTCAATGAGCAAGAGAAACCTCTTTCTGCAGGCACCCGCTTGGGGCAGGCTGCTCTGCTGCCGGGCCAGGACTCTTGTGCTGGCCTGGGGAGAGGGGCTGGCACTGCGGGGCACAGGCCGTCTGTGGTGGGCATCTGCTGGAGCTGATACCAGGAGTCCTGCATTTCACTGATCTCTGGGTTTTTTGTGCCATGTCCAGCCTGCAGCCCTGGGGCTGTGGGGACGGCTGAGACCCATCTCTGCCCCCCAGGAGCTGCTGTGCCCTTCAGAGGGGCTGGGGCTGGGGGTCAGGGCCCAGAGCTCTGCAGCTGCCTGCGGTGGGCAGTGCCATGGGGCCAGCCCAGACTGGACCACTCTTCTCAGCTGGGCTGGAGAGAAAGCAGGGCTGGTGGGGAGTGTTGGGGAAGGACTGGGTTGGGCTGGGAAGTGCCTGGGAGAGGACACCACCAATGCTGGCTGAGCTGTGTGACCATGCAGGGCGAGGACACGTTGCCGTGGGCGTGAGCTGCAGAGCCAAGGCATGGAGGGGCAGGAGAGAGGAGGCCGATCCGTGCCCTTGGTGGTATGGACAGACTGGGAAGGTGCCCCAGCACATTTGTCTCTCACATCACCATTTCCAGCACTGGCCGCTCACCCCAGTTTAAGGGTGAGGTTTGCTCTCTGGCCATCTTCTTCCTCCTGCTGGGCTCGGTGCCTGTGCCAGCTGAACAGCCAGCCCTGCCTCAGCCTCTCTTCTTGCCCAGACCTTGGCAGAGCCCAGAGCAGGGCTCTCTGCACACCCCTGCACGGGACACGACTGGGGCTTGGCTGGGACCTCATCGCAGTTTACAACGGCCTCAAGAGGGGCAGCGGAGGGGGAGGTGCAGATCTTCTCTCTCTGTTGCCCAGTCACACAACACGTGGAAGTGGTACGAAGCTGCGTCAGGGGAAGTTCAGCTTGGACATCAGGAAAAGGCTCTTCCCTGAGAGGGTGGTCGGTCACTGGAACAGGATCTCCAGGGAAGTGGTCACAGCACCAAGCCTGTCAGAGTTCTAGGAACATCTGGAGGATGCTCTTAGTTGTATGCGTTACTGTTAGGTAGTCCTGCAAGGAGCACAGAGTTGGACTCCATGATCCTTATGGGTCCCTTCTAACTCGAGATATTCTATGATGTTCAAGTTGAGGAATAGTCCATCCCATGCAAAGAAGGAAAAGCTGGTCAGGGACGTTCTCACAGGCATCCTTGGCTGCAGCAACCATGAGCAGGTGAAATTCAGGATCCTGAGAGCAGGCTTTGGCCTGTTGAGTGACCTGCTTGGAAGAATCTTATGGCATATGTCCCTGGAGAGAAGAAGATGATGTTCAAGGACCTCATCTTCAAGCACAAGAATGGTCCATCCTGAATGCATATGTGTGTGGGTTTGTCTGTTTCTGGGGGAACTGGGGAGATGAGAGGATCCAAGGTCAACTTCTGGATTGACTGCAAACCCTGCTCTGGGAGGGACCTAAATTGACCTGCTCTGGGAAGTATCTGAACCCTGTGTGTGTCATATGGACATAGATTTTCCACTAACACACCCAACAGGACAGGGAGAAATGTCAGGGTTGGGGAGGCGAGGAGAAATGTTGTGTATACAGTGATGGACCTCAAGGAGACAGCTTTTCCGACCTGTCCGCACCACCTTAGGAGACACTCTGCTTAGATATCAATTGGAGAATTCTTCTATCACTTCCTCAAAGTGCTCTTTACGTACCTGCCTCTTTACCTACCCTCTTGAAACTTGTCTAATTCCATGCGCAAGTCTTGAAGACTGGATGCAAATGATGGAAGCGACGTGGCTCTATCAGTCTTCTCTGACAGCTGCCAGTCCCAAGCAAGTATCTCAGATACACTTGGGCCTCTGGAGCTTTACACTGGGTGCTGATGGTCAGACCACGGCGCCCTGCCTGAAAACCTGAGAACTGCTCTCACTACTTAAAAAAAACCCCAAAACTCCACTTTCTCATCTGCTGAGATGATTCAATGCTTTCAGTGACATATCTGTGGAGTTTCTATCCTGCAAAAACATGAGTTTTCAGACGATGTAGGAATTGTGGGAGAAGAGATATTGGCCTTGCTCGGTGCTTACATTGCCAGTACTCTGTCTGTAGTGCTGTGCAGTCAATCTCCCGAACCTCCCAGGTGTTTCTACCTGTCCTTATCAAACCCCCCATGTCTGAAGTCATCTCTTCAGAAGCCCACCTGGACACACGCCCTTTCCATTGTTCTCCAGAGGTCTTCCTCCTCTTCCTCTTTGATCATTCAGATCCCTCTCACCTGTCACCTTCCTTTGAGATGCAGGGACATAAAGCTTCACTGTCCTCCAGTAGTCTTTCCCGTACTCCCTATGGACAACTCTTCAGCTCTGGTGCTGGATCTCAGTGGAAGCTGCTTAAACTAACCGTACAGCTGGGAAGTGTATTTTATTGTTGATTAAGTTCTACTGCGTTTTAGTGTTTCCTATTTGTTTTCTTTTTCTCGCATTTCAAAAACCCCTCTGTGTCTGTGTCCACCCAGTTCCCTAAGGAAAGCAGACAGGAATTCCAGCACAGAAGCTGTAACAATCAGGTGCAGACTTCAGAAGAGAAGCCTGATGCAAAGAAAAGGGATGCAAGTCCCAGGGGGCCAGGGAGGGAAATACAGAGCTTGGAGAGGTGAGGAGCAAGGTTGTCCATATCATGTCTAGACTCAAGGGACTGCTTTTCCTGCCTGTCCACACCTCCTTAGGAGACACTCGGCATCAATATCAGTTGGAGAATTCTTCTATCACTTCTTCACAGGGCTCCTGTCCTCCTTACCTGCCCTCCTGAAACTTCTCTACTTAGCTACACAGGTCTGCCATGCTTGAAGAAAATGATGGAGGAGACATGGCTTGTAAGGACTTTTGGTGTTTTAATGAGCCCATGATGGATTTGAGGCTAAGTTTATGACCCTCAGATACTGAGAAGAGACAGAACAACGCCTTCAAGCAGGCAAAGGCAAAAGCAAAAACCCAATGTTGGCACATTTTATATCTCCTCCTCTGCCTCATTTGTGTTTTTTTTTTTATTTGTCCTTCACCTCTTCTGTCTTCAAAAACTTGTCCAAGGGAAAGATTCATTAAACCATAGAATAACTCAGGTTTGAAGAGAGCCATGAACATCAGCTTGTCTCACTGTGCTGCTCAAGGCAGGGCGAACCGGATCGGTTTGTTCAAGGCCTCCGCCCAGCTTTGCATGATCCAGAAGGAGCTGAAAGTGTGCTCCACTCTATCATACAGGGGGATGATAAAGACATTCAACAGTGTTGGCTCAGGTGCTGGCTGCTGAGGGATGCCACTAGTAACTGGCTGCATGGAGAAATTCTAACCAATGTGGACATTTGGGTGTGATCATTCAGTCAACTTCTCACTCAGCATCCACTTCTTCAACCCAGATAGCACTAATCTGGCTAGAAGGACACCACAGGAGACCATGTCAAAGGCCTCACACAATTTTATCTACACAACGTGCCCTTCTTTCCCCTGCCCATTTTGGTTCAGCAATCCCTTTCTTGTCCTTCAAGTGCCTGGAATGGAACCCGAAGGAGCAGTTGATGGTATTCGTGCTCACTCAGGTTCACCTCACCTCATGTACATGATGTGCAGGCTTACATCTCATCTGCAGAGGGCCAACACAGAGTCCTGACCCACACATTCAGTGTCTTTCCATGGAGGGACAAAGAACCACCAAGGAACTGGGGAGAGGCCAGTGCTGGAAATGGTGGTTGTGAGGGGCTACTCCATGATGGTTGCCTTGGGAGACTTACCCCAGAGTGTCAAGCGAACATGGGCACAGATCAGACCCGGCTGTGCTGGTTCTTCAGGTCTCTCACAGGAGGCCTGGCTGTGCAAGGACTCTGCTGTGTACCCCAACCCTGCACACTCACATTGCTTAGCTGGACACTGGCGTTTTCATCTGCAGGACAATTTCTTGGTCATGTTCTTGAGAGAAACTGTGGAAGAAGCCCTAAGCCTTCAAGCACTGCCCTGAGGAGATCACCTTTCTTTATGGAAATAACGTTCTGGTGGCCAGCTCTGTCACAGAAGTGCCCAGTTCTTGTCCCTGCCTGTGGTCATAGGACTACCACACGAAAGAACTGTGGCCAAGCTGCCAGTACTCAGGCCTTACATCAACACAAAGGATCAGAGAGTGCGGAAGAGGAAAGAGAAGAGCCCTGGAAGACCAAACACTGACTGGTGCTCCCGGGCAGCGCTGACATGCTGGAGCTCTTTTCCCCTCAGTCTATGTACACAATGACTGTCCCTGCAGCTCCAAAAAGACCTTGAAGGAAGGATCTCAGGGAAATAAAAAAGGTGCTGAAGTGCCCTTTAATTTGTTTAAAGACAAAGAGAGCATGGCCGTTCATTTATATACACAGTCACTAGGTCAGAAAAGAAAAGCCAACAGTGAATTAGAAAGGGGATTAAAACATGATCACAATTAAGAAACCACAGCAAACGGGAAAAAAAAGAAAGAAGATAGGTTGAGCCTGCAATGAACTATATTATAACTGCTATGCAGAAGACGATGGACACTTCATTGGGGTAGAAAAACATCCAGTTACCAGTTTCCAGACTGCATCCTTGAGCTCCTGGTTCCTCATGCTGTAGATGAGGGGGTTCACTGCTGGAGGCACCAGTGAGTACAGAACTGCCACGACCACATCAAGCAATGGGGAGGAGATAGACGTGGGCTTCAGGTAGGCAAACATGGCAGTGATCAGAAAAAGGGAGACCACAGCCAGGTGAGGGAGGCACGTGGAAAAGGCTTTGTGCCGTCCCTGCTCAGAGGGGATCCTCAGCACGGCCCTGAAGATCTGCACATAGGACACCACAATGAACACAAAACAGCCAAATGCTAAAGAGGCACTGACCAGAAGAAGCCCAACTTCCCTGAGGTAGGAATGTGAGCAGGAGAGCTTGAGGATCTGAGGGACTTCACAGAAGAACTGGTCCACAGCATTGCCCTGGCAGAGTGGCAGTGAAAATGTATTGGCCGTGTGCAGGACAGCATTGAGAACCCCAGTGGCCCAGGCAGCTGCTGCCATGTGGACACAAGCTCTGCTGCCCAGGAGGGTCCCGTAGTGCAGGGGTTTGCAGATGGAAACATAACGGTCATAGGCCATGACTGTAAGAAGATAAAACTCCGCTCCAAGGAAGAAGAAAAGCAGAAAGACCTGGGTGGAACATCCCAAGTAGGAGATGGCCCTGGTGCCCCACAAGGAATTGGCCATGGATTTGGGAACAGTGATAGAAATTATCCCCAGGTCTAGGAGGGAGAGGTTGAGGAGGAAGAAGTACATGGGGGTGTGCAGGCGGTGGTCGCAGGCTATGGCAGTGATGATGAGGCCATTGGCCAGGAGGGCAGCCAGGTAGATGCCCAGGAAGAGCCAGAAGTGCAAGAGCTGCAGCTCCCATGTGTCTGCGAAGGCCAGGAGGAGGAACTGGGTGATGGAGCTGCTGTTGGAGGGTTTCTCCCTCTGTGCATGGCGTCCTGTAATTAGAAGAAGTGTCAGTGAAGAGTTAGGAAAGATTTTTCTGAGCAAACCCAAAGACATTCTCCTAGAACCCCACCCAGAACACACCCCCCTACTCCTTCTCCAGAGACCTTCGTTCAGCTCCCTGCATGGAGCTCTGGTTGGTGCTGGTTGAGTGGCCATCAGGAGCAGGACCTCTGCCCACCGGGTGCCAAGGAGTCAGCCCTGCTGTGCAGCACTGGGTTCATGGGAAAGGTGTGGGCAGGGACCACAGCTGGTGTTCAGCTTTGTCAGGTGAAACTGCTCCTGACGCAGAAGGCCGATCAGAATCTGCACTGCCACTGCCAAGGAGCGGGGATGGCAGAAGGCAGTTTGAGAGGTCTGGGGTTCTTAAAGCTCCCCCATCTCACCTGGGGAGTGTTCTTGGATGTCAGACACCATCAGCATTTCTGCTGCCCTCAGGGAGAACAGAGCCAGTCCTGTGAGGCCAGAGGATTGCCTGTGGCTTAGTGCAGAGTGAGGGGAGCTGGTCTGTGCCTCCAACCTGTTCCCAGCTGCCCTGGGCTTGTTCTTCATGAGGTGGAGGGTGATCACACTCTTGTGTTACCCTGAAAAACAACCAGACACTGCTGAGAGCAGAGGGATGCTGTGCTGACCACTGAACGTCTCACCCCTTCTCAAGGTCTCAGCACCCCACGTCCAGCCAAGGACACACAGGGCTCATTTCACCAACCCCACAGCACTTCTCTATGGGGCTTCCAGACAACAAATTGTGCAAGGGGACAGCTTCACATTCTGGAGGGTGTGTCACAGCTTGGGAGGACACCTCAAGGAGATGGCCAAATGTCGTAAGGATACCATCTGATTCAGGGGAAACCAGCTGCCTCTCCAGCCCCACAGACTGCACTGCCCACAGCCCCACAGCTGGGAGGAAAGCTGGGACACTTGTTCCCATGGACACGGCTGCATGGAAGGACCCACAAGATCCGGGTGTGACCCTGCAGCTGAAACTGCACCTCCCCAGCGAGCCTGGCAGCAAGAGCGAAATAACAACAGCAATAACAGAGACAAGTGGAGAGAGAAGCAAAGACAGAGCGAGGGTCTGGCTGCCAGCAGGCAGGGCAGAGGCAGGCGGGCACTCAGGACAGCGTCCCCCTAACCCAGCTGTGTGTGCCCCCTCCCAGACACCACCATCACTGGGCAGCTGCTCTCAGCCCCTGTGCTCTGCAGAGGGACATGGACACATGGCTGGAGAGCTGCACCACGGCTCTGCTGGAGCTCCGGCCTCACAGGAGGGGGTTCATGTCTGGGACCCCCCAGCCCTGGGGGCAGAGTCTCAGGTGGGTGTGAGAGGAGGCCAGGGGAGGTTTAGTCAGGGGAAGGGGTCTGCATTGGAGGGGATCATATACAGAGTTTTCTGGATTCTCCCTACCACAGTTCTAATTTAAGTTTCCTCTAATTCTCTGATAATATCCCTCTCATCTGGAGATTCTCATCCTGAGAGATGTTTCAGTGTCCCATGACTTTTCCCATTCAGCGCTCACAAACTCCATCCCAGACTCTTCACACTGAACTTTGCCCTACAGAATCCTGCCTGTTTACGGGGTCTGGCCTGGCACATCTGCCTGTTTGCAGTTAGAAAAAAAGCAGAGGTCAGACTAAGCCTGATGGTTCCAGCAGAGGTGATGCTGGTGCTGTCCACAGGCAGAGGACAGGCTGGAAGTGCATTAGGAGATCCTAGAAGACGTCCTGATCACTCAGTTGGAGTTCAGGGGATTGAGTGACTTGTCAACATTTATGCCTCTGTGTCGTGGTTTTGTTAGTGAGGGGGGGCCTAAGGTGGTAGCTTCTGTAGGAAACTGCTAGAACTCGCTCCCATTTGTTCAGTGGACTCGGCTGGGCCTAGGGCAGACCTGCTGCTGGCCAAGGCCGAGCCGATTGGTAGCAGAATGTTCCCTGATAACGCCTCTGCGATAATGTATTTAAGAATGGGAAAACAGAAAAAAAAAAAGAGAGAGAAGAGAAGATGTGAAGAAGCTGAGCAGGGGCAGAGGCGCAGGGGCAGAGGCGCAGAGGGGGAGGCGCAGGCCTCATGGGCCTTGCAGGCCTCACCCTCTGGCCTCTCGCCAGGCAGCCAACTGGGCCCGACTCGGTCCAGCCCAGCTGCAAGAAGTGGAAAGGAGATGAGAAATGAATAAGATGTAAAAAAAAGATCCTGAGAGACATCTACCAGCCTGTTGTGAGGAGCGGCTGCAGACGCCAAGGTCAGTTCAGAAGGAGGGGGAGGAGTAATGCGGCTCCTGGCCAAGATTCCTCTGCAGCCTGTGGTGACGACCATGGTGGAGAAGGTTGTCCCCCTGCAGCCCATGGAGGTCCACGGAGGAGCAGAGATCCACTTGGAGCCCGTGAAGGACCCCGTACCGGGGGAGGTGGATGCCTGAAGGCAGCTGTGGAGGGCCCGCTGGGACAGCTGTTCTAGAGGGACTGCACCCGTGGAAGAGATGACCCACGCCGGAGCAGTTCTACGAAGGACTGTGGCCCGTGGGAGGGACTCCACGATGGAGCAGGGGAGGAATGTGAGGAGTTCTTCCCCCGACCACGAAGCAGCGGCATAAAACAACGTATGATGAACTGACTGCAACCCCCATTCCCTCTTCCCCCCTGTGCCGCTCGGGAGGGGAAGGTGGTAGAGATAATGTTAAGCTTGGGAAGAGGGAGGGGTGGGGGGAGGTTATCTTGTTCTCTGTCTCATTCTCCTGCTGTTTGTAGTAATAAATGAATAGTTTTCCCCAAGTCGAGACTGTTTTGCCCGTGACGGTAACTTTAAGGATTTCTCCCTGTCCTTATCTCAAACCTCGAGCCATTTTTCCTTATATTTTCTCTCCCTGTTCTCTCGGAAGGTGGGGGGAGTGAGAGAGAGACTGCGTAGTCTGGTCCAATCGGGGCTGAACTACGACACTCTCTTATCATTAATCCTCTCCCATTTCCAAAGAGTAGGCAATGGAAAACACAGATTCTGGAAAGTTTCTTATCTTTATAGAAATCCTTCTCTTTGTCTTCTCCTTCAAACTTCCTATTGCAATTGATCTTAGAGTGAGCTGAAGCTCTGAGCAGCCCTGACCCACACAGCACCCTCTCAACAGCAGAAGGACCCTGCCATCATGGGGGTCGCTGCTTCCCCCCACAGCTTCTCCCCACAGCAGTGCTGGGAGCTCCCCGGGCAGGCTGAGTGCTGAGCCTGGCAGGCGGCAGAGTCCCTGCCCCAGCACACAGCCCCTGGGCTGCAGGGACCCTGCTCTGAAGGACAGCCCTGGGCACCCCTGCCTGCACACCCGCCTGCACAGCCCTGCAGCCATCCCTGGGAGAAGGCAGCCGTCGTGCCCTGTCCCTCTGACGGTGCAGCAGGCAAGCCCTGCTCTGCAGCACCAACTTCCCCTTTGAGAAACCGAGAGCCCTCCTGACAGATCCCATAAACTGTCAGATGCACAAGCTCTGGGAGATCTCTCCAGGAACAACAGCTAAATTGCCCTGCACCCAGAGACTTACCACATAGAGGGCTCTGAAGATTCCTCCTCACTGACCTCTCAGCATCCTCCCGCTCTCAACTGCCTTTAAGTTCTCTCAGCCGCTGTCTCTCTGCAGCGCTGCCCGCTTGCCATCAGCTCCCTCCATGCCAGGAGCCCAGCCCAGCTCAGCAGCAGAGGCCCAGCCCAAGGCGGCACTTTCTCTGTCCCCTCGGGGCTCCCTCCAGCTGTCCCTGGGGCTGCAGGGGAACCTGCTGCCAAACAGCCTGCAGCCACCACTGGGGTTTTGCTCCTCAGCTAGGAGAGAAGAGTCACGTCTTTTCAAGCACTGTCATTTTCCTGCTCACAGACAAAGTCAGCTCTAAATATCACCTGGCCTTGTCCCGTCAGCAGGCAGAATACCCAAAGTGAGGGATCTCCTCTACCCCTGCTGAGGGAAGGGATTCAGCGCAGTCAGTGCAGGCATCTCACCCTGGGTCTGTAGTGCTGGCGCTAGAAGAGGACTCTGCTCCCTTCCATGCACACCACAAACCCACAGGAGCTGGAATTCCTCTTGCCCCTGTTCAGCTCAGCACAAAAGGGCATTTGCCTGTGAGCTCTTTCTCTCAGCTCCCCTCCTCCTGACTGGAGATGGAGGGCAGCAGGGAGTTCTTTAGATGCAAAGCCCTGGTGACAGCTGAGGTGCCCGAGGTGGCCCAAGGTTTGTGCAGGAGACTGCAGGCTCAGGTGGAGCAGTTCTTAGGGACAGGGCAGTGTCTGGGGCTTCATCTTGGAGGCTGTTGGGAAGTTCCTTTGGCAAACTGAAATGACAGCAGGTGCCCACGTTTAGGATAATGAAACCTCTTCCTACTCAGGACATGCACGGAAACCTGTAGAGGTGTCCTTCTGCCCCGCTGGAGTTATTTTGCACACGGAGAGCTGGGATTCTTTCTTTCTCTTCTCCACCACCTTTATTTGTCAGATCTCCACTGACCATAATGTCTCACGGCCTCCTGCCAGCGCAGTGCAGCCCAGGCCTTCTTCCCTCTGGGTCTGGTGAGAGCAGGGTTTGCTCACTCTGTGGGCACCGACACTGTTGAGGAGGGGCAGTGAGATCGTGGCTGAGTGGGCATCTGGCCACAAGCCAAGGTCAACCCAGCGCACACCATCTCGCACAATGCTCTTGTATGGAACCTTGGAAGCTGCAGTCTTGAGAGGTGGGCAAAGAGGGGAGTAAAAGAGTGATTGGATGCATTGGGGTCTCTCCTGGGACTTGATGGTGTTATCAGTGTCCCGGAATAGCTGACAGAATTTGCAGATGACACAAAACTGAAGCAAAGACATGAAGCATACAGTGGAGGGCTGCCTTCTGGAGGAAACTCGACAGGTTGGAAGACTGGCCCAACAAGATCCTAGTGGATTTCAGAGAGGAGAACTGCCCAATCCAGCCCCTGGGGTGCCCTGACCCTGGGCACGAGCCGTGGCTGGGCCGCAGCTCAGTGGAAAAGGCCCTGGGGGTCTTGGTGGACAACAGAGCACTGTTCAGTATAGAGAGAAGAAGACTACTGGAAACTTCACAGCAGCATGTCAGTACCCATCAGGCAGTTAAGATGGAGCCCGGCTCTTCATTTTGATGCATGGTGGGAGGACAAGACGCAAGAGAAAAAAGCTGAAAGCAGGTTCAGGTGGGACATGAGGACCATGAGGTCCATCAGGTCATACCCATGACGTCACACAAGCACTGGAAGAGATTTTCCTGAGAGCTTGGGCAGTCTCCATTCTTAAATGTTTTCAAGTCTTCTTTTCCTCTAAATATGGCCTCCAAACATTGAGAAACCAGTCCTGCTCATGCAAGAATGAAGCAAAACCCTATGGCACCAGCACAAGCTCTGCCTCCCCAGGGCCCTCTCCTCTCCATGGGAGAGGTCTTCCACCAACCCCACACTTCTTCCACCTTCAGCCTTCGCATTGCACACGCATGGCCTGCCTACTTGCCTTCACCACCGTCACCCTTGTAACTGAGGCCAAACACCCATTTTGGCACTCCCAGTGTCAGCTGGCACCTGCTCCACACCTGGAGCCCACTTGGCCATGGAGAACAGGAGAGGCAAGGTCCATGCTGCCCAGCACTGGGCACAGATTTTTCCTGGGAATGTGGCTGAGGAGCTGTCATCATGTGTGTCAGCCTGTGGCCTAGCACAGGTGGAACGGGGACAAGCGCTGCTGAGGCAAGGCTGAAGTAGCTCAGCTGGAGAGCTGGAGAGCATTCCACTGAAGATCTAAAGGTCCCTGGTTCAGCTCCAAGCTTCAGCAATGATTTTCTCCCTGAGATTTTTACAGAGCCCGTCTGCCTTCTTCCAGCTTGCCCTGGCGCTCCTCACTCCTTCACCTCTTGCTAGAGCACTGCAGAGCTGTGGGTCAGAAGGACCCTTCCTCTGGCACCACAAGTCCCCAGGCTCCCCGTGGACAGGCTGCCTCCAGTGCTCCAGCACCAGTGGTGCCTGTGCTCCTGGCGTGCTCCGCGGCCGTGACCCAAGAAGCACATGGTGGGGTGGAAATGCTTCTTGTGAACGGCTGTCAGGTAACGGCTCCGTGTGCTGCCAGAGCTTCAGTGTCTGTGCCCGGCACAAGAGCGTTCCCCACCTCCCTGTGCTTCACGCCATCGGTCGGTAGAATCATAGGATCATTTAGGTTGGAAAAGACTCCTAAGAGCCTTGAGCCCAGCCGTTAACCCACCACTGCCAAGTCCACCACTGAGCCGTGTCCCTAAGGGCTTTTAGATCCCTCCAGGGATGGTGACTCAACTCCTCCCTGGGCAGCCTGCTCCAGTGCTTGGTAACCCTTCCAGTGAAGAGATTTTTCCTAATAGCCAATCCAAACCTGCCCTGGTGCAACCTGGGGCTGTTTGCTCTCTTGCTGTCCCTTGTTCCTGGGGAGAAGAGACCAACACCCACCTTGCTCCAGCTCCCTTCAGGCAGTTGGAGAGAGCAAGAAGGTCTCCCCTCAGCCTCCTTTCCTCCAGCCTCCTTTTCTCCAAACAACCCCAGTTCCCTCAGCTGCTCCTCATCAGACTTGTGCTCCAGACCCCTCACCAGCTTCTTTGCCCTTCTCTGGACACGCTCCAGATAACTCAATGTCCTTCTTGTAGTGAGGGGACCAAAACTGAACCGAGTATTCGGGGTGCACTCTCACCAGTGCCGAGAACAGGGGGAGAATCACTTCCTCAGTCCTGCTGGCCACGCTGTTTCTGATACAAGCCAGGATGCGATTGGCCAACTAAGCCACCCGGGCACGCTGCCGGCTCATCCTCAGACAGCTGTTGACCAAAACTCCCAGGTCATTTTCCGCCGGGCATATTTCCAGCCGCTCTTCCCCAAGCCTCTAGCCTGTATGCAACAATTGCTTCTCCTCACACACAACAGACCTCTGCCAATCCCATTATCTCTCACACAGGATGTTCCAAAGAAATATCGATCTTCCCCTGTAACGTCAGTGCCGCCACTCTGCCCGTATCTGCTGTATTTAATTTCTCTCATCGTTCGTATGGTTTCAATTGCCCTGGTACAAGGACTGTTTCTCATATCGGCTGTTCAGGTGCAGGCTATCTGGACAAAGGCCACTTCAATTATTCTCCAATTTCCTCCTTCCATGACTCTTTGTTCATTCAGATACCTCGCACCCATCTGGTTGCTGCTCTGAGCTCCAGGGAGTTAAAAGCTGGCCTGTCTTTCAGAAGCCCAGTTGTCTCCTCAGCCAACTCTTTAATTCTATCTATAAACACCTTTGTTTTCTTCTCAATCTGCCTGCCTAAAATATTTCTTGTAAGGCTCTCCTTTGCAGAAAGGCAATCTCATGGGATGCAGCCTGTACTTGGCATGTTGCTGTGCAGTGTGCTTTATTGTCTAGGAAACATTTTCCTGCTCTCTTTGTGAAAAGGAAAATTGCTGCTGTGCCTGTGCGCAGGCAGTTCTCGAAGGAGAGCAGGAGGGAGCTGGCGCAGTGGAGCTGTAACATCCAGCGGTGGAGATCAGTGGAGAAGTGTGATGCAAGGAGCAGTGATGTGAGTCCCAGGTGGCCAAAGACAGCAATGGGGAGGTGTGAGAGGTGAGGAGCAAGGTTGTCCATACAGTGTCAGACCGCAAGGCACTGCTGTTTCTACCTGTCCAGCCATCCTGAGGAGACACCCTCGAGCAATATCCCTTGGAGAATTCTTCTGTCAACTCTTTTAAACTGGAAAGTAATTAAAAATAAACTTGAAAATCCAGCAGCATTCTTGTTAAGTGCTCGCTGAAATCTTCCTCCTTAACTCCCCTGTGAAACCTCTCTCATTACCTGTACAGATCTTGAAGACTTGAGGAAAACTGTAGGAAGAGACATGGCTCGTTAGGGCTTTCTGTATTTTAACGAGCCCCATGGTGACTTTGGGTCTCCTTAAGTGAACTCCAGGGACTGAGAGGAGATTGAAACATCTTCTCAAGCAGTTACAGTCAGAAGCAAAGCCCAGAGTACCTTGGAGCATTGATGGGCCCCACTGGGGGCCATTCCTGACAAAGCCTCCCCAGGGACTCGTTAGAGCAGGTCATTGGAGGCTGTGAGTGCAGGGAGGCAAAGGCCCTGTGCAGGGGGCTGTAGTGCAGAGAAAACTCTTGGTTTTGTCAGAAAGCAGAAATGGCCAGAGCCCCCGGCCCTGGGGAGGCAGATCCTGTCCCTCACGTGTGACTCAGGGCTCTTCCTGGGGGCAGGGAGATGTGAAAATGACCAATGCCCAGCGCAGAAAAACTGTGCCGCGTCTCTGGACTTACCCAAGTAGAGGCAAAGTGAAACAAATTCCACAACCCAAAATCCTGTTTCTCCTGGAAGACCTGAGTGGTGCGGGCAGCTGCCGTAGCTAAGGGGACAAAGACCGTGGTTCCTTTAGGCCTTTCAGTCTTGCCAGAGCCCTTGGCCATCTCTGCTGTGCTGTG
This sequence comes from Chlamydotis macqueenii, assembly GCF_036417535.1. Taxonomy (NCBI): domain Eukaryota; kingdom Metazoa; phylum Chordata; class Aves; order Otidiformes; family Otididae; genus Chlamydotis; species Chlamydotis macqueenii. The sequence continues at coordinate 32,734,438 of NC_141592.1, read as the reverse complement.
TCACACTGTCCATGCCTGCGTCTCTTTCCTTTTGCCTGATAACACCAATCTTTATTTCCCACCTAGCTCTCACCCTGGCATTTTCCTGCCCTCACCGATGTCCCTGCACCCTCACTGGCTGTTGTTGAAACACAAGCCATGGGCTGATCCAGACTCTCTCTGGGTGACCTCTTGCCCCACAATGCCACCCTTTGATTGGATTTCTTTTTCCTCACCTCCAATCTGGACCTTCCAGGCTGCACTTTGTGGAGGTTTCCTTCTCTTCCCACTACCAAGAAACACTCTACAAACGGAGACATCACCCTTCAAGCAATTGACGGCTACTGCTGTAGTGCGCTGGTCCTCCACGTCAAATGGCTACAGATGCCCACGTTCCTCAGCTTCTCATTACAGACCCCAAATCCCAGAAGTCCAGGAGAGCATTCCCCCATGTAGGGTCAGGGATCACCTTCCACCTTCCGTTCAACCAAGGCCTTCTACAGATGTCTGTGGTCTTTTAATTCCTTAGTTATCAGGATCCTTCTTCTCACCTTTGTTAGGTGGTTCGGTGATCCTGACCAGGAGACCATTGTACATCAAGGACTTAGTGATCCAGAGAACAGTAAACCTGAGTGTAGTTGTGTCGTAGTTCAGCCCCGATCGGACCAGACTACGCAGTCTCTCTCTCACTCCCCCCACACTTCTCATCTCCTTTCCACTTCTTGCAGCCGGACTGGACCGAGTCGGGCCCAGTTGGCTGCCTGGCGAGAGGCCAGAGGGTGAGGCCTGCAAGGCCCATGAGGCCTGCGCCTCCCCCTCTGCGCCTCTGCCCCTGCTCAGCTTCTTCACATCTTCTCTTCTCTCTCTTTTTTTTTCTGTTTTCCCATTCTTAAATACGTTATCGCAGAGGCGTTATCACGGGACATTCTGCTACCAATCGGCTCGGCCTTGGCCAGCAGTGGGTCCGCCCTAGGCCTGGCCAAGTCCCCTGAACAAAGGGGAGCGACTTCTAGCAGTTTCCTACAGAAGCTACCACCTTAGGCCCCCCCTCACTAAACAAAACCACGACAAGTTGTCATGGATGGGCCATTCAGATCACTTAGAGAACCACAGTCAACAGCATCAGCAAAAGTGATTTTTTGAAATGCGATGTGTAACAGTGCGACTTGACAAAGGCTGATGGGAAGGTTCAGCCTGTGACTGCACAGAGGATGTAACAATGATTCAGAGTCACCAGCACAGAATCACCGTTACCAATACAAAATCCTGGTGCACTGTGATACCAGGCCATGTGCGATGTCGGTCACGTGCCAAAGATTTGCTGTTTGTAAGAGATCTCTCAGCCTGGAGGAGCAAACGGGAGAGGTGTCCCAGCTCAAGGGGAGATCAGCGCCATGCAGCCACGGCGCTGGGCAGGGAGAGCTCAGGGAAGGCTCCCTTTGGCTGTCGTATTTACGGGATCAAGTGGTTGGCTTGTAGTCAGATTGCATGTGATGGGAAAGGTGTGCGTGAGACTGCTTGTACCCACAGCTTTCTCTGTCCCTTGAGAAATGAGTCCTGGAAAAGCCACCAGCTATTCATGTGTTAATTGTGTGATGGATGTTCCAAGCTGATAGGCATCGATGCTCACTGTGTCACTCATCATGATGCCCCTGAATTCCATTTTGAGTTCCAACTGAATATCTCTCTGCTGAGCTGGGAGGACGCTGTCCTTGCAGACCAGCTGTACTGAGCTCTGCTGCTCTTCCAAGCTTCTGACCGGTGGGTCCCCACTGTGGATACCACTGGTGGGCACTGCTTGAGAGCAAAGCAATAACAGTGAGGTGTGCCCAGCTTCTCCACCCTTCACTGCTCACAGCTCCATTTAGATGTGAAATGCAGATGGGAACTCTATGAGTATAAACACGTCCTTGGGACACAGTTTCTCCATTTAAAATGTTCATCAGCTTGCTGGTTCATGTTCATTAGCAATGAAGAAAAAGGCAACATTAAAATTCTTTTAAGGTGAAAACTTCCTGCACACTTATTACACTGAAGGCTTTTCTGCCTGTGTTTCTACTGCTGCCTGACATCTTCATTCAGGGGTTGATTCCTTGGCCATCCACACCACAGGCTGTCCGATGTTGGGGGCGATGAATATCAGAAGCCCTGGGATTGACCAATAAGGGACTTTCTAAGAGAAGCAAAATCGAGGACACCTGCTGGTGGGAAGGAGACAAGGGACACCTGGTGGTGGTTAGAGGACCTATGGATATAGAAGCATGGAAACAGTGAGAGAAGCTGGCTCTCTGCTTATCTTGCAGTGTGGTCTGAGGTGGCTCTGCATGACTGGACTGTGCTCTAACAACTGGACTGTGCTCTAAACAACTGTGCACTGACAACTGTTGCCCGAACAGGTGGAATTGAACCATTCTGCTGCTAGACAGCTACAGGTCTGAAGCCTGCACAGCTAATTCATTACCTCAACTTGTTGATGCGGAAGTCATGGACACTGCACACCGACCAATGTAATCAAGCAGATGTCACTTTATTGCCCTAATAGCTCAGTTTATGTAGATATTTTAGTTCCTGTTCATGTGCAAGCCCTCTATTGATTGGTTAGCATGTACTGTCCATGTGCCTAAAGCAATAATTTGATTGGTTAAGGACTTCTGATCATGCGAACGGTTCCCTCTGCCTGTATCCTGCTTTCAGTCACGTACTTCTTACTTTGTCCATTGTACCGTTGCCTTTCAGCACGTACTCTTGCTTTGTCCATTGTGCTCAGATCCTGTTCACTTCGATACATTCACCCATATTCCCATCCGCATAACTCACTTTGCTACATTCGCGTACATCGATACACTTGCTCATATTCGTGAGTGTCGTAGTTCAGCCCCGATCGGACCAGACTACGCAGTCTCTCTCTCACTCCCCCCACCTTCCGAGAGAACAGGGGGAGAAAATATAAGGAAAAACGGCTCGAGGTTTGAGATAAGGACAGGGAGAAATCCTTAAAGTTACCGTCACGGGCAAAACAGACTCGACTTGGGGAAAACTATTCATTTATTACTACAAACAGCAGGATAATGAGACAGGGAACAAGATAACCTCCATCCACCCCTCCCTCTTCCCAAGCTTAACATTATCTCTACTACCTTCCCCTCCATGAGCGGCACAGGGGGAAAGAGGGAATGGGGGTTGCAGTCAGTTCATCATATGTTGTTTTACGCCGCTGCTTCATGGTCGGGGGAAGAACTCCTCACATTCCTCCCCTGCTCCAGCATGGGGTCCCTCCCACGGGCCACAGTCCTTTGTGGAACTGCTCCGGCGTGGGTCATCTCTTCCACGGGTGCAGTCTCTCCAGAACAGCTGTCCCAGCGGGCCCTCCACGGGCCACAGCTGCCTTCAGGCATCCACCTCCCCCGGTACGGGGTCCTTCACGGGCTCCAAGTGGATCTCTGCTCCTCCGTGGACCTCCATGGGCTGCAGGGGGACAGCCTGCTCCACCATGGTCGTCACCACAGGCTGCAGGGGAATCTTGGCCAGGAGCCGCATTACTCCTCCCCCTCCTTCTGAACTGACCTTGGTGTCTGCAGCCGTTCCTCACAACAGGCTGGTAGGTGTCTCTCAGGATCTTTTTTACCTCTCATTCACTTCTCATCTCCTCTCCACTTCTTGCAGCCGGGCTGGACCGAGTCGGGCCCAGTCGGCTGCCTGGCGAGAGGCCAGAGGGTGAGGCCTGCAAGGCCCATGAGGCCTGCGCCTCCCCCTCTGCGCCTCTGCCCCCGCTCAGCTCCGTCACATCTTCTCTCCTCTCTTTTTTTTCTGTTTTCCCATTCTTAAATACGTTATCGCAGAGGCGTTATCACGAGACATTCTGCTACCAATCGGCTTGGCCTTGGCCAGCAGCAGGTCCGCCCTAGGCCCGGCCGAGTCCACTGAACAAAGGGGAGCGACTTCTAGCAGTTTCCTACAGAAGCTGCCACCTTAGGCCCCCCCTTACTAACAAAACCACGACAGTGAGCCGAGGCAACAGCTTCGGAGTTGGCACGATTCGCCACTGAATGGAAAGCTGCAAGGGCAAGGTGCAGGAGGAAGAGGAAGCAGCTTCCCCAGAACCCCGAAGTGCCCCTGCAGAACCGCTTTGCTGCTCTGCAGACTGAAGAAGTAAGACCCAGCACCTCAGGGGAGGCACAGGAGCCGTGCGAGGTAGCGCACCCGGCTCGTGTAATAACTAGCGCTACCAAGAAAAAGAGACAAGTGGTAGTAGTGGGTGACTCCCTCCTGACAGGTACGGAGGCACCCATCTGCCGCCCCGATGCGGTCTCTCGGGAGGTATGCTGTCTCCCGGGGGCTCGTATCAGGGATGTCACCGAGAGACTACCTAGCCTCATACGGCCCACAGACTATTATCCACTGCTGGTGTTTCATGTGGGGGCCAGCGACACAGCTGGCAGCAGTCTGAAAAACATCAAAAGGGATTTCAGGGCTCTGGGTTCAACAGTCAAAGGCTCTGGGGCGCAGGTGGTCTTCTCGTCAATCCTCCCGGTCAAAGGGCAGGGACCTGAAAGGGCCAGACGTATCTGGCAGGTTAACTCGTGGCTCAGGGAGTGGTGCTACAGCCAGGGCTTTGGGTATCTAGATCACGGGGCGTGCTTTGAGAAGCCCGGGCTGCTAGGGGCGGATGGTGTGCACCTAACCAAGAGGGGGAAGAGTGTGCTTGGACAAAGACTTGCCAGGCTCGTCCGGAGGGCTTTAAACTAGTGTTGCTGGGGGAGGGGGAGCACAGTTCAGCCCACTGCTGTCAGCATGGCGCCAGTGCCAGCACCGAGGGTCCAGAAGCTGAGGAAGGATCACAGATAAGTGCAAATTAACCTAAACTGCGGTCCAACAGAACCCCTGTAGCTCCAGCCAGCAAGTCGGCTTTGTTGGGGGCCCAGCTGAAGTGTCTCTATACCAATGCACACAGCATGGAGAATAAAAAGGAAGAGCTGGAGATGCTTGCACACGAGCAGGGCTACGACCTCATTGGCATCACGGAGACGTGGTGGGATGACACATACGACTGGACCGTCAACATGGAGGGGTATAGGCTTTTTAGAAAAGACAGGAAGGGGAGACGAGGAGGGGGTGTCGCTCTCTACGTCAGCAACCGGCTGGAGTGTGTGGAGCTCCGCCTGGGGATGGAGGAGGAGCTGACAGAGAGCTTATGGGTCAAGATTAGAGGATGGGGACGGACAGGGGACGTTACGGTGGGGGTCTGTTACAGGCCGCCTGGCCAGGAAGACAGAGCAGATGAAGCGCTCTATAGCCAGATAGGAGCAGCCTCACGGTCACAGGCCCTGGTCCTCATGGGGGACTTCAACCACCCTGACATCTGTTGGAGAGACAACACGGCAGGGCACAGGCAGCCCAGGAGGTTCCTGGAATGCGTGGATGACAACTTCCTCCTGCAGGCGATAGAGGAGCCGACAAGGAGGGGTGCCATGCTCGACCTTGTGCTCACCAACCAGGAGGGGCTGGTGGGGGATGTGAAACTAAAGGACAGCCTTGGCTGCAGCGACCGTGACATGGTGGAGTTCAAGATCCACGGGGCAGCAAGGAAACTACATGGCAAGCTCTCTGCCCTAGGCTTCAAGAGGGCAGACTTTGGCCTCTTCAGGGACCTGATGGGCCAAGTGCCATGGGAGGCGGCCCTGGAGGGAAGAGGGGCCCAGGAAAGTTGGTCCATATTCAAGGAGCACCTCCTCCAAGCTCAGCAGAGGTGCATCCCAACGAAGAACAAGTCAGGCAAAAAGGCCAGGAGGCCGGCATGGATAAGCAAGGAGCTCTTGGACCAACTGAAATTAAAGAAGGAAGCCTATGGAGGGTGGAAACGGAAACAGGTAGCATCGGAGGTCTACAAAGAGTCTGTGCGAGTGGCCAGGGATAAGGAAAGGAAGGCCAAAGCCCTGGCAGAACTGAATCTGGCCAGGGATATAAAATGTGACAGGAAGAGCTTTTATAGGTACGTAGGGGACAAAAGAAAGTCCAGGGTAAATGTAGGCCCCCTCCAGAAGGGAACTGGTGTCCTGGTTACCCAGGACATGGAGAAGTCTGAGCTACTCAATGACTTTTTTGCCTCAGTCTTCACCGATAAGGGCTCTTGTCCACCACCCAAGCTATGGAAGGCACAAGCAGGGACTGTGAGGATGAAGAACCGCCCACTGTACTGGAAGAGCAGGTTCGGGATCATCTGAGAAACCTAAAGGTGCACAAGTCCATGGGACCTGACGAGATCCATCTGCGGGTCCTGAGGGAACTGGCGGATGAAGTTGCCAAGCCACTGGCTATCGTATTTGAGAAGTCGTGGCGGTCTGGTGAGGTCCCCGATGATTGGAAGAGAGGGAACATAACCCCAATTTTTAGAAAGGGGAATAAGGAAGACCCAGGTAACTCCAGGCCGGTCAGCCTCACCTCTGTGCCTGGCAAGGTCATGGAGCAGATTCTCCTGGAAACCATGCTAAGGCACATGGAGAGCAAGGAGGTGGTTGGTGACAGCCAACATGGCTTCACCAAGGGCAGATGGTGCCTGACCAATTTGGCGGCCTTCTATGACGGGGTGACGGCATCGGTGGACAAGGGACGAGCAACAGACATCATCTACCTGGACTTGTGCAAAGCTGTTGACACTGTCCCGCACGACATCCTTCTCTCTAAACTAGAGAGACATGGGTTTGATGGACGGACCACTCGGTGGATAAGGAGTTGCCACATGGAATTAGACAAGTTTCAAGAGGGTAGGTAAAGAGACAGGTACGTAAAGAGCACTTTGAGGAAGTGATAGAAGAATTCTCCAATTGATATCTAAGCAGAGTGTCTCCTAAGGAGGTGCGGACAAGTCGGAAAAGCTTTCTCCTTGAGGTCCATCACTGCATAGACAACATTTGTCCTCGCCTCCCCAACCCTGACATTTCCCCTTGTCCTGTTGGGTGTGTTAGTGGAAAATCTATGTCCCTATGACACACACAGGGTTTAGATCCCTCCCAGAGCAGGTCAATTTAGGTCCCTCCCAGAGCAGGATTTGCAGTCAATCCAGAAGTTGACCTTGGATCCCCTCATCTCCCCAGTTACCCCAGAAACAGACAAACCCACACACATATGTATTCAGGATGGACCATTCTTGGGCTTGAAGATGAGGTCCTTGAACATCAACTTCTTCTCTCCAGGGCCATATGCCATAAGATTCTTCCAAGCAGGACACTCAAGAGGTCAAAGCCTGCTCTCAGGATCCTGAATTTCACCTGCTCATGGTTGCTGCAGCCAAGGCTGCCCCTGAGTTTACGTCCCTGACCAGCTTTTCCTTCTTTGCATGGGATAGACTATTCCTCAGCTTGAACATCATAGAATATTTCCAGTTGGAAGGGACCCATAAGCCTGATCGAGTCCAACTCTGTGCTCCTTGCAGGACTATCTAACAGTAACGCACACAACTAAGAGCATCCTCCAGATGTTCCTAGAACTCTGACAGGCTTGGTGCTGTGACCACTTCCCTGGAGATCCTGTTCCAGTGACCGACCACCCTCTCAGGGAAGAGCCTTTTCCTGATGTCCAAGCTGAACTTCCCCTGACGCAGCTTCGTACCACTTCCACGTGTTGTGTGACTGGGCAACAGAGAGAGAAGATCTGCACCTCCCCCTCCGCTGCCCCTCTTGCGGCCGTTGTAAACTGCGATGAGGTCCCAGCCAAGCCCCAGTCGTGTCCCGTGCAGGGGTGTGCAGAGAGCCCTGCTCTGGGCTCTGCCAAGGTCTGGGCAAGAAGAGAGGCTGAGGCAGGGCTGGCTGTTCAGCTGGCACAGGCACCGAGCCCAGCAGGAGGAAGAAGATGGCCAGAGAGCAAACCTCACCCTTAAACTGGGGTGAGCGGCCAGTGCTGGAAATGGTGATGTGAGAGACAAATGTGCTGGGGCACCTTCCCAATCTGTCCATACCACCAAGGGCATGGATTGGCCTCCTCTCTCCTGCCCCTCCACGCCCCTTGGCTCTGCAGCTCACGCCCACGGGAGCATGTCCTCGCCCTGCATGGTCACACAGCTCAGCCAGCATTGGTGGTGTCCTCTCCCAGGCACTTCCCAGCCCAACCCAGTCCTTCCCCAACTCTCCCCACCAGCCCTGCTTTCTCTCTAGCCCAGCTGAGAAGAGCAGTCCAGTCTGGGCTGGCCCCATGGCACTGCCCACCGCAGGCAGCTGCAGAGCTCTGGGCCCTGACCCCCAGCCCCAGCCCCTCTGAAGGGCACAGCAGCTCCTGGGGGGCAGAGATGGGTCTCAGCCGTCCCCACAGCCCCAGGGCTGCAGGCTGGACATGGCACAAAAAACCCAGAGATCAGTGAAATGCAGGACTCCTGGTATCAGCTCCAGCAGATGCCCACCACAGACGGCCTGTGCCCCGCAGTGCCAGCCCCTCTCCCCAGGCCAGCACAAGAGTCCTGGCCCGGCAGCAGAGCAGCCTGCCCCAAGCGGGTGCCTGCAGAAAGAGGTTTCTCTTGCTCATTGACTCCTCCCTGCAGGCACAGAAATGCTCCCTTGTTTCTCTCCCTGGACAACCCTTTCCCCAGGTGAGCGTGCCCCGGCTGGCCTGGCCGGCCAGTTCTGGCTCCCACTCTGTGCTCCCCACAGGGCCCTGAGCTGGTGGTGCTGCTCTGCACAGCAAGGGGGCTGTGGTGCCCTCAGGCCATGTGGTAACCCTGCACTGGCCATGCTGGTCACAGTGGGAAGCAAACCCAGCTGGATGAGGATGTCTGCTGCTGAGCCCTTTTCCATCTTTGCTGGTGGCTCAGTAGCCAAGGACAAGGCTGGCCAGGACAATGAGGTGTCTCTGATGTCACAAAGGGCAGGGGAGGGCTGCACTAGATCCAGCCCGTGGGCTTTCCAAGAGGTTTCCCTGAACCACTTTCCAGTCTTATGTCCCTCTGCCTGGTGGCTCCTCACATCCTCTTCTGGCACAGCAGGGTCCTCGTTAGCCCACGGGCTCCTCGGGTTCACCTTTTCCTCAGGGGGACTCCTACTTGGGCCATCACTCATTTTGTCAGGTGCAACTCACTGCCCACCCAGACTCACACGCTGACCCTGCAGATCCCCTGACATCTCCTGGCAGCTCCTGATTCTTCTCCAGGTCAGCATTTGCCATCAGACCCAAAGTGGGACAGTGCCAGGCAGAGAAATCAAAGACCAGTTGCTGTCTGTGTGGACAAGTGGCACCAAGAAGGTAGGTTTTTGTCCAGTCTTTGGTCCCTAACACATCACCCGGGACTCTAGGCTTGTCCCCATGAATCCATTTTGAACTCCGCAAGAGCAAAAGTGTTTCTGAGGGAGCAGCTCCTGAGGTGTATTCCTGACACCAGATTTGGAAGGGTGTCCAGCCTTCTGGGCCTGCCCTGAGGAGCCCCTTTGGTCATGGTGGTGCTAGCAGGGAGGCCAGCTCTGACACAGGGGTTCACTCGGCCTCCTCCTGCCCACAGCCACAGGGATGCCCCTGCAGAGACAACAGGACTGTCACCACTCACACCAGACCTTAGGGCTGACACAGATGCGAGAGCACAAGAGGAGAGCATGGAAGCGAGGAACTGAAAAGTCCACGTCGTACTGCTGGCCACGGCCACAGCTCCAGGGAAGCAGCAGCCCTGCTGGTGCACAGGCAGCAGAGAGGGAGCCCTGCTGAGGCATGGAGGTGCAGCCTCCAGCGCCCCGTGGCTGCTCCTCCAGCTGGCAGCTGGGGTCTGGGCTCCTTAACCCTTTCCTCATGCTGGGGCTGGTCCCCAGCGCCAGAGAATATTTGACGGGGTGGCAGCTCAGACAAATTATTTTCCTCTGGCTTCTTCACCTGTGCAAGAAGGCTGGTTCTGGAGGTACACGTGCTGGTTTTGTCTGGGATTGAGCTAAATTTCTTCCTGGTAGCCTCTATGGTGCAATGTTTGAACGTGTGATGAGAACAGTGTCAATAACACAGGGATGGTTTAGTTACTGCTGGGCTGTGCTTGCACAGCATCAAGGCCTTTTCTACTCTGCAGCCCACCCTGCCAGCAAGTAGGATGGGTGTTGGTATGAAGGTGGGAGGGGAAACGGCTGGGACAGCAGACCCCAGCTGGCCAAAGTGATCTTCCATACCCTTTGACGTTTCTCAGCAATAAGAGCTGGGAGAAGAAGGGGAGGGGATGGATATTTGGAGTGATGGCCTTTGGATGGGGATGGGTATTTGGAGTGATGGCCTTTATCTTCCCAAGTAACCGTTACGTGTGATGAAGCCCTGGTTTCCTGGAGATTCCTGTCTGCCGGGGAAGCAGTAAATGAGGTCCTTATTTTGCTTTGATTGTGCACACAGCTTTTGCTGTGCCTATTAAACTACCTTTATATCAACCCACGAGATGTCTCACTTGTACCCTTCCAATTCTCTCCTCCATCCACTGTGCTGTGGGGGAGTGAGCGAGAGGCTATGTAGTGTTGAGCTGCCTGCTACGGTGGGTTATATCACAACAGTACATTGGGATAGTAGCTGAGGAAAAAGACGTTCCGAGTCAAGAAGCAGGATAAATGTTACTATTTTATTGCAAATAGTATTATCACAGCTATTAAAAAAAAAACAGGAACAAAAGACAGACTTTTCCTGAGATAACCTGGGAGTCTTGTAAGATCTATGGGTACATTATCGACGCTGAAATAGTATGTATTCAAATATTTTCCTCAGGGAATCCTTGAGCTCCTGGTTCCTCATGCTGTAGATGAGGGGGTTCATTGCTGGAGGCACCACTGAGTACAGAATTGCCACCATCAGATCCAGGGATGAGGAGGACCTGGAAGGGGGCTTCAGGTATGCAAAAAAAGAAGTGCTGACAAACAGGGAGACCACGGCCAGGTGAGGGAGGCATGTGGAGAAGGATTTGTGCCGTCCCTGCTCAGAGGGGATCCTCAGCACGGCCCTGAAGATCTGCACATAGGACACAACAATGAACACAAAACAGCCAAAGAGTAAACAGGCATTGACCAGAAGAAGCCCAACTTCCTTGAGGCAGGAATCTGAGCAGGAGAGCTTGAGGATCTGAGGGATTTCACAGAAGAACTGGTCCACAGCATTGCCCTGGCAGAGTGGCAGTGAAAATGTATTGGCCGTGTGCAGGACAGCGTTGAGAAACCCACTGGCCCAGGCAGCTGCTGCCATGTGGACACAAGCTCTGCTGCCCAGGAGGGTCCCGTAGTGCAGGGGTTTGCAGATGGCAATGTAGCGGTCGTAGGCCATGACGGTGAGGAGAGAATACTCTGCTCCAAGGAAGAAGGAAAAAAGAAATATTTGTGCAACACAACCCAAATAGGAGATGGTCCTGGTGCCCCAGAGAGAATTAGACATTGAATTGGGAACAGTGGTGGAGATGGAGCCCAGGTCAAGGAGGGAGAGGTTGAGGAGGAAGAAGTACATGGGGGTGTGGAGGTCATGGTCGCAGGCTATGGCAGTGACGATGAGGCCGTTGGCCAGGAGGGCAGCCAGGTAGATGGCCAGGAAGAGCCAGAAGTGCAAGAGCTGCAGCTCCCGCGTGTCTGCGAAGGCCAGGAGGAGGAACTGGGTGATGGAGCTGTGGTTGGACATTAGGTCCCTCTGGGCAGGGGGGCACTTTCTGTGTGAGCAAAAGACAGTGAAAAGCTAGGACAGACTTTTCTCAGCAAAGCCTGTCAAGTTCTTGCAGAATTCCCCCCTTGTCTGTGGTTTGTGCTGGTTGAGTGTGCTGTGAGGAGCCAGAGCCCTGCCCGTGTGCTGCTGAGGAGTCAGCTTTGCTCTGCTGCAGTGGGAGCACAGGAGCTGATCTGTGACAGCTCTGATGTTCACAGGAGATGTGAACAGAGAGCAGAGTCAGCAGACCCACAGTGTCCGTCAGTCTTCTTCCCAGCTGCCCTGCACTTCCACAGGTGGAGCCTCAAAGAGGACTTCACACACAAATTAATCTTAAACAAACCCAGAAACCTGATGAGAGCTGGGGACTCCAGTTTCACAGGGCAGACCTGCAAATTCCTCTCTTTCCCAGCCCAGAGGTGCAGTTGTGATGCACACAGGACCCTGCTCCTCACAGGAGAAGCAAAGGACTCTGCGAGGAGAGCGCTGACGCCCAGGGAAAGGCTCAGCACTCCCTAGGAGCCTGCAGGAGAGCCGTGCCTCTCCGGGGGCAGCTGGCAAACCCAGCAGGGCAGGCAAAGCAGACAGTCAGGGGTCCCGAAGGTGAGAGGGTCTGAAGAGAGAGTCAGGTCATTGCCCAGCAGACCCTGCTCACAAAACATCTCCAGTGAGAGACCAACAGAGAGCTGCCTGAAGGCAGCCTCCCCCAGTGCTTGTTGGCAGTGTCCTCCCACCCCTTGTCCACATCTCTGCTGCCTGGAGCTGTTCCTCTGTCCCCGGGTCACCTCCCTGTCCCTGCTCACAGACCCCATCCCACCCGCTGTGCGCTTGGCTGTGCCCTGCAGACCCCTCCCAGCAGCAGGGCAGTGCCCAGGGGCATCTCTGTGTGTGCAGGCTGTGCTGGGAACCTCAGACCAACCCTGGTGAGGATGGAAAAGTGATGCTGATCTGTCTGTAAGCCGTGGTGTGTTCATTCATGATACTCCCTGATTTATTCACCTCTGGGAGTAACAGATTTGGAATTTCAGTGCCTTGTCCTGAATTGAGAGATAAATTTCAATGTCCCATTGCCCACCCAGACAACCTAGCGACTGGAAGGTTGAAAGAACAGGATCCTTCTCTTTCATGTGGCCCCTACCTTGCTGTGCTTCCTGGGAATGACCTGTAGCATGACCTGGAGCTATCAGCAGTCCTGACCCACGCTAGGTCTGGACCCTGCCATCCTGTGGGTCTCCCCTTCCCCCCACAGCAGCGCTGGGAGCTCCCCGGGCAGGCTGAGTGCTGACCCTGGCAGGCGGCAGAGTCCCTGCCCCAGCACACAGCCCCTGGGCTGCAGGGACCCTGCTCTGAAGGACAGCCCTGGGCACCCCTGCCTGCACACCCGCCTGCACACCCGTGGATCTGTTCTTGAGCAAAGACAACTGTCATGGTCTCTCTTTCTGACAGGGCAGCATGGAAGCCCTGCTCCGGAGCCCGTCCTCCTTCTCTACACTGTGGAAACTGTGAGAGTCCTTCAGAAAGATCCTACCGGCTGTGGGATGCACGAGCTTTAAGAGTTCACTCCAGGAACCTCAGCTTCACTGCCCTGCATGCAGAGACTTACCTTGTCTAGGGCTGTGAAGATTCCTCCCCCAGTGAGCTCTCAGCCCCCTCCCAGCCCAGGCACCTCTCTCTGCAGCAGCCCTCTCCCCTCACTGCCTGCAGGCAGAGCCCTCAGCCCTGCTGCGCTTGGCAGAGGAGCTGCTCCTGGGCAGAGCTGTCTCTCTGCAGCACTGCCCGCTTGCCATCAGCTCCCTCCATGCCAGGAGCCCAGCCCAGCTCAGCAGCAGAGGCCCAGCCCAAGGCGGCACTTTCTCTGTCCCCTCGGGGCTCCCTCCAGCTGTCCCTGGGGCTGCAGGGGAACCTGCTGCCAAACAGCCTGCAGCCTGCACGGGGGATTTGCTCCCACACCTGGGGAGGGACACTTCTTTCCTGCAGTGTCCTTTCTCCCATTGGAGAATGTTTTAGGCCCAAGCATCACTGTGTCATTGTCCCATCACCGTGTCATTGACACCCAGACAGGGACAGGGAATGATCCATTCACCTTTGCTGAGGGAAGGCATTCAGCCCCAGGCCCTGGCTGCAGTCCTCAGCTGCCCCCCATGTTCAGCACAAACCCACGGGCAGTGGGATTCCTCCTGACTCCCTTCAGGCGCGCACACCACAGACACCTGCAGGTGACCCTCTGGGCGCAGCTCCCGTGCTGCTTACTGGAGATGGAGGGCAGGGCTGAGGTGTGCAAACGCAAAGGCCTGGCGACATCTGAAGTTCCAGAGGTGGTCCAAGTTGCATGGAGCTAGCTGAAGCTTTAGGAGAGCACTGCTGAGGGCACCATCTGGGGAAATGGGGCACATCTGGTGGTCTGGACAGGCTGGATGGATGGGCTGATGTGAATTGCTTGAGGTTCAACAAGGCCAAGTGCCAGGTCCTTCACTTGGGTCACAACAGCCCCGTGCTGCGCTACAGGCTTGGGGAAGAGTGGCTGGAAAGCTTCCTGCTGGAAAGGGTCCTGGGGGTGCTGGTAGACAGCCGGCTGAACATGAGCCAGCAGTGTGCCCAGGTGGCCAAGAAGGCCAACAGCATCCTGGCTGGTATCAGGAACAGAGTGGCCAGCAGGAGCAGGGCAGTGATTTTGCCCCTGTGCTCAGCACTGGCGAGGCTGCACCTCCAATACTGCGTGCAAGTTCTGGGCCCCTCAATATCAGATCGTGCCTGACCAATTTGGTGGCCTTCTATGACAGGGTGATAGCAACAGTGGACAGGGGACAAGAAACTGACATCATCTGCTTGGACTTGTGCAAGGCATTTGACACTGTCCCACACAACATCCTTCTCTCTAAACTGGAAAGACATGGGTTTGATGGATGGAGCACTTGGTGGATAAGAAATTGGCTGGATGGCCGCACTCAGAGAGTGGTGGTCAACGGCTCAATGTCCAGGTGATGACCAGCGATGAGTGGTGTTCCTCAAGGGCTGGTATTGCTCTCGGCCCTGTTCAACATCTTTGTCGGTGACATGGACAGTGGCATAGATTGCACCCTCAGCAAGTTTGCTGGCAACACCAAGTTGTGTGGTGCCCTTGAAAATCTGGAGAGGAGAGATGCCACCCAGAGGGACCTGGACAGGCTGGAGAGGTGGGCCCGAGGAATCCTCATGAAGTTTGCAGATTAGATTCAGACTAGGTATTAGGAATTTTTTTTTTACACTGTGGGTGCTGGAACACTGGCACAGATTGGCCAGAGAGGTGGTGTATACCCCATCCCTGGAAATGTTCAAGGCCAGGCTGGATGAGGCTCTGACCAACCTGATATGGTGGAAGATGTCCCTGCTCCTTGCAGGGGGGTTGGACTGGATGGGCTTTAATGGTCCCTTCCCAACCTAACTATTCTATGATTCTGAGGAGTCACTGCAGTGCATCCAATTAAGGGCAATGAGTCTGGTGAAGGGTCTAGAGCACAAGTCTGCTGAGAAGCATCTGAAGGAACTGGGATTGCTTAGTCTGGAGAAGATGAGGCTGAGGTGAGACCTCATCACTCTTTCCAACTATATGAAAGGAGGTGGTTGGGGGAAAGTACTGGAATCTTCTCTAAAGGAACTAATGACAGGATGAGAAGAAACGGCCTCAAGTTGCGGCAGGGGAGGTTTAGATTGGATATTGTGAGGGATTTGTGAGACAAATGAAAGTGCACAGAGAGAATGAGGTGTCTGTAGCAGTTAAGGTGTTAAAGGCAGGGAGAAGAGGTCTCCCTCTATATAAATCCAGATTTCTGCAGTTGATAGAAAATTGCATTTCCTACGAACGCTTTGAGTGGAGAAACTGTGTCCCAAGGACATGTTTATACTCATAGAGTTCCAATTTGCATTTCACATCTAAATGGAGCTGTGAGCAGTGAAGGGTGGAGAAGCTGAGCAGACCTCACTGTTATTGCTTTGCTCTCAAGCAGTGCCCACCAGTGGTATCCACAGTGGGGACCCACCGGTCAGAAGCTTGGAAGAGCAGCAGAGCTCAGTACAGCTGGTCTGCAAGGACAGCGTCCTCCCAGCTCAGCAGAGAGATATTCAGTTGGAACTCAAAATGGAATCCAGGGGCATCATAATGAGTGACACAGTGAGCATCGATGCCTATCAGCTTGGAACATCCATCACACGATTAACACATGAATAGCCCGTGGCTTTTCCAGGACTCATTTCTCAAGGGACAGAGAAAGCTGTGGGTACAAGCAGTCTCATGCACACCTTTCCCATCACATGCAATTTGACTACAAGCCAACCACTTGATCCCGTAAATACGACAGCCAAAGGGAGCCTTCCCTGAGCTCTCCCTGCCCAGCGCCGTGGCTGCATGGCGCTGATCTCTCCTTGAGCTGGGACACCTCTCCCGTTTGCACCTCCAGGCTGAGAGATCTCTTACAAACAGCAAATCTTTGGTACGTGACCGACATCGCACATGGCCTGGTATCACAGTGCACCAGGATTTTGTATTGGTAATGGTGATTCTGTGCTGGTGACTCTGAATCATTGTTACATCCTCTATGCAGTCTCAGGCTGAACCTTCCCATCAGCCTTTGTCAAGTCGCAATGTTACACATCGCATTTCAATAAAATCACTTTTGCTGATGCTGTTGACTGTGGTTCTTTAAGTGATCTGAATGGCCCATCCATGACAACTACACTCAGGTTTACTGTTCTGTGGATCACTAAGTCCTTGATGTACAACGGTCTCCTGGTCAGGATCACCGAACCACCTGACAAAGGTGAGAAGAAGGATGGTAATAACTAAGGACTTGGAAGTCCACACACATCAGCTGGAAGGCTTTGGTTGAAGGGAAGGTGGAAGGTGATCCCTGACCCAAGAAGGGGCAATGCTCTCCTGGACTTTTGGGATTTGGGGCCTGTATTGAGAAGATGAGGAACCTGGGCATCTGTAGCCATTTGACGTGGAGGACCAGCGCACTACAGCAGTAGCCTTCAACTGCTTGAAGGGTGATGTCTCAGATTGTAGACCGTTTCTTGGTCATGGGAAGAGAAGAAAACCTCCACAAAGTGCAGCCTGGAAGGTCCAGTTTGGAGGTGAGGAAAAAGAAATCCAATCAAAGGGTGGCATTGTGGGGCAAGAGGCCACCCAGAGAGAGTCTGGCTCAGCCCATGGCTTGTGTTTCAACAACAGCCAGTGAGGGTGCAGGGACATCGGTGAGGGCAGGAAAATGCCAGGGTGAGAGCTAGGTTGGAAATAAAGATTGGTGTTATCAGGCAAAAGGAAAGAGACGCAGGCATGGACAGTGTGACACAGCACAGCAGAGATGGCCAAGGGTTCTGGCGAGACTGAAAGGCCTAAAGGAACCACGGTCTTTGTCCCCTTAGCTACGGCAGCTGCCCGCACCACTCAGGTCTTCCAGGAGAAACAGGATTTTGGGTTGTGGACTTTTTTTCACTTTGCCTCTACTTGGGTAAGTCCAGAGACGCGGCACAGTTTTTCTGCGCTGGGCATTGGTCATTTTCACATCTCCCTGCCCCCAGGAAGAGCCCTGAGCCACGCGTGAGGGACAGGATCTGCCTTCCCAGGGCCGGGGGCTCTGGCCATTTCTGCTCTCTGACAAAACCAAGAGTTTTCTCTGCACTACAGCCCCCTGCACAGGGCCTTTGCCTCCCTGCACTCACAGCCTCCAATGACCTGCTGTAACGAGTCCCTGGGGAGGCTTTGTCAGGAATGGCCCCCAGTGGGGCCCATCAATGCTCCAAGGTACTCTCGGCTTTGCTTCTGACTTTAACTGCTTGAGAAGTTGCTTCAATCTCCTCTCAGTCCCTCGAGTTCACTTAAGGAGCCCCAAAGTCACCATGGGGCTCGTTAAAATACAGAAAGCCCTAACGAGCCGTGTCTCTCCCTATAGATTTCCTCAAGTCTTCAAGATCTGTACAGGTAATGAGAGAGGTTTCACAGGGGAGTTAAGGAGGAAGATTTCAGCGAGCACTTAACAAGAATGCTGCTTCATTTTCAAGTTTATTTTTAATTGCTTCTGTCAACTCTTTTAAACTGAAAAGTATTCTCCAAGGGATATCACTCCAGCGTGTCTCCTTGGGATGGCTGGACAGGTAGAAACAGCAGTGCCTTGTGGTCTGACACTGTACGGACAACCGTGCTCTTCACCTCTCACAGCTCGCCATTGCTGTCATTGGCCACCTGGGACTCACATCACTGCTCCTTGCATCACACTTCTCCACTGATCTCCACCGCTGGATGTTACAGCTCCACTGCGCCAGCTCCCTCCTGCTCTCCTTCGAGAACTGCCTGCGCACAGGCACAGCAGCAATTTTCCTTTTCACAAAGAGAGCAGGAAAATGATTCCTAGACAATAAAGCACACTGCACAGCAACATGCCAAGTACAGGCTGCATCCCATGAGATTGCCTTTCTGCAAAGGAGAGCCTTACAAGAAATATTTTAGGCAGGCAGATGGAGAAGAAAACAAAGGTGTTTACAGACAGAATTAAAGAGTTGGCTGAGGAGACAACTGGGCTTCTGAAAGACAGGCCAGCTTTTAACTCCCTGGAGCTCAGAGCAGCAGCCAGATAGGTGTGAGGTATCTGAATGAAGAAATAGTGGCGGGAGGAGGAAACTGGAGAATAATTGAAGTGGCCTTTGTCCAGATAGCCTGCATCTGAAAAGACAATGTGAGAAACAGTCCTTGTACCTGATGAGGAGCAGCTGAGGGAACTGGGGTTGTTTGGAGAAAAGGAGGCTGAGGGGAGACCTTATTGCTCTCTCCAGTTGCCTGAAGGGAGCTGGAGCAAGGTAGGTGTTTGTTTCTTCTCCCCAGGAACAAGTGACAGCAAGAGAGGAAACAGCTCCAGGTTGCACCAGGGCCGGTTTGGATTGGATATTAGGAAAAATCTCTTCACTGAAAGGGTTACCAAGCACTGGAGCAGGCTGCCCAGGGAGGCGTTGAGTCACCATCCCTGGAGGGATCTAAAAGCCCTTAGGGACACGGCTCAGTGGTGGACTTGGCAGTGCTGGGATAACGGCTGGGCTCAAGGCTCTTAGGAGTCTTTTCCAACCTAATTGAACCTATGATTCTACCGACCGATGATGTGAAGCACAGGGAGGTGGGGAATGCTCTTTAGATCTTCAGTGGAATGCTCTCCCGCTCTCCAGCTGAGCTACTTCAGCCTTGCCTCAGCAGCGCTTGTCCCAGATCCACCCCTGCCAGGCCACAGGCTGACACACATGATGACAGCTCCTCGGCCATGTTCCCAGGAAAAATCTGTGCCCAGTGCTGGGCAAGTGGACCTTGCCTCTCCTGTTTTCCATGGCCAAGTGGGCTCCAGGTGTGGAGCAGGTGCCAGCAGACACTGGGAGTGCCAAAATATGTGTTTGTCCTCAGTTACAAGGGTGACAGTGGTGAAGGCAAGTAGGCAGGCCAAGCCTGTGCAACTGCAAAGCCGAAAGGTGGAAGAAGTGTGGGGCTGGTGGAAGATCTCTCTCATGGAGAGGAGAGGGCCCTGGGGAGGCAGAGCTTGTGCTGGTGCCATAGGGTTTTGCTTCATTCTTGCATGAGCAGGACTGGTTTCTCAATGTTTGGAGGCCATATTTAGAGGAAAAGAAGACTTGAAAACCTTTAAGGATGGGGACTGCCCAACCTGTCGGGAAAATCTGTTCCAGTGCCTGTGTGACCTCATGGGTATGACCTGATGGACCTCATGGTCCTCATGTCCCACCTGAACCTGCTTTCAGATTTTTTCCCTTGCCTCTTGTCCTCCCAGCATACATCACAATGAAGAGCCTGGCTCCATCTTAACTGCCTGATAGGTACTGACATGCTGCTATGAAGTTTCCAGTAATCTTCTCTCTATACTGAACAGTGCTGTGCTGTCCACCAAGACCCCCAGGGCCTTTTCCACTGAGCTGCAGCCCAGCCAGGGCTGGTGCCCAAGGTCAGGGCACCCCAGGGACTGCATTGGGCAGTTCTCCTCTCTGAAATCCACTAGGATCTTGTTGGCCCAGTCCTCCAACTTGTCAAGGTTCTTCCAGAAGGCAGCCCTCCACTGTATGCTTCGTTCCTTTGCCTCAGTTTTGTGTCATCTGCAAATTCGGTCAGCCGCTCCAGGACACTGATAACACCATCAAGTCCCAGGAGAGACCCCAATGCATCCAATCACTCTTTTACTCCCCTCTTTGCCCACCTCTCAAGACTGCAGCTTCCTAGGTTCCATACAAGAGCATTGTGTGAGACGGTTTGCGCTGGGTTGACCTTGGCTTGCGGCCAGATGCCCACTCAGCCAAGATCTCACTCCGCCTCCTCAACAGTGTCGGTGCCCACAGAGTGAGCAAACCCTGCTCTCACCAGACCCAGAGGGAAGAAGGCCTGGGCTGCACAGCGCTGGCAGGAGGCCGTGAGACATTATGGTCAGTGGAGATCTGGCAAATAAAGGTGGTGGAGAAGAGAAAGAGAAAATCCCAGCTCTCCGTGTGCAAACTCACTCCAGCGGGGCAGATGGACACCTCTACAGGTTTCCCTGCATGTCCTGAGTAGGAAGAGGTTTTGTTATCCTAAACGTGGGCACCTGCTGTCATTTCAGTTTGCCAAAGGAACTTCCCAACAGCCTCCAAGATGAAGCCCCAGACACTGCCCTGTCCCTAAGAACTGCTCCACCTGAGCCTGCAGTCTCCTGCACAAACCTTGGGCCACCTCGGGCACCTCAGCTGTCACCAGGGCTTTGCATCTAAAGAACTCCCTGCTGCCCTCCATCTCCAGTAAGGAGGAGGGGAGCTGAGAGAAAGAGCTCACAGGCAAATGCCCTTTTGTGCTGAGCTGAACAGGGGCAAGAGGAATCCCAGCTCCTGTGGGTTTGTGGTGTGCATGGAAGGGAGCTGAGTCCTCTTCTAGCGCCAGCACTACAGACCCAGGGTGAGATGCCTGCACTGACTGCGCTGAATCCCTTCCCTCAGCAGGGGTAGAGGAGATCCCTCACTTTGGGTATTCTGCCTACTGACGGGACAAGGCCAGGTGATATTTAGAGCTGACTCTGTCTGTGAGCAGGAAAATGGCAGTGCTTGAAAAGACGTGACTCTTCTCTCCCAGCTGAGGAGCAAAACCCCAGTGGTGGCTGCAGGCTGTTTGGCAGCAGGTTCCCCTGCAGCCCCAGGGACAGCTGGAGGGAGCCCCGAGGGGACAGAGAAAGTGCCGCCTTGGGCTGGGCCTCTGCTGCTGAGCTGGGCTGGGCTACTGGCATGGAGGGAGCTGATGGCAAGCGGGCAGCGCTGCAGAGAGGCAGCGGCTGAGAGAACTTAAAGGCAGTTGAGAGCGGGAGGAGGCTGAGAGGTCAGTGAGGAGGAATCTTCAGAGCCCTCTATGTGGTAAGTCTCTGGGTGCAGGGCAATTTAGCTGTTGTTCCTGGAGAGATCTCCCAGAGCTTGTGCATCTGACAGTTTATGGGATCTGTCAGGAGGGCTCTTGGTTTCTCAAAGGGGAAGTTGGTGCTGCAGAGCAGGGCTTGCCTGATGCACCATGAGAGGGACAGGGCACGACGGCTGCCTTCTCCCAGGGATGGCTGCAGGGCTGTGCAGGCGGGTGTGCAGGCAGGGGTGCCCAGGGCTGTCCTTCAGAGCAGGGTCCCTGCAGCCCAGGGGCTGTGTGCTGGGGCAGGGACTCTGCCGCCTGCCAGGCTCAGCACTCAGCCTGCCCGGGGAGCTCCCAGCGCTGCTGTGGGGAGAAGCTGTGGGGGGAACGAGTGACCCCTGGCAGGTCAGTGTCCTTCTGTCGCACGCGTTCTTCATGGTTCAGGACTGCTTACAGCTCCACATTAAACTCTCAGGATATTTCTGGAGAGGTGCTTTCAAAGATGACAGGCAAAGCAAGGGTTTCCTTCCTCACTTTCTGCATTCCAGAGCCTTGGCATTAAGGTTTGTATTATTTGGATGGGTGGGAAAGGAAATGGATCTGTCAGACGTGGACAGTGCTCTGAGACACCTTAGCTGTTACGCTAAGAGATGCCAGGTCTACCTCATCATACTCTGCAGGAAGGTCCATGAAGTTGCTCCTTGAGGCAAAAGTTGCTTTCATGGCCCCCAGTTCATCTCCTGCACTGGGGGATAGGAGAGAGGGCAGGGAAAGTGGCAGGGAGGTGTTGGATTCGGACAGGACACTGAGACTGCAGGAGCATTGCACCGGTACATGGACAGGTCTGTGAGAAACCTCAAGGAGTCCCCAAGGCACTGCTCAGCCTACAGACAGCACGACAGCATCGCGTCGTTGGCCTCTGTGGGATGTGCTGGAGCTGCTCCTTAGCCCTTGCGCACACAGAGATGCCCCCGGGCAGTGTCCTGCTGTCGGGAGGGGTCTGCAGGGCAGAGCTGAGCGCACAGTGGGTGGGATGGGGTCTGTGAGCGGTGGCAGGGAGCTGACCCAGGGACAGAGAAGCAGCTCCCAGCAGGGACAGCTGCAGGCAGCAGAGACATGGGCAGGGAGGGAGAGGGAGCTGCTGCCAGAAACGCTGTAGGAGTGGGGATTCGGGCAGCTCCCTGCCATCCCCTGCAGCACAGGCTCTTTCCCAGAGCAATCTCCTGGTGTCCTCTGGCCCCCAGCACAGCCTCTGCTGTCACGGGCTGTCAGGCTGCATCTTGTTCTTGGCAGCTTGACCCTCACTGAGGACAAATTCCCCAGCACCTGTCTGTCTGTCCCTCTCCTTCCTCCCTTGGCAGGAGCACTGGGCTGTTTCTCTGTGTTCCTCCTCCTTTCTTTGCTGCCTTTGTCTCCCCCTCCCCCGCAGCTTTGGGCTCTGCAGTGTGTGGGGCTGGCAGTGAGGTGGCCCTCACCTCAGGACACCCCATCTTTGTGACTTTGGACTCTTGCCCTGGGAGTGGTGCTGGGATGCGGGCTGCCCTCCACAAGGTCACAGCACTCCCATGGACTCTCTGTGCCCCAGAGAGGAGCCCCGTGGAGAAGACACCTCAGCGCTAAGGCCGTGACAGTGCTGCCCATCGCTTGTATGTGGCAGCTGCCATGAGCCCTGTGTGTCCGGGCTGGGAGGGGAGAGCTGGGATCCTCCTGCAGCAGAATCAGAGAGAGGGTGGAGGGTTCTGGAGAGCTGCACTTGGAAACTGGGTTCCTCTGCTCTCAGCACGGTCCAGGTTCTTCTACGGGGAACATCGGAGTGTGATCCTCCTCAGGCTCAAGGAGCTGCAGGGAAAGGGCAGCTGAGAGCAGGGCTGATGGACAGACCAGCTCTCCGTACCCTGCACTAAGGGACAATCCCTTTGCCTGTCAGCACCCACAGCGTTTCACTTGGAGCGCAGCAAGAATGCCAAGGATTTCTGCCTCAAAAGCACTCCTCAGTGGTGGTGATGCAACTGGAAAAGAGTAAACAAACCCAGATTCCCACAGCTCTGCTCTGCGTTCGGGTGAATTGGGAAGGACAATGCTGAGAAGCTCTTTGGTATCAAAAGTGGATTTAATCTGAGATCACTGTGCTCCTATTTGCCTACTGCTGCAGGGCAGGACTGACACCTTCAGAGCCCAGGGCAGAGCCCCCACCTCCCAGTGGCACCCTCAGCCAGCACCACCTGGCCCTCACGAAAGGAGCCTGCCAAAGACCTTCCAGAACAGGGAGAGGCACTCTGGGGGTTTTCCATGAGAACTGGAATAGGTTTTGGTCAGAGAAGAGTGCCCTGACTTCTCACTGCCTTTTCCTCCTTGTCCAGGTCCCCATGCACAGAGGGAGCCGATGTCCAACGGCAGCTCCATCACCCAGTTCCTCCTCCTGGCCTTCGCAGACACACGGGAGCTGCAGCTCTTGCACTTCTGGCTCTTTCTGGGCATCTACCTGGCTGCCCTCCTGGCCAACGGCCTCATCGTCACTGCCATAGCCTGTGACCATGACCTCCACACCCCCATGTACTTCTTCCTCCTCAACCTCTCTGTTCTTGACCTGGCATCCATTTCTACTACTGTCCCCAAAGCCATGGACAATTCCCTCTGGGACATCAGGGCCATCTCCTTCTCAGGATGTGCTGCACAGATCTTCTTTCTATTCTTCTTATTGGGTGCAGAGTATTCTCTTCTCACCATCATGGCCTACAACCGCTACGTTGCCATCTGCATCCCCTGCACTATGGGACCCTCCTGGGCAGCAGAGCTTGTGTCCACATGGCAGCAGCTGCCTGGGCCAGTGGGTTTCTCAACGCTGTCCTGCACACGGCCAATACATTTTCACTGCCACTCTGCCAGGGCAATGCTGTGGACCAGTTCTTCTGTGAATTGCCCCAGATCCTAAAGATTTCTTCCTCAGACTTTTACCTCAGGGAAATTGGAGTCCTTGTATTTAGTGCTTGTTTACTCTTTGGCTGTTTTGTGTTCATTGTGGTGTCCTATGTGTAGATCTTCAGGGCCGTGCTGAGGATCCCCTCTGAGCAGGGACGGCACAAAGCCTTTTCCACGTGCCTCCCTCACCTGGCCGTGGTGTCCCTGTTCATCAGCACTGCCATGTTTGCCTACCTGAAGCCTCCTTCCATCTCCTCCCCATCCCTGGATGTGGTGGTGGCCGTTCTGTACTCAGTGGTGCCTCCATCAGTGAACCCCCTCATCTACAGCATGAGGAACCAGGAGCTCAGAGATGCGCTGAAGAAACTGATTGAATCAGTTGTCCCTCAGTACCTATAAGCTGTTTGTGCCTTTTCTGCAGTGATTTCTGATTCCTTTCTGGAACTTTCTGTCTTTTGGGCATTTTATGTCTGATAATCTGGTTTGTCCAGGAATGCCTACATCCACTCCACTTTTCCAGGTGCATGAACCCACCCTGTCTGAGCCAGAGGTCTTTGTACATTTTTCTGGCACAACCGCACAACTGGCCTCCTGTGCCGCATATGTGTAATAAAACGGATTTCCTCAGTCCCAGTGTCTGGAGATGCGTTTTTTCTTCCAGGGTGGAGGTCAGGAACAGGCTGAAGAAATGGCCCCTATGAGCTGCTGCTGGGGTTCTCCCTGGGGTAGCACAGGAGAGCATGGGGCAATGGGCTGGGGAATGGGCCTGTGCTGAGCCTTCAGGAGTGGGTGCCCAGTGCCAATGGAAACGGTCAATGACCAACAGCGATCTCCTGGATGGTCTCTCTGTGGCTTGTGGGCACCAGTGCTTGGCACAGCGGCAGCGCCAGCTCAGGGCCATGCCCGAGATGACATCCCTGCAGAAGAGCAGTTCTATTTCTGCATGCAGCAGTTCGGGCAGGCTGTTCTGTCAGTGGTGCCGCAGGAGCATCCAGGGGACCCCCGAGTGAGGAGTCTCGTGCTCGGGACAGGGACTGGCACCCAGGGGCTGTGAGAACTGGGCAATAAGGATCTCTTTGAGACAACACCAGCAGACTCAAGGAGATGCTGGCCTCCATCTCCTCGGGCCAGTCTGCACTCTGGGTGGCATGGACAGACTGGGAAGGGGGCCCAGGACCTTCATCACCCTCCAGTCTCCCACCAGCCATTCCCAGCACGGGCTGCTCAGCCCAGGTTTATGGGTGAGTCTGGCTGCGAAGCCAGCTCCATCCTCCTGCTGCACTCAGTGCCAGTACCCGGGAACAGCCCGCCCTGTCCGGCCTCTCTCCTGGCCCAGACCCCAGAAGACCCCAGAGGAGGGCCTTCTGTAAAACCCCACGCAGGACAGAGCCGCAGGGAAAGGGTCGGGTACTGGGGAGGCTGCAGAAGTGACGTTATGGGGTTATGGGAGGGGAACATTGAACGGAGGGCTGGCGTTGTCATCGTAATGGGGGGAACGTTCCCCACGCCTGACTGCACCCGTGCTGTGCCTGCACAGAGGGGCTGTGGGACCACGTGTGGGGCAATGGGGCCGGGTCGGCACAAGGAGAGGGTTTTGCCAGGGGCCATAAGCAGCTGCCGGCAGGTGACAGCAAGGACAGGCTACCAAGGAGGAATTTGTGTATATTGCCTTTGTTGTGGAGGCATGTTGGAAGGAAAAGCAAAGCTCACTGGAGCTGGAAATTCAAGAGCAAAAAGAAGAATTTGATAGCTGTGTGAGAAACCAAGGCTGACCAAGGAGAATGCAGGGCTGCTGCTGAAGGAGGATTTGATAACAGCAGACACAGGTGGGGCTGAGGGACTCAATGCTGCTGTGCCTGTCCTTGCTGAGATGGTCTCCAGGCCTCTGCGCTCAGGGAAAGGGTTCAGGAATCCAGACAGAACGTATTGTCAGGGACGTCAGGAAATGCAGCCGGGGCAAACGCCCATTTCTGCTCCTGCAAGGGACTCACGGTGCCGATGGCACAGGCTGGGGGGTTACCTGGCTGGGAGCAGCCCTGTGGGAAAGGTCTTGGTGGGCAGGGAGCTGGACAGGAGGCAGCCGTGTGCCCTGGCAGCAAGGGAGGCCACCAGCATCCTGGGCTGTGCGGCCAGGAGCACGGCCAGGAGATGGGGGGAAGGGATTCTCTGGATCACTCCATCCAGAGTTCAGATCCTCAATTCAGGAACGATGTTGGCAGGCTGGAGGGGGTTCAGCCAGGGCCCTCAGGACAGCCAGGGGCTGGAGCAGTTTGCCTGTGAGGAGAGGCTGAGGGAGCTGGGCTTGTCCAGCCTGGAGAAGGGAAGGCTGGGGGGACCTCATTCCAGCCTCACAGTACCAACGAGGAGGTCAAGGAGAATACAGAGTCAGTCTCTTCACCGTGGGGCATGGTGGAAGGACAAAAGACAATGGGAGGAAGGTGAAAGAGGAGAGGTTCAGCCAGGACAGAAGGAAAACTTTTTTCCCCGGGAGCTCAGCCAAGTGCTGGAACCGGTCACCCAGAGAGGCGGTGCAGTCTCTGCCCTCGGGGGTTTTGTAACTCGGACTGAATCAAGCCTTGAACACCTTGGTCTGACCCTGTTTCTGAACAGGGGGGACTGCAGACGTCCCAAGGTCCCTTCCAACCTCACTTCTCTTATAATCTTTTGATGATGCTGAGCTTTGTTTCTAACTAGAGCAGAAACCTTCTGGTTTAGGGACAGGAAATCTCCTGGGCTGCAAGTGACCATTTACACCAATTTCTATACCAGTGAAGAAGAGTCAGCACCTCAGCGCGACTCCCTCTGTGAAAGAGTGAAAAGTCCTGGGCAAGGAATTGGGGGTGGGGAAGGGGGCAAGGGGCTCTGTGCTCCACACAGAATGATCATGTTTTTATGCCTGTCGGGCTGTCAGATGTCAGTAAATATCAATGCAAATGAAAAGAAGAAGAGCTGAAGACAAACATGCAAAGCAAAGGAATGTGTCAGCAGACTTTCCAGCTTTTGTTCACTTTTCTGGGTTTTCTCTTTTTTTTGAAATGGAAAAAGTTTTCCAGGATTGGGAATGGATGTAGGACACAAATATTTTCAGCTGCAGGGACACAGACACCCGGTGCCAGTGCAGATGCCCTGGGAACTCCTGCCCAGCCTTCACCTGCAGCTTGCAAGGAGCGCTGGTCTCCCACAGGTCCTGTGTGACAGATGCCAATCCCAGGCCAGCACCTCAGGTACCCCAGGGCCCCTAAAAGTGGCACTGCCTGTTCATGGCCAGACAGCTAGTATGTTACTGGAAAGGTCCACTGTCTTATTTTTTACATTTAGATAAAACATACAAGCACATTTTCCTCAGCTGAAGCATTCCAGCACTTTTAAGAAACGGCAATGTTTCCCCACCATGAGAGAACGGAAACTGCGAGGAAGTGTACTTATGGCAGGAGGAGAAGCATTGGCCTTCCCCTGTACGTGCGTCACCACTACTCTGTTATTTCATGTCCCTCCTCATTCCGGTGTTTCCACCTCTCCTGATGTCTAAGGACGTCTTTCAGCAGACTAAATGAAGGCAGGCCCTTCCCATGGCTCCCAGGTTTCCTCATCTGCTGGCTCTTTGGTCATTCACCGGTCTGGTTTCTGCTTTGAGCCTCAGGGAGTTAGAAACTTGCTTCATCTTTCTGGAGTCTAATTAACCATGAATTGTGTTTACATCTGTCCTTTCTCACCTCTCTGTCAGGTGGCCGATGAGGGCACTGCTGGGCTTGGGGTGGTGAGGAGCAAGGTTGTCCAAGCAGAGTTCAAGGGACTGCTTTTCCTTCCTTGCCAGACCTCCTTAGGAGACAGCCTGGATCAACATCCATTGGAGAGTGCTGCTCTCCCTTCTTCAGTAGCCTGGAGAAGTAGACAAAATGCCCTTAAGAAGCAAAGCTAACTTTTTATTAAGTACTCTGTGACCTCTTTACTTACGTCCCTGAAACATCTCCACTTAGCTCTACAAGACATGAAGACTTGAAAACATGTGTAGAAACCAAAAGGCACATGACAGCTTTCTGCACGGTAATGAGCCCCAGGGTGCTTTGGGTGCTGAATCCATGAACCCGAGCGACTGCGAGGAGATTTGCACAAACCTTTCCAGGAGTCAAAGTCGGAAGCAAAACCCAAAGGACCCTGAAGCATTACTGGGTCCCTCTGAGGGCCACGACTGACACAGCCTCTCCATGGACTTGTTACAGCAGATAACTGGAGGCCATGATAAGAGGCAGGGAGAGGTAAGGACCAGGCAACGCTGGTGCTGAGAAAACCCTTGGTTTGTTTGACAAAAGATGATGAGCAAGGCCTGAGCCCCATCCCTAGGGAAGAGAGCTCTTGTCCCTTCGGTGTTGCTCAGGGCTCTTCCTGCACATGCGGGAGGTGCAATGCCAAGTGAAGGAGAACGGTTTCACAGCTCCCGGCCTCCTGGGGTGGGTGTGAGTAGACAACAGTGCCCCATTGCCCTGAGGATGATGTGTCTCCTGTTAGGCCTCAATGGCAGGGTCATCAGCCATAGCCAAGGGGACAAAGACCCCCAACCTTGTTGTCACAACAGGTTCTCCCTACCTGTACTGGTGTCTCTCCATCACCACTGCAATCACAAAGCCATGGGCTGGTCCAGAATCCCTCTGAGGGACTTTTGCACCACAGCACTACCCTCAGGATGACATTTCTTTATCCTCAGGTCCACTCTGGTCCTCCAAAGCTGCAGTTTCTGACATTTATTCCTTCCCATGCTGTTCCTTACCACAAAAAACAAAGTGCTGTCATCTTGGTAAGAAATTTTCAAGCGGTCTTGAGCTATTACTGTTGTTCTCTCAGCCACCACTTCAGCAGGCTAAAGAAACACATGTCTCTCAGCTTCTCCAACCATGACCCCAGTCGCTTCTTGGAAGACTTTCTCTGGTCACATGACATTTCATAGAAGCATAGAATAGAATCATAGAATCATTAGGGTTGAAAGGGACCTTTAATGGTCATCCAGTCCAAGCCCCCTGCAAGAAGCAGAGACATCTCCAACCAGACCACATTGCTCAGTTTCCTCATCCAACCTGGCCTTGGATGTTTCCAGGGATGGAGCATCCACCACCTTTCTGGGCAAACTGCTCCTGTTCCACCACTGACCATTCCACTGCCATTGTTTCCTAATATCTAATTTAAATTTAACTCCCTCTAATTTGAAACCTTTACCCCTCGTCCTGTCACAACAGGCCCTGCTGAAGAGTTTCTCCCCTTCTTTCCCTTAGGCCCTCTTTAGGTCTTGGAAGGCCGCTATCAGGTCTCCCCAGAGCCTTCTCTTCTTCAGACTGTAGAGCCCCAACTCTCTCAGCCTGTCTCATACTAGAGGTGCTCCAGCCCTCTGATCATCTTTGTGGCCCTCTTCAGCACTCGTTCCAATTGGTCCATGTCCTTCTGATGTTGGGGGCTCCAGAACTGGACACAGAACTCCAGGTGGGGTCTCAC
The DNA here is from genome assembly GCF_036417535.1 of Chlamydotis macqueenii. Lineage (NCBI taxonomy): Eukaryota > Metazoa > Chordata > Aves > Otidiformes > Otididae > Chlamydotis > Chlamydotis macqueenii. The sequence continues at coordinate 32,705,070 of NC_141592.1, read as the reverse complement.
CAGAGCAGAGTAGAGGGGCAGATTCCCCTCCGTTGACCTGCTGGCCACCCTGCTCTTGATGAAGCCCAGGATGCAGCTGGCTTTCTGGGCTGCAGGGGTGAATTCCAATTCAAATTCTCATGTTGAGCTTCCTGTCCACCCTCACACCCAAGTCCCTCTCCTGAGGGCTGCTCTCCATCCATTCTCCACCCAGCCTGGATTTGTGCCTGGGATTGCCCCAACGCACGGACAGGACCTTGCACTTGGCCTGGTTGAACTTCAGGACATTTGCATGGGCCCAGCTCTCCAGCCTGGTCCCTCTGGATGACATCCCTCCCCTCCAGTGTGTCGACGGCACCACACAGCTTGGTGTCATCGGTGAACTTGCTGAGGGTGCTCTCTATCCCACTGTCCATGTTGCCGACAAAGATGTTGAACAGAGTCAGGCCCAATATGGGCGTCTAGTCTCATGCAGCCTTAGTCTAGTTTCTGGTGAAGCAGCACTAGAAGCCAAAAAGTCCCACACTGCTCACCAGTAACAAACATCGATGTGTTACCAGGGGTCTCTGGGGTCCCTGGAGCCATCGCAGTGACAAGGGGGAGAGCACTGCCTGGGGTAGGGCTGTGGCTGGCACGAGGAGATGGGGTCTGCAATGATGTTCCTGGGACAGTTTCTCCTGACTGTTCATACAGCAACCAGCCAGGCTGGATAGCTGGACTGAGGGACTCTTCTTGAGAGCCCCCATGGGCATGGAGATGGTCTACAGATCCCCAAGTTCTCCTCTCTATGCTGCCTTTTCTCAAAGGGGTCACAGAGGCTGCCAGCCCTCCAGAGGACCCAGGAGACCCCTTGTCCTCTCTGTGGTCAGAGCTGGGCCCCAGTCCTCCAGCACAGCCCCAGCTGAGGAGCCTTGTCCAGGGGTGACTTTTAGGGTAAGGATGACACATGGGGAGGGGAAGGTCATCTCAAGGACATGTGCTGGGCATTGGGACTGAAGGACCACAGCAAACTGGCGTGGCTTCTGGGTCAATAGTTCAGTGCAAGCACTGACACAGGGTCCCAGCCTTCCTTTCCGTTCCACCCTTCAGGAGGGACAATGGCACTAAGCCATGGCAGGTGGTGGACACCAATCCTTCTCCAGCCACTTCACAGGCCTGGTGGAGCACCAAGGCAGTGAGGACATCTGGCTCTTCACCATGAGCGTGCTTTAGGCTCTCCAAACTCTGGGTATTATCCTGGAGTAGCTGCACACCGGATTTTTTTTTTCTCCAAGGCCATTTCCAGCCCTGGTCAGCTCCTGTCTGGTCTCTCCCCATGTCTACTCTGATCTGTCCGGGTGCTCCTGGCCCTTCCCTGTGACCCCCACAGGGCCCCAAGCTGGCAGTGATGCTCACAGTGCCAGTGTGCTGCGGGACCATGGGGTGACCCCCACTGGCTGTGCTGGTCATGTTGGGAAGCAGATGCAGCTGGATGGGCCACGCTGCCACTGAGCTCCTTCCCAGCCGTCCAAAGCTGTGGGATGGGCTCAGAGCATTTCTCCTGACGCGAGATGTTTTCCGGTGCGCACACTGAACCATCCGTGGGCTTTTACTGAAGGAGACATGAGTCACCCCCCAGCACGTGGAAAAGGCTTTGTGCCGTCCCTGCTCAGAGGGGATCCTCAGCACGGCCCTGAAGATCTGCACATAGGACACAACAATGAACACAAAACAGCCAAAAAATAAACAGGATGTAACCACAAGGATCCTGACTTCCTTGGTGTAGGATTTTGAGTAAGGTAGCTTGAGGATCTCGGGAATTTCACAGAAGAACTGGTCCACAGCATTGCCCTGGCAGAGTGGCAGTGAAAATGTATTGGCCGTGTGCAGGACAGCGTTGAGAAACCCACTGCCCCAGGCAGCTGCTGCCATGTGGACACAAGCTCTGCTGCCCAGGAGGGTCCCATAGTGCAGGGGTTTGCAGATGGCAACGTAGCGGTCGTAGGCCATGATGGTGAGAAGAAAAAACTCTGCACCTAACAAGAAGAATAGAAAGAAGACCTGTGCAGTACATCCTGTGTAGGAAATGGTCCTGGTGTCCCAGAGGGAATTGGCCAGGGATTTGGGAACGGTGGTGGAGATGGAGCCCAGGTCAAGAACAGAGAGGTTGAGGAGGAAGAAGTACATGGGGGTGTGGAGGCGGTGGTCGCAGGCTATGGCAGTGATGATGAGGCCGTTGGCCAGGAGGGCAGCCAGGTAGATGGCCAGGAAGAGCCAGAAGTGCAAGAGCTGCAGCTCCCGTGTGTCTGCAAAGGCCAGAAGGAGGAACTGGGTGATGGAGCTGTGGTTGGACATTTTCTGCCTCTGGGTATGGCTATCTGTTGAGAAGCAAAAGGCAGTTCTGAGTTAGGTCAGACTTCTCTGAGCAAAGCCTATTGCACGTCTCATAGCAACCCTGCACTCAGACTCTTTTCAGGAAGATCTCTCTGCAGCTCCCTCACCTGAGCTCTGGGCTTTGCTGGCTGAGAGGACCATTGGGAGCAGGGCCTCTGTAACGGGCCCCTGAGGAATTCCTCTGGCTGTGCAGCGAGAGGGAACTAGGACAGCGGGGTGATCTCCAATTAAATGTACTCGTGTGCTGTCAAAGAGCTTTTCGACATCATTGTCCGCAATTTGCCCAACCGCAGAACAGAGCTGAGGGGGTTTTCTTGTGTTTATTTTGTTCCAGTTGCACCTGCCACATTTAGGAGTGGTTTTGGACAGTTGATGTCCCTGGCATTTCTCGTGCACTCTGCGTGAAATCCTGTGGGTCCTGAGAGGCAAAGGGACTGTCCCTCAGAGCAGAGGGAGGAGAGCGGCTCTGCCCATCAGTCCTGGTCTCAGCTGTCCTGCGCTGGCAGGCTGGAGCTGGAGGATGATCACACTCAGGGGTTCCCCTGGAAAGAAACTGGGCACTGCTGAGAGCAGAGGGACCCAGGTTCAGAGAGCAGATTGACAGACTCCTTGCCTTTTCTCAGGGTGCTTGAGGAGGATCCCCTTCCTCCCCTCCCACTGGGACACAGCGGGAGCGTTGCAGTTGCCCCATAAAGCTGCTCGACAGCATTTCCATGGCCTTAACACCGAGGTGTCTTCTCCATGGGGATCCTAGGTAGCACACAGTGACTATGGGAGACTGGATAAGTCCTGAGGTAGAGCTGAAGCTGTGAGAAGCCCTGACCCATGCAGCACTCTCTTGAGAGCAGAAGGACCCTGTCCTACCCTGCTGGAGGTCACTACCTTGACGAAGATCTTCTCCTAGCAGAGCTGTGGGGAGATCCTTGGACAGTCTGAACACTGATGCTGCCAGACAGCAGAGTCCCTGCCCCAGCACAAAATCCTGTGGGGTGCAGGGACCCTGCTCTGAAGGACAGCCCTGGGCACTCTGCCTGCACACACACACCTGCACACCCCTGCAGCCATCCCTGGGAGAAGAGAGACATCACGTGCAGTCCTCTGATGGTGCAGCAGGGAAGCCCTGCTCTGCAGTGTGTCCTCCTGCTCCACGCCAGAAAAGCCAGGAGAGTCATCTTAATAGGTCCTACTGACTCTGCTGTGTGCCAGGTCTAGGAGACACTTCCAGGAATGCAACCGCATTGCCCTGCAGCCTAAGACTTACCATGTCAATGGCTGTGAAGATTTCTCCCCAGGTGAGCTCTGAGCTGCCCTCCCAGCCCAGGCTGCTAATAATGTCTCTCTCAAGTCCCTCTCTTCCCCTCACTGCCTTCAGGCAGAGCCCTCAGCCCTGCTGCGCTTGGCAGAGGAGCTGCTCCTGGGCAGAGCTGTCTCTCTGCAGCGCTGCCCGCTTGCCATCAGCTCCCTCCATGCCAGGAGCCCAGCCCAGCTCAGCAGCAGAGGCCCAGCCCAAGGCGGCACTTTCTCTGTCCCCTCGGGGCTCCCTCCAGCTGTCCCTGGGGCTGCAGGGGAACCTGCTGGCAAACAGCCTGCACCCACCATGGGGGTTTTGCTCCCGCACTTATTTCCAGCACTGCCATTGTCCTTTCAGTGACTGAGTTACATCCAAGAATCGCCTCTTCTTGTCTCACAGGCACCAAGAGACCCTCAGCCGTGTTCAGTGTTAAACCGTACATATTAGGACAAAACTCAGCTCTGAATGGACTGAAAAAGCAGTGATGACCCCCTCTCATTGCATCCTTTTTTCCTATCACTTGCTCAGGTTTCAAGAAGACAGGAAATTAAGACAGCTGAGATTCTTGGTTCCATTGGTGGAATTCTCACCCTCAGCCTGAGCTGAATCCCTTCTCCTTGGGCGACACTGCAAGGCACAGGCTGAGATGCTTTGGTATGTGGGCAGATGCCTGATATCACGATAGCAACGTGAGCAATTGCATGACGCTACAGGTAAGAGCAAGGAGCACTTATTTCATGGATTTCCTGCCCAAGTGCTCTGGTTTTGTTTAGTGAGTGGGGCCTAACGTGGCAGCTTCTGTAGGAAACTGCTAGTAGTCGCTCCCCTTTGTTCAGAGGACTCGGCCGGGCCTAGGGCGGACCCGCTGCTGGCCAAGGCCAAGCCGATTGGTAGCAGAATGTCCTATGATAACGCCTCTGCGATAACGTATTTAAGAAGGGGAAAACAGAAAAAAAGTAAGAGAAGAGAAGATGTGAAGCAGCTGAGTGTGGGCAGAGAGGGGGAGGCGCGAGCCTTGTGGGCCTTGTAGGCCTCACCCTCTAGCCTCCCGTCGGGCGGCAACTGGGCGCGACTCGGTCCGGCTGCAAGAAGTGGAGAGGAGATGAGATGTGAATGAGATGTAAAAAGATCCTGAGAGGCATCTGCCTGCCTGCTGTGAAGAATTTATTTTTCTTCTGAGAGGAACGGCTGCAGACGCCAAGGTCAGTTCAGAAGGAGGGGGAGGAGTAACGCGGCTCCTGGCCAAGATTCCCCTGCAGCCCGTGGTGATGACCATGGTGGAGCAGGTTGTCCCCCTGCAGCCCATGGAGATCCACAGAGGGGCAGAGATCCCCCTGCAGCCCAGGGAGGACCCCACGCCAGGGCAGGCGCGTGCCTGAAGGAGGCTGTGGCCCGTGGAGGCCCCTCTGGGACAGCCGTTCGGGAGGGACTGCACCCCGTGGAAGAGATGACCCACGCCAGAGCAGTTCCACGAAACTGTGAAACTGTGAACTCCCCCCATGGGAGGGACCCCACTAAGGAGCAGGGGAGAAACGTGAGGAGTTCTTCCCCCAACGACGAAGCAGCGGCGTAAAACGTGTGATGGACTGACCATAACCCCCATTCCCTCTTCCCCCCTGTGCCACTCAGAGGGGGGAAGGTGGTAGAGATAATGTTAAGCCTGGGAAGAGGGAGGAGTGGGGAGAGGTTATCTTGTTTCCTGTCTCATTCTCCTGCTAGTTTTAGAAATAAATCAATCGTTTTCCCCAAGTCGAGTCTGTTTTGCCTCTAACGGTATCTTTAAGGATTTCTCCCTGTACTTATCTCAAACCTTGAGCTTTTTTTTTTTTTCTTTATATTATCTCCCCCTGTTCTCTTGGAATGTGGGGGGAGTGAGAGACAGACTGCGTAGTCTGGTCCCGATCGGGGCTGAACTACGACACCAAGGTAGAAAATAGAGCAGCAACCATCTCAGACACACCAAAGGAGGGTACAGAATAAGAAAAGCATTGCCACTGGGGAAGGGATGGCCAGGTGTGGGCGGTAAACCCAGCAAACATCTAAGCCCCTACCCAGTCCTTGCTCACTCCATGCAACAGCAGGATGGGGGAGAGACTCAGAAAGGTAAAAGTGAAAATACTCATTGGTTGAGATAAAGAAAATTTTAAAAGTAAGGCAAAGCTGCACATGCAAGTAAAGTACAGGAGGAGTAAATTCCCTGCTTCCCACCGGCAGGCAGATGTTCAGCCGTCTCCAGGAAAGCCAGGCTCCATCATGCACAGCAGTTACTTGGGAAGACAAACACCATAACTTGGAATGCCTCCTCTTCCTCCTTCTTCCCTCAGCACTTATGCTGAGCACAGTTTCCCATGGTGTGGAATGTCCCGTTGGTTGGTTGGGGTCAGCTGTCCCAGCTGTGTCCCCTCCCCGCCTGTTGTGCACCCCCAGCCTACGCGCTGGTGGGGCAGTGGGAGAAGCAGAAAAGGCCTTGGCGCTGTGCAAGCGCTGCTCAGCAGTGACTTAAACATCAATGTGTTATCAGAACTGTTCTCAGCAAAAAATCTAAATCAGAGCCCCATACAAACCAGTATGCAATCATGAACTCTGTCCCACCTGAAACCAGTACAATAAGCAAGCCAGACCGTGGTGATCAGACACAGGGTGTGGCCAGACCAGCACTGACCAGCTGCCTCCCCACGTGCAGCTGGCCCCCTGAATCCCCTCCTCCACCCTATTCCATAGGCTTTTTATTCCACTACCCAGACTGATCCCTCCCTTTCTCTGCGCCAGCCTTTTCCCAAGTATATAACCCTCAGCACTTAGGTTTTCCTCAATGATCTCGGGTTTTCTCCATCTGCACCCAAATTTGATCATGTGGATTCTTTTGCCGAGATCCTCTGGGACTTCAGTGGCATCATTGATGGCTTCCCCAGGCACTGATGGCCTAGCCAGACTTGGCTGCCCAGAAGGTCCCCAAAGCTCCCCTCTGTGCAGTCTGGCCACTTCTCACGTCTGCAGCCAGCTGTGAGACCCAGCTGGGACTCACGGTGCTGCCCACACTTCTCATCCCATCTCACACTGTTGTCTGTCACATCCCATAATATCTCATGTCGTGACCCGTAGTTTCCATGTCGTGTACAGGTGTCTCCATCTGTCTGCAGTCTTCCCATCTGGTGTCCTTGATGACCTCATGACGCCTGCTTGCTCCTGGCCAATCACAGTGCTGTCATGAAGTGACCTCACAAGCAACCATGTTGACTTTCCTACCTCTACCCCTCTCCTCTGCCTGAGAGGTCAACTTTGTTGCACTGGGCTTTGGGATGTGCTCGATGACGTCACAGTATCTGCCCTCCTGCAAGTCAGTCAGGTTGCTGCAGTAGAAATGGCCTCCCAGTCCACCTCCCAGCCATGGCCTCTGCACCTTCCTCTGCATCTCCACTCTCCCCAGCTCTCAGCACTGCTGGGTGGGTTTTCTGGCACTCCGGGCAACATCACTGGGCCTGCCTCAGCACCTGGCCAATTGGGCTGTTTCCAAAAATGGGACTTCAAAATCCACCTACGATGTCGCTCCTTGGATCAGCCTCTTGTGGCAAGAGGACTAACCTCTCAGTCATCCTTGCAGAATCCTTCCCCTTTACCTGCCTCTCCTGTCCGTTCACCAGCCCAGCGCTGCCACTTCCATTTATGCTGGGCAGGCAGCAACGTGCTCCCCCACGGGGACCGCAGAGCCCTGGTGGGACAGCTGGAGTGGTGGGAGGGCAGCCGTGATGGCAAGGGCTCCTCAGGAAGGCAGGCAGGTGAGTGAGGAGGTGGAGGTGAGCGCTAGGCAAAGGGAAGGCTGGCGCGCACAGAGCCTTGCCTTGGAGGAAGCCTCATGGTCACAGGTCCTCAATTTCGTGGTTGGTTGAACCACCCCACAGTCTGCTGGTACGTCAAGCCAGGTGACTCCTGGAGGGTGTGGAAGACTGGAGTCCTTTCTGGTCTGTTTGGACAACCTTGCTCCTCGCCACCCCAAGCCCAGGAGTTCCCTCATTGGCCACCTTGGACTTGCATCACTTTTCCTCACCTCACACGTCTCCACTGAGGTCACGGCTGGATGGTACAGCTCCTTTGCACCAGCAAGCAGCAGCCCTGCATTTCCCTTGTTCACACTCAGTCTCTAACACAGCAAGTGAAGCTCTTGGTTTTGTTCTAGACTTTTCTCGCAGCCACCAACTCCAGGTGGTCACCACCTGGCATCCCCTGCCAGTGCCCTGTCCTGTCCCAGCCCAGTCCCACTGCCCTACACATGCTCTCATTGCTCCAGTGTTCAGGCACAGCACGGGAAAGGGTGTACTCGGTGTGAGGAACAGTCTGTCTCACATAATCCCCAAGACATCCCTTTGTGCCCTGTCCCCTTTCTGCTCCTCCTACTAGAGACAGCCTCCCCCAGGTCCTGGGCCCACCCAGCCCTCTCCACATCTGACGTGGGGTTTCGCAGACAGCCCTGCTCCAGGGCCTGCCAGGGTCTGGACAAGGAGAGTGGCCAGGCAGGGGTGGCCATTCCCCCAGTGCAGTCGCTGAGCCCAGCAGGAGGAGGGAAACGGCCGTGCAGCAAAACTCACCCAGAAACCTGTGGAGAGTGTCCAGTGCTGGAAGTGGACGATAAACAGGGCCACCAGTGACAGCTCACTCCAGCCCCTATTATGTTACCCCATGCCCTCCTCCCTTCAGCCTTGGAAGAAAAGGAAAATTTCCAGACACCGGCACTGAGGAAATTCCCTTTTATTACAGATGTGAGATGGGAGGCCAGCTGTTCCATTGGGCCAGAAACATCTGCAAAGACTTTTGGGTCTTCATGGATCTGGAGAAGTGGAGTGCATGCAGACATTCTTGGAGAAAATGGATTGACAGGTGTAAGTGCCCAGAGCACAGGAGATTCCCCAGATACACTAGAACACACTCATGGAGAGGCACAGGCAGCTCATTGCTGCTGGAAGACAACAGACGGAATGAGCTTCTTCAGGGCATCTCTGAGCTCCTGGTTCCTCATGCTGTAGATGAGGGGTTCACTGCTGCAGGAACCAGCACATAGAGAACTGCCACCACCAGATCCAAGGATGGGGAGGAGATGGGGGGAGGCTTCAGGTGGGCAACTACAGCAGTGATGATAAACAATGAGACCACGGCCAGGTGAGGGAGGCATGTGGAAAAGGCTTTGTGCCGTCCCTGCTCAGAGGGGATCCTCAGCACAGCCCTGAAGATCTGCACATAGGACACAACAATGGACACAAAACACCAAACAGCTAAAGAAAAAGTAACAATGAGAAGCCCAACTTCCCTGAAGTAGGAATGTGAGCAGGAGAGCTTGAGGATCTGGGGAACTTCACAGAAGAACTGGTCCACAGCATTGCCCTGGCAGAGTGGCAGTGAAAATGTATTGGCCGTGTGCAGGACAGCACTGAGAAACCCACTGGCCCAGGCAGCTGCTGCCATGTGGACACAAGCTCTGCTGCCCAGGAGGGTCCCATAGTGCAGGGGTTTGCAGATGGCAACGTAGCAGTCGTAGGCCATGATGGTGAGGAGAGCACACTCTGCTCCAAGCAAGAAGAAAAGCAGAAAGAACTGAGCAGCACATCCTGCATAGGGGATGCCCCTGGTGTCCCACAAGGAATTGGCCATGGCTTTGGGGACAGTGGTAGAAATGGATGCCAGGTCAAGAACAGAGAGGTTGAGGAGGAAGAAGTACATGGGGGAGTGCAGGCGGTGGTCGCAGGCTATGGCAGTGACGATGAGGCCGTTGGCCAGGAGGACAGCCAGGTAGATGCCCAGGAAGAGCCAGAAGTGCAAGAGCTGCAGCTCCCGTGTGTCTGCGAAGGCCAGGAGGAGGAACTGGGTGATGGAGCTGCCGTTGGACATCGGCTCCCTCTGTGCATGGGGACCTGGACAAGGAGGAAAAGGCAGTGAGAAGTCAGGGCACTCTTCTCTGACCAAAACCTATTCCAGTTCTCATGGAAAACCCCCAGAGTGCCTCTCCCTGTTCTGGAAGGTCTTTGGCAGGCTCCTTTCGTGAGGGCCAGGTGGTGCTGGCTGAGGGTGCCACTGGGAGGTGGGGGCTCTGCCCTGGGCTCTGAAGGTGTCAGTCCTGCCCTGCAGCAGTAGGCAAATAGGAGCACAGTGATCTCAGATTAAATCCACTTTTGATACCAAAGAGCTTCTCAGCATTGTCCTTCCCAATTCACCCGAACGCAGAGCAGAGCTGTGGGAATCTGGGTTTGTTTACTCTTTTCCAGTTGCATCACCACCACTGAGGAGTGCTTTTGAGGCAGAAATCCTTGGCATTCTTGCTGCGCTCCAAGTGAAACGCTGTGGGTGCTGACAGGCAAAGGGATTGTCCCTTAGTGCAGGGTACGGAGAGCTGGTCTGTCCATCAGCCCTGCTCTCAGCTGCCCTTTCCCTGCAGCTCCTTGAGCCTGAGGAGGATCACACTCCGATGTTCCCCGTAGAAGAACCTGGACCGTGCTGAGAGCAGAGGAACCCAGTTTCCAAGTGCAGCTCTCCAGAACCCTCCACCCTCTCTCTGATTCTGCTGCAGGAGGATCCCAGCTCTCCCCTCCCAGCCCGGACACACAGGGCTCATGGCAGCTGCCACATACAAGCGATGGGCAGCACTGTCACGGCCTTAGCGCTGAGGTGTCTTCTCCACGGGGCTCCTCTCTGGGGCACAGAGAGTCCATGGGAGTGCTGTGACCTTGTGGAGGGCAGCCCGCATCCCAGCACCACTCCCAGGGCAAGAGTCCAAAGTCACAAAGATGGGGTGTCCTGAGGTGAGGGCCACCTCACTGCCAGCCCCACACACTGCAGAGCCCAAAGCTGCGGGGGAGGGGGAGACAAAGGCAGCAAAGAAAGGAGGAGGAACACAGAGAAACAGCCCAGTGCTCCTGCCAAGGGAGGAAGGAGAGGGACAGACAGACAGGTGCTGGGGAATTTGTCCTCAGTGAGGGTCAAGCTGCCAAGAACAAGATGCAGCCTGACAGCCCGTGACAGCAGAGGCTGTGCTGGGGGCCAGAGGACACCAGGAGATTGCTCTGGGAAAGAGCCTGCGCTGCAGGGGATGGCAGGGAGCTGCCTGAATCCCCACTCCCACAGCGTTTCCGGCAGCAGCTCCCTCTCTGCCCATGTCTCTGCTGCCTGCAGCTGTCCCTGCTGGGAGCTGCTTCTCTGTCCCTGGGTCAGCTCCCTGCCACCGCTCACAGACCCCATCCCACCCACTGTGCGCTCAGCAGGGCACTGCCCGGGGGCATCTCTGTGTGCGCAAGGGCTAAGGAGCAGCTCCAGCACATCCCACAGAGGCCAACGACGCGATGCTGTCGTGCTGTCTGTAGGCTGAGCAGTGCCTTGGGGACTCCTTGAGGTTTCTCACAGACCTGTCCATGTACCGGTGCAATGCTCCTGCAGTCTCAGTGTCGTATCCGAATCCAACACCGCCACTACCCTTTCCCTGCCCTCCCTCCTCTCCCCCAGTGCAGATGAATTGGGGGCCCTGAAAGCAAATTTTGCCTCAAGGAGCAACTTCATGGACCTTCCTGTGGAGTATGATGAGGTAAATCTAGGATGTCTTAGCGTAACAGCTAAGGTGTCTCAGAGCACTGTCCACGTCTTACAGATCCGTTTCCATTCCCACCCATCCAAATAATACAAACCTTAATGCCAAGGCTCAGGAATGCAGAAAATGAAGAAGGAAACCCTTGCTATGCATGTCATCTTTCAAAGTTCCTCTCCAAAATCATCCTTGGAGTTTAACATGGAGCTGTGAGCAGTCCTGACCTATGAAGAACGCTTGCCACAGAAGAAGGACCCTGACCTGCCAGGTATCATTCCTTCCCCCCACAGCTTCTCCCCACAGCAGCGCTGGGAGCTCCCCGGGCAGGCTGAGTGCTGAGCCTGGCAGGCGGCAGAGTCCCTGCCCCAGCACACAGCCCCTGGGCTGCAGGGACCCTGCTCTGAAGGACAGCCCTGGGCACCCCTGCCTGCACACCCGCCTGCACAGCCCTGCAGCCATCCCTGGGAGAAGGCAGCCGTCGTGCCCTGTCCCTCTGACGGTGCAGCAGGCAAGCCCTGCTCTGCAGCACCAACTTCCCCTTTGAGAAACCGAGAGCCCTCCTGACGGATCCCATAAACTGTCAGATGCACAAGCTCTGGGAGATCTCTCCAGGAACAACAGCTAAATTGCCCTGCACCCAGAGACTTACCACATAGAGGGCTCTGAAGATTCCTCCTCACTGACCTCTCAGCATCCTCCCGCTCTCAACTGCCTTTAAGTTCTCTCAGCCGCTGTCTCTCTGCAGCACTGCCCGCTTGCCATCAGCTCCCTCCATGCCAGGAGCCCAGCCCAGCTCAGCAGCAGAGGCCCAGCCCAAGGCGGCACTTTCTCTGTCCCCTCGGGGCTCCCTCCAGCTGTCCCTGGGGCTGCAGGGGAACCTGCTGGCAAACAGCCTGCAGCCACCACTGGGGTTTTGCTCCTCAGCTGGGAGAGAAGAGTCACATCTTTTCAAGCACTGCCATTTTCCTGCTCACAGACAGAGTCAGCTCTAAATATCACCTGGCCTTGTCCCGTCAGCAGGCAGAATACCCAAAGTATCCATGCACACCACAAACCCACAGGAGCTGGGATTCCTCTTGCCCCTGTTCAGCTCAGCACAAAAGGGCATTTACCTGTGAGCTCTTTCTCTCAGCTCCCCTCCTTCTTACTGGAGATGGAGGGCAGCAGGGAGTTCTTTAGATGCAAAGCCCTGGTGACAGCTGAGGTGCCCGAGGTGGCCCAAGGTTTGTGCAGGAGACTGCAGGCTCAGGTGGAGCAGTTCTTAGGGACAGGGCAGTGTCTGGGGCTTCATCGTGGAGGCTGTTGGGAAATTCCTTTGGCAAAAATGACAGCAGACGCCCACGTTTAGGATAACGAAACCTCTTTCTACTCAGGACATGCACGGAAACCTGTAGAGGAGTGGCACCCCGCTGGAGTGAGTTTGCACACGGAGAGCTGGGATTCTCTCTTTCCCTTCTCCACCACCTTTATTTGTCAGATCTCCACTGACCATAATGTCTCACGGCCTCCTGCCAGTGCTGTGCAGCCCAGGCCTTCTTCCCTCTGGATCTGGTGAGAGCAGGGTTTGCTCACTCTGTGGGCACCGACACTGTTGAGGAGGGGGAGTGAGATCTTGGCTGAGTGGGCATCTGGCCACAAGCCAAGGTCAACCCAGCACACACCATCTCGCACAATGCTCTTGTATGGAACCTTGGAAGCTGCAGTCTTGAGAGGTGGGCAAAGAGGGGAGTAAAAGAGTGATTGGATGCATTGGGGTCTCTCCTGGGACTTGATGGTGTTATCAGTGTCCTGGAGCGGCTGACAGAATTTGCAGATGACACAAATCTGAGGCAAAGAAATGAAGCATACAGTGGAGGGCTGCCTTCTGGAGGAAACTGAACAGGTTGGAGGACTGGGCCAACAAGATCCTAATGGATTTCAGAGAGGAGAGCTCCACAATCCAGCCCCTGGGGTGCCCTGACCCTGGGCACTATCCATGGCTGGGCTGCAGCTCAGTAGAAAAGGCCCTGGGGGTCTTGGTGGACAACAAGCTGCATATCAGTCAGTGGAGAGCCCCGGCAGCCAAGACGGCCAGCAGCATGCTGGCTGTATGAACAGGAGCATGGCCAGGAGATGAAGGGAAGGGATTCTCCCCCTCTATTCAGTGCTCACCAGACCATGGGCGCAGTTCTGCACTGCGTTTGGGCCTCCTGCCCCCAGGACAGGAGAGACATTGATCGACTGGAGCACGTTCAGTGAAGGGTCACCTGCCCAGGTGTGTGTCAGTGTGCAGGTAGCTGGAGAACTTTCCACCTGAGGAAAGTCTGAGGGAACAGGGTCTGTTCAGCATAGAGACAAGAAGGCTTCTGGAATCTTCACAGCAGCATTTCAGTACCCATCAGGCAGTTAAGATGGAGCCACGTTCTGCATTGTGATGCATGGTGGGAGGACGAGAGGCAAGGGACAAAAGCTGAAAGGATGTTCAGGTGGGAGATGAGGACCATGAGGTCCATCAGGTCATACCTATGAGACCACATACGCACTGGGAGAGATTTTCCCGAGAGGTTGGGAAGTCCCAATCCTTAAAGGTTTTCAAGTCTTCTTTCTCCCTAAATATGGCCTCCAAACAATGAAAAACCACTCTTGCTCATGCCAGAATGAAGCAAAACCCTATGGCACCAGCACAAGCTCTGCCTCCCCAGGGCCCTCTCCTCTCCATGGGAGAGGTCTTCCACCTTCAGCCTTCACAGTTGCACAGGTATGGCCTGCCTACTGGCCTTCACCACCGTCACCCTTGTAACTGAGGCCAAACACCCATTTTGGCACTCCCAGTGTCAGCTGGCACCTGCTCCACACCTGGAGCCCACTTGGCCATGGAGAACGGGAGAGGCAAGGTCCATGCTGCCCAGCGCTGGGCACAGGATTTTTCCTGGGAACGTGGCCACGGAGGTGTCATTATGTGTGTCAGCCTGTGGCCTGGCAGGGGTGGGACTGGGACAAGCGCTGCTGAGGCAAGGCTGAAGTAGCTCTGCTGGAGAGCTGGAGAGCATTCCACTGAAGATCTAAAGGTCCCTGGTTCAGCTCCAAGCTTCAGCAATGATTTTTTCCCTGAGACTTTTGCAGAGCCCATCTGCCTTCTTCCAGCCTGCCCTGGCCCTCCTCACTCCTTCACCTCTTGCTAGAGCACTGCAGAGCTGTGGGTCAGAAGGACCCTTCCTCTGGCACCACAAGTCCCCAGACTCCCCCTGGACAGGCCGCCTCCAGTGCTCCAGCGCCAGTGGTGCCTGTGCTCCTGGCTTGCTCCACGGCCGTGACACAAAGAGCACATGGTGGGGTGGAAATGCTTCTTGTGAACGGCTGTCAGGTAACAGCTCTGTGTGCTGCCAGAGCTTCAGTGTCTGTGCCCGGCACAAGAGCGTTCCCCACCTCCCTGTGCTTCATGTCAGCAGTCGGTAGAATCATAGGATCATTTAGGTTGGAAAAGACTCCTAAGAGCATTGAGCCCAGCCGTTATCCCAGCACTGCCAAGTCCACCACTGAACCATGTCTCTAAGGTCTTTTAGATCCCTCCAGGGATGGTGACTCAACGCTTCCCTGGGCAGCCTGCTCCAGTGCTTGGTAACCCTTCCAGTGAAGAGATTTTTCCTAATAGCCAATCCAAACCTGCCCTGGTGCACCCTGGGGCTGTTTCCTCTCTTGCTGTCACTTGTTCCTGGGGAGAAGAGACCAACACCCACCTTGCTCCAGCTCCCTTCAGGCAGTTGGAGAGAGCAAGAAGGTCTCCCCTCAGCCTCCTTTCCTCCAGCCTCCTTTTCTCCAAACAACCCCAGTTCCCTCAGCTGCTCCTCATCAGACTTGTGCTCCAGACCCCTCACCAGCTTCTTTGCCCTTCTCTGGATGCGCTCCAGATAACTCAATATCCTTCTTGTCCTGAGGGGCCTAAAACTGAACCCACTACTCGGGGTGCACTCTCACCAGTGCCGAGTACAGGGGGACAATCCCTTCCTCAGTTCTGCTGGCCACGCTATTTCTGATATGAGCCAGGACATGATTGGCCACCTCAGCCACCCAGGCACGCTGCCAGTTCATTCTCAGACAGCTGTTGACCAAGACCGGGCATGTGACCGGGCATGTTTCCAGCCACTCTTCCCCCAGCCTGTAGCGGTTCCTGGGACTGTTGTGACCCAAGCGCAGGACTGGCACATGGCCTTGCAGAATCTCATACACTTGGCCCCAGCGTATCGCTCCAGCTTGTGCAGATCCCTCTGTAGAGCCTTCCGACCCTCAAGCAGATCAACACCCCTGCCCAGCTGGGTGTCGTCTGCAAACTTACTGAGGCTGCGCTCATTCCTTACGCCCAGAGCATTGATAAAGATATTGAACAGAACTGGCACCAGCACCGAGCCCTGGGGACACCATTTGTGACCGGACCCCAACTGGTTTGGGTTCCATTCACCACACTATTTTCACCAAAGCGAGCTCGTACAGCCTGCAGATCCCTGGGTGGCACTTTTGGCCTCTTCCAGAGATGGATGCAACAATTGCTTCTCCTCACACACAACAGACCTCTGCCAATCCCATTATCTCTCACAAGGGATGTTTCAAAGAAATATCGATCCTCCCCTGTAATGTCAGTGCCGCCACTCTGCCCGTATGTGCTGTATTTAATTTCTCTCATCGTTCGTATGGTTTCACTTGTCCTGGTACAAGGACTGTTTCTCACATTGTCTTTTCAGGTGCAGGCTGCCTGGACAAAGGCCTCTTCAATTATTCTCCAATTTCCTCCTCCCACGACTCTTTGTTCATTCAGATACCTCACACCCATCTGGTTGCTGCTCTGAGCTCCAGGGAGTTAAAAGCTGGCCTGTCTTTCAGAAGCCCAGTTGTCTCCTCAGCCAACTCTTTAATTCTGTCTGTAAACACCTTTGTTTTCTTCTCAATCTGCCTGCCTAAAATATTTCTCATAAGGCTCTCCTTTGCAGAAAGGCAGTCTCATGGGATGCAGCTTGTACTTGGTGTGTGGCTGTGCGGTGTGCTTTATTGTCTAGGAAACATTTTCCTGCTCTCTTTGTAAAAAAGAAAATTGCTGCTGTGCCTGTGCACAGGCAGTTCTCGAAGGAGAGCAGGAGGGAGCTGGCGCAGTGGAGCTGTAACATCCAGCGGTGGAGATCAGTGGAGAAGTGTGATGCAAGGAGCAGTGATGTGAGTCCCAGGTGGCCAATGACAGCAATGGGGAGGTGTGAGAGGTGAGGAGCAAGGTTGTCCATACAGTGTCAGACCGCAAGGCACTGCTGTTTCTACCTGTCCAGCCATCCTGAGGAGACACCCTGGAGCGACATCCCTTGGAGAATGCTTCTGTCAACTCTTTTAAACTGAAAAGTAATTAAAAATAAACTTGAAAATGAAGCAGCATTCTTGTTAAGTGCTCGCTGAAATCTTCCTCCTTAACTCCCCTGTGATACCTCTCTCATTACCTGTACAGATCTTGAAGACTTGAGGAAAACTACAGGAAGAGACACAGCTCATTAGGACTTTCTGTATTTTAACGAGCCCCATGGTGACTTTGGGGCTCATTAAATGAACTCCAGGGACTGAGAGGCGATTGAAGAAACTTCTCAAGCAGGTAAAGTCGCCGAGGCAACAGCTTCGGAGTCGGCACTATTCGCAGCGGCGCGACACAGCGCAGTGCAGCCAGGGGATTCCCGAGGCAGGGAAGCTCAGGGGGGAGCGGAATGAGGCACCAGGAGTCCGCAGCTCGCGCGAGAGCGGCTGACGAGACGTGGGCGGAGCCAGGGGGCACCGGCGGTCCGGCCCCTCTCCCCATATAAAGCAGGGCCTAGGGAGCGCCAGCGACCCGGAGCGTGGGGAACAGGACGGGCTAACAGGGCGTGGCATGTCAGGAAGGGCGTGGCACGGCAGTTAGCGCGGCAGTTCATGCAGGAAGGGCGTGTCAGCGAGGGCGCTGCCCCGGGGCACTTGGTGATTCACGCCTCTCAGGGCAACATGGCCAACACCCGCCTGAGAACAAAGGCTGCACCTCCGGCCGGAAGGTCTGCACCGGCACCCCCTGCGGCGGTCGACGCCTCCGTGCAGACCGAGCAGCCGAGGGGGGGGTTGCGGTGCAGAGCTCGGGCTGCAGGCAGTGCCCGGACCCTGCTCCCGGGGCAGGGGCAGGTGGCAGCCCTGACTGCAGAAGGTGTGCCCAGGTGGAGGAGCTCCTACGGCAGGGGCTTAGCTGCAGGAGGCGGTCAGGAGGCTGCGGGACATCAGGGAGGCGGAGAGGGAGCTGGATACTTGGTTCCAGGCACAGTCTGCACCGGAACCACAGCACCCAGTGAACCAATCAACCCCCCCCGCAATGACACACAACGTAAGCAAGCAGGCAGAAGATGCCACTGAATGGAAAGCTGCAAGGGCAAGGCGCAGGAGGAAGAAGAAGCAGCTTCCCCAGAACCCCGAGGTGCCCCTGCAGAACCGCTTTGCTGCTCTGCAAACTGAGGAAGTAAGACCCAGCACCTCGAGGGAGGCACGGGAGCCGTGCGAGGTAGCGCGCCCAGCTCATGTAATAACTAGCGCTACCAAGAAAAAGAGACGAGTGGTAGTAGTGGGTGACTCCCTCCTGACAGGTATGGAGGCACCCATCTGCCGCCCCGATGCGCTCTCTCGGGAGGTATGCTGTCTCTGGGGGGCTCGTATCAGGGATGTCACCGAGAGACTACCTAGCTTCATACGGCCCACAGACTATTATCCACTGCTGGTGTTTCATGTGGGGGCCAGCGACACAGCTGGCAGCACTCTGAAAAACATCAAAAGGGATTTCAGGGCTCTGGGTTCAAAAGTCAAAGGCTCTGGGGTGCAGGTGGTCTTCTCGTCAATCCTCCCGGTCGAAGGGCAGGGACCTGAAAGGGCCAGACGTATCTGGCAGGTTAACTCGTGGCTCAGGGAGTGGTGCTACAGCCAGGGCTTTGGGTATCTAGATCACGGGGCGTGCTTTGAGAAGCCCGGGCTGCTAGGGGCGGGTGGCGTGCACCTAACCAAGAGGGGGAAGAGTGTGCTTGGACAAAGACTTGCCAGGCTCGTCCGGAGGGCTTTAAACTAGTGTTGCTGGGGGAGGGGGAGCACAGTTCAGCCCACTGCTGTCAGCATGGCGCCAGTGCCAGCACCGAGGGTCCAGAAGCTGAGGAAGGATCACAGATAAGTGCAAATTAACCTAAACTGCGGTCCAACAGAACCCCTGTAGCTCCAGCCAGCAAGTTGGCTTTGTTGGGGGCCCAGCTGAAGTGTCTCTATACCAATGCACACAGCATGGGGAATAAACAGGAAGAGCTGGAGATGCTTGCACACGAGCAGGGCTATGACCTTGTTGGCATCACGGAGACGTGGTGGGATGACTCATACGACTGGAGCGTCAACATGGAGGGGTATAGGCTTTTTAGAAAAGACAGGAAGGGGAGACGAGGAGGGGGTGTCGCTCTCTACGTCAGCAACCGGCTGGAGTGTGTGGAGCTCCGCCTGGGGATGGAGGAGGAGCTGACAGAGAGCTTATGGGTCAAGATTAGAGGATGGGGACGGACAGGGGACGTTACGGTGGGGGTCTGTTACAGGCCGCCTGGCCAGGAGGACAGAGCAGACGAGGTGCTCTATAGGCAGATAGGAGCAGCCTCACGGTCACAGGCCCTGGTCCTCATGGGGGACTTCAACCACCCTGACATCTGTTGGAGAGACAACACGGCAGGGCACAGGCAGTCCAGGAGGTTCCTGGAATGCGTGGATGACAACTTCCTCCTGCAGGCGACAGAGGAGCCGACAAGGAGGGGTGCCATGCTCGACCTTGTGCTCACCAACAGGGAGGGGCTGGTGGGGGATGTGAAACTAAAGGACAGCCTTGGCTGCAGTGACCACGACGTGGTGGAGTTCAAGATCCACGGGGCAGCAAGGAAACTACACGGCAAGCTCTCTGCCCTAGACTTCAGGAAGGCGGACTTCGGCCTCTTCAGAAACCTGATGGGCCAAGTGCCATGGGAGGCAGCCCTGGAGGGAAGAGGGGCCCAGGAAAGTTGGTCCATATTCAAGGAGCACCTCCTCCAAGCTCAGCAGAGGTGCATCCCGATGAAAAACAAGTCGGGCAAAAAGGCCAGGAGGCCGGCGTGGATGAGCAAGGAGCTCCTGGACCAACTGAAATTAAAGAAGGAAGCCTATAGAGGGTGGAAGTGGGGACAGGTAGCCTGGGAGGACTACAAAGAGGCTGTGTGAGTGGCCGGGGATAAGGTAAGGAAGGCCAAAGCCCTGGCAGAACTGAATCTGGCCAGGGATATAAAATGTAACAGGAAGAGCTTTTTTAGGTACGTAGGGGACAAAAGAAAGTCCAGGGTAAATGTAGGCCCCCTCCAGAAGGGAACTGGTGTCCTGGTTACCCAGGACATGGAGAAGGCTGAGGTTCTCAATGACTTTTTTGCCTCAGTCTTCACCGGCAAGAGTTCCTGTCACTCCGCCCAAGCTGTAGAAGGTGCAAGCAGGGACTGCAAGAATGAAGAACTGCCCATTGTACTGGAAGAGCAGGTTCGCGATCATCAGGAACCATGGGTCCTGATGAGATCCATCCGCGGGTCCTGAGGGAACTGGCGGATGAAGTTGCCAAGTCACTGGCCATCATATTTGAGAAGTCGTGGTGGTCTGGTGAGGTCCCCGATGACTGGAAGAGGGGGAACATAACCCCAATTTTTAAAAAGGGGAATAAGGAAGACCCAGGTAACTACAGGCCGGTCAGCCTCACCTCTGTGCCTGGCAAGGTCATGGAGCAGATTCTCCTGGAAACCATGCTAAGGCACATGGAGAGCAAGGAGGTGGTTGGTGACAGCCAACATGGCTTCACCAAGGGCAGATGGTGCCTGACCAATTTGGTGGCCTTCTATGACGGGGTGACGGCATCGGTGGACAAGGGACGAGCAACTGACATCATCTACCTGGACTTGTGCAAAGCTTTTGACACTGTCCCGCACAACATCCCTCTCTCTAAACTAGAGAGACATGGGTTTGATGGACGGACCACTCGGTGGATAAGGAGTTGGCTGGATGGCCGCACTCAGAGAGTGGTGGTCAACGGCTCGATGTCCATGTGGAGACCGGTCACGAGTGGCGTCCCTCAGGGGTTCGTGCTGGGCCCGGCCCTGTTCAACATCTTTGTCGGCGACATGGACAGTGGGATAGAGTGCACCCTCAGCAAGTTCGCCGACGACACCAAGTTGTGTGGTGCCGTCGACACGCTGGAAGGGAGGGATGCCATCCAGAGGGACCTTGACAGGCTGGAGAGCTGGGCCCGTGCCAACCTCATGAAGTTCAACCAGGCCAAGTGCAAGGTCCTGCACCTGGGTCATGGCAATCCCAGGCACAAATACAGGCTGGGCGGGGAATGGATTGAGAGTAGCCCTGAGGAGAAGGACTTGGGAGTGCTGGTGGATGAGAAGCTTAACATGAGCAGGCAATGCACCCTTGTGGCCCAGAAGGCCAACCGCATCCTGGGCTGCATCAAGAGAAGCGTGGCCAGCGGGTCGAGGGAGGTGATTCTCCCCCTCTACTCTGCCCTGGTGAGACCCCACCTGGAGTACTGTGTCCAGTTCTGGAGCCCCCAGCACAAGAAGGACATGGACCAGTTGGAGAAGGTCCAGAGGAGGGCAACAAAGATGATAAAAGGGCTGGAGCACCTCTCTTATGAGGCCAGGCTGAGAGAGTTGGGGCTGTTCAGCCTGGAGAAGAGGAGGCTCCGGGGAGACCTTATAGTGGCCTTCCAGTACCTCAAGGGGGCCTACAAGAAAGATGGGGAGAGGCTGTTTAGTAGGGCCTGTTGCGATAGGACGAGAGGTAATGGTTTTAAAATAGAGGGGGGTAGATTTAGATTAGAAATTAGGAAAAAATTTTTTACGATGCGGGTTATAGAACACTGGAACAGGTTGCCCAGAAAGGTGGTGGAAACCCCCATCTCTGGAAGTGTTCAAGGCCAGGCTGGATGAGGCTCTGAGCAACCTGACCTAGTCAGGGATGTCCCTGCTCCTTGCAGGGGGGTTGGACTAGATGACCTTTGAAGGTCCCTTCCAACCCTAACCATTCTATGATTCTATGATTCTATGATTGTATAAGTCAGAAGCAAAGCCCAGAGTACCTTGGAGCATTGATGGGCCCCACTGGGGGCCATTCCTGACAAAGCCTCCCCAGGGACTCGTTAGAGCAGGTCATTGGCGGCTGTGAGTGCAGGGAGGCAAAGGCCCTGTGCAGGGGGCTGTAGTGCAGAGAAAACTCTTGGTTTTGTCAGAAAGCAGAAATGGCCAGAGCCCCCGGCCCTGGGAAGGCACATCCTGTCCCTCACGCGTGGCTCAGGGCTCTTCCTGGGGGCAGGGAGATGTGAAAATGACCAATGTCCACTGCAGAAAAACTGTGCCGCGTCTCTGGACTTACCCAAGTAGAGGCAAAGGAGAAACAAAGTCCACAACCCAAAATCCTGTTTCTCCTGGGAGACCTGAGTGGTGTGGGCAGCTGCCGTAGCCAAGGGGACAAAGACCGTGGTTCCTTTAGGCCTTTCAGTCTCGCCAGAGCCCTTGGCCATCTCTGCTGCGCTGTGCCACACTGTCCATGCCTGCGTCTCTTTCCTTTTGCCTGATGACAATAATCTTTATTTCCCACCTAGCTCTCACCCTGGCATTTTCCTGCCCTCACCGATGTCCCTGCACCCTCACTGGCTGTTTTTGAAACATAAGCCATGGGTTGAGCCAGACTCTCTCTGGGAGGCCTCTTGCCCCACAATGCCACCCTTTGATTGGATTTCTTTTTCCTTACCTGCAATGTGGACCTTCCAAGCTGCAATTTATGGAGGTTTCCTGCTCTTCCCACTACCAAGAAACACTCTACAATCTGAGACATCACCCTTCAAGCAGTTGAAGGCTACTGCTGTAGTACGCTGGTCCTGCACCTCAAATGGCTACAGATGCCCAGGTTCCTCATCTTCTCAATACAGACCCCAAATCCCAAAAGTCCAGGAGAGCATTCCCCCATGTTGGGTCAGGGATGATCTTCCACCTTCCCTTCAGCCAAGGCTGCCTAGCAGATGTCTGTTTTCTTCCAAGTCCTTAGTTATTGCCATTTTTCTTCTCACCCTTGTCAGGTGGTTCGGTGATCCTGACCAGGAGACCGTTGTACATCAAGGACTTAGTGATCCAGAGAACAGTAAACCTGAGTGTAGTTGTCATGGATGGGCCATTCAGATCACTTAAAGTACCACAGTCAGCAAAAGTGATTTTATTGAAATGCGATGTGTAACATTGCGACTTGACAAAGGCTGATGGGAAGGTTCAGCTTGTGACTGCACAGAGGATGTAACAATGATTCAGAGTCACCAGCACAGAATCACCGTTACCAATACAAAATCCTGGTGCACTGTGATACCAGGCCATGTGCGATGTCGGTCACGTGCCAAAGATTTGCTGTTTGTAAGAGATCTCTCAGCCTGGAGGAGCAAACGGGAGAGGTGTC
Source organism: Chlamydotis macqueenii (assembly GCF_036417535.1). Lineage (NCBI taxonomy): Eukaryota > Metazoa > Chordata > Aves > Otidiformes > Otididae > Chlamydotis > Chlamydotis macqueenii. Next base: position 32,682,367 of record NC_141592.1, on the reverse strand, counting down.
CCAGCTCAAGGGGAGATCAGCGCCATGCAGCCACGGCGCTGGGCAGGGAGAGCTCAGGGAAGGCTCCCTTTGGCTGTCGTATTTACGGGATCAAGTGGTTGGCTGGTAGTCAAATTGCATGTGATGGGAAAGGTGTGCGTGAGACTGCTTGTACCCACAGCTTTCTCTGTCCCTTGAGAAATGAGTCCTGGAAAAGCCACCAGCTATTCATGTGTTAATCGTGTGATGGATGTTCCAAGCTGATAGGCATCGATGCTCACTGTGTCACTCATTATGATGCCCCTGGATTCCATTTTGAGTTCCAACTGAATATCTCTCTGCTGAGCTGGGAGGACGCTGTCCTTGCAGACCAGCTGTACTGAGCTCTGCTGCTCTTCCAAGCTTCTGACCAGTGGGTCCCCACTGTGGATACCACTGGTGGGCACTGCTTGAGAGCAAAGCAATAACAGTGAGGTCTGCCCAGCTTCTGCACCCTTCACTGCTCACAGCTCCATTTAGATGTGAAATGCAGATGGGAACTCTATGAGTATAAACACGTCCTTGGGACACAGTTTCTCCTTTCAAAGCGTACATAGGCAATGTATTTTGGAAATAGCTGCATAGATCTGGATTTACATTGCAGGAGAGAAATTGTGATCATCTTGCTGTCCCGTGGAATCATAGAATCATAGAATCATAGAATGGTTAGGGTTGGAAGGGACCATCAAAGGTCATCTAGTCCAACCCCCCTGCAAGGAGCTGGGACATCCCCAACTAGATCAGGTTGCTCAGAGCCTCATCCAGCCTGGCCTTGAACGTTTCCAGGGATGGGGCTTCCACCACCTTCCTGGGCAACCTGTTCCAGTGTTCTATAACTTGCATTGTAAAAATTTTTTTCCTAATATCTAATCTAAATCTACTCCCCACTATTTTAAAATCATTAATCCATGTCCATGGCCTATGAAATAAAGTTCAACATTGTTGAAGTTCTTAAAGTGAAGAGTTTCTGCACACTTGTTAAACCAACGTCATTTCTGCCCCAGACTTTCCTGAATCCCCTCTTTCTCTCCATATCCCCGCACTGAATTGCTAATCCTCCGTCTTCTTCTGTCTCAAAATGAAATTCAACCTATTTCACTTCAGCATGACCCCATTATTTCAGGTCTTTTCCCTGCCTTTAACACCTTGGCTGCTACAGACACCTGGTTCTCTCTGTGCCCTTCCATGTGTCTCACAAATCCCTCACAATATCCAATCTAATCCTCCCCTGCCGCAACTTGAGGCCATTTATTCTCATCCTATGATTAGTTACTTTTGAGAAGAAACGAGCACTTGCTCCCCTACAACCTCCTCCATGTAGTTGTAAAAAGTGATGGGGTCTCCCCTCAGCCTCATCATCTCCAGACTAAACAATCCCAGTTCCTTCAGATGCTTCTCAGCAGACGTGTGCTCTAGACCCTTCACCAGAGTCGTTGCTCTTCTTTGGACACCCTCCAGCAACTCCTCAGAATCACAGAATAGTTAGGGTGGGAAGGGACCTTTAAAGGCCATCCAGTCCAACCCCACTGCAAGGAGCAGGGACATCTCCAAAAAGATCAGGTTGCTCAGAGCCCTGTCCAGCCTGGCCTTGAATGTTTCCAGAGATGGGGCATCCAGCACTTCTCTGGGCAATCTGTGCCAGTGTTCTACCACCCTCAGTGTAAAAAAAAAATTCCTAATACCTAATCTGAGTCTAATATGCAAACTTCATGAGGTTGGCACGGGCCCACCTCTCCAGCCTGTCCAGGTCCCTCTGGATGGCATCCCTCCTCTCCAGCTTTTCGAGGGCACCACACAACTTGGTGTTGCCTGAAAACTTGCTGAGGGTGCACTCTATGCCACTGTCCATGTTGCCAACAAAGATGTTGAACAGGGCCAAGAGCAATAGCAGCCCTTGAGGAATGCCACTCATCGCTGGTCATCACTTGGACATTGAGCCATTGACCACCACTCTCTGAGTGCAGCCATCCAGCCAACTCCTTATCCACCGAGTGGTCCATCTGTCAAACCCATGTCTCTCCAGTTTAGAGAGAAGGATGTCGTGCGGGACAGTGTCAAAAGCTTTGCATAAGTCCAGGCAGATTATGTCAGTTGCTTTCCCCTTGTCCACCGATGCTGTCACCCTGTCAAAGAAGGCCACCAAATTGGTCAGGCACGATCTGATATTGAGGGGCCCAAACTTCCACGGAGTATTCAAGGTGCAGCCTTGCCAGTGCTGAGCACAGGGGCAAAATCACTGCCCTGCTCCTGCTGGCCACTCTGTTCCTGATACCAGCCAGGATGCTGTTGGCCTTCTTGGCCACCTGGGCACACTGCTGGCTCATGTTCAGCTGGCTGTCTACCAGCAGCCCCAGGACCCTTTCCAGCAGGAAGCTTTCCAGCCACTCTTCCCCAAGCCTGTAGTGCAGCATGGGGCTGTTGTGACCCAGGTGAAGAACCTGGCACTTGGCCTTGTTGAACCTCGAGCAATTCACATCAGCCCATCCATCCAGCCTGTCCAGACCCCCAGATGTCCCCCATTTCCCCAGATGGTGCCCTCAGCAGTGCTCCGCTAAAGCTTCAGCTAGCTCCACGTGCCTTGGACCACCTCTGGAACTTCAGATGTCACCAGGCCTTTGCGTTTGCACACCTCAGCCCTGCCCTCCATCTCCAGTAAGCAGCACGGGAGCTGCACCCAGAGGGTCACCTGCAGGTGTCTGTGGTGTGCGCGCCTGAAGGGAGTCAGGAGGAATCCCACTGCCTGTGGGTTTGTGCTGGGAATGGGGGGCAGCTGAGGACTGCAGCCAGGGCCTGGGGCTGAATGCCTTCCCTCAGCAACGGTGAATGAGATCATTCCCTGTCCCTGTCTGGGTGTCCTGTCTAAAGATGGGACAATGACACGGTGATGCTTGGGCCTAAAACGTTCTCCAATGGGAGAAAGGACACTGCAGGAAAGAAGTGTCCCTCCCCAGCTGAGGGAGCAAATCCCCCGTGCAGGCTGCAGGCTGTTTGGCAGCAGGTTCCCCTGCAGCCCCAGGGACAGCTGGAGGGAGCCCCGAGGGGACAGAGAAAGTGCCGCCTTGGGCTGGGCCTCTGCTGCTGAGCTGAGCTGGGCTGGGCTCCTGGCATGGAGGGAGCTGATGGCAAGCGGGCAGCGCTGCAGAGAGACAGCGGCTGAGAGAACTTAAAGGCAGTTGAGAGCGGGAGGATGCTGAGAGGTCAGTGAAGAGGAATCTTCAGAGCCCTCTATGTGGTAAGTCTCTGGGTGCAGGGCAATTTAGCTGTTGTTCCTGGAGAGATCTCCCAGAGCTTGTGCATCTGACAGTTTATGGGATCTGTCAGGAGGGCTCTCGGTTTCTCAAAGGGGAAGTTGGTGCTGCAGAGCAGGGCTTGCCTGCTGCACCGTCAGAGGGACAGGGCACGACGGCTGCCTTCTCCCAGGGATGGCTGCAGGGCTGTGCAGGCGGGTGTGCAGGCAGGGGTGCCCAGGGCTGTCCTTCAGAGCAGGGTCCCTGCAGCCCAGGGGCTGTGTGCTGGGGCAGGGACTCTGCCGCCTGCCAGGCTCAGCACTCAGCCTGCCCGGGGAGCTCCCAGCGCTGCTGTGGGGAGAAGCTGTGGGGGGAACGAGTGACCCACAGGATGGCAGGGTCCTTCTGCTGCTGAGAGTGTGCTGTGTGGGTCAGGGCTGCTCACAGCTGCAGATCACGCAGGGGACATTCCCAGGAGACTTTTAGCCAGAGGTGAATAAATCAGGGAGTATCATGAATGAACACACCGCGGCTTACAGACAGATCAGCATCACTTTTCCATCGTCACCAGTGTTGGTCTGAGGTTCCCAGCACAGCCTGCATACACAGAGATGCCCCTGGGCACTGCCCTGCTGCTGGGAGGGATCTGCAGGGCAGAGCCCAGCACACAGCGGGTGGGATGGGGTCTGTGAGCAGGGACAGGGAGGTGACCCGGGGACAGAGGAACAGCTCCAGGCAGCAGAGACGTGGACAAGGGGTGGGAGGACACTGCCAACAAGCACTGGGGGAGGCTGCCTTCAGGCAGCTCTCTGTTGGTCTCTCACTGGAGATGTTTTGTGAGCAGGGTCTGCTGGGCAATGACCTGACTCTCTCTTCAGACCCTCTCACCTTCGGGACCCCTGACTGTCTGCTTTGCCTGCCCTGCTGGGTTTGCCAGCTGCCCCCGGAGAGGCACAGCTCTCCTGCAGGCTCCTAGGGAGTGCTGAGCCTTTCCTTGGGCGTCAGCGCTCTCCTCACAGAGTCCTTTGCTTCTCCTGCGAGGAGCAGGGTCCTGCTCTCTGCATCAGATCTCCACCTCTGGGCTGGGAAAGAGAGGAATTTGCAGGTCTGCCCTGTGAAACTGGAGTCCCCAGCTCTCATCAGGTTTCTGGGTTTGTTTAATTTTAATTTGTGTGTGAAGTCCTCTTTGAGGCTCCACCTGTGGAAGTGCAGGGCAGCTGGGAAGAAGACTGACGGACACTGTGGGTCTGCTGACTCTGCTCTCTGTTCACATCTCCTGTGAACATCAGAGCTGTCACAGATCAGCTCCTGTGCACCCACTGCAGCAGAGCAAAGCTGACTACTCAGCAGGACACGGGCAGGACTCTGGCTCCTCACAGCACACTCAACCAGCACAAACCACAGACAGGTGGGGAATTCTGCAAGAACTTGACAGGCTTTGCTAAGAAAAGTCTGTCCTAGCTTTTCACTGTCTTTTGCTCACACAGAAAGTGCCCCCCTGCCCAGAGGGATCACATGTCCAACGGCAGCTCCATCACCCAGTTCCTCCTCCTGGCCTTCGCAGACACGCGGGAGCTGCAGCTCTTGCACTTCTGGCTCTTCCTGGGCATCTACCTGGCTGCCCTCCTGGCCAACGGCCTCATCATCACTGCCATAGCCTGCGACCACCGCCTCCACACCCCCATGTACTTCTTCCTCCTCAACCTCTCCCTCCTTAACGTGGGCTTTATCTCCATCATTCTCCCCAAATCCATGGTCAATTGCCTCTGGGACACCAGGGCCATTTCTTACACAGGATGTGCTGCCCAAGTCTTTCTGTTTTCTGTGTTCATTTCAGCAGAGTATTCCCTTCTCACCATAATGGCCTACGACCGCTACATGGCCATCTGCAAACCCCTGCACTACGGGACCCTCCTGGGCAGCAGAGCTTGTGTCCACATGGCAGCAGCTGCCTGGGGCAGTGCATTTCTCAATTCTCTCCTGCACACAGCCAATACATTTTCACTGCCACTCTGCCAGGGCAATGCTGTGGACCAGTTCTTCTGTGAGGTGCCCCAGATCCTCAAGCTCTCCTGCTCAGATTCCTACCTCAGGGAAGTTGGGCTTCTTGTGGTCAGTGCCTGTTTAGCATTTGGCTGTTTTGTGTTCATTGTGCTGTCCTATGTGCAGATCTTCAGGGCCGTGCTGAGGAAGAAATTTAACTCAATCCCAGACAAAACCAGCACGTGTACCTCCAGAACCAGCCTTCTTGCATAGGTGAAGAAGCCAGAGGAAAATAATTTGTCTGAGCTGCCACCCCGTCAAATATTCTCTGGCGCTGGGGACCAGCCCCAGCATGAGAAAAGGGTTAAGGAGCCAAGATCCCAGCTGCCAGCTGGAGGAGCAGCCACGGGGCGCTGGAGGCTGCACCTCCATGCCTCAGCAGGGCTCCCTCTCTGCTGCCTGTGTACCAGCGGGGCTGCTGCTTCCCTGGAGCCGTGGCCGTGGCCAGCAGTACGATGTGGACTTTTCAGTTCCTCGCTTCCACGCTCTCCTCTTGTGCTCTCGCATCTGTGTCAGCCCTAAGGTCTGTGTCAGCCCTAAGGTCTGGTGTGAGTGGTGACAGTCCTGTTGTCTCTGCAGGGGCATCCCTGTGGCTGTGGGCAGGAGGAGGCCGAGTGAACCCCTGTGTCAGAGCTGGCCTCCCTGCTAGCACCACCATGACCAAAGGGGCTCCTCAGGGCAGGCCCAGAAGGCTGGACACCCTTCCAAATCTGGTGTCAGGAATACACCTCAGGAGCTGCTCCCTCAGAAACACTTTTGCTCTTCTGGAGTTCAAAATGGATTTGTGGGGACAAGCCTAGAGTCCCGGGTGGTGTGTTAGGGGCCAAAGACTGGACCAAAACCTCCCTTCTTGGTGCCACTTGTCCACACAGACAGCAACTGGTCTTTGATTTCTCTGCCTGGCACTGTCCCACTTTGGGTCTGATGGCAAATGCCGACCTGGAGAAGAATCAGCAGCTGTCAGGAGATGTCAGGGGATCTGCAGGGTCAGCGTGTGAGTCTGGGTGGGCAGTGAGTTGCACCTGACAAAATGAGTAACGGCCCAAGTAGGAGTCCCCCTGAGGAAAAGGTGAACCCGAGGAGCCCGTGGGCTAACGAGGACCCTGTTGTGCCAGGAGAGGATGTGAGGAGCCACCAGGCAGAGGGACATAAGACTGGAAAGTGGTTCAGGGAAACCTCTTGGAAAGCCCACGGGCTGGATCTAGTGCAGCCCTCCCCTGCCCTTTGTGACATCAGAGACACCTCATTGTCCTGGCCAGCCTTGTCCTTGGCTACTGAGCCACCAGCAAAGACGGAAAAGGGCTCAGCAGCAGACATCCCCATCCAGTTGGGTTTGCTTCCCACTGTGACCAGCATGGCCAGTGCAGGGTTACCCCATGGCCTGAGGGCTCCACAGCCCCCTTGCTGTGCAGAGCAGCACCACCAGCTCAGGGCCCTGTGGGGAGCACAGAGTGGGAGCCAGAACTGGCCGGCCAGGCCAGCCGGGGCACACTCACCTGGGGAAAGGGTTGTCCAGGGAGAGAAACAAGGGAGCATTTCTGTGCCTGCAGGGAGGAGTCAATGAACAAGAGAAACCTCTTTCTGCAGGCACCCGCTCAGGGCAGGCTGCTCTGCTGCCGGGCCAGGACTCTTGTGCTGGCCTGGGGAGAGGGGCTGGCACTGCAGGGCACAGGCCGTCTGTGGTGGGCATCTGCTGGAGCTGATACCAGGAGTCCTGCATTTCACTGATCTCTGGGTTTTTTGTGCCATGTCCAGCCTGCAGCCCTGGGGCTGTGGGGACGGCTGAGACCCATCTCTGCCCCCCCAGGAGCTGCTGTGCCCTTCAGAGGGGCTGGGGCTGGGGGTCAGGGCCCAGAGCTCTGCAGCTGCCTGCGGTGGGCAGTGCCATGGGGCCAGCCCAGACTGGACCACTCTTCTCAGCTGGGCTGGAGAGAAAGCAGGGCTGGTGGGGAGAGTTGGGGAAGGACTGGGCTGGGCTGGGAAGTGCCTGGGAGAGGACACCACCAATGCTGGCTGAGCTGAGTGACCATGCAGGGCAAGGACACGTTCCCATGGGTGTGAGGTGCAGAGCCAAGGCATGGAGGGGCAGGAGAGAGGAGGCCGATCCGTGCCCTTGGTGGTATGGACAGACTGGGAAGGTGCCCCAGCACATTTGTCTCTCACATCACCATTTCCAGCACTGGCCGCTCACCCCAGTTTAAGGGTGAGGTTTGCTCTCTGGCCATCTTCTTCCTCCTGCTGGGCTCGGTGCCTGTGCCAGCTGAACAGCCAGCCCTGCCTCAGCCTCTCTTCTTGCCCAGACCTTGGCAGAGCCCAGAGCAGGGCTCTCTGCACACCCCTGCACGGGACACGACTGGGGCTTGGCTGGGACCTCATCGCAGTTTACAACGGCCTCAAGAGGGGCAGCGGAGGGGGAGGTGCAGATCTTCTCTCTCTGTTGCCCAGTCACACAACACGTGGAAGTGGTACGAAGCTGCGTCAGGGGAAGTTCAGCTTGGACATCAGGAAAAGGCTCTTCCCTGAGAGGGTGGTCGGTCACTGGAACAGGATCTCCAGGGAAGTGGTCACAGCACCAAGCCTGTCAGAGTTCTAGGAACATCTGGAGGATGCTCTTAGTTGTATGGGTTACTGTTAGGTAGTCCTGCAAGGAGCACAGAGTTGGACTCCATGATCCTTATGGGTCCCTTCCATCTCAAGATATTCTATGATATTCAAGTTGAGGAATAGTCCATCCCATGCAAAGAAGGAAAAGCTGGTCAGGGACGTTCTCACGGGCATCCTTGGCTGCAGCAACCATGAGCAGGTGAAATTCAGGATCCTGAGAGCAGGCTTTGGCCTGTTGAGTGACCTGCTTGGAAGAATCTTATGGCATATGGCACTGGAGAGAAGAAGATGATATTCAAGGACCTCATCTTCAAGCACAAGAATACATATGTGTGTGGGTTTGTCTGTTTCTGGGGGAAATGGGGAGCTGAGGGGATCCAAGGTCAACTTCTGGATTGACTGCAAACCCTGCTCTGGGAGGGACCTAAATTGACCTGCTCTGGGAGGGATCTAAACCCTGTGTGTGTCATATGGACATAGATTTTCCACTAACACACCCAACAGGACAGGGAGAAATGTCAGGGTTGGGGAGGCGAGGAGAAATGTTGTGTATACAGTGATGGACCTCAAGGAGACAGCTTTTCCGACCTGTCCGCACCTCCTTAGGAGACACTCTGCTTAGATATCAATTGGAGAATTCTTCTATCACTTCCTCAAAGTGCTCTTTACGTACCTGCCTCTTTACCTACCCTCTTGAAACTTGTCTAATTCCATGCGCAAGTCTTGAAGACTGGATGCAAATGATGGAAGCGACGTGGCTCTATCAGTCTTCTCTGACAGCTGCCAGTCCCAAGCAAGTATCTCAGATAAACTTGGGCCTCTGGAGCTTTACACTGGGTGCTGATGGTCAGACCACGGCGCCCTGCCTGAAAACCTGAGAACTGCTCTCACTACTTAAAAAAACCCCAAAACTCCACTTTCTCATCTGCTGAGATGATTCGATGCTTTCATGAAATATCTGTGGAGTTTCTATCCTGCAAAAACATGAGTTTTCAGATGATTTACGAATTGTGGGAGAAGAGATATTGGCCTTGCTCGGTGCTTACATTGCCAGTACTCTGTCTGTAGTGCTGTGCAGTCAATCTCCCGAACCTCCCAGGTGTTTCTACCTGTCCTTATCAAACCCCCCATGTCTGAAGTCATCTCTTCAGAAGCCCACCTGGACACACGCCCTTTCCTCCTCCAGAGGTCTTCCTCCTCTTCCTCTTTGATCATTCAGATCCCTCTCACCTGTCACCTTCCTTTGAGATGCAGGGACATAAAGCTTCATTGTCCTCCAGTAGTCTTTCCCATACTCCCTATGGACAACTCTTCAGCTCTGGTGCTGGATCTCAGTGGAAGCTGCTTAAACTAACCGTACAGCTGGGAAGTGTATTTTATTGTTGATTAAGTTCTACTGCGTTTTAGTGTTTCCTATTTGTTTTCTTCTTTCTCGCATTTCAAAAACCCCTCTGTGTCTGTGTCCACCCGGTTCCCTAAGGAAAGCAGACAGGAATTCCAGCACAGAAGCTGTAACAATCAGGTGCAGACTTCAGGAGAGAAGCCTGATGCAAAGAAAAGGGATGCAAGTCCCAGGGGGCCAGGGAGGGAAATACTGAGCTTAGAGAGGTGAGGAGCAAGGTTGTCCATACCATGCCTAGACTCAAGGGACTACTTTTCCTGCCTGTCCACACCTCCTTAGGAGACACTCGGCATCAATATCAGTTGGAGAATTCTTCTATCACTTCTTCACAGGGCTCCTGTCCTCCTTACCTGCCCTCTTGAAACTTCTCTACTTAGCTACACAGGTCTGCCATGCTTGAAGAAAATGATGGAGGAGACATGGCTTGCAAGGACTTTTGGTGTTTTAATGAGCCTATGATGGATTTGAGGTTAAGTTTATGACCCTCAGACACTGAGAAGAGACGGAACAAAGCCTTCAAGCAGGCAAAGGCAAAAGCAAAAACCCAATGTTGGCACATTTTATATCTCCTCCTCTGCCTCATTTGTGGTTTTTTTTTATTTGTCCTTCACCTCTTCTGTCTTCAAAAACTTGTCCAAGGGAAAGATTCATTAAACCATAGAATAACTCAGGTTTGAAGAGAGCCATGAACATCAGCTTGTCTCACTGCTGCTCAAGGCAGGGCGAACCGGATCGGTTTGTTCAAGGCCTCCGCCCAGCTTTGCATGATCCACTAGGAGCTGAAAGTGTGCTCCATCCTATCATACAGGGGGATGATAAAGACGTTCAAAGTGTTGGCTCAGGTGCTGGCTGCTGACGGATGCCACTAGTAACTGGCTGCACGGAGAACTTCTAACCAACGTGGACATTTGGGCGTGATCATCCAGTCAACTTCTCAGCATCCACTTCTTCAACCCAGATAGCACTAATCTGGCTAGAAGGACACCACAGGAGACCATGTCAAAGGCCTCACACAATTTTATCTACACAACGTGCCCTTCTTTCCCCTGCCTATTTTGGTTCAGCAATCCCTTTCTTGTCCTTCAAGTGCCTGGAATGGAACCCCAAGGAGCAGTTGACGGTATTCGTGCTCACTCAGGTTCACCTCACCGCGTGTACATGATGTGCAGGCTTACATCTCATCTGCAGAGGGCCAACACAGAGTCCTGACCCACACATTCAGTGTCCTTCCATGGAGGGACAAAGAACCACCAAGGAACTGGGGAGAGGCCAGTGCTGGAAATGGTGGTTGTGAGGGGCTACTCCATGATGGTTGCCTTGGGAGACTTACCCCAGAGTGTCAAGCGAACATGGGCACAGATCAGACCCGGCTGTGCTGGTTCTTCAGGTCTCTCACAGGAGGCCTGGCTGTGCAAGGACTCTGCTGTGTGCCCCAGCCCTGCACACTCACATTGTTCAGCTGGACACTGGTGTTTTCATCTGCAGGACAATTTCTTGGTCATGTTCTTGAGAGAAACTGTGGAAGAAGCCCTAAGCCTTCAAGCACCACCCTGAGGAGATCACCTTTCTTTATGGAAATAACGTTCTGGTGGCCAGCTCTGTCACAGAAGTGCCCAGTTCTTGTCCCTGCCTGTGGTCATAGGACTACCACACGAAAGAACTGTGGCCAAGCTGCCAGTACTCAGGCCTCACATCAACACAAAGGATCAGAGAGTGCGGAAGAGGAAAGAGAAGAGCCCTGGAAGACCAAACACTGGTGCTCCTGGGCAGCGCTGACATGCTGGAGCTCTTTTCCCCTCAGTCTATGTACACAATGACTGTCCCTGCAGCTCCAAAAAGACCTTGGAGGAAGGATCTCAGGGAAATAAAAAAGGTGCTGAAGTGCCCTTTAATTTGTTTAAACACATAGAGAGCATGGCCCTTCATTTACATTTACACAGCCACTAGGTCAGAAAAGAAAAGCCAACAGTGAATTAGAAAGGGGATTACAACATGATCACAATTAAAAAAAAACCACAGCAAACGGGAAAAAAAAGAAAGAAGATAGGTTGAGCCTGCAATGAAATATATTATAACTGCTATGCAGAAGACGATGGACACTTCATTGTGGTAGAAAAACATCCAGTTACCAGTTTCCAGACTGCATCCTTGAGCTCCTGGTTCCTCATGCTGTAGATGAGGGGGTTCACTGCTGGAGGCACCAGTGAGTACAGAACTGCCACCACCACATCAAGCAATGGGGAGGAGATAGACGTGGGCTTCAGGTAGGCAAACATGGCAGTGATCAGAAAAAGGGAGACCATGGTCAGGTGAGGGAGGCACGTGGAAAAGGCTTTGTGCCGTCCCTGCTCAGAGGGGATCCTCAGCACGGCCCTGAAGATCTGCACATAGGACACAACAATGAACACAAAGCAGCTGAAGGCTAATACAAGACTAACCACGATAAGCCCAACTTCCCTGAGGTAGGAGTGTGAGCAGGACAGCTTGAGGATCTGGGGGATTTCACAGAAGAACTGATCTACAGCGTTGCCCTGGCAGAGTGGTAGTGAAAATGTATTGGCCGTGTGCAGGAGAGAATTGAGAAACGCACTGCCCCAGGCAGCTGCTGCCATGTGGACACAAGCTCTGCTGCCCAGGAGGGTCCCATAGTGCAGGGGTTTGCAGATGGCAACGTAGCGGTCGTAGGCCATGACGGTGAGAAGAGAATACTCTGCTCCAAGGAAGACGAAAAACAGAAAGACCTGGGTGGAACATCCCAAGTAGGAGATGGCCCTGGTGTCCCACAAGAAATTGGCCATGGATTTGGGGACAGTGGTAGAAATTGTCCCCAGGTCTAGGAGGGAGAGGTTGAGGAGGAAGAAGTACATGGGGGTGTGGAGGCGGTGGTCGCAGGCTATGGCAGTGATGATGAGGCCGTTGGCCAGGAGGGCAGCCAGGTAGATGGCCAGGAAGAGCCAGAAGTGCAAGAGCTGCAGCTCCCGTGTGTCTACAAATGCCAGGAGGAGAAACTGGGTGATGGAGCTGCTGTTGGACATTGGCTTCCTCTGTGCATGGTGTCCTGTCATTAGAAGAAGTGTCAATGAAGAGTTAGGAATGATTTCTCTGAGCAAACCCAAAGACTTTCTCCTAGAGCCCCACCCAGCACACACCCCCCTATTCCTTTTCCACAGACCTTCCTTCAGCTCCCTGCCTGGAGCTCTGGTTGGTGCTGGTTGAGTGGCCATCAGGAGCAGGACCTCTGCCCACCGGGTGCCAAGGAGTCAGCCCTGCTGTGCAGCACTGGGTTCATGGGAAAGATGTGGGCAGGGACCACAGCTGGTGTTCAGCTTTGTCAGGTGAAACTGCTCCTGACGCAGAAAGGCCAGAATAAGCATCTGCACTGCCACTGCGAAGGATCTGGGATGGCAGAAGGCAGTTTGAGAGGTCTGGGTTTTTTAAAGCCCCTCCACCTCACCTGGGGAGTGTTCATGGGTGTCAGACACCCTCAGCATTTCTGCTGCACTCAGGGAGAACAGAGCCAGTCCTGTGAGGCCAGAGGATTGCCTGTGGCTTAGTGCAGAGTGAGGGGACCTGGTCTGTTCCATGATCTCTTTCCCAGCTGCCTTCAGCTTGCACCATTCTGAGATGGAGAGTGATCACACGTCACCTCCAGACACCAGCATTGCCGGGCAGCTGCTCTCAGCCCCTGTCCTCTGCAGAGGGACGTGGACATGTGGCTGGAGAGCTGCACCACGGCTCTGCTGCAGCTCTGGCCACACAGGAGGGGTTCATGTCTGGGACCCCCCAGCTCTGGGGGCAGAGGCTCTGGTGAGTTGGAGAGGAGGCCAGGGGGCTTGCTCAGAGGAAGCGGTCTGCATTGGAGGGGATCATATACAGAGTTTTCTGGATTCTCCCTCCCACAACAGTTCTGGGTTTAGTTTCCTCTCCTTCCCTGATCCTATTTCTGCTGCCTGGAGATTTTCCTCCTGGGAAGTGTTTCCCTGTCTCATGTCTTTTTCCTATCACCACTCACAGGCCCCATTGAAATATCACTGCTGTCATCTTGGCCGTACAGAAACCTTCCTGTTTGCGGCGTCTGGCTGGGCACATCTTCCTCCTTGCAGGTAGAAAACAGAACGAGTCTAACTCAGCCTGATGGTTCCAGCAGAGGTGGTGCTGCTGCTGTCCGTAGGCACAGGAGTGACTGAGAGTGCATTAGGAGACTCCTGGAAGATGTGCTGATCACTCAGACTTACAATGCAGGAATAAAAGTTACTTGTCAAAACTAAGAACTCTGTTATCGTATGTCCCTCAGCATTTGCTAAGTGTAGGACGTTTGAGACATAAACTCAGTAAAGTTTCATATCTTTATAGTAACCCTTGAAACATCCTGTTGCAAATAATCTTTGAAGCTGTGAGCAGCCCTGACCCACACAGCACCCTCTCAACAGCAGAAGGACCCTGCCATCCGGGGGGTCGCTCCTTCCCCCCACAGCTTCTCCCCACAGCAGCGCTGGGAGCTCCCCGGGCAGGCTGAGTGCTGAGCCTGGCAGGCGGCAGAGTCCCTGCCCCAGCACACAGCCCCTGGGCTGCAGGGACCCTGCTCTGAAGGACAGCCCTGGGCACCCCTGCCTGCACACCCGCCTGCACAGCCCTGCAGCCATCCCTGGGAGAAGGCAGCTGTCGTGCCCTGTCCCTCTGATGGTGCAGCAGGCAAGCCCTGCTCTGCAGCACCAACTTCCCCTTTGAGAAACCGAGAGCCCTCCTGACAGATCCCATAAACTGTCAGATGCACAAGCTCTGGGAGATCTCTCCAGGAACAACAGCTAAATTGCCCTGCACCCAGAGACTTACCACATAGAGGGCTCTGAAGATTCCTCCTCACTGACCTCTCAGCATCCTCCCGCTCTCAACTGCCTTTAAGTTCTCTCAGCCGCTGTCTCTCTGCAGCGCTGCCCGCTTGCCATCAGCTCCCTCCATGCCAGGAGCCCAGCCCAGCTCAGCAGCAGAGGCCCAGCCCAAGGCGGCACTTTCTCTGTCCCCTCGGGGCTCCCTCCAGCTGTCCCTGGGGCTGCAGGGGAACCTGCTGCCAAACAGCCTGCAGCCACCACGGGGGTTTTGCTCCTCAGCTGGGAGAGAAGAGTCACGTCTTTTCAAGCACTGCCATTTTCCTGCTCACAGACAGAGTCAGCTCTAAATATCACCTGGCCTTGTCCCGTCAGTAGGCAGAATACCCAAAGTGAGGGATCTCCTCTACCCCTGCTGAGGGAAGGGATTCAGCGCAGTCAGTGCAGGCATCTCACCCTGGGTCTGTAGTGCTGGCGCTAGAAAAGGACTCAGCTCCCTTCCATGCACACCACAAACCCACAGGAGCTGGGATTCCTCTTGCCCCTGTTCAGCTCAGCACAAAAGGGCATTTGCCTGTGAGCTCTTTCTCTCAGCTCCCCTCCTCCTTAGTGGAGATGGAGGGCAGCAGGGAGTTCTTTAGATGCAAAGCCCTGGTGACAGCTGAGGTGCCCGAGGTGGCCCAAGGTTTGTGCAGGAGACTGCAGGCTCAGGTGGAGCAGTTCTTAGGGACAGGGCAGTGTCTGGGGCTTCACCTTGGAGGCTGTTGGGAAATTCCTTTGGCAATCGGAAATGACAGCAGGTGCCCACGTTTAGGATAACAAAACCTCTTTCTACTCAGGACATGCACGGAAACCTGTAGAGGTGTCCATCTGCCCCGCTGGAGTGATTTTGCTCACAGAGAGCTGGGATTCTCTCTTTCTCTTCTCCACCACCTTTATTTGTCAGATCTCCACTGACCATAATGTCTCACGGCCTCCTGCCAGCACTGTGCAGCCCAGGCCTTCTTCCCTCTGGATCTGGTGAGAGCAGGGTTTGCTCACTCTGTGGGCACCAACACTGTTGAGGAGGGGGAGTGAGATCATGGCTGAGTGGGCATCTGGCCGCAAACCAAGGTCAACCCCGGCAGCCAAGAAGGCCAGCAGCATGCTGGCTGTATGAACAGGAGCATGGCCAGGAGATGAAGGGAAGGGATTCTCCCCCTCTATTCAGTGCTCACCAGAACACGGGCACAGTACTGCACTGCTTTTGAGGCCTCCTGCCCCCAGGACAGGAGAGACACTGATCGACTGGAGTACATTCAGTGAAGGGTCACCAGTCCAGGTGTGTGTCAGTGTGTAGGTGGCTGGAGAACTTTCCACCTGAGGAAAGTCTGAGGGAACAGAGACTGTTCAGTGTAGAGAGAAGGTGGCTTCTGGAATCTTCACAGCAGCATTTCAGCACCCATCAGGCATTTAAGATGGAGCCAGGACCTTCATTGTCATGCGTGGTGGGAGGACGAGAGGCAAGAGACAAAAACCATGGCTTGACTACTTGCCTTTCCCACTGTCACCCTTGTAACTGAGGCCAAACACATATTTTGGCACTCCCAGTGTCAGCTGGCACCTGCTCCACACCTGGAGCCCACTTGGCCATGGAGAATGGGAGAGGCTAGGTCCACTCTGCCCAGCGCTGGGCACAGATTTTTCCTGGGAACTTGTCCGCTGACCTGTCATCATGTGTGTCAGCCTGTGGCCTGGCACAGGTGGAACTGGGACAAGCGCTGCTGAGGCAAGGCTGAAGTAGCTCAGCTGGAGAGCAGGAGAGCATTCCACTGAAGATCTAAAGGTCCCTGGTTCAGCTCCAAGCTTCAGCAATGATTTTCTCCCTGAGATTTTGGCAGAGCACGTCTGACTTCTTCCAGCCTGCCCTGGCCCTCCTCACTCCTTCACCTCTTGCTAGAGCACTGCAGAGCTGTGGGTCAGAAGGACCCTTCCTCTGGCACCACAAGTCCCCAGGTTACCCCTGGCCAGGTCACCTCCAGTCCAGCCCACAGGATTGGGCTCTTCTTTGTACGGGACAGGATTTGCGCCAAGGACCCCTTGGTGGCCTCCTGGGAGAGGGCCATGGCCTTTGGGCACCTTCCAGCTTCTCTGTGTTCTCCACACCCTTTGGATCCCCTCTGCCCACCTGAAGGTCCCTCTGCCCGGATACGTCAGGGCTGCAGCCTGGCAGAGTGCGGGGCCTCCACCCTGCTTTGTACTCCTCTGTCTGCTCACGTGTAACGCTAATTGTCCCTTCCACAAGCTTCTACAAAAGAAGACTTTATCCATTTTACACCTGCGCTGTAACGGCTCCAAGTATTTCATATCTCTGGCTTTATAAATGCTTCTACATTAAAAACTACAAATGTACACACATATACACATGGTTGCCCCAGTGTAGGTAAGGGAAAGGCCTCTGGGTCAGATGTACTTCCGGGTAAAGAAGAAAGGGTGGTGGATTTTTCCAGTCAATCACAACAAAGCACCTGACCAGTAGAGGGGAGGAACTTCCAGGGCATCTAGCCGCCGAGGCAGCTGGGATGGGACGGGACGTCTCCTGGCACCAGGTGGGCGAGGCACCGCGCATGTCTCACCTCCAGCACTGGTGGTGCCTGTGCTCCTGGCGTGCTCCTCAGCAGTGACCCAAGAAGCACAAGGTGGGGTGGAAATGCTTCTTGTGAACGGCTGTCAGGTAACGGCTCCATGTGCTGCCAGAGCTTCAGTGTCTGTGCCCGGCACAAGAGCGTTCCCCACCTCCCTGTGCTTCACGTCAGCGGTCGGTAGAATGACAGGATCATTTAGGCTGGAAAAGACTCCTAAAAGTCTTGAGCCCAGCCATTAACCCAGCACTGCCAAGTCCACCACTGAGCCATGTCCCTAAGGTCTTTTAGATCCCTCCAGGGATGGTGACTCAACGCTTCCCTGGGCAGCCTGCTCCAGTGCTTGGTAACCCTTCAAGTGAAGAGATTTTTCCTAATAGCCAATCCAAACCTGCCCTGGTGCACCCTGGGGCTGTTTCCTCTCTTGCTGTCCCTTGTTCCTGGGGAGAAGAGACCAACACCCACCTTGCTCCAGCTCCCTTCAGGCAGTTGGAGAGAGCAAGAAGGTCTCCCCTCAGCCTCCTTTCCTCCAGCCTCCTTTTCTCCAAACAACCCCAGTTCCCTCAGCTGCTCTTCATCAGACTTGTGCTCCAGACCCCTCATCAGCTTCAGTGCCCTTCTCTGGACGCGCTCCAGATAACTCAATGTCCTTCTTGTCCTGAGGGGCCTAAAACTGAACCCACTATTCGGGGTGCGCTCTCACCAGTGGTGAGTACAGGGGGACAATCCCTTCCTCAGTCCTGCTGGCCACGCTGTTTCTGATACAAGCCCAGTTGTCTCCTCAGCCAACTCTTTAATTCTGTCTGTAAACACCTTTGTTTTCTTCTCCATCTGCCTGCCTAAAATATTTCTCGTAAGGCTCTCCTATGCAGAAAGGCAATCTCATGGGATGCAGCTGTACTTGGCGTGTGGCTGTGCAGTGTGCTTTATTGTCTAGGAAACATTTTCCTGCTCTCTTTGTGAAAAGGAAAATTGCTGCTGTGCCTGTGCACAGGCAGTTCTCGGAGGAGAGCAGGAGGGAGCTGGCGCAGTGGAGCTGTAACATCCAGCGGTGGAGATCAGTGGAGAAGTGTGATGCAAGGAGCAGTGATGTGAGTCCCAGGTGGCCAATGACAGCAATGGGGAGGTGTGAGAGGTGAGGAGCAAGGCTGTCCATACAGTGTCAGATCACAAGGCACTACTGTTTCTACCTGTCCAGCCATCCCGAGGAGACACCCTGGAGTGATATCCCTTGGAGAATGCTTCTGTCAACTCTTTTAAACTGAAAAGTAATTAAAAATAAACTTGAAAATGAAGCAGCATTCTTGTTAAGTGCTCGCTGAAATCTTCCTCCTTAACTCCCCTGTGAAACCTCTCTCATTACCTGTACAGATCTTGAAGACTTGAGGAAATCTATAGGGAGAGACACGGCTCGTTAGGGCTTTCTGTATTTTAAGGAGCCCCATGGTGACTTTGGGGCTCCTTAAGTGAACTCCAGGGACTGAGAGGAGATTGAAGCAACTTCTCAAGCAGTTAAAGTCAGAAGCAAAGCCCAGAGTACCTTGGAGCATTGATGGGCCCCACTGGGGGCCATTCCTGACAAAGCCTCCCCAGGGACTCGTTAGAGCAGGTCATTGGCGGCTGTGAGTGCAGGGAGGCAAAGGCCCTGTGCAGGGGGCTGTAGTGCAGAGAAAACTCTTGGTTTTGTCAGAGAGCAGAAATGGCCAGAGCCCCCGGCCCTGGGAAGGCACATCCTGTCCCTCACGCGTGGCTCAGGGCTCTTCCTGGGGGCAGGGAGATGTGAAAATGACCAATGTCCACTGCAGAAAAACTGTGCCGCGTCTCTGGACTTACCCAAGTAGAGGCAAAGGAGAAACAAAGTCCACAACCCAAAATCCTGTTTCTCCTGGAAGACCTGAGTGGTGCGGGCAGCTGCCGTAGCCAAGGGGACAAAGACCGTGGTTCCTTTAGGCCTTTCAGTCTCGCCAGAGCCCTTGGCCATCTCTGCTGTGCTGTGTCACACTGTCCATGCCTGCGTCTCTTTCTTTTTGCCTGATGACACCAATCTTTATTTCCCACCTAGCTCTCACCCTGGCATTTTCCTGCCCTCACCGATGTCCCTGCACCCTCACTGGCTGTTTTTGAAACACAAGCCATGGGCTGAGCCAGACTCTCTCTGGGTGGCTTCTTGCCCCACAATGCCACCCTTTGATGGAATTTCTTTTTCCTCACCTCTAATCTGGACCTTCCAAGCTGCACTTTGTGGAGGTTTCCTTCTCTTCCCATGACCAAGAAACACTCTACAATCTGAGACATCATCCTTCAAGCAGCTGAAGGCTACTGCTGTTCATATGTTAATAGTGTGATCGATGTTCCAAGCTGTTAGGCAGCCATGTTCACTGTGTCACTCTTCTCCGTTGTATTTTTTCCTGATAACAGACTGGAACTGGAGATGTTCTTGGTCCAGTTATAGCACAGGACGTTACCTCCTTTGGAGCCTGTAACAAAATTAAACTAGTCTGGTCAAGCCCAGCTACTCCACCGTTCACTGCTCACAGCTCCATTTAGATGTGAAATGCAGATGGGAACTCTATGAGTATAAACACGTCCTTGGGACACAGTTTCTCCATGTTGATGGCAGTAAATGGGAGGAACCATTGCTGTGCCTGAGAGACACCATTCAGGGGAATGCTGACAGGCAGGAGGACTGTCCTGTTGGGAACGTCATGAGATAGAAGAAGGACAAAGGCCTGTTGTCCTCTAGGCAGAGTTTCTCAGATGAAGGAGCTCTTCACAGGTATCCCCAAACAGCACTCATCATTTCCTTTGCTTCACCTTTCTTTCCCCTTTTCTTTCGTGTCCTACTCTTTAACAATCGTTATCCCCTGCCATGCAAAAACCCAACCCCTTTTCACCATCTCCTCACTGGCCCTGTGTCTGCTCACTTTGTATCTTTGTTTGGTGTCTGAGATGGTTGCCGCAGTGCTTTCTGCCTTGACCAGCAGCCCCATTACTCGAGTACTCTTTTCTTCTCTGTAGTGGGATTTGGCCAAGAGAAACCAGAAAGCTGCAGAACAACTCCCTGCAGCAGCTAAAGGAGGAGAAGAGCCTGGGCACCATGACGATGCCAGAGGGGCCTGTGGGCCTCCCATTTCCAAAGAAAAGTGGAAAAATGGGAGAGAGTCCAAAGGAGCTCTGTCAAATTGGAGCTAGAGGCCTACAGCACCAGCTGTGAGGAGAGTCTCTCCCACTCTCCTGCTGAAGTAGAGACTGGAAGAACCTTTTCAAGATCCTGGAGAGATGACAGAGCCAAGCTCTCTGTAATGGCCAAGATATGGCAGAGGCAACAGCCACAAACTGCCTCTGGGGAGCTTTAGGCTGAGCCTTAGGAAAAATAAAATGGACTAGGAGGAGCATTGCTGTGATCTCTACATTTGGAGCTTTTCAGGTTTCAGCTCCACAAAACAACAGCCAGCCTGAAGGTTGGACTAGAGACCCGCAGCAGTCTCTTCCCCACCAACCCTTCCATGAGCCTTTGCCTTACCACGCATCCTATGAGGTGAGATTAAGGTGGAAGTGAGGGTAAAAGAGTAAAAGTGTGAGGAAGAAGGATAGCGACGTCTTCTGTGCTGACCTTTGCCTCCCATTCACCATCCCCACCTTCAGCCCTCAGAGTCAGGGTGGGTAGAAGAATTGGGAATAACGGAGAATCAGCCTGGGAAAAAGGAGTGGGGTGGGGGAATGATCTTTAGAACTTTTGTCATCATTTCTTACTATCAAAATCTATTGTAATTAGCAATTATCCTTCCTCAAGTCAACTCTTCTTTGCTAGGGACAGTAATTCGTAAGTGATCTCCCTGTCTTTATCTTGAGCCATGAGCTACTCCTTCTTCGTTTCCCTTTTGTCCTTCAGAGTCGGGCGTGTGAATGAGCAGCTGGTTTGGTGCCTGGTTGCTGGCCAAGACTAACCCACTACGGGGCCACCACGGCAGGACTGCTGCGGCCAATCTAGGGCTCACCAGCACAAGAAAGACCCTGACAGACTGGAGCGAGTCCTGCAAAGGCCAGAAGGATGGTTGGTGGTCGCAGGCTATGGCAGTGACGATGAGGCCGTTGGCCAGGAGGACAGCCAGGTAGATGGCCAGGAAGAGCCAGAAGTGCAAGAGCTGCAGCTCCCGCATGTCTGCAAAGGCCAGGAGGAGGAACTCATTCACAGCGCCGGTGTTGGACATTTGTCCCTTTGGGCATGGAGCACTGTACAAAATGGAAAAGGCAGTGACAAGTGAGGGGAGATTTCTCCAGGGAAAATCAAAGTAATTTCTGACCATCCCCCCGGCCAACTAGGAGATCTTCCTTCAGCTCCATGGCTGCAGCTCTGGCTTGCACCAGCAGAGCATGCCATGAGGAGCAGTGTCCCTGCCCAATGGCTTTTGAGGAGTCAGTTCTGCTTTGCAGTAGTTGGTTCATGGAAAAGGTGAGACAGGGGCCACTGCTGGTGCTCAGTCTTGTTCAGATGAAACTACTCCTAATGTCCTGTTCCCAGGTGCCCCATTCTTGCAGCATTCAGAGACAAAGAGTGATCAAACTCTCGTGTTACGGAGAAAAGCAAGCAGACACTGCTGAGAGCAGAGGGATCCACCACAGACCACTCAAGGTCTCACCCTCTCTCAAGGTCTCAGCACTCCATTTCTAGCCAACGACTCAGGTGGCTCCTTTTACCAACAAACCAGCATTTTCTCAGTTGTAACAGCTCTGCACTTTTCCCTGGAGCTTTCTGAGAAGAGAAAGCTGCTATGGGACAGGTCTTCATCACAGAGGGCAGCTCACAGCTTGGAAGGACACCCTGAGGGGATAGCCAAGTTCTCTGATGATGGCCTCTGACTAAGGGAGAACCAGATTATTCTCCACTCCCAAAGGCTGCCTTGCCCACAGCCTGACGGATTAGAGGAAGGCTGGGACACTTGTTCCCATGGGCGCACATGCACGAGAGGGCACACAAGATCAGTGTGCTGGGAGCTGGGGATGGAAGCTGAACCAGCCTGAAGCAACCACTGGGGTTTTGCTCCTGCACCTGGGGAGGGACAATTCTTTCCTGCAGTGTCCTTGATCCCATTGGAGAACGTTTTAGGCCCAAGCATCACCGTGTCATTGTCCCGTCTATAGACAGGGCACCCAGACAGGGACAGGGAATGATCTCATTCACCGTTGCTGAGGGAAGGCATTCAGCCCCAGGCCCTGGCTGCAGTCCTCAGCTGCCCCCCATTCCCAGCACAAACCCACGGGCAGTGGGATTCCTCCTGACTCCCTTCAGGCGCGCACACCACAGACACCTGCAGGTGACCCTCTGGGCGCAGCTCCCGTGCTGCTTACTGGAGATGGAGGGCAGGGCTGAGGTGTGCAAACGCAAAGGCCTGGCGACATCTGAAGTTCCAGAGGTGGTCCAAGGCACGTGGAGCTAGCTGAAGCTTTAGCGGAGCACTGCTGAGGGCACCATCTGGGGAAATGGAGGGACATCTCGGGATCTGACAGGCTGGATGGATGGGCTGATGTGAATTGCTTGAGGTTCAACAAGGCCAAGTGCCAGGTCCTTCACTTGGCTCACAACAGCCCCATGCTGCACTACAGGCTTGGGGAAGAGTGGCTGGAAAGCTTCCTGCTGGAAAGGGTCCTGGGGCTGCTGGTAGACAGCCGGCCGAACATGAGCCAGCAGTGTGCCCAGGTGGCCAAGAAGGCCAACAGCATCCTGGCTGGTATCAGGAACAGAGTGGCCAGCAGGAGTAGGGCAGTGATTGTGCCCCTGTGCTCAGCACTGGCGAGGCCACACCTCGAATACTGCGTGCAAGTTTGGGCCCCTAAGTATCAGATTGTGCCTGACCAATTGGAGACCAATTGCACATGGAGAGCAAGGAGGTGGTTTGTAACAGCCAGCATGGCTTCACCAAGGGCAGATCGTGCCTGACCCATTTGGTGGCCTTCTATGACGGGGTTACGGCATCGATTGACAAGGGACGAGCAACGGATATAATCTGCCTGGACTTGTGCAAAGCTTTTGACACTGTCCCGCACGACATCCTTCTCTCTAAACTAGAGAGACATGGGTTTGATGGACGGACCACTCGGTGGATAAGGAGTTGGCTGGATGGCCGCACTCAGAGAGTGGTGGTCAACAGCTCGATGTCCAGGTGGAGACCGGTCACGAGTGGCGTCCCTCAGGGGTCCGTGCTGGGCCCGGCCCTGTTCAACATCTTTGTCGGCGACATGGACAGTGGGATAGAGTGCACCCTCAGCAAGTTCACCGATGACACCAAGCTGTGTAGTTCCATAGATGCTGGAAGGGAGGGATGCCATCCAGAGGGACCTTGACAGGCTGGAGAGGTGGGCCCGTGCCAATCTCATGAAGTTCAACCAGGCCAAGTGCAAGGTCCTGCACCTGGGTCATGGCAATCCCAGGCACAAATACAGGCTGGGCGGGGAATGGATGGAGAGCAGCCCTGAGGAGAAGGACTTGGGAGTGATTGTGGACGAGAAGCTCAACATGAGCAGGCAATGCGCCCTTGTGGCCCAGAAGGCCAACCACATCCTGGGCTGCATCAAGAGCAGCGTGGCCAGCAGGTTGAGGGAGGGGATTGTGCCTTTCTACTCTGTCCTGGTGAGACTCCACCTGGAGTACTGTGTCCAGATCTGGAGCCCCCAGCACAAGAAGGACATGGACCAGTTGGAGAAGGTCCAGAGGAGGGCCACAAAGATGATAAAATGGCTGGAGCACCTCTCCTGTGAGGACAGGCTGAGAGAGTTGGGGCTGTTCAGCCTGGAGAAGAGGAGGCTCCGGGGAGACCTGAGAGCGATCTTCCAGTACCTCAAGGAAGCCTACAAGAAAGATGGGGAGAGGCTGTTCAGTAGGGCTTGTTGCGATAGGACAAGGGGTAATGATTTTAAAATAGAGGGAGGTAGATTTAGATTGGATATTAGGAAAAAATTTTTTACAATGAGGGTTGTAGAACACTGGAACAGGTTGTCCAGCGAGGTGGTGGAAACCCCCATCCCTGGAAACGTTCAAGGCCAGGCTGGATGAGGCTCTGAGCAACCTGATCTGGTTGGAGATGTCCCTGCTCCTTGCAGGGGGGTTGGACTAGATGACCTTTGAAGGTCCCTTCCAACTACATCCATTCTAGGATTTTATGATTCTATGATTCTAATTCTGTGGCCTTCTATGACAGGGTGATAGCATCGGTGGACAAGGGACGAGCAACTGACATCATCTGCCTGGACTTTTGCAAGGCATTTGACACTGTCCCGCACAACATCCTTCTCTCTACGCTGGAGAGAAATGGATTTGACAGATGGACCACTCAGTGGATAAGGAATTGGCTGGATGGCCGCACTCAGAGAGTGGTGGTCAACGGCTCAACGTCCAGCAGATGCCCGGCGACGAGTGGCGTTCCTCAGGGTTTGGTATTGTGCCCGGCCTTTTCAACATCTTTGTCGGCAACATGGACAGTGGGACAGAGTGCACCCTCAGCAAGTTCGTTGACGACAGCGAGCTGTGTGGTGCTGTCGACACACAGGATGGGAGGGATGCCATCCAGAGGGACCTGGACAGGCTGGAGAGGTGGGCCAGTGGAAACCTCATGGAGTTTGCAGATTATATTCAGATTAGGTATTAGGAATTTTTTTTTTACACTGAGGGTGGTAGAACACTGGCACAGGTTGCCCCGAGAGGTGGTGGATGCCCCATCCCTGGAAACAGTCCAAACAAGGTTGGACCGGGCTCTGAGCAACCTGATCTGGTGGAAGATGTCTCTGGTCCTGGCAGGGGGTTGGACTGGATGGCCTTTAAAGGTCCCTTCCCACCCTAACTATTCTATGATACTGAGGAGTTGCTGGAGTGCATCCAAAGAAGGGCAAAGAGTCTGGTGAAGGGTCTAGAGCACAAGTCTGCTGAGAAGCATCTGAAGGAACTGGGATTGTATAGTCTAGAGAAGATGAGGCTGAGGTGAGACCTCATCACTCTTTACAACTACATGAAAGGAGGTCATAGGGGGGCAAGTGCTGGTTTCTTCTCCCAACTAACCAGTGATGGGATGAGAAGAAATGGCCTCAAGTTGCGGCAGGGGAGGATTAGATTGGATATTGTGAGGGATTTGTGAGACACATGGAAGGGCACAGAGAGAACCAGGTGTCTGTAGCAGCCAAGGTGTTAAAGGCAGGGAAAAGACCTGAAATAATGGGGTCATGCTGAAGTGAAATAGGTTGAATTTCATTTTGAGACTGAAGAAGAAGCAGCATTGGCAATTCAGTGCTGAGATATGGAGAGAAAGAGGGGATTCAGGAAAGTCTGGGGCAGAAATGACGTTGGTTTAACAAGTGTGCAGAAACTCTTCACTTTAAGAACTTCAACAATGTTGAACTTTATTTCATAGGCCATGGACACGGGCCAGCAGGATGATGACAGTTCCTCTCCTGCAGTGTAAATCCAGATCTATGCAGCTATTTCCAAAATGCATTTCCTACAAAGGCTTTGAGTGGAGAAACTGTGTCCCAAGGACGTGTTTATACTCATACAGTTCCCATCTGCATTTCACATCTAAATGGAGCTGTGAGCAGTGAAGGGTGGAAAAGCTGGGCACACCTCACTGTTATTGCTTTGCTCTCAAGCAGTGCCCACCAGTGGTATCCACAGTGGGGACCCACCGGTCAGAAGCTTGGAAGAGCAGCAGAGCTCAGTACAGCTGGTCTGCAAGGACAGCGTCCTCCCAGCTCAGCAGAGAGATATTCAGTTGGAACTCAAAATGGAATCCAGGGGCATCACGATGAGTGACACAGTGAGCATCGATGCCTATCAGCTTGGAACATCCATCACACGATTAACACATGAATAGCTGGTGGCTTTTCCAGGACTCATTTCTCAAGGGACAGAGAAAGCTGTGGGTACAAGCAGTCTCACGCACACCTTTCCCATCACATGCAATTTGACTACCAGCCAACCACTTGATCCCGTAAATACGACAGCCAAAGGGAGCCTTCCCTGAGCTCTCCCTGCCCAGCGCCGTGGCTACATGGCGCTGATCTCCCCTTGAGCTGGGACACCTCTCCCATTTGCTCCTCCAGGCTGAGAGATCTCTTACAAACAGCAAATCTTTGGTACGTGACCGACATCGCACATCACCTGGTATCACAGTGCACCAGGATTTTGTATTGGTTAACGGTGATTCTGTGCTGGTCACTCTGAATCATTGTTACATCCTCTGTGCAGTCACAGGCTGAACCTTCCCATCAGCCTTTGTCAAGTCGCACTGTTACACATCAAAGCCCGGAGGATGAGCTGGGGAGGTGAAGGCTGCTTAGCTTGACTTTGGGTGAGGAACATGTCCCACAGTGTGTCCTCCTGGATTGCACTGCTGGGTTTGTGCAGGAGAGGGTGACTGGATGAACCCAGGGCTGATGATGCCTCACCATCCTCTGTGCTTCCCATGATGAAAGGGCTGCATTTGCGGGGGAGGGGAGGGCAGTGTCATCTACCAGCACTGTGTCAAGACTTTGAACACCATCCCCCACAAGGTTCTTTTCAAGAACACACAGGCTGGAGGGACGGGCCAACAGGAACCCCACAACATCCAACAAGGACCAGTCCAAAGTGCTGCCCTAGGGTCATGAAGGCCTTGCAGAGACAGAGATTAGGGATTGCCTGTCCGGGTCGCAGCTCTGCAGAAAAGTCTCTCATGGTCCCTTGTATGGGGGCTTTGACAAAGAGCCTCATCAATGGAAACATTTCTGTGTGAGTGACTCAGTCCAGCCCTTAAAATGAGTCAGGATGAATCCATTCCTGGCCAAGGCCACACAAACACTGAAGGGAGGCCCCTGCAGCTGCCCAGCTTTGGCCTTAACATGGTTAGCACCCGGGGCCTGGCTGTAGAAGAACTGCAATGGCACGGCTGTGCCCTTAGAGCCGCAGTGTATGGGCTGGGCTCCGGCACTGGGAGCCCTCATCCCCACGCTCTGACCTCCTCACTGCTACCTGCCACAAGGAGGAGCTGGGTTGGACCCCTAGTCAGGGTCACTGCATGACAAAGGTGAGAAGGAGAATGAGGTCTCCTTTGGACAGCTGGAGGAAGGGACACAATTTTAGGCTCTGGTGATAACTAGGCACTTGGAAGACAACAGACCTCTGATAGAAGGCCTTGGTTTAAGGGAAGGTTGAAAAGGATCCCTGACCCAACATCGGGTAATGCTCTCCTGGAATTTTGGGATTTGGGGCCTGTACTGAGAAGATGAGGAACCTGGGTTGTTGGATACCTGGAGTATCAGGGACACTTAGTGAACAATCCACACCGCATGGAATTGTTATGTTTGTGAGCAGCAGGCCTCAAGGACATCACTGAAGCCGCTTGTGAGAAAGTTATGAAGCCACCTGTAAGAAAGCACTGAAGCCACCTGTGAGAAAATAATGAGGCCACCTGTGAGAAAGTAATGAAGCTTCCTGTGAGAAAGTAAACGAAGCAACCTTGAAGAAGATTGCAAACAACTTTGAGAAAGTGAAAACATGAAAAGTACGGGACTTTCCAGGTTCGCTAACTGCAAGTAGGAGGGATATGCAAATGTAACCATCAGAGCTTAAGCCAATCACGCAATGACTAGTAGGCATATTTTATCTTAGCAATATAAATATGTGCACCCGGTACCAATAAATCGAACTACAATTATTACTCATATTGAGTCCTTGTCGTACATTCCTCTGTCGCTCGCACTGGGTATCTGTAGCCATTTGACGTGCAAAACCAGCGCATTAGAGCAGTAGCCTTCAACTGCTTGAAGGATGATGTTTCAGATTGTAGAGTGTTTCTTGGTCATGGGAAGAGAAGGAAACCACCACAAAGTGCAGCCTGGAAGGTTCAGATTGGAGGTGAGGAAAAAGAAATCCAGTCAAAGGGTGGCATTGTGGTGCAAGAGGTCACCCAGAGAGAGTCTGGCTCAGCCCATGGCTTGTGTTTCAACAACAGCCAGTGAGGGTGCAGGGACATCGGTGAGGGCAGGAAAATGCCAGGGTGAGAGCTAGGTGGGAAATAAAGATTATTGTCATCAGGCAAAAGGAAAGAGACGCAGGCATGGACAGTGTGACACAGCACAGCAGAGATGGCCAAGGGCTCTGGCGAGACTGAAAGGCCTAAAGGAACCACGGTCTTTGTCCCCTTGGCTACGGCAGCTGCCCGCACCACTCAGGTCTTCCAGGAGAAACAGGATTTTGGGTTGTGGACTTTGTTTCTTCTTTGCCTCTACTTGGGTAAGTCCAGAGACGCGGCACAGTTTTTCTGCAGTGGACATTGGTCATTTTCACATCTCCCTGCCCCCAGGAAGAGCCCTGAGCCACGCGTGAGGGACAGGATGTGCCTTCCCAGGGCCGGGGGCTCTGGCCATTTCTGCTCTCTGACAAAACCAAGAGTTTTCTCTGCACTACAGCCCCCTGCACAGGGCCTTTGCCTCCCTGCACTCACAGCCGCCAATTACCTGCTCTAACGAGTCCCTGGGGAGGCTTTGTCAGGAATGGCCCCCAGTGGGGCCCATCAATGCTCCAAGGTACTCTGGGCTTTGCTTCTGACTTTAACTGCTTGAGAAGTTGCTTCAATCTCCTCTCAGTCCCTGGAGTTCACTTAAGGAGCCCCAAAGTCACCATGGGGCTCCTTAAAATACAGAAAGCCCTAACGAGCTGTGTCTCTTCCTATAGTTTTCCTCAAGTCTTCAAGATCTGTACAGGTAAAGAGAGAGGTTTCACAGGGGAGTTAAGGAGGAAGATTTCAGCGAGCACTTAACAAGAATGCTGCTGGATTTTCAAGTTTATTTTTAATTACTTTTCAGTTTAAAAGAGTTGACAGAAGCATTCTCTGAGGGTTATCGCTCCAGGGTGTCTCCTCAGGATGGCTGGACAGGTAGAAACAGCAGTCCCTTGCGGTCTGACACTGTATGGACAGCCTTGCTCCTCACCTCTCACACCTCCCCATTGCTGTCATTGGCCACCTGGGACTCACATCACTGCTCCTTGCATCACACTTCTCCACTGATCTCCACCGCTGGATGTTACAGCTCCACTGCGCCAGCTCCCTCCTGCTCTCCTCCGAGAACTGCCTGTGCACAGGCACAGCAGCAATTTTCCTTTTCACAAAGAGAGCAGGAAAATGTTTCCTAGACAATAAAGCACACTGCACAGCCACACGCCAAGTACAGCTGCATCCCATGAGATTGCCTTTCTGCAAAGGAGAGCCTTACGAGAAATATTTTAGGCAGGCAGATGGAGAAGAAAACAAAGGTGTTTACAGGCAGAATTAAAGAGTTGGCTGAGGAGACAACTGGGCTTCTGAAAGACAGGCCAGCTTTTAACTCCCTGGAGCTCAGAGCAGCAACCAGATGGGTGCGAGGTATCTGAATGAACAAAGAGTCGTGGGAGGAGGAAATTGGAGAATAATTGAAGTGGCCTTTGTCCAGGCAGCCTGCACCTGAAAAGATGATGTGAGAAACAGTCCTTGTACCAGGACAATTGAAACCATACGAACGATGAGAGAAATTAAATACAGCAGATACGGGCAGAGTGGCGGCACTGACATTACAGGGGAAGATCGATATTTCTTTGGAAAATCCCCTGTGAGAGGTCGTGGGATTGGAAGAGGCCTTTTGTGTGTGAGGAGAAGCAATTGTTGCATACAGGCTGCATGCTTGGGGAAGAGCGGCTGGAAATCTGCCCAGTGGAAAATGACCTGGGAGTCTTGGTCAACAGCTGTCTGAGGATGAGCTGGCAGCGTGCCCAGGTGGCTGAGGTGGCCAATCGCATCCTAGCTTGTATCAGAAATAGTGTGGCCAGCAGGACTGAGGAAGTGATAGTCCCCCTGTACTCGGCACTGGTGAGAGTGCACCCCGAGTAGTGGGTTCATTTTTGGCCCCCTCACTACAAGAAGTATATTTGAGTTATCTGGAGCACGTCCAGAGAAGGGCAATGAAGCTGGTGATGGATATGGAGCACAAGTCTGATGAGGAGCAGCTGAGGGAACTGGGGTTTTTTGGAGAAAAGGAGGCTGGAGGAAAGGAGGCTGAGGGGAGACCTTCTTGCTCTCTCCAACTGCCTGATGGGAGCTGGAGCAAGGTGGGTGTTGGTCTCTTCTCCCCAGGAACAAGGGACAGCAAGAGAGCAAACAGCCCCAGGTTGCACCAGGGCAGGTTTGGATTGGATATTAGGAAAAATCTCTTCACTGAAAGGGTTACCAAGCACTGGAGCAGGCTGCCCAGGGAAGCGTTGAGTCACCATCCCTGGAGGGATCTAAAAGACCTTAGAGACATGGTTCAGTGGTGGACTTGGCAGTGCTGGGATAACGGCTGGGCTCAAGGCTCTTAGGAGTCTTTTCCAACCTAAACGATTTTATGATTCTACCGACCGATGACGTGAAGCACAGGGAGGTGGGGAACGCTCTTGTGCCGGGCACAGACACTGAAGCTCTGGCAGCACACGGAGCCGTTACCTGACAGCCGTTCACAAGAAGCATTTCTACCCCACCTGGTGCTTCTTGTGTCATGGCCGCGGAGCACGCCAGGTGCACAGGCACCACTGGTGCTGGAGCACTGGAGGCAGCCTGTCCACGGGGAACCTGGGGACTTGTGGTGCCAGAGGAAGGGTCCTTCTGACCCACAGCTCTGCAGTGCTCTAGAAAGAGGTGAAGGAGTGAGGAGGGCCAGGGCAAGCTGGAAGAAGGCAGACGGGCTCTGTAAAAATCTCAGGGAGAAAATCATTGCTGAAGCTGGGAGCTGAACCAGGGACCTTTAGATCTTCAGTGGAATGCTCTCCAGCTCTCCAGCTGAGCTACTTCAGCCTTGCCTCAGCAGCGCTTGTCCCCGTTCCACCTGTGCTAGGCCACAGGCAGACACACATGATGACAGCTCCTCAGCCACGTTCCCAGGAAAAATCTGTGCCCAGCGCTGGGCAGCATGGACCTTGCCTCTCCCATTCTCCATGGCCAAGTGGGCTCCAGGTGTGGAGCAGGTGCCAGCTGACACTGGGCGTGCCAAAATGGGTGTTTGGCCTCAGTTACAAGGGTGACAGTGGTGAAGGCCAGTAGGCAGGCCATGCCTGTGCAACTGTGAGGGCTGAAGGTGGAAGAAGTGTGGGGCTGGTGGAAGACCTCTCTCATGGAGAGGAGAGGGCCCTGGGGAGGCAGAGCTTGTGCTGCTGCCATAGGGTTTTGCTTCATTCTTGCATGAGCAGGACTGGTTTTTCAATGTTTGGAGGCCATATTTAGAGGAAAAGAAGACTTGAAAACCCTTAAGGATGGGGACTGCCCAAGCTGTCAGGAAAAACTTTTCCAGTGCCTGTGTGACCTCATGGGTATGACCTGATGGACCTCATGGTCCTCATCTCCCACCTGAACCTGCTTTCAGATTTTTTCCCTTGCCTCTTGTCCTCCCAGCATACATCACAATGAAAAGCCTGGCTCCATCTTAACTGCCTGATAGGTACTGACATGCTGCTATGAAGTTTCCAGTAATCTTCTCTCTATACTGAACAGTGCTCTGTTGTCCACCAAGACCCCCAGGGCCTTTTCCACTGAGCTGCAGCCCAGGCAGGGCTGATGCTGAGGTTCAGGGCACGCCAGGGGCAGGATTGGGCAGTTCTCCTTTCTGAAATCCATTAGGTTCTTGTTGGGCCAGTCCTCCAACCTGTTGAGGTTCCTCCATAAGACAGTCCTCCACTGTATGCTTCGTTCCTTGTCTCAGTTTTGTGTCATCTGCAAATTCTGTCAGCCGCTCCAGGACACTGATAACACCATCAAGTCCCAGGAGAGACCCCAATGCATCCAGTCACTCTCTTACTCCCCTCTTTGCCCACCTATCAAGACTGCAGCTTCCAAGGTTCAATTCAAGAGCATTGTGCTAGGTGGTGTGCGCTGGGTTGACCTTCGCTTGCGGCCAGATGCCCACTCAGCCACGATCTCACTCCCCGTCCTCAACAGTGTCGGTGCCCACAGAGTGAGCAAACCCTGCTCTCCCCAGATCCAGAGGGAAGAAGGCCTGGGCTGCACAGTGCTGGCAGGAGGACGTGAGACATTATGGTCAGTGGAGATCTGACAAATAAAGGTGGTGGAGAAGGGAAAGAGAGAATCACAGCTCTCCGTGTGCAAAATAACTCCAGCGGGGCAGATGGACACCTCTACAGGTTTCCGTGCATGTCCTGAGTAGAAAGAGGTTTTGTTATCCTAAACGTGGGCACCTGCTGTCATTTCCGATTGCCAAAAGAATTTCCCAACAGCCTCCAAGGTGAAGCCCCAGACACTGCCCTGTCCCTAAGAACTGCTCCACCTGAGCCTGCAGTCTCCTGCACAAACCTTGGGCCACCTCGGGCACCTCAGCTGTCACCAGGGCTTTGCATCTAAAGAACTCCCTGCTGCCCTCCATCTCCAGTAAGGAGGAGGGGAGCTGAGAGAAAGAGCTCACAGGCAAATGCCCTTTTGTGCTGAGCTGAACAGGGGCAAGAGGAATCCCAGCTCCTGTGGGTTTGTGGTGTGCATGGAAGGGAGCTGCGTTCTCTTGTAGCACCAGGACTAGACCCAGGGTGAGATGCCTGCACTGACTGCGCTGAATCCCTTCCCTCAGCAGGGGTAGAGGAGATCCCTCACTTTGGGTATTCTGCCTACTGACGGGACAAGGCCAGGTGATATTTAGAGCTGACTCTGTCTGTGAGCAGGAAAATGGCAGTGCTTGAAAAGACGTGACTCTTCTCTCCCAGCTGAGGAGCAAAACCCCCGTGCTGGCTGCAGTCTGTTTGGCAGCAGGTTCCCCTGCAGCCCCAGGGACAGCTGGAGGGAGCCCCGAGGGGACAGAGAAAGTGCCGCCTTGGGCTGGGCCTCTGCTGCTGAGCTGGGCTGGGCTCCTGGCATGGAGGGAGCTGATGGCAAGCGGGCAGTGCTGCAGAGAGACAGCTCTGCCCAGGAGCAGCTCCTCTGCCAAGCGCAGCAGGGCTGAGGGCTTTGCCTGCAGGCAGCGAGGGCAGACAAGAGAAGTGAGGGAGCATTAAAGGCAGCCTGGGCTGAAAGACAGGTGAGAGTTCACTGGAGGAGTAATCTTCACAGCCCTTGACACGGTAAGTCTCTGGCTCCAGTGCAATGCAAATTAGCTTCCTGGAGGGATCTCATAAAGCTGGCATAGCCCAGTCTGTGCGATCTATCTCTGGTGTAGAAGAAGAAGCCATGCTCCAGAGCAGGGATTCCCTGTGGCACCATCAGAGGGACAGGGCACAACGGCTGCCTTCTCCCAGGGATGGCTGCAGTGCTGTGCAGCCGGGTTTGCAGGCAGGGGTGCCCAGGGCTGTCCTTCAGAGCAGGGGCCATGTGTCCCAAGGAGCTATGTGCCAGGGCAGGGAGCTTCCCAGAGCACCATGGGGAGAAGCTGTGGGTAGAAGGTATGACCCCCGGCAGGGCAGGATCCTTCTGGTCTCATGAGTGCAGCGTGGATCAGGGCTGCTCACAGCCCCAGATCAACCTCAAGAAATGTCCAAGGGGACTTTCCAAGAAGCACATCAAGGCAGCTTCTGCTTGAAAGGTAAGGATGCTATTCTTTCAGTCTTCTACTCTTGAGTGTCTGGATGGGCAACGGGATGTAGAAACTCACCTCTCTGGAAGGAGACACTGAAACTCCGAATCTGTTTCTTTTAGAGATTAATAAACCTGGGAGTATCAGAAAGCAACACTTCTTGTCAGGGTTGCTCTGATGTTCCCATCAGAGCCTGCAACCACTGATCTGCCCCTGGGCAGTGCCTTGCTTCCAGGAGGGGTCTGCAGGGCAGAGCTGAGCACACAGCGAGTAGTACGGGGTCTGTGAGCAGGGACAGGAAGGAGACTCAGGGACAGAGAAGCTGCTGCTGGCAGGGACAGCTCCAGGCAGCAGAGACATGGGCAGGGAGCGAGCCTGAGCTGCTACCATAAAGGTCTTGGGAGGGGGATTCTGGTACCTCCCTGCCATCCTGGAAGTGCAGATACCTTCCCCTGAGCAACCTCCTGGTCTCCTCTCCCACTCAGCGGAGCTTCTGCCATCAAGGCCATGGGTTCTCAAGCTGCAGGTTCACCCCAAGGAGAGGAAACTGCTGAGTGCGCTCTGTGTGTCCCTGTGCTCCTGTGGCAAGAGCATTGAGGCATTTCTCCATCTTCCCCTTCTGTCCATGCTTCCCTTGTTCTTTCCCTTGGACTCCTGGGGAACAAGGAGGCATCAGGTGCAGCTCACACGTCACAGATGCAGGGCCTGCAATGCAGCCGTGTGCATGGGAGCAAAGTCCCTCCGTTCATTCTGACCTGTGGGGTCTGGACTGTGCAGTGTGTGGGGCTGGGGAGTGAGCTGGCTCTGCTTAGGTCCCTGCAGCTTTCACACATCCAGGAGTGTACGGAGGCTGACCTGACAGAAGATGCCGAGCAGCTCCTCCTGATGCAATCCGTGTGTCAGAGTTACTGCTCCCCTCGGACCTGCTAGCCATGGACACCAGCTGGACGTGGTCTTTCCAGTACTGCTCCCTCCACACTTCCAAGCCGTTCTGCTGTGTGCATAGGTTTGTGTAAGCCCTAAGGTACATCATGGGTTTCAGAAGCTGTAACCCACTTTCCCTCATTCCCAGTGCTGTAGAATGCAGACAAGTCCTCGGAAGACCTATGAGCAGAGCCCTACCTGTCCCATCAGACTCAGTCAGTGCAAACCAGAGCTCCAGACTGGTGGATGCACTAAGGTACTGAAAGAAAGGAGATAGGGAATGTGTGTTTGGGGGGTGGAGAGGCCAGGGAATAGGAAAAGCTTTGATCAGAGCAGTCCTAACTTGTGACTGTGCTTTCCTCCTGCGGAAGTAGTTCAAGAACTAAGGGATCACATGTCCAACGGCAGCTCCATCACCCAGTTCCTCCTCCTGGCCTTCGCAGACACGCGGGAGCTGCAGCTCTTGCACTTCTGGCTCTTCCTGGGCATCTACCTGGCTGCCCTCCTGGCCAACGGCCTCATCATCACTGCCATAGCCTGCGACCACCGCCTGCACTCCCCCATGTACTTCTTCCTCCTCAACCTCTCCCTCATTGACCTGGGCTCCATCTCCACCACTGTTCCCAATTCAATGTCTAATTCCCTCTGGGACACCAGGACCATCTCCTATTGGGGTTGTGTTGCACAAATATTTCTTTTTTCTTTCTTGATTGTAACAGAGTACTGTCTCCTCACCATCATGGCCTACGACCGCTACGTTGCCATCTGCAAACCCCTGCACTACGGGACCCTCCTGGGCAGCAGAGCTTGTGTCCACATGGCAGCAGCTGCCTGGGCCAGTGGGTTTCTCAATTCTCTCCTGCACACGGCCAATACATTTTACATCCCTCTCTGCCATGGCAATGCTGTGGACCAGTTCTTCTGTGAAATACCCCAGATCCTCAAGCTCTCCTGCTCACATTCCTACCTCAGGGAAGTTGGGCTTCTTCTGGTCAGTGCCTCTTTAGCATTTGGCTGTTTTGTGTTCATTGTTGTGTCCTATGTGCAGATCTTCAGGGCCGTGCTGAAGATTCCCTCTGAGCAGGGACGGCACAAAGCCTTTTCCACGTGCCTCCCTCACCTGGTTGTGGTCTCCCTGTTTGTCAGCACTGCCATGTTTGCCTACCTGAAACCCCCTTCCATCTACTCCCCACTCCTGGATGTGGTGGTGGCAGTTCTGTACTCAGTGGTGCCTCCAGCAATGAACCCCCTCATCTACAGCATGAGGAACAAAGAGATCAAGGATTCCCTGAGGAAAATATTTGAAGACATACTATTTCAGCATCGATAAGGTACCCATACAGCTTACAAGACTCCCAAGTTATCTCAGGAAAAGTCTGTCTTTTGTTCCTGTTTTTTTTTTAATAGCTGTGATAATACTATTTGCAATAAAATAGTAACATTTATCCCACTTCTTGACTCGGAACATTTTTTTTCTGAGCTACTGTCCCAATGTACTGTGATGTAACCCACCGAAGCAAGCAGCTCAACACTACATAGCCGCTCGCTCACTCCCCCACAGCAGAGTAGAAGAGAATTGGAAGGGTACAAGTGAGACATCTCGTGGGTTGATATAAAGGTAGTTTAATAGGCACAGCAAAGGCTGTGTGCACAATCAAAACAAAATAAGGAATTCATTTGCTGCTTCCCCGGCAGACAGGTGTTCAGTAATCTCCAGGAAACCAGGGCTTCATCACATGTAACGGTTACTTGGGAAGTTAAAGGCCATCACTCCAAATATCCATCCCTTCCCCTCTTCTTCTCCCAGCTTCTATTGCTGAGAAACGTCAAAGGGTATGGAAGATCCCTTTGGCCAGCTGGGGTCTGCTGTCCTAGCTGTTTCCCCTCCCACCTTCATACCAACACCCAGCCTACTTGCTGGCAGGGTGGGTTGCGAATTAGAAAAGGCCTTGATGCTGTGCAAGCACCGCTCAGCAGTAACGAAACCATCCCGGTGTTATTGACACTGTTCTCATCACACGTTCAAACATTGCACCATACAGGCTACTAGGAAGAAATTAACTCAATCCCAGACAAAACCAGCACGTGTACCTCCAGAACCAGCCTTCTTGCATAGGTGAAGAAGCCAGAGGAAAATAATTTGTCTGAGCTGCCACCCCGTCAAATCTTCTCTGGCACTGGGGACCAGCCCCAGCATGAGGAAAGGGTTAAGGAGCCAAGACCCCAGCTGCCAGCTGGAGGAGCAGCCACGGGGCGCTGGAGGCTGCACCTCCATGCCTCAGCAGGGCTCCCTCTCTGCTGCCTGTGCACCAGCGGGGCTGCTGCTTCCCTGGAGCCGTGGCCGTGGCCAGCAGTATGACGTGGACTTTTCAGTTCCTCGCTTCCACGCTCTCCTCTTGTGCTCTCGCATCTGTGTCAGCCCTAAGGTCTGGTGTGAGTGGTGACAGTCCTGTTGTCTCTGCAGGGGCATCCCTGTGGCTGTGGGCAGGAGGAGGCCGAGTGAACCCCTGTGTCAGAGCTGGCCTCCCTGCTAGCACCACCATGACCAAAGGGGCTCCTCAGGGCAGGCCCAGAAGGCTGGACACCCTTCCAAATCTGGTGTCAGGAATACACCTCAGGAGCTGCTCCCTCAGAAACACTTTTGCTCTTCTGGGGTTCAAAATGGATTTGTGGGGACAAGCCTAGAGTCCCGGGTGATGTGTTAGGGACCAAAGACTGGACCAAAACCTCCCTTCTTGGTGCCACTTGTCCACACAGACAGCAACTGGTCTTTGATTTCTCTGCCTGGCACTGTCCCACTTTGGGTCTGATGGCAAATGCCGACCTGGAGAAGAATCAGGAGCTGCCAGGAGATGTCAGGGGATCTGCAGGGACAGCGTGTGAGTCTGGGTGGGCAGTGAGTTGCACCTGACAAAATGAGTGATGGCCCAAGTAGGAGTCCCCCTGAGGAAAAGGTGAACCCGAGGAGCCCGTGGGCTTACGAGGACCCTGCTGTGCCAGAAGAGGATGTGAGGAGCCACCAGGCAGAGGGACATAAGACTGGAAAGTGGTTCAGGGAAACCGCTTGGAAAGCCCACGGGCTGGATCTAGTGCAGCCCTCCCCTGCCCTTTGTGACATCAGAGACACCTCATTGTCCTGGCCAGCCTTGTCCTTGGCTACTGAGCCACCAGCAAAGATGGAAAAGGGCTCAGCAGCAGACATCCCCATCCAGCTGGGTTTGCTTCCCACTGTGACCAGCATGGCCAGTGCAGGGTTACCCCATGGCCTGAGGGCTCCACAGCCCCCTTGCTGTGCAGAGCAGCACCACCAGCTCAGGGCCCTGTGGGGAGCACAGAGTGGGAGCCAGAACTGGCCGGCCAGGCCAGCAGGGGCACACTCACCTGGGGAAAGGGTTGTCCAGGGAGAGAAACAAGGGAGCATTTCTGTGCCTGCAGGGAGGAGTCAATGAGCAAGAGAAACCTCTTTCTGCAGGCACCCGCTCAGGGCAGGCTGCTCTGCTGCCGGGCCAGGACTCTTGTGCTGGCCTGGGGAGAGGGGCTGGCACTGTGGGGCACAGGCCGTCTGTGGTGGGCATCTGCTGGAGCTGATACCAGGAGTCCTGCATTTCACTGATCTCTGGGTTTTTTGTGCCATGTCCAGCCTGCAGCCCTGGGGCTGTGGGGACGGCTGAGACCCATCTCTGCCCCCCAGGAGCTGCTGTGCCCTTCAGAGGGGCTGGGGCTGGGGGTCAGGGCCCAGAGCTCTGCAGCTGCCTGCGGTGGGCAGTGCCATGGGGCCAGCCCAGACTGGACCACTCTTCTCAGCTGGGCTGGAGAGAAAGCAGGGCTGGTGGGGAGAGTTGGGGAAGGACTGGGCTGGGAAGTGCCTGGGAGAGGACACCACCAATGCTGGCTGAGCTGAGTGACCATGCAGGGCAAGGACATGTTCCTGTGTGTGTGAGGTGCAGAGCCAAGGCATGGAGGGGCAGGAGAGAGGAGGCCAATCTGTGCCCTTGGTGGTATGGACAGACTGGGAAGGTGCCCCAGCACATTTGTCTCTCACATCACCATTTCCAGCACTGGCCGCTCACCCCAGTTTAAGGGTGAGGTTTGCTCTCTGGCCATCTTCTTCCTCCTGCTGGGCTCGGTGCCTGTGCCAGCTGAACAGCCAGCCCTGCCTCAGCCTCTCTTCTTGCCCAGACCTTGGCAGAGCCCAGAGCAGGGCTCTCTGCACACCCCTGCACGGGACACGACTGGGGCTTGGCTGGGACCTCATCGCAGTTTACAACGGCCTCAAGAAGGGCAGCGGAGGGGGAGGTGCAGATCTTCTCTCTCTGTTGCCCAGTCACACAACACGTGGAAGTGGTACGAAGCTGCGTCAGGGGAAGTTCAGCTTGGACATCAGGAAAAGGCTCTTCCCTGAGAGGGTGGTCGGTCACTGGAACAGGATCTCCAGGGAAGTGGTCACAGCACCAAGCCTGTCAGAGTTCTAGGAACATCTGGAGGATGCTCTTAGTTGTGTGCGTTACTGTTAGATAGTCCTGCAAGGAGCACAGAGTTGGACTCGATCAGCCTTATGGGTCCCTTCCAACTGGAAATATTCTATGATGTTCAAGCTGAGGAATAGTCCATCCCATGCAAAGAAGGTAAAGCTGGTCAGGGACGTAAACTCAGGGGCAGTCTTGGCTGCAGCAACCATGAGCAGGTGAAATTCAGGATCCTGAGAGCAGGCTTTGACCTCTTGAGTGTCCTGCTTGGAAGAATCTTATGGCATACGGCCCTGGAGAGAAGAAGTTGATGTTCAAGGACCTCATCTTCAAGCCCAAGAATGGTCCATCCTGAATACATATGTGCGTGTGGTTGTCTGTTTCTGGGGTAACTGGGGAGATGAGGGGATCCAAGGTCAACTTCTGGATTGACTGCAATTCCTTCTCTGGGAGGGACCTAAATTGACCTGCTCTGGGAGGGATCTAAACCCTGTGTGTGTCATAGGGACATAGATTTTCCACTAACACACCCAACAGGACAAGGAGAAATGTCAGGGTTGGGGAGGCGAGGAGAAATGTTGTATATGCAGTGATGGACCTCAAGGAGAAAGCTTTTCCGACTTGTCCGCACCTCCTTAGGAGACACTCTGCTTAGATATCAATTGGAGAATTCTTCTATCACTTCCTCAAAGTGCTCTTTACGTACCTGTCTCTTTACCTACCCTCTTGAAACTTGTCTAATTCCATGTGGCAACTCCTTATCCACCGAGTGGTCCGTCCATCAAACCCATGTCTCTCTAGTTTAGAGAGAAGGATGTCGTGCGGGACAGTGTCAACAGCTTTGAACAAGTCCAGGTAGATGATGTCTGTTGCTCGTCCCTTGTCCACCGATGCCGTCACCCCGTCATAGAAGGCCACCAAATTTTTCAGGCACGATCTGCCCTTGGTGAAGCCATGTTGGCTGTCACCAACCACCTCCTTGCTCTCCATGTGCCTTAGCATGGTTTCCAGGAGAATCTGCTCCATGACCTTGCCAGGCACAGAGGTGAGGCTGACCGGCCTGTAGTTGCCCGGGTCTTCCTTGTTCCCCTTTTTAAAAATGAGGGTTATGTTCCCTCTCTTCCAATCATCGGGGACCTCACCAGACCACCACGACTTCTCAAATACGATAGCCAGTGGCTTGGCAACTTCATCCGCCAGTTCCCTCAGGACCCGCGGATGGATCTCATCAGGTCCCATGGACTTGTGCACCTTCAGGTTTCTCAGATGATCCCGAACCTGCTCTTCCAGTACAGTGGGCGGTTCTTCATCCTCACAGTCCCTGCTTGCGCCTTCCATAGCTTGGGTGGTGGGACAGGAACCCTTATCGGTGAAGACTGAGGCAAAAAAGTCATTGAGTACCTCAGCCTTCTCCATGTCCTGGGTAACCAGGACACCAGTTCCCTTCTGGAGGGGGCCTACATTTTCCCTGCACTTTCTTTTGTCCCCTACGTACCTATAAAAGCTCTTCTTGTTACATTTTATATCCCTGGCCAGATTCAGTTCTGCCAGGGCTTTGGCCTTCCTTTCCTTATCCCTGGCCACTCACACAGCCTCTTTGTAGACCTCCCAGGCTACCTGTCTCCATTTCCACCCTCTATAGGCTTCCTTCTTTAATTTCAGTTGGTCCAGAAGCTCCTTGCTCATCAACGCCAGCCTCCTGGCCTTTTTGCCCGACTTGTTCTTAGTTGGGATGCACCTCTGCTGAGCTTGGAGGAGGTGCTTTTTGAATGTGGACCAACTTTCCTGGGCCCCTCTTCCCTCTAGGGCCA
Source organism: Chlamydotis macqueenii (assembly GCF_036417535.1). Classification (NCBI taxonomy): domain Eukaryota; kingdom Metazoa; phylum Chordata; class Aves; order Otidiformes; family Otididae; genus Chlamydotis; species Chlamydotis macqueenii. The sequence continues at coordinate 32,641,886 of NC_141592.1, read as the reverse complement.
CCTCCCATAGCACTTGGCCCATCAGGTCCCTGAAGAGGCCTAAGTCTGCCCTCTTGAATTTTAGGGCAGAGAGCTTGCCGTGTAGTTTCCTTGCTGCCCCGTGGATCTTGAACTCCACCGTGTCGTGGTCGCTGCAGCCAAGGCTGTCCTTTAGTTTCACATCCCCCACCAGCCCCTCCCTGTTGGTGAGCACAAGGTCGAGCATGGCACCCCTCCTTGTCGGCTCCTCTATCGCCTGCAGGAGGAAGTTGTCATCCACGCATTCCAGGAACCTCCTGGACTGCCTGTGCCCTGCCGTGTTGTCTCTCCAACAGATGTCAGGGTGGTTGAAGTCCCCCATGAGGACCAGGGCCTGTGACTGTGAGGCTGCTCCTATCTGGCTATAGAGCACTTCATCTGCTCTGTCTTCCTGGCCAGGCGGCCTGTAACAGACCCCTACCGTAACGTCCCCTGTCCGTCCCCATCCTCTAATCTTGACCCATAAGCTCTCTGTCAGCTCCTCCTCCATTCCCAGGCGGAGCTCCACACACTCCAGCCGGTTGCTGACATAGAGAGCGACACCCCCTCCTCGTCTCCCCTTCCTGTCTTTTCTAAAAAGCCTATACCCCTCCATGTTGACGCTCCAGTCGTATGTGTCATCCCACCACGTCTCCGTGATGCCAACGAGGTCATAGCCCTGCTCATGTGCAAGCATCTCCAGCTCTTCCTGTTTATTCCCCATGCTGCGTGCATTGGTATAGAGACACTTCAGCTGGGCCCCCAACAAAGCCGACTTGCTGGCTGGAGCGACAGGGTTCTGTTGGATCGCAATTTAGGTTAATTTGCACTTATCTGTGATCCTTCCTCAGCTTCTGGACCCTCGGTGCTGGCACTGGCGCCATGCTGACAGCAGTGGGCTGAACTGTGCTCCCCCTCCCCCAGCAACACTAGTTTAAAGCCCTCCGGACGAGCCTGGCAAGTCTTTGTCCAAGCACACTCTTCCCCCTCTTGGTTAGGTGCACGCCACCCGCCCCTAGCAGCCCGGGCTTCTCAAAGCACGCCCCGTGATCTAGATACCCAAAGCCCTGGCTGTAGCACCACTCCCTGAGCCAAGAGTTAACCTGCCAGATACGTCTGGCCCTTTCAGGTCCCTGCCCTTCGACCAGGAGGATTGACGAGAAGACCACCTGCACCCCAGAGCCTTTGACTGTTGAACCCAGAGCCCTGAAATCCCTTTTGATGTTTTTCAGAGTGCTGCCAGCTGTGTCGCTGGCCCCCACATGAAACACCAGCAGTGGATAATAGTCTGTGGGCCGTATGAGGCTAGGTAGTCTCTCGGTGACATCCCTGATACGAGCCCCCGGGAGACAGCACACCTCCCGAGAGAGCGCATCGGGGCGGCAGATGGGTGCCTCCGTACCTGTCAGGAGGGAGTCACCCACTACTACCACTAGACTCTTTTTCTTGGTAGCGCTAGTTATTACACGAGCCGGGCGCCCTACCTCGCACGGCTCCCGTGCCTCCCCCGAGGTGCTGGGTCTTACTTCTTCAGTCTGCAGAGCAGCAAAGCAGTTCTGCAGGGGCACTTCGGGGTTCTGGGGAAGCTGCTTCTTCTTCCTCCTGCACCTTGCCCTTGCAGCTTTCCATTCAGTGGCGAATCGTGCCAACTCCGAAGCTGTTGCCTCGGCTCATGAATATGAGCAAGTGTATGGATGTACGCGAATGTGGCAAAGTGAGTTATGTGCATAGGAATATGAGCAAGTGTATCGATGTACGCGAATGTAGCAAAGTGAGTTATGCGGATGGGAATATGGGTGAATGTATCGAAGTGAACAGGATCTGAGCACAATGGACAAAGCAAGAGTACGTGCTGAAAGGCAACGGTACGATGGACAAAGTAAGAAGTACGTGACTGAAAGCAGGACACAGGCAGAGGGAACCGTTCGCATGATCAGAAGTCCTTAACCAATCAAATTATTGCTTTAGGCACATGGACAGTACATGCTAACCAATCAATAGAGGGCTTGCACATGAACAGGAACTAAAATATCTACATAAACTGAGCTATTAGGGCAATAAAGTGGCATTTGCTTGATTACATTGTTCGGTGTGCAGTGTCCATGACTTCCGCATCAACAAGTTGAGGTAATGAATTAGCTGTGCAGGCTTCAGACCTGTGGCTGTCTAGCAACAGAATGGTTCAATTCCACCTGTTCAGGCACCAGACATCAGTGCATAGTTGTTTAGAGCACAGTCCAGTTGTTAGAGCACAGTCCAGTCATACAGAGCCACCTCAGACCACACTGCAAGATAAGCAGAGAGCCAGCTTCTCTCACTGTTTCCATGCTTTTATATCCATAGGTCCTCTAACCACCACCAGGTGTCCCTTATCTTCTTCCCACCAGCAGGTGTCCTCGATTTTGCTTCTCTTAGAAAGTCCCTTATTGGTCAATCCCAGGGCTTCTGATATTCATCGCCCCCAACACTGGACAGCTTGTGGTGTGGATGGCCAAGGAATCAACCCCTGAATGAAGATGTCAGGCAGCAGTAGTAACACAGGCAGAAAAGCCTTCAGTGTAATAAGTGTGCAGGAAGTTTTCACTTTAAAAGAATTTTAATGTTGCCTTTTTCTTCATTGCTAATGGACATGAACCAGCAAGCTGATGAACATTTTGAGTGGAGAAACTGTGTCCCAAGGACATGTTTATACTCATAGAGTTCCCATCTGCATTTCACATCTAAATGGAGCTGTGAGCAGTGAAGGGTGGAGAAGCTGGGCAGACCTCACTGTTATTGCTTTGCTCTAAAGCAGTGCCCACCAGTGGTATCCACAGTGGGGACCCACCGGTCAGAAGCTTGGAAGAGCAGCAGAGCTCAGTACAGCTGGTCTGCAAGGACAGCGTCCTCCCAGCTCAGCAGAGAGATATTCAGTTGGAACTCAAAATGGAATCCAGGGGCATCATAATGAGTGACACAGTGAGCATCGATGCCTATCAGCTTGGAACATCCATCACACGATTAACACATGAATAGCAGGTGGCTTTTCCAGGACTCATTTCTCAAGGGACAGAGAAAGCTGTGGGTACAAGCAGTCTCATGCACACCTTTCCCATCACATGCAATTTGACTACCAGCCAACCACTTGATCCCGTAAATACGACAGCCAAAGGGAGCCTTCCCTGAGCTCTCCCTGCCCAGCGCCGTGGCTGCATGGCGCTGATCTCCCCTTGAGCTGGGACACCTCTCCCGTTTGCTCCTCCAGGCTGAGAGATCTCTTACAAACAGCAAATCTTTGGTACGTGACCGACATCGCACATGGCCTGGTATCACAGTGCACCAGGATTTTGTATTGGTAACGGTGATTCTGTGCTGATGACTCTGAATCATTGTTACATCCTCTGCGCAGTCACAGGCTGAACCTTCCCATCAGCCTTTGTCAAGTCACACTGTTACACATCGCATTTCAATAAAATCACTTTTGCTGATGCTGTTGACTGTGGTTCTTTAAGTGATCTGAATGGCCCATCCATGACAACTGCTTCATGAGCAATTAGTGAACAAAAAAGATAACGTGTGGCCACAGATGGATTTAGGAAGAGCAGGTGTAGGTAGATCCGAGATACTCCATTTTGCGGGCAACTTTCAAAAAGGCCCAGAGGATGAGCTGGGGAGGTGAAGGCTGCTTAGCTTGACTTTGGGTGAGGAACATGTCCCACAGTGTGTCCTCCTGGATTGCACTGCTGGGTTTGTGCAGGAGAGGGTGACTGGATGAACCCAGGGCTGATGATGCCTCACCATCCTCTGTGCTTCCCATGATGAAAGGGCTGCATTTGCGGGGGAGGGGAGGGCAGTGTCATCTACCAGCACTGTGTCAAGACTTTGAATACCATCCATGTGAACACCAACCATGAACAAAGTTCTCTTCTCCAAGAACACACAGGCTGGAGGGACGGGCCAACAGGAACCCCACAACATCCAACAAGGACCGGTCCAAATTCCTGCCCTAGGGTCATGAAGACCTTGCAGAGACAGAGATTAGGGATTGCCTGTCTGGGTCGCAGCTCTGCAGAAAAGTCTCTCATGGTCCCACGTATGGGGGCTTTGACAAAGAGCCTCATCAATGGAAACCATTCTGTGTGAGTGACTCAGTCCAGCCCTTAAAATGAGTCAGGATGAATCCATTCCTGGCCAAGGCCACACAAACACTGAAGGGAGGCCCCTGCAGCTGCCCAGATTTGGCCTTAACATGGTTAGCACCTGGGGCCTGCCTGCAGAAGAACTGCAATTACACGGATGTGCCCTTGGAGCCGCTGTGTATGGGCTGGGCTCCAGTACTGGGAGCCCTCATCCCCACGCTCTGACCCCCTCACTGCTACCTGCCACAAGGAGGAGCTGGGTTTGACTCCTAGTCATGGTCACCGTGTGACAAAGGTGAGAAGGAGGATGTGGTCTCCATTGGACAGCTGGAGGAAGGGACACAATTTTAGGCTCTGGTGATAAGTAGCAACTTGGAAGAAAACAGACCTCTGATAGAAGCATAGAGGGATTTTGGGTTGTGGAATTTGTTTCTTCTTTGCCTCTACTTGGGTAAGTCCAGAGACGTGGCACAGTTTTTCTGCGCTGGGCATTGGTCATTTTCACATTTCCCTGCCCCCAGGAAGAGCCCTGAGTCACAGGTAAGGGACAGGATCTGCCTTACCAGGCCCGGGGGCTCTTGCCATTTCTGCTTTCTGACAAAACCAAGAGTTTTCTCTGCACTACAGCCCCCTGCACAGGGCCTTTGCCTCCCTGCACTCACAGCCTCCAATGACCTGCTCTAATGAGTCCCTGGGGAGGCTTTGTCAGGAATGGCCCCCAGTGGGGCCCATCAATGCTCCAAGGTACTCTGGGCTTTGCTTCTGACTTTAACTGCTTGAGAAGTTGCTTCAATCTCCTCTCAGTCCCTGGAGTTCACTTAAGGAGCCCCAAAGTCACCATGGGGCTCGTTAAAATATAGAAAGCCCTAACGAGCTGTGTCTCTTCCTGTAGTTTTCCTCAAGTCTTCAAGATCTGTACAGGTAATGAGAGAGGTTTCACAGGGGAGTTAAGGAGGAAGATTTCAGCGAGCACTTAACAAGAATGCTGCTGGATTTTCAAGTTTATTTTTAATTACTTTTCAGTTTAAAAGAGTTGACAGAAGCATTCTCTAAGGGATATCGCTCCAAGGTGTCTCCTCAGGATGACTGGACAGGTAGAAACAGCAGTCCCTTGCGGTCTGACACTGTATGGACAACCGTGCTCCTCACTTCTCACACCTCCCCATTGCTGTCATTGGCCACCTGGGACTCACATCACTGCTCCTTGCATCACACTTCTCCACTGATCTCCACCGCTGGATGTTACAGCTCCACTGCGCCAGCTCCCTCCTGCTCTCCTTCGAGAACTGCCTGCGCACAGGCACAGCAGCAATTTTCCTTTTCACAAAGAGAGCAGGAAAATGATTCCTAGACAATAAAGCACACTGCACAGCCACACGCCAAGTACAGGCTGCATCCCATGAGATTGCCTTTCTGCAAAGGAGAGCCTTACGAGAAATATTTTAGGCAGGCAGATTGAGGAGAAAACAAAGGTGTTTACAGACAGAATTAAAGAGTTGGCTGAGGAGACAACTGGGCTTCTGAAAGACAGGCAAGCTTTTAACTCCCTGGAGCTCAGAGCAGCAACCAGATGGGTGCGAGGTATCTGAATGAACAAAGAGTTGTGGGAGGAGGAAATTGGAGAATAATTGAAGTGGCCTTTGTCCAGACAGCCTGCACCCAAAAACACAATGTAAGAAACCGTCCTTGTACCAGGACAATTGAAACCATACGAACGATAAGAGAAATTAAACACAGCAGATACGGGCAGAGTGGCGGCACAGACATTACAGGGGAAGATCGATATTTCTTTGGAACATCCCCTGTGAGAGCTCATGGGATTGTAGCGGTCTTATGCTTATGAGGAGAAGCAATTGTTGCATACAGGCTGCATGCTTGGGGAAGAGCGGCTGGAAATCTGCCCAGTGGAAAATGACCTGGGAGTCTTGGTCAACAGCTCTCTGGCGATGAGCCGGCAGCGTGCGCAGGTGGCTGATGTTGCCAATCGCATCCTGGCTCATATCAGAAACAGCGTGGCCAGCAGGACTGAGGAAGGGATTGTCCTCCTGTACTCGGCACTGGTGAGAGTGCACCCCGAGTGGTGGGTTCAGTTTTGGGCCCCTCAGGACAAGAAGGACATTGAGTTATCTGGAGCGCATCCAGAGAAGGGCAATGAAGCTGGTGAGGGGTCTGGAGCACAAGTCTGATGAGGAGCAGCTGAGGGAACTGGGGTTGTTTGGAGAAAAGGAGGCTGGAGGAAAGGAGGCTGAGGGGAGACCTTATTGCTCTCTCCAACTGCCTGAAGGGAGCTGGAGCAAGGTGGGTGTTGGTCTCTTCTCCCCAGGAACAAGTGACAGCAAGAGAGGAAACAGGCCCAGGGTGCACCAGGGCAGGTTTGGATTGGATATTAGGAAAATTCTCTTCACTGAAATGTTTACCAAGCAGTGGAGCAGGCTGCCCAGGGAAGCGTTGAGTCACCATCCCTGGAGGGATCTAAAAGACCTTAGGGACACAGCTCAGTGGTGGACTTGGCAGTGCTGACTTAATGGCTGGGCTCAAGGCTCTTAGGAGAATTTTCCAACCTAAATGATCCTATGATTCTACCGACCGCTGACGTGAAGCACAGGGAGGTGGGGAACGCTCTTGTGCCGGGCACAGACACTGAAGCTCTGGCAGCACACGGAGCCGTTACCTGACAGCCGTTCACAAGAAGCATTTCCACCCCACCTTGTGCTCCTTGGGTCATGGCCGCAGAGCACGCCAGGAGCACAGACACCACCAGCGATGGACGTGAGACATGCGCTGTGCCGCGCGCACCTGCTGCCAGCAGAAGCACCATCCCATCCCAGCTGCCTCTGGGGCAAGTTGCCCTGGAAGTCCCTCCCCTCTACTGGTCACTTGCTTTGTTGTGATTGGCTGGAAGAAGCCACCACTCTTTCTGCTTTACCCAGAAGTACATCTGACCCAGAAGGCCTTTCCCTTACCTACAGGGGGGCTGCCATGTGTATATGTGTGTACATTTGTAGTTTTTAATATATAAGCGTTTATAAAGCCAGAGAAATGAAATACATGCAGCTGTTACAACGCAGGTGTAAAATGGATAAAGCCTTCTTTTATAATAGCCGGTGGAATGGACAATTAGCGTTACACTAATTGTAATTTGTGAGCAGACAGAGGAGTACAAAGCGGGGTGGAGGCCCCACACTCTGCCAGGCTGCAGCCCTGACGTATCTGGGCAGAGGGACCTTCAGGTGGGCAGAGGGGATCCAAAGGGTGGGGAGGACACAGAGAAGCTGGAAGGTGCCCAAAGGCCATGGCCCTCTCCCAGGAGGCCACCAAGGGGCCCTTGGCGCAAATCCTGTCCCGTACAAAGAAGAGCCCAATCCTGTGGGCTGGACTGGAGGCGGCCTGGCCAGGGGGAGCCTGGGGACTTGTGGTGCCAGAGGAAGGGTCCTTCTGACCCACAGCTCTGCAGTGCTCTAGCAAGAGGTGAAGGAGTGAGGAGGGCCAGGGCAGGCTGGAAGAAGGCAGAGGGGCTCTGCAAAAATCTCAGGGAGGAAATAATTGCTGAAGCTTGGAGCTGAACCAGGGACCTTTAGATCTTCAGTGGAATGCTCTCCTGCTCTCCAGCTGAGCTACTTCAGCCTTGCCTCAGCAGCACTTGTCCCAGTTCCACCCCTCCCTGGCCACAGGCAGACACACATGATGACAGCTCCTCAGCCACGTTCCCAAGAAAAATCTGTGCCCAGTGCTAGGCAGAGTGGACCTTGCCTCTCCCATTCTCCATGGCCAAGTGGGCTCCAGGTGTGGAGCAGGTGCCAGCTGACACTGGGAGTGCCAAAATATGTGTTTTGCCTCAGTTACAAGGGTGACAGTGGTGAAGGCCAGTAGGCAGGCCATACATGTTCAACTGTGAAGGCTGAATGTGGAAGAAGTGTGGGGCTGGTGGAAGACCTCTCCCATGGAGAGGAGAGGGCCCTGGAGAGGCAGAGCTTGTGCTGGTGCCATAGGGTTTTGCTTCATTCTGGCATGAGCAAGAGTGGTTTTTCCGTATTTTGAGGACATATTTAGGGGGAAAGAAGACTTGAAAACGTTTAAGGATGGTGACTGCCCAGGAAGTCAGGAAAGTCTCTCCGAGTGCTTATGTGACCTCATGAGTATGACCTGATGGACCTCATGGTCCTCATCTCCAAGCTGAACAGTCTTTTGACTTTTGTCCCTTGCCTCTCGTCCTCCCACCACGCATCACAATGAGGAGCCTGGTTCCATCTTAACTGCCTGATGGGTACTGAAATGTTGCTGTGAAGTTTCCAGAAGCCTTCTTGTCTCTACAATGAACAGTCTCTGTTGTCCACCAAGACCCCAGGGCCTTTTCCACTGAGCTGCAGCCCAGCCAGGGCTGGGTGCCCAGGGTCAGGCACGCCAGGGGCTGGACTGAGCAGTTCTCCTCTCTGAAATCCATTACGATCATGTTGGGCCAGTCTTCTAACCTGTTCAGTTTCATCCAGAAGGCAGATCTCCACTGCATATGCCATCCCATTGCCTGAATTTTGTGTCATCTGCAAATTCTGTCAGCTGCTCCAGGACACTGATAACACCATCAAGTCCCAGGAGAGACCCCAATGCATCCAGTCACTCTCTTACTCCCCTCTTTGCCCACCTCTCAAGACTGCAGCTTCCAAGGTTCCATACAAGAGCATTGTGCGAGATGGTGTGCGCTGGGTTGACCTTGGCTTGCGGGCAGATGCCCACTCAGCCACGATCTCACTCCCCCTCCTCAACAGTGTCGGTGCCCACAGAGTGAGCAAACCCTGCTCTCCCCAGATCCAGAGGGAAGAAGGCCTGGGCTGCACAGCGCTGGCAGGAGGCCGTGAGACATTATGGTCAGTGGAGATCCGACAAATAAAGGTGGTGGAGAAGGGAAAGAGAGAATCACAGCTCTCCGTGTGCAAAATCACTCCAGCGGGGCAGAAGGACACCTGTACAGGTTTCCGTGCATGTCCTGAGTAGGAAGAGGTTTCGCTATCCTAAACTTGGGCACCTGCTGTCATTTCCGTTTGCCAAAGGAATTTCCCAACAGCCTCCAAGATGAAGCCCCAGACACTGCCCTGTCCCTAAGAACTGCTCCACCTGAGCCTGCAGTCTCCTGCACAAACCTTGGGCCACCTCGGGCACCTCAGCTGTCACCAGGGCTTTGCATCTAAAGAACTCCCTGCTGCCCTCCATCTCCAGTAAGGAGGAGGGGAGCTGAGAGAAGGAGCTCACAGGCAAATGCCCTTTTGTGCTGAGCTGAACAGGGGCAAGAGGAATCCCAGCTCCTGTGGGTTTGTGGTGTGCATGGAAGGGAGCTGCGTTCTCTTGTAGCACCAGGACTAGACCCAGGGTGAGATGCCTGCACTGACTGCGCTGAATCCCTTCCCTCAGCAGGAGTAGAGGAGATCCCTCACTTTGGGTATTCTGCCTGCTGACGGGACAAGGCCAGGTGGGGCTCTAGGAGAAAGTCTTTGGGTTTGCTCAGAAAAATCTTTCCTAACTCTTCATTCACACTTCTTCTAATGACAGGACACCATGCACAGAGGAAGCCTATGTCCAACAGCAGCTCCATCACCCAGTTTCTCCTCCTGGCATTTGCAGACACGCGGGAGCTGCAGCTCTTGCACTTCTGGCTCTTCCTGGGCATCTACCTGGCTGCCCTCCTGGCCAATGGCCTCATCGTCACTGCCATAGCCTGCGACCACCGCCTCCACACCCCCATGTACTTCTTCCTCCTCAACCTCTCCCTCCTAGACCTGGGGACAATTTCTACCACTGTCCCCAAATCCATGGCCAATTCCTTGTGGGACACCAGGGCCATCTCCTACTTGGGATGTTCCACCCAGGTCTTTCTGTTTTTCTTCTTCCTTGGAGCAGAGTATTCTCTTCTCACCGTCGTGGCCTACGACCGCTACATTGCCATCTGCAAACCCCTGCACTATGGGACCCTCCTGGGCAGCAGAGCTTGTGTCCACATGGCAGCAGCTGCCTGGGGCAGTGGGTTTCTCAGTGCTGTCCTTCACACGGCCAATACATTTTCACTGCCACTCTGCCAGGGCAATGCTGTGGACCAGTTCTTCTGTGAAATCCCCCAGATCCTCAAGCTCTCCTGCTCACATTCCTACCTCAGGGAAGTTGGGCTTATCGTGGTTAGTCTTGTATTAGGCTTCAGCTCTTTTGTGTTCATTGTTGTGTCCTATGTGCAGATCTTCAGGGCCGTGCTGAGGATCCCCTCTGAGCAGGGACGGCACAAAGCCTTTTCCATGTGCCTCCCTCACCTGGCCGTGGTCTCCCTTTTTCTGATCACTGCCATGTTTGCCTACCTGAAGCCCACGTCTATCTCCTCCCCATTGCTTGATGTGGTGGTGGCAGTTCTGTACTCACTGGTGCCTCCAGCAGTGAACCCCCTCATCTACAGCATGAGGAACCAGGAGCTCAAGGGTGCAGTCTGGAAACTGGTAACTGGATGTTTTTCTACCCCAATGAAGTGTCCATCGTCTTCTGCATAGCAGTTATAATATAGTTCATTGCAGGCTCAACCTATCTTCTTTCTTTTTTTTCCCGTTTGCTGTGGTTTTTTTTAATTGTGATCATGTTGTAATCCCCTTTCTAATTCACTGTTGGCTTTTCTTTTCTGACCTAGTGGCTGTGTAAATGTAAATGAAGGGCCATGCTCTCTATGTGTTTAAACAAATTAAATGGCACTTCAGCACCTTTTTTATTTCCCTGAGATCCTTCCTCCAAGGTCTTTTTGGAGCTGCAGGGACAGTCATTGTGTACATAGACTGAGGGGAAAAGAGCTCCAGCATGTCAGCGCTGCCCAGGAGCACCAGTGTTTGGTCTTCCAGGGCTCTTCTCTTTCCTCTTCCGCACTCTCTGATCCTTTGTGTTGATGTGAGGCCTGAGTACTGGCAGCTTGGCCACAGTTCTTTCGTGTGGTAGTCCTATGACCACAGGCAGAGACAAGAACTGGGCACTTCTGTGACAGAGCTGGCCACCAGAACGTTATTTCCATAAAGAAAGGTGATCTCCTCAGGGCGGTGCTTGAAGGCTTAGGGCTTCTTCCACAGTTTCTCTCAAGAACATGACCAAGAAATTGTCCCGCAGATGAAAACGCCAGTGTCCAGCTAAGCAATGTGAGTGTGCAGGGTTGGGGTACACAGCAGAGTCCTTGCACAGCCAGGCCTCCTGTGAGAGACCTGAAGAACCAGCACAGCCGGGTCTGATCTGTGCCCATGTTCGCTTGACACTCTGGGGTAAGTCTCCCAAGGCAACCATCATGGAGTAGCCCCTCACAACCACCATTTCCAGCACTGGCCTCTCCCCAGTTCCTTGGTGGTTCTTTGTCCCTCCATGGAAAGACACTGAATGTGTGGGTCAGGACTCTGTGTTGGCCCTCTGCAGATGAGATGTAAGCCTGCACATCATGTACATGAGGTGAGGTGAACCTGAGTGAGCACGAATACCGTCAACTGCTCCTTGGGGTTCCATTCCAGGCACTTGAAGGACAAGAAAGGGATTGCTGAACCAAAATAGGCAGGGGAAAGAAGGGCACGTTGTGTAGATAAAATTGTGCGAGGCCTTTGACATGGTCTCCTGTGGTGTCCTTCTAGCCAGATTAGTGCTATCTGGGTTGAAGAAGTGGACGTTGAGTGAGAAGTTGACTGGATGATCACGCCCAAATGTCCACGTTGGTTAGAAGTTCTCTGTGCAGCCAGTTACTAGTGGCATCCCTCAGCAGCCAGCACCTGAGCCAACACTGTTGAATGTCTTTATCATCCCCCTGTATGATAGGGTGGAGCACACTTTCAGCTCCTAGTGGATCATGCAAAGCTGGGCGGAGGCCTTGAACAAACCGATCCGGTTCGCCCTGCCTTGAGCAGCAGTGAGACAAGCTGATGTTCATGGCTCTCTTCAAACCTGAGTTATTCTGTGGTTTAATGAATCTTTCCCTTGGACAGGATTTTGAAGACAGAAGAGGTGAAGGAAAAATAAAAAAAAAAAACCACTTAAAAGAGGCAGAGCAGGAGATATAAAATGTGCCAACATTGGGTTTTTGCTTTTGCCTTTGCCTGCTTGAAGGCTTTGTTCCGTCTCTTCTCAGTGTCTGAGGGTCATAAACTTAACCTCAAATCCATCATGGGCTCATAAAAACACCAAAAGTCCTTACAAGCATTGTCTCCTCCATCAGTCGCCGAGGCAACAGCTTCGGAGTCGGCACGATCCGCAGCGGCGCGGCACAGCGCAGCGCAGCCAGGGGATTCCCGAAGCAGTGAAACTCAGGGGGGAGCGGAACGAGGCACCAGGAGCCCGCAGCTCGTGCGAGAGCGACTGATGAGACGTGGGTGGAGCCAGGGGGCACCGGCGGTCCGGCCCCTCTCCCCGTACAAAGCAGGCCCTAGGGAGCGCCAGCGACCCGGAGCACAGCGAACAGGATGGGCAAAAAGGGCGTGGCGCGGCAGGAAGGGCGTGGCACAGCAGTTAGCGCGGCAGTTCATGCAGGAAGGGCGTGTCAGTGAGGGCGCTGCCCCGGGGCACTTGGTGATTCATGCCTCTCAGGGCGACATGGCCAACACCCGCCTGAGAACAAAGGCTGCACCTCCGGCCGGAAGGTCTGCACCGGCACCCTCTGCGGCGGTCGATGCCTCCGTGCAGACAGAGCAGCTGAAGGGGGAGGCTGCAGTGCTGACCTCGGGCTGCAGGCAGTGCCTGGACCCTGCTCCCGGGGCAGGGGCAGGGGGCAGCCCTGACTGCAGAAGGTGGACCCAGGTGGAGGAGCTCCTGTGGCAGGTGGCTGAGCTGCAGGAGGCGGTCAGGAGGCTGCGGGACATCAGGGAGGCAGAGAGGGAGCTGGACGCTTGGTTCCAGGCACAGTCTGCACCGGAACCACAGCACCCAGTGAACCAATCAACCCCCCCGACACTGACACACAACGTAAGCAAGCAGGCAGAAGATGCCACTGAATGGAAAGCTGCAAGGGCAAGGCGCAGGAGGAAGAAGCAGCAGCTTCCCCAGAACCCCGAGGTGCCCCTGCAGAACAGCTCTGCAGAGTGAAGAAGTAAGACCCAGCACCTCGGGGGAAGCACGGGAGCCGTGCAAGGTAGGGCGCCCGGCTCGTGTAATAACTAGTGCTACCAAGAAAAAGAGTCTAGTGGTAGTAGTGGGTGACTCCCTCCTGACAGGTATGGAGGCACCCATCTGCCGCCCCGATGCGCTCTCTCGGGAGGTATGCTGTCTCCCGGGGGCTCGTATCAGGGATGTCACCGAGAGACTACCTAGCCTCATACGGCCCACAGACTATTATCCACTGCTGGTGTTTCATGTGGGGGCCAGCGACACAGCTGGCAGCACTCTGAAAAACATCAAAAGGGATTTCAGGGCTCTGGGTTCAACAGTCAAAGGCTCTGGGGTGCAGGTGGTCTTCTCGTCAATCCTCCCGGTCGAAGGGCAGGGACCTGAAAGGGCCAGACGTATCTGGCAGGTTAACTCTTGGCTCAGGGAGTGGTGCTACAGCCAGGGCTTTGGGTATCTAGATCACGGGGCGTGCTTTGAGAAGCCCGGGCTGCTAGGGGCGGGTGGCGTGCACCTAACCAAGAGGGGGAAGAGTGTGCTTGGACAAAGACTTGCCAGGCTCGTCCGGAGGGCTTTAAACTAGTGTTGCTGGGGGAGGGGGAGCACAGTTCAGCCCACTGCTGTCAGCATGGCGCCAGTGCCAGCACCGAGGGTCCAGAAGCTGAGGAAGGATCACAGATAAGTGCAAATTAACCTAAACTGCGGTCCAACAGAACCCCTGTCGCTCCAGCCAGCAAGTCGGCTTTGTTGGGGGCCCAGCTGAAGTGTCTCTATACCAATGCACACAGCATGGGGAATAAACAGGAAGAGCTGGAGATGCTTGCACACGAGCAGGGCTATGACCTTGTTGGCATCACGGAGACGTGGTGGGATGACTCATACGACTGGAGCGTCAACATGGAGGGGTATAGGCTTTTTAGAAAAGACAGGAAGGGGAGACGAGGAGGGGGTGTCGCTCTCTATGTCAGCAACCGGCTGGAGTGTGTGGAGCTCCGCCTGGGGATGGAGGAGGAGCTGACAGAGAGCTTATGGGTCAAGATTAGAGGATGGGGACGGACAGGGGACGTTACGGTGGGGGTCTGTTACAGGCCGCCTGGCCAGGAGGACAGAGCAGACGAGGTGCTCTATAGGCAGATAGGAGCAGCCTCACGGTCACAGGCCCTGGTCCTCATGGGGGACTTCAACCACCCTGACATCTGTTGGAGAGACAACACGGCAGGGCACAGGCAGTCCAGGAGGTTCCTGGAATGCGTGGATGACAACTTCCTCCTGCAGGCGATAGAGGAGCCGACAAGGAGGGGTACCATGCTCGACCTTGTGCTCACCAGCAGGGAGGGGCTGGTGGGGGATGTGAAACTGCAGGACAGCCTTGGCTGCAGTGACCATGACATGGTGGAGTTCAAGATCCACGGGGCAGTGAGGAAACTACACGGCAAGCTCTCTGCCCTAGACTTCAAGAGGGCAGAATTCGGCCTCTTCAGGGACCTGATGGGCCAAGTGCCATGGGAGGAGGCCCTGGAGGGAAGAGGGGCCCAGGAAAGTTGGTCTGTATTCAAGGAGCACCTCCTCCAAGCTCAGCAGAGGTGCATCCCAACGAAGAACAAGTCGGGCAAAAAGGCCGGGAGGCCAGCGTGGATGAGCAAGGAGCTCCTGGACCAACTGAAAGTGAAAAAGGAAGCCTATAGAGGGTGGAAATGGAGACAGGTAGCCTGGGAGGTCTACAAAGAGGCTGTGCGAGTGGCCAGGGATAAGGAAAGGAAGGCCAAAGCCCTGGCAGAACTGAATCTGGCCAGGGATATAAAATGTAACAAGAAGAGCTTTTATAGGTACGTAGGGGACAAAAGAAAGTGCAGGGAAAATGTAGGCCCCCTCCAGAAGGGAACTGGTGTCCTGGTTACCCAGGACATGGAGAAGGCTGAGCTACTCAATGACTTTCTTGCCTCAGTCTTCACCGACAAGAGCTCTTGTGAACCACCCAAGCTATGGAAGGCACAAGCAGGGACTGCAAGGATGAAGAACCGCCCACTGTACTCGAAGAGCAGGTTTGGTATCATCTGAGAAACCTAAAGGTGCACAAGTCCATGGGACCTGATGAGATCCATCCGCGGGTCCTGAGGGAACTGGCGGATGAAGTTGCCAAGCCACTGGTTATCGTATTTGAGAAGTCGTGGCGGTCTGGTGAGGTCCCAGATGACTGGAAGAGAGGGAACATAACCCTCATTTTTAAAAAGGGGAATAAGGAAGACCCGGGTAACTCCAGGCCGGTCAGCCTCACCTCTGTGCCTGGCAAGGTCATGGAGCAGATTCTCCTGGAAACCATGCTGAGGCACATGGAGAGCAAGGAGGTGGTTGGTGACAGCCAACATGGCTTCACCAAGGGCAGATTGTGCTTGACCAATTTGGCGGCCTTCTATGACGGGGTGACGGCATCGGTGGACAAGGGACGAGCAACAGACATCATCTACCTGGACTTGTGCAAAGCTAACTAGAGAGACATGGGTTTGATGGACGGACCACTCGGTGGATAAGGAGTTGGCACATGGAATTAGACAAGTTTCAAGAGGGTAGGTAAAGAGGCGGGTAGGTAAAGAGACAGGTACGTAAAGAGCACTTTGAGGAAGTGATAGAAGAGTTCTCCAATTGATATCTAAGCAGAGTGTCTCCTAAGGAGGTGCGGACAAGTCGGAAAAGCTTTCTCCTTGAGGTCCATCACTGCATAGACAACATTTCTCCTCGCCTCCCCAACCCTGACATTTCTCTCTGTCCTGTTGGGTGTGTTAGTGGAAAATCTATGTCCCTATGACACACACAGGGTTTAGATCCCTCCCAGAGCAGGTCAATTTAGATCCCTCCCAGAGCAGGAATTGCAGTCAATCCAGAAGTTGACCTTGGATCCCCTCATCTCCCCAGTTACCCCAGAAACAGACAAACCCACACACATATGTATTCAGGATGGACCATTCTTGGGCTTGAAGATGAGGTCCTTGAACATCAACTTCTTCTCTCCAGGGCCATATGCCATAAGATTCTTCCAAGCAGGACACTCAAGAGGTCAAAGCCTGCTCTCAGGATCCTGAATTTCATCTGCTCATGGTTGCTGCAGCCAAGGCTGCCCCTGAGTTTACGTCCCTGACCAGCTTTTCCTTCTTTGCATGGGATAGACTATTCCTCAACTTGAACATCATAGAATATTTCCAGTTGGAAGGGACCCATAAGGCTGATCGAGTCCAACTCTGTGCTCCTTGCAGGACTATCTAACAGTAACGCACACAACTAAGAGCATCCTCCAGATGTTCCTAGAACTCTGACAGGCTTGGTGCTGTGACCACTTCCCTGGAGATCCTGTTCCAGTGACCGACCACCCTCTCAGGGAAGAGCCTTTTCCTGATGTCCAAGCTGAACTTCCCCTGACGCAGCTTCATACCACTTCCACGTGTTGTGTGACTGGGCAACAGAGAGAGAAGATCTGCACCTCCCCCTCCGCTGCCCCTCTTGAGGCCGTTGTAAACTGCGATGAGGTCCCAGCCAAGCCCCAGTCGTGTCCCGTGCAGGGGTGTGCAGAGAGCCCTGCTCTGGGCTCTGCCAAGGTCTGGGCAAGAAGAGAGGCTGAGGCAGGGCTGGCTGTTCAGCTGGCACAGGCACCGAGCCCAGCAGGAGGAAGAAGATGGCCAGAGAGCAAACCTCACCCTTAAACTGGGGTGAGCGGCCAGTGCTGGAAATGGTGATGTGAGAGACAAATGTGCTGGGGCACCTTCCCAGTCTGTCCATACCACCAAGGGCACGGATCGGCCTCCTCTCTCCTGCCCCTCCATGCCTTGGCTCTGCACCTCACACACACGGGAACGTGTCCTTGCCCTGCATGGTCACTCAGCTCAGCCAGCATTGGTGGTGTCCTCTCCCAGGCACTTCCCAGCCCAGCCCAGTCCTTCCCCAACTCTCCCCACCAGCCCTGCTTTCTCTCCAGCCCAGCTGAGAAGAGTGGTCCAGTCTGGGCTGGCCCCATGGCACTGCCCACCGCAGGCAGCTGCAGAGCTCTGGGCCCTGACCCCCAGCCCCAGCCCCTCTGAAGGGCACAGCAGCTCCTGAGGGGCAGAGATGGGTCTCAGCCATCCCCACAGCCCCAGGGCTGCAGGCTGGACATGGCACAAAAAACCCAGAGATCAGTGAAATGCAGGACTCCTGGTATCAGCTCCAGCAGATGCCCACCACAGACGGCCTGTGCCCCACAGTGCCAGCCCCTCTCCCCAGGCCAGCACAAGAGTCCTGGCCCGGCAGCAGAGCAGCCTGCCCCAAGCGGGTGCCTGCAGAAAGAGGTTTCTCTTGCTCATTGACTCCTCCCTGCAGGCACAGAAATGCTCCCTTGTTTCTCTCCCTGGACAACCCTTTCCCCAGGTGAGTGTGCCCTGGCTGGCCTGGCCGGCCAGTTCTGGCTCCCACTCTGTGCTCCCCACAGGGCCCTGAGCTGGTGGTGCTGCTCTGCACAGCAAGGGGGCTGTGGAGCCCTCAGGCCATGGGGTAACCCTGCACTGGCCATGCTGGTCACAGTGGGAAGCAAACCCAGCTGGATGGGGATGTCTGCTGCTGAGCCCTTTTCCATCTTTCCTGGTGGCTCAGTAGCCAAGGACAAGGCTGGCCAGGACAATGAGGTGTCTCTGATGTCACAAAGGGGCAGGGGAGGGCTGCACTAGATCCAGCCCGTGGGCTTTCCAAGCGGTTTCCCTGAACCACTTTCCAGTCTTATGTCCCTCTGCCTGGTGGCTCCTCACATCCTCTCCTGGCACAGCAGGGTCCTCGTTAGCCCACGGGCTCCTCGGGTTCACCTTTTCCTCAGGGGGACTCCTACTTGGGCCATCACTCATTTTGTCAGGTGCAACTCACTGCCCACCCAGACTCACACGCTGACCCTGCAGATCCCCTGACATCTCCTGGCAGCTCCTGATTCTTCTCCAGGTCGGCATTTGCCATCAGACCCAAAGTGGGACAGTGCCAGGCAGAGAAATCAAAGACCAGTTGCTGTCTGTGTGGACAAGTGGCACCAAGAAGGGAGGTTTTGGTCCAGTCTTTGGCCCCTAACACATCACCCGGGACTCTAGGCTTGTCCCCATGAATCCATTTTGAACTCCAGAAGAGCAAAAGTGTTTCTGAGGGAGCAGCTCCTGAGATGTATTCCTGACACCAGATTTGGAAGGGTGTCCAGCCTTCTGGGCCTGCCCTGAGGAGCCCCTTTGGTCATGGTGGTGCTAGCAGGGAGGCCAGCTCTGACACAGGAGTTCACTCGGCCTCCTCCTGCCCACAGCCACAGGGATGCCCCTGCAGAGACAACAGGACTGTCACCACTCACACCAGACCTTAGGGCTGACACAGATGCGAGAGCACAAGAGGAGAGCGTGGAAGCGAGGAACTGAAAAGTCCACGTCGTACTGCTGGCCACGGCCACAGCTCCAGGGAAGCAGCAGCCCCGCTGGTACACAGGCAGCAGAGAGGGAGCCCTGCTGAGGCATGGAGGTGCAGCCTCCAGCGCCCCGTGGCTGCTCCTCCAGCTGGCAGCTGGGGTCTTGGCTCCTTAACCCTTTCCTCATGCTGGGGCTGGTCCCCAGCGCCAGAGAAGATTTGACGGGGTGGCAGCTCAGACAAATTATTTTCCTCTGGCTTCTTCACCTATGCAAGAAGGCTGGTTCTGGAGGTACACATGCTGGTTTTGTCTGGGATTGAGCTAAATTTCTTCCTAGTAGCCTGTATGGTGCAATGTTTGAACGTGTGATGAGAACAGTGTCAATAACACAGGGATGGTTTAGTTACTGCTGGGCGGTGCTTGCACAGCATCAAGGCCTTTTCTACTCCGCAGCCCACCCTGCCAGCAAGTAGGATGGGTGCTGGTATGAAGGTGGGAGGGGAAACGGCTGGGACAGCAGACCCCAGCTGGCCAAAGGGATCTTCCATACCCTTTGATGTTTCTCAGCAATAAGAGCTGGGAGAAGAAGGGGAGGGGATGGATATTTGGAGTGATGGCCTTTGGATGGGGATGGGTATTTGGAGTGATGGCCTTTATCTTCCCAAGTAACCGTTACGTGTGATGAAGCCCTGGTTTCCTGGAGATTCCTGTCTGCCGGGGAAGCAGTAAATGAGTTCCTTATTTTGCTTTGATTGTGCACACAGCTTTTGCTGTGCCTATTAAACTACCTTTATATCAACCCACGAGATATCTCACTTGTACCCTTCCAATTCTCTCCTCCATCCACTGTGCTGTGGGGGAGTGAGCGAGCGGCTATGTAGTGCTGAGATGCCTGCTACGGTGGGTTATATCACAACAGTACATTGGGATAGTAGCTCAGGAAAAAGACGTTCCAAGTCAAGAAGCAGGATAAATGTTACTATTTTATTGCAATTAATTTTATCACAGCAATTAAAAAAACAGGAACAAAAGACAGACTTTTCCTGAGATAACCTGGGAGTCTTGTAAGATCTATGGGTATATTATCGATGCTGAAATAGTATGTCTTCAAATATTTTCCTCAGGGAATCCTTGAGCTCCTGGTTCCTCATGCTGTAGATGAGGGGGTTCATTGCTGGAGGCACCACTGAGTACAGAATTGCCACCATCAGATCCAGGGATGAGGAGGACCTGGAAGGGGGCTTCAGGTAGGCAAAAAAAGAAGTGCTGACTAACAGGGAGACCACAATCAGGTGAGGGAGGCACGTGGAGAAGGCTTTGTGCCGTCCCTGCTCAGAGGGGATCCTCAGCACGGCCCTGAAGATCTGCACATAGGACACAACAATGAACACAAAACAGCCAAATGCTAAAGAGGCACTGACCAGAAGAAGCCCAACTTCCCTGAGGTAGGAATGTGAGCAGGAGAGCTTGAGGATCTGAGGGATTTCACAGAAGAACTGGTCCATGATATTGCCCTGGCAGAGTGGCAGTGAAAATGTATTGGCCGTGTGCAGGACAGCGTTGAGAAACCCACTGGCCCAGGCAGCTGCTGCCATGTGGACACAAGCTCTGCTGCCCAGGAGGGTCCCGTAGTGCAGGGGTTTGCAGATGGCAACGTAGCGGTCGTAGGCCATGACGGTGAGGAGACAGTACTCTGTTACAATCAAGAAAGAAAAAAGAAATATTTGTGCAACACAACCCCAATAGGAGATGGTCCTGGTGTCCCAGAGGGAATTAGATATTGAATTGGGAACAGTGGTGGAGATGGAGCCCACCAAGGAGGGAGAGGTTGAGGAGGAAGAAGTACATGGGGGTGTGGAGGTCATGGTCGCAGGCTATGGCAGTGATGATGAGGCCGTTGGCCAGGAGGGCAGCCAGGTAGATGCCCAGGAAGAGCCAGAAGTGCAAGAGCTGCAGCTCCTGCGTGTCTGTGAAGGCCAGGAGGAGGAACTGGGTGATGGAGCTGCTGTTGGACATTAGGTCCCTCTGGGCAGGGGGGCACTTTCTGTGTGAGCAAAAGACAGTGAAAAGCTAGGACAGACTTTTCTCAGTAAAGCCTGTCAAGTTCTTGCAGAATTCCACCCTTGTCTGAGGTTTGTGCTGGTTGAATGTGCTGTGAGGAGCCAGAGCCCTGCCCTTGTGCTGCTGAGGAGTCAGCTTTGCTCTGCTGCAGTGGGTGCACAGGAGCTGATCTGTGACAGCTCTGATGTTCACAGGAGATGTGAACAGAGAGCAGAGTCAGCAGACTCACAGTGTCCGTCAGTCTTGTTCCCAGCTGCCCTGCACTTCCACAGGTGGAGCCTCAAAGAGGACTTCACACACAAATTAATCTTAAACAAACCCAGAAACCTGATGAGAGCTGTGGACTCCAGTTTCACAGGTCAGACCTGCAAATTCCTCTCTTTCCCCGCCCAGAGGTGGAGTTGTGATGCAGAGAGCAGGACCCTGCTCCTCGCAGGAGAAGCAAAGGACTCTGCGAGGAGAGCACTGATATATAGCAGGTGGTTGCTTCTGTAGGAAACTGCTAGAAGTCGCTCCCCTTTGTTCAGTGGACTCGGCCGGGCCTAGGGCGGACCTGCTGCTGGCCAAGGCCAAGCCAATTGGTAGCAGAATGTCCCGTGATAACGCCTCTGCGATAACGTATTTAAGAAGGGGAAAACAGAAAAAAAAAGAGAGAGAAGAGAAGATGTGAAGAAGCTGAGCGGGGGCAGAGGCGCAGAGGGGGAGGCGCAGGCCTCATGGGCCTTGCAGGCCTCACCCTCTGGCCTCTCGCCAGGCAGCCGACTGGGCCCGACTCGGTCCAGCCCGGCTGCAAGAAGTGGAGAGGAGATGAGAAGTGAATGAGATGCAAAAAAAAGATCCTGAGAGACATCTACCAGCCTGTTGTGAGGAACGGCTGCAGACGCCAAGGTCAGTTCAGAAGGAGGGGGAGGAGTAATGCGGCTCCTGGCCAAGATTCCCCTGCAGCCTGTGGTGACGACCATGGTGGAGCAGGTTGTCCCCCTGCAGCCCATGGAGGTCCACGGAGGAGCAGAGATCCTCTTGGAGCCCGTGAAGGACCCCGTACCGGGGGAGGTGGGTGCCTGAAGGCAGCTGTGGCCCGTGGAGGGCCCGCTGGGACAGCTGTTCTGGAGGGACTGCACCCGTGGAAGAGATGACCCATGCCGGAGCAGTTCCACAAAGGACTGTGGCCCGTGGGAGGGACCCCACTAAGGAGCAGGGGAGGAATGTGAGGAGTTCTTCCCCCCACCATGAAGCAGCGGTGTGAAACAACGTATGATGAACTGACTGCAACCCCCATTCCCTCTTCCCCCTCCTGTGCCACTCGGGAGGGGAAGGTGGTAGAGATAATGTTAAGCTTGGGAAGAGGGAGGGGTGGGGGGAGGTTATCTTGTTCTCTGTCTCATTATCCTGCTGTTTGTAGTAATAAATGAATAGTTTTCCCCAAGTGGAGTCTGTTTTGCCCGTGACGGTAACTTTAAGGATTTCTCCCTGTCCTTATCTCAAACCTCGAGCCGTTTTTCCTTATATTTTCTCTCCCTGTTCTCTCAGAAGGTGGGGGGGAGTTGAGAGAGAGACTGCGTAGTCTGGTCCGATCGGGGCTGAACTACGACAGTTATTTTGGCGCCCAACGTGGGGCTCGAGGAATTTGAGATAAGGATTGAGTTTAATTGGGAGCGGTAATGGGCTTCAGCACCTTCAGGGCGTCCCCTGTTGTTTGTAGAGTGTGCTCTGGGTCCGTCCTCTCCCCTTCACTCCGAGCCACCTCTGTTTATACCCTCAGCAGATTCAGTGAAAGAGTACTGACCAGGTGTTGCTGCATGTGTGGCCAGCACATGCAACAAGGCCTGTCAAAATATGTGCTCTGCAGGCTAACAGCGGTTCTGTTTTGTAAAGTAGCATAGTATATAGAATCTACATCAGTTAACAGCGTTAATAGTGCTGATGCAGTTGTATTTATTTGCTTAGCAAGCCAACAGTCCAATTTATTTAGCGTAGTTAATGCCTAGGCACTTGCCACACCAGGTGTAAAGACTGAAGCAGCAATAATTTTACTTAGTTTCCAAATCTCTGTATTGTCTTGGCAATCAGATTCAATGCTATGTATGCTTCGTTTAGGTCTTTTATGCTGTCTGGATTTTGATATGTGCTCGCATGATTACGTCAAGCTGTGTCGTTGCAATGTATAGATCTTAAAGCATTTACAATCATTACCCCTCTAGAAACATTAGCTCTTGAATAGTTAAAAAATAGACAGAAGTCCATCTTTACTGATCCCAAAAAGTTCCATCTTTTGTAGTTTTAGCACTCAGCACTCGTGGTTGCTGCTGTTTTACACAGAGTTGCTGTCCTACCGGTATCTGGCAGGTCAATCAAACATGTTCTGAAATACCCGCAGACGATACAGACAGGGATCCACTTGTTTACTGCTCCTGTAAAGACATGAGCGTATCCTTTCCCCCATGTTATAAGAGGGAACGGTCCTTCCACTTATACAAAGCTCAACTCAGACAGGAGTATCTGTTAACCACGTCAGGGGCGGGGGGGTGGGGGCGCCTGGCGGCGGCTGTGGCCCCGGGCATATAGGAGGAAAGAAAACTAAAACCCGAGGTTTAAGACAAGAATAGGGAGGGATCCTTAAAGCCACCGCTACAGGCAAAACAGACCATCACTAAAACCAAAGCAGGATAATGAAAAAAGGAACAAGACAACCTCCCCCCACCCCTCCCTCTTCCCGGGCTTAACACCATCTCTACCTCCCTCCCCTGCCCCCTGAGCGGGACAGGGATGGGGGGCGGGAAGAGGGAATGGGGGTTACAGACAGTTAATCACGCACTGCTTTATTGATATCAACGGTTTAACGGCTGCACCTACAGCAGCAACCATGACCGGAGCCTTTTCTTGTTCTAACATTCGCTCGACAGCTTCCAGCAGTTGCCCTGTACTAGATCCTTTTGGCAGCACACTAAAGGCTCTTTTAGTTTTTTGGGTTTGTTTTTTTTTTTTTTTTTTTTTTTTTTATCATTAGCATTATTAAAGGCAAGCATATCTAAGAACTTTGCTTTCATGTCATCATCCAAATCAGGGTGAGCCATAATTGCGGTGTGCAACCGATCAATAAATTTCCCATATGGTTCTGTGGGACCTTGCCTTACTGACGTAAAGGCAGGTCCGGACTTTTCATTGTACACCCTAGCAAGCGCTCTATAAGCCAAATCTTGGCCCAGTTGTAACACTTCAGTAGCAAATTACGCTTGCCAATCAGATCGTGTGTAGGGTCCCGCTCCCATCAGTATTTGAGTTTGCACCCCGAATAATGGATCACCCTGTTGTCGAGGCGATGCAGCTGCCCTATCACAAGCAGCCTGCCAGTACTGAAAAAGCTGCAGCAACGGTAGCAAAAGCATCGGGACAATCGTTCTAATATCATAAGGAGTTAACAACTGTGACAAAAAAATATGCTGCAACACAGACTGAGTATATGATGATTTTAGCCCATACTGAGTAACTGCACTTTTAGCTTCCTTCAATATTTTCCAGTCTAATGCTTGCCACACACCTCTCCCAGTATTATTGGTCACAACTGGAAATGCCATGGGCAAAGGCTATCCTTCTATCAAAGCACCTCGAATCACCTCTTTCCACTGCACTATCGGATTCAAAACCCCGGCCCCTCCTGCCAGCGTCCCTTGGAAAGGTGCAAAAAGACTCATCTCACCCGATGCTCCGTTCGGAACGAATAGGTTGGATGCTGACAGGTCTCGATGTGGCACAGGCGAAGGAGTTGACAAGTTTCCCAGCAACGCTTCTAGGCGAACCTCTAGGGCTTCTAGCCTTTTTAGTGTCTCTTGCAGCTGTGCATCCTTCAAGCCGGATGAATGTTCATCCCCCTCTTCCTCATGCCGTGGTGGCAGGGAAGAACGTGGTAACGGGGGATAAACCGGAGCTGCTGGCGCCGGCGAAAAGGCTCGTGACTCTGAGCCTGCACTGGCGCAGTGTGGCGGGGTGCCTGGCGGTGGTACATCTGATGGTGGTGAAAAGCCTTTGGCAGTTTTTCCCTCTGGTGCCCGCATATCTATAGTTATAGGGGCTGTGGCTGCATTTCCTGGAGTCCTTGCTGGGGCTCGAACCCCCCCACCCTCAGCACGAGCCGGGGCGGCGGCAGGGCTCGTTAAACCCGAGAACGGCATGCTAGTAGCGGAGGTGGACCTGCCGGCTGGAGTTAAGGCCGCAAAAGCAGATGTGGCAACTGAACGTTCGGCTTTCATGCTTATCAATGTTTCATTAACCAGCCTCCACACGGTGGAGAGTTTGCTCGCCTCCTTTGATCCTTTACTTTTTTCATCCCACAGCTCTTTTCCTATCTTTTCCCATGTCGGGAGTTCAAAAGCATCATCAACCGTGGAGATTAATTCCCTTTTCTTTGCCCACTGCAGCAAAGCTTCTAGGACGGCCGAGTCATAAATCAGTCCTCTCATAGAGAGCATATGTTGGAGGAGCTTAACCACTGCTGACTCCTCTTTGGTCAGTGTGGACCCCATCTCCTCCCCGGCCGCTCGCCTGGCCAAGACGAGATTCCCTCTGTACCTTTTGTACCTTTTTGCGCTATAGCGACTTCCCGAGTGCCGGGGCAGCACTCGCCTTCGACCGGCTTCCGCCCCCTCTTCTTTTCCTATTTCGGTTCCGTCGGGATGTCCAACGCCGATCTGAGGGTCCCTGTTCGGGCGCCACCTGTTGACGCGGAAGTAACGGACACTGCTGACGACCAATATGATCAAGCAAATGCCGATTTATTGTTGATACATCCCGGTTAATATAGCCCTTCTAATTCCGTATCATGCGCAAGCTCTCTACTAATTGGCTAACTATATCATGCATATGCTCCTAGCTAAAATATGATTCGTTAAGTCTCTATGTTCACGCGCACGGCTCTCTCCACCTGCACCCTGCTTCATGTTCAGCCCCCAGTCACGTATGCCAGCTGTTTTCCTTCTTCTCAAGGTTGCTTCGTTTACTTTCTCACAGGAAGCTTCATTACTTTCTCACAGGTGGCCTCATTATTTTCTCACAGGTGGCTTCAGTACTTTCTTACAGGCAGCTTCAGTACTTTCTCACAAGTGGCTTCAGTGATGTCCTTGAGGCCTGCTGCTCACAAACATAACAATTCCATTCGGTCTGGATTGTTCACTAAGTACCCCTGGTACTCCAGGTATCCAACACCAGCTCTCTCAGCCTCTTTGTGTCCATAATGTGCTCCAGGCCCCAACCATCCTTCTGGCCTTTGCAGGACTCGCTCCAGTCTGTCAGGGTCTTTCTTGTGCTGGTGAGCCCTAGATTGGCCGCAGCAGTCCTGCCGTGGTGGCCCTGTAGTGGGTTAGCCCTGGCCAGCAACCAGGCACCAAACCAGCTGCTCATTCACACACCCGACTCAAAAGGACAAAAGGGAAACGAAGAAGGAATAGCTCATGGCTCAAGATAAAGACAGGGAGATCACTTACGAATTACTGTCCCTAGCAAAGAAGAGTTGACTTGAGGAAGGATAATTGCTAATTACAATAGATTTTGATAGTAAGAAACTATGGCAAAACTTTTAAAGATCATTCCCCCACCCCACTCCTTTTTCCCAGGCTCAGAGTCTCCCTTATTCCCAATTCTTCTACCCACCCTGACTCCGAGGGCTGAAGGTGGGGATGGTGAATGGGAGGTAAAGGTCAGCACAGAAGACGTCACTATCCTTCTTCCTCACACTTTTACTCTTTTACCCTCACTTCCACCTTAATCTCACCTCATAGGATGCGTGGTAAGGCAAAGGCTCATGGAAGGGTTGATGGGGAAGAGACTGCTGCAGGTCTCTAGTCCAACCTTCAGGCTGGCTGTGGTTTTATGGAGCTGAAACCTGAAAAGCTCCAAATGTAGAGATCACAGCAATGCTCCTCCTAGTCCATTTTATTTTTCCTAAGGCTCAGCCTAAAGCTCCCCAGAGGCAGTTTGTGGCTGTTGCCTCTGCCATATCTTGGCCATTGCAGAGAGCTTGGCTCTGTTGTCTCTCCAGGATCTTGAAAGGGTTCTTCCTGCCTCTGCTTCACCAGGAGAGCGGGAGAGACTCTCCTCACAGCTGGTGCTGTAGGCCTCTAGCTCCAATGTGACAGACCTCCGTTGGACTCTCTCCCATTTTTCCACTTTTCTTTGGAAATGGGAGGCCCACAGGCCCCTCTGGCATCCATCATGGTGCCCAGGCTCTTCTCCTCCTTTAGCTGCTGCAGGGAGTTGTTCTGCAGCTTTCTGGTTTATCTTGGCCAAATCCCACTACAGAGAAGAAAAGAGTGAGAAGACACAGGGCCAGTGAGGAGATGGTGAAAAAGGGTTGGGTTTTTGCATGGGAGGGGATAGCGATTGTTAAAGAGTAGGATGCGAAAGAAAAGCGGAAAGAAAGGTGAAGCAAAGGAAATGATGAGTGCTGTTTGGGGATACCTGTGAAGAGCTCCTTAATCTGAGAAACTCTGCCTGGAGGGCAACAGGATCTGGCCTTTGTCCTTTTTCTATCTCATGACGTTCCTGACAGGACAGTCCTCCTGCCTGTCAGCTTTCCCCTGAATGGTGTCTCTCGGGCATAGTAATGGTTCCACCCATTTAGTGCCATCAAGGAGAAACTGTGTCCCAAGGACGTGTTCATACTCATACAGTTCCCATCTGCATTTCACATCTAAATGGAGCTGTGAGCAGTGAAGGGTGGAGAAGCTGGGCTTGACCAGACTAGCTTAATTTTGTTACAGGCTCCAAAGGAGGTAACACCCTGTGCCATAACTGGACCAAGAACATCTCCAGTTCCAGACTGTTCTCGGGGAAAAAATACAAAGGAGCAGAGTGACACAGTGAACATGGCTGCCTATCAGCTTGGAACATCGATCACACGATTAACACATGAACAGCAGTAGCCTTCAACTGCTTGAAGGGTGATGTCTCAGATTGTAGAGTGTTTCTTGGTAGTGGGAAGAGAAGGAAACCTCCACAAAGTACAGCTTGGAAGGTCCAGATTGGAGGTGAGGAAAAAGAAATCCAATCAAAGGGTGGCATTGTGGGGCAAGAGGCCACCCAGAGAGAGTCTGGATCAGGCCATGGCTTGTGTTTCAACAACAGCCAGTGAGGGTGCAGGGACATCGGTGAGGGCAGGAAAATGCCAGGGTGAGAGCTAGGTGGGAAATAAAGATTGGTGTCATCAAGCAAAAGGAAGGAGACGCAGGCATGGACAGTGTGACACAGCGCAGCAGAGATGGCCAAGGGCTCTGGCGAGACTGAAAGGCCTAAAGGAACCACGGTCTCTGTCCCCTTGGCTACGGCAGCTGCCCGCACCACTCAGTTCCTCCAGGAGAAACAGGATTTTGGGTTGTGGACTTTGTTTCTTCTTTGCCTCTACTTGGGTAAGTCCAGAGACGCGGCACAGGTTTTCTGCGCTGGGCATTGGTCATTTTCACATCTCCCTGCCCCCAGGAAGAGCCCTGAGCCAAGCGTGAGGGACAGGATGTGCCTTCCCAGGGCCGGGGGCTCTGGCCATTTCTGCTTTCTGACAAAACCAAGAGTTTTCTCTGCACTACAGCCCCCTGCACAGGGCCTTTGCCTCCCTGCACTCACAGCCTCCAATGACCTGCTGTAACGAGTCCCTGGGGAGGCTTTGTCAGGAATGGCCCCCAGTGGGGCCCATCAATGCTCCAAGGTACTCTGCGCTTTGCTTCTGACTGTAACTGCTTGAGAAGTTTCTTCAATCTTCTCTCAGTCCCTGGAGTTCACTTAAGGAGCCCCAAAGTCACCATGGGGCTCGTTAAAATACAGAAAGCCCTAACGAGCTGTGTCTCTTCCTATAGTTTTCCTCAAGTCAGAATTAAAGAGTTGGCTGAGGAGACAACTGGGCTTCTGAAAGACAGGCAAGCTTTTAACTCCCTGGAGCTCAGAGCAGCAACCAGATGGGTGCGAGTTACCTGAATGAACAAAGAGTCGTGGGAGGAGGAAATTGGAGAATAATTGAAGTGGCCTTTATCCAGACAGCCTGCACCTGAAAAGATGATGTGAGAAACACTCCTTGTACCAGGACAAGTGAAACCATATGAACGATGAGAGAAATTAAATACAGCAGATACGGGCAGAGTGGCTGCACTGACATTACAGGGGAGGATCGATATTTCTTTGGAACATCCCTGGTGAGAGGTCGTGGGATTGGAGAGGTCTGTTGTGTTTGAGGAGAAGCAATTGTTGCATACAGGCTGCATGCTTGGGGAAGAGCGGCTGGAAATCTGCCCAGTGGAAAATGACCTGGGAGTTTTGGTCAACAGCTGTCTGAGGATGAGCCGGCAGCGTGCCCGGGTGGCTGAGGTGGCCAATCGCATCCTGGCTTGTATCAGAAACAGCGTGGCCAGCAGGACTGAGGAAGTGATTGTCCCCCTGTACTCGGCACTGGTGAGAGTGCACTCTGAGTAGTGGGTCCAGTTTTGGGCCCCTCAGGACAGAAGGACATTGAGTTATCTGGAGCGTGTCCAGAGAAGGGCAACGAAGCTGGTGAGGGTTCTGGAGCACAAGTCTGATGAGGAGCAGCTGAGGGAACTGGGGTTGTTTGGAGAAAAGGAGGCTGGAGGGAAGGAGGCTGAGGGGAGACCTTATTGCTCTCTCCAACTGCCTGAAGGGAGCTGGAGCAAGGTGGGTGTTGGTCTCTTCTCCCCAGGAACAAGTGACAGCAAGAGAGGAAACAGCCCCAGGGTGCACCAGGGCAGGTTTGGATTGGCTATTAGGAAAATTCTCTTCACTGGAAGGGTTACCAAGCAGTGGAGCAGGCTGCCCAGGGAAGCGTTGAGTCACCATCCCTGGAGGGATCTAAAAGCCCTTAGGGACACGGCTCAGTGGTGGACTTGGCAGTGCTGGGTTAACGTCTGGGCTCAAGGCTCTTAGGAGTCTTTTCCAGCCTAAACGATCCTATGATTCTACCAACCGCTGACGTGAAGCACAGGGAAGTGGGGAACGCTCTTGTGCCGGGCACAGATACTGAAGCTCTGGCAGCACATGGAGCCGTTACCTGACAGCCATTCACAAGAAGCATTTCCACCCCACCTTGTGCCCTTTGGGTCACGGATGCGGAGCACGCGAGGAGCACAGGCACCACCGGCGCTGGAGGTGACACATGCGTGGTGCCTCGCCCACCCACTGCCAGCTGAAGAACCATCTGCCATCCCAGCAGCCTTGGGGGCCAGTTGCCCCGGAAGTCCCTCCCCTCTACTGGTCACATGCTTTGTTGTGATTTGGCTTGAAGAAGCCACCACCCTTTCTGCTTTACCCGGAAGTACATCTGACCCAGAAGGCCTTTCCCTTACCTACACGGGGGCTGCCATGTGAATATGTGTGTACATTTGTAGTTTTTAATATATAAGGGTTTATAAAGCCAGAGAAATGAAATGCCTGCAGCCGTTACAACGCAGGTGTAAAATGGATAAAGCCTTCTTTTATAAAAGCCAGTGGAATGGACAATTAGCGTTACACGTGAGCAGAGCGGGGTGGAGGCCCCGCACTCTGCCAGGCTGCAGCCCTGACGTATCCGGGCAGAGGGACCTTCAGGTGGGCAGAGGGAATCCAAAGGGTGGGGAGGACACAGAGAAGCTGGAAGGTGCCCAAAGGCCATGGCCCTCTCCCAGGAGGCCACCAAGGGGTCCTTGGCACAAATCCTGTCCCGTACAAAGAACAGCCCAATCCTGTGGGCTGGACTGGAGGCGGCCTGGCCAGGGGGAGCCTGGGGACTTGTGGTGCCAGAGGAAGGGTCCTTCTGACCCACAGCTCTGCAGTGCTCTAGCAAGAAATGAAGGTGTAAGGACGGCCAGGGCAGGCTGGAAGAAGGCAGAGGGACTCCGTCAAAATCTCAGGGAGGAAATAATTGCTGAAGCTTGGAGCTGAACCAGGGACCTTTAGATCTTCAGTGGAATGCTCTCCAGCTCTCCAGCAGAGCTACTTCAGCCTTGCCTCAGCAGTGCTTGTCCCAGTTCCACCCCTGCCAGGCCACAGGCTGACACACATGATGACAGCTCCTTGGCCACGCTCCCAGGAAAAATCTCTGCCCAGCGCTGGGCAGCATGGACCTTGCCTCTCCCGTTCTCCATGCCCAAGTGGGGTCCATGTGTGGAGCAGGTGCCAGCTGACACTGGGAGTGCCAAAATATGTATTCGGCCTCAGTTACAAGGGTGACGGTGGTGAAGGCCTGTAGGCAGGCCATGCCTGTGCAACTGTGAGGGCTGAAGGTGGAAGAAGTGTGGGGCTGGTGGAAGACCTCTCTCATGGAGAGGAGGGGGCCCTGGGGAGGCAGAGCTTGTGCTGGTGCCATAGGGTTTTGCTTCATTCTGGCATGAGCAAGAGTGGTTTTTCATTGTTTGGAGGCCATCTTTAGTGGAAATGAAGACTTGAAAACCTTTAAGGATGGGGAATGCCCAACCTCTTAGGAAAATCTTTTCCAGTGCCTGTGTGACCTCATGAGTATGACCTGATGGACCTCATGGTCCTCATCTCCCACCTGAACATCCTTTCAGCTTTTGTCTCTTGCCTCTCGTCCTCCCACCACGCATCACAATGAGGAGTCTGGCTCCATCTTAACTGCCTGATGGGTTCTGAAATGCTGCTGTGAAGATTCCAGAAGCCTTCTTGTCTCTATGCTGAACAGTCCCTGTTCCCTCAGACTTTCCTCAGGTGGAAAGTTCTCCAGCCGCCTGCACACTGACACACACCTGGACTGGTGACCCTCCACTGAACGTGCTCCAGTCAATCAGTGTCTCTCCTGTCCTGGGGGCAGGAGGCCCCAAACGCAGTGCAGTACTGTGCCCGTGGTCTGGTGAGCACTGAATAGAGGGGGAGAATCCCTTCCCTTCATCTCCTGGGCAGTTCTCCTCTCTGAAATCCGTTAAGATCTTGTTGGGCCAGTCCTCCAACCTGTCGAGTTTCCTCCAGAAGGCAGCCCTCCACTGTATACTTTGTTCCTTTGCCTCCGTTTCGTGTCATCTGCAAATTCTGTCAGCTATTCCGGGACACTGATAACACCATCAAGTCCCAGGAGAGACCCCAATGCATCCAATCACTCTTTTACTCCCCTCTTTGCCCACCTCTCAAGACTGCAGCTTCCAAGGTTCCATACAAGAGCATTGTGCGAGATGGTGTGCGCTGGGTTGACCTTGGCTTGCGGCCAGATGCCCACTCAGCCACGATCTCACTCCCCCTCCTCAACAGTGTCGGTGCCCACAGAGTGAGCAAACCCTGCTCTCACCAGATCCAGAGGGAAGAAGGCCTGGGCTGCACAGTGCTGGCAGGAGGACGTGAGACATTATGGTCAGTGGAGATCTGGCAAATAAAGGTGGTGGAGAAGGGAAAGAGAGAATCACAGCTCTCCGTGTGCAAAATAACTCCAGCGGGGCAGAAAGACACCTCTACAGGTTTCCATGCATGTCCTGAATAGGAAGAGGTTTCATTATCCTAAACGTGGGCACCTGCTGTCATTTTTGCCAAAGGAATTTCCCAACAGCCTCCAAGGTGAAGCCCCAGACACTGCCCTGTCCCTAAGAACTGCTCCACCTGAGCCTGCAGTCTCCTGCACAAAGCTTGGGCCACCTCGGGCACCTCAGCTGTCACCAGGGCTTTGCATCTAAAGAACTCCCTGCTGCCCTCCATCTCCAGTAAGGAGGAGGGGAGCTGAGAGAAGGAGCTCACAGGCAAATGCCCTTTTGTGCTGAGCTGAACAGGGGCAAGAGGAATCCCAGCTCCTGTGGGTTTGTGGTGTGCATGGAAGGGAGCTGCGTTCTCTTGTAGCACCAGGACTAGACCCAGGGTGAGATGCCTGCACTGACTGCGCTGAATCCCTTCCCTCAGCAGGGGTAGAGGAGATCCCTCACTTTGGGTATTCTGCCTGCTGACGGAACAAGGCCAGGTGATATTTAGAGCTGACTCTGTCTGTGAGCAGGAAAATGGCAGTGCTTGAAAAGACGTGACTCTTCTCTCCCAGCTGAGGAGCAAAACGCCCGTGCTGGCTGCAGGCTGTTTGCCAGCAGGTTCCCCTGCAGCCCCAGGGACAGCTGGAGGGAGCCCCGAGGGGACAGAGAAAGTGCCGCCTTGGGCTGGGCCTCTGCTGCTGAGCTGGGCTGGGCTCCTGGCATGGAGGGAGCTGATGGCAAGCGGGCAGCGCTGCAGAGAGACAGCTCTGCCCAGGAGCAGCTCCTCTGCCAAGCGCAGCAGGGCTGAGGGCTCTGCCTGCAGGCAGCGAGGGGAGACGGCTGGTGCAGAGAGAGGGGAAAGGCAGCCTGGGCTGGGAGGGTGCTGAGAGCTCACTGGGGGAGGAATCTTCAGAGCCCTGGACAGAGTACGTCTCTGCATGCAGGGCAGTGAAGCTGTGGTTCCTGAAGGGATGTTCGAAGGCTGGCACATCTCACAGATTACAGGATCTGTAAGTACAGCTCTCAGAGATTCGGCAGTGTAGGGGAGGAGGACATGCTCCGGAGCAGGGCTTCCCTGCTGCACTGTCAGGGGGACATGGCACGACGGCTGCCTTCTCCCAGGGATGGCTGCAGGGCTGTGCAGGCGGGTGTGCAGGCAGGGGTGCCCAGGGCTGTCCTTCAGAGCAGGGTCCCTGCAGCCCAGGGGCTGTGTGCTGGGGCAGGGACTCTGCCGCCTGCCAGGGTCAGCACTCAGCCTGCCCGGGGAGCTCCCAGCGCTGCTGTGGGGAGAAGCTGTGGGAGGAAGGAGCGACCCCTGGCAGGTCAGGGTCCTTCTGCTGTGGCAAGCGTTCTTCATGGGAAAGGGCTGCTATCAGCTCCAGATTAAACCCAGGACATTTCTGGAGAGGAGCTTTCAAAAATGACAGGCAAAGCAAGGGTTTCCTTCTTCACTTTCTGCATTCCTGAGCCTTGGCATTAAGGTTTGTATTTTTTGGATGGGTGGGAAAGGAAATGGATCTGTCAGACGTGCACAATGCTCTGAGACACCTTAGCTGTTACACTAAGAGATGCCAGGTCTACCTCATCATACTCCACAGGAAGGTCCATGAAGTTGGTCTCTGAGGCGAAAGTTGCTTTCATGGCCCCCAGTTCATCTCCTGCACTGGGGGAGAGGAGAGAGGGCAGGGAAAGGGTAGTGGAGGTGTTGGATTCGGACATGACACTGAGACTGTAGGAGCATTGCACCAGTACATCGAAGGTCTGTGTGAAACCTCATGGAGTCCCCAAGGCACTGCTCAGCCTACAGACAGCACGACAGCATTGCGTCGGTGGCCTCTGTGGGATGTGCTGGAGCTGCTCCTTAGCCCTTGCACACGCAGAGATGCCCCCGGGCAGTGCCCTGCTGTCGGGAGGGGTCTGCAGGGCAGAGCTGAGCACATAGCGGTTGGGATGGGGTCTGTGAGCGGTGGCAGGGAGGAGACCTGGGGACAGAGAAGCAGCTCCCAGCAGGGACAGCTGCAGGCAGCAGAGACATGGGCAGGGAGGGAGAGGGAGCTGCTGCCAGAAACGCTGTGGGAGTGGGGATTTGGGCAGCTCCCTGCCATCCCCTGCAGCGCAGGCTCTTTCCCAGAGCAATCTCCTGGTGTCCTCTGGCACCCAGCACAGCCTCTGCTGTCACGGGCTGTCAGGCTGTGTCTTCTTCTTGGCAGCTTGACCCTCACTGAGGACAAATTCCCCAGCACCTGTCTGTCTGTCCCTCTCCTTCCTCCCTTGGCAGGAGCACTGGGCTGTTTCTCTGTGTTCCTCCTCCTTTCTTTGCTGCCTTTGTCTCCCCCTCCCCTGGGGCTTTGGGTTCTGCAGTGTGGGGGCTGGCAGTGAGGTGGCCCTCACCTCAGGACAACCCATCTTTGTGACGTTCAAGGCCAGGTTAGATGAGGCTCTGAGCAACCTGATCTACTTGGGGATGTCCCTGGTCCCTGCAGGGGGGTTGGACTAGATGACCTTTGAAGGTCCCTTCCAAACCTAACCATTCTATGATTCTATGATTCTATGACTTTGGACTCTAGCCCTGGGAGTGGTGCTGAGATGCGGGCTGCCCTCCACAAGGTCACAGCACTCCCGTGGACTCTTTGTGCCCCAGAGAGGAGCCCCATGGAGAAGACACATCAGCGCTGAGGCCATGACAGTGCTGCTCATCGCTTGTATGTGGCAGCTGCCATGAGCCCTGCGTGTCCAGGCTGGGACGGGAGAGCTGGGATCCTCCTGCAGCAGAATCAGAGAGAGGGTGGAGGGTTCTGGAGAGCTGCACTTGGAAACTGGGTTCCTCTGCTCTCAGCACGGTCCAGTTTCTTCTACGGGGAACATCGGAGTGTGATCCTCCTCAGGCTCAAGGAGCTGCAGGGAAAGGGCAGCTGAGAGCAGGGCTGATGGACAGACCAGCTCTCCGTACCCTGCACTAAGGGACAATCCTTTGCCTGTCAGCACCCACAGTGTTTCACATAGCGCAGCAAGAACGCCAAGGATTTCTGCCTCAAAAGCACTCCTCAGTGGTGGTGAGGCAACTGGAAAAGAGTAAACAAACCCAGATTCCCACAGCTCTGCTCTGCGTTCGGGTGAATTGGGAAGGACAATGCTGAGAAGCTCTTTGGTATCAAAAGTGGATTTAATCTGAGATCACTGTGCTCCTATTTGCCTACTGCTGCAGGGCAGGACTGACACCTTCAGAGCCCAGGGCAGAGCCCCCACCTCCCAGTGGCACCCTCAGCCAGCACCACCTGGCCCTCACGAAAGGAGCCTGCCAAGGACCTTCCAGAACAGGGAGAGGCACTCTGGGGGTTTTCCATGAGAACTGGAATAGGTTTTGGTCAGAGAAGAGTGCCCTGACTTCTCACTGCCTTTTCCTCCTTGTCCAGGTCCCCACGCACAGAGGGAGCCAATGTCCAACGGCAGCTCCATCACCCAGTTCCTCCTCCTGGCCTTCGCAGACACACGGGAGCTGCAGCTCTTGCACTTCTGGCTCTTCCTGGGCATCTACCTGGCTGCCCTCCTGGCCAACGGCCTCATCGTCACTGCCATAGCCTGCGACCACTGCCTGCACACCCCCATGTACTTCTTCCTCCTCAACCTCTCCCTCCTTGACCTGGGATCCATCTCCACCACTGTCCCTAAATACATGGCCAATTCCCTCTGGGATACACGGGCCATCTCCTACTCAGGATGTGCTGCACAGGTCTTCTTTCTATTCTTCTTATTGGGTGCAGAGTATTCTCTTCTCACTGTCATGGCCTACGACCGCTACGTTGCCATCTGCAAACCCCTGCACTACGGGACCCTCCTGGGCAGCAGAGCTTGTGTCCACATGGCAGCAGCTGCCTGGGGCAGTGGGTTTCTCAACGCTGGGCTGCACACAGTCAACACCTTTTCACTGCCACTCTGCCAGGGCAATGCTGTGGACCAGTTTTTCTGTGAAGTTCCTCAGATCCTAAAGATTTCTTGCTCAGACTTTTACCTCAGGGAAATTGGAGTCCTTGTGGTTAGTATTTGTTTATTCTTTGGCTGTTTTGTGTTCATTGTGCTGTCCTATGTGCAGATCTTCAGGGCCGTGCTGAGGATCCCCTCTGAGCAGGGACGGCACAAAGCCTTTTCCACGTGCCTTCCTCACCTGGCCGTGGTCTCCCTGTTTATCAGCACTGCCATGTTTGCCTACCTGAAGCCTCCTTCCATCTCCTCCCCACTCCTGGACGTGGTGGTGGCAGTTCTGTATTCCGTGGTGCCTCCAGCAGTGAACCCCCTCATCTACAGCATGAGGAACCAGGAGCTCAGAGATGCGCTGAAGAAACTGATTGAATCAGTTGTCCCTCAGTACCTATAAGCTGTTTGTGCCTTTTCTGCAGTGATTTCTGATTCCTTTCTGGAACTTTCTGTCTTTTGGGCATTTTATGTCTGATAATCTGGTTTGTCCAGGAATGCCTACATCCACTCCACTTTTCCAGGTGCATGAACCCACCCTGTCTGAGCCAGAGGTCTTTGTACATTTTTCTGGCACAACCGCACAACTGGCCTCCTGTGCCGCATATGTGTAATAAAACGGATTTCCTCAGTCCCAGTGTCTGGAGATGCGTTTTTTCTTCCAGGGTGGAGGTCAGGAACAGGCTGAAGAAATGGCCCCTATGAGCTGCTGCTGGGGTTCTCCCTGGGGTAGCACAGGAGAGCATGGGGCAATGGGCTGGGGAATGGGCCTGTGCTGAGCCTTCAGGAGTGGGTGCCCAGTGCCAATGGAAACGGTCAATGACCAACAGCGATCTCCTGGATGGTCTCTCTGTGGCTTGTGGGCACCAGTGCTTGGCACAGCGGCAGCGCCAGCTCAGGGCCGTGCCCCAGATGACACCCCTGCAGAAGAGCAGTTCTATTTCTGCATGCAGCAGTTCGGGCAGGCTGTTCTGTCAGTGGTGCCGCAGAAGCATCCAGGGGACCCCCGAGTGAGGAGTCTCGTGCTCGGGACAGGGACTGGCACCCAGGGGCTGTGAGAACTGGGCAATAAGGATCTCTTTGAGACAACACCAGCAGACTCAGGGAGATGCTGGCCTCCATCTCCTCGGCCAGTCTGCACTCTGGGTGGCATGGACAGACTGGGAAGGGGGCCCGGGACCTTCATCACCCTCCAGTCTCCCACCAGCCATTTCCAGCACAGGCTGCTCAGCCCAGGTTTATGGGTGAGTCTGGCTGCAAAGCCAGCTCCATCCTCCTGCTGCACTCAGTGCCAGTACCCAGGAACAGCCCGCCCTGTCCGGCCTCTCTCCTGGCCCAGACCCCAGCAGACCCCAGAGGAGGGCCGTCTGTAAAACCCCACGCAGGACAGAGCCGCAGCCGTGTGCCCTGGCAGCAAGGGAGGCCACCAGCATCCTGGGCTGTGCGGCCAGGAGCACGGCCAGGAGATGGAGGGAAGGCATTCTCTGGATCACTCCATCCAGTGTTCAGATCCTCAATTCAGGAACGATGTTGGCAGGCTGGAGGGGGTTCAGCCAGGGCCCTCAGGACAGCCAGGGGCTGGAGCAGTTTGCCTGTGAGGAGAGGCTGAGGGAGCTGGGCTTGTCCAGCCTGGAGAAGGGAAGGCTGGGGGGACCTCATTCCAGCCTCACAGTACCAACGAGGAGGTCAAGGAGAATACAGAGTCAGTCTCTTCACCGTGGGGCATGGTGGAAGGAGAAAAGACAATGGGAGGAAGGTGAAAGAGGAGAGGTTCAGCCAGGACAGAAGGAACTCAGCCAAGTGCTGGAACAGGTCACCCAGAGAGGCGGTGCAGTCTCTGCCCTCGGGGGTTTTGTAACTCGGACTGAATCAAGCCTTGAACACCTTGGTCTGACCCTGTTTCTGAACAGGGGGGACTGCAGACGTCCCAAGGTCCCTTCCAACCTCACTTCTCTTATAATCTTTTGATGATGCTGAGCTTTGTTTCTAACTAGAGCAGAAACCTTCTGGTTTAGGGACAGGAAATCTCCTGGGCTGTACGTGACCATTTACACCAATTTCTATACCAGTGAAGAAGAGTCAGCACCTCAGCGCGACTCCCTCTGTGAAAGAGTGAAAAGTCCTGGGCAAGGAATTGGGGGTGGGGAAGGGGGCAAGGGGCTCTGTGCACCACACAGAATGATCGTGTTTTTGCGCCTGTCGGGCTGTCAGATGTCAGTAAATATCAATGCAAATGAAAAGAAGAAGAGCTGAAGACAAACATGCAAAGCAAAGGAATGTGTCAGCAGACTTTCCAGCTTTTGCTCACTTTTCTGGGTTTTCTCTTTTTTTTTTTGAAATGGAAAAAGTTTTCCAGGATTGGGAATGGATGTAGGACACAAATATTTTCAGCTGCAGGGACACAGACACCCGGTGCCAGCGCAGATGCCCTGGGAACTCCTGCCCAGCCTTCACCTGCAGCTTGCAAGGAGCTCTGGTCTCCCACAGGTCCTGTGTGACAGATGCCAATCCCAGCCCAGCACCTCAGGTACCCTGGGGCCCCTAAAAGTGGCACTGCCTGTTCATGGTCAGACAGCCAGTATGTTACTGCAAAGGTGCACTGTCTTATTTTTTACATTTAGATAAAACATACAAGCACATTTTCCTCAGCTGTAGCATTCCAGCGCTTTTAAGAAACTGCAATGTTTCCCCACCATGACAGAATGGAAACTGCGAGGAAGTGTACTTATGGCAGGAGGAGAAGCATTGGCCTTCCCCTGTACGTGCGTCACCACTAGTCTGTTATTTCATGTCCCTCCTCATTCCGGTGTTTCCACCTCTCCTGATGTCTAAGGACGTCTTTCAGCAGACTAAATGAATGCAGGCCCTTCCCATGGCTCCCAGGTTTCCTCATCTGCTGGCTCTTTGGTCATTCACCGGTCTGGTTTCTGCTTTGAGCCTCAGGGAGTTAGAAACTTGCTTCATCTTTCTGGAGTCTAATTAACCGTGAATTCTGTTTTCATCTGTCCTTTCTTACCTCTCTGTCAGGTGGCCGATGAGGGCACTGCTGGGCTTGGGGTGGTGAGGAGCAAGGTTGTCCAAGCAGAGTTCAAGGGACTGCTTTTCCTTCCTTGCCAGACCTCCTTAGGAGACAGCCTGGATCAACATCCATTGGAGAGCGCTGCTCTCCCTTCTTCAGCAGACTGGAGAAGCAGGCAAAATGCCCTTAAGAAGCAAAGCTAACTTTTTATTAAGTACTCTGTGACCTCTTTACTTACATCCCTGAAACATCTCCACTTAGCTCTACAAGACATGAAGACTTGAAAACATGTGTAGACACCAAAAGGCACATGACAGCTTTCTGCACGGTAATGAGCCCCAGGGTGCTTTGGGTGCTCTGAGTCCATGAACCTGAGCGACTGCGAGGAGATTTGCACAAACCTTTCCAGGAGTCAAAGTCGGAAGCAAAACCCAAAGGACCCTGAAGCATTACTGGGTCCCTCTGAGGGCCACGACTGACACACCCTCTCCATGGACTTGTTACAGCAGATAACTGGAGGCCATGATAAGAGGCAGGGAGAGGTAAGGACCAGGCAACGCTGGTGCTGAGAAAACCCTTGGTTTGTTTGACAAAAGATGATGAGCAAGGCCTGAGCCCCATCCCTAGGGAAGGGAGCTCTTGTCCCTTCGGTGTTGCTCAGGGCTCTTCCTGCACATGCAGGAGGTGCAATGCCAAGTGAAGGAGAACGGTTTCACAGCTCCCGGCCTCCTGGGGTGGGTGTGAGTAGACAACAGTGCCCCATTGCCCTGAGGATGATGTGTCTCCTGTTAGGCCTCAATGGCAGGGTCATCAGCCATAGCCAAGGGGACAAAGACCTCCAGTCTTGTTGTCACAACAGGATGTCCCTACCTGTACTGGTGTCTCTCCATCCCCATGAGTTCTTCCTTGAATCTCAAAGACACAGGCTGGTCCATAATCCCTCTGAGGGACTTTTGCACCGCAGCATTACCCTCAGGATGACATTTCTTTATCCTCAGGTCCACTCTGGTCCTCCAAAGCTGCAGTTTCTGATGTTTATTCCTTCCCATGCTGTTTCTCACCACAAAAATATAGTGCCATCATCTTAGTAAGAAATTTTCAAGCTGTTTTGAGCTACTACTTTTGTTCTCTCAGCCACCCCTTCACCAGGCTAAAGAACTTCATGTCTCTCAGCCTCTCCAACTGATACAGGGAATTAACGGTCTGCTAAATATTGCTTGATGTAGGGGACTAACTGTCCGCTAGAGAATGCCTAACAATCCTGTTTGCCTTGAAACTCACTTAAGCTTATCAGGGACTGGTATGTGTCAAGGACTAATATGTCTAGCAAAGGATGGAATGTTAGTTCCACCACACATTCAGTCAGAAGTCGAGAAACTGCTGAAATCACCCAGTGAAAGGAGAGCACGGGTGAATGACTAAAGTTCATCTAGAGGAAGATCAGACCGCTGAAGAAGTAAACGCCCACCAGAGACAGATCTGAAATGCTAACGCAAGTGGTTTTTTAATAACCCAGCCTCACTTATGCACATGTATGTCTGTATTGTGCAATCCTATGGATATGTGTACCTGCACCGTATAAATTTGGGGTAAAATGTGCTGTTGGTGTGCGTGCTTTTGGAGGAGCGATCCCCCATGCACCAGGTGCCGAATAAAAATGCCTACTTTAGAACTCTCTCCGAGTTGTAGAGTTTGATCCGCACATCAGTTCCGGAGAAAGAATTCTGTATGAGTGTTTGTAAAAGGTAGACAAAAGACTCTCTCCAAAATGTGAAACGGAAAAATCAGAGTGTGAGAAATGCTTGAAGGACTATCTCTGTGTTATACAGGAAGGCTGCAAAAAAGGAAAGAAGCAGAGAAGGAAGGATAGACTCTTTCATCCAGACTGAAACTATCACACTTGGTTTTTGCCAGGTGCCTGTCCCACAGGATGAATTGAAATTCAGCATGGGACCTGAAAACGAAACTGCAGTGACTAGGTTCATCCTGGGGGGTTTCTGGGCTTGATCAAAGACTACAGCTATTTCTCTCTCTGGCCTTTCTGCCGATATACCTGACAACAGTGATGGGGAACGCAACCATCATTTTCCTCGTGTGTGTGGACCACCGCCTGCAAACCCCCATGTACTTTTTCATCAGCAATCTGGCCTTCCTGGAAATCTGTTTTACATCGTCCATAAGCATCAAACTGTTCACGATCCTGAGGTCTGGTAGGAGAACAATCTCACTGAGCAGCTGCTTTGCCCAATCCTATTTCTATTTCGCCCTGGGCTGTACAGAGTTTGTTCTACTTGTTGTCATGTCCTTTGACCGCTGTGTTGCCATCTGCCAGCCTTTGTGTTACGCTGCCATCATGAAGCCTCAGCTCTGCATCCACCTGGTTGTTGCTGCTTGGGTCATAGGCTTCGCACTCGTGAGTTACCGCCTGGTCCTCCTCTCCGAGCTGACTTGCTGTGGCTCAAACAAGATCCACCATTTCTTTTTTGTGACAGCTCCCCCTTATTCAACCTGTCCTGCTCTGACACGAGCCTGCTTTGGAAAATGGACTCTGCTTTCTTATCATTTGTCATGCTGAGATCCTTATGTTTAACTCTGGCATTTTACATGGGCATCCTTTTCTGTGTTCTACATCTTTGAGTCACCGAGGCAACAGCTTCAGAGTCGGCACGATTCGCAGCGGCGCGGCACAGCGCGGCGCAGCCAAGGGATTCCCAAGGCAGGGAAGCTCAAGGGGGAGCGGAGCGAGGCGCCAGGAGCCCGCAGCTCGTGCGAGAGGGGCTGACGAGACGTGGGCAGAGCCAGGGGGCACCGGCGGTCCAGCCCCTCTCCCCGTATAAAGCAGGGCCTAGGGAGCGCCAGCGACCTGGAGCGCGGCGAACAGGATGGGCAAACAGGGCGTGGCGCGTCAGGAAGAGCGTGGCACGGCAGTTTGCGCGGCAGTTCACGCAGGAAGGGCGTGTCAGTGAGGGCGCTGCCCCGGGGCACTTGGTGATTCACGCCTCTCAGGGCGACATGGCCAACACCCGCCTGAGAACAAAGGCTGCACCTCCGGCCGGAAGGTCTGTACCGGCACCCCCTGCGGCGGTCGATGCCTCCATGCAGATGGAGCAGCTGAAGGGGGAGGCTGCGGTGCAGACCTTGGGCTGCAGGCAGTGCCTGGACCCTGCTCCCGGGGCAGGGGCAGGGGGCAGCCCTGACTGCAGAAGGTGTGCCCAGGTGGAGGGGCTCCTGCGGCAGGTGGCTGAGCTGCAGGAGGCAGTCAGGAGGCTGCGGGACATCAGGGAGGCGGAGAGGGAGCTGGACGCTTGGTTCCAGGCACAGTCTGCACCGGAACCGCAGCACCCAGTGAACCAATCAACCCCCCCGCACTGACACACGACATCAGCAAGCAGGCAGAAGATGCCACTGAATGGAAAGCTGCAAGGGCAAGGCGCAGGAGGAGGAAGAAGAATCAGCTTCCCC
Organism: Chlamydotis macqueenii; assembly: GCF_036417535.1. Classification (NCBI taxonomy): domain Eukaryota; kingdom Metazoa; phylum Chordata; class Aves; order Otidiformes; family Otididae; genus Chlamydotis; species Chlamydotis macqueenii. Next base: position 32,599,364 of record NC_141592.1, on the reverse strand, counting down.
AGAACCCCGAGGTGCCCCTGCAGAACCGCTTTGCTGCTCTGCAGACTGAAGAAGTAAGACCCAGCACCTCGGGGGAGGCACGGGAGCCGTGCGAGGTAGCGCGCCCAGCTCGTGTAATAACTAGCGCTACCAAGAAAAAGAGACGAGTGGTAGTAGTGGGTGACTCCCTCCTGACAGGTACGGAGGCACCCATCTGCCGCCCCGATGCACTCTCTCGGGAGGTGTGCTGTCTCCCGGGGGCTCGTATCAGGGATGTCACCGAGACACTACCTAGCCTCATACGGCCCACAGACTATTATCCACTGCTGGTGTTTCATGTGGGGGCCAGTGACACAGCTGGCAGCAGCCTGAGAAACATCAAAAGGGATTTCAGGGCTCTGGGTTCAACAGTCAAAGGCTCTGGGGCGCAGGTGGTCTTCTCGTCAATCCTCCCGGTCGAAGGGCAGGGACCTGAAAGGGCCAGACGTATCTGGCAGGTTAACTCTTGGCTCAGGGAGTGGTGCTACAGCCAGGGCTTTGGGTATTGTCATGGTTTTGTTTAGTAGGGGGGGGCCTAAGGTGGCAGCTTCTGTAGGAAACTGCTAGAAGTCGCTCCCCTTTGTTCAGGGGACTTGGCCAGGCCTAGGGCGGACCCACTGCTGGCCAAGGCCAAGCCGATTGGTAGCAGAATGTCTCGTGATAATGCCTCTGCGATAACGTATTTAAGAATGGGAAAACAGAAAAAAAAAGAGAGAGAAGAGAAGATGTGAAGAAGCTGAGCAGGGGCAGAGGCGCAGAGGGGGAGGCGCAGGCCTCATGGGCCTTGCAGGCCTCACCCTCTGGCCTCTCGCCAGGCAGCCGACTGGGACCGACTCAGTCCAGCCCGGCTGCAAGAAGTGGAGAGGAGATGAGAAGTGAATAAGATGTAAAAAGGATCCTGAGAGACATCTACCAGCCTGTTGTGAGGAACGGCTGCAGACACCAAGGTCAGTTCAGAAGGAGGGGGAGGAGTAATGCGGCTCCTGGCCAAGATTCCCCTGCAGCCTGTGGTGACGACCATGGTGGAGCAGGTTGTCCCCCTGCAGCCCATGGAGGCCCACGGAGGAGCAGAGATCCACTTGGAGCCCGTGAAGGACCCCGTACCGGGGGAGGTGGATGCCTGAAGGCAGCTGTGGCCCGTGGAGGGCCCGCTGGGGCAGCTGTTCTGGAGAGACTGAACTCCGTGGAAGAGATCACCCACGCCGGAGCAGTTCCACAAAGGACTGTGGCCCGTGGGAGGGACCCCACGCTGGAGCAGGGGAGGAATGTGAGGAGTTCTTCCCCCGACCATGAAGAAGCGGCGTGAAACAACGTATGATGAACTGACTGCAACCCCCATTCCCTCTTCCCCCCTGTGCCGCTCAGGAGGGGAAGGTAGTAGAGATAATGTTAAGCTTGGGAAGAGGGAGGGGTGGGGGGAGGTTATCTTGTTTTCGGTCTCATTCTCCTGCTGTTTGTAGTAATAAATGAATAGTATAGTTTTCCCCAAGTTGAGTCTGTTTTGCCCGTGACGGTAACTTTAAGGATGTCTCCCTGTCCTTATCTCAAACCTTGAGCCGTTTTTCCTTATATTTTCTCTCCCTGTTCTCTCGGAAGGTGGGGGGAGTGAGAGAGAGACTGCGTAGTCTGGTCTGATCGGGGCTGAACTACGACAGGTATCTAGATCACGGGGTGTGCTTTGAGAAGCCCGGGCTGCTAGGGGCGGATGGCATGCACCTAACCAAGAGGGGGAAGAGTGTGTTTGGCCAAAGACTTGCCAGGCTCGTCCGGAGGGCTTTAAGCTAGTGTTGCTGGGGGAGGGGGAGCACAGTTCAGCCCACTGCTGTCAGCATGGCGCCAGTGCCAGCACCGAGGGTCCAGAAGCTGAGGAAGGATCACAGATAAGTGCAAATGAACCTAAACTGCGGTCCAACAGAACCCCTGTCGCTCCAGCCAGCAAGTCGGCTTTGTCAGGGGCCCAGCTGAAGTGTCTCTATACCAATGCACGCAGCATGGGGAATAAACAGGAAGAGCTGGAGATGCTTGCTCACGAGCAGGGCTACGACCTCATTGACATCACGGAGACGTGGTGGGATAACACATACGACTGGAGCGTCAACATGGAGGGGTATAGGCTTTTTAGAAAAGACAGGAAGGGGAGACGAGGAGGGGGTGTCACTCTCTACGTCAGCAACCGGCTGGAGTGCGTGGAGCTCTGCCTGGGGATGGAGGAGGAGCTGACAGAGAGCTTATGGGTCAAGATTAGAGGATGGGGATGGACAGGGGATGTTCCGGTGGGGGTCTGTTACAGGCCGCCTGGCCAGGAGGACAGAGCAGATGAAGTGCTCTATAGCCAGATAGGAGCAGCCTCACGGTCACAGGCCCTGGTCCTCATGGGGGACTTCAACCACCCTGACATCTGTTGGAGAGACAACACGGCAGGGCACAGGCAGCCCGGGAGGTTCCTGGAATGTGTGGACGATAACTTCCTCCTGCAGGCGACAGAGGAGCCGACAAAGAGGGGTGCCATGCTCGACCTTGTGCTGACCAACAGGGAGGGACTGGTGGGGGATGTGAAACTAAAGGACAGCCTTGGCTGCAGCGACCACGACACGGTGGAGTTCAAGATCCACAGGGCAGCGAGGAAACTACATGGCAAGCTCTCTGCCCTAGACTTCAAGAGGGCAGACTTAGGCCTCTTCAGGGATCTGCTGGGCCAAGTGCCATGGGAGGTGGCCCTGGAGGGAAGAGGGGCCCAGGAAAGTTGGTCCACATTCAAAAAGCACCTCCTCCAAGCTCAGCAGAGGTGCATCCCAACGAAGAACAAGTTGGGCAAGAAGGCCAGGAGGCCGGCGTGGATGAGCAAGGAGCTCCTGGACCAACTGAAATTAAAGAAGGAAGCCTATAGAGGGAAACGGAGACAGGTAGCCTGGGAGGTCTACAAAGAGGCTGTGTGAGTGGCCAGGGATAAGGAAAGGAAGGCCAAAGCCCCGGCAGAACTGAATCTGGCCAGGGATATAAAATGTAACAAGAAGAGCTTTTATAGGTACGTAGGGGACAAAAGAAAGTCCAAGGAAAATGTAGGCCCCCTCCGGAAGGGAACTGGTGTCCTGGTTACCCAGGACATGGAGAAGGCTGAGCTACTCAATGACTTTCTTGCCTCAGTCTTCACCGACAAGAGCTCTTGTCCGCCACCCAAGCTATGGAAGGCACAAGCAGGGACTGCAAGGATTAAGAACCGCCCACTGTACTGGAAGAGCAGGTTCGGGATCATCTGAGGAACCTAAAGGTGCACAAGTCCATGGGACCTGATGAGATCCATCCGCGGGTCCTGAGGGAACTGGCGGATGAAGTTGCCAAGCCACTGGCTATCGTATTTGAAAAGTCGTGGCGGTCTGGTGAGGTCCTCGATGACTGGAGGAGAGGGAACATAACCCCCATTTTTAAAAAGGGGAAGAGGAAGACCCGGGCAACTCCAGGCTGGTCAGCCTCACCTCTGTGCCTGGCAAGGTCATGGAGCAGATTCTCCTGGAAACCATGCTAAGGCACATGGAGAGCAAGGAGGTGGTTGGTGACAGCCAACATGGCTTCACCAAGGGCAGATCGTGCCTGACCAATTTGGTGGCCTTCTATGACGGGGTGACAGCATCGGTGGACAAGGGACAAGCAACAGACATCATCTACCTGGACTTGTGCAAAGCTTTTGACACTGTCCCGCATGATATACTTCTCTCTAAACTGGAGAGACATGGGTTTGATGGACAGACCACTCGGTGGATAAGGAGTTGGCACATGGAATTAGACAAGTTTCAAGAGGGTAGGTAAAAAGACAGGTACGTAAGGAGCACTTTGAGGAAGTGATAGAAGAGTTCTCCAATTGATATCTAAGCAGAGTGTCTCCTAAGGAGGTGCGGACAAGTCGGAAAAGCTGTCTCCTTGAGGTCCATCACCGCATAGACAACATTTGTCCTCGCCTCCCCAACCCTGACATTTCTCCCTGTCCTGTTGGGTGTGTTAGTGGAAAATCTATGTCCCTATGACACACACAGGGTTTAGATCCCTCCCAGAGCAGGTCAATTTAGATCCCTCCCAGAGCAGGATTTGCAGTCAATCCAGAAGTTGACCTTGGATCCCCTCATCTCCCCAGTTACCCCAGAAACAGACAAACCCACACACATATGTATTCAGGATGGACCATTCTTGGGCTTGAAGATGAGGTCCTTGAACATCAACTTCTTCTCTCCAGGGCTGTATGCCATAAGATTCTTCCAAGCAGGACACTCAAGAGGTCAAAGCCTGCTCTCAGGATCCTGAATTTCACCTGCTCATGGTTGCTGCAGCCAAGACTGCCCCTGAGTTTACGTCCCTGACCAGCTTTTCCTTCTTTGCATGGGATGGACTATTCCTCAGCTTGAACATCATAGAATATTTCCAGTTGGAAGGGACCCATAAGGATGATCGAGTCCAACTCTGTGCTCCTTGCAGGACTATCTAACAGTAATGCATACAACTAAGAGCATCCTCCAGATGTTCCTAGAACTCTGACAGGCTTGGTGCTGTGACCACTTCCCTGGAGATCCTGTTCCAGTGACCGACCACCCTCTCAGGGAAGAGCCTTTTCCTGATGTCCAAGCTGAACTTCCCCTGATGCAGCTTCATACCACTTCCATGTGTTATGTGACTGGGCAACAGAGAGAGAAGACCTGCACCTCCCCCTCCGCTGCCCCTCTTGAGGCCGTTGTAAACTGCGATGAGGTCCCAGCCAAGCCCCAGTCGTGTCCCGTGCAGGGTTCTGCAGAGAGCCCTGCTCTGGGCTCTGCCAAGGTCTGGGCAAGAAGAGAGGCTGAGGCAGGGCTGGCTGTTCAGCTGGCACAGGCACCGAGCCCAGCAGGAGGAAGAAGATGGCCAGAGAGCAAACCTCACCCTTAAACTGGGGTGAGCGGCCAGTGCTGGAAATGGTGATGTGAGAGACAAATGTGCTGGGGCACCTTCCCAGTCTGCCCATACCTCCAAGGGCACAGATTGGCCTCCTCTCTCCTGCCCCTCCATGCCTTGGCTCTGCACCTCAGGCCTACGGCAGCGTGTCCTCGCCCTGCATGGTCACTCAGCTCAGCCAGCATTGGTGGTGTCCTCTCCCAGGCACTTCCCAGCCCAGCCCAGTCCTTCCCCAACTCTCCCCACCAGCCCTGCTTTCTCTCCAGCCCAGCTGAGAAGAGTGGTCCAGTCTGGGCTGGCCCCATGGCACTGCCCACCGCAGGCAGCTGCAGAGCTCTGGGCCCTGACCCCCAGCCCCAGCCCCTCTGAAGGGCACAGCAGCTCCTGGGGGGCAGAGATGGGTCTCAGCCGTCCCCACAGCCCCAGGGCTGCAGGCTGGACATGGCACAAAAAACCCAGAGATCAGTGAAATGCAGGACTCCTGGTATCAGCTCCAGCAGATGCCCACCACAGATGGCCTGTGCCCCGCAGTGCCAGCCCCTCTCCCCAGGCCAGCACAAGAGTCCTGGCCCAGCAGCAGAGCAGCCTGCCCCGAGCGGGTGCCTGCAGAAAGAGGTTTCTCTTGCTCATTGACTCCTCCCTGCAGGCACAGAAATGCTCCCTTGTTTCTCTCCCTGGACAACCCTTTCCCCAGGTGAGTGTGCCCCGGCTGGCCTGGCCGGCCAGTTCTGGCTCCCACTCTGTGCTCCCCACAGGGCCCTGAGCTGGTGGTGCTGCTCTGCACAGCGAGGGGGCTGTGGAGCCCTCAGGCCATGGGGTAACCCTGCACTGGCCATGCTGGTCACAGTGGGAAGCAAACCCAACTGGATGGGGATGTCTGCTGCTGAGCCCTTTTCCATCTTTGCTGGTGGCTCAGTAGCCAAGGACAAGGCTGGCCAGGACAATGAGGTGTCTCTGATGTCACAAAGGGCAGGGGAGGGCTGCACTAGATCCAGCCCGTGGGCTTTCCAAGAGGTTTCCCTGAACCACTTTCCAGTCTTATGTCCCTCTGCCTGGTGGCTCCTCACATCCTCTCCTGGCACAGCAGGGTCCTCGTTAGCCCACGGGCTCCTCGGGTTCACCTTTTCCTCAGGGGGACTCCTACTTGGGCCGTCACTCATTTTGTCAGGTGCAACTCACTGCCCACCCAGACTCACACGCTGTCCCTGCAGATCCCCTGACATCTCCTGGCAGCTCCTGATTCTTCTCCAGGTCGGCATTTGCCATCAGACCCAAAGTGGGACAGTGCCAGGCAGAGAAATCAAAGACCAGTTGCTGTCTGTGTGGACAAGTGGCACCAAGAAGGGAGGTTTTTGTCCAGTCTTTGGTCCCTAACACATCACCCGGGACTCTAGGCTTGTCCCCGTGAATCCATTAAGAACTCCAGAAGAGCAAAAGTGTTTCTGAGGGAGCAGCTCCTGAGGTGTATTCCTGTCACCAGATTTGGAAGGGTGTCCAGCCTTCTGGGCCTGCCCTGAGGAGCCCCTTTGGTCATGGTGGTGCTAGCAGGGAGGCCAGCTCTGACACAGGGGTTCACTCGGCCTCCTCCTGCCCACAGCCACAGGGATGCCCCTGCAGAGACAACAGGACTGTCACCACTCACACCAGACCTTAGGGCTGACACAGATGCGAGAGCACAAGAGGAGAGCGTGGAAGCGAGGAACTGAAAAGTCCACATCGTACTGCTGGCCACGGCCACGGCTCCAGGGAAGCAGCAGCCCCGCTGGTGCACAGGCAGCAGAGAGGGAGCCCTGCTGAGGCATGGAGGTGCAGCCTCCAGCGCCTCGTGGCTGCTCCTCCAGCTGGCAGCTGGGGTCTTGTTGGATACCTGGAGTACCAGGGGCACTTAGTGAACAATCCAGACCGAATGGAATTGTTATGTTTGTGAGCAGCAGGCCTCAAGGACATCACTGAAGCCGCTTGTGAGAAAGTACTGAAGCTGCCTGTAAGAAAGTACTGAAGCCACCTGTGAGAAAAGAATGAGGCCGCCTGTGAGGAAGTAATGAAGCTTCCTGTGAGAAAGTAAACGAAGCAACCTTGAGAAGAAGGAAAACAGCTGGCATACGTGACTGGGGGCTGAACATGAAGCAGGGTGCAGGTGGAGAGAGCCGTGCGCGTGAACATAGAGACTTAACGAATCATATTTTAGCTAGGAGCGCGTGCATGATATAGTTAACCAATTAGTAGAGAGCTTGCTCATGATACGGAATTAGAAGGGCTATATTAACCGGGATGTATCAACAATAAATCGGCATTTGCTTGATCATATTGGTCGTCAGCAGTGTCCGTTTCTTCCGCGTCAACAGGTGGCGCCCGAACAGGGACCCTCAGATCGGCGTTGGACATCCCGACGGAACCGAAATAGGAAAAGAAGAGGGGGCGGAAGCCGGTCGAAGGCGAGTGCTGCCCCGGCACTCGGGAAGTCGCTATAGCGCAAAAAGGTACAAAAGGTACGGAGGGAATCTCGTCTTGGCCAGGCGAGCGGCCGGGGAGGAGATGGGGTCCACACTGACCAAAGAGGAGTCAGCAGTGGTTAAGCTCCTCCAACATATGCTCTCTGCGAGAGGACTGAGTTATGACTCGGCCGTCCTAGAAGCTTTGCTGCAGTGGGCAAAGAAAAGGGAATTAATTCCCACAGTTGATGATGCTTTTGAACTCCCGACATGGGAAAATATAGGAAAAGAGCTGTGGGATGAAAAAAGTAAAGGATCAAAGGAGGCGAGCAAACTCTCCACCGTGTGGAGGCTAATTAACGAAACATTGATAAGCATGAAAGCCAAGCATTCAGTTGCCACATCTGCTTTTGCGGCCTTAACTCCAGCCAAAGGGTCCACCTCTGCTACTAGCATGCCGTTCTCGGGTTTAACGAGCCCTGCCGCCGCCCCGGCTCGTGCTGAGGGTGGGGGGGTTCGAGTCCCAGCAAGGACTGCAGGAGCTGCAGCCACAGCCCCTATAACTATAGATATACAAGCACCAGAAGGAAAAACTGCCGAAAGCCTTTCACCATCAGATGTACCACCACCAGGCACCCCGCCACACTGCGCCAGTGCAGGCTCAGAGTCACGAGTCTTTTCGCCGACACCGACAGCTCCGGTTTATCCCCCATTACCACCTTCTTCCGCGCCACCACGGCATGAGGAGGAGGGGGATGAACATTCATCTGGCTCCAAGGACGCACAGCTGGAAGAGACGCTAAAAAGGCTGGAAGCCCTAGAGGTTCGCCTAGAAGCGTCACTGGGAAACTTGTCAACTCCTTCGCCTGTGCCACATCGAGACCTGCCAGCGTCCAACCTATTCGTTCCGAACGGAGCATCGGGTGAGATCAGTCCTTTTGCACCTTTACAAGGGACGCTGGCGGGAGGGGCCGGGGATTTGAATCCGATAGCACGGTGGAAAGAGGTGATTCGAGATGCTTTGATAGAAGGAGAGCCTTTTCCTATGGCATTTCCAGTTGTGACTGATAATACCGGGAGAAGTGTGTGGCAGGCATTAGATTGGAAAATATTGAAGGAAGCTAAAAATGCAGTTACTCAGTATGGGCTAAAATCATCATATACTCAAACTGTGTTGCAGCATATTTTTTTGTCACAGTTGTTAACTCCTTATGATACTAGAATGATTGTCCAGATGCTTTTGCTGCCGTCACAGCAGCTGCAGTTTTTTCAGCACTGGCAGACTGCTTGTGATAAGGCAGCTGCAACTCCTCGGCAACAGGGTGATCCATTATTCGGGGTGCAAACTCAAATGCTGATGGGAGCGGGACCCTACACACGATCTGATTGGCAAGCGCGATTTGCTACCGAAGTATTAGAACTGAGCCAAGATTTGGCTTATAAAGCACTTGCTAGGGTGCACGATGAAAAGTCCGGACCTGCCTTTACGTCAGTAAGGCAAGGTCCCACAGAACCATATGGGAAATTTATTGATCGGTTGCACGCTGCAATAATGGGTCACCCTGATCTGGATGATGACATGAAAGCAAAGTTCTTAGATATGCTTGCCTTTAATAATGCTAATGAAAAAACTAAGAGAGCCCTCAGTGTGCTGCCAAAAGGATCTAGTACAGGGCAACTGCTGGAAACTGCCGAGCGAATGTTAGAACAAGAAAAGGCTCCGGTCATGGTTGCTGCTGTAGGTGCAGCCGTTAAACCGTTGATATCAATAAAGCAGTGCGTGATTAACTGTCTGTAACCCCCATTCCCTCTTCCCGCCCCCCATCCCTGTCCCGCTCAGGGGGCAGGGGAGGGAGGTAGAGATGGTGTTAAGCCCGGGAAGAGGGAGGGGTGGGGGGAGGTTGTCTTGTTCCTTTTTTCATTATCCTGCTTTGGTTTTAGTGATGGTCTGTTTTGCCTGTAGCGGTGGCTTTAAGGATCCCTCCCTATTCTTGTCTTAAACCTCGGGTTTTAGTTTTCTTTCCTCCTATATGCCCGGGGCCACAGCCGCCGCCAGGCACCCCCACCCCCCTGCCCCTGACATGGTTAACAGATACTCCTGTTTGAGTCGAGCTTTGTATAAGTGGAAGGACCGTTCCCTCTTATAACATGGGGGAAGGGATACGCTCATGTCTTTACAGGAGCAGTAAACAAGTGGATCCCTGTCTGTATCGTCTGCGGGTATTTCAGAACATGTTTGATTGACCTGCCAGATACCGGTAGGACAGCAACTCTGTGTAAAACAGCAGCAACCACGAGTGCTGAGTGCTAAAACTACAAAAGATGGAACTTTTTGGGATCAGTAAAGATGGACTTCTGTCTATTTTTTAACTATTCAAGAACTAATGTTTCTAGAGGGGTAATGATTGTAAATGCTTTAAGATCTATACATTGCAACAACACAGCTTGACGTAATCATGCGAGCACATATCAAAATCCAGACAGCATAAAAGACCTAAATGAAGCATACATAGCATTGAATCTGATTGCCAAGACAATACAGAGATTTGGAAATAAGTAAAATTATTGCTGCTTCAGTCTTTACACCTGGTGTGGCAAGTGCCTAGGCATTAACTATGCTAAATAAATTGGACTGTTGGCTTGCTAAGCAAATAAATATAACTTCATTGGCACTATCAATGCTGTTAACTGATGTAGATTCTATATACTATGCTACTTTACAAAACAGAACCGCTGTTAGCCTGCAGAGCACATATTTGACAGGCCTTGTTGTATGCACTGGCCATGCATGCAGCAACACCTAGTCAGTACTCTTTCACTGAATCTGCTGAGGGTATAAACAGAGGTGGCTCGGAGCGAAGGGGAGAGGACGGACCCAGAGCACACTTTATTTACAACAGGGGACGCCCTGAAGGTGCTGCGCCTGTCTCCCTTCTCTGCTCTGACCCGGCTGATAAACAGCCTCTTGCTCAGTGGTGTCTTTCGCATAGTTGGGTTAGTAACAGAATAGATCAGCAATAGATTTTTTTTTTATTATTAGCACAAAATCATGATTGTCAGGATTTTGATGGGCTTTGCTGCATGAATCTGTCTGATCATTCGGAATCTATTCACAAAAGTATTCAAAACTTGCAAAAAGGAGTACAAAACCAGCAACAAAGTGATGGTTTTGATATATTCAGAAATCTTTTGGTGACTTGATATAAGCTTGTTACTAATAGTTGTAGGATGCTTATTCATTCCTTTTATATATGTATTTTGATCTATATTCTGTGTCTTAAAATGTGTGCAGACTTTAACAGATAAAGCATTGAAACAAGCCTCTTCTCATAAACAAAGAAGGGGGAGATGTGGTATTTCGCTGAGCCAGTACGGTATCAGTGAAAGCACACCGACCTTGGGGGAGGAATGCAATCATGCTCTCAGGAAGAAAGCCATGGAATGAGAAGGGAAGCTTTAAGATACAAAACATTGTTAGCAGAATTTATGGCTTGTTTCAACAGAGGCCTGCAGAAAACTAGTAATTGGTCTTATAGATAAGAAAGTTACTGGAGTTGTTATATCTATAATAGTAGAAGAATGTTATAGTAGAAAATTACTAGAAGGTAGTGAAACTTAGCTTTGCTTCATAATCATGAATATGTATAACGTGTGATCAGTAATTTTATTAACTAAGCTTGTGTGTGGCATAATTGGGTGGTTGCTGTCCTTGGTTAAAATCGGAATTGTGATACTAGGCATCATACTAGGCATAATCATTAACATACCATGCTTGCAAAAAATGATTAACAACTCAATACAGACAATCTGGCTAATAAAAAAAAAAAAAAAAAAAAATTCAGTAGAGGCCTACATGAACCTAGTTGATATTGTAGTAAAATAAGGTCAGGAGTACCAAAAAGGGCCATAGGAGGACCATGTTATTTTGGAAAATTGATAGTGTTTGCTCCACCTATGAGAACATTACGGTATCATACTCGAGCAAGAAGATCGCTAAAAGTATTGACTCCCCATTGTGACAGCAATTTAACCCTGTTGGGGACAGCTGAGCGGATAGCATTATCTTTATTTGTTCCTTGGGCAGCAACTGCAAAAACTTTAGCTAACTTAAATAAATTAGCTTGTTGGGCACAAAAGCAAATGAATTTAACCTCTAGCATGTTATCAGGATTGTTAGAAGACATGGATAGCATGCGTCATGATATTTTTGCAGAATCTAGCAGCCATTGATTTTTTGTTATTAGCGCATGGACATGAAGATTTTGAAGGTATGTGCTGCATGAATGTTTCTGATCACTCTAAGTCGATACGCTATCAGTTGGCAGAGTTATGATGCAACATGCATGCAATACAAGTGGAAAGCAGGTTAACAGACTGGTTGAAATCCTTGGGGGTCACAGGCTGGCTAAAAGATTTGATAGTTTATGGGTTGGTATTATTGACGGGTTTGCTGTTGACACTGATGATTTTGGGGTATATTTAAAAATGCTTTGTGAAAGCTATGGAACGTATGATGAAAGTGGGTCTGGATTGTTCAAAACAAAAAGGGGGATTTGTTGGATACCTGGAGTACCAGGGGCACTTAGTGAACAATCCAGACTGAATGGAATTGTTATGTTTGTGAGCAGCAGGCCTCAAGGACATCACTGAAGCCGCTTGTGAGAAAGTACTGAAGCTGCCTGTAAGAAAGTACTGAAGCCACCTGTGAGAAAAGAATGAGGCCGCCTGTGAGAAAGTAATGAAGCTTCCTGTGAGAAAGTAAACGAAGCAACCTTGAGAAGAAGGAAAACAGCTGGCATACGTGACTGGGGGCTGAACATGAAGCAGGGTGCAGGTGGAGAGAGCCGTGCGCGTGAACATAGAGACTTAACGAATCATATTTTAGCTAGGAGCGCGTGCATGATATAGTTAACCAATTAGTAGAGAGCTTGCTCATGATACGGAATTAGAAGGGCTATATTAACCGGGATGTATCAACAATAAATCGGCATTTGCTTGATCATATTGGTCGTCAGCAGTGTCCATTTCTTCCGCGTCAACAGGGTCTGGGCTCCTTAACCCTTTCCTCATGCTGGGGCTGGTCCCCAGCGCCAGAGAATATTTGACGGGGTGGCAGCTCAGACAAATTATTTTCCTCTGGCTTCTTCACCTATGCAAGAAGGCTGGTTCTGGAGGTACACGTGCTGGTTTTGTCTGGGATTGAGTTAAATTTCTTCCTAGTAGCCTGTATGGTGCAATGTTTGAACGTGTGATGAGAACAGTGTCAATAACACAGGGATGGTTTAGTTACTGCTGAGCGGTGCTTGCACAGCATCAAGGCCTTTTCTAATTCGCAACCCACCCTGCCAGCAAGTAGGCTGGGTGCTGGTATGAAGGTGGGAGGGGAAACGGCTAGGACAGCAGACCCCAGCTGGCCAAAGGGATCTTCCATACCCTTTGACGTTTCTCAGCAATAGAAGCTGGGAGAAGAAGAGGGGAGGGGATGGATATTTGGAGTGATGGCCTTTAACTTCCCAAGTAACCGTTACATGTGATGATGCCCTGGTGTCCTGGAGATTACTGAACACCTGTCTGCCGGGGAAGCAGCAAATGAATTCCTTATTTTGCTTTGATTGTGCACACAGCTTTTGCTGTGCCTATTAAACTACCTTTATATCAACCCACGAGATGTCTCACTTGTACCCTTCCAATTCTCTTCTACTCTGCTGTGGGGGAGTGAGCGAGCGGCTATGTAGTGTTGAGCTGCTTGCTTCGGTGGGTTACATCACAGTACATTGGGACAGTAGCTCAGAAAAAAAATGTTCCGAGTCAAGAAGTGGGATAAACGTTACTATTTTATTGCAAATAGCATTATCACAGCTATTAAAAAAAAAACAGGAACAAAAGACAGACTTTTCCTGAGATAACCTGGGAGTCTTGTAAGCTGTATGGGTACCTTATCGATGCTGAAATAGTATGTCTTCAAATATTTTCCTCAGGGAATCCTTGATCTCTTTGTTCCTCATGCTGTAGATGAGGGGGTTCATTGCTGGAGGCACCACTGAGTACAGAACTGCCACCACCACATCCAGGAGTGGGGAGGAGTTGGAAGGGGGCTTCAGGTAGGCAAACATGGCAGTGGTGATAAACAGGGAGACCACAACCAGGTGAGGGAGGCACGTGGAAAAGGCTTTGTGCCGTCCCTGCTCAGAGGGGATCCTCAGCACAGCCCTGAAGATCTGCACATAGGACACAACAATGAACACAAAACAGCCAAATGCTAAAGAGGCACTGACCAGAAGAAGCCCAACTTCCCTGAGGTAGGAATGTGAGCAGGAGAGCTTGAGGATCTGGGGGATTTCACAGAAGAACTGGTCTACAGCATTGCCCTGGCAGAGTGGCAGTGAAAATGTATTGGCCGTGTGCAGGACAGCACTGAGAAACCCACTGGCCCAGGCAGCTGCTGCCATGTGGACACAAGCTCTGCTGCCCAGGAGGGTCCCGTAGTGCAGGGGTTTGCAGATGGCAACATAACGGTCATAGGCCATGATGGTGAGGAGACAGTACTCTGTTACAATCAAGAAGGGAAGAAGTGCAACACAACCCAAATAGGAGATGGTCCTGGTGTCCCAGAGGGAATTAGACATTGAATTGGGAACAGTGGTGGAGATGGATCCCAGGTCGAGAACAGAGAGGTTGAGGAGGAAGATGTACATGGGGGAGTGCAGGCGGTGGTCACAGGCTATGGCAGTGACGATGAGGCTGTTGGCCAGGAGGGCAGCCAGGTAGATGGCCAGGAAGAGCCAGAAGTGCAAGAGCTGCAGCTCCCGTGTGTCTGCGAAGGCCAGGAGGAGGAACTCGGTGATGGAGCTGCCATTGGACATGTGATCCCTTAGTTCTTGAACTACTTCCGCAGGAGGAAAGCACAGTGTCGTAGTTCAGCCCTGATCGGACCAGACTACGCAGTCTCTCTCTCACTCCCCCCACCCTCCGAGAGAATAGGGAGAGAAAATATAAGGAAAAACGGCTCAAGGTTTGAGATAAGGACAGGGAGAAATCCTTAAAGTTACCGTCACGGGCAAAACAGACTCAACTTGGGGAAAACTATACTATTCATTTATTACTACAAACAGCAGGATAATGAGACAGAGAACAAGATAACCTCCATCCACCCCTCCCTCTTCCCAAGCTTAACATTATCTCTACTACCTTCCCCCCTGAGCGGCACAGGGGGGAAGAGGGAATGGGGGTTGCAGTCAGTTCATCATACGTTGTTTTATGCCGCTGCTTCATGGTCGGGGGAAGAACTCCTCACATTCCTCCCCTGCTCCATTGTGGGGTCCCTCCCACGGGCCACAGTCCTTTGTGGAACTGCTCCGGCGTGGGTCATCTCTTCCACGGGTGCAGTCCCTCCAGAACAGCTGTCCCAGCGGGCCCTCCACGGGCCACAGCTGCCTTCAGGCATCCACCTCCCCCGGTACGGGGTCCTTCACGGGCTCCAAGTGGATCTCTGCTCCTCCGTGGACCTCCATGGGCTGCAGGGGGACAACCTGCTCCACCATGGTCGTCACCACAGGCTGCAGGGGAATCTTGGCCAGGAGCCGCATTACTCCTCCCCCTCCTTCTGAACTGACCTTGGTGTCTGCAGCCGTTCCTCACAACAGGCTGGTAGATGTCTCTCAGGATCCTTTTTACATCTCATTCACTTCCCATCTCCTCTCCACTTCTTGCAGCCGGGCTGGACCGAGTCGGGCCCAGTCGGCCACCTGGCGAGAGGCCAGAGGGTGAGGCCTGCAAGGCCCATGAGGCCTGCGCCTCCCCCTCTGTGCCTCTGCCCCCGCTCAGCTTCTTCACATCTTCTCTTCTCTCTCTCTTTTTTTTTTTCTGTTTTCCCATTCTTAAATACGTTATCGCAGAGGCGCTATCACGAGACATTCTGCTACCAATCGGCTCGGCCTTGGCCAGCAGTGGGTCCGCCCTAGGCCTGGCCAAGTCCCCTGAACAAAGGGGAGCGACTTCTAGCAGTTTCCTACAGAAGCTACCACCTTAGGCCCCCCCCTTACTAACAAAACCACGACACACAGTCACAAGTTAGGACTGCTCTGATCAAAGCTTTTCCTATTCCCTGGCCTCTCCACCCCCAAACACACATTCCCTATCTCCTTTCTTTCAGTACCTTAGTGCATCCACCAGTCTGGAGCTCTGGTTTGCACTGACTGAGTCTGATGGGACAGGTAGGGCTCTGCTCATAGGTCTTCCGAGGACTTGTCTGCATTCTACAGCACTGGGAATGAGGGAAAGTGGGTTACAGCTTCTGAAACCCATGATGTACCTTAGGGCTTACACAAACCTATGCACACAGCAGAACGGCTTGGAAGTGTGGAGGGAGCAGTACTGGAAAGACCACGTCCAGCTGGTGTCCATGGCTAGCAGGTCCGAGGGGAGCAGTAACTCTGACACACGGATTGCATCAGGAGGAGCTGCTCGGCATCTTCTGTCAGGTCAGCCTCCGTACACTCCTGGATGTGTGAAAGCTGCAGGGACCTAAGCAGAGCCAGCTCACTCCCCAGCCCCACACACTGCACAGTCCAGACCCCACAGGTCAGAATGAACGGAGGGACTTTGCTCCCATGCACACGGCTGCATTGCAGGCCCTGCAACTGTGAAGTGTGAGCTGCACCTGATGCCTCCTTGTTCCCCAGGAGTCCAAGGGAAAGAACAAGGGAAGCATGGACAGAAGGGGAAGATGGAGAAATGCCTCAATGCTCTTGCCACAGGAGCACAGGGACACACAGAGCGCACTCAGCAGTTTCCTCTCCTTGGGGTGAACCTGCAGCTTGAGAACCCCATGGCCTTGATGGCAGAAGCTCCGCTGAGTGGGAGAGGAGACCAGGAGGTTGCTCAGGGGAAGGTATCTGCACTTCCAGGATGGCAGGGAGGTACCAGAATCCCTCTCCCAAGATCTTTATGGTAGCAGCTCAGGCTCGCTCCCTGCCCATGTCTCTGCTGCCTGGAGCTGTCCCTGCCAGCAGCAGCTTCTCTGTCCCTGAGTCTCCTTCCTGTCCCTGCTCACAGACCCCGTACCACTCGCTGTGTGCTCAGCTCTGCCCTGCAGACCCCTCCTGGAAGCAAGGCACTGCCCAGGGGCAGATCAGTGGTTGCAGGCTCTGATGGGAACATCAGAGCAACCCTGACAAGCCTGGAAGGTTGCTACTGGAGCTGTCTGTGAGCTGCAAAGTGTTGCTTTCTGATACTCCCAGGTTTATTAATCTCTAAAAGAAACAGATTTGGAGTTTCAGTGTCTCCTCCCAGAGAAGTGAGTTTCTACGTCCCGTTGCCCATCCAGACACTCAAGAGTAGAAGACTGAAAGAATAGCATCCTTACCTTTCAAGCAGAAGCTGCCTTGATGTGCTTCTTGGAAAGTCCCCTTGGACATTTCTTGAGGTTGATCTGGGGCTGTGAGCAGCCCTGATCCACGCTGCACTCATGAGACCAGAAGGATCCTGCCCTGCCGGGGGTCATACCTTCTACCCACAGCTTCTCCCCATGGTGCTCTGGGAAGCTCCCTGCCCTGGCACATAGCTTCTTGGGACACATGGCCCCTGCTCTGAAGGACAGCCCTGGGCACCCCTGCCTGCAAACCCACCTGCACAGCCCTGCAGCCATCCCTGGGAGAAGGCAGCCATTGTGCCCTGTCCCTCTGATGGTGCCACAGGGAATCCCTGCTCTGGAGCATGGCTTCCTCTTCTACACCAGAGATAGATCGCCCAGGCTGGGCTATGCCAGCTTTATGAGATCCCTCCAGGAAGCTAATTTGCATTGCACTGGAGCCAGAGACTTACCGTGTCAAGGGCTGTGAAGATTACTCCCCCAGTGAACTGTCACCTGTCCTTTGAGCCCAGGCTGCCTTTAATGCTCCCTCACTTCTCTTGTCTGCCCTCGCTGCCTGCAGGCAAAGCCCTCAGCCCTGCTGCGCTTGGCAGAGGAGCTGCTCCTGGGCAGAGCTGTCTCTCTGCAGCACTGCCCGCTTGCCATCAGCTCCCTCCATGCCAGGAGCCCAGCCCAGCTCAGCAGCAGAGGCCCAGCCCAAGGCGGCACTTTCTCTGTCCCCTCGGGGCTCCCTCCAGCTGTCCCTGGGGCTGCAGGGGAACCTGCTGCCAAACAGCCTGCAGCCAGCACGGGGGTTTTGCTCCTCAGCTGGGAGAGAAGAGTCACGTCTTTTCAAGCACTGCCATTTTCCTGCTCACAGACAGAGTCAGCTCTAAATATCACCTGGCCTTGTCCCGTCAGTAGGCAGAATACCCAAAGTGAGGGATCTCCTCTACCCCTGCTGAGGGAAGGGATTCAGCGCAGTCAGTGCAGGCATCTCACCCTGGGTCTGTAGTGCTGGCGCTAGAAAAGGACTCAGCTCCCTTCCATGCACACCACAAACCCACAGGAGCTGGGATTCCTCTTGCCCCTGTTCAGCTCAGCACAAAAGGGCATTTGCCTGTGAGCTCTTTCTCTCAGCTCCCCTCCTCCTTACTGGAGATGGAGGGCAGCAGGGAGTTCTTTAGATGCAAAGCCCTGGTGACAGCTGAGGTGCCCGAGGTGGCCCAAGGTTTGTGCAGGAGACTGCAGGCTCAGGTGGAGCAGTTCTTAGGGACAGGGCAGTGTCTGGGGCTTCATCTTGGAGGCTGTTGGGAAATTCCTTTGGCAAACGGAAATGACAGCAGGTGCCCACGTTTAGGATAACAAAACCTCTTCCTACTCAGGACATGCACAGAAACCTGTAGAGGTGTCCATCTGCCCCGCTGGAGTTACTTTGCACACGGAGAGCTGGGATTCTCTCTTTCTCTTCTTCACCACCGTCACCCTTGTAACTGAGGCCAAACACATATTTTGGCACTCCCAGTGTCAGCTGGCACCTGCTCCACACCTGGAGCCACTTGGCCATGGAGAACAGGAGAGGCAAGGTCCATGCTGCCCAGCGCTGGGCACAGATTTTTCCTGGGAACGTGGCCGAGGAGCTGTCATCATGTCTGTCAGCGTGTGGCCTGGCAGGGGTGGAACTGGGACAAGCGCTGCTGAGGCAAGGCTGAAGTAGCTCAGCTGGAGAGCGGGAGAGCATTCCACTGAAGATCTAAATGTTGCCGGTGAAGATCCAAGCTTGAGCTATGATTTTCTCCCTGAGATTTTGGCAGAGCCCCTCTGCCTTCTTCCAGCCTGCCCTGGCCCTCCTCACTCCTTCACCTCTTGCTAGAGCACTGCAGAGCTGTGGGTCAGAAGGACCCTTCCTCTGGCACCACAAGTCCCCAGGCTCCCCCTGGCCAGGCCGCCTCCAGTCCAGCCCACAGGATTGGGCTCTTCTTTGTACGGGACAGGATTTGCGCCAAGGGCCCCTTGGTGGCCTCCTGGGAGAGGGCCATGGCCTCTGGGCACCTTCCAGCTTCTCTGTGTCCTCCCCAACCTTTGGATCCCCTCTGCCCACCTGAAGGTCCCTCTGCCCGGATACGTCAGGGCTGCAGCCTGGCAGAGTGCGGGGCCTCCACCCCGCTTTGTACTCCTCTCTCTGCTCACGTGTAACGCTAATTGTCCATTCCACTGGCTTTTATAAAAGAAGGCTTTATCCATTTTACACCTGCGTTGTAACGGCTGCATGTATTTCATTTCTCTGGCTTTATAAACGCTTATATATTAAAAACTACAAATGTACACACATATACACATGGCGGCCCCCATATAGGTAAGGGTCAGATGTACTTCCAGGTAAAGCAGAAAGGGTGGTGGCTTCTTCCAAACAATCACAACAAAGCACGTGACCAGTAGAGGGGAGGGACTTCCAGGGCCACTGGCCCCATAGGAAGCTGGGATGGGACGGGACTTCTGCTGGCAGCGGGTGGGCGAGGCACCACGCATGTCTCACCTCCAGCGCTGGTGGTGCCTGTGCTCCTCGCGTGCTCCGCGGCCATGACCCAAGGAGCACACGGTGAGGTGGAAATGCTTCTTGTGAACGGCTGTCAGGTAACGGCTCCGTGTGCTGCCCCACGGTGAAGAGACTGACTCTCTATTCTCCTTGACCTCCTCGTTGGTACTGTGAGGCTGGAATGAGGTCCCCCCAGCCTTCCCTTCTCCAGGCTGGACAAGCCCAGCTCCCTCAGCCTCTCCTCACAGGCAAACTGCTCCAGCCCCTGGCTGTCCTGAGGGCCCTGGCTGAACCCCCTCCAGCCTGCCAACATCGTTCCTGAATTGAGGATCTGAACTCTGGATGGAGTGATCCAGAGAATCCCTTCCCCCCATCTCCTGGCCGTGCTCCTGGCCACACAGCCCAGGATGCTGGTGGCCTCCCTTGCTGCCAGGGCACACGGCTGCCTCCTGTCCAGCTCCCTGCCCACCAAGACCTTTCCCACAGGGCTGCTCCCAGCCAGGCAGCCCCCAGCCTGTGCCATCGGCACCGTGAGTCCCTTGCAGGAGCAGAAATGGGCGTTTGCCCCGGCTGCATTTCCTGACGTCCCCGGCAATACGTTCTGTCTGGATTCCTGAAGCCTTTCCCTGAGCGCAGAGGCCTGGAGACCATCTCAGCAAGGACTCAGGCGCAGCAGCATTGAGTCCCTCAGCCCCACCTGTGTTTGCTGTTATCAAATCCTTGGTAGCCTATCCTTGCTGTCACCTCCTGGCAGCTGCTTATGGCCCCTGGCAAAACCCTCTCCTTGTGCCGACCCGGCCCCATTGCCCCACATGTGGTCCCACAGCCCCTCTGTGCAGGCACAGCACAGGTGCAGTCAGGCATGGGGAACGTTCCCCCCGTTACGGTGCCAACGCCAGCCCTCCGTTCAATGTTCCCCTCCCATAACCCCAACAAAGCATAACCCCATAACGTCACTTCTGCAGCCTCCCCAGTACCCGACCCTTTCCCTGCGGCTCTGTCCAGCGTGGGGGTTTACAGACAGCCCTCCTCTGGGGTCTGCTGGGGTCTGGGCCAGGAGAGAGGCCGGACAGGGCGGGCTGTTCCCGGGTACTGGCACTGAGTGCAGCAGGAGGATGGAGCTGGCTTCGCTGGCTTCACTTGTAAACCTGGGCTGAGCAGCCCATGCTGGAAATGGCTGGTGTGAGACTGGAGGGTGATGAAGGTCCTGGGCCCCCTTCCCAGTCTGTCCATGCCACCCAGAGTGCAGACTGGCCCGAGGAGATGGAGGCCAGCATCTCCCTGTGTCTGCTGGTGTTGTCTCAAAGAGATCCTTATTGCCCAGTTCTCACAGCCCCTGGGTGCCAGTCCCTGTCCCGAGCACGAGACTCCTCACTCGGGGGTCCCCTGGATGCTCCTGCACCACCTCTGACAGAACAGCCTGCCCGAACTGCTGCATGCAGAAATAGAACTGCTCTTCTGCAGGGATGTCATCTTGGGCATGGCCCTGAGCTGGCGCTGCCGCTGTGCCAAGAACTGGTGCCCACAAGCCACAGAGAGACCATCCAGGAGAACGCTGTTGGTCATTGACCGTTTCCATTGGCACTGGGCACCCACTCCTGAAGGCTCAGCACAGGCCCATTCCCCAGCCCATTGCCCCATGCTCTCCTGTGCTACCCCAGGGAGAACCCCAGCAGCAGCTCATAGGGGCCATTTCTTCAGCCTGTTCCTGACCTCCACCCTGGAAGAAAAAACGCATCTCCAGACACTGGGACTGAGGAAATCCGTTTTATTACACATATGCGGCACAGGAGGCCAGTTGTGCGGTTGTGCCAGAAAAATGTACAAAGACCTCTGGCTCAGACAGGGTGGGTTCATGCACCTGGAAAAGTGGAGTGGATGTAGGCATTCCTGGACAAACCAGATTATCAGACATAAAATGCCCAAAAGACAGAAAGTTCCAGAAAGGAATCAGAAATCACTGCAGAAAAGGCACAAACAGCTTATAGGTACTGAGGGACAACTGATTCAATCAGTTTCTTCAGCGCATCTCTGAGCTCCTGGTTCCTCATGCTGTAGATGAGGGGGTTCACTGCTGGAGGCACCACGGAATACAGAACTGCCACCACCACGTCCAGGAGTGGGGAGGAGATGGAAGGAGGCTTCAGGTAGGCAAACATGGCAGTGCTGACAAATAAGGAGACCACGGCCAGGTGAGGGAGGCACATGGAAAAGGCTTTGTGCCGTCCCTGCTCAGAGGGGATCCTCAGCACGGCCCTGAAGATCTGCACATAGGACAGCACAATGAACACAAAACAGCCAAAGAATAAACAAATACTAACCACAAGGACTCCAATTTCCCTGAGGTAAAAGTCTGAGCAAGAAATCTTTAGGATCTGAGGAACTTCACAGAAGAACTGGTCCACAGCATTGCCCTGGCAGAGTGGCAGTGAAAATGTATTGGCCGTGTGCAGGACAGCGTTGAGAAACCCACTGCCCCAGGCAGCTGCTGCCATGTGGACACAAGCTCTGCTGCCCAGGAGGGTCCCATAGTGCAGGGGTTTGCAGATGGCAACGTAGCGGTCGTAGGCCATGATGGTGAGAAGAGCACACTCGGCTCCAAGGAAGAAGAAAAGCAGAAAGACCTGGGTGGAACATCCCAAGTAGGAGATGGCCCTGGTGCCCCACAAAGAATTGGCCGTGGCTTTGGGGACAGTAGTAGAAATGGAACCCAGGTCTAGGAGGGAGAGGTTCAGGAGGAAGAAGTACATGGGGGTGTGCAGGCGGTGGTCGCAGGCTATGGCAGTGATGATGAGGCCATTGGCCAGGAGGGCAGCCAGGTAGATGCCCAGGAAGAGCCAGAAGTGCAAGAGCTGCAGCTCCCGCGTGTCTGCGAAGGCCAGGAGGAGGAACTGGGTGATGGAGCTGTCATTTGAGGTTTTCCTCCCTCTGCCCATGGTGTCCTGTCAGTAGAGGAAGAGTGAATGACACTTCTATGAGGACAACCAAAGCCTTTCTTCTACACCCCAACTCTCCAACACACACCCCCCTATTCCTTCTCCAGATACCCTCCTTCAGCTCCCTGCATGGAGCTCTGGTTGGTGCTGGTTGAGTGGCCATCAGGAGCAGGACCTCTGCCCACTGGCTGCCAAGGAGTCAGCCCTGCTGTGCAGCACTGGGATCATGGGAAAGGTGTGGGCAGGGACCACAGCTGGTGTTCAGCTTTGTCAGATGAAACTGCTCCTGATGCAGAAAGGCCGATCAGCATCTACACTGCCACTGCCAAGGAGAGGGGATGGCAGAAGGCAGTTTGAGAGGTCTGGGGTTCTTAAAGCTCCACCATCTCACCTGGGGAGTGTTCTTGGTAGTCAGAAACCCTCAGCATGTCTGCTGCCCTCAGGGAGAACAGAGCCAGTCCTGTGAGGCCAGAGGATTGCCTGTGGCTTAGTGCAGAGTGAGGGGACCTGGTCTGTTCCATCATCTTTTTCCCAGCTGCCTTCAGCTCGCACCATTCTGAGATGGAGAGTGATTGCACATCACCTCCAGACACCAGCATCGCTGGGCAGCTGCTCTCAGCCCCTGTCCTCTGCAGAGGGACGTGGACATGTGGCTGGAGAGCTGCACCACGGCTCTGCTGCAGCTCTGGCCTCACAGGAGGGGGTTCATGTCTGGGACCCCCCAGCCCTGGGGGCAGAGGCTTTGGTGAGTGGAAGAGGAGGCCAGGGGGCTTGCTCAGAGGAAGGGGTCTGCATTGGAGGGCATCATATACAGAGTTTTCTGGATTCTCCCTCCCACAACAGTTCTGGGTTTAGTTTCCTCTCCTTCCCTGATCCTATTTCTGCTGCCTGGAGATTTTCCTCCTGGGAAGTGTTTCCCTGTCTCATGTCTTTTTCCTGTCACCGCTCACAGACCCCATTTAAATCTCAGTGCTGTCATCTTGGCTCTACAGAAACCTTCCTGTTTGCGGCGTCTGGCTGGACGCATCTTCCTGTTTGCAGGTAGAAAACAGAACAAGTCTAACTCAGCCTGAAGGTTCCAGCAGAGGTGATGCTGGTGCTGTCCATAGGCACAGGAGTGACTGAGAGTGCATTAGGAGACTCCGGGAAGACGTGCTGATCACTCAGAGTTACAATGCAGGAGTCTAAGTGACTTGTCAAAACTAAGACCTCTGTTATCGTATGTCCCTCGGCATTTGCTAAGTGTAGGAAGTTTGAAACATAAACTCAGTAAAGTTCCTTATATTCATAGTAACCCTTGAAACTTCCTATTGCAAATAATCTTTGAAGCTCTGAGAAGCCCTGACCCACACAGCCCCCTCTCAAAAGCAGAAGGACCCTGCCATCCTGTGGGTCCATCCTTCCCCCACCAGCTTCTCCCCACAGCAGCACTGGGAGCTCCCCGGGCAGGCTGAGTGCTGACCCTGGCAGGCGGCAGAGTCCCTGCCCCAGCACACAGCCCCTGGGCTGCAGGGACCCTGCTCTGAAGGACAGCCCTGGGCACCCCTGCCTGCACACCCGCCTGCACAGCCCTGCAGCCATCCCTGGGAGAAGGCAGCCGTCGTGCCCTGTCCCTCTGATGGTGCAGCAGGCAAGCCCTGATCCAAAGCATGAACTTCCCCTTTGAGAAACCAAGAGCCCTCCTGACAGATCCCATAAACTGTCAGATGCACAAGCTCTGGGAGATCTCTCCAGGAACAACCAGAGACTTACCACAGGCTCTGAAGATTCCTCCTCGCTGACCTCTCAGCATCCTCCCGCTCTCAACTGCCTTTAAGTTCTCTCAGCCGCTGCCTCTCTGCAGCGCTGCCCGCTTGCCATCAGCTCCCTCCATGCCAGGAGCCCAGCCCAGCTCAGCAGCAGAGGCCCAGCCCAAGGCGGCACTTTCTCTGTCCCCTCGGGGCTCCCTCCAGCTGTCCCTGGGGCTGCAGGGGAACCTGCTGCCAAACAGCCTGCAGCCACCACGGGGGTTTTGCTCCTCAGCTGGGAGAGAAGAGTCACGTCTTTTCAAGCACTGCCATTTTCCTGCTCACAGACAGAGTCAGCTCTAAATATCACCTGGCCTTGTCCCGTCAGTAGGCAGAATACCCAAAGTGAGGGATCTCCTCTACCCCTGCTGAGGGAAGGGATTCAGCGCAGTCAGTGCAGGCATCTCACCCTGGGTCTGTAGTGCTGGCGCTAGAAGAGGACTCAGCTCCCTTCCATGCACACCACAAACCCACAGGAGCTGGGATTCCTCTTGCCCCTGTTCAGCTCAGCACAAAAGGGCATTTGCCTGTGAGCTCTTTCTCTCAGCTCCCCTCCTCCTTACTGGAGATGGAGGGCAGCAGGGAGTTCTTTAGATGCAAAGCCCTGGTGACAGCTGAGGTGCCCGAGGTGGCCCAAGGTTTGTGCAGGAGACTGCAGGCTCAGGTGGAGCAGTTCTTAGGGACAGGGCAGTGTCTGGGGCTTCACCTTGGAGGCTGTTGGGAAATTCCTTTGGCAAAAATGACAGCAGGTGCCCACGTTTAGGATAATGAAACCTCTTCCTACTCAAGACATGAACGGAAACCTCTAGAGGTGTCCATCTGCCCGCTGAAGTTATTTTGCACACGGAGAGCTGAGATTCTCTCTTTCTCCTCTCCACCACCTTTATTTGTCAGATCTCCACTGACCATAATGTCTCACGGCCTCCTGCCAGTACTGTGCAGCCCAGGCCTTCTTCCCTCTGGGTTTGGTGAGAGCAGGGTTTGCTCACTCTGTGGGCACCGACACTGTTGAGGAGGGGCAGTGAGAACGTGGCTGAGTGGGCATCTGGCTGCAAGCCAAGGTCAACCCAGCGCACACCATCTCGCACAATGCTCTTGAATTTAACCTTGGAAGCTGCAGTCTTGAGAGGTGGGCAAAGAGGGGAGTAAAAGAGTGATTGGATGCATTGGGGTCTCTCCTGGGACTTGATGGTGTTATCAGTGTCCTGGAGCGGCTGACCGAATTTGCAGATGACACAAAACTGAGGCAATGGAACGAAGCATACAGTGGAGGGCTGCCTTCTGGAGGAACCTCAACAGGTTGGAGGACTGGGCCAACAAGATCCTAACGGATTTCAGAGAGGAGAACTGCTCAGTCCAGCCCCTGGGGTGCTTGACCCTGGGCACCAGCCCTGGCTGGGCTGCAGCTCAGTAGAAAAGGCCCTGGGGGTCTTGGTGGACAGCACAGCACTGTTCAGTATAAAGACAAGAAGGCTTCCAGAAACTTCACAGCAGCATGTCAGTACCAATCAGGCAGTTAAGATGGAGACAGGCTCTTCATTGTGATGCATGGTGGGAGGATGAGAGGTAAGGGACAAAAGCGGAAAGGATGTTCAGGTGGGAGATAAGGACCATTATGTCATACCCATGAGGTCACACAGGCACAGGAAGAGAGGATGGGCAGTCCTCATCCTTAAAGGTTTTCAAGACTTCTTTCCTACTAAGTATGGCCTCCAAACTCTGCTCAGCTGGAGAGCATTCCACTGAAGATCAAATCGTCCCCGGTTCAGCTCCAAGCTTCAGCAATTATTATCTCCCTGAGATTTTTGCAGAGCCCCTCTGCCTTCTTCCAGCCTACCCTGGCCCTCCTCACTCCTTCACCTCTTGCTAGAGCACTGCAGAGCTGTGGGTCAGAAGGACCCTTCCTCTGGCACCACAAGTCCCCAGGCTCCCCCTGGCCAGGCCGCCTCCAGTCCAGCCCACAGGATTGGGCTCTTCTTTGTACAGGACAGGATTTGTGCCAAGGCCTTGGTGGCCTCCTGGGAGAGGGCCATGGCCTTTGGGCACCTTCCAGCTTCTCTGTGTCCTCCCCACCCTTTGGATCCCCTCTGCCCACCTGAAGGTCCCTCTGCACGGATACGTCAGGGCTGCAGCCTGGCAGAGTGCGGGGCCTCCACCCCGCTTTGTACTCCTCTCTCTGCTCACTTGTAACGCTAATTGTCCGTTCCACTGGCTTTTATAAAAGAAGGCTTTATCCATTTTACACCTGCGTTGTAACGGCTGCATGTATTTCATTTCTCTGGCTTTATAAACGCTTATATATTAAAAACTACAAATGTACACACATATATGTTGGATACCTGGAGTATCAGGGACACTTAGTGAACAATCCAGACCGAATGGAATTGTTATGTTTGTGAGCAGCAGGCCTCAAGGACATCACTGAAGCCGCTTGTGAGAAAGTACTGAAGCTGCCTGTAAGAAAGTACTGAAGCCACCTGTGAGAAAATAATGAGGCCGCCTGTGAGAAAGTAATGAAGCTTCCTGTGAGAAAGTAAACGAAGCAACCTTGAGAAGAAGGAAAACAGCTGGCATACGTGACTGGGGGCTGAACATGAAGCAGGGTGCAGGTGGAGAGAGCCGTGCGCGTGAACATAGAGACTTAACGAATCATATTTTAGCTAGGAGCGCATGCATGATATAGTTAGCCAATTAGTAGAGAGCTTGCGCATGATACGGAATTAGAAGGGCTATATTAACCGGGATGTATCAACAATAAATCGGCATTTGCTTGATCATATTGGTCGTCAGCAGTGTCCGTTACTTCCGCGTCAACAGGTGGCGCCCGAACAGGGACCCTCAGATCGGCGTTGGACATCCCGACGGAACCGAAATAGGAAAAGAAGAGGGGGTGGAAGCCGGTCGAAGGCGAGTGCTGCCCCGGCACTCGGGAAGTCGCTATAGCGCAAAAAGGTACAAAAGGTACGGAGGGAATCTCGTCTTGGCCAGGCGAGCGGCCGGGGAGGAGATGGGGTCCACACTGACCAAAGAGGAGTCAGCAGTGGTTAAGCTCCTCCAACATATGCTCTCTATGAGAGGACTGATTTATGACTAGGCCATCCTAGAAGCTTTGCTGCAGTGGACAAAGAAAAGGGAATTAATTCCCACAGTTGATGATGCTTTTGAACTCCCGACATTGGAAAAGATAGGAAAAGAGCTGTGGGATGAAAAAAGTAAAGGATCAAAGGAGGCGAGCAAACTCTCCACCGTGTGGAGGCTAATTAACGAAACATTGATAAGCATGAAAGCCAAGCATTCAGTTGCCACATCTGCTTTTGCGGCCTTAACTCCAGCCGGCAGGTCCACCTCCGCTACTAGCATGCCGTTCTCGGGTTTAACGAGCCCTGCCGCCGCCCCGGCTCGTGCTGAGGGTGGGGGGGTTCGAGCCCCAGCAAGGACTCCAGGAAATGCAGCCACAGCCCCTATAACTATAGATATGCGGGCACCAGAGGGAAAAACTGCCAAAGGCTTTTCACCACCATCAGATGTACCACCACCAGGCACCCCGCCACGCTGCGCCAGTGCAGGCTCAGAGTCACGAGCCTTTTCGCCGGCGCCAGCAGCTCCGGTTTATCCCCCGTTACCACCTTCTTCCCTGCCACCACGGCATGAGGAAGAGGGGGATGAACATTCATCCGGCTTGAAGGATGCACAGTTGCAAGAGACACTAAAAAGGCTAGAAGCCCTAGAGGTTCGCCTAGAAGCGTTGCTGGGAAACTTGTCAACTCCTTCGCCTTTGCCACATCGAGACCTGCCAGCGTCCAACCTATTCGTTCCGAACGGAACATCGGGTGAGATCAGTCTTTTTGCACCTTTGCAAGGGACGCCGGCGGGAGGGGCCGGGGTTTTGAATCCGATAGTGCAGTGGAAAGAGGTGATTCGAGATGCTTTGATAGAAGGAGAGCCTTTGCCCATGGCATTTCCAGTTGTGACCAATAATACTGGGAGAGGTGTGTGGCAGGCATTAGACTGGAAAATATTGAAGGAAGCTAAAAATGCAGTTACTCAGTATGGGCTAAAATCATCATATACTCAATCTGTGTTGCAGCATATTTTTTTTGTCACAGTTTTTAACTCCTTATGATATTAGAATGATTGTCCAGATGCTTTTGCTACCGTCACAGCAGCTGCAGTTCTTTCAGTACTGGCAGGCTGCTTGTGATAGGGCAGCTGCATCGCCTCGACAACAGGGTGATCCATTATTCGGGGTGCAAACTCAAATGCTGATGGGAGCGGGACCCTACACAAGATCTGATTGGCAAGCGTAATTTGCTACCAAAGTGTTACAACTGGGCCAAGATTTGGCTTATAGAGCGCTTGCTAGGGTGTATGATGAAAAGTCCGGACCTGCCTTTACGTCAGTAAGGAAAGGTCCCACAGAACCATATGGGAAATTTATTGATCGGTTGCACACCGCAATTATGGCTCACCCTGATCTGGATGATGACATGAAAGCAAAGTTCTTAGATATGCTTGCCTTTAATAATGCTAATGAAAAAAAAAAAAAAAAAAAAAAAAAACAAACCAAAAATAAAAGCCTAAGAGAGCCCTTAAGAGCCCTTAGTGTGCTGCCAAAAGGATCTAGTACAGGGCAACTGCTGGAAGCTGTCGAGCAAATGTTAGAACAAGAAAAGGCTCTGGTCATGGTTGCTGCTGTAGGTGCAGCCGTTAAACCGTTGATATCAATAAAGCAGTGCGTGATTAACTGTCTGTAACCCCCATTCCCTCTTCCCGCCCCCCCATCCCTGTCCCGCTCAGGGCGCAGGGGAGGGAGGTGGAGATGGTGTTAAGCCCGGGAAGAGGGAGGGGTGGGGGGAGGTTGTCTTGTTCCTTTTTTCATTATCCTGCTTTGGTTTTAGTGATGGTCTGTTTTGCTTGTAGCGGTGGCTTTAAGGATCCCTCCCTATTCTTGTCTTAAACCTCGGGTTTTAGTTTTCTTTCCTCCTCTATGCCCGGGGCCACAGCCGCCGCCAGGCGCCCCCACCCCCCCGCCCCTGACGTGGTTAACAGATACTCCTGTCTGAGTCGAGCTTTATATAAGTGGAAGGACCGTTCCCTCTTATAACATGGGGGAAGGGATACGCTCATGTCTTTACAGGAGCAGTAAACAAGTGGATCCCTGTCTGTATCGTCTGCGGGTATTTCAGAACATGTTTGGTTGACCTGCCAGATACCGGTAGGACGGCAACTCTGTGTAAAACAGCAGCAACCACGAGTGCTGAGTGCTAAAACTACAAAAGATGGAACTTTTTGGGATCAGTAAAGATGGACTTCTGTCTATTTTTTAACTATTCAAGAACTAATGTTTCTAGAGGGGTAATGATTGTAAATGCTTTAAGATCTATACATTGCAACAACACAGCTTGACGTAATCATGCGAGCACATATCAAAATCCAGACAGCATAAAAGACCTAAACGAAGCATACATAGCATTGAATCTGATTGCCAAGACAATACAGAGTTTTGGAAACTAAGTAAAATTACTGCTGCTTCAGTCTTTACACCTGGTGTGGCAAGTGCCTAGGTGTTAACTACGCTAAATAAATCGGACTGTTGGCTTGCTAAGCAAATAAATACAACTGCATCGGCACTATTAACGCTGTTAACTGATGTAGATTCTATATACTATGCTACTTTACAAAACAGAACCGCTGTTAGCCTGCAGAGCACATATTTTGACAGGCCTTGTTGCATGTGCTGGCCACACATGCAGCAACGTCTGGTCAGGCCTTGTTGTATGCGTTGGCCACGCGTGCAGCAACGTCTAGTGGCTACTCTTTCACTGAATCTGCTGAGGATAAAACGGGGGTGAGTCGGGGCGGGGAAGGGGAGAGGACCCAGAGCACACTTTATTTACAACAGGGGACGCCCTGAAGGTGCTGCGCCTGTCTCCCTTCTCTGCTCTGACCCGGCTGATAAACATCCTCTTGCTCAGCGGTGTCTTTCGCATAGTTGGGTTAGTAACAGAATAGATCAGCAATAGATTTTTTATTATTAGCACAAAATCATGATTGTCAGGATTTTGATGGGTTTTGCTGCATGAATCTGTCTGATCATTCAGAATCTATTAACAAAAGTATTCAAAACTTGCAAAAAGGAGTACAAAAACAGCAACAAAGTGATGGTTTTGATATATTCAGAAATCTTTTGGTGACTTGATATAAGCTTGTTACTAATAGTTGTAGGATGCTTATTCATTCCTTTTATATATGTATTTTGATCTATATTCTGTGTCTTAAAATGTGTGCAGACTTTAACAGATAAAGCGTTGAAACAAGCCTCTTCTCATAAACAAAGAAGGGGGAGATGTGGTATTTCGCTGAGCCAGTATGGTATCAGTGAAAGCACACCGACCTTGGGGGAGGAATGCAATCATGCTCTCAGGAAGAAAGCCATGGAATGAGAAGGGAAGCTTTAAGATACAAAACATTGTTAGCAGAATTTATGGCTTGTTTCAACAGAGGCCTGCAGAAAACTAGTCATTGCTCTTATAGATAAGAAAGTTACTGGAGTTGTTATATCTATAATAGTAGAAAAATGTTATAGTAGAAAATTACTAGAAGGTAGTGAAACTTAGCTTTGCTTCGTAATAATGAATATGTATAACGTGTGATCAGTAATTTTATTAACTAAGCTTGTGTGTGGCATAACTGGGTGGTTGCTGTCCTTGGTTAAAATCGGAATTGTGATACTAGGCATAATACTAGGCATAATCATTAACATACCATGCTTGCAAAAAATGATTAACAACTCAATACAGACAATCTGGCTAAAAAAAAAAAAAAAAAAAAAACCAAAAAAAAACAAAAAACAAAAAACCCACCACCCGAGGACCATGTTATTTTGGAAAATTGATAGTGTTTGCTTCATCTATGAGAACATTATGGAATCATACGCGAGCAAGAAGGTCACTAAAAGTATTGACTCCCCATTGTGACAGCAATTTAACCCTGTTGGGGACAGCTGAGCGGATAGCATTATCTTTATTTGTTCCTTGGGCAGCAACTGCAAAAACTTTAGCTAACTTAAATAAATTAGCTTGTTGGGCACAAAAGCAAATGAATTTAACTTCTAGCATGTTATCAGGATTATTAGAAGACATGGATAGCATGCATCATGATATTTTTGCAGAATCTAGCAGCCATTGATTTTTTGTTATTAGCGCATGGACATGGATGTGAAGATTTTGAAGGTATGTGCTGCATGAATGTTTCTGATCACTCTAAGTCGATACGCTATCAGTTGGCAGAGTTATGATGCAACATGCATGCAATACAAGTGGAAAGCAGGTTAACAGACTGGTTGAAATCCTTGGGGGTCACAGGCTGGCTAAAAGATTTGATAGTTTATGGGTTGGTATTATTGATGGGTTTGCTGTTGACACTGATGATTTTGGGGTATATTTTAAAATGCTTTGTGAAAGCTATGGAACGTATGATGAAAGTGGGTCTGGATTGTTCAAAACAAAAAGGGGGATTTGTTGGATACCTGGAGTATCAGGGACACTTAGTGAACAATCCAGACCGAATGGAATTGTTATGTTTGTGAGCAGCAGGCCTCAAGGACATCACTGAAGCCGCTTGTGAGAAAGTACTGAAGCTGCCTGTAAGAAAGTACTGAAGCCACCTGTGAGAAAATAATGAGGCCGCCTGTGAGAAAGTAATGAAGCTTCCTGTGAGAAAGTAAACGAAGCAACCTTGAGAAGAAGGAAAACAGCTGGCATACGTGACTGGGGGCTGAACGTGAAGCAGGGTGCAGGTGGAGAGAGCCGTGCGCGTGAACATAGAGACTTAACGAATCATATTTTAGCTAGGAGCGCATGCATGATATAGTTAGCCAATTAGTAGAGAGCTTGCGCATGATACGGAATTAGAAGGGCTATATTAACCGGGATGTATCAACAATAAATCGGCATTTGCTTGATCATATTGGTCGTCAGCAGTGTCCGTTACTTCCGCGTCAACACATATACACATGGCGGCCCCCGTGTAGGTAAGGGAAGGGCCTTCTGGGTCAGATGTACTTCCGGGTAAAGCAGAAAGGGTGGTGGTTTCTTACAGCCAATCACAACAAAGCACGTGACCAGTAGAGGGGAGGGACTTCCAGGGCAACTGGTCCCCGAGGAAGCTGGGATGGGATGGTGCTTCTGCTGGCAGTGGGTGGGCGAGGCACCACGCATGTCTCACCTCCAGTGCTGGTGGTGCCTGTGCTCCTGGCGTGCTCCACGGCCGTGACCCAAGGAGCACAAGGTGGGGTGGAAATGCTTCTTGTGAATGGCTGTCAGGTAACAGCTCCGTGTGCTGCCAGAGCTTCAGTGTCTGTGCCCGGCACAAGAGCGTTCCCCACCTCCCTGTGCTTCACGTCAGCGGTCGGTAGAATCACAGGATCATTTAGGTTGGAAAAGACTCCTAAGAGCCTTGAGCCCAGCCATTAACCCAGCACTGCCATGTCCACCACTGAGCCGTGTCCCGAAGGTCTTTAGATCCCTCCAGGGATGGTTACTCAACCCTTCCATGGGCAGCCTGCTCCAGTGCTTGGTAACCCTTTCAGTGAAGAGATTTTTCCTAATAGCCAATCCAAACCTGCCCTGGTGCACCCTGGGGCTGTTTCCTCTCTTGCTGTCACTTGTTCCTGGGGAGAAGAGACCAACACCCACCTTGCTACAGCTCCCTTCAGGCAGTTGGAGAGAGCAACAAGGTCTCCCCTCAGCCTCCTTTCCTCCAGCCTCCTTTTCTCCAAACAACCCCAGTTCCCTCAGCTGCTCCTCATCAGACTTGTGCTCCAGACCCCTCACCAGCTTCGTTGCCCTTCTCTGGACACGCTCCAGATAACTCAATGTCCTTCTTGTCCTGAGGGGCCCAAAACTGGACCCACTACTCAGGGTGCACTCTCACCAGTGCCGAGTACAGGGGGAAAATCACTTCCTCAGTCCTGCTGGCCACGCTATTTCTGATACAAGCCAGGATGCGATTGGCCACCTCAGCCACCCGGGCACGCTGCCGGCTCATCCTCAGACAGCTATTGACCAAAACTCCCAGGTCATTTTCCACCGGGCAGATTTCCAGCCACTCTTCCCCCAGCCTGTAGCCTGTATGCAACAATTGCTTCTCTTCACACACAACAGACCTCTGCCAATCCCACGACCTCTCACAAGGAATGTTCCAAAGAAATATCGATCCTGTAATGTCAGTGCCGCCACTCTGCCCGTATCTGCTGTATTTACTTTCTCTCATCGCTCGTATGTTTTGTATTTTTGTTTAGTGAGGGGGGGCCTAAGGTGGCAGCTTCTGTAGGAAACTGCTAGAAGTCGCTCCCCTTTGTTCAGTGGACTCGGCCAGGCCTAGGGCGGACTTGCTGCTGGCCAAGGCCGAGCCGATTGGTAGCAGAATGTTCCCTGATAACGCCTCTGCGATAACTTATTTAAGAAGGGGAAAACAGAAAAAAAAAAAGAGAAGAGAAGATGTGAAGAAGCTGAGCCGGGGCAGAGGCGCAGAGGGGGAGGCACAGACCTCATGGGCCTTGCAGGCCTCACCCTCTGGCCTCTTGCCAGGCAGTTGACTGGGCCCAACTTGGTCCAGCCCGGCTGCAAGACGTGGAGAGGAGATGAGCTGGTTGATATGAAGAGATTCTGAGAGGCGTCTGCCAACCTGTTGTGAAGAACTTTTCTTGTGAGAGGAACGGCTGCATACGCCAAGGTCAGTTCAGAAGGAGGGGGAGGAGTAATGCAGCTCCTGGCCAAGATTCCCCTGTAGCCTGTGGTGACGACCATGGTGGAGCAGGTTGTCCCCCTGCAGCCCATGGAGATCCACAGAGGGGCAGAGATCCCCCTGCAGCCCGTGGAGGACCCCACGTCAGGGAAGGTGGATGCCTGAAGTCGGCTGTGGCAGCCTGGGACAGCTGTTCTGGAGACACTGAACTCTGTGGAAGAGATGACCCGTGCCGGAACAGCTTCACGAAGGACTGTGGCGTACGGTTGGGACCCCACAGTGCAGCAGGGGAGGAATGTGAGGGGTTCTTCCCCCGACCATGAAGCAGCAGTGTAAAACAACGTATGATGAGCTGACTGCAACCCCCATTCCCTTTTCCCCCCTGTGCCACTCGGGAGGGGAAGGTGGTAGAGATAATGTTATGCTCGGGAAGAGGGAGGGGTGGGGGGAGTTTATCTTGTTCTCTGTCTCATTCTCCTGCTGTTTGTAGTAATAAATGAATAGTTTTCCCCAAGTCGAGTCTGTTTTGCCTCTGGTGGTAACTTTAAGGATTTCTCCCTGTCCTTATCTCAAACCTCAGGCCGTTTTTCTTACATTATCTGTCCCTATTTTCTCAGAGGGAGAGGGGGGTGAAAGAGAGACTGCGAAGTCTGGTCCCGATCGGGGCTGAATTACGACAACATTGTTTCACTTCACATTGTCCTGTTACAAGGACTGTTTCTTACATTGTGTTTTTGGGTGCAGGCTGTCTGGATAAAGGCCACTTCAATTATTCTCCAATTTCCTACTCCCACGACTCTTTGTTCATTCAGGTACCTCGCACCCATCTGGTTGCTGCTCTGAGCTCCAGGGAGTTAAAAGCTGGCCTGTCTTTCAGAAGCCCCGTTGTCTCCTCAGCCAACTCTTTAATTCTCTCTATAAACACCTTTGTTTACTTCTCAATCTGCCTGCCTAAAATATTTCTCGTAAGGCTCTCCTTTGCAGAAAGGCAATCTCATGGGATGCAGCCTGTACTTGGCGTGTGGCTGTGCAGTGTGCTTTATTGTCTAGGAAACATTTTCCTGCTCTCTTTGTAAAAAGGAAAATTTGCTGCTGTGCCTGTGCGCAGGCAGTTCTCGAAGGAGAGCAGGAGGGAGCTGGCGCAGTGGAGCTGTAACATCCAGCGGTGGAGATCAGTGGAGAAGTGTGATGCAAGGAGCAGTGATGTGAGTCCCAGGTGGCCAATGACAGCAATGGGGAGGTGTGAGAGGTGAGGAGCAAGGTTGTCCATACAGTGTCAGATCACAAGGCACTGCTGTTTCTACCTGTCCAGCCATCCTGAGGAGACACCCTGGAGCGATATCCCTTGGAGAATGCTTCTGTCAACTCTTTTAAACTGAAAAGTAATTAAAAATAAACTTGAAAATGAAGCAGCATTCTTGTTAAGTGCTCGCTGAAATCTTCCTCCTTAACTCCCCTGTGAAACCTCTCTCATTACCTGTACAGATCTTGAAGACTTGAGGAAAACTATAGGAAGAGATATGGCTCTTTAGGGCTTTCTGTATTTTAAGGAGCCCCATGGTGACCTTGGGGCTTATTAAGTGAACTCCAGGGACTGAGAGGAGATTGAAGCAACTTCTCAAGCAGTTAAAGTCAGAAGCAAAGCCCAGAGTACCTTGGAGCATTGATGGGCCCCACTGGGGGCCATTCCTGACAAAGCCTCCCCAGGGACTCGTTACAGCAGGTCATTGGAGGCTGTGAGTGCAGGGAGGCAAAGGCCCTGTGCAGGGGGCTGTAGTGCAGAGAAAACTCTTGGTTTTGTCAGAAAGCAGAAATGGCCAGAGCCCGTGGCCCTGGGGAGGCACATCCTGTCCCTCACGCGTGGCTCAGGGCTCTTCCTGGGGGCAGGGAGATGTGAAAATGACCAATGCCCAGCGCAGAAAAACTGTGCCGCGTCTCTGCACTTACCCAAGTAGAGGCAAAGAAGAAACAAAGTCCACAACCCAAAATCCTGTTTCTCCTGGAAGACCTGAGTGGTGCGGGCAGCTGCCGTAGCCAAGGGGACAAAGACCGTGGTTCCTTTAGGCCTTTCAGTCTCGCCAGAGCCCTTGGCCATCTCTGCTGCGCTGTGTCACACTGTCCATGCCTGCGTCTCTTTCCTGTTGCCTGATGACACCAATCTTTATTTCCCACCTAGCTCTCACCCTGGCATTTTACTGCCCTCACTGATGTCCCTGCACCCTCACTGGCTGTTGTTGAAACACAAGCCATGGGCTGATCCTGACTCTCTCTGGGTGGCCCCTCGCCCCACAATGCCACCCTTTGATTGGATTTCTTTTTCCTCACCTGCAGTCTGACCCTTCCAAGCTGCACTTTGTGGAGGCTTCCTTCTCTTCCCAGTACAAAGAAACGCTCTACAAATGGAGACATCACCCTTCAAGCAGTTGAAGGATACTTCTATATGAGCTGGTCCTCCACCTGAGATGGCTACCGATGCCTAGGTTCCTCAGCTTCTCAATAGAGATCCCAGATTCCAAAAGTCCAGGAGAGCATTCCCCCATGTAGGGTCAGGGATCATCTTCCACCTTCCCTTACACCGAGGCCTTCTAGCAGAGGTCTGTGGTCTTCCAAGTCCTTAGTTATCACCATCCTTCTTCTCACTTTTGTCAGGTGGTTTGGTGATCCTGACTGGAGACTGTTGTACATCAAGGACGCAGTGATCCACAGAACAGTAAACCTCAGTGTAGTTGTCATGGATGGGCCATTCAGATCACTTAAAGTACCACAGTCAACAGCATCAGCAAAAGTGATTTTATTGAAATGCGATGTGTAACATTGCGACTTGACAAAGGCTGATGGGAAGGTTCAGCCTGTGACTGCACAGAGGATGTAACAATGATTCAGAGTCACCAGCACAGAATCACCGTTACCAATACAAAATCCTGGTGCACTGTGATACCAGGTCATGTGCGATGTCGATCACGTACCAAAGATTTGCTGTTTGTAAGAGATCTCTCAGCCTGGAGGAGCAAACGGGAGAGGTGTCCCAGCTCAAGGGGAGATCAGCGCCATGCAGCCACAGCGCTGGGCAGGGAGAGCTCAGGGAAGGCTCCCCTTGGCTGTCGTATTTACGGGATCAAGTGGTTGGCTTGTAGTCAAATTGCATGTGATGGGAAAGGTGTGCATGAGACTGCTTGTACCCACAGCTTTCTCTGTCCCTTGAGAAATGAGACCTGGAAAAGCCACCAGCTATTCATGTGTTAATCGTGTGATCGCTGTTCCTAGCTGATAGGCATCGATGCTCACTGTGTCACTCATTATGATGCCCCTGGATTCCATTTTCAGTTCCAACTGAATATCTCTCTGCTGAGCTGGGAGGACGCTGTCCTTGCAGACCAGCTGTACTGAGCTCTGTTGCTCCTCCAAGCTTCTGACCGGTGGGTCCCCACTGTGGATACCACTGGTGGGCACTGCTGGAGAGCAAAGCAATAACAGTGAGGTCTGCCCAGCTTCTCCACCCTTCACTGCTCACACCTCCATTTAGATGTGAAATGCAGATGGGAACTCTATGAGTATAAACACGTCCTTGGGACACAGTTTCTCCACTCAAAATGTTCATCAGCTTGCTGGTTCATGTCCATTCGCAGTGAAAAAAAGGGCAACATTAAAATTCTTTTAAGGTGAAAACTTCCTGCACACTTATTACACTGAAGGCTTTTCTGGCCGTGTTTCTACTGCTGCCTGACATCTTCATTCAGGGGTTGATTCCTCGGCCATCCACACCACAGGCTGTCCAGTGTTGGGGGCGATGAATATCAGAAGCCCTGGGATTGACCAATAAGGGACTTTCTAAGAGAAGCAAAATCGAGGACACCTGGTGGTGGGAAGAAGATAAGGGACACCTGGTGGTGGTTAGAGGCCCTATGGGTATAAAAGCATGGAAACAGTGAGAGAAGCTGGCTCTCTGCTTATCTTGCAGTGTGGTCTGAGATGGCTCTGCATGACTGGATTGTGTTCTAAACAACTATGCACTGACGTCTGGTGCCTGAACAGGTGGAATTGAACCATTCTGTTGCTAGACAGCCACAGGTTTGAAGCCTGCACAGCTAATTCATTACCTCAACTTGTTGATGCGGAAGTCATGGACGCTGCATACCGAACAATGTAATCAAGCAAATGCCACTTTATTGCCCTAATAGCTCAGTTTATGTAGATATTTTAGTTCCTGTTCATGTGCAAGCCCTCTATTGATTGGTTAGCATGTACTGTCCATGTGCCTAAAGCAATAATTTGATTGGTTAAGGACTTCTGATCATGCGAACGGTTCCCTCTGCCTGTATCCTGCTTTCAGTCACGTACTTCTTACTTTGTCCATCGTACCGTTGCCTTTCAGCACGTACTCTTGCTTTGTCCATTATGCTCAGATCCTGTTCGCTTCAATACATTCACCCCTATTCCCATCTGCATAACTCACTTCGCCACATTCGTGTACATCGATACACTTGCTCATATTCCTATGCACATAACTCATTTTTCTACATTTGCGTGCCAACAATACAATTCCCAGCACCACAGAGCAAGAGGATGATGATCAGCGGGGTCAGAGCAGAGAAAGGAGGCTGGTGCAGCACCTTCAGGGCGTCCTCTGTTGTTGACAGAGTGTGCTCTGGGTCCCTCCTCTCTCCTCCGCTCTGAGGCACCTATGTTTATCCCCTCAGCAGATTCAGTGGCAGAGTACTGACCAGACGTTGCTGCGCGCGTGGCCAGCGCATGGAACAAGGCCTGTGCTCTGCAGGCTAACAGCGGTTCTGTTTTGTAAAGTAGCGTAGTGTATAGAATCTACATCAGTTAGCAGCGTTGATAGTGCTGATGCAGTTGTGTTTGTTGGCTTAGCAAGCCAACAACAATAACAACAAACGACAGCTTGGGCACGGTGATCATCTGGCTTGCTTGCTTCTGAAAGCATCTATTGAAAATGGTGGGACACGATCGATCACCGTCCATCCAAGTCTCTGTCAAAAACAAAAATGGTAAAATCATGAATCAGATATCACTTTCCTCGTTTCCACGGTTTCACCCATTGGCTTGGTACCCATTTTGGTCCTTCATCTGTTAAAACACAAACATAACCACAACCGGTTAATTTCACTTCTGCTGGACCGTTCCATTCTCCAGTTCGTAGATCTCGATACAGCACTTTAATTGCATTAGTTTCTTTTTGAATCCCTGATTGCAATGCCATGTGATGAATGACAATGGGAGGAGAGCCTCTTCCTTCTGTCAAACTTAAATAGTTCAACACATACAGTGCTTTTGCAAGTCTCTTAGAGGGCGGTAACAATTCTCCCTCTTTTTGTTTTTGCAAAAGCGATTTTAGAGTTCCATGAGCTCTTTCCACAATGGCTTGTCCAGTGGGCGAAGGAGGGATACCTGTTAGATGATGAATCCCCCATAAGGTACAGGATCTGCTAAAGGAAGTCGAAACATATGCAGGACCATTGTCCGTCTTAAGCTCTCGTGGGATTCCCGAGACTGCAACGGCACTGTGCATATGCTTCACTACATGTTTAGCTGTCTCACCTGTTTGAGCAGCTGCCCGTATCACATGTGAAAAGGTGTCAATGCAAACATGAACATACTTTAAACGGCCAAATTCAGGCACATGGGTGACATCCATCTGCCACAGTTGTAAAGACTTGAAACCTCGAGGATTCACTCCAATGCCCGAGCCAAATCTGAGCTTTTGACAAGCAGGGCACGACTGTACAATGCCTTGCGCATCAGAGACTTTCAAATCAAATTGTCGCGCTAAAACTTTTGCCGACTGATGGAAAAAGTCGTGTGATACTCGGGCCTGCTCAAACAGATTAATTCCTTGCTGCTGCCATGCAGGAGCAACTAATTTGTCTGCTATATTGTTACCAATAGACAATCCAAGCTGAAACTGATGACTGCGAATGTGAGTAATAAAATACTCTTTTGGTGTCTGATTTAACAAAAATAATAAGTGCATCATCAACATCAAATCCTGTACAAGACAGGATTTTTCACTCGCTTAATCATTGCTCGTTCTAATCTTTGGGTGGTTCCCACCACATACAAGGAGTCTGACACAACATTGACAGGTACATCAAACCAATGTTGAGCTGTCGGTAAATGCAGCACATACGGTCGAGTAGGTACCATAGTGCCATCTGGAAAACAAAAGGAAATTGGTACTTTACTGATCATTGTTCGTTGAACGCCTCCCACCCCTGCTACCTCTGTAGCTGCGGGCACTAGCGGCCACTCTGCTTGCAGGGATGATGGTGACGTCAGCCCCAGTGTCTGTCAGCATCGACACTGCCGGGGATTGTCCGTGCACCATTGTGACTCTTTCCTCAGGCTTTCCTCTGGCAATGTCAACAGCCAGCAGCACCTGAGGCTGACCTGTGGAACCGAATCCCCCGTGGCCTCGTTCCACGGCCTGCGCCCTGGGCACACGTGCCCAAAATGGTACCAGCTGGGCTATTTTCAATTGAGCTGGTATGGTAACAGGAGGGGTCAATGTATAGACCATGATTTTTATAACACCACAATAACCTGCATCAATAAGCCCTGGCGCTACAAAAATGCCTTTCCGAGAAACAGAAGAACGACCCAACAGCAGTGCACTTAGCCCATGCCCCAGCGGTCCTTTCTCATCAGAATCTATGAGTTGTACTTTGGATGTTGCCAGTGTAATATCTGCTGCTGTTGCCAAGTCCACCCCTGCGCTTCCGTGGGTTGCGGCTGCGCAGCGGTCCAGGCACCCCGTACTTGTGTTGTCTCGCACGGGTAGATCGCGCTCTGCAACCTGTTTCCCGATCTCCTGCACTCTTGGGTGTTATGATTATTTCACTGACAGTTTACACACCATTTTTTTCTGTGAATTATTCGGGTTGGTCCCACGCGTGCTAACAGCCATTTGGCTTCTGCAATCCTTTTTATAATGCCCCATCTTTCCACAATGAAAACATTTTGTATCTTTTTGTCCTCCTTTGCTTTTTGTTATTAAAGGTTTGACAGCCGCTCCTACCGCAGCGGCCATCACTGCCGCTTTTTTCTGATTCTAGCATCCGCTCTGCGGCTTCACAGCTGAGCGGTGGAAGAACCTTTTGGCAGAATACTAAGACCCTTTTTGGTCTTTTCATTTGCATTACCAAAAGCAAGCATGTCCAAAAACTTAGATTTCATTTCAGGATCCAAATCAGGGTGTGCCATGATAGTGGTATGCAACCGATCAATAAAGGCTGAAAACATTTCAGTGGGGCCTTGTTTCACTGAGGTAAAGGTAAGTCTAATTTTCTCATCATGCACGTTATTCAATGCTTTACAAGCTAAGTCCTGACTAAGTTGTAAGACTTCTGTGGCAAATTGTGCCTGCCAGTCAGCCCTGACATAGGGACCTGCACCTAATAACATTTGAGCTTGTACT
Source organism: Chlamydotis macqueenii (assembly GCF_036417535.1). NCBI lineage: Eukaryota > Metazoa > Chordata > Aves > Otidiformes > Otididae > Chlamydotis > Chlamydotis macqueenii. The sequence goes on along the minus strand of NC_141592.1, from coordinate 32,558,210 downwards.
CCAAACAAAGGGTCCCGGTTCTGTCTTGGGACAGCGGCTGCGTTTTCACAAGCCGCTTGCCAGTTCTGATAAAACTGGAGTTGCTGGGATGGAAGCAATAACATTTGCACAATCATTTTAACATCATACAGTGTCAGCAAGTGTGCAGAAAATACACGTTGAATAGTAGATTGACTATACGGTGATTTTAACCCGTATTGAGAGACTGCTGCCTTAGCCTCTTTCAAAACTTTCCAATCTAATGCTTCCCAAAAAGAATCCCCGTGCCCACTCATCACAACCGGAAATGCAGACGGAATAAATTGACCTTCAATTAAAGCATCTCTAATTACCTTTTTGCCGGATCTCCCGCCCCACCCCCCGTTAACAAGGTCGCCGGAGGTGGTGGTGGCAAAGGTGCCATGGCACCGATCTCACCCGATACGTCCTGGGAGATAAAAAGATTTGTTGGAGGTGGTTGCAGGAACGATGACAATCCTGTGCTGAAAGCTGGTGGAGGCACAGGAAAAATCGATGGCGCTGGCACGGGCTTCTCTGATGACTCCAAGCGGGTTTTGAGAGCCTCCAGCTTTTGTAACAGTTCCTTTAATCGTGTGTCCCCCAGATCTGTCGTCCGCTCCTCCTTTCCGTCAAATGGCGGCAGCGGTGGATACAGGGACAAGGTAACTGGTTTAGGTGATGAAGGACGAGAGCCAGAGACTGAGTTGTTTCTCGTCTCTTCTGCTGTGGACAGTGGAAATTCCGCCAGGCTGTCGGCTTTCTCCAAGGTCTGGTTCCCGGGCTCTGGAACTGCTACCGCAGGTTTTCTGGCTGCACGAACCCCTGCAGAGACTCTGTTTTCCCCAGATACATAGGCTGGAACAGCGGCTGGAATAATTGGTTCTGTGAATAGCATACTCGTCGCGGAGGGAGTTTCTTTTGAATCTTCTGGAGTCAACACGGCAAAAGCAGAAGCTGCTGCCAAACGTTCTGCCTTCATATTTTTTAAAGTTTCTGTGATTAACCTCCACATTGTGGAGAACTTGCTCGCCTCCTTGGATCCCTTACTTATTTCTTCCCACAGCTCTGCCCCTATCTTTTCCCATGTTGGGGCTTCAAAAGCAGCGTCAACTGTGGGGATCAAGTCCTTTTTCTTTGCCCAAGACAGCAAAGCTTCCAAGGCGGTCGAGTCATATCTCAGGCCTCTCATAGAGAGCATATGTTGGAGGATCTTAACCACTGCTGACTCCTCTTTGGTCAGCGTGGACCCCATCTCCTCCCCGGCTGCTCGCCTGGCCAAGACGAGATTCCCATCGTACCTTTTGTACCGTTTGCACTATAGCGTGTTCCCGAGTGCCGGGGCAGCACTCACCTACGGCCAGCTTCCGCACCCTCACCCCTCCGGTTTTCTGTCGTGGAATTCAACACCGATCCGAGGGCCCCTGTTCAGGTGCCGCTTGTCAACGTGGAAGTCACGGACACTGCACACGATCAATGTGAACAAATGCCACTTTATTGCCCTAATAGCTCAGGTTATGTAGATATTTTAGTTCCTGTTCATGTGCAAGCCATTTGTTGATTGGTTAGTATGTGCTGTCCATACGCCTAAAGCAATAATTTGATTGGTTAAAGATGTATACTGGATACAGTCATGTACTTCCTTCTTTGTCCATCGTACCGTTGCTTCTCAGCATGTATTCTCGCTTTGTCCATTGTGCTCAGATCCTGTTCACTTCAATACATCCACCCGTATTCCCAGCCGCATAACTCACTTCGCCACATTCGCATACATCCATACACTTGCTCATATTCCCATCCACTGCATCGATGGCCTGCTGCCTGCAGAGGCCTCTGGCTCACAGGTTAAACAGTCCCATTGTGTCTGGATTGTTCACTATATGTCCATTGCTTTCCAAATATCCCACAACCAACCATTTCCTTGCTCTCCATGTGCCTTAGCATGGAGAATCTGCTCCATGACCTTGCCAGGCACAGAAATGAGGCTGACTGGCCTGGAGTTGTCTGGGTCCTCCTTGTTCCCCTTTTTAAAAATGGGGGTTATGTTCCCTCTCTTCCAGTCATCGGGGACCTCACCAGAACACCATGACTTCTCAAATACAATGGCCGGTGGCTTGGCAACTTCATCTGCCAGTTCCCTCAGGACCCGCGGATGGATCTCATCAGGTCCCATGGACTTGTGCACCTTTAAGTTCCTCAGATGATACCAAACCTGCTCTTCGAGTACAGTGGGCAGTTCTTCATCCTCGCAGTCCCTGCTTGTGCCTTCCACAACTTGGGTGGCTGGACAAGAGCCCTTATCGGTGAAGACTGAGGTAAGAAAGTCATTGAGTAGCTCAGCCTTCTCCATGTCCTGGGTAACCAGGACAGTGGTTTCCTTCTGAAGGGGTGACAGGATTGACTTTGTCTGTAGAACAGTATTATTGTCTTTTTGGTACCAAAACCTCTTTTTGTAAAATATGGGAAAATACGTTTCATAGAATCATAGAATAGTTAGAGTTGGAAGGGACCTTCAACGGTCATCTAGTCCAACCCCCCTGCAAGAAGCAGGGACATCCCTGACTAGATCAGGTTGCTCAGAGCCTCATCCAGCCTGGCCTTGAACGATTCCAGGGATGGGGCATCCACCACCTCTCTGGGCAACCTGTTCCAGTGCTCTACAACTCTCATTGTAAAAAAATTTTTTCTAATATCTAATCTAAACCTACCTCCTTCTAACTTAAACCCATTACCCCTTGTTCTATCACAACAGGCCCTACTGAACAGCTTCTCCCCATCTTTCCTGTAGGCCCCCTTGAGGTACTGGAAGACCGCTATCAGGTCTCCCCGGAGCCTCCTCTTCTCCAGGCTGAACAGCCCCAACTCTCTCAGCCTGTCCTCATAGGAGAGGTGCTCCAGCCCTCTGATCATCTTCGTGGCCCTCCTCTGGACCCTTTCCAACTGGTCCATGTCCTTCTTGTGTTGGGGACTCCAGAACTGGACACAGTACTCCAGGTGGGGTCTCACCAGGGCAGAGTAGAGGGGGAGAATCACCTCCCTCGACCTGCTGGCCACGCTCCTCTTGATGCAGCCCAGGATGCGGTTGGCCTTCTGGGCCGCAAGGGCGCATTGCCCACTCATGTTGAACCTCTCGTCTACGAACACTCCCAGGTCTTTCTCCTCAGGGCTGCTCTCGATCCAATCCCCGCCCAGCCTGTATTTGTGCTTGGGATTGCCACTACCCAGATGCAGGACCTTGCACTTGGCCTGGTTGAACTTCATGAGGTTGGCACGGGCCCACCTCTCCAGCCTGTCCAGGTCCCTCTGGATGGCATCCCTCCCTTCCAGCGAGTCGACGGCACCACACAACTTGGTGTCATCGGCGAACTTGCTGAGGGTGCACTCTATCCCACTGTCCATGTCGCCGACAAAGATGTTGAACAGGGCCGGGCCCAACACGGACCCCTGAGGGACGCCACTCGTGACCGGTCTCCACTTGGACATCGAGCCGTTGACCACCACTCTCTGAGTGGGGCCATCCAGCCAACTCCTTATCCACCGAGTGGTCCGTCCATCAAACCCATGCCTCTCTAGTTTAGAGAGAAGGATGTCGTGCGGGACAGTGTCAAATGCCTTGCACAAGTCCAGGTAGATGATATCCGTTGCCCGTCCCTTGTCCACCGATGCTGTTACCCCGTCATAAAAGGCCACCAAATTGGTCAGGCACGATCTGCCCTTGGTGAAGCCATGTTGGCTGTCACCAACCACCTCCTTGCTCACCATGTGCCTTAGCATGGTTTCCAGGAGAATCTGCTCCATGACCTTGCCAGGCACAGAGGTGAGGCTGACCGGCCTGTAGTTGCCCGGGTCTTCCTTACTCCCCTTTTTAAAAATGGGGGTTATGTTTCCTCTCTTCCAGTCATCAGGGACCTCACCAGACCGCCACAATTTCTCAAATATGATGGCCAGTGGCTTGGCAACTTCATCCGCCAGTTCCCTCAGGACGCGCGGATGGATCTCATCAGGCCCCATGGACTTGTGCACCTTCAAGTTCCTTAAATGATCTCGAACCTGCTCTTCGAGCACTGTGGGCGGTTCTTCATCCTTGCAGTCCCTGCCTGTGCCTTCCACAGCTTGGGTGGGGAGACAAGAGTTCTTATCAGTGAAGACTGAGGCAAAAAAGTCATTGAGTACCTCAGCCTTCTCCACATCCCGGGTAACCACGACACCTGTTACCTTCCGGAGGGGGCCTACATTCTCCTTGGATTTTCTTTTGTCCCCTACATACCTGTAAAAGCTTTTCTTGTTACTTTTTATATCCCTGGCCAGATTCGATTCCATCAGGGCTTTAGCCTTCCTCACCCTATCCCTGGCCGCTCGCAGAGTCACTCGGTAGTCCTCCCAGGCTACCTGTCCCAGCTTCCACCCTCTATAGGCTTTCGTCTTCACTTTCAGTTGGTCCAGGAGCTCCTTGCTCATCCACGCTGGCCACCTGGCCTTTTTGCCCGACTTTTTCTTCATCGGGATGCACCTCTGCTGAGCTTGGAGGAGGTGCTCCTTAAATATGGACCAACTTTCCTGGGCCCCTCTTCCCTCCAGGGCCGCCTCCCATGGCACTTTGCCCATGAGGTTCCTGAAGAGGCCGTATCTTCTATGTCTACCTCAGACGGAGGGGAAATATTAATGAAGTCTCACCTGGGATGTGTTCTTAAACACTGGGAGCATGTAAGGGGAGACCCAACGACTAGGAAAAAATTGACACAATATTTTACAGTTGATGTTATCTTGTAGAAGGGAAGGAAAGTGAGATGTGGTCCCCTATGTTGATTTGTTCTTTACGCTGAGAAATCATCCCGAGTGGCAGAAAGATTGCGGATATGTCCCCAAGGATCCGATGGTTTTGGCATTAGAAAAAAAAAAAAGAAAAGGAAAAAGGTTCAAAATTGTATTTGATATCCCTCGGAAAAACTCTGAATGCTTTAAAAGGGTATGGAACTGCCACAGAGCCTCTTTCTTTAGATTCCCCAGTTCACCATTTTCAACCAGGAGATTATGTGTACCTGAAAATTTGGGAATCAGAATCTCTTCAACAAAAATGGAAAGAACCATATCGGGTGCTTCTAACAACACATACAGCCCTTAAATGTGAAGATATTGATTCCTGAATTCATTATTTGAGAGTCAAGGAAGCACCGTCTCCAGAACAGAGACAATGAATTTCTGAAGCAGCATGTCATTTAAAGTTAACACTCTCTCATTTTAATGAATTAGACAAAATCATATCAAAATATGGAACCTATCAAAGGAATTTTAGTAGTAATGTTAATAATACATTTTGTTTTACTGATTATAGAGGTTAGTTATAAGTAAACGAGACTTATTGAAAAAATAATATAAGTCTCAAAGAGGGGAAATGTTACATGACATAAAAAGCTTAATCAAAATAATTTTAGAATAATGTGATTTTTTAAAAATTAAATATCAATATGAGGTGATTCTTGCTAACTGTAGAGCTGTAGTCACACAGGTTAAAGTTGACATGAAATCTGTTTGTCCTGAGAGGGAGCGGGCAGTCTCAGAGCTGTTCCTTTGTTAGAAGTCAGCCCAGCCTGTCTGGGGTAATTAAGAAAGGTGGCAGAACAAAGGGAGGCCTCAAACACCAGCTGTGGGAATAGGCCCTGAGCCCTCCCTTTGGAGCCAGAAAATCCAGGACAACGCGACCTGTTCCCAAGACCGTAGCTGGAGATTTGAAGGAGGGGTTCCACCAGCGAATTCGAGGAGGGGGCACTCCGACGACCCCCAAGACCACCCGAAAGACCCTCGACTCAAAAGACTGAGCATGCGCAAGTGGGTGGGGAATATTATAATGATTTCTAGGAAAACTAATGATTGCGTATTAGTATTCTGGGAATTAGTAATGATTACGCATGAAATCACTAAATATGTGCTGTCCAGATTTCCAGACCGGCACGCACGCTAGGTGGAAGGATCCCCCGTGCATCCGGCGCCGCAATAAAGAATGCCTGCTTCTTAATGCTGCATTGGTGTTATGAGCTTGAGTCCCGATTTCGGTGACACCGACAGCCTGATGGGTGCCCTTACAATGAGGCTTTTGGCCCTAAAAATGGGGCTTTGGGTGCTGAAGGGTGGGCTGGATGCGACAAGTGGCGCTTTGGACCCAGAAAGCCAGGGGAACCTCTTGGTTCCGAGCTGAGCTGGCTGTGGTGCCCAGTGACTCCACACGACGCCACCCCTCTGCTGTCCTGAGTGACCACCAGAACAGACGGAGCCCAAAGTCAGGGAGCAAAGGGACTCACGGGACATTTTGTGGGCGTTTCAGCTCTGTCCCAGCCCAAACCAGCACAGCTCCCCAGTACAGCACAGGGTTTTTGTGGCGGGACACAGGACGACTTGCCAGCTTGGCAGACACGGGTGCCTCTTCGTGCCCTGAGGTGTCGCAGGAGGGGCAGCTTGGCTACAGCTTCTCTCCTCCTCCCCTCCCGGTTTTGTGCTCTAGCGGGGCAGCTGGGGCTTTGTTGCAAGGACACCCTGGGTCCGCGTGTGCTGTCCTGAGGCAGCGGCAGAGGCCAGCAGTGACACTGTCTGCTCAGCACCCTCCAGGTGGGCCCTGTGGCAAGGACCGCATGGGACTGGGCTTCTTGTTCCAGAGTTATTTTTTTAAAAAAGTACTTTAACACGGGCATTTTTGAGAGGAGAATTTAATCTCTCAAAGGCTCAGCGGCACCAGCAGCACAGTGACCGCAGGCTCCACCTTGATGTTGGCATTTGTCTTGATGCTGGCGTTGGTGTCTCTTCGCCCAGGATGAAGATGGTCTGAGCTGCCAGGGAGCTGACCAAGGGGTCAGGGTCATTCCTCAAGGGTTTGAGAGATGCAAGAGAAGCAAGCAGAGCAGAGATGAACTCCCACTAGCTGCAGAGACCCCCAGGAGTCCCCTCCAGACCATGCCAGCCCAACCATCTCATTTTCTGGCCCGGAGAGGAGGTGAGACGAATGCCCCGTGCCCCCCAACATGTTCTTCTGGCCCCAAAGAGTTTTCCTGCAGCAGTTCCAGGCATGACAGCCCTGCCCGGGCTCTGTCCCCTTCCCCACCAGCCCCAGCCAGCACAGCACCGCCCCTCCTCACCGTTGCAGATATCGCAGAGCTTCTCCGAGCTTCGGTCCCTCAGATGCCGTGCGGCAAGCCCTAGGCACAGAACTCTTGTCAGACCTTCACTTTGCAGGGTGGCTGCCCACCCTCCTCCCCCTCAGCAGGGCTGACGCCAGGGAGGGACAGTCCCCGAGGGTGGTGGGACCGAGCGAGGCTCCCAGCGAGCCCAGCTGCATGGTGCTGGGCCCTCCTCAGGGCTCTGGTAGCCACGGGCTGCCCCTTGTTGCCAGTGCAACAGCAGGGACTGGGGCCGGGCTGCCAGAAGAGGGTCCCCAGGGGCTGTGGCTCACCGATGAACCTGACGGCTGCCTCTCGCACGGGGGCCTGAGAGTCCTTCAAGTACGGCAGGCTCTACTGCAGGTACTCTTCCACCCTGCTCTTCTTGTGCGCCAGCTGGAGAGAGCACAAGGGCACGGGGCTGGCACCAACCCTCCCCAGCCGGCTGGAGCAGTCATTCCTACCAGCACTGCCCTTCCCTCCCGGCATTTCCCGTCTCCAGCCAGCATCCCTGTGGGGCTGGGGTTCAGAGAGAGCCAGAGGCAGAGGGAGCCCCGAGGTACTGAGATCCCTCTGTCCCGCTGCCAGGTCCCCGGATGGGCAGGGAGGAGACTTCAGCACCCAGGGGGCAGCGAGCAGGGGAGAGGGGCCTGCAGAAGAGCTCCTGGGGGCTCTGTGCTTGAAGGCAGGGAATGAAGATGCAGCTCCGGGCTGGAGCAGAGCAGGGAAGGCAGAGCTGCACAGCCCACAGCCCCTGGCACACAGGGCAGCCCTCATCCAGCCTGGATCTTAGGATTTGGGGTTGTTCTTACCAAGCACTCTCCAGTCCTCCATGTCTGCTCTGTCTGGGTGAGGTCCTTCAGCTCTTTCTGCTCCAGGAGCTCTGCAGCAGCTAGCAGGGCTTCCCTGGAGGCCTGAAGAGAAGCAGAGGCTCAGAGAAGGCACAAGAGCCCATGCTGTCAGCACACCCCTCCCCACGACAGCGGTCGCAGTCACTGCACCTTGGCCACGCTCCCGATCTGGTCATGCATCCAGAGGAAGAGCAGGAGCAGGGCCCTCTGCACTGCCTTCTTCAGCTTTGTACAGTTCCTCCCCACCACAGTCTTCAGCACGTCTCTGAAGAGGCTGATGGAGAGCTCCCGCACCTGGCTGGACTCCTGGTAGGGAGGAGGACAGGGGGACTTCAGCAACAGCTGCTCCCTGCCCAAGCTGAGCAAGGGCGTTGGCATGGCTGATGTGGGGGGAGATGCCCCGGGGTTGGGTTCTGAACACAGGGGCTGTGGGCCAGATCTGCAGCTGCAGCTGAATAGCCCTGGGCCTGAGAGAGGCCACACAAGAGGTGGGGCCAATGCTCCGCGTGCTCCCCTAGCCACCCAGCATCCACCATCAGCCACACCGGCCGTGCCAGTGCAGAGCTCCCCAGCGACAGGCTGAAGAGAAGACCAGGCTGGCTGGTGAAAATCCCTCCGGCGCACACACGGCTGGCTCAGCCTCAGCCCCTGCCACGGCGCCTGGGGAGAACGTCTGCTCCGGCCTGGCGCTGCAGCTGAGGAGGCCCTCAAAGCTCTGAGAGCAGCTCTTGGGCTGCTGGTGCTGTGCACAGGGGCCGAGCTGGGCCCCAGCGTAGGCTCTCAGGTCTCCGGTGATACCCGGAGGCATCAGCCTGCCAGGGAGAAGCCGTGCTGGGCTGCAGAGCCCAGGGGAGTGAGGAGGGAACAGCCCTGCCCGACCGCTGACCACAGGGATGGGCTGACCAGCAGCTGTCCTTGCAACGTGTCCGTTGCCTTGGCTCAGGCTCCCGCAGCAGCCTTACATTGCTGAAGAGTGGCAGGAGCTTCTCCACCAGCTGCAGAGTGAAGGGGCAGGCATTCTCCCACTTCATATAACCCAGCATGTTTCTGAAGACAAGCAGGGCCTTCATCTGGATATCTTCATTGGCATGCTGCAGGGTCTCCAGGACGTCTCCCAGCACGACCTGCATTTTTCTTGCCTGTATGAAACACACCATGTCCTTTTTGTGAAGCAATGAAAGGCCATCCTGGCCAAACTGCTCTGGTCACTGAGCACCAGCCTCCCATCCGGCTTCCTGGCAGCAAGCACGGGAATTGCTGCAGCAGCCTCCTGGCTGGCGGTGGCCACGGACACACGGATGGGGATGCAAGGAGAGCAGGGGGAGGGAAGAGGTGGTAGGAGAGCAAAGACTCCCCCTGCTCAGCCACCCCCTTTTCTGAGCAGCCCGAAGGACCGATGGGTTGGTAACCCCCTGTGCCTGGAGAGCTCCCCAGGACAGCAGCAGGCCCCTCCATGAAGGGAAGGTGTTTGGAGCCGTCACCCCACCTCCCGAATCCCAGCCAAGGCCAAGCCACCACATCACCCCCTGCCCCAGCAGCCCCAGGCTGCCAACTGGGCTCCACTCGACTCTGCCCCACTCACCAGCTCAGGTCTCTGCGACAGCGTGACGAGGCCTCGGAGCGTCAGCGAGAGCCCCTCCAGGCTTGAGTGCTGCAGAGACCTCTGCTCACTGTACATGGCAGCAAAATCCTCTGACCGAACGTCGCTGGCGGCCAGCAGCTGCAACGAAGAGGGCAGTGAAAGACTGGCAGAGCCTGCAGGGCTCCCCGCACCCAGCGGCTCCTGCTTCCCACTGGCAGCTCAGGGCAAGGGCACTGGGGCCAGACAGCCCGTCCTGGGGACAGCTCTGCCTGTGCAGGGCCTCTTGGATCCCCCCGTGCCCTGCACCAGGCCACACACAGCACAGTGTCTGCGATGGCTCCTGCTGTCCTCTGACCATGGCCAGCCTCTCCTCACGCCTCTGAGGAGCGGCTGAACAGCGTTTGGGGGCAGATGGGAGGGGAGAGGGCAGGCACAGCCCTGCAGGTGAGCAAGGCCTGCTCCGGTCACTCACAGCCAGGTGCAGGATGCAGACGTCGTCGCTGATGGTGTGGAACAACTTGCACACCAGCTGGTCCTGGAGTTCGCTGCGCAGCTCCCTCAAAACCTTCTCCAACAGCTGGGGTACGGAGAAGATTACCTCCCACATGGCCAGGGCAGCGCTGCAAGCCAGAGCGTTGGGTCAGCAGGGTTAGCTGACCACCATGCTGGGCCAGGGCCCAGCTCCTCCAGGATGTCCTGCAGGTTCCCAAGGGTCTGGCAGCCAGAGTCTCCGCACCCCTCTCCCCACAGGGAACAAGCCCTCAAGGGTGTCTGGGCCTCTACCTGTCAGCTGGTGGAGAGAATTTTAACAAGCTCCTCACCACTTCCTTAGGGCGCCAGTTGGCCAGGAAGAGGAGAAGTGCATCCAGGCTGTGCGGGGCTGCTGTCACGCAAATGCGGTCCAGGCTTCCATGGATGGCAGTCATGATCTTTGGCACCTGGAGGGGACACAGGTGAGGATGGTGCTGCCACTGCAGCACAGCCGTTTGCACAGCTGCTGCCACTGAAACTGCTGCCCTTCCCCTCCCTCTCTTTAGGCTTAGGAAGGCTGCAGGTGCTGGACACACTGGGCAGTGGGAGGGAGGGGTTGAGGGGTGGGCGAGGGAGGAAAGGAAGGAAGGAGGGAGGGAGAGAGGAGCAAGCCCTGAAAGGGCTCATGGGCAGGGCGATCCAGCCACAGGCCGCTTACGTCCGTCAGCCAGGAACAACGATTTTTCATGGCCTCGTCCAGCATGCTGCTGGCCCCGTCCTCATCACAAAGGCTGTTGTCTGTCATGGCCTCGATGGCCGTGAGGATGACATCTGTCCTCTCATACGGCTCGAGGCAGTTTGCAATCATCTAGGGGGAAGAAAAGAAGGCAAGATGAATCACACCGAACGACCTGGTGGTGCTGCTTGGCTGAGCCCCACTGATTCTGGGTCCCTTTGCACACACAAGCCTCCTGCCAATGCCACGGACCAGAGTCCCAGCAAGGGGGGACCTCATTACCTTCATCGTGTCGCTGCTATCGAGCGAAGAGTGCAACCAGTTGCCCTCGGAATCCCATCTCTGCTGCAAGTCTGGGTACTCTGGATGGTCCTCTGGCAGAGCGTTGCCTAAATAAAGGGGAAAATCAGAAGAGTCAGTAAGACACAGGATTTTGCTAAGACGCTTCCTAAGCGATGAAGAGAGCTTGGAAGTAGGAATGAGTGAGGGAGGTGACAACCCACAGTCAGGGGAGGAGGTGGTGGGCAGGGGTGTAAAGCAAAGGGTGACGGGTGATGGGAAGAAGATGGGAACATTCCTCAGGAATGATGAGGAAGGATTAGGAGGAGGGACAGCTTCTTGCTACAGGCACTGGAGGGACCAGCCGGCATGATGCCCGGCTGGATCTGCTCTTCACTGATAAAAGGGTTTTGGGACACGGCAAGCAACGGCAGCTGTGGCTGCAGGGCCCACAAAACAGCCGCGTCTGAGATCCTGAGAGGAGTGATTAAGGAGAGCAGCAGAGAACAGGTCCTGTACTTGAGGTGAGCATTGAGCTTCTGCAGCAGAATGATAGAGACAGCAGCGCTGGGATCGTATGGAAAGCAGCTGCCAAGGGCCATGGAGGTCAGGGAAGCTGGCTGCCATTCATGGACAGCCTCCAGCAAGCACAAGAACTGTCTGTGGCAATGCTCAGGGAAACAAGCAGAGGTGTGTGCGTCTGGAGGGACACGGCCTGCCACAGCTTCTCTTACGTCTTTGCTGCAGGATGAAACTGTAGAGGAGATGAAGAGCATCCAGGGCCACACAGCTGGTGTCTTTGTACTCACAAGAGCTGAGAAGCATGAGATGTCCCAGCAGCTGTCCCAGGATCGGGATATGGATGTCCCCGTAGCAGTCAGGGCCGTCCTCCTCTGTTCCAAAGTGACAGCAGCCCTGGGCGAGGGAGGCAGAACATCAGAAGGGCTGAGGGGAGACCGTGTGGGAAGGAGGGACCAAGAGGCCTGCTTCAGGGCAGAGCCTTGCCGAGTGCCCTAGCCTGTGCCCCGACTTGCCTCGCAGGCACCCCGAGCTGCAGGCTGCTCTGGTGTGCAGGGAAGGCGAGACAGCTTGCTGGAAGGGGCCTGGCTCTTACCTCCAGTGAGAAATAGCTGGCCAGCAAATAGCTCAGCATCGCGATCCTCCCCACGGCCCTCTCGCGTACCGCTGCCATCCTGGACTTGGTGGAGGTCAGCAGCATCTGGGAGGAGAGAAGCTGCTGGTGTGCCCTGGGAGCTGCCGCCCGTGCCAGCAGAAGCAGCACTGCTGATCTCCCGGCTGGACTCATGCAGTCGCTCCAGGCGTCCTGTGAGCTTGAGCAACGCTTGAAGAACAGCCCCTGCCAACCCCACGCTGTGCCCGTGCCAGACCTGCAAGATGTTCTGCAGCTCCTCGCTGAAGCTGGAGGTGGGAGAGCTGAGTATAAACGTCTGCAGCATCGTGTCCATGGCGTGCAGGGTCTGCAGGGAGGACAAAGGCGGTGGCAGTCTTTCAGCGACCCCTCTCATGCCCAGGAGATGGATCTGAACTCCCTGTGCAAGGGGAGGACATCCGCGCTGCCTCGCGGTGCGCGGGAGAGGCCTCAGGGCAGAGAAGCTCCTGTGGACAGCGCAGCCTGCAGCACTGCACATGGCCAGGCCCATGGGAACGGGGGAGAAGGATGAGAGTGGGAAAGCAAAGCCAGGGGCCCTGCCCAGCCTTGCACATCTGGTTGTCTCTCGGCACAGGGCGGGCAGGTAACCCCAGGGTACCCCAGAGCTCCTGTAGCTCCCCAGTGCTCACCTCGTGGTAGAGGGAGATGTCCAGGCCCCGCATCTCCTCCTTTGGAGGAAGCTCAAAGACACTGGTGAAGCAGGCGTCTAAGAGGGGCTGCTTTTTGCCCTAGAGCACCGTCCCCACGGTGCTGCAAAGAGAGAGAGGGGCCAGTGTGACACAGGCGCTGGGCGCTGTGCCTCCAGGCACCCCTGGGGACGGAGTCAAAAGCAGGGGCTGGGCAGGTACCTCAAGGCAGCGATGGCCAGCATGGCTTCCTGTCGCACCGCCGTGCGCAGGTGGTCCTTGGGCTCCTCTTGCAGCAGTGCCTGCAGAGCACAAGCGGGATGGGAGCTGTCAGCCAGCAGCACCCCGTGCCAGCAGCGTTGGCACTGATGGGCAGGGCTGGCAGAGCCCCTCTGCCCCCCACCCCGTGCCAGCAGCGTTGGCACTGCTGGGCAGGGCTGGCAGAGCCCCTCTGCCCCCCACCCCGCTGCCGGCCCACAGAATGCCACCCTTACGGCCCGGGTGCTGGGGCGTCTGCTGGCAGGGCTCCGAGTCCCTGAACTCGGTTGTTGACGCGGAAGTAACGGACACTGCTGACGACCAATATGATCAAGCAAATGCCGATTTATTGTTGATACATCCCGGTTAATATAGCCCTTCTAATTCCGTATCATGAGCAAGCTCTCTACTAATTGGTTAACTATATCATGCACGCGCTCCTAGCTAAAATATGATTCGTTAAGTCTCTATGTTCACGCGCACGGCTCTCTCCACCTGCACCCTGCTTCATGTTCAGCCCCCAGTCACGTATGCCAGCTGTTTTCCTTCTTCTCAAGGTTGCTTCGTTTACTTTCTCACAGGAAGCTTCATTACTTTCTCACAGGCGGCCTCATTATTTTCTCACAGGTGGCTTCAGTACTTTCTTACAGGCAGCTTCAGTACTTTCTCACAAGCGGCTTCAGTGATGTCCTTGAGGCCTGCTGCTCACAAACATAACAATTCCATTCGGTCTGGATTGTTCACTAAGTGCCCCTGGTACTCCAGGTATCCAACAAATCCCCCTTTTTGTTTTGAACAATCCAGACCCACTTTCATCATACGTTCCATAGCTTTCACAAAGCATTTTAAAATATACCCCAAAATCATCAGTGTCAACAGCAAACCCATCAATAATACCAACCCATAAACTATCAAATCTTTTAGCCAGCCTGTGACCCCCAAGGATTTCAACCAGTCTGTTAACCTGCTTTCCACTTGTATTGCATGCATGTTGCATCATAACTCTGCCAACTGATAGCGTATCGACTTAGAGTGATCAGAAACATTCATGCAACACATACCTTCAAAATCTTCACATCCATGTCCATGCGCTAATAACAAAAAAAACAATGGCTGCTAGATTCTGCAAAAATATCATGATGCATGCTATCCATGTCTTCTAATAATCCTGATAACATGCTAGAAGTTAAATTCATTTGCTTTTGTGCCCAACAAGCTAATTTATTTAAGTTAGCTAAAGTTTTTGCAGTTGCTGCCCAAGGAACAAATAAAGATAATGCTATCCGCTCAGCTGTACCCAACAGGGTTAAATTGCCGTCACAATGGGGAGTCAATACTTTTAGTGACCTTCTTGCTCGCGTATGATTCCATAATGTTCTCATAGATGGAGCAAACACTATCAATTTTCCAAAATAACATGGTCCTCCTATAGCCCTTTTTGGTATTCCTGACCTTATTTTACTACAATATCAACTAGGTTCATGTAGGCCTCTACTGAATCTCCCCTTTTTTTTTTTTTTTCTTTTTTTCTTTTTTCTTTTTTTTTTTTTTCTTTTTTTGATTAGCCAGATTGTCTGTATTGAGTTGTTAATCATTTTTTGCAAGCATGGTATGTTAATGATTATGCCTAGTATGATGCCTAGTATCACAATTCCGATTTTAACCAAGGACAGCAACCACCCAGTTATGCCACACACAAGCTTAGTTAATAAAATTACTGATCACACGTTATACATATTCATGATTACGAAACAAAGCTAAGTTTCACTACCTTCTAGTAATTTTCTACTATAACATTCTTCTATTATTATAGATATAACAACTCCAGTAACTTATCTATAAGAGCAATGACTAGTTTTCTGCAGGCCTCTGTTGAAACAAGCCATAAATTCTGCTAACAATGTTTTGTATCTTAAAGCTTCCCTTCTCATTCCATGGCTTTCTTCCTGAGAGCATGATTGCATTCCTCCCCCAAGGTCGGTGTGCTTTCACTGATACCGTACTGGCTCAGCGAAATACCACATCTCCCCCTTCTTTGTTTATGAGAAGAGGCTTGTTTCAACGCTTTATCTGTTAAAGTCTGCACACATTTTAAGACACAGAATATAGATCAAAATACATATATAAAAGGAATGAATAAGCATCCTACAACTATTAGTAACAAGCTTATATCAAGTCACCAAAAGATTTCTGAATATATCAAAACCATCACTTTGTTGCTGTTTTTGTACTCCTTTTTGCAAGTTTTGAATACTTTTGTTAATAGATTCCGAATGATCAAACAGATTAATGCAGCAAAGCCCA
The DNA here is from genome assembly GCF_036417535.1 of Chlamydotis macqueenii. NCBI lineage: Eukaryota > Metazoa > Chordata > Aves > Otidiformes > Otididae > Chlamydotis > Chlamydotis macqueenii. The sequence goes on along the minus strand of NC_141592.1, from coordinate 32,542,790 downwards.
TCAAAATCCTGACAATCATGATTTTGTGCTAATAATAAAAAATCTATTGCTGATCTATTCTGTTACTAACCCAACTATGCCAAAGACACCTCTGAGCAAGAGGCTGTTTATCAGCCGGGTCAGAGCAGAGAAGGGAGACAGGCGCAGCACCTTCAGGGCGTCCCCTGTTGTAAATAAAGTGTGCTCTGGGCCTGTCCTCTCCCCCCTGCTCCGAGCCACCTCTGTTTATAGCCTCAGCAGATTCAGTGAAAGAGTACTGACTAGGTGTTGCTGCATGCATGGCCAGTGCATACAACAAGGCCTGTCAAATATGTGCTCTGCAGGCTAACAGCGGTTCTGTTTTGTAAAGTAGCATAGTATATAGAATCTACATCAGTTAACAGCATTGATAGTGCCAATGAAGTTATATTTATTTGCTTAGCAAGCCAACAGTCCAATTTATTTAGCGTAGTTAATGCCTAGGCACTTGCCACACCAGGTGTAAAGACTGAAGCAGCAATAATTTTACTTAGTTTCCAAAACTCTTTATTATCTTGGCAACCAGATTCAATGCTATGTATGCTTCGTTTAGGTCTTTTATGCTGTCTGGATTTTGATATGTGCTCGCATGATTACGTCATGCTGTGTCGTTGCAATGTGTAGATCTTAAAGCATTTACAGTCATTACCCCTCTAGAAACATTAGTTCTTGAATAGTTAAAAAATAGACAGAAGTCCATCTTTACTGATCCCAAAAAGTTCCATCTTTTGTAGTTTTAGCACTCAGCACTCGTGGTTGCTGCTGTTTTACACAGCGTTGCTGTCCTACCGGTATCTGGCAGGTCAATCAAACATGTTCTGAAATACCCGCAGACGATACAGACAGGGATCCACTTGTTTACTGCTCCTGTAAAGACATGAGCGTATCCCTTCCCCCATGTTATAAGAGGGAACGGTCCTTCCACTTATACAAAGCTCAACTCAGACAGGAGTATCTGTTAACCACGTCAGGGGCGGGGGGGTGGGGGCGCCTGGCGGCGGCTGTGGCCCCGGGCATATAGGAGGAAAGAAAACTAAAACCCGAGGTTTAAGACAAGAATAGGGAGGGATCCTTAAAGCCACCGCTACAGGCAAAACAGACCATCACTAAAACCAAAGCAGGATAATGAAAAAAGGAACAAGACAACCTCCCCCCACCCCTCCCTCTTCCCGGGCTTAACACCATCTCTACCTCCCTCCCCTGCGCCCTGAGCGGGACAGGGATGGGGGGCGGGAAGAGGGAATGGGGGTTACAGACAGTTAATCACGCACTGCTTTATTGATATCAACGGTTTAACGGCTGCACCTACAGCAGCAACCATGACCGGAGCCTTTTCTTGTTCTAACATTCGCTCGACAGCTTCCAGCAGTTGCCCTGTACTAGATCCTTTTGGCAGCACACTAAGGGCTCTTTTAGTTTTTTGGGTTTGTTTTTTTTTTTTGTTTTGTTTTTTTTTTGTTGTTTTTTTTTTATCATTAGCATTATTAAAGGCAAGCATATCTAAGAACTTTGCTTTCATGTCATCATCCAAATCAGGGTGAGCCATAATTGCGGTGTGCAACCGATCAATAAATTTCCCATATGGTTCTGTGGGACCTTGCCTTACTGACGTAAAGGCAGGTCCGGACTTTTCATTGTACACCCTAGCAAGCGCTCTATAAGCCAAATCTTGGCCCAGTTGTAACACTTCAGTAGCAAATTACGCTTGCCAATCAGATCGTGTGTAGGGTCCCACTCCCATCAGCATTTGAGTTTGCACCCCGAATAATGGATCACCCTGTTGTCCAGGAGTTGCAGTTGCCTTATCACAAGCAGTCTGCCAGTACTGAAAAAACTGCAGCTGCTGCGACGGTAGCAAAAGCATCTGGACAATCATTCTAATATCATAAGGAGTTAAAAACTGTGACAAAAAAATATGCTGCAACACAGATTGAGTATATGATGATTTTAGCCCATACTGAGTAACTGCATTTTTAGCTTCCTTCAATATTTTCCAGTCTAATGCCTGCCACACACTTCTCCCAGTATTATTGGTCACAACTGGAAATGCCATGGGAAAAGGCTCTCCTTCTATCAAAGCATCTTGAATCACCTCTTTCCACCGCACTATTGGATTCAGATCCCCAGCCCCTCCCGCCAGCGTCCCTTGGAAAGGTGCAAAAAGACTGATCTCACCCGATGTTCCATTTGGAACGAATAGGTTGGACGCTGGCAGGTCTCGATGTGGCACAGGCGAAGGAGTTGACAAGTTTCCCAGCGACGCTTCTAGGCGAACCTCTAGGGCTTCTAGCCTTTTTAGTGTCTCTTGCAGCTGTGCATCCTTCAAGCCGGATGAATGTTCATCCCCCTCTTCCTCATGCCGTGGTGGCAGGGAAGAAGGTGGTAACGGGGGATAAACCGGAGCTGCTGGCGCCGGCGAAAAGGCTCGTGACTCTGAGCCTGCACTGGCGCAGCGTGGCAGGGTGCCTGGCGGTGGTACATCTGATGGTGGTGAAAAGCCTTTGGCAGTTTTTCCCTCTGGTGCCCACATATCTATAGTTATAGGGGCTGTGGCTGCAGCTCCTGCAGTCCTTGCTGGGACTCGAACCCTGACACCGTCAGCACGGGCCGGGGCGGCGGCAGGGCTCGTTAAACCCGAGAACAGCATGCTAGCAGCGGAGGTGGACCCTTTGGCTGGAGTTAAGGCCGCAAAAGCAGATGTGGCAACTGAACGTTCGGCTTTCATGCTTATCAATGTTTCATTAATTAGCCTCCACACGGTGGAGAGTTTGCTCGCCTCCTTTGATACTTTAGTTATTTCATCCCACAGCTCTTTTCCTATCTTCTCCCATGTCAGGAGTTCAAAAGCATCATCAACTGTGGAGATTAATTCCCTTTTCTTTGCCCACTGCAGCAAAGCTTCTAGGACGGCCGAGTCATAACTCAGTCCTCTCATAGAGAGCATATGTTGGAGGAGCTTAACCACTGCTGACTCCTCTTTGGTCAGTGTGGACCCCATCTCCTCCCCGGCCGCTCGCCTGGCCAAGACGAGATTCCCTCCGTACCTTTTGTACCTTTTTGCGCTATAGTGACTTCCCGAGTGCCGGGGCAGCACTCGCCTGCGACCGGCTTCCGCCCCCTCTTCTTTTCCTATTTCGGTTCCGTCGGGATGTCCAACGCCGATCTGAGGGTCCCTGTTCGGGCGCCACCAGTTGACGCGGAAGTAACGGACACTGCTGACGACCAATATGATCAAGCAATGCCGATTTATTGTTGATACGTCCCGGTTAATATAGCCCTTCTAATTCCGTATCATGAGCAAGCTCTCTACTAATTGGTTAACTATATCATGCACGCGCTCCTAGCTAAAATATGATTCGTTAAGTCTCTATGTTCACGCGCACGGCTCTCTCCACCTGCACCCTGCTTCATGTTCAGCCCCCAGTCACGTATGCCAGCTGTTTTCCTTCTTCTCAAGGTTGCTTCGTTTACTTTCTCACAGGCGGCCTCATTATTTTCTCACAGGTGGCTTCAGTACTTTCTTACAGGCAGCTTCAGTGCTTTCTCACAAGCGGCTTCAGTGATGTCCTTGAGGCCTGCTGCTCACAAACATAACAATTCCATTCGGTCTGGATTGTTCACTAAGTGCCCCTGGTACTCCAGGTATCCAACACTCGGTGGCATTCAAGTCCCCTCGGGGACAGCTTGGGACCCACGGACGCTCGCCATTGCCCCCTCCCAACTCCAGCGCTGCTGTCACAGCGTGCCGCTGCCCAGGGTCCCTGCATCCTTCCCCAGACCTGCCGGGTGTCTCCTCACCCTGATAGTCTCTGCCAGCTCCAATCCATGGCAGAAGACATCCAGGCCCTGCCACAAGACCTTGTGTCTGGCAGCTCGGCACAGCCTGCGGATGATCCGCAGAAAACGCATCTTCTGGGCCTCATCCTGCAAACCAGGGACAGGGAGGCAAGGGGGAGCGTGAGAGAGGGAGGCACATGGCCAGCACGACCAGAGCCCTGGCAGCAGGCAGCAGAGCTGCGGGGCCATCAGGAGATGCAGGAACAGCTGCCAGGGCAATGACCACGGTTACTTTGTTGGTGCTCTCGAGAAAAGCCCGGATGCAGCTCACGCTTTCCTCTTCCACTTCATAGACAGCTAACCAGCTGCCATCTAGACCTGGAGGAGAGCAGGGAGGGCTGTAGAGAGGGCCCCAGGGCAGGAGAGGGCCGAAGAAGGAGCTCTGCTCTTCGCCCAGCCCTGTGCCTGCTCCCCTGGCACAGTCTCCCCGGAGGTGTCCGGCCTTGGGGGTGCTTAGCAAAAGGGCTGCGAGGCTGCAGCACCACGCGTCAGGGAGAACCCCAAGGGTTCCTCAGGGCTGAGGAACTGGCTTGCAGATGGGCTGGAAAGGTCCGCATCCTGCTGCCAGCCCAGGGGCCACTCACTCACCATATTTTAGTGACTGGGCCCTGCTGCTCCTTTTGGGAGCCCTCACCTCCTCCCAGGCCACCCTGGGATGGCTGGGGGGTCTCCTTTCCATCTTGTGGGATGGAGGAAAGGGTTGGGGAAGCCTCGGGGAAACGTCTCAGTGCTGCGGGGCTGCTCGGGGCAGCGGGAAAAGACGTGGGCTGCGCTCAGGGGCTCCTCGCCAGACCCACACTCCTGCCCTGTCCCGTTGGTGTCCTGCCGGACACTGTGGGGTGGGGCCCACGCTGGGTATATGCAGCACCGTGTGCAGTCACAAAGTGAGGTCACAAAGGGTCCCCACAGTGATCCATTGCCCGGGCAACCCGCTGTCCAGCGTATGAAGATTTGGGCACTCTAATGAGGGCTTAGAGCTGTAAAAGAGGGCTTTGGACCCACAAAATGAGGGTTAGGACCTTGCAAATGCAGCTTTGGGCCCTAAAAATGAGGGTTTGAAAGTGAAAATGAGGCTTTGAAATACAAAAATAGGGTTTGAACCCTCAACTGTTGCTTTGGTACCAAACCCTAAGGCCTTGCCCCTTAAAAATCTGAAAACTGAGTCCTTAAAGTGAGGCTTTGGTCCCTGAAAAGGAGGCTTTGGAAGCTAAAAATGAGGCTTTGGGCCCAAAAGTGAGCCTCTGGACCCTATAAATCAGGCTTTGGACTCTCAATATGAGGCTTTGGACCTGCAAAATAAGACTTCTCGCATTAAATGGGATGCTCTGGGCCCTTAAGGTGAATCTTTGAAACTTAAAAGTAGGCTTTGGAATTCACACGTGAGGTCCTGGAACCGAAAATTGAGAGTTTGCAGTGTAGAAATGGGGCTTTCAACCCTAGAACCAAAGCATGGCACCTAAATTGAAGGTTTTGGTCCAAAAGGAGGCATTTGGATCATAAAAAGGAGAGTTTGGACTCTCAAGATACAATTTGGACCTGAAAACCAACTGTCTGGATCAAATAAACGATGCTTTGGAGCCTGAACACAAGGCTTTGGACACTCTAGACGTGGTTTGGACTCTGAAAAGGAGACTTTGCCAACTAAAACTGAGACTTTGGACAATAAAAATCACAGAATCATTGAAAAGAATCATAGAAGCATAGAATCATAGAAGGGTTGGAAGGGACCTTCAGAGGTCATCCAGTCCAACGCCCCTGCAAGGACCAGGGACATCTCCAACTGGGTTTTGTAACTTGGACTGAATCAAGCCTTGAACACCTTGGTCTGACCCTGTTTCTGAACAGGTGGGACTGCAGACGTCCCGAGGTCCCTTCCAACCTCACTTCTCTTATACTCTTTTGATGATGCTGAGCTTTGTTTCTAACTAGAGCAGAAACCTTCTGGTTTAGGGACAGGAAATCTCCTGGGCTGTACGTGACCATTTACACCAATTTCTATACCAGTGAAGAAGAGTCAGCACCTCAGCACGACTCCCTCTGTGAAAGAGTGAAAAGTCCTGGGCAAGGAATTGGGGGTGGGGAAGGGGGCAAAGGGCTCTGTGCACCACACAGAATGATCATGTTTTTACGCCTGTCGGGCTGTCAGATGTCAGTAAATATCAATGCAAATGAAAAGAAGAAGAGCTGAAGACAAACATGCAAAGCAAAGGAATGTGTCAGCAGACTTTCCAGCTTTTGCTCACTTTTCTGGGTTTTTCTCTTTTTTTGAAATGGAAAAAGTTTTCCAGGATTGGGAATGGATGTAGGACACAAATATTTTCAGCTGCAGGGACACAGACACCTGGTGCCAGTGCAGATCCCCTGGGAACTCCTGCCCAGCCTTCACCTGCAGCTTTCAAGGAGCTCTGGTCTCCCACAGGTCCTGTGTGACAGATGCCAATCCCAGCCCAGCACCTCAGGTACCCTGGGGCCCCTAAATGTGGCACTGCCTGTTCATGGTCAGACAGCTAGTACGTTACTGGAAAGGTGCACTATCTTATTTTTTACATTTAGATAAAACATACAAGCACATTTTCCTCAGCTGAAGCATTCCAGCGCTTTTAAGAAATGGCAATGTTTCCCCACCATGACAGAATGGAAACTGCGAGGAAGTGTACTTATGGCAGGAGGAGAAGCATTGGCCTTCCCCTGTACGTGTGTCACCACTACTCTGTTATTTCATGTCCCTCCTCATTCCGGTGTTTCCACCTCTCCTGATGTCTAAGGACGTCTTTCAGCAGACTAAATGAATGCAGGCCCTTCCCATGGCTCCCAGGTTTCCTCATCTGCTGGCTCTTTGGTCATTCACCGGTCTGGTTTCTGCTTTGAGCCTCAGGGAGTTAGAAACTTGCTTCATCTTTCGGGAGTCTAATTAACCGTGAATTCTGTTTTCATCTGTCCTTTCTTACCTCTCTGTCAGGTGGCCGATGAGGGCACTGCTGGGCTTGGGGTGGTGAGGAGCAAGGTTGTCCAAGCAGAGTTCAAGGGACTGCTTTTCCTTCCTTGCCAGACCTCCTTAGGAGACAGCCTGGATCAACATCCATTGGAGAGCGCTGCTCTCCCTTCTTCAGTAGACTGGAGAAGTAGGCAAAATGCCCTTAAGAAGCAAAGCTAACTTTTTATTAAGTACTCTGTGACCTCTTTACTTACGTCCCTGAAACATCTCCACTTAGCTCTACAAGACATGAAGACTTGAAAACATGTGTAGAAACCAAAAGGCACATGACAGCTTTCTGCACGGTAATGAGCCCCAGGGTGCTTTGGGTGCTGAGTCCGTGAACCCGAGCGACTGCGAGGAGATTTGCACAAACCTTTCCAGGAGTCAAAGTCGGAAGCAAAACCCAAAGGACCTTGAAGCATTGCTGGGTCCCTCTGAGGGCCACGACTGACACAGCCTCTCCATGGACTTGTTACAGCAGATGATTGGAGGCCATGATAAGAGGCAGGCAGAGGTAAGGACCAGGCAACGCTGGTGCTGAGAAAACCCTTGGTTTGTTTGACAAAAGATGATGAGCAAGGCCTGAGCCCCATCCCTAGGGAAGGGAGCTCTTGTCCCTTCGGTGTTGCTCAGGGCTCTTCCTGCACATGTAGGAGGTGCAATGCCAAGTGAAGGAGAACGGTTTCACAGCTCCTGGCCTCCTGGGGTGGGTGTGAGTAGACAACAGTGCCCCATTGCCCTGAGGATGATGTGTCTCCTGTTAGGCCTCAATGGCAGGGTCATCAGCCATAGCCAAGGGGACAAAGACCTCCAACCTTGTTGTCACAACAGGATCTCCCTACCTGTACTGGTGTCTCTCCATCCCCATGAGCTCTTCCTTGAATCACAAAGCCACGGGCTGGTCCAGAATCCCTCTGAGGGACTTTTGCACCACAGCACTACCCTCAGGATGACATTTCTTTATCCTCAGGTCCACTCTGGTCCTCCAAAGCTGCATTTTCTGATGGTTTTCCTTTCTCATGCTGTTTCCCACCACCAAAAGCAAAAGTGCCGTAATCTTGGTAAGAAATTTTTAAGCTCCTCTTCTTTCTTCAGCCACCACTTCAGCAGGCTAAAGAAGCTCAGGTCTCTCAGCCTCTCCAAACACAACCCCTGTCAGCATCTTGGAAGACTTTCTCTGGTCACATGACATTTCATAGAATCATAGAATCATAGAATGGTTAGGGTTGGAAGGGACCTTCAAAGGTCATCTAGTCAAACCCCCCTTTCAAGAAGCAGGGACATCCCCCACTAGATCAGGTTGCTCAGAGCCCAGCCTGGCCTTGAACGTTTCCAGGGATGGGGCTTCCACCACCTTTCTGGGCAACCTGTTCCAGTGTTCTATAACTCGCACTGTAAAAATTTGTTCCTAATTTCTAATCTAAATCTACCCCCCTCTATTTTAAAACCATTACCCCTTGTCCTATTGCAACAGGCCCTACTAAACAGCCTCTCCCCATCTTTCTTGTAGGCCCCCTTGAGGTACTGGAAGGCCGCTATCAGGTCTCCCCAGAGCCTTCTCTTCTCCAGGCTGAACAGCCCCAACTCTCTCAGCCTGGCCTCATAAGAGAGGTGCTCCAGCCCTTTTATCATCTTCGTGGCCCTCCTCTGGACCTTCTCCAACTGGTCCATGTCCTTCTTGTGTTGTGGGCTCCAGAACTGAACACAGTACTCCAGGTGGGGTCTCACCAGGGCAGAGTAGAGAGGGAGAATCACCTCCCACGACCTGCTGGCCACGCTTCTCTTGATGCAACCCAGAATGCAGTTGGCCTTCTGGGCCACAAGGGCGCATTGCCGGCTCATTTCCTCCCCATTCCTCCAGAACGAGGAGCCCCACACTGGGTTACACTACTTTAGATGTGGCCACACTAGTATGGAGTCAAGATGGACAAAAACTGCCCTTGTCTGGGTGGCCGTACTCCTCCCAGCAGAGGAATATATGCTCACAGCCATATTCCTGTGGATCATCGCTGGCTGCTGTGGCACCTCTTCTCATGCCCAAACCCTTCTCCTTGACTGAGGCTGCTCCTCAGTCATTCGTGTCTGAGCCTGCCTTGATGTAAGGGTCCTGTGGTTTATGCCTGGTAGACAGCTCAGCCCCACACAGCCACTCGCTCACTCGTGATGTCATATGGTGTGGAATATCCCTTTGGTCAGTCGGGGTCAGCTGTCCCAGCTCCCAACTTCTTCTGCACCCCTAGTCTAGTTTCTGGTGAAGCAGCACTAGAAGCCAAAAAGTCCCACACTGCTCACCAGTAACAAATATCGATGTGTTACCAGGGGTCTCTGGGGTCCCTGGAGCCATCGCAGTGACAAGGGGGAGAGCACTGCCTGGGGTAGGGCTGTGGCTGGCACGAGGAGATGGGGTCTGCAATGATGTTCCTGGGACAGTTTCTCCTGACTGTTCATGCAGCAACCAGCCAGGCTGGATAGCTGGACTGAGGGACTCTTCTTGAGAGCCCCCATGGGCATGGAGATGGTCTACAGATCCCCAAGTTCTCCTCTCTATGCTGCCTTTTCTCATAGGCGTCACAGAGGCTGCCAGCCCTCCAGAGGACCCAGGAGACCCCTTGTCCTCTCTGTGGTCACAGCTGGGCCCCAGTCCTCCAGCACAGCCCCAGCTGAGGAGCCTTGTCCAGGGGTAACTTTTAGGGTAAGGATGACACATGGGGAGGGGAAGGTCATCTCAAGGACATGTGCTGGCAATTGGGACTGAAGGACCACAGCAAACTGGCGTGGCTTCTGGGTCAATACTTCAGTGCAAGCACTGACACAGGGTCCCAGCCTTCCTTTCCATTCCACCCTTCAGGAGGGACAATGGCACTAAGCCATGGCAAGTGGTGGACAGCAATCCTTCTCCAGCCACTTCACAGGCCTGGTGGAGCACCAAAGCAGTGAGGACATCTGGCTCTTCACCATGAGCGTGCTTTAGGCTCCCCAAACTCTGGGTATTATCCTGGAGTAGCTGCACACCGGATTTTTTCTCTCCAAGGCCATTTCCAGCCCTGGTCAGCTCCTGTCTGGTCTCTCCCCATATCTACTCTGATCTGTCCGGGTGCTCCTGGCCCTTCCCTGTGACCCCCACAGGGCCCCAAGCTGGCAGTGATGCTCACAGTGCCAGTGTGCTGCGGGACCATGGGGTGACCCCCACTGGCTGTGCTGGTCATGTTGGGAAGCAGATGCAGCTGGATGGGCCACGCTGCCACTGAGCTCCTTCCCAGCTGTATAAAGCTGTGGAACGGGCTCAGAGCATTTCTCCTGATGCGAGATGTTTTCCAGTGTACACACTGAACCATCCGTGGGCTTTTACTGAAGGAGACATGAGTCACCCCCCAGTCTCTTTTTCATTACCTTGCTGGGTCTTCACAGCCTCCCCTGGCACAGCAGAGCTCTTGTTTGCTTGTGAATACTTAAATATAGCGTTGTGCCTCTGAGTGACCCCACCTTGGATGGTCCCTTCTATTGGGAAGCCTACCCCCACACACATGGTGTCCCTGTAGGTGCCCTCTGCTCTTCTGGGGTCTCCAGATTCACCTCAGAAAGCCAGGAAGCTTCCACTCAGCTCTGCTGCCTGCAGGAGAGCCCCGGGCAGGCAACTTTGAGCCCCTTCACTGTCTCCAGTGGCACAGGGCAGCCACAAGTGAGAGCTGAGCTCAGCCCTCGCTCCCCAAAATATTTCCCTGTGCCCTCTGCCCATCAGCCCACTGAGAACCAAGCTCAGCCACAGGCTATGGCTGTTCCCTGAGCCTGGTCCTGACTTCAGCAGGAAGAAGAGCCCAGCCTTCAGGAGCTGCCCTTGGGAAACACCCTTTTATTACAGAGCTGATGCTCAGGAAGCTCTGAAAGCTCTGGAAGCTCTGACACTGTGACGGCACATTTACCAAAGACCTCTGCATCATTCGGCTCATGTCCTACACCTGGAGATGTGAAGAGAGTGCAAACATTACTGTATGAACATGACATCACAGCTGAAAAACAAATACAGCACAAGCTGCCCTGAGGAAACCTACGATCAGGCTGTGAGGACAGCTGGGCAGCTTACTGCTGCCGAAGGTGACCCCATTGAATGAGTTTCTTCAACGCTTCCTTGAGCTCCTGGTTCTTCATGCTGTAGATGAGGGGGTTCACTGCTGGAGGCACCACCGAGTACGCAACAGCCACCACCAGATCCAGGGATGGGGAGGATATGGAAGGAGGCTTCAGGTAGGCAAACATGGCAGTGCTGATAAACAGGGAGACCATGGCCAGGTGAGGGAGGCACGTGGAAAAGGCTTTGTGCCGTCCCTGCTCAGAGGGGATCCTCAGCACATCCCTGAAGATCTGCACATAGGACACAACAATGAACACAAAACACACAAAGAATAAAGAGACAGTAACCACAAGTGCGCTGACTTCCCTGAGGTAGGAGTGTGAGCAGGAGAGTTTGAGGATCTGGGGCACTTCACAGAAGAACTGGTCCACAGCATTGCCCTGGCAGAGTGGCAGTGAAAATGTACTGGCCGTGTGCAGGACAGCATTCAGAAACGCACTGCCCCAGGTAGCTGCTGCCATGTGGACACAAGCTCTGCTGCCCAGGAGGGTCCCGTAGTGCAGGGGTTTGCAGATTGCAATGTAGCGGTCATAGGCCATGAGGGTGAGAAGATAAAACTCTGCTAGTATCAAGGAGAGAAAGAGAAACACATGGGCAGCACATTCTGTGTAAGAAATGGCCCTGGTGTCCCAGAGGGATTTGGCCATGGCTTTGGGGAGAATGGTGGAGATGGATCCCAGGTCAAGAAAAGAGAGGTTGAGGAGGAAGAAGTACATGGGGGTGTGGAGGCGGTGGTCACAGGCTATGGCAGTGACGATGAGGCTGTTGGCCAGGAGGGCAGCCAGGTAGATGGCCAGGAAGAGCCAGAAGTGCAAGAGCTGCAGCTCCCGCGTGTCTGCGAAGGCCAGGAGGAGGAACGGGGTGATGAAGCTGCTGTTGGGCATTTTGTCCCTCTGGGCAGAGGGGCACTTTCTCTAGCTGCAACAGACAGTGACAAGCTAGGACAGATTTTAACGAGAAAGTTCTCACAGAATTCCCCCCGAACCCCTGCCACCCAGTTCAAATGCCTGTCCTGTCTGAGGTTTGTGCTGGTTGAGTGTGCTGTGAGGAGCCAGAGCCCTGCCCGTGTCCTGCTGAGGAGTCAGCTTTGCTCTGCTGCAGTGGGTGCACAGGAGCTGATCTGTGACAGCTCTGATGTTCACAGGAGATGTGAACAGAGAGCCGAGGCAGCAGACCCACAGTGTCCGTCAGTCTTGTTCCCAGCTGCCCTGCACTTTCACAGGCGGAGCCTCAAAGAGGACTTCACACACAAATTAATATTAAACAAGCCCAGAAACCTGATGAGAGCTGGGGACACCAGTTTCACAGGGCAGACCTGCAAATTCCTCTCTTTCCCAGCCCAGAGGTGGAGATCTGATGCAGAGAGCAGGACCCTGCTCCTCGCAGGAGAAGCAAAGGACTCTGCGAGGAGAGCGCTGATGCCCAAGGAAAGGCTCAGCACTCCCTAGGAGCCTGCAGGAGAGCTGTGCCTCTCCGGGGGCAGCTGGCAAACCCAGCAGGGCAGGCAAAGCAGACAGTCAGGGGTCCCGAAGGTGAGAGGGTCTGAAGAGAGAGTCAGGGCTTGCCCAGCAGACCCTGCTCACAAAACATCTCCAGTGAGAGACCAACACAGAGCTGCCTGAAGGCAGCCTCCCCCAGTGCTTGTTGGCAGTGTCCTCCCACCCCTTGTCCACGTCTCTGCAGCCTGGAGCTGTTCCTCTCTCCCGGGGTCACCTCCCTGTCCCTGCTCACAGACCCCATCCCACCCGCTGTGTGCTGGGCTCTGCCCTGCAGACCCCTCCCAGCAGCAGGGCAGTGCCCAGGGGCATCTGTGTGTGTGCAGTCTGTGCTGGAAACCTCAGACCAGCCCTGGTGAGGATGGAAAAGTGATGCTGATCTGTCTGTAAGCCGCGGTGTGTTCATTAATGATACTCCCTGATTTATTCACCTCTGGCTAAAAGTCTCCTGGGAATGTCCCCTGCGTGATCTGCAGCTCTGAGCAGCCCTGACCCACACAGCACCCTCTCAACAGCAGAAGGACCCTGCCATCCTGTGGGTCGCTCCTTCCCCCCACAGCTTCTCCCCACAGTAGCAGCGCTGGGAACTCCCAGGGCAGGCTGAGTGCTGACCCTGGCAGGCGGCAGAGTCCCTGCCCCAGCACACAGCCCCTGGGTTGCAGGGACCCTGCTCTGAAGGACAGCCCTGGGCACCCCTGCCTGCACACCTGCCTGCACACCCCTGCAGCCATCCCTGGGAGAAGGCAGCTGTCGTGCCCTGTCCCTCTGACGGTGCAGCAGGCAAGCCCTGCTCTGCAGCACCAACTTCCCCTTTGAGAAACCAAGAGCCCTCCTGACAGATCCCATAAACTGTCAGATGCACAAGCTCTGGGAGATCTCTCCAGGAACAACAGCTAAATTGCCCTGCACCCAGAGACTTACCACATAGAGGGCTCTGAAGATTCCTCCTCACTGACCTCTCAGCATCCTCCCGCTCTCAACTGCCTTTAAGTTCTCTCAGCCGCTGTCTCTCTGCAGCGCTGCCCGCTTGCCATCAGCTCCCTCCATGCCAGGAGCCCAGCCCAGCTCAGCAGCAGAGGCCCAGCACAAGGCAGCACTTTCTCTGTCCCCTTGGGGCTCCCTCCAGGTGTCCCTGGGGCTGCAGGGGAACCTGCTGCCAAACAGCCTGCAGCCACCACGGGGGTTTTGGTCCCGCACCTGGGGAGGGACACTTCTTTCCAGCACTCTCATTTCACATATCAGAGAAATAACGAGGCTTAAGAATCATCTTCTCTTGTCCCATCATCAGGCAGGACACACAGACAGGGATGGGGAGTCAGCTCTGTTGCATCTCCTGCTGATTCACCTGAGTCAATCAGAGCATCTCCTTCTGGGACTGCAGTCCTGGGGTCAGAAGGGGACTCAGCTCCCTCCCACACCTGCCACAAACACACTGGTGGTTGGATTCCTCTTCCCTCAGTACAGTTGTTGATGAAACAGACACCTGCATGTGAGCGCCTTGTCCCAGCTGCCATGGTCATCACTGGAGATGGAGGCCAGGAGTGAGCTGATGGAGGCCAATGCACTGAGCCATCAGTTAGAGGCATCGGCCATCAGATGCCGTAGCAGAGGCAAGGTCTGTCCCTTCTTCTGCCCAGCAGCTGCAGACAGTGCGTGCACACAGAGTGTATCACACTGGGATGGTTACTCACCCCCATGGCCATACAGCCAGGGAACACACCAATCACTTCCACAGTGTGCCTGGTACGTCTTGTCTTCAGAGACAGCATCCTCCAAGCACAGCCATGGTTCCTATCCAAACTCAGTTGGAACTCCAAAGGGAATTCAAGGGCACCAAGAGGAGCTGTTGGTACTTCAGGAAGAGTTAGAGAAGAAGCAGAGATAATGTGGGACCACCGCCAAATTTAGTAAGAGCAGGTGCAGACAGATCTGAGATCCTGTGTGTCCCCTCTGCCCCAGTTACCACCAGCAACTTCTCCCAGGCTTTTGAGCATTGAGGCAGGACGATTCCAGGAAGAAAGGACCCAGTTAGACTTTGTAAAGTATCTTTTAAAATCATACAGAGAATCGTACAGATAATCTTCTCTCACTTCAGACGTCCGGAACCCCCAGGTATGTAGCATTGAGCAATGCTTGAATGCTACTGCAACACACCCTCTAGACCTCATCCATTTAAGACAGTTCCTTGTTTGGTCATCAAGCTGATCTAGAATATTCTGACCAGGAAACATCTTTGTTCATAATTGCTACCATCAAAAAGAAATGTTTTCATGAGAACTTACTGCTGCAGGGTTAAAGATAAGGCCACACAGGAGGCATCACGGTTGGTACCGAGTGGGAGCTGCCTGCAGGGTCTCCTGTGACAATGAGCTCCTGAGGTTGTCCTGCGGCCAAGGGACCTGGGCAGCACAGCGCGGGTGTGAGGGCCATGCTGTACGTGCAGCGCAGCACAGCACAGCCGCTGACTTCTCCATGTACAATGCTCTTCTGGTCAGGATCACTGCTCATGGTTTTCTCTGAGTTGTTTCTTTTTCAGCCAAAGAAAGACAAGGGACAGATTCCAGCTTAGGGATGAGCTACAAAGGAAAGCAAAATTTTCATGTGAGGTACACTGACACAGAACCATGACCTACAGTTCCAATCTCTGAAGATCGAACTGTGCAGCAGAGAGCCTGGAAGCATCTGAGCTCCATTTGTCTGCCCTGCATTTCAGCAGCTAAAATTCAACTCAGCATGTAAAAATGTGCTTTGATTCTCTTCCAAGCCTAAAACAACACATGGGTCAGGAAATTGGCCAGGACACTTAAAGAACCAAATGTAGGAGTAGAGACCTCCTGAGCAGAGGACAACTGCACCCTGAATTCTTCCATGAGCCTCTGCTGTAGAGACCCTCAGCTCCAGTTGACTCCCTTTTCCTGGGGCACACTGCAGTGCACAGGATCATGGGATGGATGGTGGGAAAGGGACTGCTGGGGGTCTCTGGTCCAGCCTCCCACCCCAAAAGCTGAGGTATCACCGACCCCGTGTCCCACTGACTCACACTTTGTTGAGATTCAACCTAAAGCCTACAAAGATGGAAACCACAGAGAGTCTCTAGGTGTCCTGCTGTGGGGCAGCACCCCTTCCTGGTCAGTTTTTCCTGAGGCCCCCTGTGGAGTCCCCAGGACAGAGCTTGTGGCTCTTGCCTCTGCATACCCTCTGCCACTGCAGAAGAGGTGGGCTCCACCACCTCTCCAGGCGGGTGTTGCCTGCTGTTGGCCTGCCCTGTGCCTCCCCTTCAGCAGAGTCAAGAGGCCCAGTTCCCTCAGCCTCTCCACACAGGGCATGTGCTTTAGGCCCCTCACCCCATCAGGGCAGACTTCCTCAGTTTCTGTCTCCAGTTTCTCCATCCTCCTTCCAAACTGGGAAACACACTGATTCGTACAGCATCCATCATGACTCCTACCTCCTTCTCCCCAGGATCTTGGCTGCTGGTGGGCCATCTCTTTGGCCAGCTCACCCCCTTGATAAGGGGAGGGGTTTGTGAGACAGGTGGAAGTGCAGGGAGAGAACGAGGTGTCTGTAGCAGCCAAGGTGTTAAAGGCAGGAAGAAGGCCTAAAATAATGGGGTGAGCAAGGGTCATGCTGAAGTGAAATAGGTTGAATTTAATTTTGAGACAGAAGAAGGAGGAGGATTGGCAATTAAGTGCTGGGATATGGAGAGAAGGAGGGGATTCATGAAAGTCTGGGGCTGAAATATCTTGGGTGCTAGAGGAGCATTACCAGGGAGTTGGAGGAAGCCAGAGAGGGTGTGGAGAACTCACAGGCACTGGCCAATCTTAAGAAAAGCAAAGCTTTGTGTTTGAAGGAATCGCCAGGGACTAGAGAGAGACACCAGTAAAGCCTGGGAGACCTCATGGTCAGAGGGAGGCGGGGAAGCAGAGGGGTGGCTAAAATCCTCAGGGAGAAAGGCACAGGCGTAGGACAGGTAGGACAGCCAACAGTGTGGACAGCCAAGGACTCAACCCCTGAATGAAGATGTCAGGCAGCAGTAGAAACACAGGCAGAACAGGCCTTGGTGTAACAAGTGTGCAGGAAGCCTTCATCTTAAGAAGTTTAATGTTGCCCTTTTTTTGATAGACTATGGACATGAACCAGCCACCTGATGAACATTTTAAATTGAGAAACTGTGTCCCCAGGACGTGTTTATACTCATACAGTTGCCATCTGAATTTCACATCTAAATGGAGCTGTGAGCAGTGAAGGGTGGAGAGGCTGGGCACACCTCACTGTTATTGCTTTGCTCTCCAGCAGTGCCCACCAGTGGTATACACAGTGGGGACCCACCGGTCAGATTGGATATTAGGAAAAATCTCTTCACTGAAAGGGTTACCAAGCACTGGAGCAGGCTGCCCAGGGAAGCGTTGAGTCACCATCCCCGGAGGGATCTAAAAGCCCTTAGGGACACGGCTCAGTGGTGGACTTGGCAGTGCTGGGTTAACGGCTGGGCTCAAGGCTCTTAGGAGTCTTTTCCAACCTAAATGATCCTATGATTCTACCGACCGCTGACGTGAAGCACAGGGAGGTGGGGAACGCTCTTGTGCCGGGCACAGACACTGAAGCTCTGGCAGCACACGGAGCCGTTACCTGACAGCTGTTCACAAGAAGCATTTCCATGCCACCGTGTGCTCCCTGGGTCACAGCCACGGAGCACGCCAGGAGCACAGGCACCACTGGCGCTGTAGCACTGGAGGAGGCCTGGCTAGGGGGAGCCTGGGGACTTGTGGTGCCAGAGGAAGGGTCCTTCTGACCCACAGCTCTGCAGTGCTCTAGCAAGAGGTGAAGGAGTGAGGAGGGCCAGGGCAGGCTGGAAGAAGGCAGAGGGGCTCTGCAAAAGTCTCAGGGAGAAAATAATTGCTGAAGCTTGGAGCTGAACCAGGGACCTTTAGATCTGCAGTGGAATGTTCTCCAGCTCTCCAGCTGAGCTACTTCAGCCTTGCCTCAGCAGCGCTTCTCCATGGCCAAGTGGGCTCCAGGTGTGGAGCAGGTGCCAGTTGACACTGAGAGTGCCAAAATATGTTTGGCCTCAGTTACAAGGGTCATGGTGGCGAAGGCAAGTAGGCAGGCCATGCCTTTTGTCTCTTGTCTCTCGTCCTCCCACCACGTATCACAATGGAGACCCTGGCTCCATCTTAACTGCCTGATGGGCTCTGAAATGCTGCTGTGAAGATTGCAGAAGCCTTCTTCTCTCTACGCTGAACAGTCCCTGCTCCCTCAGACTTTCCTCAGGTGGAAAGTTCTCCAGCCGCCTGCACACTGACACACACTTGGACTGGTGACCCTCCACTGAACGTGCTCCAGTCGATCAATGTCTCTCCTGTCCTGGGGCCAGGAGGACCCAAATGCAGTGCAGAACTGTGCCCGTGGCCTGGTGAGCACTGAATAGAGGGGGAGAATCCCTTCCCTTCATCTCCTGGCCATGTTCCTGTTTATACAGCCAGGATGCTGCTGGCCTTCTTGGCTGCCGGGGCTCTCCACTGACTGATCTGCAGCTTGTTGTCCACCAAACCCCCAGGGCCTTTTCCACTGAGCTGCAGCCCAGCCACGGATGGTGCCCAGGGTCAGGGCACCCCAGGGGCTGGATTGGGCAGCTCTCCTCTCTGAAATCCCTTAGGATCTTGTTGGGCCAGTCTTCCATCCTGTTCAGTTTCCTCCACAAGGCAGCCCTCCACTGTATGCTTCAATCTTTTGCCTCAGTTTTGTGTCATCTGCAAATTCTGTCAGCTGCTCCGGGACACTGATAACACCATCAAGTCCCAGCAGAGACCCCAATGCATCCAATCACTCTTTTACTCCCCTCTTTGCCCACCTATCAGGACTGCAGCTTCCAAGGTTCCATACAAGAGCATTGTGCGAGATGGTGTGCGCTGGGTTGACCTTGGCTTGTGGCCAGATGCCCAGTCAGCCACGATCTCACTGCCCCTCCTCAACAGTGTCGGTGCCCACAGAGTGAGCAAACCCTGCTCTCACCAGATCCAGAGGGAAGAAGGCCTGGGCTGCACAGTACTGGCAGGAGGCCGTGAAACAATATGCTCAGTGGAGATCTGACAAATAAAGGTGGTGGAGAAGAGAAAGAGAGAATCCCAGCTCTCCGTGTGCAAAATCACTGCAGCAGGGCAGATGGACACCTGTACAGGTTCCCATGCATGTCCTGAGTAGGAAGAGGTTTCGTTATCCTAAACGTGGGCACCTGCTGTCATTTCAGTTTGCCAAAGGAATTTCCCAACAGCCTCCAAGATGAAGCCCCAGACACTGCCCTGTCCCTAAGAACTGCTGCACCTGAGCCTGCAGTCTCCTGCACAAAGCTTGGGCCACCTCGGGCACCTCAGCTGTCACCAGGGCTTTGCATCTAAAGAACTCCCTGCTGCCCTCCATCTCCAGTAAGGAGGAGGGGAGCTGAGAGAAAGAGCTCACAGGCAAATGCCCTTTTGTGCTGAGCTGAACAGGGGCAAGAGGAATCCCAGCTCCTGTGGGTTTGTGGTGTGCATGGAAGGGAGCTGAGTCCTCTTCTAGCGCCAGCACTACAGACCCAGGGTGAGATGCCTGCACTGACTGCGCTGAATCCCTTCCCTCAGCAGGGGTAGAGGAGATCCCTCACTTTGGGTATTCTGCCTGCTGACGGGACAAGGCCAGGTGATATTTAGAGCTGACTCTGTCTGTGAGCAGGAAAATGGCAGTGCTTGAAAAGACGTGACTCTTCTCTCCCAGCTGAGGAGCAAAACCCCAGTGGTGGCTGCAGGCTGTTTGGCAGCAGGTTCCCCTGCAGCCCCAGGGACAGCTGGAGGGAGCCCCGAGGGGACAGAGAAAGTGCCGCCTTGGGCTGGGCCTCTGCTGCTGAGCTGGGCTGGGCTCCTGGCATGGAGGGAGCTGATGGCAAGCGGGCAGCGCTGCAGAGAGGCAGCGGCGGAGAGAACTTAAAGGCAGTTGAGAGCGGGAGGATGCGGAGAGGTCAGTGAGGAGGAATCTTCAGAGCCCTCTATGTGGTAAGTCTCTGGGTGCAGGGCAATTTAGCTGTTGTTCCTGGAGAGATCTCCCAGAGCTTGTGCATCTGACAGTTTATGGGATCTGTCAGGAGGGCTCTTGGTTTCTCAAAGGGGAGGTTGGTGCTGCAGAGCAGGGCTTGCCTGCTGCACCGTCAGAGGGACAGGGCACGACAGCTGCCTTCTCCCAGGGATGGCTGCAGGGCTGTGCAGGCGGGTGTGCAGGCAGGGGTGCCCAGGGCTGTCCTTCAGAGCAGGGTCCCTGCAGCCCAGGGGCTGTGTGCTGGGGCAGGGACTCTGCCGCCTGCCAGGGTCAGCACTCAGCCTGCCCGGGGAGCTCGCAGTGCTGCTACTGTGGGGAGAAGCTGTGGGGGGAAGGAGCGACCCCCAGGATGGCAGGGTTCTTCTGCTGTTGAGAGGGTGCTGTGTGGGTCAAGGCTGCTCAGAGCTTCAGCTCAATCCTACAATTTTCCTATAAGAGGATTGAAGGAGATGTTCAAGGCAAGGATTAGTATAGAAATAAGGACCATTTCTGGTCTGTATTTTCCATTTGCACTCTTGGGGTATAGAAGGAGAGAAGGATAATAGATTTCTGAATTTTAGTAAGTTAGACTCCTTAGCTAAAACTTTGAGTTACCAGCAGGTGTTCCAGGAGTCTCCTAATGCACTTTCAGCCACTCCTCTGCCAGTAGACACAGGTAGCGTTACTTTTACTGGACCCATTTACTTAGTCTGAGCCATCCTTTTTGCTACCTGCAAACAGGAATATTGGTCCTCGCCAGTGCCCTAAGGAAATCTCCAGGCAGAAGGGATACGATCAGGGAAGGAGAGGAAACTAAATTCAGAACTGTTGTGGTAGGGAGAATTCAGAAATCTGTGTATATGATCGCCTGCAATGCTGACCCCTTCCTCTGAGCAAGCCCCCTGGCCTCCTCTCCCACCCACCTGAGACTCTGCCCCCAGGGCTGGGGGGTCCCAGACATGAACCCCCTCCTGTGAGGCCGGAGCTCCAGCAGAGCCGTGGTGCAGCTCTCCAGCCACGTGTCCATGTCCCTCTGCAGAGCACAGGGGCTGAGAGCAGCTGCCCAGTGATGGTGGTGTCGGGGAGGGGGCCCGCACAGCTGGGGGAGGGGGACGCTGTCCTGAGTGCCCGCCTGCCTCTGCCCTGCCTGCTGGCAGCCAGACCCTCGCTCTGTCTTTGCTTCTCTCTCCACTTGTCTCTGTTATTGCTGTTGTTATTTCGTTCTTGCTGCCAGGCTTGCTGGGGAGGTGCAGTTTCAGCTGCAGGGTCCCACCCGGATCTTGTGGGTCCTTCCATGCAGCCGTGTCCATGGGAACAAGTGTCCCAGCTTTCCTCTCAGCTGTGGGGCTGTGGGCAGTGCAGTCTGTGGGGCTGGAGAAGAAGCTGGTTTCCCCTGAATCAGATGCTGTTGTTAGGACATGTGGCCATGTCTTTGAGGTGTCCTCCCAAGCTGTGACACACCCTCCAGAATGTGAAGCTGTCCCCTTGCACAATTTGTTATCTGGAAACCCCATGGAGAAACGCTGTGGGGTTGGTGAAATGAGCCCTGTGTGTCCTTGGCAGGAGGTGGGGTGCTGTGACCTTGAGAAAGGGTAAGACATTCAGTGGTCAGCACAGCATCCCTCTGCTCTCAGCAGTGTCTGGTTGTTTTTCAGGGTAACACAAGAGTGTGATCACCCTCCACCTCATGAAGAACAAGCCCAGGGCAGCTGGGAACAAGTCGGAGGCACAGACCAGCTCCCCTCACTCTGCACTAAGCCACAGGCAATCCTCTGGCCTCACAGGACTGGCTCTGTTCTCCCTGAGGGCAGCAGAAATGCTGATGGTGTCTGACATCCAAGAACACTCCCCCGGTGAGATGGGGGAGCTTTAAGAACCCCAGACCTCTCAAACTGCCTTCTGCCATCCCCGCTCCTCGGCAGTGGCAGTGCAGATGGTGACAAGCCTTTCTGCGCCAGGGGCTTTTTGGTCTCACAAAGTGAAACACCTGGACTGACTCCTGCCCCCAGAGTTCTCATGAACCCACTGCTGCAGAGCAGGGCTGGCTCCTCAGCAGCCAGTGGGCAGAGGCCCTGCAGCTCATGGCATGCTTGGCCAGCACAAGCCACAGCTTCAGCCAGTGAGCTGAAGGAAGGTCTTCTGGAAAAGGAATGGCGGCTAGGAGGGTGGGAGTGTAGCAGGGTGAGGGTCATGGAGAAAGGGTTTTTATCAGAGAAGTCTCCCCTAACTCTTCATTGATTCTTCCTCTAAGAACAGGGTGCCCTGCTTGGAGGCAGACCATCTAACCACAGCTCCATCACCCAGTTCCTCCTCCTGGCCTTTGCAGACACGCGGGAGCTGCAGCTCTTGCACTTCTGGATCTTCCTGGGCATCTACCTGGCTGCCCTCCTGGCCAATGGCCTCATCATCACCGCCATAGCCTGTGACCACCGCCTCCACACCCCCATGTACTTCTTCCTCCTTAATCTCTCCATTCTTGACCTTGGCTTCATCTCCACCACTGTCCCTAAATCGATGGCCAATTCCCTCTGGGGCATCAAGACCATTTCCTACTCAGGATGTTCTGCTCAGGTTTTTTTCTTTTTGTTTTTGATCTCGGCAGAGTTTTATCTTCTCACCATCATGGCCTACGACCGCTACGTTGCCATCTGCAAACCTGTGCACTACGGGACACTCCTGGGCAGCAGAGCTTGTGTCCACATGGCAGTAGCTGCCTGGGGCAGTGCTTTTCTCATTGCTGTCTTGCACACAGCCATTACATTTTCCATTCCTCTCTGCCAAGGCAATGCTGTGGACCAGTTCTTCTGTGAAGTTCCCCAGATCCTCAAGCTCTCCTGCTCACACTCCTACCTTGGGGAACTGGGGCTTGTCGTGTTTCATGCTTTTTTATTTTGGTTGTGTTTTGTGTTCGTTGTGCTGTCTTATCTGCAGATCTTCAGGGCCGTGCTGAGGATCCCCTCTGAGCAGGGACGGCAAAAGGCCTTTTCCACGTGCCTCCCTCACCTGGCCGTGGTCTCCCTATTTATCAGCACTGGCACATTTGCCTATCTGAAGCCCTCTTCCATCTCCTCCCCATCCCTGGATCTGGTGGTGGTGGCAGTTCTGTATTCGGTGGTGCCACCAGCAGTGAACCCCCTCATCTACAGCATGAGGAACCAGGAGCTCAAGGAGTCCATCAGGAAAGTTATTTCAGAAATGGTTTCAACAGCAGTAAATATTCCATCACTTTTCAGTAATGACTCTCGGGATGCCCGTTGCAGTTCTGTCCTTGTTTTGCTGTTTTATTATTTAATTTCTTATTCATTTGCTGTACTGGGTTTTTAAATTTATTTTCTTACACAAATGCCTGAATCCATCTCCACTTCTCTTGAGGAATGCTCTAACCTGGATCTGATGTAAAAGTCTGTCTCTCAGTGGGACAGAGCTGCTACTCCCATAACATCTCTGAAATAAAATGGGATCACCCCAGTGCACTGACTGACGTTTGGGCTCTTTTTCCAAAGCTGGTGTCAACAACAGGCCCAAGGAATTTCACCCCAAAAGGGCCTCTTTCTACTTGGCATTTTAAGAGTAAACTCATGGTTCCGTTGGTAACTGTTAGAGACCAAGGGTTGGATTTTGGACTCACCCATTGGTGTGCAGTGACCATGGAGATGGTGAATGGTCAGTGATGTACACACCCATGGCTTTCTCAGACATGACAGTGCAGAAGAAATTCTCCAGGAAGGAAATCTGGACCTTCCTGGAGAGACCTGGGCATCTACACAGACAACATGTGCTGGGGTAAGCGGTGACTGAAACCCCGCTCAGTGAGAGATACCCAAGGCTGAGTCACTCAAATGGAAAAATGAGAAATGCCGGTATCTGCAGGGAAAAACCAACTGACGCTCCCAATCTCACACAGACCAAGTCCAACAAGGAACAGCACCTTTGCAGCCAGCACACCAACAACAGAACACACACATCCATGGGCAACACAACTGTCCCCAGCATGGTCCCTTCTCAGGCTGATCTGGTGGGAAGGTCATGAGTGGTCTGTTCATCCCCTGCAGCCCCTACCAACGGGCACAAACACCCATGGTTTCTCCAGTGTGGGCCTGAGTTTGGGTGCCCGAGTTTCCTACCCAGACTTGGAGGCATTACCCACTTGGCAACTTCAGCCTTGGGTGTCTCCACACTCTGGTGTGCTCCTCCTCCAGCAGTTGCTCAGGGCTCCTCCTGCACATGTAGGAGGTGCAATGCCAAGTGAAGGAGAACGGTTTCACAGCTCCCGGCCTCCTGGGGTGGGTGTGAGTAGACAACCACCCCCCATTGCCCTGAGGATGATGTGTCTCCTGTTAGGCCTCAATGGCAGGGTCATCAGCCATAGCCAAGGGGACAAAGACCCCCAACCTTGTTCTCACAACAGGATGTCCCTACCTGTACTGGTGTCTCTCCATCCCCACTGCAATCACAAACCCATCGGCTGGTCCAGAATCCCTCTGAGGGACTTTTGCACCACAGCACTACCCTCAGAATGACATTTCTCTATCCTCAGGTCCACTCTCTATCCTCAGGTCCTCCAAAGCTGCACTTTCTGATGGTTTTCCTTTCTCATGCTGTTTCCCACTATCAAAAAAAGAAGTGCCATCATCTTGGTAAGAAATTTTCAAGCTGTCTTGAGCTATTACTGTTGTTCTCTCAGCCACCACTTCAGCAGGCTAAAGAAACACATGTCTCTCAGCTTCTCCAACCATGACCCCAGTCGCTTCTTGGAAGACTTTCTCTGGTCACATGACATTTCATAGAAGCATAGAATAGAATCATAGAATCATTAGGGTTGAAAGGGACTTTTAATGGTCATCCAGTCCAACCCCCCTGCAAGAAGCAGAGACATCTCCAACCAGACCACATTGCTCAGTTCCTCATCCAACCTGGCCTTGGATGTTTCCAGGGATGGAGCATCCACCACCTCTCTGGGCCATCTGCTCCAGTTCCACCACTGACCATTCCACTGCCATTGTTTCCTAATATCTAATTTAAATTTACTTCCCTCTAATTTGAAACCTTTACCCCTCGTCCTGTCACAACAGGCCCTGCTGAAGAGTTTCTCCCCTTCGTTCCCTTAGGCCCTCTTTAGGTCTTGGAAGGCCGCTATAAGGTCTCCCCAGAGCCTTCTCTTCTTCAGACTGTAGAGCCCCAACTCTCTCAGCCTGTCTCATACTAGAGGTGCTCCAGCCCTCTGATCATCTTTGTGGCCCTCTTCAGCACTCGTTCCAACTGGTCCATGTCCTTCTGATGTTGGGGGCTCCAGAACTGGACACAGTACTCCAGGTGGGGTCTCACCAGAGCAGAGGCAGATTCCCCTTTGTCGACCTGCTGGCCACCCTGCTCTTGATGAAGCCCAGGATGCAGTTGGCTTTCTGGGCTGCAAGGGCGAATTCCAAGCTCATGTTGAGCTTTCTGTCCACCCTCACACCCAAGTCCCTCTATTGAGGGCTGCTCTCGACCCATTCTCCACTGAGCCTGTCTTTCTGCCTCGGATTGCCCCAACCCAGGTGCAGGACCTTGCACTTGTCCTGGTTGAACTTCAGGACGTTTGCACAGGCCCAGCTCTCCAACCTGGTCCCTCTGGACGGCCTCCCTCCCCTCCAGTGTGTCAATGGCACCACACAGCTTGGTGTCATCGGTGAACTTGCTGAGGGTGAACCCTATCCCACTGTCCATGTTGCCGACAAAGATGTTGAACAGAGTCAGGCCTAATATGGGCGTCTAGTCTCATGCAGCCTTAGTCTAGTTTCTGGTGAAGCAGCACTAGAAGCCATAAAGTCCCACACTACTCACCAGTAACAAACGTTGATGTGTGTCCTGGTTTTGGCAGGGATGGAGTTAATTTTTCCTCTCAGTAGCTGGTATGTTTTGGATTTTGTGTGTGAAGAATGTTCATAAACACCCTGATGATACCAGTTGTTGTGAATGAGACCAAGGACACCGTCCTGCTTTCCAAGTCTCACTAATTTGCAGATGCAGGAAGCTGGGAGAAAGACAGACAGCATAATTGATCCAAACTGGCCAAAGAGAGTATTTCATGCCATAAACGTCATGCTCAGTATATAAGTGGGGGCAGGCGAGGGTGGGTATCTGCCTTCCTGGCATCCATCCTTCCTGCTTGTTTTTGCTGGCATCGTTCCCCCTACCTTGCTGGCTCCCTTTTGCTCCTTTGCTTGCTGCTCGGTTTTGTTTCCGTGATCGCTGCTCGGGACGGGCTGTATCGGTCATTGGGACATCGGGTGGTGAGAAAACACATATTGTTCACTTTGTATATTTTAATATCCTTATATTCTGTTATTATTGTAGTTTTCCCTTTTATTTTAGTAAATTGTCTTCATCTCAACCCACGAGTTCTCCTTCCTTCCCAATTCTCTCCCCCATCCCCCTGGGGAGGGGGAGAGTGAGCGAGAAACTGTGTGGTGATTTGGGCTAAACCATCACAATGTGTTACCAGGGGTCTCTGGGGTCCCTGGAGCCATCGCAGTGACAAGGGGGAGAGCACTGCCTGGGGTAGGGCTGTGGCTGACACGAGGAGGTGGGGTCTGCAATGATGTTCCTGGGACAGTTTCTCCTGACTGTTCATGCAGCAACCAGCCAGGCTGGATAGCTGGACTGAGGGACTCTTCTTGAGAGCCCCCATGGGCATGGAGATGGTCTACAGATCCCCAAGTTCTCCTCTCTATGCTGCCTTTTCTCATAGGCGTCACAGAGGCTGCCAGCCCCACAGAGGACCCAGGCGACCCCTTGTCCTCTCTGTGGTCACAGCTGGGCCCCAGTCCTCCAGCACAGCCCAGCTGAGGAGCCTTGTCCAGCGGTGACTTTTAGGGTAAGGATGACACATGGGGAGGGGAAGGTCATCTCAAGGACATGTGCTGGGCATTGGGACTGAAGGACCACAGCAAACTGGCGTGGCTTCTGGGTCAATACTTCAGTGCAAGCACTGACACAGGGTCCCAGCCTTCCTTTCCGTTCCACCCTTCAGGAGGGACAATGGCACTAAGCCATGGCAAGTGGTGGACAGCAATCCTTCTCCAGCCACTTCAAAGGCCTGGTGGAGCACCAAGGCAGTGAGGACTTCTGGCTCTTCACCATGAGCGTGCTTTAGGCTCCCCAAACTCTGGGTATTATCCTGGAGTAGCTGCACACTGGATTTTTTCTCTCCAAGGTCATTTCCAGCCCTGGTCAGCTCCTGTCTGGTCTCTCCCCATGTCTACTCTGATCTGTCCGGGTGCTCCTGGCCCTTCCCTGTGACCCCCACAGGGCCCCAAGCTGGCAGTGATGCTCACAGTGCCAGTGTGCTGCGGGACCATGGGGTGACCCCCACTGGCTGTGCTGGTCATGTTGGGAAGCAGATGCAGCTGGATGGGCCACGCTGCCACTGAGCTCCTTCCCAGCCGTCCAAAGCTGTGGAACGGGCTCAGAGCATTTCTCCTGATGCAAGATGTTTTCCAGTGTACACACTGAACCATCCGTGGGCTTTTACTGAAGGAGACATGAGTCACCCCCCGGTCTCTTTTTCATGATCTTGCTGGGTCTTCACAGACTTCCCTGGGATGGCAGAGCTCTTGTTTGCCTGTGAATACTTAAATATAGCGTTGTGCCTCTGAGTGACCCCACCTTGGATGGTCCCTTCTATTGGGAAGCCTACCCCCACACACATGGTGTCCCTGTAGGTGCCCTCTGCTCTTCTGGGGTCTCCAGATTCCCCTCAGAAAGCCAGGAAGCTTCCACTCAGCTCTGCTGCCTGCAGGAGAGCCCCGGGCAGGCAACTTTGAGCCCCTTCACTGTCTCCAGTGGCACAGGGCAGCCACAAGTGAGAGCTGAGCTCAGCCCTCGCTCCCCAAAACATCTCCCTGTGCCCTCTGCCCGTCAGCCCACTGAGAACCAAGCTCAGCCACAGACCATGGCTGTTCCCTGAGCCTGGTCCTGACTTCAGCAGGAAGAAGAGCCCAGCCTTCAGGAGCTGCCCTTGGGAAACACCCTTTTATTACAGAGCTGATGCTCAGGAAGCTCTGAAAGCTCTGGAAGCTCTGACACTGTGACGGCACATTTACCAAAGACCTCTGCATCATTCGGCTCATGTCCTACACCTGGAGATGTGAAGAGAGTGCAAACATTACTGTATGAACATGACATCACAGCTGAAAAACAAATACAGCACAAGCTGCCCTGAGGAAACCTACGATCAGGCTGTGAGGACAGCTTGCTGCTGCTGAAGGTGAACCCATTGAATCAGTTTCTTCAACGCTTCTTTGAGGTCCTGGTTCCTCATGCTGTAGATGAGGGGGGTCACTGCTGGAGGCACCACCGAGTATGCAACAGCCACCACCAGATCCAGGGATGGGGAGGATATGGAGTTAGGCTTTAGGTAAGCAAACATGGCAGTGCTGATGAACAGGGAGACCACGGACAGGTGAGGGAGGCACGTGGAAAAGGCTTTGTGCCGTCCCTGCTCAGAGGGGATCCTCAGCACGGCCCTGAAGATCTGCACATAGGACACAACAATGAACACTAAACAGCCAAAGAATAAACAGGATGTAACCACAAGGATCCTGACTTCCTTGATGTAGGATTCTGAGTAAGAGAGCTTGAGGATCTCAGGAATTTCACAGAAGAACTGGTCAACAGCATTGCCCTGGCAGAGTGGCAGTGAAAATGTGTTGGCCGTGTGCAGGACAGCGTTGAGAAACCCACTGGCCCAGGCAGCTGCTGCCATGTGGACACAAGCTCTGCTGCCCAGGAGGGTCCCGTAGTGCAGGGGTTTGCAGATGGCAATGTAGCGGTCGTAGGCCATGATGGTGAGAAGAAAAAATTCTGCACCTAACAAGAAGAATAGAAAGACCTGTGCAGCACATCCTGTGTAAGAAATGGCCCTGGTGTCCCAGAGGGAATTGGCCAGGGATTTGGGAACGGTGGTGGAGATGGATCCCACGTCAAGGAGGGAGAGGTTGAGGAGGAAGAAGTACATGGGGGTGTGGAGGCGGTGGTCACAGGCTATGGCAGTGACGATGAGGCCGTTGGCCAGGAGGGCAGCCAGGTAGATGGCCAGGAAGAGCCAGAAGTGCAAGAGCTGCAGCTCCCGTGTGTCTGCAAAGGCCAGGAGGAGGAACTGGGTGATGGAGCTGTGGTTGGACATTTGGTCCCTCTGAGTATGGCTATCTGTTGAGAAGCAAAAGGCAGTTCTGAGTTAGGTCAGACTTCTCTGAGCAAAGCTTATCACACGTCTCATAGCAACCCTGCACTCAGACTCTTTTCAGGAAGATCTCTCTGCAGCTCCCTCACCTGAGCTCTGGGCTTTGCTGGCTGAGAGGACCATTGGGAGCAGGGCCTCTGTAACGGGCCCCTGAGGAATTCCTCTGGCTGTGCAGCGAGAGGGAACTAGGACCGCAGGGTGATCTCCAATTAAATGTACTCGTGTGCTGTCAAAGGGCTTTTCGACATCATTGTCCGCAATTTGCCCAACCGCAGAACAGAGCTGAGGGGGTTTTCTTGTGTTTATTTTGTTCCAGTTGCACCTGCCACATTTAGGAGTGGTTTTGGACAGTTGATGTCCCTGGCATTTCTTGTGCACTCCACGTGAAATCCTGTGGGTCCTGAGAGGCAAAGGGACTGTCCCTCAGAGCAGAGGGAGGAGAGCGGCTCTGCCCATCAGTCCTGGTCTCAGCTGTCCTGCGCTGGCAGGCTGGAGCTGGAGGATGATCACACTCAGGGGTTCCCCTGGAAAGAAACTGGGCACTGCTGAGAGCAGAGGGACCCAGGTTCAGAGAGCAGATTGACAGACTCCTTGCCTTTTCTCAGGGTACCTGAGGAGGATCTCATTCCTCCCCTCCCACACTGGGACACAGCGGGAGCGTTGCAGTTGCCCCATAAAGCTGCTCGACAGCATTTCCATGGCCTTAACACCGAGGTGTCTTCTCCATGGGGATCTAGGTAGCACACAGAGACTATGGGAGACTGGATAAGTCCTGAGGTAGAGCTGAAGCTGTGAGAAGCCCTGATCCACACAGCACTCTCTTGAGAGCAGAAGGACTCTGTCCTACCCTGCTGGGGGTTACTACCTTGACCGAGATCTTCTCCTAGTAGAGCTGTGGGGAGATCCTTGGACAGTCGGAACACTGATGCTGCCAGACAGCAGAGTCCCTACCCCAGCACAAAATCCTGTGGGGTGCAGGGACCCTGCTCTGAAGGACAGCCCTGGGCACTCTGCCTGCACACACACACCTGCACACCCCTGCAGCCATCCCTGGGAGAAGAGAGACATCACATGCAGTCCTCTGATGGTGCAGCAGGGAAGCCCTGCTCTGCAGTGTGTCCTCCTGCTCCATGCCAGAAAAGCCAGGAGAGTCATCTTAATAGGTCCTACTGACTCTGCTGTGTGCCAGGTCTAGGAGACACTTCCAGGAATGCAACCGCATTGCCCTGCAGCCTAAGACTTACCATGTCAATGGCTGTGAAGATTTCTCCCCAGGTGAGCTCTGAGCTGCCCTCCCAGCCCAGGCTGTTAATAATGTCTCTCTCACATCCCTCCTCTCCCCTCGCTGCCTGCAAGCAGAGCCCTCAGCCCTGCTGTACTTGGCAGAGGAGCTGCTCCTGGGCAGAGCTGTCTCTCTGCAGCGCTGCCCGCTTGCCATCAGCTCCCTCCATGCCAGGAGCCCAGCCCAGCTCAGCAGCAGAGCCCCAGCCCAAGGCGGCACTTTCTCTGTCCCCTCGGGGCTCCCTCCAGGTGTCCCTGGGGCTGCAGGGGAACCTGCTGGCAAACAGCCTGCACCCACCACGGGGGTTTTGATCCCGCACTTCTTTCCAGCACTGCCATTGTCCTTTCAGTGACTGAGTTACATCCAAGAATCGCCTCTTCTTGTCTCACAGGCACCAAGAGACCCTCAGCCGTGTTCAGTGTTAAACCGTACATATTAGGACAAAACTCAGCTCTGAATGGACTGAAAAAGCAGTGATGACCCCCTCTCATTGCATCCTTTTTTCCCATCACTTGCTCAGGTTTCAAGAAGACAGGAAATTAAGACAGCTGAGATTCTTGGTTCCATTGGTGGAATTCTCACCCTCAGCCTGAGCTGAATCCCTTCTCCTTGGGTGACACTGCAAGGCACAGGCTGAGATGCTTTGGTATGTGGGCAGATGCCTGATATCACGATAGCAGCGTGAGCAATTGCATGACGCTACAGGTAAGGGCAAGGAGCACTTATTTCATGGATTTCCTGCCCAAGTGCTCTGGTTTTGTTTAGTGAGTGGGGCCTAACGTGGCAGCTTCTGTAGGAAACTGCTAGAAGTCACTCCCCTTTGTTCAGAGGACTCGGCCAGACCTAGGGCAGACCAGCTGCTGGCCAAGGCGATTGGTAGCAGAATGTCCTGTGATAACGCCTCTGCGATAACGTATTTAAGAAGGGGAAAACAGAAAAAAAGTAAGAGAAGAGAAGATGTAAAGCAGCTGAGTGTGGGCAGAGAGGGGGAGGCGCGAGCCTTGTGGGCCTTGTAGGCCTCACCCTCTAGCCTCCCGTCGGGCGGCAACTGGGCGCGACTCGGCCCGGCTGCAAGAAGTGGAGAGGAGATGAGATGTGAATGAGATGCAGAAAGATCCTGAGAGGCGTCTGCCTGCCTGCTGTGAAGAATTTATTTTTCTTCTGAGAGGAACGGCTGCAGACGCCAAGGTCAGTTCAGAAGGAGGGGGAGGAGTAATGCAGCTCCTGGCCAAGATTCCCCTGCAGCCCGTGGTGACGACCATGGTGGAGCAGGTTGTCCCCCTGCAGCCCATGGAGGTCCACGGAGGGGCAGAAATCCCCCTGCAGCCCAGGGAGGACCCCACACCGGGGCAGGCGGGTGCCTGAAGGAGGCTGTGGCCTGTGGAGGCCCCGCTGGGACAGCCGTTCTGGAGGGACTGCACCCCATGGAAGAGATGACCCAAGCCGGAGCAGTTCCATGAAACTGTGAAACTGTGAACTCCCCCCATGGGAGGGACCCCACTAAGGAGCAGGGGAGGAACGTGAGGAGTTCTTCCCCCAACCATGAAGCAGCGGCGTAAAACGTGTGATGGACTGACCATAACCCCCATTCCCTCTTCCCCCCTGTGCCGCTCGGGAGGGGAAGGTGGTAGAGATAATGTTAAGCCTGGGAAGAGGGAGGAGTGGGGAGAGGTTATCTTGTTTCCTGTCTCATTCTCCTGCTAGTTTTAGAAATAAATCAATTGTTTTCCCCAAGTTGAGTCTGTTTTGCCTCTAACGGTATCTTTAAGGATTTCTCCCTGTACTTATCTCAAACCTTGAGCTTTTTTTTTTTTCTTTATATTATCTCCTCCTGTTCTCTTGGAATGTGGGGGGAGTGAGGGGCAGACTGCGTAGTCTGGTCCCGATCGGGGCTGAACTACAACACCAAGGTAGAAAATCATAGAATCATAGAATCATAGAATCACATGGTTGGATGGGACCTATAAGATCATCTAGTCCAACCGTCTTCCCACTACCATTGCTGCCACAGCTACTAAACCATATCCTGTAGCTTCTCATCAAGCCGCCTCTTGAACACTGCCAGGGACGGAGACTCCACCACCTCCCTGGGCAGGCCATTCCAGTGCCTGACCACTCTTTGGGAGAAAAAGTTTTTCCTCAAGTCCAATCTAAACCTCCTCTGGTACAACTTGTGGCCATTTCCTCGGGTCCTGCTTGTTGCCTGGAAGAAGAGGCCAAACCCTTGTTCATCACAACCTGCCTTCAGGAAGCTATAGAGCAGCAACCATCTCAGACACACCAAAGGAGGGTACAGAATAAGAAAAGCATTGCCACTGGGGAAGGGATGGCCAGGTGTGGGCGGTAAACCCAGCAAACATCTAAGCCCCTACCCAGTCCTTGCTCACTCCATGCAACAGCAGAATGGGGGAAAGACTCAGAAAGGTAAAAGTGAAAATACTCATTGGTTGAGATAAAGAAAATTTTAAAAGTAAGGCAAAGCTGCACATGCAAGTAAAGTACAGGAGGAGTAAATTCCCTGCTTCCCACCGGCAGGCAGATGTTCAGCCGTCTCCAGGAAAGCCAGGCTCCATCACGCACAGCAGCTACTTGGGAAGACAAACACCATAACTTGGAATGCCTCCTCTTCCTCCTTCTTCCCTCAGCACTTATGCTGAGCACAGTTTCCCATGGTGTGGAATGTCCCGTTGGTCGGTTGGGGTCAGCTTGTCCCAGCTGTGTCCCCTCCCAACCTCTTGTGCACCCCCAGCCTACGCGCTGGTGGGGCAGTGGGAGAAGCAGAAAAAGCACTGTGCAAGCGCTGCTCAGCAGTGACTTAAACATCAATGTGTTATCAGCACCGTTCTCAGCAAAAATCTAAATTAGAGCCCCATACAAATCAGTATGCAGTCATTAACTCTGTCCCACCTGAAACCAGTACAATAAGCAAGCCAGACCGTGGTGATCAGACACAGGGTGTGGCCAGACCAGCACTGACCAGCTGCCTCCCCACGTGCAGCTGGCCCCCTGAATCCCCTCCTCCACCCTATTCCATAGGCTTTTTATTCCACTACCCAGACTGATCCCTCCCTTTCTCTGCGCCAGCCTTTTCCCAAGTATATAACCCTCAGCACTTAGGTTTTCCTCAATGATCTCAGGTTTTCTCCATCTGCACCCAAATTTGATCATGTGGATTCTTTTGCCGAGATCCTCTGGGACTTCAGTGGCATCATTGATGGCTTCCCCAGGCACTGATGGCCTAGCCAGACTTGGCTGCCCAGAAGGTCCCCAAAGCTCCCCTCTGTGCAGTCTGGCCACTTCTCACGTCTGCAGCCAGCTGTGAGACCCAGCTGGGACTCACGGTGCTGCCCACACTTCTCATCCCATCTCACACTGTTGTCTGTCACATCCCATAATATCTCATGTCGTGACCCGTTGTTTCCATGTCGTGTACAGGTGTCTCCATCTGTCTGCAGTCTTCCCATCTGGTGTCCTTGATGACCTCATGACGCCTGCTTGCTCCTGGCCAATCACAGTGCTGTCATGAAGTGACCTCACAAGCAACCATGTTGACTTTCCTACCTCTACCCCTCTCCTCTGCCTGAGAGGTCAACTTTGTTGCACTGGGCTTTGGGATGTGCTCGATGATGTCACAGTATCTGCCCTCCTGCAAGTCAGTCAGGTTGCTGCAGTAGAAATGGCCTCCCAGTCCACCTCCCAGCCATGGCCTCTGCACCTTCCTCTGCATCTCCACTCTCCCCAGCTCTCAGCACTGCTGGGTGGGTTTTCTGGCACTCTGGGCGACATCACTGGGCCTGCCTCAGCACCTGGCCAATTGGGCTGTTTCCAAAAATGGGACTTCAAAATCCACCTACGATGTCGCTCCTTGGATCAGCCTCTTGTGGCAAGAGGACTAACCTCTCAGTCATCCTTGCAGAATCCTTCCCCTTTACCTGCCTCTCCTGTCCGTTCACCAGCCCAGCGCTGCCACTTCCATTTATGCTGGGCAGGCAGCAACGTGCTCCCCCACGGGGACCGCAGAGCCCTGGTGGGACAGCTGGAGTGGTGGGAGGGCAGCCGTGATGGCAAGGGCTCCTCAGGAAGGCAGGCAGGCGGGTGAGGAGGTGGAGGTGGGCGCTGGGCACAGTGGAGGCTGGCGTGCACAGAGCCTTGCCTTGGAGGAAGCCTCATGGTCACAGGTCCTCAATTTCGTGGTTGGTTGAACCACCCCACAGTCTGCTGGTACGTCAAGCCAGGTGACTCCTGGAGGGTGTGGAAGATTGAATTTTGACACAGAGACTGGATGAGCTGAGCATGGCTGGTCTCCTACTGACAGACAAGGTGGATCTGGCTGGGGATTTGAAGGATGAAGGCAGCCATGGCTGCAACAACTGTGAGATGGTGGAGAAGCAGGACAACTAGCAGAATCACCGTGCAGGGCTGCAGGAGAGCTGATTTCAGTTAGGTGAGGATCTCCTTGGACTGTCCTGGAGGACAAAGGGGCTCTGAGTCCTTCTTGGATCTTCAGGGACAGCGTCCTCAAAGCCCTGGAACACACCAGTCTGATGTGCAGGAACTCAAGCAGGACGTGGCAGGAGGTCAGCATGGATGAACAGGAACCCCCTGACCTGGGAGTTCAGACACCAGAAGGAAGTGCAGAGAGGGGAGAGCAGGAACGGCCTGCCCAGGAGGCAGACAGACACCTGGCCTGTGCGTGCAGGGATGGAGCCAGCAAAGCCAAAGCTCAGCGGCGGCTGGAATTGGCCGTGCACGGGGAGGGCACCCAGAAGGGCTTGTCTAAACGTGGTGTCAGCACAAGGCCGGCAGCTGAGGGAACCCTGGTCCCAGTGGCCAGTGGGGCAGGGGATGGAGTCCCAAAGACAGTGTAAAACCAGCAAATCCTCAGAACAAAGATTCTTCCTCTGAGAGTGCCAGGAGGAAATGTATTTTACTGATTAACCGCACACGTCTATCTATTTTCTGTCCATTCAGCTCTAAATAGATAGAGGTTTTTCTGTCTGCTCACACAGGAAGACAGGTAACACAGATTTGATGAGACTAGTGCAGGTTTGGCCATCCAAAACCGGAAAGCATTTCACTGAGGCAAATATCAGTTTTCTCATGAGATCACAACGAGAATTTTGCAGGATGGGCACTAAGAGCAAGAGGAGAACTCTTGACCTTCTACTGTATTTGCGTTCCAGTACTCTGTCTGTTAGGCTGTGTGCTTAATCTCCCTCCTCTTTGACGTATTGCCACCTGTCCTAACTAAACTGGTTGTGTCCGAAGTCACCTTTCCCGCAGCCTGTCTGCACAGAAGCACCTGCAATCACTCTCCACATTTCCCTTCCCCTCACTCTTTGATCATGCAGACACCTCTCCACAGTCCACTTGCTGCTTTGAGCTCCAGGGAGTTAAAAGCTTGCTTATCATTCAGTACTCTCTCTAATTCTCCTTAGAGCCCAGCTTTTGACTGCATTTATTTTATAATTTCCTTTCTGCATGGAACATTTCTAGCATGGTTGTGCTTTGTGGAAGGAGAACATCACTGGTTGCAGCTTCTACCTGGCACACAGTTGAGGAGCGTGTTTTATTGTAGTGGTGAATCTCATCAGTTTTCTTTTGTTTGTTCAAAACCAAGAAAAATCTTTCTTCCTCCTGGTGCAGCCAGTTCTCTGAGGAAAGTAGGTGGGAGCTGGTACAAAGGAGCTGCACCTTCCAGCTGTCACCTCAGTGGAGAGGTCTGATGTAAGGAAAAGGGAGCAGGTAATTGGAGGCCATGATTGCATGTAGGTAAAGGCAATGTGCAGGTGGCTCTGATGCTGAGAAACCCCTGGGTTTGTTTCATGAAGCAGGAAGGCCAAGCTGTGACCCCCAGCCCCCTGGGAAGGCTGGTCCTGTCCCTCACCCAT
The DNA here is from genome assembly GCF_036417535.1 of Chlamydotis macqueenii. Lineage (NCBI taxonomy): Eukaryota > Metazoa > Chordata > Aves > Otidiformes > Otididae > Chlamydotis > Chlamydotis macqueenii. The sequence continues at coordinate 32,506,896 of NC_141592.1, read as the reverse complement.
TGCTCGGGGCTCTTCCCGGGGCAGTGGGATGTGGGGTGTGTGATGCTGAGTGAAGGACAACGGTTTGACAGTCCCCAGCCTTACTAGGGGTGTGCAAGGAGACAATGAGGCCCCCCCAGTGCCTTAGGACAACGTCTCCTGGATGGCTTCTTACACCACAGCACTGCCCTTTGAGTGACATTTCCTCATGGCCACTCTCCACCTCCCAAGCTGAACTGTGTGGCAGTGTTTCTTTCTTCCTGTTTCCTAACTCCAAGGAAAGTTCCGCCATCTTGGAAACAACTCCTCAAGCAAACATCCCAACGGATCAGCCTTCTGGCGGCTGTCCTGGTTTTGGCAGGGATGGAGATAATTTTCCTCTCAGTAGCCGGTGTGTTTTGGATTTCATGTGTGAAGAATGTTGATAAACACCCTGATGGCATGAGTTGTTGTTCATGAGACCAAGGACACTGTCTGGCTTTCCAGGTCTCACTAAAGTGCAGGTGCAGGAAGATAAGAGGAGCGTCCACATGCTCCTTGATCTCTGACAGGCCTGGTGCCATGGCCACTTCCCTGGGGAGCCTATTCCAGTGACTGACCACACTCTTGGTGAAGAATCTTTTCCTCATGTCCAGTCTGAACTTCCCCTAGTGCAGCTTAATTCCATTTCCTCGTGTCCTCTTGCCTTACTCTTTAATAATACTGACAGACCTTGGGCTGACTGGTCGTCTTAGCTGGGGGACCACAACTGCGAGGACAGTGACTGTGTCCATTTGTGGACCTTGACGTTGTAAGGAGTCAGTTGTATCAGCTGCGTGTTCACAAGGCCATGAGGCCTGATGGGATTCAACCCAGAGTAATTAAGGAGCTAGCCGATGTCAGAAAGAACCTGTTTAGGATGTGGACAGTGAGACACTGGAACAGGTTAGCAAGAGAGGTGGTAGATACCCCATCCCTGAAAACATTAAAGGTCAGGATGGACGGGGCTCTGAGCAACCCAATCTAGTTCAAGATGTCCCTGCTTATTGCAGGGGGGTTGGACTAGATGGCCTTTAAAGGTCCTTTCCAACTCACATTCATTGATTCCATGACAAGACCATGGGGCCTGATGGGATTCATCCCAGAGTGCTGAAGGAGCTAGCGAATATCACAACAGGATCCCTCTCAATCATCCACCAAAGGCCTGAGGGGCCTGGGGAGGTCCCTACTGACTGGCAGCTCTCATTTCTACACATTTACACTTCCAATTCTCTCCCCCATCCCAGCAGAGGAGGGGAGTGAGGGAGCAGCTGTGTGGTGTTCAGTTTCTAGCTGAGGTTAAACCATAAAAACTGCTTATTTTAAAATGTGTGGGAAGCGAATGCATGCACTCAAGACTGGTCAGCTCTTGTATGTAGGGAGGAGAAGTGAGAGTCCCAGGGCCAGGTACCAGCTGTTCTGCAGGAACTTTAGCAGCATCAGTAAAATAAGTGCCTGTGGAAAAGAAGCAGAATTCCGTACAGAAATCTGGCTCAGTGACATGACAATAGTACGGACTGGTTTCGTTTATTGTGTATTGGCACTGAATATGACTCCTGGTTCAGCAAGAGCTCTGTGCTGTTGAGAGAGAGGGGAATTCTTGAAATGTTGACCTCTTTTGATGCACAACATGCAGGTTGCAATGCTGCGTGTTAGGTATGGTATGATAAATATTTGTTCCTCATAAAGCAATCAGGAGTTGTAGATATGACTGCCATAAATCTTCCATAAGCGACGTCTGATTCCAGCCGCCCCTACAGAAGATTTTACAAAGTGTTTCTGTTTCCTTAGAGCTGCTAGAAAGGAGTGACGGGTGTATTTCAGGTCCATGAAGGGAATCTTCCTAGCACTGGGAGTTCTTTTGTATAGAAATTGTCTTTGCCAATGTGGGTTGAATAAAATGGACGTGGACCTGTTGTAGCCAGTCCAGAGGAGGCCACAAAGACGATCAGAGGGCTGGAGCACCTCTGCTGTGAGGCCAGGCTGAGAGAGTTGTGGCTGTTCAGCCTGGAGAAGAGAGGGCTCTGGGGAGACCTTAGAGCGGCCTTCCAGTGCCTAAAGGGGGCTGCAGGAAAGATGGGGAGAGGCTGTTCAGCAGGGCCTGTTGTGACAGGATGAGGGGTGATGGTTTTAAAATCGAGGGAGGTAGATTCAGACTGGACATAAGGAAAAAAATGTTTCACACTGAGGGTGCTGAAGCACTGGAGCAGGTTGCCCAGAAAGGTGGTGGATGCCCCATCCCTGGAAACATTCGAGGCCAGGTTGGATGAGGCTCTGAGCAACCTGATCTGGTTGGAGATGTCCCTGCTCCTTGCAGGGGGGCTAGAGTAATGGCCTATAAACATCCCTTCCAACCCAAGCCATTCTGTGATTCTATGATGACAGCAGGGCTGAAGGAGTCACAGTGAATGGGGCTACATCTGACTGGTGACCGCTCACCAGTGGTGTTCCTCAGGGCTTGATCCCAGGGCCTGCTCCATGTATTTATCAATGTTCCATATATTTATCCATCATCTGGAGGCAGGAGTGGAATCCATTGTTAGCAAGTTTGCTGATGATCCCAACCTGGGAGGTGCTGTTGACTCTTGAGGGACGAGAGGCCGTGCCGAGGGATGCAGACAGATGGGAGCACTGAGCAGTCCCCATGAAGGCCATGAAATTTAACAAGTCCAAATGCCAGATTCTGCAGTCAGCATGGAGTAACGCTCCCAACAGGAGTACAGGCTGGGAGAGGAGTGGCTGGAGAGCAGCCCTGCGGGGAGGGATCTGGGGGTGCTGGTTTCACGGCAGGCTCCATACGAGTCTCAGCCTGGGCTGGCCCCACAGCAGTGCCTGCTGCAGGGAGCTGCACAGCTCTGGGCACTCGCACCACAGCCCCAGCCTCCCTGAAGGACACAGAAGCTCCAGGGAAATCCCCACTCCACAGAGAGCCTTTCCCCAGGGCACTGTGTCCGTGCTGACCTGGCCAGTTGTTCCTGGCTCCCTCCCCTCAGGTCCCCACAGGGCCCTGGGCTGGTGCTGCTGCTCTGCAGAGCAAGTGCACCCCCTGGGACCACAGGCTGACTGCATACTGGCCATACTGGTCTGGGAGTGAAGCCGATCTAGCCAGGCTGGCATCAATGCCCCGACAGATCTCTCCCATGGCTCCGTGGTGATGATACTCAGGGACATCTCAGGGCACTTCAATGGTTTTGGGGTGTGTTCAGGTGTGTCACTGGGTGCAGCCCATGGCTTCTCACTGAAGATGAAGGGAATCACTCTTCAGGCTGCCTTCCTCACGCCTGCTGTGTCTCTGCTGCCTCTCTGGCATTGCAGAGCCCACCTTACACTCTGCATTCTTCAGTTTAGCTCTTTTCCTTTGGGTGATCCCACTTTTTGTGGAACTTTGCTACACCTCCATTCACATTCCACCCCAGGGCACCCAGTGACCCAGAGATGCCCTCTGCTCTCCTAGTGGGTTCAGATCCCCTCTCAGAAGGTCGGGCATCTCTGACCAGCCCTGTCCTATGTGACAGAGCCTCAAGGAGATGCCTTTAGATCCTTATTCAGGATCTCCAGTGGCATTGAGCACCCAGTACTGTGAAGGATCAGTCCAGTCGGCATTCTCTCACGCATAAACCCGTGTCCTTGTCCCCATAAGCCAATGCAGCACCCAAGGACAGCAGCAGGGCCTGTTAGCCTGCAATTCCCTGAGCATAGCCTGTAGTCCTGTTTTGAAAGAAGAGTTTAAGCTTCACACGCCGTACTGAGGAAAACCTCTTTTCATACAGACATGCCACAAAGGAGGCCAGTGTTAGCTTTGTGATAGACCCAATCACAGAAGGTCTTTGGGCCAGACAGACTGGGATCATTTTCTTGAGAAACAGGATGAAAGCAAACATTTCTGAACCAACATGGTTATAACCAGTACGATGCCCAAAGCTGTCTGAAATAGACTGGAGAAATCTTGTGAGGAGACAAGGGCAGCTTATTGCTGCTGAAATACTACTTGTGGAATCAGGTTCCTCAGGGCATCCTTGATTTCCCTGTTCCTCATGCTGTAGATGAGGGGGTTCACTGCTGGAGGAACCAACGTGCATACAACTGCCACCACCACACGCAGAGATGGGGAAGAGATGGAGGGAGGCTTCAGGTAGGCAAACATGGCAGTGGTGATAAACAGGGAGACCACGGCCAGGTGAGGGAGGCATGTGGAAAAGGCTTTGTGCCTTCCCTGCTCAGAGGGGATCCTCAGCATGGCCCTGAAGATCTGCACATAGGACACAACAATGAACACAAAACACACAAATACTATAAAAAGAAGAAAACCAAGAAGCCCACGTTCCATGCGGTAGGAATGTGAGCAGGAGAGCTTCAGGATGTGGGGGACTTCACAGAAGAACTGGTCCAAAGCATTGCCCTGGCAGAGTGGCAGTGAAAATGTACTGGCCGTGTGCAGGACAGCATTCAGAAACGCACTGCCCCAGGCAGCTGCTGCCATGTGGACACAAGCTCTGCTGCCCAGGAGGGTCCCGTAGTGCAGGGGTTTGCAGATTGCAATGTAGCGGTCATAGGCCATGAGGGTGAGAAGATAAAACTCTGCTAGTATCAAGAAGAGAAAGAGAAACACATGGGCAGCACATTCTGTGTAAGAAATGGCCCTGGTGTCCCAGAGGGATTTGGCCATGGCTTTGGGGAGAATGGTGGAGATGGATCCCAGGTCAAGAACAGAGAGGTTGAGGAGGAAGAAGTACATGGGGGTGTGGAGGCGGTGGTCGCAGGCTATGGCAGTGATGATGAGGCCGTTGGCCAGGAGGGCAGCCAGGTAGATGCCCAGGAAGATCCAGAAGTGCAAGAGCTGCAGCTCCTGTGTGTCTGCGAAGGCCAGGAGGAGGAATGGGGTGATGAAGCTGCTGTTGGGCATTTTGTCCCTCTGGGCAGAGGGGCACTTTCTCTAGCTGCAACAGACAGTGACAAGCTAGGACAGATTATAATGAGAAAGTTCTCACAGAATTCCCCCCGAACCCCTGCCACCCAGTTCAAATGCCTGTCCTGTCTGAGGTTTGTGCTGGTTGAGTGTGCTGTGAGGAGCCAGAGCCCTGCCCGTGTCCTGCTGAGGAGTCAGCTTTGCTCTGCTGCAGTGGGTGCACAGGAGCTGATCTGTGACAGCTCTGATGTTCACAGGAGATGTGAACAGAGAGCCGAGTCAGCAGACTCACAGTGTCCATCAGTCTTCTTCCCAGCTGCCCTGCACTTTCACAGGTGGAGCCTCAAAGAGGACTTCACACACAAATTAATATTAAACAAGCCCAGAAACCTGATGAGAGCTGGGGACACCAGTTTCACAGGGCAGACCTGCAAATTCATCTCTTTCCCAGCCCAGAGGTGGAGATGTGATGCAGAGAGCAGGACCCTGCTCCTCACAGGAGAAGCAAAGGACTCTGCGAGGAGAGCGCTGACGCCCAAGGAAAGGCTCAGCACTCCCTAGGAGCCTGCAGGAGAGCCGTGCCTCTCCGGGGGCAGCTGGCAAACCCAGCAGGGCAGGCAAAGCAGACAGTCAGGGGTCCCGAAGGTGAGAGGGTCTGAAGAGAGAGTCAGGTCATTGCCCAGCAGACCCTGCTCACAAAACATCTCCAGTGAGAGACCAACAGAGAGCTGCCTGAAGGCAGCCTCCCCCAGTGCTTGTTGGCAGTGTCCTCCCACCCCTTGTCCACATCTCTGCTGCCTGGAGCTGTTCCTCTGTCCCCGGGTCACCTCCCTGTCCCTGCTCACAGACCCCATCCCACCCGCTGTGTGCTGGGCTCTGCCCTGCAGACCCCTCCCAGCAGCAGGGCAGTGCCCAGGGGCATCTGTGTGTGCAGTCTGTGCTGGTAACCTCAGACCAGCCTTGGTGAGGATGAAAAGTGATGCTGATCTGTCTGTAAGCCGCGGTGTGTTCATTCATGATACTCCGTGATTTATTCACCTCTGGCTAAAAGTCTCCTGGGAATGTCCCCTGCGTGATCTGCAGCTCTGAGCAGCCCTGACCCACACAGCACCCTCTCAACAGCAGAAGGACCCTGCCATCCTGGGGGTCGCTCCTTCCCCCCACAGCTTCTCCCCACAGTAGCAGCGCTGGGAGCTCCCCGGGCAGGCTGAGTGCTGAGCCTGGCAGGCGGCAGAGTCCCTGCCCCAGCACACAGCCCCTGGGCTGCAGGGACCCTGCTCTGAAGGACAGCCCTGGGCACCCCTGCCTGCACACCCGCCTGCACAGCCCTGCAGCCATCCCTGGGAGAAGGCAGCCGTCGTGCCCTGTCCCTCTGACGGTGCAGCAGGGAAGCCCTGCTCTGCAGCACCAACTTCCCCTTTGAGAAACCGAGAGCCCTCCTGACAGATCCCATAAACTGTCAGATGCACAAGCCCTGGGAGATCTCTCCAGGAACAACAGCTAAATTGCCCTGCACCCAGAGACTTACCACATAGAGGGCTCTGCAGATTCCTCCTCACTGACCTCTCAGCATCCTCCCGCTCTCAACTGCCTTTAAGTTCTCTCAGCCGCTGTCTCTCTGCAGCGCTGCCCGCTTGCCATCAGCTCCCTCCATGCCAGGAGCCCAGCCCAGCTCAGCAGCAGAGGCCCAACCCAAGGCGGCACTTTCTCTGTCCCCTCGGGGCTCCCTCCAGCTGTCCCTGGGGCTGCAGGGGAACCTGCTGCCAAACAGGCTGCAGCCACCACTGGGGTTTTGCTCCCACAGCTGGGAGGGAAGAGTCACGTCTTTTCAAGCACTGCCATTTTCCTGCTCACAGACAGAGTCAGCTCTAAATATCACCTGGCCTTGTCCCGTCAGCAGGCAGAATACCCAAAGTGAGGGATCTCCTCTACCCCTGCTGAGGGAAGGGATTCAGCGCAGTCAGTGCAGGCATCTCACCCTGGGTCTGTAGTGCTGGCGCTACAAGAGGACTCAGCTCCCTTCCATGCACACCACAAACCCACAGGAGCTGGGATTCCTCTTGCCCCTGTTCAGCTCAGCACAAAAGGGCATTTTCCTGTGAGCTCTTTCTCTCAGCTCCCCTCCTCCTTACTGGAGATGCAGGGCAGCAGGGAGTTCTTTAGATGCAAAGCCCTGGTGACAGCTGAGGTGCCCGAGGTGGCCCAAGGTTTGTGCAGGAGACTGCAGGCTCAGGTGCAGCAGTTCTTAGGGACAGGGCAGTGTCTGGGGCTTCATCTTGGAGGCTGTTGGGAAATTCCTTTGGCAAACTGAAATGACACGCAGGTGCCCACGTTTAGGATAACGAAACCTCTTCCTACTCAGGACATGCACGGAAACCTGTACAGGTGTCCATCTGCCCTGCTGGAGTGATTTTGCACACGGAGAGCTGGGATTCTCTCTTTCTCTTCTCCACCACCTTTATTTGTCAGATCTCCACTGACCATAATATCTCACGGCCTCCTGCCAGTACTGTGCAGCCCAGGCCTTCTTCCCTCTGGATCTGGTGAGAGCAGGGTTTCCTCAGGGCACCGACACTGTTGAGGAGGCAGAGTGAGATCTTGGCTGAGTGGGCATCTGGCCGCAAGCCAAGGTCAACCCAGCGCACACCATCTCGCACAATGCTCTTGTATGGAACCTTGGAAGCTGCAGTCTAATAGGTTGGCAAAGAGGGTAGTAAAAGAGTGATTGGATGCATTGGGGTCTCTCCTGGGACTTGATGGTGTTATCAGTGTCCTGGAGTGGCTGACAGAATTTGCAGATGACACAAAACTGAAGCAAAGGCATATACAGTGGAGGGCTGCCTTGTGGAGGAAACTGAACAGGTTGGAGGACTGGCCCAACAAGATCCTAGTGGATTTCAGAGAAGAGAACTACTCAATCCAGCCCCTGGGGTGCCCTGACCCTGGACACCAGCCCTGGCTGGGCTGCAGCTCAGTGGAAAAGGCCCTGGGGGTCTTGGTGGACAACAGAGACTGTTCAGTGTAGAGACAAGAATGCTTCTGGAAACTTCACAGCAGCATTTCAGTACCCATCAGGCAGTTAAGATGGAGCCATGCTCTTCATTGTGATGCGTGGTGGGAGGATGAGAGGCAAGGGATAAATGCTGAAAGGATGTTCAGCTGGGAGATGAGGACTATGAGGTCCATCAGGTCATACGTATGAGATCACATAAGCACTGGGAGAGATTTTCCTGACAGGTTGGACAGTCCCCATCCTTTAAAGGTTTTCAAGTCTTCTTTCCCCCTAAATATGGCCTCCAAACGTTTAAAACCACTCTTGCTCATGCCAGAATGAAGCGAAACCCTATGGCACCAGCACAAGCTCTGCCTCCCCAGGGCCCTCTCCTCTCCATGAGAGAGGTCTTCCACCAGCCCCACACTTCTTCCACCTTCAGCCCTCACAGTTGCACAGGCATGGCCTGCCTACTTGCCTTCGCCACTGTCACCCTTGTAACTGAGGCCAAACACATATTTTGGCACTCCCAGTGTCAGCTGGCACCTGCTACACACCTGGAGCCCAGTTGGCCATGGAGAACAGGAGAGGCAAGGTCCACTCTGCCCAGCACTGGGCACAGATTTTTCCTGGGAACGTGGCTGAGGAGCTGTCATCATGTGTGTCAGCCTGTGGCCTGGCAGGGGTGGAACTGGGACAAGCGCTGCTGAGGCAAGGCTGAAGTAGCTCAGCTGGAGAGCTGGAGAGCATTCCACTGAAGATCTAAAGGTCCGCGGTTCAGCTCCAAGCTTCAGCAATGATTTTCTCCCTGAGATTTTTGGAGAGCTCCTCTGACTTCTTCCAGCCTGCCCTGGCCTTCCTCACTCCTTCACCTCTTGCTAGAGCACTGCAGAGCTGTGGGTCAGAAGGACCCTTCCTCTGGCACCACAAGTCCCCAGGCTCCCCCTGGCCACGCCGCCTCCACTGCTCCAGCGCCAGTGGTGCCTGTGCTCCTGGCGTGCTCCGTGGCCGTGACACAAAGAGCACACGGTGGGGTGGAAATGCTTCTTGTGAACAGCTGTCAGGTAACAGCTCCGTGTGCTGCCAGAGCTTCAGTGTCTGTGCCCGGCACAAGAGCGTTCCCCACCTCCCTGTGCTTCACGTCAGCGGTCGGTAGAATCATAGGATCATTTAGGTTGGAAAAGACTCCTAAGAGCCTTGAGCCCAGCCGTTAACCCAGCACTGCCAAGTCCACCACTGAGCCGTGTCCCTAAGGGCTTTTAGATCCCTCCAGGGATGGTGACTCAACGCTTCCCTGGGCAGCCTGCTCCAGTGCTTGGTAACCCTTTCAGTGAAGAGATTTTTCCAAATATCCAGTCCAAACCTGCCCTGGTGCAACCTGGGGCTGTTTCCTCTCTTGCTGTCCCTTCATCCTGGGGAGAAGAGACCAACACCCACCTTGCTCCAGCTCCCTTCAGGCAGTTGGAGAGAGCAATAAGGTCTCCCCTCAGCCTCCTTTCCTCCAGCCTCCTTTTCTCCAAACAACCCCAGTTCCCTCAGCTGCTCCTCATCAGGTACAAGGACTGTTTCTCACATTGTCTTTTCAGATGCAGGCTATCTGGACAAAGGCCACTTCAATTATTCTCCAGTTTCCTCCTCCCGCCACTATTTCTTCATTCAGATACCTCACACCTATCTGGCTGCTGCTCTGAGCTCCAGGGAGTTAAAAGCTTGCCTGTCTTTCAGAAGCCCAGTTGTCTCCTCAGCCAACTCTTTAATTCTGTCTGTAAACACCTTTGTTTTCTTCTCCATCTGCCTGCCTAAAATATTTCTTGTAAGGCTCTCCTTTGCAGAAAGGCAATCTCATGGGATGCAGCCTGTACTTGGCATGTTGCTGTGCAGTGTGCTTTATTGTCTAGGAAACATTTTCCTGCTCTCTTTGTGAAAAGGAAAATTGCTGCTGTGCCTGTGCGCAGGCAGTTCTCGAAGGAGAGCAGGAGGGAGCTGGCGCAGTGGAGCTGTAACATCCAGCGGTGGAGATCAGTGGAGAAGTGTGATGCAAGGAGCAGTGATGTGAGTCCCAGGTGGCCAATGACAGCAATGGGGAGGTGTGAGAGGTGAGGAGCAAGGTTGTCCATACAGTGTCAGACCGCAAGGGACTGCTGTTTCTACCTGTCCAGTCATCCTGAGGAGACACCCTGGAGCGATATCCCTTGGAGAACGCTTCTGTCAACTTTTTTAAACTGAAAAGTAATTAAAAATTTAAAATTGAAAATCCAGCAGCATTCTTGTTAAGTGCTCGCTGAAATCTTCCTCCTTAACTCCCCTGTGAAACCTCTCTCATTACCTGTACAGATCTTGAAGACTTGAGGAAATCTATAGGGAGAGACACGGCTCGTTAGGGCTTTCTGTATTTTAATGATCCCCATGGTGACTTTGGGGCTCCTTAAGTGAACTCCAGGGACTGAGAGGAGATTGAAGAAACTTCTCAAGCAGTTAAAGTCAGAAGCAAAGCCCAGAGTACCTTGGAGCATTGATGGGCCCCACTGGGGGCCATTCCTGACAAAGCCTCCCCAGGGACTCGTTAGAGCAGGTCATTGGCGGCTGTGAGTGCAGGGAGGCAAAGGCCCTGTGCAGGGGGCTGTAGTGCAGAGAAGTCTCTTGGTTTTGTCAGAAAGCAGAAATGGCCAGAGCCCCCGGCCCTGGGGAGGCAGATCCTGTCCCTCACGCGTGGCTCAGGGCTCTTCCTGGGGGCAGGGAGATGTGAAAATGACCAATGCCCAGCGCAGAAAAACTGTGCCGTATCTCTGGACTTACCCAAGTAGAGGCAAAGGAGAAACAAATTCCACAAACCAAAATCCTGTTTGTCCTGGAAGACCTGAGTGGTGCGGGCAGCTGCCGTAGCCAAGGGGACAAAGACCGTGGTTCCTTTAGGCCTTTCAGTCTCGCCAGAACCCTTGGCCATCTCTGCTGTGCTGTGTCACACTGTCCATGCCTGCGTCTCTTTCCTTTTGCCTGATGACACCAATCTTTATTTCCCACCTAGCTCTCACCCTGGCATTTTCCTGCCCTCACCGATGTCCCTGCACCCTCACTGGCTGTTGTTGAAACACAAGCCATGGGCTGAGCCAGACTCTCTCTGGGTGACCTCTTGCACCACAATGCCACCCTTTGACTGGATTTCTTTTTCCTCACCTCCAATCTGAACCTTCCAGGCTGCACTTTGTGGTGGTTTTCTTCTCTTCCCATGACCAAGAAACACTCTACAATCTGAAACATCATCCTTCAAGCAGTTGAAGGCTACTGCTCTAATGCGCTGGTCCTGCACGTCAAATGGCTACAGATACCCAGTGCGAGCGACAGAGGAATGTACGACAAGGACTCAATATGAGTAATAATCGTAGTTCGATTTATTAGTCCCGGGTGCACATATTTATATTGCTAAGATAAAATATGCCTACTAGTCATTGCGTGATTGGCTTAAGCTCTAATGCTTATATTTGCATATCCCTCCTACTTGCAGTTAGCGAACCTGGAAAGTCCCGTACTTTTCATGTTTTCACTTTCTCAAAGTTGTTTGCAATCTTTTTCAAGGTTGCTTCGTTTACTTTCTCACAGGAAGCTTCATTACTTTCTCACAGGCGGCCTCATTATTTTCTCACAGGTGGCTTCAGTGCTTTCTTACAGGCGGCTTCATTACTTTCTCACAAGCGGCTTCAGTGATGTCCTTGAGGCCTGCTGCTCACAAACACAACAATTCCATTCAGTCTGGATTGTTCACTAAGTGTCCCTGATACTCCAGGTATCCAACAACCCAGGTTCCTCATCTTCTCAGTACAGGCCCCAAAACCCAAAATTCCAGGAGAGCATTACCCGATGTTGGGTCAGGGATCCTTTTCAACCTTCCCTTAAACCAAGGCCTTCTATCAGAGGTCTGTTGTCTTCCAAGTGCCTAGTTATCACCAGAGCCTAAAATTGTGTCCCTTCCTCCAGCTGTCCAAAGGAGACCTCATTCTCCTTCTCACCTTTGTCATGCAGTGACCCTGACTAGGGGTCCAACCCAGCTCCTCCTTGTGGCAGGTAGCAGTGAGGAGGTCAGAGCGTGGGGATGAGGGCTCCCAATGCCGGAGCCCAGCCCATACACAGTGGATCCAAGGGCACAGCCGTGCCATTGCAGTTCTTCTACAGCCGGGCCCCAGGTGCTCACCATGTTAAGGCCAAAGGTGGGCAGCTGCAGGGGACTCCCTTCAGTGTTTGTGTGGCCTTGGCCAGGAATGGATTCATCCTGACTCATTTTAAGGGCTGGACTGAGTCACTCACACAGAATGGTTTCCATTGATGAGGCTCTTTGTCAAAGCCCCCATACAAGGGACCATGAGAGACTTTTCTGCAGAGCTGTGACCTGGACAGGCAATCCCTAATCTCTGTCTCTGCAAGGCCTTCATGACCCTACCGCAACACTTTGGACCGGTCCTTGTTGGATCTTGTGGGAATTCCTGTTGGCCCACCCCTCCAGCCTGTGTGTTCTTGGAAAAGAGAACCTTGTGGGGGATGGTGTTCAAAGTCTTGACACAGTGCTGGTAGATGACACTGCCCTCCCCTTCCCCGCAAATGCAGCCCTTTCATCATGGGAAGCACAGAGGATGGTGAGGCATCATCAGCCCTGGGTTCATCCAGTCACCCTCTCCTGCACAAACCCAGCAGTGCAATCCAGGAGGACACACTGTGGGACATGTTCCTCACCCAAAGTCAAGCTAAGCAGCCTTCACCTCCCCAGCTCATCCTCTGGGCCTTTTTGAAAGGTGCATACAACATCTGCCTTTGGCCAGGGAAGTCCCCCCACCCACCATGACCTTTCAGAGATGATGGAGAGTGGCCTCACTGTGACATCGTCTGGCTCTCTCAGCACCCTTGGATGTGACCTGTCCATTCCCAGGTACTGACAGGGCTGAGTTTGCTCAAGTCGCCCCTGATTTGGATCCTGCTCACCATTGGCTGTTCTCCTCCAGAGTCCTGCCTCGAGGCACAGAGCCCTGGGAGACCTTGCTGGTGAAGACGGAGGGCATGAGGACATGGAGTTTCTCAGATCTACCTACACCTGCTCTTCCTAAATCCATCTGTGGCCACACGTTATCTTTCTTTGTTCACTAAGTGCTCATGAAGCAGTTGTCATGGATGGGCCATTCAGATCACTTGAAGAACCACAGTCAACAGCATCAGCAAAAGTGATTTTATTGAAATGCGATGTGTAACAGTGCGACTTGACAAAGGCTGATGGGAAGGTTCAGCCTGTGACTGCACAGAGGATGTAACAATGATTCAGAGTCACCAGCACAGAATCACCGTTACCAATACAAAATCCTGGTGCACTGTGATACCAGGCCATGTGCGATGTCGGTCACGTACCAAAGATTTGCTGTTTGTAAGAGATCTCTCAGCCTGGAGGAGCAAACGGGAGAGGTGTCCCAGCTCAAGGGGAGATCAGCGCCATGCAGCCACGGCGCTGGGCAGGGAGAGCTCAGGGAAGGCTCTCTTTGGCTGTCGTATTTACGGGATCAAGTGGTTGGCTGGTAGTCAAATTGCATGTGATGGGAAAGGTGTGCATGAGACTGCTTGTACCCACAGCTTTCTCTGTCCCTTGAGAAATGAGTCCTGGAAAAGCCACCAGCTATTCATGTGTTAATCGTGTGATGGATGTTCCAAGCTGATCAGCATCGATGCTCACTGTGTCACTCATTATGATGCCCCTGGATTCCATTTTGAGTTCCAACTGAATATCTCTCTGCTGAGCTGGGAGGACGCTGTCCTTGCAGACCAGCTGTACTGAGCTCTGCTGCTCTTCCAAGCTTCTGACCGGTGGGTCCCCACTGTGGATACCACTGGTGGGCACTGCTTTAGAGCAAAGCAATAACAGTGAGGTCTGCCCAGCTTCTCCACCCTTCACTGCTCACAGCTCCCTTTAGATGTGAAATGCAGATGGGAACTGTATGAGTATAAACACGTCCTTGGGACACAGTTTCTCCACTCAAAATGTTCATCAGGTGGCTGGTTCATGTCCATTAGCAGTGAAAAAAGGGCAACATTAAAATTCTTTTAAGATGAAAACTTCCTGCACACTTATTACACTGAAGTCTTTTCTGGCCGTGTTTCTACTGCTGCCTGACATCTTCTTTCAGGGGTTGATTCCCTGGCCATCCACACCACAAGCTGTCCAATATTGGGGGCGATGAATATCAGAAGCCCTGGGATTGACCAGTAAGGGACTTTATAAGAGAAGCAAAATCGAGGACACCTGGTGGTGGGAAGGAGACAAGGGATACCTGGTGGTGTCTATACCCATAGAGGCCCTATGGGTATAAAAGCATGGAAACAGTGAGAGAAGCTGGCTCTCTGCTTATCTTGCAGTGTGGTCTGAGATGGCTCTGCATGACTGGACTGTGCTCTAACAACTGGACTGTGCTCTAAACAACTATGCACTGACGTCTGGTGCCTGAACAGGTGGAATTGAACCATTCTGTTGCTAGACAGCTACAGGTCTGAAGCCTGCACAGCTAATTCATTACCTCAACTTGTTGATGCGGAAGTCATGGACACTGCACACCGACCAATGTAATCAAGCAAATGCCACTTTATTGCCCTAATAGCTCAGTTTATATAGATATTTTAGTTTCTGTTCATGTGCAAGCCCTCTATTGATTGGTTAGCATGTACATGTGCCTAAAGCAATAATTTGATTGGTTAAGGACTTCTGATCATGCGAACGGTTCCCTCTGCCTGTGTCCTGCTTTCAGTCACGTACTTCTTACTTTGTCCATCGTACCGTTGCCTTTCAGCACGTACTCTTGCTTTGTCCATTGTGCTCAGATCCTGTTCGCTTCAATACATTCACTCCTATTCCCATCCGCATAACTCACTTCGCCACATTCGCGTACATCGATACACTTGCTCATATTCCTATGCGCATAACTCACTTTGCCACATTCGCGTACCAACAATACAATTCCCAGCACCGCCGCACAAGAGGATGATGATCCGCGGGGTCAGAGCAGAGAAAGGAGGCAGGCGCAGCACTTTCAGGGCATCCCCTGTTGTTAACAGAGTGTGCTCTGGGTCCCTCCTCTCTCCCCTCAGCAGATTCAGTGGCAGAGTACTGACCAGACGTTGCTGCACGCGTGGCCAGCGCATGCAACAAGGCCTGTCAAATATGTGCTCTGCAGGCTAACAGCAGTTCTGTTTTGTAAAGTAGCGTAGTTTTTAGAATCTACATCAGTTAGCAGCGTTGATAGTGCCAATGCAGTTGCGTTTGTTGGCTTAGCAAGCCAACAACAATAACTACAAACGACAGCTTGGGCACGGTGATCATCTGGCTTGCTTGATTCTGAAAGCATCTATTGAAAATGGTGGGACACGATCGATCACCGTCCATCCAAGTCTCTGTCAAAAACAAAAATGGTAAAATCATGAATCAGATATCACTTTCCTCGTTTCCACGGTTTCACCCATTGGCTTGGTACCCATTTTGGTCCTTCATCTGTTAAAACACAAACATAACCACAACCGGTTAATTTCACTTCTGCTGGACCGTTCCATTCTCCAGTTCGTAGATCTCAATACCGCACTTTAATTGCATTAGTTTCTTTTTGAATCCCTGATTGCAATGCCATGTGATGAATTACAATGGGAGGAGAGCCTCTTCCTTCTCTCAAACTTAAATAGTTCAACACATACAGCACTTTTGCAAGTCTCTCGGATGGCGGTAACAATTCTCCCTCTTTTTGTTTTTGCAAAAGCGATTTTAGAGTTCCATGAGCTCTTTCCACAATGGCTTGTCCAGTGGGCGAAGGAGGGATACCTGTTAGATGATGAATCCCCCATAAGGTACAGGATCTGCTAAAGGAAGTCGAAACATATGCAGGACCATTGTCCGTCTTAAGCTCTCGTGGGATTCCCGAGACTGCAACGGCACTGTGCATATGCTTCACTACATGTTTAGCTGTCTCACCTGTTTGAGCAGCTGCCCGTATCACATGTGAAAAGGTGTCAATGCAAACATGAACATACTTTAAACGGCCAAATTCAGGCACATGGGTGACATCCATCTGCCACAGTTGTAAAGACTTGAAACCTCGAGGATTCACTCCAATGCCCGAGCCAAATCTGAGCTTTTGACAAGCAGGGCACGACTGTACAATGCCTTGCGCATCAGAGACTTTCAAATCAAATTGTCGCGCTAAAACTTTTGCCGACTGATGGAAAAAGTCGTGTGATACTCGGGCCTGCTCAAACAGATTAATTCCTTGCTGCTGCCATGCAGGAGCAACTAATTTGTCTGCTATATTGTTACCAATAGACAATCCAAGCTGAAACTGATGACTGCGAATGTGAGTAATAAAATACTCTTTTGGTGTCTGATTTAACAAAAATAATAAGTGCATCATCAACATCAAATCCTGTACAAGACAGGATTTTTCACTCGCTTAATCATTGCTCGTTCTAATCTTTGGGTGGTTCCCACCACATACAAGGAGTCTGACACAACATTGACAGGTACATCAAACCAATGTTGAGCTGTCGGTAAATGCAGCACATACGGTCGAGTAGGTACCATAGTGCCATCTGGAAAACAAAAGGAAATTGGTACTTTACTGATCATTGTTCGTTGAACGCCTCCCACCCCTGCTACCTCTGTAGCTGCGGGCACTAGCGGCCACTCTGCTTGCAGGGATGATGGTGACGTCAGCCCCAGTGTCTGTCAGCATCGACACTGCCGGGGATTGTCCGTGCGCCATTGTGACTCTTTCCTCAGGCTTTCCTCTGGCAATGTCAACAGCCAGCAGCACCTGAGGCTGACCTGCGGAACCGAATCCCCCGTGGCCTCGTTCCACGGCCTGCGCCCTGGGCACACGTGCCCAAAATGGTACCAGCTGGGCTATTTTCAATTGAGCTGGTATGGTAACAGGAGGGGTCAATGTATAGACCATGATTTTTATAACACCACAATAACCTGCATCAATAAGCCCTGGCGCTACAAAAATGCCTTTCCGAGAAACAGAAGAACAACCCAACAGCAGTGCACTTAGCCCATGCCCCAGCGGTCCCATCTGATCAGAATCTATGAGTTGTACTTTGGATGTTGCCAGTGTAATATCTGCTGCTGTTGCCAAGTCCACCCCTGCGCTTCCGTGGGTTGCGGCTGCGCAGCGGTCCAGGCAC
The DNA here is from genome assembly GCF_036417535.1 of Chlamydotis macqueenii. Taxonomy (NCBI): domain Eukaryota; kingdom Metazoa; phylum Chordata; class Aves; order Otidiformes; family Otididae; genus Chlamydotis; species Chlamydotis macqueenii. Next base: position 32,489,809 of record NC_141592.1, on the reverse strand, counting down.
CCCGTACTTGTGTTGTCTCGCACGGGTAGATCGCGCTCTGCAACCTGTTTCCCGATCTCCTGCACTCTTGGGTGTTATGATTATTTCACTGACAGTTTACACACCATTTTTTTCTGTGAATTATTCGGGTTGGTCCCACGCGTGCTAACAGCCATTTGGCTTCTGCAATCCTTTTTAAAATGCCCCATCTTTCCACAATGAAAACATTTTGTATTTTGTTGTCCTCCTTTGCTTTTTGTTATTAAAGGTTTGACAGCCGTTCCTACCGCAGCGGCCATCGCTGCCGCTTTTTTCTGATTCTAGCATCCGCTCTGCGGCTTCACAGCTGAGCGGTGGAAGAACCTTTTGGCAGAATACTAAGACCCTTTTTGGTCTTTTCATTTGCATTACCAAAAGCAAGCATGTCCAAAAACTTAGATTTCATTTCAGGATCCAAATCAGGGTGTGCCATGATAGTGGTATGCAACCGATCAATAAAGGCTGAAAACATTTCAGTGGGGCCTTGTTTCACTGAGGTAAAGGTAAGTCTAATTTTCTCATCATGCACGTTATTCAATGCTTTACAAGCTAAGTCCTGACTAAGTTGTAAGACTTCTGTGGCAAATTGTGCCTGCCAGTCAGCCCTGACATAGGGACCTGCACCTAATAACATTTGAGCTTGTACTCCAAACAAAGGGTCCCGGTTCTGTCTTGGGACAGCGGCTGCGTTTTCACAAGCCGCTTGCCAGTTCTGATAAAACTGGAGTTGCTGGGATGGAAGCAATAACATTTGCACAATCATTTTAACATTGTACGGTGTCAGCAAGTGTGCAGAAAATACACGTTGAATAGTAGATTGACTATACGGTGATTTTAACCCGTATTGAGAGACTGCTGCCTTAGCCTCTTTCAAAACTTTCCAATCTAATGCTTCCCAAACAGAACCCCCGTGCCCACCCATCACAACCGGAAATGCAGACGGAATAAATTGACCTTCAATTAAAGCATCTCTAATTACCTTTTTGCCGGATCTCCCGCCCCACCCCCCGTTAACAAGGTCGCCGGAGGTGGTGGTGGCAAAGGTGCCATGGCACCGATCTCACCCGATACGTCCTGGGAGATAAAAAGATTTGTTGGAGGTGGTTGCAGGAACGATGACAATCCTGTGCTGAAAGCTGGTGGAGGCACAGGAAAAATCGATGGCGCTGGCACGGGCTTCTCCGATGACTCCAAGCGGGTTTCGAGAGCCTCCAGCTTTTGTAACAGTTCCTTTAATCGTGTGTCCCCCAGATCTGTCGTCCGCTCCTCCTTTCCGTCAAATGGCGGCAGCGGTGGATACAGGGACAAGGTAACTGGTTTAGGTGATGAAGGACGAGAGCCAGAGACTGAGTTGTTTTTCGTCTCTTCTGCTGTGGACGGTGGAAATTCCGCCAGGCTGTCGGCTTTCTCCAAGGTCTGGTTCCCGGGCTCTGGAACTGCTACCGCAGGTTTTCTGGCTGCACGAACCCCTGCAGAGACTCTGTTTTCCCCAGATACATAGGCTGGAACAGCGGCTGGAATAATTGGTTCTGTGAATAGCATACTCGTCGTGGAGGGAGTTTCTTTTGAATCTTCTGGAGTCAACACGGCAAAAGCAGAAGCTGCTGCCAAACGTTCTGCCTTCATATTTTTTAAAGTTTCTGTGATTAACCTCCACATTGTGGAGAACTTGCTCGCCTCCTTGGATCCCTTACTTATTTCTTCCCACAGCTCTGCCCCTATCTTTTCCCATGTTGGGGCTTCAAAAGCAGTGTCAACTGTGGGGATCAAGTCCTTTTTCTTTGCCCAAGACAGCAAAGCTTCCAAGGCGGTCGAGTCATATCTCAGGCCTCTCATAGAGAACGTATGTTGGAGGATCTTAACCACTGCTGACTCCTCTTTGGTCAGCGTGGACCCCACCTCCTCCCCGGCTGCTCGCCTGGCCAAGACGAGATTCCCATTGTACCTTTTGTACCATTTTGCACTATAGCGTGTTCCCGAGTGCCGGGGCAGCACTCACCTACGGCCGGCTTCCGCACCCTCACCCCTCCGGTTTTCTGTCGTGGAATTCAACACCGATCCGAGGGCCCCTGTTCAGGTGTCACTTGTCGACGTGGAAGTCACGGATACTGCACACGATCAATGTGAACAAATGCCACTTTATTGCCCTAATAGCTCAGGTTATGTAGATATTTTTGTTCCTGTTCATGTGCAAGCCATTTGTTGATTGGTTAGTATGTGCTGTCCATACGCCTAAGGCAATAATTTGATTGGTTAAAGATGTATACTGGATACAGTCATGTACTTCTTACTTTGTCCATCGTACCGTTGCTTCTCAGCACGTATTCTCGCTTTGTCCATTGTGCTCAGATCCTGTTCACTTCAATACATTCACCCGTATTCCCATCCGCATAACTCACTTCGCCACATTCGCATACATCGATACACTTGCTCATATTCCCATCCACTGCATCGATGGCCTGCTGCCTGCAGAGGCCTCCGGCTCACAGGTTAAACAGTCCCATTGTGTCTGGATTGTTCACTATATGTCCATTGCTTTTCAAATATCCCACAACCAACCATTTCCTTGCTCTCCATGTGCCTTAGCATGGAGAATCTGCTCCATTGCCTTGCCAGGCACAGATAGATCTCATCAGGTCCCATGGACTTGTGCACCTTCAGGTTCCCCAGATGATCCCGAATCTGCTCTCTGAGTACAGTGGGCGGTTCTTCATCCTCACAGTCCCTGCTTGTGCCTTCCACAGCTTGGGTGGCTGGACAAGAGCCCTTATCGGTGAAGACTGAGGCAAGAAAGTCATTGAGTAGCTCAGCCTTCTCCATGTCCCGGGTAACCAGGACACTGGTTTCCTTCTGAAGGGGTGACAGGATTGACTTTGTCTGTAGAACAGTGTTATTGTCTTTTTGGTACCAAAACCTCTTTTTGTAAAATATGGGAAAACACGTATCTTCTATGTCTACCTCAAATGGAGGGGAAATATTAATGAAGTCTCCACTGGGATATGTTCTTAAACACTGGGAGCATGTAAGGGGAGACCCAACGACTAGGAAAAAATTGACACAATATTTTACAGTTGATGTTATCTTGTAGAAGGGAAGGAAAGTGAGATGTGGTCCCCTATGTTGATTTGTTCTTTACGCTGAGAAATCATCCCGAGTGGCAGAAAGATTGCGGATATGTCCCCAAGGATCCGATGGTTTTGGCATTAGAAAAAAAAAAAAGAAAAGGAAAAAGGTTCAAAATTGTATTTGATATCCCTCGGAAGAACTCTGAATGCTTTAAAAGGGTATGGAACTGCCACAGAGCCTCTTTCTTTAGATTCCCCAGTTCACCATTTTCAACCAGGAGATTATGTGTACCTGAAAATTTGGGAATCAGAATCTCTTCAACAAAAATGGAAAGAACCATATCGGGTGCTTCTAACAACATATACAGCCCTTAAATGTGAACATATTGATCCTTGAATTCATTATTTGAGAGTCAAGGAAGCACCGTCTCCAGAACAGAGACAATGAATTTCTAAAGCAGCATGTCACTTAAAGTTAACACTCTCTCATTTTAATGAATTAGACAAAATCATATCAAAATATGGAACCTATCAAAGGAATTTTAGTAGTAATGTTAATAATACATTTTGTTTTACTGATTATAGAGGTTAGTTATAAGTAAACGAGACTTATTGAAAAAATTTTATGTCTCAAATAGAGGAAATGTTACATGACATAAAAAGCTTAATCAATATAATTTTAGAATAATGTTTTTTTTTAAAAATTAAATATCAATATGAGGTGATTCTTGCTAACTCTAGAGCTGTAGTAACACAGATTAAACTTGACATGAAATCTGTTTGTCCTGAGAGGGAGCGGGCAGTCTCAGAGCTGTTCCTTTGTTAGAAGTAGCGAGGTAGCGAGGGTAGCGAGGGTAGCGAGGCCCTACAGAGGGATCTGGACAGGCTGGAGAGCTGGGCTGAAGCCAATGGGATGAGGTTCAACAAGACCAAATGCCGAGTCCTGCACTTCGGCCACAACAACCCCAGGCAGCGCTATAGGCTTGGGGCGGAGTGGCTGGAGGACTGTGTGGAGGAAACGGACCTGGGGGTACTGATTGATGCTCGGCTGAGCATGAGCCGACAGTGTGCCCGGGTGGCCAAGAAGGCCGATGGCATCCTGGCTTGCATCAAAAACAGTGTTACTAGCAGGAACAGGGAGGTAATTGTCCCCCTGTACTCGGCACTGGTGAGGCCGCACCTCGAGTACTGTGTTCAGTTTTGGGCCCCTCACTGCAAGAAAGACATTGAGGCCCTGGAACGCGTTCAGAGGAGGGCTACGAAGCTGGTGAGGGGTCTGGAGCACAGGCCTTATGAGGAGCGGCTGAGGGAGCTGGGATTGTTCAGTCTGGAGAAGAGGAGGCTCAGGGGAGACCTTATAGCTCTCTATAACTTCCTGAAGGGAGGTTGTAGTGAGCTAGGGGTCGGCCTTTTCTCTTGTGTAGACAGTGATAGAACTAGAGGCAATGGTTTCAAGCTGCGCCAGGGGAGATTCAGGCTGGACATTAGGAAATATTACTTCTCGGAAAGGGTAGTCAGGTACTGGAATGCACTGCCCAGGGAGGTGGTGGAGTCACCGACCATGGGGGTGTTCAAGAAACGTTTGGATGTTGTGTTGAGGGATATGATTTAGCTGAGAAGTATTGGTGATGGTTGGACTGGATGATCTTTTAGGTCTTTTCCAATCTTGATAATAATTCTGTGATTCTGTGATTCTGTGAAGTCAGCCCAGCCTGTCTGGGGTAATTAAGAAAGGTGGCAGAACAAAGGGAGGCCTCAAACACCAGCTGTGGGAATAGGCCCTGAGCCCTCCCTTTGGAGCCAGAAAATCCAGGACAACGCGACCTGTTCCCAAGACCGTAGCTGGAGATTTGAAGGAGGGGTTCCACCAGCGAATTCGAGGAGGGGGCACTCCGACGACCCCCAAGACCACCCGAAAGACCCTCAACTCAAAAGACTGAGCATGCGCAAGTGGGTGGGGAATATTATAATGATTTCTAGGAAAACTAATGATTGCGTATTAGTATTCTGGGAATTAGTAATGATTACGCATGAAATCACTAAATATGTGCTGTCCAGATTTCCAGACCGGCACGCACGCTAGGTGGAAGGATCCCCCGTGCATCCGGCGCCACAATAAAGAATGCCTGCTTCTTAATGCTGCATTGGTGTTACAAGCTTGAGTCCCGATTTCGGTGACGGTTTCTGGCGACCCAGATGGGACTCTGCTTCTGAACCTCGACGGATCCGAGGGATCGCAGGATCTCCAGCCGGCACCAAGGGATTCTCGGGGAGTACCTCCGATTCCCAGACTGAAGAGCTCGAAGCAAGATCCCTGGGGAAAGGTAAAGGCATTCTTATTTTTAATTTGAAGGGGTACCCACCTGTAACTCGTTGTGAGAGCTTCGCAGGGTTGGGATGAAAAGATACCTTCGTAAGGGAAGGCAAAGGGGTGCCTGCCCATAAGTTGTGGCGAAACCTTCGCAGGGTTGGGCTAAAAAGGGTAAAAGTTGCCTGCCCGTAAATCACGGCAAAAGCTTCGTAGGGGAGGGCTGACCCAGGTCTTGGTAAGGTTTGTACGTAGCTTGGAAAGGGGCCTCAGTGTTTTAGAAGTGATTTACAAGCTGGTGATTGTTGCTTCAGTGGTGGTTCCTTTGAAGTCTGTATGCATGTGTTGCAGTGTACGGGACTTGAATGATATACAGCATTGCATTTGGGGTTTTATACTTTTCATAGAATCATAGAATGGTTAGAGTTGGAAGGGACCTTCAAAGCCCAGCCAGTCCAACCCCCCTGCCAGGAGCAGGGACATCTCCAACCAGATCAGGTTGCTCAGAGCCCCATCCAGCCTGGCCTGGAACATTTCCAGGGATGGGGCATCCAGCACCTCTCTGGGCAACCTGGGCCAGTGTTCCACAACTCGCGTTTGTAAGGGTCAGTCAGAAAATCAGTATTGTCTCAGCCTTGTCATCGAAGACTTCCAGGTGGTCTACGGACTTGATCTGGCCTAAAAGTTAGGCTCACAACTTGATATGAGTTGCTGTGAGCAGCCTGCCTGAGATGCAGTTGTTTTTTTTTCATCCGGGAACAGAATGGATCTGTTACGGACAAGGCCGACTCTGGCCTAACAACAAAATGTCCTTGAAATGGCAGACGGAGTGGCGCAGAGGTGCCACGGCTCAGCCCTGTTGTCAAAACTGGCAGAGATAACCGTGCAGCTGCTGTCGAGGAGGATGAATCACAACTGCTGTCTCAAAAACAACAGTGAGAAAGTGCCTTTTAACGGAACTTTGCTAATATAATGTACAAAAAACTACTCTTCTATCCTAAGGGCCGAGAGCAGGCGGAGATCCCAAAGTAAGGAGGAGCAAGGTTTGCTACTTGGTATAAAAGGTCGACTCCTAGCAACGAGACCCCCGAAGAGCTCTCCCCACCAAGGATCGACATCGATTGTGAGGACCGGCGGGACGCTGCCTTGATCTGGGACCATAGGAACGCCTCGGACCCACGGTGGTAGCTATTATTCTTTTTTTCCTATCTTTACTTTTCCTTTTCCCTCCCTTTCACCTATCGCACGCCGCTTTACAGGCAAAATAATAAAGTTTGTGCTGTTTGATTGGAACCAACCCCTTTGGCGTGTTCCGGGTAATTTTGCACTTTGAGATCGCAGTAAAAGAACCATCACGAGTCCCGAGTGGGACGTGACATTTTTTAAATTGGTGTAGTTGGCAGGATCCTGAAAGACAGAGAGGTGCAGGCTGTGTGTGGCCTGTAACAGGGGAAGGACGGTTCGAGTGGGCCGTGACACTGCCCTACTCCTGCTGGCCACTCTGTTCCTGATACCAGCCAGGATGCTGTTGGCCTTCTTGGCCACCTGGGCACACTGCTGGCTCGTGTTCAGCCGGCTGTCTACCAGCACCCCCAGGACCCTTTCCAGCAGGAAGCTTTCCAGCCACTCTTCCCCAGGCCTGTAGTGCAGCATGGGGCTGTTGTGACCCAAGTGAAGGACCTGGCATTTGGCCTTGTTGAACCTCAAGCAATTCACATCAGCCCATCCATCCAGCCTGTCAGATCCCCAGATGTCCCTCCATTTCCCCAGATGGTGCCCTCAGCATTGCTCCGCTAAAGCTTCAGCTAGCTCCACGTGCCTTGGACCACCTCTGGAACTTCAGATGTCACCAGGCCTTGGCGTTTGCACAGCTCAGTCCTGCCCTCCATCTCCAGTAAGCAGCACGGGAGCTGCGCCCACAGGGTCACCTGCAGGTGTCTGTGGTGTGCGCGCCTGAAGGGAGTCAGGAGGAATCCCACTGCCCGTGGGTTTGTGCTGGGCATGGGGGGCAGCTGAGGACTGCAGCCAGGGCCTGGGGCTGAATGCCTTCCCTCAGCAACGGTAAATGAGATAATTCCCTGTCCCTGTCTGGGTGTCCTGTCTAAAGATGGGACAATGACACGGTGATGCTTGGGCCTAAAACGTTCTCCAATGGGAGCAAGGACACTGCAGGAAAGAAGTGTCCCTCCCCAGGTAAGGAGCAAAACCCCCGTGGTGGCTGCAGGCTGTTTGGCAGCAGGTTCCCCTGCAGCCCCAGGGACACCTGGAGGGAGCCCCGAGGGGACAGAGAAAGTGCTGCCTTGGGCTGGGCCTCTGCTGCTGAGCTGGGCTGGGCTCCCGGCATGGAGGGAGCTGATGGCAAGCGGGCAGCGCTGCAGAGAGACAGCTCTGCCCAGGAGCAGCTCCTCTGCCAAGCGCAGCAGGGCTGAGGGCTCTGCCTGAAGGCAGCGAGGGGAAGAGAGGGACTTGAGAGAGACATTATTAACAGCCTGGGCTGGGAGGGCAGCTCAGAGCTCACCTGGGGAGAAATCTTCACAGCCATTGACATGGTAAGTCTTAGGCTGCAGGGCAATGCGGTTGCGTTCCTGGAAGTGTCTCCTAGACCTGGCACACAGCAGAGTCAGTAGGACCTATTAAGATGACTCTCCTGGCTTTTCTGGCGTGGAGCAGGAGGACACACTGCAGAGCAGGGCTTCCCTGCTGCACCATCAGAGGACTGCATGTGATGTCTCTCTTCTCCCAGGAATGGCTGCAGGGGTGTGCAGGTGTGTGTGTGCAGGCAGAGTGCCCAGGGCTGTCCTTCAGAGCAGGGTCCCTGCACCCCACAGGATTTTGTGCTGGGGCAGGGACTCTGCTGTCTGGCAGCATCAGTGTTCAGACTGTCCAAGGATCTCCCCACAGCTCTGCTAGGAGAAAATCTCGGTCAAGGTAGTAACCCCCAGCAGGGTAGGACAGGGTCCTTCTGCTCTCAAGAGAGTGCTGTGTGGATCAGGGCTTCTCACAGCTTCAGCTCTACCTCAGGACTTATCCAGTCTCCCATAGTCTCTGTGTGCTACCTAGGATCCCCATGGAGAAGACACCTTGGTGTTAAGGCCATGGAAATGCTGTCGAGCAGCTTTATGGGGCAACTGTAACGATCCCTCTGTGTCCCAGTGTGGGAGGGGAGGATGGAGATCCTCCTCAAGCACCCTGAGAAAAGGCAAGGAGTCTGTCAATCTGCTCTCTGAACCTGGGTCCCTCTGCTCTCAGCAGTGCCCAGTTTCTTTCCAGGGGAACCCCTGAGTGTGATCATCCTCCAGCTCCAGCCTGCCAGCGCAGGACAGCTGAGACCAGGACTGATGGGCAGAGCCGCTCTCCTCCCTCTGCTCTGAGGGACAGTCCCTTTGCCTCTCAGGACCCACAGGATTTCACGTGGAGTGCACGAGAAATGCCAGGGACATCAACTGTCCAAAACCACTCCTAAATGTGGCAGGTGCAACTGGAACAAAATAAACACAAGAAAACCCCCTCAGCTCTGTTCTGCAGTTGGGCAAATTGCGGACAACGATGTCGAAAAGCCCTTTGACAGCACACGAGTACATTTAATTGGAGATCACCCTGCGGTCCTAGTTCCCTCTCGCTGCACAGCCAGAGGAATTCCTCAGGGGCCCGTTACAGAGGCCCTGCTCCCAATGGTCCTCTCAGCCAGCAAAGCCCAGAGCTCAGGTGAGGGAGCTGCAGAGAGATCTTCCTGAAAAGAGTCTGAGTGCAGGGTTGCTATGAGATGTGCGATAGGCTTTGCTCAGAGAAGTCTGACCTAACTCAGAACTGCCTTTTGCTTCTCAACAGATAGCCATACCCAGAGGCAGAAAATGTCCAACAGCAGCTTCATCACCCAGTTCCTCCTCCTGGCCTTTGCAGACACGCGGGAGGTGCAGCTCTTGCACTTCTGGATCTTCCTGGCCATCTACCTGGCTGCCCTCCTGGCCAACAGCTTCATCGTCACTGCCATAGCCTGCGACCACCGCCTCCACACCCCCATGTACTTCTTCCTCCTCAACCTCTCCCTCCTCGACCTGGGCTCCATCTCCACCACTGTTCCCAAATCCCTGGCCAATTCCCTCTGGGACACCAGGGCCATTTCCTACACAGGATGTACTGCACAGGTCTTCTTTCTATTCTTCTTGTTAGGTGCAGAGTTTTTTCTTCTCACCATCATGGCCTACGACCGCTACGTTGCCATCTGCAAACCCCTGCACTACGGGACCCTCCTGGGCAGCAGAGCTTGTGTCCACATGGCAGCAGCTGCCTGGGCCAGTGGGTTTCTCAACGCTGTCCTGCACACGGCCAATACATTTTCACTGCCACTCTGCCAGGGCAATGCTGTGGACCAGTTCTTCTGTGAAATTCCCGAGATCCTCAAGCTATCTTACTCAAAATCCTACACCAAGGAAGTCAGGATCCTTGTGGTTACATCCTGTTTATTTTTTGGCTGTTTTGTGTTCATTGTTGTGTCGTATGTGCAGATCTTCAGGGCCGTGCTGAGGATCCCCTCTGAGCAGGGACGGCACAAAGCCTTTTCCACGTGCCTCCCTCACCTGGCTGTGGTCTCCCTGTTTGTCAGCACCTCTTTTTTTGCCTATCTGAAACCCTACTCCATCTCCTCCCCATCCCTGGATCTGGTGGTGGCTGTTGCATACTCGGTGGTGCCTCCAGCAGTGAACCCCCTCATCTACAGCATGAGGAACCAGGAGCTCAAAGAAGCATTGAAGAAACTGATTCAATGGGGTCACCTTCAGCAGCAGTAAGCTGCCCAGCTGTCCTCACAGCCTGATCCTAGGTTTCCTCAGGGCAGCTTTTGCTGTATTTGTTTTTCAGCTCTGATGTCATGTTCATACAGCAATGTTTGCACTCACTTCACATCTCCGGGTGTAGAAGATGAGTCGAATGATACAGAGGTCTTTGGTAAATGTGCCGTCACAGTGTCAGAGCTGGCTTCCTGAGCATCAGCTCTGTAATAAAAGGGTGTTTCCCAAGGGCAGCTCCTGAAGGCTGGGCTCTTCTTCCTGCTGAAGTCAGGACCAGGCTCCGGGAACAGCCATGGCCTGTGGCTGAGCTTGGTTCTCAGTGGGCTGACGGGCAGAGGGCACAGGGAGACGTTTTGGGGAGCGAGGGCTGAGCTCAGCTCTCACTTGCAGCTGTCCAGTGCCACTGGAGACAGTGAAGGGGCTCAAAGTTGCCTGCCCAGGGCTTTCCTGCAGGCAGCAGAGCTGAGTGGAAGCTTCCTGCCTTTCTGAGGGGAATCTAGAGACCCCAGAAGAGCAGAGGGCACCTACAGGGACACCATGTGTGTGGGGGTAGGCTTCCCAATAGAAGGGACCATCCAAGGTGGGGTCACTCAGAGGCACAACGCTATATTTAAGTATTCACAAGCAAACAAGAGCTCTGCTGTGCCAGGGGAGGCTGTGAAGACCCAGCAAGGTAATGAAAAAGAGACTGGGGGGTGACTCATGTCTCCTTCAATAAAAGCCCACGGATGGTTCAGTGTGCACACTGGAAAACATCTCGCGTCAGGAGAAATGCTCTGAGCCCGTTCCACAGCTTTGGACGGCTGGGAAGGAGCTCAGTGGCAGCGTGGCCCATCCAGCTGCATCTGCTTCCCAACATGACCAGCACAGCCAGTGGGGGTGTCGTAGTTGAGCCCTGATCAGGACCAGACTACGCAGTCTCTCTCCCGCTCCCCCCACCCTCCGAGAGAACAGGGGGAGATGATATAAGAAAAACGGCTCAAGGTTTGAGATAAGGACGGGGAGAAATCCTTAAAGTTACCGTCACGGGCAAAACAGACTCGACTTGGGGAAAACTATTCATTTATTTTCTAAAATTAGCAGGAGAATGAGACAGGGAACAAGATAACCTCCCCCCACCCCTCCCTCTTCCCGGGCTTAACATTATCTCTACTACCTTCCCCTCCCGAGCGGCACGGGGGGGAAAAAGGGAATGGGGGTCGCGGTCAGTTCATCACGCGTTGTTTTACGCCGCTGTATCATCGTCAGGGGAAGAACTCCTCGCATTCCTCCTCTGCTCCAGCGTGGGGTCCCTCCCACGGGCCACAGTCCTCCGTGAAACTGCTCCGGCGTGGGTCATCTCTTCCACGGGGTGCAGTCCCTCTAGAACAGCTGCCCCAGCGGGCCCTCCACGGGCCACAGCCTCCTTCAGGCCTCCACCTGCTCTGGCGTGGGGTCCTCCACGAGCTGCAGGTGGATCTCTGCCCCTCTGTGGGCCTCCATGGGCTGCAGGGGGACAACCCGCTCCACCATGGTCTTCACCACGAGTTGCAGAGGAATCTTGGCCAGGAGCCATATTACTCCTCCCCCTCCTTCTGAACTGACCTTGGCGTCTGCAGCCGTTCCTCACAACAGGCTGGCAGACGCCTCTCAGGATCCTTTTTACATCTTATTCACTTCTCATCTCCTCTCCACTTCTTGCAGCCGGGCCGGGCCGAGTTGGGCTCAGTCGGCTGCCCGGCGGGAGGCCAGAGGGTGAGGCCTGCAAGGCCCATGAGGCTCGCGCCTCCCCCTCTCTGCCCCCCGCTCAGCTGCTTCACATCTTCTCCTCCTCTTTTTCCTGTTTTCCCCTACTTAAATACGTTATCGCAGAGGCGTTATCACGGGACATTCTGCTACCAATTGGCTCGGCCTTGGCCAGCAGCGGGTCCGCCCTAGGCCCGGCCGAGTCCACTGAACAAAGGGGAGCGACTTCTAGCAGTTTCCTACAGAAGCTACCACCTTAGGCCCCCCCTCACTAACAAAACCAGAACAGGGGGTCACCCCATGGTCCCGCAGCACACTGGCACTGTGAGCATCACTGCCAGCTTGGGGCCCTGTGGGGGTCACAGGGAAGGGCCAGGAGCACCCGGACAGATCAGAGTAGACATGGGGAGAGACCAGACAGGAGCTGACCAGGGCTGGAAATGACCTTGGAGAGAAAAAATCCAGTGTGCAGCTACTCCAGGATAATACCCAGAGTTTGGGGAGCCTAAAGCACGCTCATGGTGAAGAGCCAGAAGTCCTCACTGCCTTGGTGCTCCACCAGGCCTGTGAAGTGGCTGGAGAAGGATTGCTGTCCACCACTTGCCATGGCTTAGTGCCATTGTCCCTCCTGAAGGGTGGAATGGAAAGGAAGGCTGGGACCCTGTGTCAGTGCTTGCACTGAAGTATTGACCCAGAAGCCACGCCAGTTTGCTGTGGTCCTTCAGTCCCAATGCCCAGCACATGTCCTTGAGATGACTTTCCCCTCCCCATGTATCATCCTTACCCTAATAGTCACCCCTGGACAAGGCTCTTCAGCTGGGGCTGTGCTGGAGGACTGGGGCCCAGCTGTGACCACAGAGAGGACAAGGGGTCGCCTGGGTCCTCTGTGGGGCTGGCAGCCTCTGTGACCCCTACGAGAAAAGGCAGCATAGAGAGGAGAACTTGGGGATCTGTAGACCATCTCCATGCCCATGGGGGCTCTCTAGAAGAGTCCCTCAGTCCAGCTATCCAGCCTGGCTGGTTGCTGCATGAACAGTCAGGAGAAACTGTCCCAGGAACATCATTGCAGACCCCATCTCCTCGTGCCAGCCACAGCCCTACTCCAGGCAGTGCTCTCCCCCTTGTCACTGCGATGGCTCCAGGGACCCCAGAGACCCCTGGTAACACATCAACGTTTGTTACTGGTGAGCAGTGTGGGACTTTTTGGCTTCTAGTGCTGCTTCACCAGAAACTAGACTAAGGCTGCATGAGACTAGACGCCCATATTGGGCCTGACTCTGTTCAACATCTTTGTCGGCAACATGGACAGTGGGATAGAGCGCACCCTCAGCAAGTTCACCGATGACACCAAGCTGTGTGGTGCTGTAGACACACTGGAGGGGAGGGAGGCCGTCCAGAGGGACTAGGCTGGAGACCTGGGCCCATGCAAATATCCTGAAGTTCAACAAGGCCAAGTGCAAGGTCCTGTACGTGCGTTGGGGCAATCCGAGGCACAAATCCAGGCTGGGTGGAGAATGGATGGAGAGCAGCCCTCAGGAGAGGGACTTGGGTGTGAGGGTGGACAGGAAGCTCAACATGAGAATTTGAATTGGAATTCACCCCTGCAGCCCAGAAAGCCAGCTGCATCCTGGGCTTCATCAAGAGCAGGGTGGCCAGCAGGTCAACAAAGGGGAATCTGCCTCTGCTCTGGTGAGACCCCACCTGGAGTACTGTGTCCAGTTCTGGAGCCCCCAACATCAGAAGGACATGGACCAGTTGGAACGAGTGCTGAAGAGGGCCACAAAGATGATCAGAGGGCTGGAGCACCTCTAGTATGAGACAGGCTGAGAGAGTTGGGGCTCTACAGTCTGAAGAAGAGAGGGCTCTGGGGAGACCTTATAGCGGCCTTCCAAGACCTAAAGATGGCCTAAGGGAACGAAGGGGAGAAAATCTTCAGCAGGGCCTGTTGTGACAGGACGAGGGGTAAAGGTTTCAAATTAGAGGGAAGTAAATTTAAATTAGATATTAGGAAACAATGGCAGTGGAATGGTCAGTGGTGGAACTGGAGCAGATGGCCCAGAGAGGTGGTGGATGCTCCATCCCTGGAAACATCCAAGGCCAGGTTGGATGAGGAAACTGAGCAATGTGGTCTGGTTTGAGATGTCTCTGCTTCTTGCAAGGGGGTTGGACTGGATGACCATTAAAGGTCCCTTTCAACCCTAATGATTCTATGATTCGATTCTATGCTTCTATGAAATGTCATGTGACCAGAGAAAGTCTTCCAAGAAGCGACTGGGGTCATGGTTGGAGAAGCTGAGAGACATGTGTTTCTTTAGCCTGCTGAAGTGGTGGCTGAGAGAACAACAGTAATAGCTCAAGACAGCTTGAAAATTTCTTACCAAGATGATGGCACTTCTTTTTTTTGATAGTGGGAAACAGCATGAGAAAGGAAAACCATCAGAAAGTGCAGCTTTGGAGGACCTGAGGATAGAGTGGACCTGAGGATAGAGAAATGTCATTCTGAGGGTAGTGCTGTGGTGCAAAAGTCCCTCAGAGGGATTCTGGACCAGCCGATGGGTTTGTGATTGCAGTGGGGATGGAGAGACACCAGTACAGGTAGGGACATCCTGTTGTGAGAACAAGGTTGGGGGTCTTTGTCCCCTTGGCTATGGCTGATGACCCTGCCATTGAGGCCTAACAGGAGACACATCATCCTCAGGGCAATGGGGGGTGGTTGTCTACTCACACCCACCCCAGGAGGCCGGGAGCTGTGAAACCGTTCTCCTTCACTTGGCATTGCACCTCCTTCATGTGCAGGAAGAGCCCTGAGCAACCGCTGGAGAAGGAGCACACCAGAGTGTGGAGACACCCAAGGCTGAAGTTGCCAAGTGGGTAATGCCTCCAAGTCTGGGTAGGAAACTCGGGTAGACCCAAACTCAGGCCCACACTGGAGAAACCATGGGTGTTTGTGCCCGTTGGTAGGGGCTGCAGGGGATGAACAGACCACTCATGACCTTCCCACCAGATCAGCCTGAGAAGGGACCATGCTGGGGACAGTTGTGTTGCCCATGGATGTGTGTGTTCTGTTGTTGGTGTGCTGGCTGCAAAGGTGCTGTTCCTTGTTGGACTTGGTCTGTGTGAGATTGGGAGCGTCAGTTGGTTTTTCCCTGCAGATACCGGCATTTCTCATTTTTCCATTTGAGTGACTCAGCCTTGGGTATCTCTCACTGAGCGGGGTTTCAGTCACCGCTTACCCCAGCACATGTTGTCTGTGTAGATGCCCAGGTCTCTCCAGGAAGGTCCAGATTTCCTTCCTGGAGAATTTCTTCTGCACTGTCATGTCTGAGAAAGCCATGGGTGTGTACATCACTGACCATTCACCATCTCCATGGTCACTGCACACCAATGGGTGAGTCCAAAATCCAACCCTTGGTCTCTAACAGTTACCAACGGAACCATGAGTTTACTCTTAAAATGCCAAGTAGAAAGAGGCCCTTTTGGGGTGAAATTCCTTGGGCCTGTTGTTGACACCAGCTTTGGAAAAAGAGCCCAAACGTCAGTCGGTGCACTGGGGTGATCCCATTTTATTTCAGAGATGTTATGGGAGTAGCAGCTCTGTCCCACTGAGAGACAGACTTTTACATCAGATCCAGGTTAGAGCATTCCTCAAGAGAAGTGGAGATGGATTCAGGCATTTGTGTAAGAAAATAAATTTAAAAACCCAGTACAGCAAATGAATAAGAAATTAAATAATAAAACAGCAAAACAAGGACAGAACTGCAACGGGCATCCTGAGAGTCATTACTGAAAAGTGATGGAATATTTACTGCTGTTGAAACCATTTCTGAAATAACTTTCCTGATGGACTCCTTGAGCTCCTGGTTCCTCATGCTGTAGATGAGGGGGTTCACTGCTGGTGGCACCACCGAATACAGAACTGCCACCACCACCAGATCCAGGGATGGGGAGGAGATGGAAGAGGGCTTCAGATAGGCAAATGTGCCAGTGCTGATAAATAGGGAGACCACGGCCAGGTGAGGGAGGCACGTGGAAAAGGCCTTTTGCCGTCCCTGCTCAGAGGGGATCCTCAGCACGGCCCTGAAGATCTGCACATACGACACAACAATGAACACAAAACACAACCAAAATAAAAAAGCATGAAACACGACAAGCCCCAGTTCCCCAAGGTAGGAGTGTGAGCAGGAGAGCTTGAGGATCTGGGGAACTTCACAGAAGAACTGGTCCACAGCATTGCCTTGGCAGAGAGGAATGGAAAATGTAATGGCTGTGTGCAAGACAGCAATGAGAAAAGCACTGCCCCAGGCAGCTGCTGCCATGTGGACACAAGCTCTGCTGCCCAGGAGGGTCCCGTAGTGCAGGGGTTTGCAGATGGCAACGTAGCGGTCGTAGGCCATGACAGTGAGAAGATAAAACTCTGCCGAGATCAAAAACAAAAAGAAAAAAACCTGAGCAGAACATCCTGAGTAGGAAATGGTCCTGATGCCCCAGAGGGAATTGGCCATCGATTTAGGGACAGTGGTGGAGATGAAGCCAAGGTCAAGAATGGAGAGATTAAGGAGGAAGAAGTACATGGGGGTGTGGAGGCAGTGGTCACAGGCTATGGTGGTGATGATGAGGCCATTGGCCTGGAGGGCAGCCAGGTAGATGCCCAGGAAGATCCAGAAGTGCAAGAGCTGCAGCTCCCGCGTGTCTGCAAAGGCCAGGAGGAGGAACTGGGTGATGGAGCTGTGGTTAGATGGTCTGCCTCCAAGCAGGGCACCCTGTTCTTAGAGGAAGAATCAATGAAGAGTTAGGGGAGACTTCTCTGATAAAAACCCTTTCTCCATGACCCTCACCCTGCTACACTCCCACCCTCCTAGCCGCCATTCCTTTTCCAGAAGACCTTCCTTCAGCTCACTGGCTGAAGCTGTGGCTTGTGCTGGCCAAGCATGCCATGAGCTGCAGGGCCTCTGCCCACTGCCTGCTGAGGAGCCAGCCCTGCTCTGCAGCAGTGGGTTCATGAGAACTCTGGGGGCAGGGGTCAGTCCAGGTGTTTCACATTGTCAGACCAAACAGCCCCTGGCGCAGAAAGGCTTGTCACCATCTGCACTGCCACTGCTGAGGAGCGGGGATGGCAGAAGGCAGTTTGAGAGGTCTGGGGTTCTTAAAGCTCCCCCATCTCACCGGGGGAGTGTTCTTGGATGTCAGACACCATCAGCATTTCTGCTGCCCTCAGGGAGAACAGAGCCAGTCCTGTGAGGCCAGAGGATTGCCGGTGGCTTAGTGCAGAGTGAGGGGAGCTGGTCTGTGCCTCCGACTTGTTCCCAGCTGCCCTGGGCTTGTTCTTCATGAGGTGGAGGGTGATCACACTCTTGTGTTACCCTGAAAAACAACCAGACACTGCTGAGAGCAGAGGGATGCTGTGCTGACCACTGAATGTCTCACCCCTTCTCAAGGTCACAGCACCCCACCTCCAGCCAAGGACATGCAGGGCTCATTTCACCAACCCTACAGTGCTTCTCCATGGGGCTTCCAGATAACAAATTGTGCCAGGGGACAGCTTCACATTCTGGAGGGTGTGTCACAGCTTGGGAGGACACCTCAAGGACATGGCCACGTGTTCTAACAACAGCATCTGATTCAGGGGAAACCAGCTTCTTCTCCAGCCCCACAGACTGCACTGCCCACAGCCCCACAGCTGAGAGGAAAGCTGGGACACTTGTTCCCATGGACATGGCTGCATGGAAGGACCCACAAGATCCGGGTGCAACCCTGCAGCTGAAACTGCACCTCCCCAGCAAGCCTGGCAGCAAGAACGAAATAACAACAGCAATAACAGAGACAAGTGGAGAGAGAAGCAAAGACAGAGCGAGGGTCTGGCTGCCAGCAGGCAGGGCAGAGGCAGGCGGGCACTCAGGACAGCGTCCCCCTCCCCCAGCTGTGCATGCCCCCTCCCCGACACCACCATCACCGGGCAGCTGCTCTCAGCCCCTGTGCTCTGCAGAGGGACGTGGACACGTGGCTGGAGAGCTGCACCACGGCTCTGCTGGAGCTCCGGCCTCACAGGAGGGGGTTCATGTCTGGGACCCCCCAGCCCTGGGGGCAGAGGGTCTGGTGGGTGGGAGAGGAGGCCAGGGGGCTTGCTCAGAGGAACGGGTCAGCATTGCAGGTGATCATATACACAGATTTCTGAATTCTCCCTACCACAACAGTTCTGAATTTAGTTTCCTCTCCTTCCCTGATTGTATCCCTTCTGCCTAGAGATTTCCTCAGGGCACTGGCGAGGACCAATATTCCTGTTTGCAGGTAGCAAAAAGGATGGCTCAGACTAAGTAAATGGGTCCAGCAAAGGTAACGCTACCTGTGTCTACTGGAAGAGGAGTGGCTGAAAGTGCATTAGGAGACTCCTGGAACACCTGCTGGTAACTCAAAGTTTTAGCTAAGGAGTCTAACTTACTAAAATTCAGAAATCTATTATCCTTCTCTCCTTCTATACCCCAAGAGTGCAAATGGAAAATACAGAACCAGAAATGGTCCTTATTTCTATACTAATCCTTGCCTTGAACATCTCCTTCAATCCTCTTATAGGAAAATTGTAGGACTGAGCTGAAGCTCTGAGCAGCCTTGACCCACACAGCACCCTCTCAACAGAAGAAGGACCCTGCCATCCTGGGGGTCGCTCCTTCCCCCCACAGCTTCTCCCCACAGCAGCGCTGGGAGCTCCCCGGGCAGGCTGAGTGCTGAGCCTGGCAGGCGGCAGAGTCCCTGCCCCAGCACACAGCCCCTGGGCTGCAGGGACCCTGCTCTGAAGGACAGCCCTGGGCACCCCTGCCTGCACACCCGCCTGCACAGCCCTGCAGCCATCCCTGGGAGAAGGCAGCCGTCGTGCCCTGTCCCTCTGATGCTGCAGCAGGCAAGCCCTGCTCTGCAGCACCAACTTCCCCTTTGAGAAACCGAGAGCCCTCCTGACAGATCCCATAAACTGTCAGATGCACAAGCTCTGGGAGATCTCTCCAGGAACAACAGCTAAATTGCTCTGCACCCAGAGACTTACCACATAGAGGGCTCTGAAGATTCCTCCTCACTAACCTCTCAGCGTTCTCCCGCTCTCAACTGCCTTTAAGTTCTCTCAGCCGCTGCCTCTCTGCAGCGCTGCCCGCTTGCCATCAGCTCCCTCCATGCCAGGAGCCCAGCCCAGCTCAGCAGCAGAGGCCCAGCCCAAGGCGGCACTTTCTCTGTCCACTCGGGGCTCCCTCCAGCTGTCCCTGGGGCTGCAGGGGAACCTGCTGCCAAACAGGCTGCAGCCACCACTGGGGTTTTGCTCCTCAGCTGGGAGAGAAGAGTCACGTCTTTTCAAGCACTGCCATTTTCCTGCTCACAGACAGAGTCAGCTCTAAATATCACCTGGCCTTGTCCCGTCAGCAGGCAGAATACCCAAAGTGAGGGATCTCCTCTACCCCTGCTGAGGGAAGGGATTCAGCGCAGTCAGTGCAGGCATCTCACCCTGGGTCTGTAGTGCTGGCGCTAGAAGAGGACTCTGCTCCCTTCCATGCACACCACAAACCCACAGGAGCTGGGATTCCTCTTGCCCCTGTTCAGCTCAGCACAAAAGGGCATTTGCCTGTGAGCTCTTTCTCTCAGCTCCCCTCTTCCTTACTGGAGATGGAGGGCAGCAGGGAGTTCTTTAGATGCAAAGCCCTGGTGACAGCTGAGGTGCCCGAGGTGGCCCAAGGTTTGTGCAGGAGACTGCAGGCTCAGGTGCAGCAGTTCTTAGGGACAGGGCAGTGTCTGGGGCTTCATCGTGGAGGCTGTTGGGAAATTCCTTTGGCAAACGGAAATGACAGCAAGTGCCCACGTTTAGGATAACGAAACCTCTTCCTACTCAGGACATGCACGGAAACCTGTACAGGTGTCCATCTGCCCCGCTGGAGTTATTTTGCACACGGAGAGCTGGGATTCTCTCTTTCCCTTCTCCACCACCTTTATTTGTCGGATCTCCACTGACCATAATGTCTCACGGCCTCCTGCCAGCGCTGTGCAGCCCAGGCCTTCTTCCCTCTGGATCTGGTGAGAGCAGGGTTTGCTCACTCTGTGCGCACCGACACTGTTGAGGAGGGGCAGTGAGATTGTGGCTGGGTGGGCATCTGGCCGCAAGCCAAGGTCAACCCAGCGCACACCATCTCGCACAATGCTCTTGTATGGAACCTTGGAAGCTGCAGTCTTGAGAGGTGGGCAAAGAGGGGAGTAAAAGAGTGATTGGATGCATTGGGGTCTCTCCTGGGACTTGATGGTGTTATCAGTGTCCTGGAGCGGCTGATAGAATTTGCAGATGACATGAAATGGAGGCAAAGGAACGAAGCATACAGTGGAGGGTTGCCTTCTGGAGGAAACTCGACAGGTTGGAAGACTGGCCCAACAAGATCTTAACGGATTTCAGAGAGGAGAACTGCCCAGGAGATGAAGGGAAGGGATTCTCCCCCTCTATTCAGTGCTCACCAGACCACGGGCACAGTTCTGCACTGCTTTTGGGGCCTCCTGCCCCCAGGACATGAAAGACAATGATTGACTGGAGCACGTTCAGTGAAGGGTCACCAGCCCAGGTGTGTGTCAGTGTGCAGGCGGCTGGAGAACTTTCCACCTGAGGAAAGTCTGAGGGAACAGGGACTGTCAGCATAGAGACAAGAAGGCTTCTGGAAATTTCACAGCAGCAATTCAGTACCCATCAGGCAGTTACGATGGAGCCAGGCTCTTCATTGTGATGCATGGTGGGAAGACAAGAGGCAAGGGAGAAAAGCTGAAAGGATGTTCAGGTGGGAGATGAGGACCATGAGGTCATATTGATGAGGTCACACAGGCACTAGAAGAGATTGTCCTGAGAGGTTGGGCATTCCCCATCCGTAAAGGTTTTCAAGTCTTCTTTCTCCCTAAATATGGCCTTCAAACATTGAAAAACCACTCTTGCTCTTGCAAGTATGAAGCAAAACCCTATGGCAGCAGCACAAGCTTTGCCTCCCCAGGGCCCTC
This sequence comes from Chlamydotis macqueenii, assembly GCF_036417535.1. Taxonomy (NCBI): domain Eukaryota; kingdom Metazoa; phylum Chordata; class Aves; order Otidiformes; family Otididae; genus Chlamydotis; species Chlamydotis macqueenii. The sequence goes on along the minus strand of NC_141592.1, from coordinate 32,468,903 downwards.
TCCTCTCCATGAGAGAGGTCTTCCACCAGCCCCACACTTCTTCCACCTTCAGCCCTCACAGTTGCACAGGCATGGCCTGCCTACTTGCCTTCGCCACTGTCACCCTTGTAACTGAGGCCAAACACATATTTTGGCACTCCCAGTGTCAGCTGGCACCTGCTCCACACCTGGAGCCCAGTTGGCCATGGAGAACAGGAGAGGCAAGGTCCACTCTGCCCAGCACTGGGCACAGATTTTTCCTGGGAACATGGCCGAGGAGCTGTCATCATGTGTGTTAGCCTGTGGCCTGGCAGGGGTGGAACTGGGACAAGCGCTGCTGAGGCAAGGCTGAAGTAGCTCAGCTGGAGAGCATTCCACTGAAGATCTAAAGGTCCCTGGTTCAGCTCCAAGCTTCAGCAATTATTTCCTCCCTGAGATTTTGGCAGAGCCCTTCTGCCTTCTTCCAGCCTGCCCTGGCTGTCCTCACTCCTTCACCTCTTGCTAGAGCACTGCAGAGCTGTGGGTCAGAAGGACCCTTCCTCTGGCACCACAAGTCCCCAGGCTCCCCCTGGCCAGATCACCTCCAGTTCAGCCCACAGGATTGGGCTGTTCTTTGTACGGGACAGGATTTGCGCCAAGGGCCCCTTGGTGGCCTCCTGGGAGAGGGCCATGGCCTCTGGGCACCTTCCAGCTTCTCTGTGTCCTCCCCACCCTTCGGATACCCTCTGCCCACCTGAAGGTCCCTCTGCCCGGATACGTCAGAGCTGCAGCCTGGCAGAGTGCGGGGCCTCCACCCCGCTTTGTACTGCTCTGTCTGCTCACGTGTAACGCTAATTGTCCGTTCCACTGGCTTTTATAAAAGAAGGCTTTATCCATTTTACACCTGTGTTGTAACGGCTGCATGTTACCATTTACACCATGCGCTGGTGGTGCCTGTGCTCCTGGCGTGCTCCGCAGCCCTGACCCCAAGAAGCACAAGGTGGGGTGGAAATGCTTCTTGTGAACGGCTGTCAGGTAACAGCTCCGTGTGCTGCCAGAGCTTCAGTGTCTGTGCCCGGCACAAGAGCGTTCCCCACCTCCCTGTGCTTCACGTCAGCGGTCGGTAGAATCGTTTAGGTTGGAAAAGACTCCTAAGAGCCTTGAGGCCAGCCGTTATCCCAGCACTGCCAAGTCCGCCACTGGGCCGTGTCCCTAAGGTCTTTTAGATCCCTCCAGGGATGGTGACTCAACGCTTCCCTGGGCAGCCTGCTCCACTGCTTGGTAACCCTTCCAGTGAAGAGATTTTTCCTAATATCCAATCCAAACCTGCCCTGGTGCAACCTGGGGCTGTTTCCTCTCTTGCTGTCACTTGTTCCTGGGGAGAAGAGACCAACACCCACCTTGCTCCAGCTCCCTTCAGGCAGTTGGAGAGAGCAATAAGGTCTCCCCTCAGCCTCCTACCCTCCAGCCTCCTTTTCTCCAAACAACCCCAGTTCCCTCAGCTGCTCCTCATCAGGTACAAGGACTGTTTCTCACATCGTCTTTTCAGGTGCAGGCTGTCTGGACAAAGACCACTTTGTTCATTCAGATACCTCGCACCCATCTGGTTGCTGCTCTGAGCTCCAGGGAGTTAAAAGCTTGCCTGTCTTTCAGAAGCCCAGTTGTCTCCTCAGCCAACTCCTTAGTTCTGTCTATAAACACCTTTGTTTTCTTCTCCATCTGCCTGCCTAAAATATTTCTTGTAAGGCTCTCCTTTGCAGAAAGGCAATCTCATGGGATGCAGCCTGTACTTGGCGTGGGGCTGTGCAGTGTGCTTTATTGTCTAGGAAACATTTTCCTGCTCTCTTTGTGAAAAGGAAAATTGCTGCTGTGCCTGTGCGCAGGCAGTTCTCGGAGGAGAGCAGGAGGGAGCTGGCGCAGTGGAGCTGTAACATCCAGCGGTGGAGATCAGTGGAGAAGTGTGATGCAAGGAGCAGTGATGTGAGTCCCAGGTGGCCAATGACAGCAATGGGGAGGTGTGAGAGGTGAGGAGCAAGGTTCATAGAATCATAGAATCATAGAATCACATGGTTGGATGGGACCTATAATATCATCTAGTCCAACCGTCTTCCCACTACCATTGCTGTCACAGCTACTAAACCATATCCTGTAGCTTCTCATCAAGCCGCCTCTTGAACACTGCCAGGGACAGAGACTCCACCACCTCCCTGGGCAGGCCGTTCCAGTGCCTTACCACTCTTTGAGAGAAAAAGTTTTTCCTCAAGTCCAATCTAAACCTCCTCTGGTACAACTTGTGGCCATTTCCTCGGGTCCTGCTTGTTGCCTGGAAGAAGAGGCCAAACCCCTGTTCATCACAACCTGCCTTCAGGAAGCTATAGAGTGCAATGAGGTCTCCCCTGAGCCTCCTCTTCTTCAGACTAAACAATCCCAACTCTCTCAGCCGCTCCTCATAAGACTTGTGCTCCAGACCCCTCACCAGCTTTGTTGCCCTTCTCTGGACACGTTCCAGGGCTTCAATGTCTTTCTTGTAGTGAGGGGCCCAAAACTGAACACAATACTCAAGGTGCGGCCTCACCAGTGCCGAATACAGGGGGATGATCACCACCCTGCTCCTGCTGGCCACACTATTTCTAATGCAGGCCAGGATGCCGTTGGCCCTCTTGGCCACCTGGGCACACTGTCGGCTCATGTTCAGCTGAGCATCAACCAACACCCCCAGGTCCCTTTCCTCTTCACAGTCCTCCAGCCACTCAGCTCCGAGCCTATAGCGCTGCATGGGGTTATTGTGGCCAAAGTGCAGGACCCGACACTTGGCCTTGTTGAACCTCATGCCGTTCAGCTCAGCCCAGTGATCCAGCTTATCCAGATCCCTCTGAAGGGCCTCCCTACCCTCAGGCAGATCAACACCGCCACCCAACTTGGTGTCATCTGCAAACTTACTGAGGGTACACTCAATCCCCTCGTCTAGGTCATCAATAAAGATATTGAACAAGATGGGCCCAAGTACCGACCCCTGGGGGACACCACTTGTAACAGGCTGCCAGCTGGACTTGACTCCATTAACCACCACCCGCTGGGCACGGCCCCCTAGCCAATTCTTTATCCAAAGAAGGGTATACCTACCCAGTCCACAGGCAGCCAGTTTCCCTAGGAGAATACTGTGAGAGACCGTGTCAAAGGCCTTGCTGAAGTCCAGGTAGACCACATCAACAGCCTTTCCTTCATCCACCAGTCTGGTCACCCAGTCGTAAAAGGAAATGAGGTTGGTCAAGCACGACCTGCCTTTCGTGAACCCGTGCTGGCTGGGCCTGATCCCCTGGATGCCACTCATATGCCGAGTGATCTCACCCAAGATGATTTGCTCCATAACTTTCCCGGGTACTGAGGTCAGGCTGACAGGCCTGTAGTTCCCCGGATCCTCCTTACAGCCCTTCTTGTAGATGGGAGTCACATCGGCAAGCCTCCAGTCCTCCGGGACCTCCCCAGATAACCAGGAGCGCTGGTAGATGGCCGAGAGCGGCTCGGCAATCACCCCCACCAACTCCCTTAGCACCCTAGGATGGAGCCCGTCCGGTCCCATGGACTTGTGGCAGTCCAGATGGAGAAGGAGCTCTCTAACTGTCTCCACCTGTACCACAGGGGGTGTACTCGGCCTGGCATCCCAGACTTCCAGATTAGGGCATAAAGTGCCCTGAGGATAACTGATCTGCCTATTAAAGGCAGAAGTAAAGAAGGCGTTGAGGACCTCAGCCTTCTCCTTATCCTCAGTGATCACATTCCCCGCTGCATCAAGTAAAGGGTGTAAATGCTCCTTATTTCTTCTCTTACCACTGATATATTTGTAAAAGGATTTCTTGTTCTCTTTTACTGCAGTGGCCAATCTGAGTTCATGCTGAGCTTTTGCCTTCCTAACTTCCTCCCTGCATACCTTAGAAACTTCTTTGTAATCTCCCCAAGTAGCCTGTCCCTTCTTCCAGAGGACATAGACTCTCTTTTTCTTCCGGAGCCTCTCAGGATCTTTTTTTACATCTCTCAGGATCTTTTTTTACATCTTATTCACTTCTCATCTCCTCTCCACTTCTTGCAGCCGGGCTGGACTGAGTCGGGCCCAGTCGGCCACCTGGCGAGAGGCCAGAGGGTGAGGCCTGCAAGGCCCATGAGGACTGCGCCTCCCTCTCTGTGCCTCTGCCCCCGCTCAGCTTCTTCACATCTTCTCTTCTTTTTTTTTTTTTTTTTCTGTTTTCCCCTTCTTAAATACGTTATCACAGAGGCGTTATCACGGAACATTCTGCTACCAATCAGCTCGGCCTTGGCCAGCAGCAGGTGCGCCCTAGGCCTGGCCGAGTCCACTGAACAAAGGGGAGCGACTTCTAGCAGTTTCCTACAGAAGCTACCACCTTAGGCCCCCCCTCACTAACAAAACCACGACAGGCCGAAGTCCACCTTCTTGAAGTCTAGGGCAGAGAGCTTGCCATGTAGTTTCCTCGCTGCCCCGTGGATCTTGAACTCTACCATGTCATGGTCACTGCAGCCAAGGCTGTCCTTTAGTTTCACATCCCCCACCAGCCCCTCCCTGTTGGTGAGCACAAGATCGAGCATGGCACCCCTCCTTGTCGGCTCCTCTGTCGCCTGCAGGAGGAAGTTGTCGTCCACGGATTCCAGGAACCTCCTGGACTGCCTGTGCCCTGCCGTGTTCTCTCCAACAGATGTCAGGGTGGTTGAAGTCCCCCATGAGGACCAGGGCCTGTGACTGTGAGGCTGCTCCTATCTGGCTATAGAGCACTTCGTCTGTTCTGTCTTCCTGGCCAGGCGGCCTGTAACAGACCCCCACCGGAACATCCCCTGTCCATCCCCATCCTCTAATCTTGACCCATAAGCTCTTTGTCAGCTCCTCCTCCATCCCCAGGCGGAGCTCCACACACTCCAGCCGGTTGCTGACGTAGAGAGCGACACCCCCTCCTCGTCTCCCCTTCCTGTCTTTTCTAAAAAGCCTATACCCCTCCATGTTGACGCTCCAGTCGTATGTGTCATCCCACCACGTCTCCGTGATGCCAACGAGGTCGTAGCCCTGCTCGTGTGCACACATCTCCAGCTCTTCCTGTTTATTCCCCATGCTGCATGCATTGGTATAGAGACACTTCAGCTGGGCCCCCGACAAAGCCGACTTGCTGGCTGGAGCGACAGGGGTTCTGTTGGACCGCAGTTTAGGTTCATTTGCACTTACCTGTGATCCTTACTCAACTCAACCAGCACAAACCTCATACAAGGGGGGAATTCTGCAAGAAATTGACAGGCTTTGCTGAGAAAAGTCTGTCCTAGCTTTTCACTGTCTTTCGCTCACACAGAAAGTGCCCTTCTGCCCAGAGGGACGAAATGTCCAACAGGAGCTCCATCACCCACTTTCTCCTCCTGGCCTTCGCAGACACATGGGAGATACAGCTCTTGTACTTCTGGCTCTTCCTGGGCATCTACGTGGCTGCCCTCCTCGGAAATGGCCTCATCGTCACTGCCATAGCCTGTGACCATGACCTGCACACCCCCATGTACTTCTTCCTCCTCAACCTCTCCCTCCTCGAACTGGGCTGCATCTCCACCACTGTTCCCAATTCAATGTCTAATTCCCTCTGGGCCACCAGGACCATCTCCTATTTGGGTTGTGTTGCACAAATATTTCTTTTTCCCTTCTTGACTGTAACAGAGTACTGTCTCCTCACCGTCATGGCCTATGACCGTTATGTTGCCATCTGCAAACCCCTGCACTACGGGACCCTCCTGGGCAGCAGAGCTTGTGTCCACATGGCAGCAGCTGCCGGGGGCAGTGGGTTTCTCAGTGCTGTCCTGCACACGGCCAATACATTTTCACTGCCACTCTGCCAGGGCAATGCTGTGGACCAGTTCTTCTGTGAAGTTCCTCAGATCCTAAAGATTTCTTGCTCAGACTTTTACCTCAGGGAAATTGGAGTCCTTGTGGTTAGTATTTGTTTATTCTTTGGCTGTTTTGTGTTCATTTTTGTGTCCTACGTGCAGATCTTCAGGGCCGTGCTGAGGATCCCCTCTGAGCAGGGACGGCACAAAGCCTTTTCCACGTGCCTTCCTCACCTGGCCGTGGTCTCCCTGTTTATCAGCACTGCCATGTTTGCCTACCTGAAGCCTCCCTCCATCTCCTCCCCATCCCTGGATCTGGTGGTGAGAGTTCTGTACTCAGTGGTGCCTCCAGCAGTGAACCCCCTCATCTACAGCATGAGGAACCAGGAGCTCAGAGATGTGCTGAAGAAACTGATTGAATCAGTTGTCCCTCAGTACCTATAAGCTGTTTGTGCCTTTTCTGCAGTGATTTCTGATTCCTTTCTTGAACTTTCTCTCTTTTGGGCATGTTATGTGTGGTAAGCTGGTTTGTCCAGGAATGCCTACACCCACTTCACTTTCCCAGGTGCATGAACCCACCCTGTCTGAGCCAGAGGTCTTTGTACGTTATGGGGCCCTGCAAGGCAGCAACAAGGCTACGAGCGGGGCTGCACGTGCACAGGAAGGGCGGTCCACAACGATTCGCGCGCTTTCTGATGCAACGCCTCGTGCTAGGCGCGGATGGGTACATGGGCGTAAGGTGCGGGTGTGTTCGCGTGCGTAGCGGGTGTACGGGCTTGTGTAGTGTACGTACGGGTATATATTGCGATGTGACGCAGCAGTAAGTTGAGAGCTGACTCCATGGCATCCGTGTCTGTGTCATCCCGTGTCTGTGATGGGATCCTGGTAGGGGGGGTCGTTATGTTGTCGCGCAGTGACAGTGTAGGGGTAAATTTCTCAGCATCAGCTCTGCATTCAGGCTCGCAGGACAACAGGAGTTTGGTTGCAAGATAACAGGAAGACCCTAATCCTACGGTTTAACCAAAGTTCCATTGTTCGGGTGGTGGTTTGATGTCTCTGTGGCATACGGCGACAAAGTAACGAGCGAGACAGCAAGCGAGTCAAAGTGCAGCACTGAGGGCGCGTTTATCATTACAAGCAGGATTTTATACTCTTTACCCGGATGCTCTTTGTCTACGATTTCTATTCCTATAGGACAACTATTTGCACAATCTCTACCACCCCACTATTTGTCCAGTTAGCTTCACACTCCTGATTGATGTTGTAGCATTGTTATTCATCACTTACTTCTTACTTTGTCCATCGTACCGTTGCTTCTCAGCACGTAATCTTGCTTTGGCCATTGTGCTCAGGTCCTGTTCGCTTCAATACATTCACCCATATTCCATCTGCATTACTCACTTTGCTCCATTCGCTCACATCGATGCACTTGCTCATATTCCCATCCACTACATTTCCCCCTTTTTGTTTAAGAGAGCCAAAGCAAGCGCTACATTGACATGCAAAAGCATAACCTTGTTAATACTGCGTTCCATCATTCGTTGCACACAAGTTAAAAAACATGGAGTACAGATACAAATCAGAAAAAAGACAAATATCCCTAATAAGCACAAAATAAAAACTCTTTTAAGCCATAGCCCAAGGTTCCCAAACCATGGAAGAAAACCAAAGAAGTCGTCTTCTGAATGTAACTTCAATTGCTGGGTCAAAGCCTTCAGTTGATCAATACTCACGTGAATTGATCCCGAGTGGTCACTAAGGTTCATACAACACAGGCCTTCGAAACCCTGACATCCGTGGCCTTGAGCTAAGAGTAGCAAATCAATCGCTGCTCAGTTCTGTAATGTAGCGTGCCTTATTGAGTTAACATCCATTAATAGGCCTTGCAAAGTAATAATAGTTACATTACTTTCTCTAGCAAGCCAACATCCTAACTTATTAATCATATTTAATGCGCGTGCAGTCCCTATGGATGCAATTAAAGAACCAAAATTCTATCAGCTGCATTCCAGAATTGTACATTTGAATCATGGTTCTCTGGGAACGTTTTTAGAGCTCGTCTCATACGATGACTGTTGTAGTTCATCCCCGATCGGGACCAGACTATGCAGTCTCTCTCTCACTCCCCCCACCCTCCGAGAGAATAGGGAGAGATAATATAAGGAAAAACGGCTCGAGGTTTGAGATAAGGACATGGAGGTCCATGGAGGAGCAGAGATCCACTTGGAGCCCGTGGAAGACCCCACATCGGGGGAGGTGGATGCCTGAAGGAGGCTGTGGCCTGTGGAGGACCCACTGGGACAGCTGTTCTAGAGGGACTGCACCCCGTGGAAGAGATGACCCACGCCGGAGCAGTTTCACGAAGGACTGTGGCCCATGGGAGGGACCCCACGCTGGAGCAGAGGAGTAATGCGAGGAGTTCTTCCCCCGACGATGACACAGCGGCATAAAACAACGCGTGATGAACTGACCGTGACCCCCATTCCCTTCCCCCCCCCATGCCGCTCGGGAGGGGAGGTAGTATAGATAATGTTAAGCCCAGGAAGAGGGAGGGGTGGGGGGAGGTTATCTTGTTCCCTGTATCATTCTCCTGCTAGTTTTAGAAATAAATGAATAGTTTTCCCCAAGTCGAGTCTGTTTTGCCCGTGACGGTAACTTTAAGGATTTCTCCCCGTCCTTATCTCAAACCTTGAGCCGTTTTTCTTATATCATCTCCCCCTATTCTCTCGGAGGGTGGGGGGAGCGAGAGAGAGACTGCGTAGTCTGGTCCCGATCGGGGCTGAACTACGACAGGTAGTAAAAGCTTTTTTCCTCCCAGAGGCTGCTGGAAGATGTAGAACACAGAAAAGAATGCCCGTGTAAAATGCCAGAGTTAAACATAAGGATCTCAGCATGACAAATGATAAGAAAGCAGAGTCCATTTTCCAAAGCAGGCTCGTGTCAGAGCAGGACAGGTTGAATAAGGGGGAGCTGTCACAAAAAAGAAATGGTGGATCTTGTTTGAGCCACAGCAAGTCAGCTCGGAGAGGAGGACCAGGCGGTAACTCACGAGTGCGAAGCCTATGACCCAAGCAGCAACAACCAGGTGGATGCAGAGCTGAGGCTTCATGATGGCAGCGTAACACAAAGGCTGGCAGATGGCAACACAGCGGTCAAAGGACATGACAACAAGTAGAACAAACTCTGTACAGCCCAGGGCGAAATAGAAATAGGATTGGGCAAAGCAGCTGCTCAGTGAGATTGTTCTCCTACCAGACCTCAGGATCGTGAACAGTTTGATGCTTATGGACGATGTAAAACAGATTTCCAGGAAGGCCAGATTGCTGATGAAAAAGTACATGGGGGTTTGCAGGCGGTGGTCCACACACACGAGGAAAATGATGGTTGCGTTCCCCATCACTGTTGTCAGGTATATCGGCAGAAAGGCCAGAGAGAGAAATAGCTGTAGTCTTTGATCAAGCCCAGAAACCCCCCAGGATGAACCTAGTCACTGCAGTTTCGTTTTCAGGTCCCATGCTGAATTTCAATTCATCCTGTGGGACAGGCACCTGGCAAAAACCAAGTGTGATAGTTTCAGTCTGGATGAAAGAGTCTGTCCTTCCTTCTCTGCTTCTTTCCTTTTTTGCAGCCTTCCTGTATAACACAGAGATAGTCCTTCAAGCATTTCTCACACTCTGATTTTTCCGTTTCACATTTTGGAGAGAGTCTTTTGTCTACCTTTTACAAACACTCATACAGAATTCTTTCTCCGGAACTGATGTGCGGATCAAACTCTACAACTCGGAGAGAGTTCTAAAGTAGGCATTTTTATTCGGCACCTGGTGCATGGGGGATCGCTCCTCCAAAAGCACGCACACCAACAGCACATTTTACCCCAAATTTATACGGTGCAGGTACACATATCCATAGGATTGCACAATACAGACATACATGTGCATAAGTGAGGCTGGGTTATTAAAAAACCACTTGCGTTAGCATTTCAGATCTGTCTCTGGTGGGCGTTTACTTCTTCAGCGGTCTGATCTTCCTCTAGATGAACTTTAGTCATTCACCCGTGCTCTCCTTTCACTGGGTGATTTCAGCAGTTTCTCGACTTCTGACTGAATGTGTGGTGGAACTAACATTCCATCCTTTGCTAGACATATTAGTCCTTGACACATACCAGTCCCTGATAAGCTTAAGTGAGTTTCAAGGCAAACAGGATTGGTAGGCATTCTCTAGCGGACAGTTAGTCCCCTACATCAAGCAATATTTAGCAGACCGTTAATTCCCTGTATCAGTTGGAGAGGCTGAGAGACATGAAGTTCTTTAGCCTGGTGAAGGGGTGGCTGAGAGAACAACAGTAGTAGCTCAAACAGCTTGAAAATTTCTTACTAAGATGATGGCACTATATTTTTGTGGTGAGAAACAGCATGAGAAGGAATAAACATCAGAAACTGCAGCTTTGGAGGACCAGAGTGGACCTGAGGATAAAGAAATGTCATCCTGAGGGTAGTGCTGTGGTGCAGAAGTCCCTCAGAGGGATTCTGGACCAGTCCATGGCTTTGTGATTCAAGGAAGAGCTCGTGGGGATGGAGAGACACCAGTACAGGTAGGGACATCCTGTTGTGACAACAAGACTGGAGGTCTTTGTCCCCTTGGCTATGGCTGATGACCCTGCCATTGAGGCCTAACAGGAGACACATCATCCTCAGGGCAATGGGGCGTTGTTGTCTACTCACACCCACCCCAGGAGGCCAGGAGCTGTGAAACCGTTCTCCTTCACTTGGCATTGCACCTCCCACATGTGCAGGAAGAGCCCTGAGCAACACCGAAGGGACAAGAGCTCCCTTCCCTAGGGATGGGGCTCAGGCCTTGCTCATCATCTTTTGTCAAACAAACCAAGGGTTTTCTCAGCACCAGCGTTGCCTGGTCCTTACCTCTCCCTGCCTCTTATCATGGCCTCCAGTTATCTGCTGCAACAAGTCCATGGAGAGGCTGTGTCAGTCGTGGCCCTCAGAGGGACCCAGTAATGCTTCAGGGTCCTTTGGGTTTTGCTTCCGACTTTGACTCCTGGAAAGGTTTGTGCAAATCTCCTCGCAGTCGCTCAGGTTCATGGACTCAGCACCCAAAGCACCCTGGGGCTCATTACCGTGCAGAAAGCTGTCATGTGCCTTTTGGTGTCTACACATGTTTTCAAGTCTTCATGTCTTGTAGAGCTAAGTGGAGATGTTTCAGGGACGTAAGTAAAGAGGTCACCGAGTACTTAATAAAAAGTTAGCTTTGCTTCTTAAGGGCATTTTGCCTGCTTCTCCAGTCTGCTGAAGAAGGGACAGCAGCACTCTCCAATGGATGTTGATCCAGGCTGTCTCCTAAGGAGGTCTGGCAAGGAAGGAAAAGCAGTCCCTTGAACTCTGCTTGGACAACCTTGCTCCTCACCACCCCAAGCCCAGCAGTGCCCTCATCGGCCACCTGACAGAGAGGTAAGAAAGGACAGATGAAAACAGAATTCACAGTTAATTAGACTCCCGAAAGATGAAGCACGTTTCTAACTCCCTGAGGCTCAAAGCAGAAACCAGACCGGTGAATGACCAAAGAGCCAGCAGATGAGGAAACCTGGGAGCCATGGGAAGGGCCTGCATTCATTTAGTCTGCTGAAAGACGTCCTTAGACATCAGGAGAGGTGGAAACACCGGAATGAGGAGGGACATGAAATAACAGAGTAGTGGTGACGCACGTACAGGGGAAGGCCAATGCTTCTCCTCCTGCCATAAGTACACTTCCTCGCAGTTTCCATTCTGTCATGGTGGGGAAACATTGCCATTTCTTAAAAGCGCTGGAATGCTTCAGCTGAGGAAAATGTGCTTGTATGTTTTATCTAAATGTAAAAAATAAGATAGTGCACCTTTCCAGTAACGTACTAGCTGTCTGACCATGAACAGGCAGTGCCACTTTTAGGGGCCCCAGGGTACCTGAGGTGCTGGCCTGGGTTTGGCATCTGTCACACAGGACCTGTGGGAGACCAGAGCTCCTTGCAAGCTGCAGGTGAAGGCTGGGCAGGAGTTCCCAGGGCATCTGCACTGGCACCAGATGTCTGTGTCCCTGCAGCTGAAAATATTTGTGTCCTACATCCATTCCCAATCCTGGAAAACTTTTTCCATTTCAAAAAAAAAAAGAGAAAACCCATAAAAGTGAGCAAAAGCTGGAAGTCTGCTGACACATTCCTTTGCTTTGCATGTTTGTCTTCAGCTCTTCTTCTTTTCATTTGCATTGATATTTACTGACATCTGACAGCCCGACAGGCGCAAAAACATGATCATTCTGTGTGGTGCACAGAGCCCCTTGCCCCTTTCCCCACCCCCAATTCCTTGCCCAGGACTTTTCACTCTTTCACAGAGGGAGTCGCGCTGAGGTGCTGACTCTTCTTCACTGGTATAGAAATTGGTGTAAATGGTCACTTGCAGCCCAGGAGATTTCCTGTCCCTAAACCAGAAGGTTTCTGCTCTAGTTAGAAACAAAGCTCAGCATCATCAAAAGAGTATAAGAGAAGTGAGGTTGGAAGGGACCTCGGGACGTCTGCAGTCCCACCTGTTCAGAAACAGGGTCAGACCAAGGTTTTCAGGGCTTGATTCAGTCCAAGTTACAAAACCCAGTTGGAGATGTCCCTGGTCCTTGCAGGGGCGTTGGACTGGATGACCTCTGAAGGTCCCTTCCAAACCTTCTATGATTCTATGCTTCTATGATTCTTTTCAATGATTCTGTGATTTTTATTGTCCAAAGTCTCAGTTTCAGTTTGCAAAGTCTCCTTTTCAGAGTCCAAAGCCACGCCTAGAGCCTTGTGTTCAGGCTCCAAAGCATCGTTTATTTGATCCAGACAGTTGGTTTTCAGGTCCAAATTGTATCTTGAGAGTCCAAACTCTCCTTTTTATGATCCAAATGCCTCCTTTTGGACCAAAACCTTCAATTTAGGTGCCATGCTTTGGTTCTAGGGTTGAAAGCCCCATTTCTACACTGCAAACTCTCAATTTTCAGTTCCAGGACCTCACGTGTGAGTTCCAAAGCCTACTTTTAAGTTTCAAAGATTCACCTTAAGGGCCCAGAGCATCCCATTTAATGCGAGAAGTCTTATTTTGCAGGTCCAAAGCCTCATATTGAGAGTCCAAAGCCTGATTTATAGGGTCCAGAGGCTCACTTTTGGGCCCAAAGCCTCATTTTTAGCTTCCAAAGCCTCCTTTTCAGGGACCAAAGCCTCATTTTAAGGACTCAGTTTTCAGATTTTTAAGGGGCAAAGCCTTAGGGTTTGGTACCAAAGCAACAGTTGAGGGTTCAAACCCTATTTTTGTGTTTCAAAGCCTCATTTTCACTTTCAAACCCTCATTTTTAGGGCCCAAAGCTGCATTTGCAAGTTCCAAACCCTCATTTTGCGGGTCCAAAGCCCTGGGGTTTTTTTCAGCTCTAAGCCCTCATTAGAGTGCCCAAATATTCATACGCTGGACAGAGGGTTGCCCAGGCAACAGATCACTATGGGGCCCTTTGTGACCTCACTTTGTGACAGCCCAAGGTGCTGCATATACCCAGTGCAGCCCCCACCCCACAGTGTCCAGCAGGACAGCAACAGGACAGGGCAGGAGTGTGGGTCTGGCGAGGAGCCCCTGAGCGCAGCCCACGTCTTTTCCCGCTGCACCGAGCAGCCCCGCAGCACTGAGACGTTTCCCCGAGGCTTCCCCAACCCTTTCCTCCATCCCACAAGATGGAAAGGAGACCCCCCAGCCGTCCCAGGGTGGCCTGGGAGGAGGTGAGGGCTCCCAAAAGGAGCAGCAGGGCCCAGCCACTAAATACGGTGAGTGGGTGGCCCCCGGGCTGGCAGCAGGACGCGGACCTTTCCAGCCCATCTGCAAGCCAGTTCCTCAGCCCTGAGGAACCCTTGGGGTTTTCACTGACGCGTGGTGCTGCAGCCTCGCAGCCCTTTTGCTGAGCACACTCGAGGCCATACACGCCCGGGGAGACTGTGCCAGGTGAGCTCCTGCCCTGGGGCCCTCTCTACAGCCCTCCCTGCTCTCCTCCAGGTCTAGATGGCAGCTGGTTAGCTGTCTACGAAGAGGAAGAGGAAAGCGTGCGCTGCATCCAGGCTTTTCTCGAGAGCACCAGCAAGGTAACCGTGGTCATTGCCCTGGCAGCTGTGCCTGCATCTCCTGATGGCCCCGCAGCTCTGCTGCCTGCTGCCAGGGCTCTGGTCGTGCTGGCCATGTGCCTCCCTCTCTCACGCTCCCCCTTGCCTCCCTGTCCCTGGTTTGCAGGATGAGGCCCAGAAGATGCATTTTCTCAAGAGCATCCGCAGGCTGTGCCGAGCTGCCAGACACAAGGTCTTGTGGCAGGGCCTGGATGTCTTCTGCCATGGATTGGAGCTGGCAGAGACTATCAGGGTGAGGAGACACCTGGCGGGTCTGGGGAAGGATGCAGGGACCCTGGGCAGCGGCACGCTGTGACGGCAGCGCTGGAGTTGGGAGGGGGTGACCGCAAGTGTTTGTGGGTCCCAAGCTGTCCCCGAGGGGACTTGAATGTCACCGAATTCAGGGACTCGGAGCCCTGCCAGCGGACGCCCCAGCACCCGGGCCGTAAGGGTGGCATTCTGTGGGCCGGCAGCGGGGTGGGGGGCAGAGGGGCTCTGCCAGCCCTGCCCAGCAGTGCCAACGCTGCTGGCACGGGGTGCTGCTGGCTGACAGCTCCCATCCCGCTTGTGCTCTGCAGGCACTCCTGCAAGAGGAGTCCAAGGACCACCTACGCATGGCGGTGCGACAGCAAGCCATGCTGGCCATCGCTGCCTTGAGGTACCTGCCCAGCCCCTGCTTTTGACTCCGTCCCCAGGGGTGCCTGGAGGCACAGCGCCCAGCGCCTGTGTCCCACTGGCCCCTCTCTCTCTTTGCAGCACCGTGGGGTCGGTGCTGGAGGGCAAAAAGCAGCCCCTCTTAGACGCCTGCTTCACCAGTGTCTTTGAGCTTCCTCCAAAGGAGGAGATGCGGGGCCTGGACATCTCCCTCTACCACGAGGTGAGCACTGGGGAGCTACAGGAGCTCTGGGGTCCCCTGGGGTCACCTGCCCGCCCTGTGCCGAGAGATGACCAGACGTGCAAGGCTGGGCAGGGCCCCGGCTTTGCTTTCCCACTGTCATCCTTCTCCCCCGTTCCCATGGGCCTGGCCACGTGCAGTGCTGCAGGCTGCGCTGGCCACAGCAGCTTCTCTGCCCTGAGGCCTCTCCCAGTCACCGTGAGGCAGCGCGGATGTCCTCCCCTTGCACAGGGAGTTCAGATCCATCTCCTGGGCGCGAGAGGGGTCGCCAAAAGACTGCCACCCTCTTTTGTCCTCCCTGCAGACCCTGCATGCCATGGACACGATGCTGCAGACGTTTATACTCAGCTCTCCCGCCTCCAGCCTCAGCGAGGAGCTGCAGAACATCTTGCAGGTCTGGCACGGGCACAGCGTGGGGTTGGCAGGGGCTGTTCTTCAAGCGTTGCTCAAGCTCACAGGACGCCTGGAGCAACTGCACGAGTCCAGCCGGGAGATCAGCAGTGCTGCTTCTGCTGGCACGGGCGGCAGCTCCCAGGGCACACCAGCAGCTTCTCTCCTCCCAGATGCTGCTGACCTCCACCAAGTCCAGGATGGCAGTGGTGCGCGAGAGGGCCGTGGGGAGGATCACGATGCTGAGCTATTTGCTGGCCAGCTATTTCTCACTGGAGGTAAGAGCCAGGCCCCTTCCAGCAAGCCGTCTCACCTTCCCTGCACACCAGAGCAGCCTGCAGCTCGGGGTGCCTGTGAGGCAAGTCGGGGCACAGGCTAGGGCACTCGGCAAGGCTCTGCCCTGAAGCAGGCCTCTTGGTCCCTCCTTCCCACACGGTCTCCCCTCAGCCCTTCTGATGTTCTGCCTCCCTCGTCCAGGGCTGCTGTCACTTTGGAACAGAGGAGGACGGCCCTGACTGCTACGGGGACATCCATATCCCGATCCTGGGACAGCTGCTGGGACGTCTCATGCTTCTCAGCTCTTGCGAGTACAAAGACACCAGCTGTGCGGCCCTGGATGCTCTTCACCACCTCTACAGGTTCATCCTGCAGCAAAGACGTAAGAGAAGCTGTGGCAGGCTGTGTCCCTCCAGACGCGCACACCTTTGCTTGTTTCCCTGAGCATTGCCACAGACCGTTCTTGTGCTTGCTGGAGGCTGTCCGTGAATGGCAGCCAGCTTCCCTGACCTCCATGGCCCTTGGCAGCTGCTTTCCGTACGATCCCAGCTCTGTCGTCTCTATCGTTCTGCTGCAGAAGCTCAATGCTCACCTCAAGTACAGGACCTGTTCTCTGCTGCTCTCCTTAATCACTCCTCTCAGGATCTCAGACGCGGCTGTTTTGTGGGCCCTGCAGCCACAGCTGCCGTTGCTTGCCGTGTCCCAAAACCCTTTCATCAGTGAAAAGCAGATCCAGCTGGGCATCATGCCAGCTGGTCCCTCCAGTGCCTGTAGCAAGAAGCTGTCCCTCCTCCTAATCCTTCCTCATCATTCCTGAGGAATGTTCCTATCTTCTTCCCATCACCCATCACCCTTTGCTTTACACCCCTGCCCACCACTTCCTCCCCTGACTGTGGGTTGTCACCTGCCTCCTCACTCATTCCTACTTCCAAGCTCTCTTCATCGCTTAGGAAGTGTCTTAGCAAAATGCTGTGTCTTACTGACTCTTCTGTGTTTCCCCTCCATTTAGGCAACGCGCTGCCAGAGGACCATCCAGAGTATCCAGAGTTCCAACGGAGATGGGATTCTGTGAGCATCTCGTCACTCTCTTCGCTCGATAGCAGCGACACGATGAAGGTAATGAGGTTCCCCCTTGCCAAGCAGCACCACCAGGTCATTCGGTGTGATTCATCTTGCCTTCTTTTCTTCCCCCTAGATGATTGCAAACTGCCTCGAGCCGTATGAGAGGACAGATGTCATCCTCATGGCCATCGAGGCCATGACAGACAATAGCCTTTGTGATGAGGACGGGGCCAGCAGCATGCTGGACGAGGCCGTGAACAATCCTTCTTCCTGGCTGACGGACGTAAGCGGCCTGTGGCTGGATCGCCCTGCCCATGAGCCCTTTCAGGGCTTGCTCCTCTCTCCCTCCTTCCTTCCTTCCTTTCCTCCCTCGCCCACCCCTCAACCCCTCCCTCCCACTGCCCAGTGTGTCCAGCACCTGCAGCCTTCCTAAGCCTAAAGAGAGGGAGGGGAAGGGCAGCAGTTTCAGTGGCAGCAGCTGTGCAAACGGCTGTGCTGCAGTGGCAGCACCATCCTCACCTGTGTCCCCTCCAGGTGCCAAAGATCATGACTGCCATCCATGGAAGCCTGGACCGCATTTGCGTGACAGCAGCCCCGCACAGCCTGGATGCACTCCTCCTCTTCCTGGCCAACTGGCGCCCTAAGGAAGTGGTGAGGAGCTTGTTGAAGTTCTCTCCACCAGCTGACAGGTAGTGGCCCAGACACCCTTGAGGGCTTGTTCCCTGTGGGGAGAGGGGTGCGGAGACTCCGGCTGCCAGACCCTTGGGAACCTGCAGGACATCCTGGAGGAGCTGGGCCCTGGCCCAGCATGGTGGTCAGCTAACCCTGCTGACCCAACGCTCTGGCTTGCAGCGCTGCCCTGGCCATGTGGGAGGTGATCTTCTCCGTACCCCAGCTGTCGGAGAAGGTTTTGAGGGAGCTGCGCAGCGAACTCCAGGACCAGCTGGTGTGCAAGTTGTTCCACACCATCAGCGACGACGTCTGCATCCTGCACCTGGCTGTGAGTGACCGGAGCAGGCCTTGCTCACCTGCAGGGCTGTGCCTGCCCTCTCCCCTGCCATCTGCCCCCAAATGCTGTTCAGCCGCTCCTCAGAGGCGTGAGGAGAGGCTGGCCATGGTCAGGGGACAGCAGGAGCCATCGCAGACGCCGTGCTGTGTGCGGCCTGGTGCAGGGCACGGGGGGATCCAAGAGGCCCTGCACAGGCAGAGCTGTCCCCAGGACGGGCTGTCTGGCCCCAGTGCCCTTGCCCTGAGCTGCCAGTGGGAAGCAGGAGCTGCTGGGTGCGGGGAGCCCTGCAGGTTCTGCCAGTCTTTCACTGCCCTCTTCGTTGCAGCTGCTGGCCGCCAGCGACATTCGGTCAGAGGATTTTGCTGCCATGTACAATGAGCGGAGGTCTCTGCAGCACTCGAGCCTGGAGGTGCTCTCGCTGACACTCCAAGGCCTCGTCACGCTGTCGCAGAGACCTGAGCTGGTGAGTGGGGCAGAGTCGAGTGGAGCCCAGTTGGCAGCCTGGGGCTGCTGGGGCAGGGGGTGATGTGGTGGCTTGGCCTTGGCTGGGAGTCGGGAGGTGGGGTGACAGCTCCAAACACTTTCCCTTCATGGAGGGGCCAGCTGCCGTCCTGGGGAGCTCTCCAGGCACAGGGGGTTACCAACCCTTCGGCCCTTTGGGCTGCTCAGAAAAGGGGGTGGCTGAGCAGGGGCAGTCTTTGCTCTCCTACCACCTCTTCCCTCCCCCTGCTCTCCTTGCATCCCCATCCGTGTGTCCATGGCCACCGCCAGCCAGGAGGCTGCTGCAGCAATTCCCGTGCTTGCTGCCAGGAAGCCGGATGGGAGGCTGGTGCTCAGTGACCAGTGCAGTTTGGCCAGGATGGCCTTTCATTGCTTCACAAAAAGGAGATGGTGTGTTTCATACAGGCAAGAAAAATGCAGGTCGTGCTGGGAGACGTCCTGGAGACCCTGCAGCATGCCAATGAAGACATTCAGATGAAGGCCCTGCTTGTCTTCAGAAACATGCTGGGTTATATGAAGTGGGAGAATGCCTGCCCCTTCACTCTGCAGCTGGTGGAGAAGCTCCTGCCACTCTTCAGCAATGTAAGGCTGCTGCGGGAGCCTGAGCCAAGGCAACGGACACGCTGCAAGGACAGCTGCTGGTCAGCCCAGCCCTGTGGTCAGCAGTCGGGCAGGGCTGTTCCCTCCTCACTCCCCTGGGCTCTGCAGCCCAGCACGGCTTCTCCCTGGCAGGCTGATGCCTCCGGGTATCACCGGAGACCTGAGAGCCTACGCTGGGGCCCAGCTCGGCCCCTGTGCACAGCACCAGCAGCCCAAGAGCTGCTCTCAGAGCTTTGAGGGCCTCCTCAGCTGCAGCGCCAGGCCAGAGCAGACGTTCTCCCCAGGCGCCGTGGCAGGGGCTGAGGCTGAGCCAGCCTTTTGTGCACCGGAGGGATTTTCACCGGCCAGCCTGGTCTTCTCTTCAGCCTGTCGCTGGGGAACTCTGCACTGGCATGGCCGGTGTGGCTGATGGTGGATGCTGGGTGGCTAGGGGAGCACGCGGAGCATCGGCCCCACCTCTTGTGTGGCCTCTCTCAGGCCCAGGGCTATTCAGCTGCAGCTGCAGATCTGGCCCACAGCCCCTGTGTTCAGAACCCAACCCCGGGGCATCTCCCCCCACATCAGCCATGCCAACGCCCTTGCTCAGCTTGGGCAGGGAGCAGCTGTTGCTGAAGTCCCCCTGTCCTCCTCCCTACCAGGAGTCCAGCCAGGTGCGGGAGCTCTCCATCAGCCTCTTCAGAGACATGCTGAAGACTGTGGTGGGGAGGAACTGTACAAAGCTGAAGAAGGCAGTGCAGAGGGTCCTGCTCCCGCTCTTCCTCTGGATGCATGACCAGATCGGGAGCGTGGCCAAGGTGCAGTGACTGCGACCGCTGTCGTGGGGAGGGGTGTGCTGACAGCATGGGCTCTTGTGCCTTCTCTGAGCCTCTGCTTCTCTTCAGGCCTCCAGGGAAGCCCTGCTAGCTGCTGCAGAGCTCCTGGAGCAGAAAGAGCTGAAGGACCTCACCCAGACAGAGCAGACATGGAGGACTGGAGAGTGCTTGGTGAGAACAACCCCAAATCCTAGGATCCAGGCAGGACGAGGACTGCCCTGTGTGCCTGGGGCTGTGGGCTGTGCAGCTCTGCCTTCCCTGCTCTGCTCCAGCCCGGAGCCCAACGCCTGGAGCTGCGTCTTCCTTCCCTGCCTTCAAGCACAGAGCCCCCAGGAGCTCTTCTGCAGGCCCCTCTCCCCTGCTCGCTGCCCCCTGGGTGCTGAAGTCTCCTCCCTGCCCATCCGGGGACCTGGCAGCGGGACAGAGGGATCTCAGTACCTCGGGGCTCCCTCTGCCTCTGGCTCTCTCTGAACCCCAGCCCCACAGGGCTGTTGGCTGGAGACGGGAAATGCCGGGAGGGAAGGGCAGTGCTGGTAGGAAGGACTGCTCCAGCCGGCTGCGGAGGGTTGGTACCAGCCCCGTGCCCCTGTGCTCTCTCCAGCTGGCGCACAAGAAGATCAGGGTGGAAGAGTACCTGCAGCAGAGCCTGCCGTACTTGAAGGACTCTCAGGCCCCCGTGCGAGAGGCAGCCATCAGGTTCATCGGTGAGCCACAGCCCCTGGGGACCCTCTTCTGGCAGCCTGGCCCCAGTCCCTGCTGTTGCACTGGCAACAAGGGGCAGCCTGTGGCTACCAGAGCCCTGAGGAGGGCCCAGCACCATGCAGCTGGGCTCGCTGGGAGCCTCGCTCGGTCCCACCACCCTCGGGGACTGTCCTTCCCTGGGGTCAGCCCTGCTGAGGGGGAGGAGGGTGGGCAGCCACCCTGCAAAGTGAAGGTCTGACAAGAGATCTGTGCCTAGGGCTTGCCGCACGGCATCTGAGGGACCGAAGCTCGGAGAAGCTCTGCGATATCTGCAACGGTGAGGAGGGGCGGTGCTGTGCTGGCTGGGGCTGGTGGGGAAGGGGACAGAGCCCGGGCAGGGCGCTGTCACGCCTGGAACTGCTGCAGGAAAACTCTTTGGGGCCAGAAGAACATGTTGGGGGGCACGGGGCATTCGTCTCACCTCCTCTCCGGGCCAGAAAATGAGATGGTTGGGCTGGCATGGTCTGGAGGGGACTCCTGGGGGTCTCTGCAGGTAGTGGGGGTTCATCTCTGCTCTGCTTGCTTCTCTTGCAGCTCTCAAGCCCTTGACGAATGACCCTGACCCCTTCGTCAGCTCCCTGGCAGTTCAGACCATCTTAATCCTGAGCAAAGAGATGGCAACATCAAGGTGTAGCCTGCGGTCACTGTGCTGCTGGTGCCGCTGAGCCTTTGAGAGATTAAATTCTCCTCTCAAAATTGCCCATGTTAAAGTACGTTTTTAAAAAAATAACTCTGGAACAACAAGCCCAGTCCCGTGCGGTCCTTGCCACAGGGCCCACCTGGAGGGTGCTGAGCAGACAGTGTCACTGCTGGCCTCTGCCGCTGCCTCAGGACAGCACACCTAGACCCAGGGTGTCCTTGCAACAAAGCCCCAGCTGCCCCGCTAGAGCACAAAACCGGGAGGGGAGGAGGAGAGAAGCTGTAGCCAAGCTGCTCCTCCTGCGACACCTCAGGGCACGAAGAGGCACCCGTGTCTGCCAAGCTGGCAAGTCGTCCTGTGTCCCGCCACAAAAACCCTGTGCTGTACTGGGGAGCTGTGCTGGTTTGGGCTGGGACAGAGCTAATTTCCTTCACAGTACCTGGTGTGGGGCTATGTTTGTATTCCACACCATTTCTGTCAGACTCAGGTCCCTCACTATCCAATCCATCCTCACCAGCCACAACTGCCCTTCCCATCCTTTGGCACAGCACACAGGTGGCATTCCCACCCCTGCCCAGTGTCCCGGAAACACCCACAAAATGTCCCGCGAGTCCCTTTGCTCCCTGGCTTTGGGCTCCGTCTGTTCTCAAATACAATTTTGAAGCTTTTTCCTTTTTCTTTTTTTTTTTTTTCTAATGCCAAAACCATCGGATCCTTGGGGACATATCCGCAATCTTTCTGCCACTCGGGATGATTTCTCAACGTAAAGAACAAATCAACATAGGGGACCACATCTCACTTTCCTTCCCTTCTACAAGATAACATCAACTGTAAAATATTGTGTCAATTTTTTCCTAGTCGTTGGGTCTCCCCTTACATGCTCCCAGTGTTTAAGAACACATCCCAGGTGAGACTTCATTAATATTTCCCCTCCATTTGAGGTAGACATAGAAGATACGTATTTTCCCATATTTTACAAAAAGAGGTTTTGGTACCAAAAAGACAATAATACTGTTCTACAGACAAAGTCAATCCTGTCACCCCTTCAGAAGGAAACCAGTGTCCTGGTTACCCAGGACATGGAGAAGGCTGAGCTACTCAATGACTTTCTTGCCTCAGTCTTCACCGATAAGGGCTCTTGTCCAGCCACCCAAGTTGTGGAAGGCACAAGCAGGGACTGCGAGGATGAAGAACTGCCCACTGTACTCGAAGAGCAGGTTTGGTATCATCTGAGGAACTTAAAGGTGCACAAGTCCATGGGACCTGATGAGATCCATCTGCGGGTCCTGAGGGAACTGGCAGATGAAGTTGCCAAGCCACCGGCCATTGTATTTGAGAAGTCGTGGTGGTCTGGTGAGGTCCCCGATGACTGGAAGAGAGGGAACATAACCCCCATTTTTAAAAAGGGGAACAAGGAGGACCCAGACAACTCTAGGCCGGTCAGCCTCACCTCTGTGCCTGGCAAGGTCATGGAGCAGCTTCTCCGGGAAACCATGCTAAGGCACATGGAGAGCAAGGAAATGGTTGGTTGTGGGATATTTGAAAAGCAATGGACATATAGTGAACAATCCAGACACAATGGGACTGTTTAATCTGTGAGCCAGAGGCCTCTGCAGGCAGCAGGCCATCGATGCAGTGGATGGGAATATGAGCAAGTGTATGGATGTACGCGAATGTGGCGAAGTGAGTTATGCGGCTGGGAATACGGGTGGATGTATTGAAGTGAACAGGATCTGAGCACAATGGACAAAGCGAGAATACGTGCTGAGAAGCAACGGTACGATGGACAAAGTAATGACTGTATCCAGTATACATCTTTAACCAATCAAATTATTGCCTTAGGCGTATGGACAGCACATACTAACCAATCAACAAATGGCTTGCACATGAACAGGAACAAAAATATCTACATAACCTGAGCTATTAGGGCAATAAAGTGGCATTTGTTCACATTGATCGTGTGCAGTGTCCGTGACTTCCACGTCGACAAGTGACACCTGAACAGGGGCCCTCGGATCGGTGTTGAATTCCACGACAGAAAACCGGAGGGGTGAGGGTGCGGAAGCCGGCCGTAGGTGAGTGCTGCCCCGGCACTCGGGAACACGCTATAGTGCAAAATGGTACAAAAGGTACAATGGGAATCTCGTCTTGGCCAGGCGAGCAGCCGGGGAGGAGGTGGGGTCCACGCTGACCAAAGAGGAGTCAGCAGTGGTTAAGATCCTCCAACATACGTTCTCTATGAGAGGCCTGAGATATGACTCGACCGCCTTGGAAGCTTTGCTGTCTTGGGCAAAGAAAAAGGACTTGATCCCCACAGTTGACGCTGCTTTTGAAGCCCCAACATGGGAAAAGATAGGGGCAGAGCTGTGGGAAGAAATAAGTAAGGGATCCAAGGAGGCGAGCAAGTTCTCCACAATGTGGAGGTTAATCACAGAAACGTTAAAAAATATGAAGGCAGAACATTTGGCAGAAGCTTCTGCTTTTGCCGTGTTGACTCCAGAAGATTCAAAAGAAACTCCCTCCACGACGAGTATGCTATTCACAGAACCAATTATTCCAGCCGCTGTTCCAGCCTATGTATCTGGGGAAAACAGAGTCTCTGCAGGGGTTCGTGCAGCCAGAAAACCTGTGGTAGCAGTTCCAGAGCCCGGGAACCAGACCTTGGAGAAAGCCGACAGCCTGGCGGAATTTCCACCGTCCACAGCAGAAGAGACGAAAAACAACTCAGTCTCTGGCTCTCGTCCTTCATCACCTAAACCAGTTACCTTGTCCCTGTATCCACCGCTGCCGCCATTTGACGGAAAGGAGGAGCGGACGACAGATCTGGGGGACACACGATTAAAGGAACTGTTACAAAAGCTGGAGGCTCTCGAAACCCGCTCGGAGTCGTCGGAGAAGCCCGTGCCAGCGCCATCGATTTTTCCTGTGCCTCCACCAGCTTTCAGCACAGGATTGTCATCGTTCCTGCAACCACCTCCAACAAATCTTTTTATCTCCCAGGACGTATCGGGTGAGATCGGTGCCATGGCACCTTTGCCACCACCACCTCCGGCGACCTTGTTAACGGGGGGTGGGGCGGGAGATCCGGCAAAAAGGTAATTAGAGATGCTTTAATTGAAGGTCAATTTATTCCGTCTGCATTTCCGGTTGTGATGGGTGGGCACGGGGGTTCTGTTTGGGAAGCATTAGATTGGAAAGTTTTGAAAGAGGCTAAGGCAGCAGTCTCTCAATACGGGTTAAAATCACCGTATAGTCAATCTACTATTCAACGTGTATTTTCTGCACACTTGCTGACACCGTACAATGTTAAAATGATTGTGCAAATGTTATTGCTTCCATCCCAGCAACTCCAGTTTTATCAGAACTGGCAAGCGGCTTGTGAAAACGCAGCCGCTGTCCCAAGACAGAACCGGGACCCTTTGTTTGGAGTACAAGCTCAAATGTTATTAGGTGCAGGTCCCTATGTCAGGGCTGACTGGCAGGCACAATTTGCCACAGAAGTCTTACAACTTAGTCAGGACTTAGCTTGTAAAGCATTGAATAACGTGCATGATGAGAAAATTAGACTTACCTTTACCTCAGTGAAACAAGGCCCCACTGAAATGTTTTCAGCCTTTATTGATCGGTTGCATACCACTATCATGGCACACCCTGATTTGGATCCTGAAATGAAATCTAAGTTTTTGGACATGCTTGCTTTTGGTAATGCAAATGAAAAGACCAAAAAGGCTCTTAGTATTCTGCCAAAAGGTTCTTCCACCGCTCAGCTGTGAAGCCGCAGAGCGGATGCTAGAATCAGAAAAAAGCGGCAGTGATGGCCGCTGCGGTAGGAACGGCTGTCAAACCTTTAATAACAAAAAGCAAAGGAGGACAAAAAAATACAAAATGTTTTCATTGTGGAAAGATGGGGCATTTTAAAAAGGATTGCAGAAGCCAAATATCTGTTAGCACGCGTGGGACCAACCCGAATAATTCACAGAAAAAAATGGTGTGTAAACTGTCAGTGAAATAATCATAACACCCAAGAGTGCAGGAGATCGGGAAACAGGTTGCAGAGCGCGATCTACCCGTGCGAGACAACACAAGTACGGGGTGCCTGGACCGCTGCGCAGCCGCAACCCACGGAAGCGCAGGGGTGGACTTGGCAACAGCAGCAGATATTACACTGGCAACATCCGAAGTACAACTCATAGATTCTGATGAGAAAGGACCGCTGGGGCATGGGCTAAGTGCACTGCTGTTGGGTCGTTCTTCTGTTTCTCGGAAAGGCATTTTTGTAGCGCCAGGGCTTATTGATGCAGGTTATTGTGGTGTGATAAAAATCATGGTCTATACATTGACCCCTCCTGTTACCATACCAGCTCAATTGAAAATAGCCCAGCTGGTACCATTTTGGGCACGTGTGCCCAGGGCGCAGGCCGTGGAACGAGGCCACGGGGGATTCGGTTCCGCAGGTCAGCCTCAGGTGCTGCTGGCTGTTGACATTGCCAGAGGAAAGCCTGAGGAAAGAGTCACAATGGCGCACGGACAATCCCCGGCAGTGTCGATGCTGACAGACACTGGGGCTGACGTCACCATCATCCCTGCAAGCAGAGTGGCCGCTAGTGCCCGCAGCTACAGAGGTAGCAGGGGTGGGAGGCGTTCAACGAACAATGATCAGTAAAGTACCAATTTCCTTTTGTTTTCCAGATGGCACTATGGTACCTACTCGACCGTATGTGCTGCATTTACCGACAGCTCAACATTGGTTTGATGTACCTGTCAATGTTGTGTCAGACTCCTTGTATGTGGTGGGAACCACCCAAAGATTAGAACGAGCAATGATTAAGCGAGTGAAAAATCCTGTCTTGTACAGGATTTGATGTTGATGATGCACTTATTATTTTTGTTAAATCAGACACCAAAAGAGTATTTTATTACTCACATTCGCAGTCATCAGTTTCAGCTTGGATTGTCTATTGGTAACAATATAGCAGACAAATTAGTTGCTCCTGCATGGCAGCAGCAAGGAATTAATCTGTTTGAGCAGGCCCGAGTATCACACGACTTTTTCCATCAGTCGGCAAAAGTTTTAGCGCGACAATTTGATTTGAAAGTCTCTGATGCGCAAGGCATTGTACAGTCGTGCCCTGCTTGTCAAAAGCTCAGATTTGGCTCGGGCATTGGAGTGAATCCTCGAGGTTTCAAGTCTTTACAACTGTGGCAGATGGATGTCACCCATGTGCCTGAATTTGGCCGTTTAAAGTATGTTCATGTTTGCATTGACACCTTTTCACATGTGATACGGGCAGCTGCTCAAACAGGTGAGACAGCTAAACATGTAGTGAAGCATATGCACAGTGCCGTTGCAGTCTCGGGAATCCCACGAGAGCTTAAGACGGACAATGGTCCTGCATATGTTTCGACTTCCTTTAGCAGATCCTGTACCTTATGGGGGATTCATCATCTAACAGGTATCCCTCCTTCGCCCACTGGACAAGCCATTGTGGAAAGAGCTCATGGAACTCTAAAATCGCTTTTGCAAAAACAAAAAGAGGGAGAATTGTTACCGCCATCCGAGAGACTTGCAAAAGCACTGTATGTGTTGAACTATTTAAGTTTGACAGAAGGAAGAGGCTCTCCTCCCATTGTCATTCATCACATGGCATTGCAATCAGGGATTCAAAAAGAAACTAATGCAATTAAAGTGCTGTATCGAGATCTACGAACTGGAGAATGGAACGGTCCAGCAGAAGTGAAATTAACCGGTTGTGGTTATGTTTGTGTTTTAACAGATGAAGGACCAAAATGGGTACCAAGCCGATGGGTGAAACCGTGGAAACGAGGAAAGTGATATCTGATTCATGATTTTACCATTTTTGTTTTTGACAGAGACTTGGATGGACGGTGATCGATCGTGTCCCACCATTTTCACTAGATGCTTTCAGAATCAAGCAAGCCGGACGATCACCGTGCCCAAGCTGTCTGTCGTGGTTTTGTTTAGTAGGGGGGGGCCTAAAGTGGTAGCTTCTGTAGGAAACTGCTAGAAGTTGCTCCCCTTTTGCTCAGGGGACTTGGCCAGGCCTAGGGCGGACCCACTGCTGGCCAAGGCCGAGCCGATTGGTAGCAGAATGTCCCATGATAACGCCTCTGCGATAACGTATTTAAGAATGGGAAAACAGAAAAAAAAAGAGAGAGGAGAGAAGATGTGAAGAAGCTGAGTAGGGGCAGAGGCACAGAGGGGGACGCGCAGGCCTCATGGGCCTTGCAGGCCTCACCCTCCGGCCTCTCGCCAGGCAGCCGACTGGGCCCGACTCGGTCCAGCCCGGCTGCAAGAAGTGGAAAGGAGATGAGAAGTGAATAAGATGTAAAAAAAAGATCCTGAGAGACATCTACCAGACTGTTGTGAGGAACGGCTGCAGACGCCAAGGTCAGTTCAGAAGGAGGGGGAGGAGTAATGCGGCTCCTGGCCAAGATTCCCCTGCAGCCTGTGGTGACGACCATGGTGGAGCAGGTTGTCCCCCTGCAGCCCATGGAGGTCCACGGAGGAGCAGAGATCCTCTTGGAGCCCGTGAAGGACCCCGTACCGGGGGAGGTGGATGCCTGAAGGCAGCTGTGGCCCATGGAGGGCCCGCTGGGACAGCTGTTCTGGAGGGACTGCACCCGTGGAAGAGATGACCCACGCCAGAGCAGTTCCACGAAGGACTGTGGCGTAGGGGTGGGACCCCACAACGGAGCAGGGGAGGAATGCGAGGAGTTCTTCCCCCAACCATGAAGCAGCGGCGTGAAACAACATGTGATGAACTGACCACAACCCCCATTCCCTCTTCCCCCCTGTGCCACTCGGGAGGGGAAGGTAGTAGAGATAATGTTAAGCTTGGGAAGAGGGAGTGGTGGGGGGAGGTTATCTTGTTCTCTGTCTCATTATCCTGCTGTTTGTAGTAATAAATGAATAGTTTTCCCCAAGTCGAGTCTGTTTTGCCCGTGACGGTAACTTTAAGGATTTCTCCCTGTCCTTATCTCAAACCTTGAGCCGTTTTTCCTTATATTTTCTCCCCCTGTTCTCTCGGAGGGTGTGGGGAGTGAGAGAGAGACTGCGTAGTCTGGTCCGATCGGGGCTGAACTACGACACTGTCGTTTGTTGTTATTGTTGTTGGCTTTCTAAGCCAACAAACGCAACTGCATTGGCACTATCAACGCTGCTAACTGATGTAGATTCTATACACTACGCTACTTTACAAAACAGAACCGCTGTTAGCCTGCAGAGCACATATTTGACAGGCCTTGTTGCATGCGCTGGCCATGCGTGCAGCAACGTCTGGTCAGTACTCTGCCACTGAATCTGCTGAGGGGATAAACAGAGGTGGCTCGGGGCGGGGGAGAGAGGGGGGACCCAGAGCACACTCTGTTAACAACAGGGGATGCCCTGAGGGTGCTGCGCCTGCCTCCTTTCTCTGCTCTGACCCCGCTGATCATCATCCTCTTGCTCTGCGGTGCTGGGAATTGTATTGTTGGTATTGCTGGTTTTGTTACTAATTGTCCCTTGTATACTCAACTGTATAGAAAAGACGGTACAGAATGCAACGGCCAAAGTCTGGATTGTTCAAAAAAAAAAGAGGGATTTGTGGGATATCTGGAAAGCAATGGACTCATAGTGAACAATCCAGACATAATGGGACTGTTTAATCTGTGAGTCAGAGGCCTCTGCAGCAGCAGGCCATCAATGCAGTGCATGGGAATATGAGCAAGTGTATGGATGTGAGCGAATGTGGCGACGTGAGTTATGCGGATGGGAATAGGGGTGAATGTATTGAAGCGAACAGGATCTGAGCACAATGGACAAAGCAAGAGTACGTGCTGAAAGGCAACGGTACAATGGACAAAGTAAGAAGTACGTGACTGAAAGCAGGATACAGGCAGAGGGAACCGTTCGCATGATCAGAAGTCCTTAACCAATCAAATTATTGCTTTAGGCGCATAGACAGTACATGCTAACCAATCAATAGAGGGCTTGCACTTGAACAGGACCTGAAATATCTACATAAACTGAGCTATTAGGGCAATAAAGTGGCATTTGCTTGATTACATTGGTCGGCAGAAAAGCCTTCAGTGTAATAAGTGCACAGGAAGTTTTCACCTTAAAAGAATTTTAATGTTGCCCTTTTTTTCACTGCTAATGGACATGAACCAGCCACCTGATGAACATTTTAAATGGAGAAACTGTGTCCCAAGGACGTGTTTATACTCATAGAGTTCCCATCTGCATTTCACATCTAAATGGAGCTGTGAGCAGGGAAGGGAGGAGAAGTTGGGCAGACCTCACTGTTATTGCTTTGCTCTCCAGCAGTGCCCACCAGTGGTATCCACAGTGGGGACCCACCGGTCAGAAGCTTGGAAGAGCAGCAGAGCTCAGTACAGCTGGTCTGCAAGGACAGCGTCCTCCCAGCTCAGCAGAGAGATATTCAGTTGGAACTCAAAATGGAATCCAGGGGCATCATAATGAGTGACACAGTGAGCATCGATGCCTATCAGCTTGGAACATCCATCACACGATTAACACATGAATAGCTGGTGGCTTTTCCAGGACTCATTTCTCAAGGGACAGAGAAAGCTGTGGGTACAAGCAGTCTCACGCACACCTTTCACATCACATGCAATTTGACTACCAGCCAACCACTTGATCCCGTAAATACGACAGCCAAAGGGAGCCTTCCCTGAGCTCTCCCTGCCCAGCGCCGTGGCTGCATGGCGCTGATCTCCCCTTGAGCTGGGACACCTCTCCCGTTTGCTCCTCCAGGCTGAGAGATCTCTTACAAACAGCAAATCTTTGGTACGTGACCGACATCGCACATGACCTGGTATCACAGTGCACCAGGATTTTGTATTGGTAACGGTGATTCTGTGCTGGTGACTCTGAATCATTGTTACATCCTCTGTGCAGTCACAGGCTGAACCTTCCCATCAGCCTTTGTCAAGTCGCACTGTTACACATCGCATTTCAATAAAATCACTTTTGCTGATGCACTTGACTGTGGTTCTGTAAGTGATCTGGATGGCCCATCCTTGACAACTACACTCAGGTTTACTAATCTGTGGATCACTAAGTCCTTGATGTACAACGGTCTCCTGGTCAGGATCACCGAACCACCTTACAAAGGTGAGAAGAAGAACGGTGATAACTAAGGACTTGGAAGACCACAAGCCTCTGCTGGGTGGCCTTGGATGAAGGGAAGGTGGAAGGTGATCCCTGACGCAACATGGGGGAATGCTCTCCTGGACTTTTGTGATTTGGGGTCTGTATTGAGAAGATGAGGAACGTGGGCATCTGTAGCCATTTGAGGTGGAGCACCGGCGCACTACAGCAGTAGCCTTGAACTGCGAGAGTCTGGCTCAGCCCATGGCTTGTGTTTCAACAACAGCCAGTGAGGGTGCAGGGACATTGGTGAGGGCAGGAAAATGCCAGGGTGAGAGCTAGGTGGGAAATAAAGATTGGTGTCATCAGGCAAAAGGAAGGAGACGCAGGCATGGACATTGTGACACAGCGCAGCAGAGAAGGCCAAGGGAATGGGGCCCAGTGGGGCCCATCAATGCTCCAAGGTACTCTGGGCTTTGCTTCTGACTTTAACTGCTTGAGAAGTTTCTTCAATCTCCTCTCAGTCCCTGGAGTTCACTTAAGGAGCCCCAAAATCACCATGGGGCTCGTTAAAATACAGAAAGCCCTAACGAGCCCTGTCTCTTCCTGTAGTTTTCCTCAAGTCTTCAAGATCTGTACAGGTAATGAGAGAGGTTTCAGAGGGGAGTTAAGGAGGAAGATTTCAGCGAGCACTTAACAAGAATGCTGCTGGATTTTCAATTTTAAATTTTTAATTTCTTTTCAGTTTAAAAGAGTTGACAGAAGCATTCTCCAAGGGATATCGCTCCAAGGTGTCTCCTTGGGATGGATGGACAGGTAGAAACAGCAGTCCCTTGCGGTCTGACACTGTATGGACAACCTTGCTCCTCACCTCTCACACCTCCCCATTGCTGTCATTGGCCACCTGGGACTCACATCACTGCTCCTTGCATCACACTTCTCCACTGATCTCCACCGCTGGATGTTACAGCTCCACTGCGCCAGCTCCCTCCTGCTCTCCTTCGAGAACTGCCTGCGCACAGGCACAGCAGCAACATTCCTTTTTACAAAGAGAGCAGGAAAATGTTTCCTAGACAATAAAGCACACTGCACAGCCCCACGCCAAGTACAGGCTGCATCCCATGAGATTGCCTTTCTGCAAAGGAGAGCCTTACGAGAAATATTTTAGGCAGGCAGATTGAGAAGAAAACAAAGGTGTTTATAGACAGAACTAAGGAGTTGGCTGAGGAGACAACGGGGCTTCTGAAAGACAGGCAAGCTGTCAATGCTCTGGACGAGAGGAGCGAACGCAGCCTCAGTAAGTTTGGAGGCAACGCCCAACTGCCCAGGGGTGTTGATGTGCTGGAGGGTCGGAAGGCTCTACAGAGGGATCTGCACAGGCTGGAGCGATACGCTGGGGCCAAGTGTATGAGATTCTGCAAGGCCAAGTGCCAGTCCTGCGCTTGGGTCACAACAGCCCCAGGAACCGCTACAGGCTGGGGGAACAGCGGCTGGAAATCTGCCCGGTGGAAAATGTCCTGGGTGTCTTGGTCAGCAGCTCTCTGGGGATGAGCTGGCAGCGTGCCCGGGCGGCTGAGGTGGCCAATCGCATCCTGGCTTGTATCAGAAATAGCGTGGGCAGCAGGAATGAGGAAGGGATTTTCCCCCTGTACTCACCACTGGTGAGAGTGCACTCTGAGTACTGGGTTCAGTTTTGGGCCCCTCAGTACAAGAAGGACATTGAGTTATCTGGAGCACGTCCAGAGAAGGGCAACAAAGCTGGTGAGGGGTCTGGAGCACAAGTCTGATGAGGAGCAGCTGAGGGAACTGGGGTTGTTTGGAGAAAAGGAGGCTGGAGGAAAGGAGGCTGAGGGGAGACCTTATTGCTCTCTCCAACTGCCTGAAGGGAGCTGTAGCAAGGTGGGTGTTGGTCTCTTCTCCCCAGGAACAAGTGACAGCAAGAGAGGAAACAGCCCCAGGGTGCACCAGGGCAGGTTTGGATTGGCTATTAGGAAAAATCTCTTCACTGGAAGGGTTACCAAGCAGTGGAGCAGGCTGCCCAGGGAAGCGTTGAGTCACCATCCCTGGAGGGATCTAAAAGACATTAGGGACACGGCTCAGTGGTGGACTTGGCAGTGCTGGGTTAACGGCTGGGCTCAAGGCTCTTAGGAGTCTTTTCCAACCTAAATGATCCTATGATTCTACCGACCGCTGACGTGAAGCACAGGGAGGTGGGGAACGCTCTTGTGCCGGGCACAGACACTGAAGCTCTGGCAGCACACGGAGCCGTTACCTGACAGCTGTTCACAAGAAGCATTTCCACCCCACCGTGTGCTCCTTGGGTCACGGCCGTGGAGCATGCCAGGAGCACAGGCACCACTGGTGCTGGAGGTGAGACATGCGCGGTGCCTCGCCCACCCGCTGCCAGCAGACGTCCCGTCCCATCCCAGCTGCCTCGGGGTCCAGATGCCCCGGAAGTCCCTCCCCTCTACTGGTCAGGTGCTTTGTTGTAACTGGCTGGAAAAATCCACCACGCTTTCTTCTTTACCCGGAAGTACATCTGACCCAGAGGCCTTTCCCTTACCTACACTGGGGCCACCATGTGTATATGTGTGTACATTTGTAGTTTTTAATGTATAAGCGTTTATAAAGCCAGAGAAATGAAATACTTGCAGCCGTTACAACGCAGGTGTAAAATGGTGTCGTAGTTCAACCCTGATCAGGACCAGACTACGCAGTCTCTCTCTCACTCCACCCATCTTCTGAGAGAACAGGGAGAGAAAATATAAGGAAAAACGGCTCGAGGTTTGAGATAAGGACAGGGAGAAATCCTTAAAGTTACCGTCACGGGCAAAACAGACTTGACTTGGGAAAAACCATTTATTACTACAAACAGCAGGATAATGAGACAGGGAACAAGATAACCTCCCCCCACCCCTCCCTCTTCCCAAGCTTAACATTATCTCTACTACCTTCCCCCCTGAGCGGCACAGGGGGGAAGAGGGAATGGGGGTTGCGGTCAGTTCATCATACGTTGTTTCACGCCGCTGCTTCATGGTCGGGGGAAAGAACTCCTCACATTCCTCCCCTGCTCCGTTGTGGGGTCCCACCCCTACGCCACAGTCCTTCGTGGAACTGCTCCGGCATGTGTCATCTCTTCCACAGGTGCAGTCCCTCCAGAACAGCTGTCCCAGCGGGCCCTCCACGGGCCACAGCTGCCTTCAGGCATCCACCTCCCCCGGTACGGGGTCCTTCACGGGCTCCAAGTGGATCTCTGCTCCTCCGTGGACCTCCATGGGCTGCAGGGGGACAACCTGCTCCACCATGGTCGTCACCACAGGCTGCAGGGGAATCTTGGCCAGGAGCCGCATTACTCCTCCCCCTCACTTCTTCACTGACCTTGGCGTCTGCAGCCGTTCCTCACAACAGGCTGGCAGATGTCTCTCAGGATCTTTTTTACATCTTATTCACTTCTCATCTCCTCTCCACTTGCAGCCGGGCTGGACCGAGTTGGGCCCAGTCGGCTGCCTGGCGAGAGGCCAGAGGGTGAGGCCTGCAAGGCCCATGAGGCCTGCGCCTCCCCCTCTGCGCCTCTGCCCCCGCTCAGCGCTTCACATCTTCTCTCCTCTTTTTTTTTCTGTTTTCCCCTTCTTAAATATGTTATCGCAGAGGCATTATCACGGGACATTCTCCTACCAATCGGCTCGGCCTTGGCCAGTAGCGGGTCCGCCCTAGGCCCGGCCGAGTCCACTGAACAAAGGGGAGCGACTTCTAGCAGTTTCCTACAGAAGCTACCACCTTAGGCCCCCCCTCACTAACAAAACCACGACAAATGGATAAAGCCTTCTTTTATAAAAGCCAGTGGAACGGACAATTAGCGTTACACGTGAGCAGACAGAGGAGTACAAAGCGGGGTGGAGGCCCCACACTCTGCCAGGCTGCAGCCATGGCGTATCTGGGCAGAGGGACCTTCAGGTGGGCAGAGGGGATCCAAAGGGTGGGGAGGACCCAGAGAAGCTGGAAGGTGCCCAAAGGCCATGGCCCTCTCCCAGGAGGCCACCAAGGGGCCCTTGGCGCAAATCCTGTCCCGTACAAAGAAGAGCCCAATCCTGTGAGCTGGACTGGAGGTGGCCTGGCCAGGGGGAGCCTGGGGACTTGTGGTGCCAGAGGAAGGGTCCTTCTGACCCACAGCTCTGCAGTGCTCTAGCAAGAGGTGAAGGAGTGAGGAGGGCCAGGGCAGGCTGGAAGAAGGCAGAAGGGCTCTGCCAAAATCTCAGGGAGAAAATCATTGCTGAAGCTTGGAGCTGAACCAGGGACCTTTAGATCTTCAGTGGAATGCTCTCCAGCTGAGCTACTTCAGCCTTGCCTCAGCAGCGCTTGTCCCAGTTCCACCCCTGCCAGGCCACAGGCTGACACACATGATGACAGCTCATCGGACAAGTTCCCAGGAAAAATCTGTGCCCAGCGCTGGGCAGAGTGGACCTTGCCTCTCCTGTTCTCCATGGCCAAGTGGGCTCCAGGTGTGGAGCAGGTGCCAGCTGACACTGGGAGTGCCAAAATATGTGTTTGGCCTTAGTTACAAGGGTCATGGTGGCAAAGGGAAGTAGGCAGGCCATGCCTTTTGTCTCTTGCCTCTCGTCCTCCCACTACGCATCACAATGAAGACCCTTGCTCCATCTTAACTGCCTGATGGGTACTGAAATGCTGTTTTGAAGATTCCAGAAGCCTTCTTGTCTCTATACTGAACAGTACCTCAGACTTTCCTCAGCTGGAAAGTTCTCCAGCCACCTGCACACTGACACACACCTGGAATGGTGACCCTTCACTGAACGTGCTCCAGTAAATCCATGTCTTTCCTGTCCTGGGGGCAGGAGTCCCCAAATGCAGTGCAGTACTGTGCCCGTGGTCTGGTGAGCACTGAATAGAGGGGGAGAATCCCTTCCCTTCATCTCCTGGCCATGCTCCTGTTCATACAGCCAGGATGCTGCTGGCCTTCTTGGCTGCCGGGGCTCTCCACTGACTGATATGCAGCTTGTTGTCCACCAAGACCCCCAGGGCCTTTTCCACTGAGCTGCAGCCCAGCCAGGGCTGGTGCCCAGTGTTAGGGCACTCCAGGGGCTGGACTGGGATGTTCTCTTCTCTGAAATCCATTAGGATCTTGTTGGGCCAGTCTTCCAACCTGTTCAGTTTCCTCCACAAGGCAGCCCTCCACTGTATGCTTCATTTCTTTGCCTCAGTTTTGTGTCATCTGCAAATTCTGTCAGCCGCTCCAGGACACTGATAACACCATCAAGTCCCAGGAGAGACCCCAATGCATCCAGTCACTCTTTTACTCCCCTCTTTGCCCACCTATCAAGACTGCAGCTTCCAAGGTTCAATTCAAGAGCATTGTGCGAGATGGTGTGCGCTGGGTTGACCTTGGCTTGAGGCCAGATGCCCAGTCAGCCACGATCTCACTGCCCCTCCTCAACAGTGTCGGTGCCCACAGAGTGAGCAAACCCTGCTCTCACCAAACCCAGAGGGAAGAAGGCCTGGGCTGCACAGTACTGGCAGGAGGCCGTAAGACATTATGGTCAGTGGAGATCCGACAAATAAAGGTGGTGGAGAAGGGAAAGAGAGAATCCCAGCTCTCCGTGTGCAAAATCACTCCAGCGGAGCAGAAGGACACCTGTACAGGTTCCCATGCATGTCCTGAGTAGGAAGAGGTTTCGTTATCCTAAACGTGGGCACCTGCTGTCATTTCCGTTTGCCAAAGGAATTTCCCAACAGCCTCCAAGATGAAGCCCCAGACACTGCCCTGTCCCTAAGAACTGCTCCACCTGAGCCTGCAGTCTCCTGCACAAAGCTTGGGCCACCTCGGGCACCTCAGCTGTCACCAGGGCTTTGCATCTAAAGAACTCCCTGCTGCCCTCCATCTCCAGTAAGGAGGAGGGGAGCTGAGAGAAAGAGCTCACAGGCAAATGCCCTTTTGTGCTGAGCTGAACAGGGGCAAGAGGAATCCCAGCTCCTGTGGGTTTGAGGTGTGCGTGGAAGGGAGCTGAGTCCTCTTGTAGCGCCAGCACTACAGACCCAGGGTGAGATGCCTGCACTGACTGCGCTGAATCCCTTCCCTCAGCAGGGGTAGAGGAGATCCCTCACTTTGGGTATTCTGCCTGCTGACGGAACAAGGCCAGGTGATATTTAGAGCTGACTCTGTCTGTGAGCAGGAAAATGGCAGTGCTTGAAAAGACGTTGTCGTAGTTCAGCCCCGATCGGACCAGACTACGCAGTCTCTCTCTCACTCCCCCCACCTTCCGAGAGAACAGGGAGAGAAAATATAAGGAAAAACAACTCGAGGTTTGAGATAAGGACAGGGAGAAATCCTTAAAGTTACCGTCACGGGCAAAACAGACTCGACTTGGGGAAAACTATTCATTTATTACTACAAACAGCAGGATAATGAGACAGAGAACAAGATAACCTCCATCCACCCCTCCCTCTTCCCAAGCTTAACATTATCTCTACTACCTTCCCTCCCCGAGCGGCACAGGGGGAAAGAGGGAATGGGGGTTGCAGTCAGTTCATCATATGTTGTTTTAAGCCGCTGCTTCATGGTCGGGGGAAGAACTCCTCACTTTCCTCCCCTGCTCCGTTGTGGGGTCCCTCCCACGGGCCACAGTCCTTTGTGGAACTGCTCCGGCGTGGGTCATCTCTTCCACGGGTGCAGTCCCTCTAGAACAGCTGTCCCAGCGGGCCCTCCACGGGCCACAGCTGCCTTCAGGCATCCACCTCCCCCGGTGCGGGGTCCTTCACGGGCTCCAAGTGGATCTCTGCTCCTCCGTGGACCTCCATGGGCTGCAGGGGGACAACCTGCTCCACCATGGTCGTCACCACAGGCTGCAGGGGAATCTTGGCCAGGAGCCGCATTACTCCTCCCCCTCCTTCTGAGCTGACCTTGGTGTCTGCAGCCGTTCCTCACAACAGGCTGGTAGGTGTCTCTCAGGATCTTTTTTACATCTCATTCACTTCTCATCTCCTCTCCACTTCTTGCAGCCGGGCTGGACCGCGTCGGGCCCAGTCGGCTGCCTGGCGAGAGGCCAGAGGGTGAGGCCTGCAAGGCCCATGAAGCCTGCGCCTCCCCCTCTGCGCCTCTGCCCCTACTCAGCTTCTTCACATCTTCTCTTCTCTCTTTTTTTTCTGTTTTCCCATTCTTAAATACGTTATCGCAGAGGCGTTGTCACGGGACATTCTGCTACCAATCGGCTCGGCCTTGGCCAGCAGCGGGTCCGCCCTAGGCCTGGCCAAGTCCCCTGAACAAAGGGGAGCGACTTCTAGCAGTTTCCTACAGAAGCTACCACCTTAGGCCCCCCCTCACTAAACAAAACCACGACAGACGTGACTCTTCTCTCTCAGCTGAGGAGCAAAACCCCTGTGCTGGCTGCAGGCTGTTTGGCAGCAGGTTCCCCTGCAGCCCCAGGGACACCTGGAGGGAGCCCCGAGGGGACAGAGAAAGTGCCGCCTTGGGCTGGGCCTCTGCTGCTGAGCTGGGCTGGGCTCCTGGCATGGAGGGAGCTGATGGCAAGCGGGCAGCGCTGCAGAGAGACAGCGGCTGAGAGAACTTAAAGGCAGTTGAGAGCGGGAGGATGCTGAGATGTCAGTGAGGAGGAATCTTCAGAGCCCTCTATGTGGTAAGTCTCTGGGTGCAGAGCAATTTAGCTGTTGTTCCTGGAGAGATCTCCCAGAGCTTGTGCATCTGACAGTTTATGGGATCTGTCAGGAGGGCTCTCGGTTTCTCAAAGGGGAAGTTGGTGCTGCAGAGCAGGGCTTCCCTGCTGCAGCATCAGGGGGACAGGGCGCGATGGCTGCCTTCTCCCAAGGATGGCTGCAGGGGTGTGCAGGCGGGTGTGCAGGCAGGGGTGCCCAGGGCTGTCCTTCAGAGCAGGGTCCCTGCAGCCCAGGGGCTGTGTGCTGGGGCAGGGACTCTGCCGCCTGCCAGGCTCAGCACTCAGCCTGCCCGGGGAGCTCCCAGCGCTGCTGTGGGGAGAAGCTGTGGGGGGAAGGAGCGACCCCCAGGATGGCAGGGTCCTTCTGCTGTTGAGAGGGTGCTGTGTGGGTCAGGGCTGCTCAGAGCTTCAAAGATTATTTTCAATAGGAGGTTTCAAGGGTTACTATAAAGATAAGGAACTTTACTGAGTTTATGTCTCAAACGTCCTACACTTAGCAAATGCCGAGGGACATATGATAACATAGTTCTTAGTTTTGACAAGTCACTTAGACTCCTGCATTGTAACTCTGAGTGATCAGCACGTCTTCCAGGAGTCTCCTAATGCACTCTCAGTCACTCCTGTGCCTATGGACAGCACCAGCATCACCTCTGCTGGAACCATCAGGCTGAGTTAGACTCATTATGTTTTCTACCTGTAAACAGGAAGATGCACCCAGCCAGACGCCGCAAACAGGAAGGTTTCTGTAGAGCCAAGATGACAGCACTGAGATTTAAATGGGGTCTGTGAGCGGTGACAGGAAAAAGACATGAGACAGGGAAACACTTCCCAGGAGGAAAATCTCCAGGCAGCAGAAATAGGATCAGGGAAGGAGAGGAAACTAAACCTCAGAACTGTTGTGGGAGGGAGAATCCAGAAAACTCTGTATATGATGCCCTCCAATGCAGACCCCTTCCTCTGAGCAAGCCCCCTGGCCTCCTCTCGCACCCACCAGAGCCTCTGCCCCCAGGGCTGGGGGGTCCCAGACATGAACCCCCTCCTGTGCGGCCGGAGCTGCAGCAGAGCCGTGGTGCCATGTGTCCACGTCCCTCTGCAGAGCACAGGGGCTGAGAGCAGCTGCCGAGCGATGCTGGTGTCTGGAGGTGATGTGCGATCACTCTCCATCTCGGAAAGGTGCAAGCTGAAGGCAGCTGGGCAAAAGATGATGGAACAGACCAGGTCCCCTCACTCTGCACTAAGCCACAGGCAATCCTCTGGCCTCACAGGACTGGCTCTGTTCTCCCTGAGTGCAGCAGAAATGCTGAGGGTGTCTGACACCCAAGAACACTCCCCAGGTGAGGTGGAGGGGCTTTAAAAAACCCAGACCTCTCAAACTGCCTTCTGCCATCCCAGATCCTTCGCAGTGGCAGTGCAGATGATGATTCTGGCCTTTCTGCATCAGGAGCAGTTTCACCTGACAAAGCTGAACACCAGCTGTGGTCCCTGCCCACACCTTTCCCATGAACCCAGTGCTGCTGAGCAGGGCTGACTCCTTGGCAGCCGGTGGGCAGAGGTCCTGCTCCTGATGGCCACTCAACCAGCACCAACCAGAGCTCCATGCAGGGAGCTGAAGGAAGGTCTCTGGAGAAGGAATAGGGGTGTGTGTGCTGTGTAGGGCTCTAGGAGAAAGTCTTTGGGTTTGCTCAGAGAAATCTTTCCTAACTCTTCATTGACACTTCTAATGACAGGACACCATGCACAGAGGAAGCCAATGTCTAGCAGCAGCTCCATCACCCAGTTCCTCCTCCTTGCATTTGCAGACACACGGGAGCTGCAGCTCTTGCACTTCTGGCTCTTCCTGGCCATCTACCTGGCTGCCCTCCTGGCCAACGGCCTCATCGTCACTGCCATAGCCTGTGACCACCACCTCTGCACCCCCATGTATTTCTTCCTCCTCAACCTCTCCCTCCTAGACCTGGGGACAATTTCTACCACTGTCCCCAAGTCCATGGCCAATTCCTGGTGGGACACCAGGGCCATCTCCTACGTGGGTTGTTCTGCCCAAGTCTTTCTGTTTTTCTTCTTCCTTGGAGCAGAGTATTCTCTTCTCACCGTCATGGCCTATGACCGCTACATGGCCATCTGCAATCCCCTGCACTACGGGACCCTCCTGGGCAGCAGAGCTTGTGTCCACATGGCAGCAGCTGCCTGGGGCAGTGGGGTTCTCAACGCTGTCCTGCACACGGCCAATACATTTTCACTGCCACTCTGCAAGGGCAACGCTGTGGACCAGTTCTTCTGTGAAATCCCCCACATCCTCAAGCTCTCCTGCTCACATTCCTACCTCAGGGAAGTTGGGCTTATCGTGGTTAGTCTTGTATTAGCCTTCAGCTGCTTTGTGTTCATTGTTGTGTCCTATGTGCAGATCTTCAGGGCCGTGCTGAGGATCCCCTCTGAGCAGGGATGGCACAAAGCCTTTTCCACGTGCCTCCCTCACCTGGCTGTGGTCTCCCTTTTTCTGATCACTTCTTTTTTTGCCTACCTGAAGCCCACGTCTATCTCCTCCCCATTGCTTGATGTGGTGGTGGCAGTTCTGTACTCACTGGTGCGTCCAGCAGTGAACCCCCTCATCTACAGCATGAGGAACCAGGAGCTCAAGGGTGCAGTCTGGAAACTGGTAACTGGATGTTTTTCTACCCCAATGAAGTGCCCATCGTCTTCTGCATAGCAGTTATAATATAGTTCATTGCAGGCTCAACCTATCTTCTTTCTTTTTTTTTCTCATTGGCTGTGGTTTTTTAATTGTGATCATGTTGTAATCCCCTTTCTAATTCACTGTTGGCTTTTCTTTTCTGACCTAGTGACTGTGTAAATGCACTTTGGCCACAATAACCCCATGCAGCGCTATAGGCTCGGAGCTGAGTGGCTGGAGGACTGTGAAGAGGAAAGGGACCTGGGGGTGTTGGTTGATGCTCAGCTGAACATGAGCCGACAGTGTGCCCAGGTGGCCAAGAGGGCCAACGGCATCCTGGCCTGCATTAGAAATAGTGTGGCCAGCAGGAGCAGGGAGGTGATCATCCCCCTGTATTCAGCGCTGGTGAGGCCGCACCTTGAGTATTGTGTTCAGTTTTGGGCCCCTCACTACAAGAAAGACATTGAAGCCCTGGAACGTGTCCAGAGAAGGGCAACAAAGCTGGTGAGGGGCCTGGAGTACGAGTCTTATGAGGAACGGCTGAGAAAGTTGGGATTGTTTAGTCCGGAGAAGAGGAGGCTCAGGGGAGATCTCATTGCACTCTATAGCTTCCTGAAGGCAGGTTGTGATGAGCAGGGGTTTGGCCTCTTCTCCCAGGCAACAAGCAGGACCCGAGGAAATGGCCACAAGTTGCACCAGAGGAGGTTTAGATTGGATGTGAGGAAAAAATTTTTCTCCCAAAGAGTGGTCAGGCACTGGAATGGCCTGCCCAGGGAGGTGGTGGAGTCGCCGTCCCTGGCAGTGTTCAAGAGGCGGCTTGATGAGAAGCTACAAGATATGGTTTAGTAGCTGTGACAGCAATGGTAGTGGGAAGACGGTTGGACTAGATGGTCTTATAGGTCCCATCCAACCATGTGATTCTATGATTCTATGATTCTATGAATATGTGCTGAGAAGCAACGGTACGATGGACAAAGTAAGAAGTACATGACTGTATCCAGTATACATCTTTAACCAATGAAATTATTGCTTTAGGTGAATGGACAGCTATCTAGTATATAAAAGAGTGCTTGTAAAGTGCAATAAACAGAACAATGGCAAATTCATATTGGATCGCGTCTTGATTCCCGAAGTCTGCTCCTCACAACCTCCAGGCTGGCCGTAGACTGAAGGAACTCTTCACACTATCCCATGAATTTTATCACCAAAACTCTACAGCCCTTCAACGACAATTTAAGCTGACACAGGAACAAGCTCGGGCAATTGTGCATTCCTGTAGCAGTTACCAAAACACAATTATGCCATCTTTATATGGGGTTAATCCGCGCGGTTTGTGCTCTCAAGAATTATGGCAATCTGATATAACTCATGTCCCGTCATTGGGCCAACACAAATATGTGCATATAACTACTGATACCCATTCCAGCTTATTGTTTGCCTCTGCTCATACAGGAGAACGTGCTCGAGACGTTTGCCGACATTGGACATCAGCGTTTGCTTTCATGGCGGTTCCCACGCGTATGAAAACAGATAACGGGCCAGCGTATGCTTCTCGCGCAGTCCAAACATTCCTTGCTCTTTGGGGCACCAAGCATGTTACTGGTATCCCACGTAACCCCACTGGATGGGCAGTCATTGAATGTGCCCATGGCACACTTAAAAACATGCTGTTAAAACAAGAAGGGGGAATGGAAGGGAAATCTGCCAACGAAAAGTTAGCGAAAGCAATGTATGTGCTCAATTTTCTAAATCACTGGAGTGACAATTCTTCCCCAATACAGAAACATTTTGGATCATCTACTGTACATGAGGCCATCCCAGGGCAAGCTCTGGTGATGGTTAAGAATCTGGAAACAGGTAATTGGGAAGGACAGTTCCCTCTTATGACGTGGGGGAAAGGATATGCTTGTGTCTCTACAGGGGCAGTGAACAAGTGGATCCCTGCATGATGGGTACGACCAGTGCTCCAGGCTGCCTTACGTTCATCGGATTGTTAACGAGCTGTATGGCAGCTCCATGGACATCAGTCACGGAAGGAACAAACGTGTGGGTAGCTATGGCTGGTGCCACAGGGTGGGGCGCCATTTGTCTGTCTGTGTCATCTGCAAATAACCCTTTCAGAACATGCTTGGTCAATCTGCCAGATCAGATAGCGGTAGGACTGCAACTCTGTGTAAAACAACAGCAGCCACGAGTGCTGAGTGCTAAATTACAAGAGATGGAACTTTTGGGATCAGTAAAGATGGACTTCTGCCTATTTTCTTTAGCTATTCAGGAGCTAATGTTACTAGAGGGGTAATGATTGTAAATGCTTTAAGACCTAAACATTGCAACGACACAGCATGGTGTAATCATGCGAGCACTAACATATCAAAATCCAGACAGCATAAAAGACCTAAACAAAATACACATAGCTTTGAATCTGATTGCCAAGATAATATAGAGTTTTGGAAACCAAGTAAAATTATTGCTGCTGCAATCTTTGCACCTGGTGTGGCAAGTGCCCAGGCGATAGCTACGCTAAATAAATTGGGCTGCTGGCTTGCTAAGCAAACAAATGCAACTGCATCGGCACTATCAACGCTGCTGACTGATGCAGATTCTATATGCTACGCTGCTTTACAAAACAGAACTGCTCTTAGCCTGCAGAGCACATATTTGACAGGCCTTGCAGCTTGCAAGGAGCTCTGGTCTCCCACAGGCCCTGTGTGACAGATGCCAATGCCAGGCCAGCACCTCACCAAACCTAACTTTTTATTAAGTACTCTGTGACCTCTTTAGTTACGTCCCTGAAACATCTCCACTCAGCTCTACAAGACATGAAGACTTAGAAAAAATGTGTAGACACCAAAAGGCACATGACAGCTTTCTGCACGGTAATGAGCCCCAGGGTGCTTTGGGTGCTCTGAGTCCATGAACCTGAGTGACTGCGAGGAGATTTGCACAAACCTTTCCAGGAGTCAAAGTCGGAAGCAAAACCCAAAGGACCCTGAAGCATTACTGGGTCCCTCTGAGGGCCACGACTGACACAGCCTCTCCATGGACTTGTTACAGCAGATAACTGGAGGCCATGATAAGAGGCAGGGAGAGGTAAGGACCAGGCAATGCTGGTGCTGAGAAAACCCTTGGTTTGTTTGACAAAAGATGATGAGCAAGGCCTGAGCCCCATCCCTAGGGAAGGGAGCTCTTGTCCCTTCGGTGTTGCTCAGGGCTCTTCCTGCACATGCAGGAGGTGCAATGCCAAGTGAAGGAGAACGGTTTCACAGCTCCTGGCCTCCTGGGGTGGGTGTGAGTAGACAACAACGCCCCATTGCCCTGAGGATGATGTGTCTCCTGTTAGGCATCAATGGTAGGGTCATTAAGCCAAGGGGACAAAGACCCCCAACCTTGTTCTCACAACAGGATGTCCCTACCTGTACGGGTGTCTCTCCATCCCCACGAGCTCTTCCTTGAATCACAAAGCCATGGACTGGTCCAGAATCCCTCTGAGGGACTTTTGCACCGCAGCATTACCCTCAGGATGACATTTCTTTATCCTCAGGTCCACTCTGGTCCTCCAAAGCTGCACTTTCTGATGGTTTTCCTCTCTCATGCTGTTTCCCACTATCAAAAAAAGAAGTGCCATCATCTTGGTAAGAAATTTTCAAGCTGTCTAGAGCTACTACTGTTGTTCTCTCAGCCACCACTTCAGCAGGCTGAAGAAGCTCCAAACACGACCCCTATCACTATCCTGGAAGACTTTCTCTGGTCACATGACATTTCCTCCCCATTCCTCCAGAACGAGGAGCCCCACACTGGGATACACTACTTTAGATGCGGCCACACCAGTATGGAGTCAAGATGGACAAAAACTGCCCTTGTCTGGGTGGCCGTGCTCCTCCCAGCAGAGGAATATGTGCTCACAGCCATATTCCTGTGGATCATCGCTGGCTGCTGTGGCATCCGTTGTGTTCTGGTTTTATTCAGTGGGGGATGGGGGGGAGGCTATGGTGGCAGTTTCTGTCTCCTGCTGCTAGAAGTTGCTCCCCTTTGTCCAGCGGACTTGGCCAGGCTTAGGGTGGACCTGCTGATTTGTAGGGAACCTGAGAGGCGTCTGTTCTGCTGCTGTGAAGAATTTCTTGTGAGAGGAACCGCTGCAGGCACCAAGGGCAGTGAAGAAGGCGGGGGAGCAGTAATGCTGCTCCTGGGCAGAATTTCCCTGCAGACCGTGGTGATGACCATGGAGAAGCAGGCTGTCCCCCTGCAGCCCATGGAGGCCCACGGAGGAGCAGAGATCCCCCTGCAGCCCATGGAGGACCCCACGGCAGGGCAGGTG
This sequence comes from Chlamydotis macqueenii, assembly GCF_036417535.1. NCBI lineage: Eukaryota > Metazoa > Chordata > Aves > Otidiformes > Otididae > Chlamydotis > Chlamydotis macqueenii. The sequence continues at coordinate 32,424,225 of NC_141592.1, read as the reverse complement.
GACAGTGTAGGAGGCTGTGGCGCATGGAGGCCCCGCTGGGGCAGCCATTCTGGAGGGACTGCACCCCGTGGAAGAGATGACCCACGCCGGAGCAGTTCCACAAAGGACTGCAGCCCGTGTGAAGTGACCTCACTAAGGAGCAGGGGAGGAACGCAAGGAGTTCTTCCCCCAACGACGAAGCAGCGGCATAAAACAACGTGTGACGAACTGACCGCAACCCCCCATTTCCTCTTCCCCCTGTGCTGCTCGTGGGGGGAAGGTGGTAGAGATAATGTTAAGCCTGGGAAGAGGTTATCTTGTTCTTTTTCTCATTATCCTGCTTTGGTTTTTAGTAAGAAATAAATATTTTTCCCCAAGTTCAGCCTGTTTTGCCCATAACGGTAACTTAAGGATTCTCTCCCTGTCCTTATCTCAAACCTCGAGCCTTTTTCCTGATATTATCTCTCCCTATTCTCTTGGAGGGTAGGGCAGTGAGAGAGAGACTGCATAGTCTGCTCTGGATCAGGGCTAAACTACAACAACCATGTGCAGGGCTGTGAAGATTCCTCCCCCAGTGAGCTCTCAGCCCCCTCCCAGCCCTGGCTGCCTTTCCCCTCTCTCTGCAGCAGCCCTCTCCCCTCGCTGCCTGCAGGCAGAGCCCTCAGCCCTGCTGCGCTTGGCAGAGGAGCTGCTCCTGGGCAGAGCTGTCTCTCTGCAGCGCTGCCGGCTTGCCATCAGCTCCCTCCATGCCAGGAGCCCAGCCCAGCTCAGCAGCAGAGGCCCAGCCCAAGGCGGCACTTTCTCTGTCCCCTCGGGGCTCCCTCCAGCTGTCCCTGGGGCTGCAGGGGAACCTGCTGGCACACAGCCTGCAGCAAGCGCGGAGGTTTTGCTCCTAGCCTGGGGAGGGACACTCATCAGAGTCAGATCTGGGCCTCTGATTACTGTTCCCCTAAAAATGGGGCTTTGGGTGCTGAAGGGTGGGCTGGACGTGACAAGTGGCGCTTTGGACCCAGAAAGCCAGGGGAACCTCTTGGTTCCAAGCTGAGCTGGCTGTGGTGCCCAGTGACTCCACACGACGCCACCCCTCTGCTGTCCTGAGTGACCACGAGAAGAGACGGAGCCCAAAGTCAGGGAGCAAAGGGACTCGCGGGACATTTTGTGGGCGTTTCCGGGACACTGGGCAGGGGTGGGAATGCCACCTGTGTGCTGTGCCAAAGGATGGGAAGGGCAGTTGTGGCTGGTGAGGATGGATTGGATAGTGAGGGACCTGAGCCTGGCAGAAATGGTGTGGAATACAAACATAGCCCCACACCAGGTACTGTGAAGGAAATTAGCTCTGTCCCAGCCCAAACCAGCACAGCTCCCCAGTACAGCACAGGATTTCCGTGACAGGACACAGGACGACTTGCCAGCTTGGCAGACACGGGTGCCTCTTTGTGCCCTGAGGTGTCGCAGGAGGGGCAGCTTGGGCTACAGCTTCTCTCCTCCTCCCCTCCGGGTTTTGTGCTCTGGCGAGGCAGCTGGGGCTTTGTGGCAAGGACACCCTGGGTCCGGGTCGGCTGTCCTGAGGCAGCGGCAGAGGCCAGCAGTGACACTGTCTGCTCAGCACCCTCCAGGTGGGCCCTGTGGCAAGGACCGCATAGGACTGGGCTTGTTGTTCCAGAGTTATTTTTTTAAAAAAGTACTTCAACACGGGCATTTTTGAGAGGAGAATTTAATCTCTCAAAGGCTCAGCGGCACCAGCAGCACAGTGACCGCAGGCTCCACCTTGATGTTGGCGTTTCTCTTGATGCGAGCGTTTCTCTTGATGCTGGCGTTTCTCTTGATGTTGGTGTCTCTTCGCCCAGGATGAAGATGGTCTGAGCTGCCAGGGAGCTGACCAAGGGGTCAGGGTCATTCCTCAAGGGATTGAGAGCTGCAAGAGCAAGCAGAGCAGAGATGAACTCCCACTAGCAGCAGAGACCCCCAGGAGTCCCCTCCAGACCATGCCAGCCCAACCATCTCATTCTCTGGCCAGGGGAGGAGGTGAGACGAATGCCCCGTGCCCCCCAACATGTTCTTCTGGCCCCAAAGAGTTTTCCTGCAGCAGTTCCAGGCATGAGAGTGGCCTGCCCAGGCTCTGTCCCCTTCCCCACCAGCCCCAGCCAGCACAGCACCGCCCCTCCTCACCGTTGCAGATATCGCAGAGCTTCTCCGAGCTTCGGTCCCTCAGATGCCGTGCGGCAAGCCCTAGGCACAGATCTCTTGTCAGACCTTCACTTTGCAGGGTGGCTGCCCACCCTCCTCCCCCTCAGCAGGGCTGACGCCAGGGAAGGACTGAGGGTGGTGGGATCGAGCGAGGCTTCCAGCGAGCCCAGCTGCGTGGTGCTGGGCCCTCCTCAGGGCTCTGGTAGCCACGGGCTGCCCCTTGTTGCCAGTGCAACAGCAGGGACTGGGGCCAGGCTGCCAGAAGAGTGTCCCCAGGGGCTGTGGCTCACCGATGAACCTGACAGCTGCCTCTCGCACGGGGGCCTGAGAGTCCTTCAAGTACGGCAGGCTCTGCTGCAGGTACTCTTCCACCCTGCTCCTCTTGTGCGCCAGCTGGAGAGAGCACAAGGGCACGGGGCTGGTACCAACCCTCCGCAGCCGGCTGGAGCACTGCCCTTCCCTCTCGGCATTTCCCATCTCCAGCCAGCATCCCTGTGGGGCTGGGGTTCAGAGAGAGCCAGAGGCAGAGGGAGCCCGGAGGTACTGAGATCCCTCTGTCCCGCTGCCAGGTCCCCGGATGGGCAGGGAGGAGACTTCAGCACCCAGGGGGCAGCGAGCAGGGGAGAGGGGCCTGCAGAAGAGCTCCTGGGGGCTCTGTGCTTGAAGGCAGGGAAGGAAGATGCAGCTCCAGGCGTTGGGCTCCGGGCTGGAGCAGAGCAGGGAAGGCAGAGCTGCACAGCCCACAGCCCCGGGCACACAGGGCAGTCCTCGTCCTGCCTGGATCCTAGGATTTGGGGTTGTTCTCACCAAGCACTCTCCAGTCCTCCATGTCTGCTCTGTCTGGGTGAGGTCCTTCAGCTCTTTCTGCTCCAGGAGCTCTGCAGCAGCTAGCAGGGCTTCCCTGGAGGCCTGAAGAGAAGCAGAGGCTCAGAGAAGGCACAAGAGCCCATGCTGTCAGCACACCCCTCCCCACGACAGCGGTCGCAGTCACTGCACCTTGGCCACGCTCCCGATCTGGTCATGCATCCGGAGGAAGAGCGGGAGCAGGACCCTCTGCACTGCCTTCTTGATCTTTCTCTGGTTTCTCACCACCAGAGCCTTCAGCATGTCTCTGAAGAGGCTGATGGAGAGCTCCCGCACCTGGCTGGACTCCTGGTAGGGAGGAGGACAGGGGGACTTCAGCAACAGCTGCTCCCTGCCCGCGCTGAGCAAGGGCGTTGTTGTGGCTGATGTGGGGGGAGATGCCCCGGGGCTGGGTTCTGAACACAGGGGCTGTGGGCCAGATCTGCAGCTGCGGCTGAATAGCCCTGGGCCTGAGAGAGGCCACACAAGAGGTGGGGCCGATGCTCCGTGTGCTCCCCTAGCCACCCAGCATCCACCATCAGCCACACCGGCCGTGCCAGTGCAGAGCTCCCAAGCGACAGGCTGAAGAGAAGACCAGGCTGGCTGGTGAAAATCCCTCTGGCGCACACACGGCTGGCTCAGCCTCAGCCCCTGCCACAGCGCCTGGGGAGAACATCTGCTCCGGCCTGGCGCTGCAGCTGAGGAGGCCCTCAAAGCTCTGAGAGCAGCTCTTGGGCTGCTGGTGCTGTGCACAGGGGCCGAGCTGGGCCCCAGCGTAGGCTCTCAGGTCTCCGGTGTTACCCGGAGGCATCAGCCTGCCAGGGAGAAGCCGTGCTGGGCTGCAGAGCCCAGGGGAGTGAGGAAGGGAGCAGCCCTGCCTGACCGCTGACCACAGGGCTGGGCTGACCAGCAGCTGTCCTTGCAGCATGTCCATTGCCTTGGCTCAGGCTCCCGCAGCAGCCTTACATTGCTGAAGAGTGGCAGGAGCTTCTCCACCAGTTGCAGAGTGATGCGGCTGGCCTTCTCCCCCTTCATATAAACCAGCATTTTTCTGAAGACAAGCAGGGCCTTCATCTGGATATCTTCATTGGCATGCTGCAGGGTCTCCAGGACGTCTCCCAGCACGACCTGCATTTTTCTTGCCTGTATGAAACACACCATCTCCTTTTTGTGAAGCAATGAAAGGCCATCCTGGCCAAACTGCTCTGGTCACTGAGCACCAGCCTCCCATCCGGCTTCCTGGCAGCAAGCACGGGAATTGCTGCAGCAGCCTCCTGGCTGGCGGTGGCCACGGACACATGGATGGGGATGCAAGGAGAGCAGGGGGAGGGAAGAGGTGGTAGGAGAGCAAAGACTGCCCCTGCTCAGCCACCCCCTTTTCTGAGCAGCCCAAAGGGCCGAAGGGTTGGTAACCCCCTGTGCCTGGAGAGCTCCCCAGGACGGCAGCTGGCCCCTCCATGAAGGGAAAGTGTTTGGAGCTGTCACCCCACCTCCCGACTCCCAGCCAAGGCCAAGCCACCACATCACCCCCTGCCCCAGCAGCCCCAGGCTGCCAACTGGGCTCCACTCGACTCTGCCCCACTCACTAGCTCAGGTCTCTGCGACAGCGTGACGAGGCCTAGGAGTGTCAGCGAGAGCACCTCCAGGCTTGAGCGCTGCAGAGACCTCCGCTCATTGTACATGGCAGCAAAATCCTCTGACCGAACGTCGCTGGTGGCCAGCAGCTGCAACGAAGAGGGCAGTGAAAGACTGGCAGAGCCTGCAGGGCTCCCCGCACCCAGCGGCTCCTGCTTCCCACTGGCAGCTCAGGGCAAGGGCACTGGGGCCAGACAGCCCGTCCTGGGGACAGCTCTGCCTGTGCAGGGCCTCTTGGATCCCCCCGTGCCCTGCACCAGGCCGCACACAGCACAGTGTCTGCGATGGCTCCTGCTGTCCTCTGACCGTGGCCAGCCTCTCCTCACGCCTCTGAGGAGCGGCTGAACAGCATTTGGGGGCAGATGGCAGGGGAGAGGGCAGGCACAGCCCTGCAGGTGAGCAAGGCCTGCTCCGGTCACTCACAGCCAGGTGCAGGATGCAGACGTCGTCGCTGATGGTGTGGAACAACTTGCACACCAGCTGGTCCTGGAGTTCGCTGCGCAGCTCCCTCAAAACCTTCTCCGACAGCTGGGGTACGGAGAAGATCACCTCCCACATGGCCAGGGCAGCGCTGCAAGCCAGAGCGTTGGGTCAGCAGGGTTAGCTGACCACCATGCTGGGCCAGGGCCCAGCTCCTCCAGGATGTCCTGCAGGTTCCCAAGGGTCTGGCAGCCGGAGTCTCCGCACCCCTCTCCCCACAGGGAACAAGCCCTCAAGGGTTTTCTGGCCACTACCTGTCAGCTGGTGGAGAGAACTTCAACAAGCTCCTCACCACTTCCTTAGGGCGCCAGTTGGCCAGGAAGAGGAGGAGTGCATCCATGCTGCGCGGGGCTGCTGTCACGCAAATGCGGTCCAGGCTTCCATGGATGGCAGTCATGATCTTTGGCACCTGGAGGGGACACAGGTGAGGATGGCGCTGCCACTGCAGCACAGCCGTTTGCACAGCTGCTGCCACTGAAACTGCTGCCCTTCCCCTCCCTCTCTTTAGGCTTAGGAAGGCTGCAGGTGCTGGACACACTGGGCAGTGGGAGGGAGGGGTTGAGGGGTGGGCGAGGGAGGAAAGGAAGGAAGGAAGGAGGGAGAGAGGAGCAAGCCCTGAAAGGACTCATGGGCAGGGTGATCCAGCTGCAGGCTGCTTACGTCCGTCAGCCAGGAGGAAGGATTGTTCACGGCCTCGTCCAGCATGCTGCTGGCCCCCCACATGTCACAAAGGCTGTTGTCCGTCATGGCCTCGATGGCCGTGAGGATGACATCTGTCCTCTCAAAAGGCTCGAGGCAGTTTCCAAACATCTAGGGGGAACAAAATAAGGCAAGATGAATCACACCAAAAGTCCTGGTGGTGCTGCTTGGCTGAGCCCCACTGATTCTGGGTCCCTTTGCACACACAAGCCTCCTGCCAATGCCACGGACCAGAGTCCCAGCAAGGGGGGACCTCATTACCTTCATCGTGTCGCTGCTATCGAGCGAAGAGTGCAACCAGTTACCCTCGGAATCCCATCTCCGTTGCAAGTCTGGGTATTCTGGATGGTCCTCTGGCAGCACGTTGCCTAAATGGAGGGGAAACACAGAAGAGTCAGTAAGACACAGGATTTTGCTAAGACGCTTCCTAAGTGATGAAGAGAGCAGAGGTGTGCACGTCTGCAGGGACGCGGCCTGCCACAGCTTCTCTTACGTCTTTGCTGCAGGATGAAACTGTAGAGGAGATGAAGAGCATCCAGGGCCACACAGCTGGTGTCTTTGTCCTTGCAAGAGCTGAGAAGTATTAGTCGTCCCTCCAGCTGTCCCAGGATCAGGATATGGATGTCCTCGTAGCAGTCAGGGCCGTCCTCCTCTGTTCCAAAGTGACAGCAGCCCTGGGCGAGGGAGGCAGAACATCAGAAGGGCTGAGGGGAGACCGTGTGGGAAGGAGGGACCAAGAGGCCTGCTTCAGGGCAGAGCCTTGCCCAGTGCCCTAGCCTGTGCCCCGACTTGCCTCACAGGCACCCCGAGCTGCAGGATGCTCTGGTGTGCAGGGGAAGGCGAGACGGCTTGCTGGAAGGGGCCTGGCTCTTACCTCCAGTGAGAAATAGCTGGCCAGCAAATAGCTCAGCATCGTGATCCTCCCCACGGCCCTTTCGCACACCACTGCCATCATGGACTTGGTGGAGGTCAGCAGCATCTGGGAGGAGAGAAGCTGCTGGTGTGCCCTGGGAGCTGCTGCCCGTGCCAGCAGAAGCAGCACTGCTGATCTCCCGGCTGGACTCGTGCAGTCGCCCAGGCGTCCTGTGAGCTTGAGCGACGCTTGAAGAACAGCCCCTGCCAACCCCACGCTGTGCCCGTGCCAGACCTGCAAGATGTTCTGCAGCTCCTCGCTGAAGCTGGAGGTGGGAGAGCTGAGTATAAACATCTGCAGCATCATGTCCATGGCGTGCAGGGTCTGCAGGGAGGAGAAAGAGGGCTGGCATTCTTTTGGCGACCCCTCTCGCGCCCAGGAGATGGATCTGAACTCCCTGTGCAAGGAGAGGACACCCGCGCTGCCTCGCGGTGCCCGGGAGAGGCCTCAGGGCACTGGAACAGGTTGCCCAGAAAGGTGGGCAATTTCTCACAAGAAATTCTTCACAACAGGGGAACAGACACCTCTCAGGTTCTCTACACATCAGCAGGTCCCCCCTAGGCCTGGCCAGGTCCGCTGGACAAAGGGGAGCAACTTCTAGCAGCTTCTGACAGAAGCTTCCACAGTAGCCTCCTGCCCACTCTGCACTAAACAGAATCATAGAATCATAGAATGGTTAGAGTTGGAAGGGACCTTCAAAGGTCATCCAGTCCAACCCCCCTGCAAGGAGCAGGGACATCCCTGACTAGATCAGGTTGCTCAGAGCCTCATCCAGCCTGGCCTTGAACATTTCCAGGGATGGGGCATCCACCACCTTTCTGGGCAACCTGTTCCAGTGTTCCAAAACTCGCACTGTAAAAAATTTTTCCTAATATCCAATCTAAATCTACCTCCCTCTATTTTAAAACCATTATCCCTCATCCTATCACAACAGGCCCTACTGAACAGCCTCTCCCCATCTTTCCTGTAGGCCCCCTTGAGGTACTGGAAGGCCACTATCAGGTCTCCCCGGAGCCTCCTCTTCTCCAGGCTGAACAGCCCCAACTCTCTCAGCCTGGCCTCATAAGAGAGGTGCTCCAGCCCTCTGATCATCCTCGTGGCCCTCCTCTGGACCTTCTCCAACTGGTCCATGTCCTTCTTGTGCTGGGGGCTCCAGAACTGGACACAGTACCGCAGGTGGGGTCTCACCAGGGCAGAGTAGAGGGGGAGAATCCCCTCCCTCGACCTGCTGGCCACGCTGCTCTTGATGCAGCCCAGGATGCGGTTGGCCTTCTGGGCCGCAAGGGCACATTGCTGGCTCATGTTGAGCTTCTCATCCACCAGCACTCCCAAGTCCTTCTCCTCAGGGCTACTCTCAATCCATTCTCCACCCAGCCTGGATTTGTCCCTGGGATTTTGTAACCGGTTCATAGGATTCCTATGCACAAAGTTCACCCAGCATATGATATTTACAAGCACAACAGTATTTATTGCTCTATTATAGCCTTGCATAAGCAGTTACTGTTCCTAGCATAAGCAGTTACCAGCGCATTGTTTTCCCTTTGTGAGAGTCTTACCACCCCAACTAAGTCGGAGACACCGCCGAGCAGGAGGATAATGGTCAGCGGGGTCAGAGCAGAGAAGGGAGGCAGGCGCAGAACCCTCAGGGCGTCCCCTGTTGTTCGCAGAGTGTGCTCTGCGTCCTTTCTCTCTCCTCTGCTTTGAGCCGCCTCTGTTTATCCCCTGAGCAGATTCAGTGGCAGAGTACTGACCAGGTGTTGGTGCACGTGTGGCCAGCACATGCGCAAGGCCTGCCAAGTACGTGCCCTGCTGACTAACAGCGGTTCCTGGATAGCAGCAACATCCTGCTCAGTAACAGCCCTCCTAGCTCCCCTCTCCAAGGTCGCGTTCTCACAGCTGTGTGCTGCTTGTAATTTCCCACAGTGGCCCTACATGGACCATCACTGAAATCCCTCACACGTGCCACCGCATGGTCCATAGTTGGGACACTGTGGTATTCCACAACCCGTACTCTTAAGCGGTGTAAAGCTGTATGAACTATAGTCCACAACAATAACTGTTTTAACCAACCTCACCCCCATGTCCACCCAGTGAACAGGTTCCATCCAGTTGCTTCCACTAATTGCTGGTTCAGTCGGCATATCTCTTGCAATTGTGCATGGATGGACTTCGAGTGGTCCCTCAAGCTCATGCAACACAAACCGTCCAAGTCCTCACATCCACCTCCATGAGCTAGGAGTAAAAAGTCAATAGCAGTGCGATTTTGAAGCGTAGCATGTCGTATACTATCTACATCAAGTAACAAATGAGAAAAAGCTATACTAGTAGCGTTACTAGTAGATTTGAAATAGGTACAGTTGTCTGCATCCAATGTTCCCAGGATTCAAAGTTCTTGTGGGAGTAATGCAGGTGATTTACCCAGATACGGCAGCCAGCTGTCCCACTAGTTTATAAGTTTGGGCAACTGTGTAACTTTGTCGGTGAACTCACTGGCGGTGAAGGGTACCACTACCAAGCTTGTCGTAAATGGGTTCCGGGGAGTTGCTGTGCTGAGACAAAGGGTATCTTGTCCGGTCACCTTCACCAGTGTCATCCATACGTTTCACTCACGGGGGGAAATGTGTATACATAAACCTGTCAAAACAAAAAACAGACAAAACCAAGGTTAACCCTCCCCCTCTCCACTCCCCCCCTTTTGTCTTTTTTTTTTTTCCTTCTTCATTCTCTGCGTCGTAATTGCTGTGCAGGTACACGCAACCAGTTTGATCCACCACTAAGGGCCATGGTGACGGCCTGTGAATCATCAGCAGCCACCACTTCAGCTGCAACTGGTCCTGGCTGCCCAGGGGGGTGATACCAAACACGTGCACCCACAAACATTTGCGATACAGGCTTGGGTTCAATGTGGAGTGGGGGCATCATCCAAACATACACAGATGCCAGAAGGCCTGCAGGGATTCTCCTACTTGTTGGTGCAGTGTTGCGCAGGCCTAAGGAGACAGGCCATCGATTGCTGCTGTGTACTGGATTTATTAGATTAAAACCGCTGACGATATGGTTTGGGTGTAATGTGAAGACGAAAAACACCGTCTGTTCTGCTTGTACAGATATTTTTACATCCAGAGGGAACCACTGAACTTGTCCGCCATCAACTGTTAATGTTTGTGCAGAATAAAGAGATAAGAATCCCCGCTCAGTGGTCAATGTAAATTGAGTGCCACTCTCGTATTGCACCAGAGCGACTGGTACTTTTGTTGGCCTGGCTTGGTGATTTTTCATCAATAGGAGGGGTGTTTTATCTCCTGCCACCACGCGGTTATTCAGCACACGCACAGCGGTGGGCAGATGATCTACCCATCGCATGTATTTTGTACCTCCTAATCTACGCAGTTGCTGTTTCAACAGGCCGTTAAGGTGTCCCATCAATCCTGCACCCTGTGGGTGGTAGGGTAAATGCCACACCCACTGTATCTCTCTTTCAGCGGCCCAATTGGCTACTTTATGATTTCTAACATGCGAACCGTTGTCTGATTGTATTTCGATTGGTGTTCCATAGTATGTTTCAATCGTATCCAGACAGCAAACAGTAGTATAAGCATTTGCGTATCTACCAGCTACGGCCACTGTCACTCCAGAAAAGGTGTCTGCAGCCACACACACATGCCGCTGTCGCCTGTGTTCGGGCAGTGGGCCTATGTAATCGATTTGCCGTACTTCCGCCGGACACAGGCCACGCTTTCTGTGACCGGTTGGTTGTGTGAAAAGCCATTCCTTCAACTGAGAGCACACCCCACATTGGTGTATAACGTCTGTAACCACATCTTGCAGCAAATGAATGTCACGTTGTCGGGCCCACGCTAGTGTAGCATCCCGGCCTGCATGCCCCGCCTTGTCATGAGCCCATTGCGCTAGCGGCCTCTGCTCGTTGCTGTTGTGCATAACTGCTTTGACCATAGGTCGTGCTATCTGATCTACCTCAGCATTCCACCGCGTGGTTCCTGATTGTTCTCTGACATGTGCATCCACGTGGAAAACTCGTACTTCCCGGGTTTGCAACAATTCCCAAATTTTTATCCAGTAATCTTTCCCCCATACTTCTTTGCTACCAATATACCATCCATCTGCATGCCATTTGCCTAACCAATTTACCAGTCCCTGGGCTACTGCCCAGGAATCTGTATGTAGATAGCAAATGGTGTTCTCTGGAGTGGCATCACATGCTTGCCACACAGCGACCAGTTCAGCTAGCTGACTACTGCCTTCACTCCCTTCCGTAACCAATTGAGTTTTAGAACTGGGCTGTAAGGCAACTGCACACCACATGGGTTTGCCTTGTTTTGTTCCAGCACTACCATCTGTGAACCAGGCATGCTTCTTTTGACTTTCAGTTAGCTGTTCATAGGGTACTCCCCAGCATCCAAGCTGTTAATTGTATAGATCATGTTTTTTCTCTGCTTCTCCCGTTAGGCTCTGACCTACTAATTCATGCAATTAGTGTACACCTCGCATCCCAGGTTTTGCTCGTTCTTGGATGTACCACTTCATCTTGACTATAGTAGATTCTTGGGCGTGTCCTATTTTGTGGCTCGCTGGGGGTGCCAAGGCCCATGAAACTATAAGTACTGCTGATCGCACTAATACCTCATGTCCCACTGTCCTGTCTTCTGTATCTAGCAAGGCCCAATACACTGCTAACAATGCCTTTTCAAAGGCGGCATACTGCTCTTCAGCTCCTGTAAGGCATCGTGACCAAAATCCTAGAGGCCGCCTTCGCCCCTCTTGTAATTGCCACAGGCTCCAGAGGGCCATATTCTGCTCCAATGTTACCTGGAGTTCTGCTGGACCCACCTGGATAGGGTGTAGTTCCATATGATGTTGGATAAGCTCATGAGCTTGTTCAAAAGCCTGCTGGTGTATATCGGCCCACTCAAAGTGCGCCTTTTTTTTGGGTGATTCTATACAATGGTTTTAATAATACTGTGTCCTAGTTCTGGCTAGGATAGAGTTAATATTCACCTGAGCTGGGTGGAGAACTGAAGCTGGTAGCCCCTATGGCTGGGATAGTTAACTCATTAGCTAACAGCTGGGGTTAATTTACCCAAATTAGCCAAAGGGCTATTCCATCCCATCTGACACCATGCTCAGTGTATCAGTGAGGAGGGTGCTGAGGGGAGCCTCCTGCTACTTGGAAGAAACTGGCTGTGGAGGTTTGTTGTAAGGCATTATACTGTATTTGTATTCCATCACTGTTTTTTTTTCTTCTGTCATTACTGTTAATTTTACTTTTTGTTCAATCTCAACCCACATGGCTTTTTTTTGTTTTTTGTTTGTTTACAAATTCTCCCCATATTCTCTTGGAGGGTGGGAGGAGTGGGAGAGAGACTGCGTAGTCTGGTCCCGATCGGGGCTGAACTATGATGTAGTGCCAGCCCTGGAACATAGGAACGCCAATATCCTACTGTGCCCAGAAACCTTTGCACTCCTTTTTTATCTTCAGGTCGCGGCCAGTTCCTAATGGTATCCAGAGCTTTGTCAGGAATGCACTGCATCCCGTGATTTCAGACAATGCCTAAATATTTGACTTCTTGAGCTGGGCCTTGTATCTTCTGAGGGTTGACAGCCCATCCTTCCTCACGCAACAATTTTAAGATCGCATCTAGGTGGTGTTGTACTTGGTCAAAACTACTACCTTGTATTAGTACATCACCAATATACTGCACAAGTTGTACACTAGCCTCCATGTGATGTTTTTCTAGAGTCCGGTGTATAGCCTGGTGACAAGAGGTCGGGCTGTGTTTGTACCCCTGTGGCAGTCTGGTAAAAGTATACTGACTGCCACCCCATGTAAAACCCATGTTCTTGGGTTTCGGGGGGATGGGTATGGTAAAGAATGCGTTAGCCACATCTGTTACTGCATACCAGGTGCCCTCATGTGACTGGATCTGGTGTACCAAAGTAGCTACCTCTGGCACTGCTGATGTTATAGGTGGAGTATGTTTACTGACTGCTCTGTAATCTACTGTCATTTGCCAACTACCATCAGGTTTCTTCACCCGCCAAATCGGGCTATTAAATGGCGAATGAGTATATTGAACAACTCCGGCTAATAGTAAATCATTAATAGTATCCTGTATTTCTTTCATTCCTCCGGGTATCTTATATTGCTTTATATTTACTATTTGGGAAGCAATAGGAATTGCAGCGGGGGCCTGGATTTTTCCCACAGTAATCGCCCGGGCATGGAGCAACCGAGTTGACCCAAAGGCCCATAACGTCCCTTCTATCATCATGGTTGCCCCCTTCAACACATCCATCCCTATGATATATTCCCCAATCTCAGCTACTAATACCTGATACATATGGGGGTCCCAATCACCAACCTGCAACTTTAATTTTGTCATTGTTCCCACCACTGGCTGGTCTCCTAGCCCCCATATGGGACTAGTAGTCCCTTGCATCTTGCGTGGATTTCCATGTATGATAGTGACCTCCGCCCCCGTATCGACTAATGCTTTGACCCCTTGTTTGTTAGTGGACGACCACCAGATAATACAGCGTGTAAAGGGTCGAGGGTCATAGTGCAATACACGGCAATCCAATGCGGGGGCTTGGTCTGATCCCTAATCCTCTTTAAGGCGCCGCTGCGCCTTCCTAACATCGGTCCACGGATACAGTGAATCCTCAAACTCTGGGAGGGGGGGAGAGGGTGCAGGTGGTTGTGTGCACCCGAATGATGGAATGTCTGGTTGTCCCAATGATAACTCCTGGGTTTTATGTGTAAGGGGTGCTACGGAACTCATATCTTGCTCATCACAGCCCATCTTTCATATCCGTTTCTCGTGTATTTCTCGTGCCATGCGCCGCAGCACCTGGAGTGGCTTGCGATCTATCTCCCTCCGATCAACGCCCCTGTCTAAAAGAATCATAGAATCATAGAATGGTTATGGTTGGAAGGGACCTTCAAAGGTCATCTAGTCCAACCCCCCTGCAAGGAGCAGGGACATCCCCGACTAGATCAGGTTGCTCAGAGCCTCATCCAGCCTGGCCTTGAACGTTTTCAGGGATGGGGCAAGCAAAACAATTTATTACGCTCCCCTGGCTCCCTCTCTTCTGTCTGGGATCGTGTATTCTGCTTATCTCCTTCTAAGTCCCCCGTAGAGGACTCCAAACCAGGCAAATCTTCCAGTTGGCTTATTTTTTCAATAATTTGGTCAATGGGATTCCCTTGCTCTGCTAACAAAATGGGTATTAGATATGGTTTCCAGCCCTTTGGGCAGCCCTCTAGGAGTGTGTTTCGTATTCCCGGGATTAGTGGTTGGCTCAAGTAGAGTTCGGCAGATCCCATCATTACTGCCAGCTTCATGCCTTCTGTTTTTAATAGAGTACAGGCTTGTTGTAGGGTTACCCACTCCCGAGGGCCAACTGGCCAGGCCCCATCATTAGTATACCCGTCTGACAAGCCTTCTGCCACCATCGCGACCATATTTATCGTGTGGTCACCTAGGCGTCGCAGGGCAGCTTGGACATAGGGGTTAGGAGTGAGGGTCATAAATTTCTTGGCGTCCATCCCATCTAGAAGCACAGTGTCTGCCCCTTCTTCCATTAATAGTACTAACCAGTTCTGTGGCTGTTCCCCAGGCCATTGCCTGTACTTGTCCAGTAAGGTTTTAACTTCCTCCAGACTATAATCCGTTACTTCGTCTGTTCGCCCTGCCTGTCCATTTCCATTCGAAACTAGGCGGCGCTTAAATACTGGGGCTGTTCAAGCCCCTTTTTTTCATGGGAACCTCAGCTTCTTTCCCTCCATCATCACTAGTCTCCTCTCCCTCACTCGTGCTCCATATGTCCCCATCCCACGTCTCAGGATCCCAACTGGGGTCTGTCACGATTGCCCTCACTCATGGTCCCATGTCTTGAGTCTTACTGTCCTTTTTGCGCCACCGTCGCGTAGACCGTACAGCGTACCACCGTGCCAGTGCTGCACATTTTCCTTCCAACTGTTCCTGCCGCTGTTCCCCTTCCTTTACTGCCGTCATGAACGTTTGCCTTTGCAACAATCTTTCAGCCTTTAAGGGGTCGTTCTCCTGTGTGACATCCTGTACTCTTTGCTTCAGTTCTCCTACTCGACCCACCATAATCTAACAGGCAAACAACAAGCAACCAGTCATGCGTCCAGCAAGGGTGAGCCGGTCTCGGGAAGGCATATGGGAAGTTTGTATAAATTCCCCCCAATACTTCAATACCTCCATAGGTTCCACAGCCCCCCATGGTTCGGGTCCCACACGAGTACATGTCTCTAATTTATCCCACAAGGTACACCAGGACTCTGTAGTCGAGCCAGGTCTATCAACTGGTGGGGCATTTACACCCCCTGTCTTTTTCCACTTAAACATCTTATAAATTAACGCTGCACCTTACACGGGAACAATGCCAAACTGGATGTATCACTTGTTCCAATGGGGTCGACCTGTGACACTGCACACACCAGAACACTAAGCTGTAGTACAAATATAAATCAGCTGGAATAAACTTATGACCCCACCAGCAACACTGAGTGGTAACAAAAGTATAACTCCGTCGACACAAAGGACACCCACACAAATACACCACTTCTATCACAGGGAGTCCAAGCTCCAAAGACTGAGGGCTTCTCGCCACCCCCCCGCCACACTGGGGACAGCGCACTCTTGGACAGCATGCACCCCACTGACCAAGCCCCGTCCACTGACTCCTTTCTCCTGGGACAGCGCACTCTTGGACAGCATGCACCCCACTGACCAAGCCCCGTCCACTCGCTCCTTACTTCCCACTCCCTGCTGCAGGCTTCTCTTGCCAGCTTACCTACCCCGCACGCACCGAAGCCCCGCTCCGGGGAAAGCAGGGCATCACACGGATACCGTCAAGCCAAGCCTTCAATTTAATGCTGCGCAACACAGGGTTAAATACCCATACACCCGCTACGCACGCGAACGCACCCGCCCCCCTGCACCCATGGACCCATCCATGCCCGCCACGCACCTACCCCTACACTCATGGACTTATCCGTGCCTACCACGTACGTGGACGCACCTGCCCCCTGCACTCCTGGACTTATCCGTGCCCACCACGTACATGGACACACCTAACCCCTGCACTGATGGATTCATCTGCATCCAGCGCGTGAGTCGCCACGGACCACCCCTCCAGCGTACGTGCATCCCTTCTAATGTTACCCCACAATTCCCCCCCTCTATGCTAAATCACTCTAGTCTAATGGCTGGTACCCTGAGGCGGATGCCGCTATAACATAGTTGATTACGAATAGTTGCCTAGTAACCCCTCAATCATAGCATGCAAGAAAGGTAACAATAACAGAAACAAACAAAGCCTTATCAAAACAACTACTAGGATCATCAAACCTATGGACACAATATTTCTTAGCCATCTAGGTAAACTGAGGAAGTCCGAAATCTACCCCCAGTCTTTTAGAGCCCTGACGTTGAATACTAACTGAGCAGCATGCGCACATGTCTTCTCCGAGGCCAAGAAAGCATTTTTGCTGAAGTCCAAACAGCAGTAGCTTAGGAGACCTAGGACTCCCTCCAAGTCACTGCAACCGATGCCAGGCCTCGCAAGGGCATAATCTAATGCCAACTTCATTTGTGTCAGTCCTTCGTCACGTGCTGAGTAAAGTTGATGTAGTTCGTGAACCGCTCCCAGAAATTAGTCGTTATCACTTGCATTGGAAGACTCATAATCAGGATCAATCCCACTAAGATGAGCTGGAGAGTGCCATGCTGCTCGGTTACCCTGCTGATCCTCCAGCCACAGCTGTACCAACCAGGCTGGGATCCATCAGGTCCCCGTACCTGTGGAGATACAAGCATACCCTCGTCCCCATGTTAGCAAATCAGCAGGACCTTCCCAACGTGGGTCTTCTGGCAGGCGGTCCCGGACCCCCGGGAGTGCCTTGCCCCCAAACAGCAGCTAACATGAGGAGAAATGATTTTGGATAGGGGAAACGGGCTAAGGGTCAGCAAAGGACATATGATTCAGTACCACAAGTACTTCACTGACCAAGACTCCTGGCGAACCCCTCTTTTCCCCCTCTCTCAAGCAGATTAGCTGTGCTTTCAGGGTCCTGTGTGCGCGTTCTACAATCACTTGCTTGGTGCTGTTCAGAGGAATGCCAAACGTATGGCGGACTCCCCACATCTGCAGGAAGTGGTGAGATATCTGTGACGGCCCACGGTCAGTCTTTATTTTCCGAGGTATCCTAGGCGAATAAAAGCCCAGCTCTGGTGCAGGATGGATTTTGTGTTATAGACGTCGTGAATGGACACACGAAGAGAGCTCGGGAGCAAGTGTCGATCGCAACATGAATGTATTTGAAACAGCCAAACAGCACATAGTCTGTGATATCTAGTTGTCATACCTGGTTCGGAGCATACCTCCAGGGTTAACGCCTGGGTAATATAAGGCCTGGTTCAGGTTAGGTGCTTGACATGCTGGACAGGTTGGCACTACAGCCCAACCGTGTGAGATGGGCAGTCGGAACTGACGTCGTATGGCGTGTGCGTTCTGATGTATTATTCTCTGTATCACTTTTATAGACAGGTGACCAAGCACGGAATGTTAATGATTATACCTAGTATGATGCCTAGTATCACAATTTTTTAGCTAAGGATAGCAACCACCTAGCTATGCCCTACACAAGCTAATAAGATTACTAATGACACCTTATATATATATATATATATATATAAAAAACCCTAAATTTCACTATTTTCTACTAATTTTCTATTATGATATTCTCTATTACTACAAACATAATAACTTCAATAACTTTCTTATCTACAAAGCCAGTGACTAATTTTTGCAGGCCTCTGTTGAAACAAGCCATAAATTCCATTAACAATGTCTTGTATTTAAAGTTCCCTTCTCATTCCATGTCTTTCTCCCAACGACTATGATTGTATCCCTCTCCCAAGGTCAGTGTGTTTTCACTGACCTACATCTCCCCTTGTTTGTTTACGAGAAGAGGCTTGTTTCAATGCTTTATCTATTACAATCTGCACACATTTCATTACACATAAAATACAAATTAAAATACATATATAAAAGCATGAATGAGTAAAACATCTTACGTCTATTTGTAATAAGCTTCTATCAATGTAACTTTTTTTTTTTTCATATTCATGCAGCAAAACTCATCAAAATCTTGACAATCATGACTTTGTTATCTACTGTTACCAACCCTACTATGCTAATAACACCACTGCCGAGCAAGAGGATAATTATCAGCTGGGTCAGAGCAGAGAAAGGAGGCAGGCGCAGCACCTTCAGGGCGTCCCCTGTTGTTAATAAAGTGTGCTCCGGATCCTCTCCCCCTCCCTGCCCCGAGTCACCCCTGTTTTATCCTCAGCGGATTCAGTAAAAGAGTAGTCAGTAGACATTGCTGCACGCGTGGCCAACGCACACAACAAGGCCTGATCAGACGTTGCTGCATGTGTGGCCAGCACATGCAACAAGGTCTGTCAAATATGTGCTCTGCAGGCTAACAGCGGTTCTGCTTTGTAAAATAGTATAGCGTATAGAACCTATATCAATTAACGGTGTTAATAGTACTAATATAATTGCATGTGTTTACTTAGCAAGCCAAAAACCCAATTTATTTAGCGTAGCTAATGCCTAGCCACTTGCCACATCAAGTGCAAAGATTGAAGCAGCAATAATTTCACCTGGTTTCCAAAACTCTATATTATCTTGGCAATCAGATTTAAAGCTATGTGTACTTCGTTTAGGTCTTTTATGCTGTCTGGATTTTGATATGTGCTCGCGTGATCACACCATGCTGTGCCATTGCAATGTTTAGGTCTTAAAGCATTTACAATCATTACCCCTCTAGTAACATTAGCTCCTGAATAGTTAAAGAAAATAGGCAGAAGTCCATCTTTAGGGATCCCAAAAGTTCCATCTTCTGTTATTTAGCACTCAGCACTCACGGCTGCTGTTGTTTTACACAGAATTGTTGTCCTACCGCTATCTGATCTGGCAGATTGACCAAGCATGTTCTGAAAGGCTTATTTAAAGATGATATAGACAAACAAATCATGTCCTGTTCTGTGGCATTAACCATAATTACCCACACATTTGTTCTTTCTGTAACTGATGTCCATGGAGCTGCCACACAGGTTGTTAACAATCTGACGGACGCAAGGCAGCTTGGAGCACTGGTTGTAGCCATCGTGCAGGGATCCATTTGTTTACTGTCCCTGTGTTAGTGATTTGAAAGAGAAACTTAACACATATTTAATAGGATATTATCACATGGGGAAGATTCACTCAGGCATCAAAACATGCATCTGAACCCTTTACTGCTGGACGAATCCATTTAGCAGGCACCCATCGAGGGCCACTCGCAGTTTGCACACATGCATAACCTCGGCCCACTTGCAGTAGTGGTACTGGCCCGTGCCATTCTAAAGTGACCGGGTCACGGAAGCACACTGGAGCTTCCGCTAAGCGGGAAGACAATGTAGTCGAAAAATGCTGGAAAATTGGGGATATCTCTGTTCCAGTCATTTGATTGATTACTACCAGAGCTCTTGTTAGGAACTCATAATGCCCCCCAGGGGACACTCTCTCCCCCCCTCTAACCCAATCAAGCTGACGCTTGATTGTTTGATGTGCCCGTTCCACTATAGCTTGGCCACCACTATTGCCTGGGATGCCAGTACGGTGTTCCACTCCCCAGTTCTGTAAGAAATTGTTATACAAGCTGCTTTTATAGCAAGGCCCATTGTCTGTTTTTATCTGTTGAGGTACCCCCAATGTAGCAAATGCAGCGCAACAATGTCGGATAGCGGCGCGTGCATTAGTTTTGATTTCTGCGGTAGCATGGATGCAACCGCTACAAGTATCCACACTTACATGAAGATATTTGTTCTGGTTTTGTTAGTGAGGGGGGGCCTAAGGTGGTAGCTTCAGTAGGAAACTGCTAGAAGTCGCTCCCCTTTGTTCAGTGGACTCGGCCGGGCCTAGGGCGGACCTGCTGCTGGCCAAGGCCGAGCCAATTGGTAGCAGAATGTCCCGTGATAACGCCTCTGCGATAACGTATTTAAGTAGGGGAAAACAGGAAAAAGAGGAGGAGAAGATGTGAAGCAGCTGAGCGGGGGGCAGAGAGGGGGAGGCGCGAGCCTCATGGGCCTTGCAGGCCTCACCCTCTGGCCTCCCGCCGGGCAGCCGACTGGGCCCAACTCGGCCCGGCCCGGCTGCAAGAAGTGGAGAGGAGATGAGAAGTGAATAAGATGTAAAAAGGATCCTGAGAGACGTCTGCCAGCCTGTTGTGAGGAACGGCTGCAGACGCCAAGGTCAGTTCAGAAGGAGGGGGAGGAGTAATGTGGCTCCTGGCCAAGATTCCTCTGCAACTCGTGGTGAAGACCATGGTGGAGCGGGTTGTCCCCCTGCAGCCCATGGAGGTCCACGGAGGGGCAGAGATCCACCTGCAGCTCGTGGAGGACCCCACGCCAGAGCAGGTGGAGGCCTGAAGGAGGCTGTGGCCCGTGGAGGGCCCGCTGGGGCAGCTGTTCTAGAGGGACTGCACCCCGTGGAAGAGATGACCCACGCCGGAGCAGTTTCACGGAGGACTGTGGCCCGTGGGAGGGACCCCACGCTGGCGCAGAGGAGGAATGCGAGGAGTTCTTCCCCTGACGATGATACAGCGGCGTAAAACAACGCATGATGAACTGACCGCGACCCCCATTCCCTTTTCCCCCCCCGTGCCGCTCGGGAGGGGAAGGTAGTAGAGATAATGTTAAGCCCGGGAAGAGGGAGGGGTGGGGGGAGGTTATCTTGTTCCCTGTCTCATTCTCCTGCTAATTTTAGAAAATAAATGAATAGTTTTCCCCAAGTCGAGTCTGTTTTGCCCGTGACGGTAACTTTAAGGATTTCTCCCTGTCCTTATCTCAAACCTTGAGCCGTTTTTCTTATATCATCTCCCCCTATTCTCTCGGAGGGTGGGGGGAGTGAGAGAGAGACTGCGTAGTCTGGTCCTGATCGGGGCTGAACTACGACAGTTATTTTGGCGCCCAACGTGGGGCTCGAGGAATTTGAGATAAGGATTGAGTTTAATTGGGAGCAGTAACGGGCAAAACAGGGATTGAACTTGACAAAAGAGCAAAATGATTATGGGGAATTTATGTTCTGATTGTGGTGAAGGGATAAGTGGTGAATTGTTTGTTAATTGTCTACCCACTGTTGGTGTTGTGAGGATATTATTTTGATTTTGGTGCGGGGAATTCTATTTTCTTCTGTTGATGTGTGTGTATTTTACTTATAATACTTAAATACGTAATTCGCAGAGGCGAGGGGTGGAATGTTCTGGTTTTGTTAGTGAGGGGGGGCCTAAGGTGGTAGCTTCTGTAGGAAACTGCTAGAAGTCGCTCCCCTTTGTTCAGTGGACTCGGCCGGGCCTAGGGCGGACCTGCTGCTGGCCAAGGCCGAGCCAATTGGTAGCAGAATGTCCCGTGATAACGCCTCTGCGATAACGTATTTAAGTAGGGGAAAACAGGAAAAAGAGGAGGAGAAGATGTGAAGCAGCTGAGCGGGGGGCAGAGAGGGGGAGGCGCGAGCCTCATGGGCCTTGCAGGCCTCACCCTCTGGCCTCCTGCCGGGCAGCCGACTGGGCCCAACTCGGCCCGGCCCGGCTGCAAGAAGTGGAGAGGAGATGAGAAGTGAATAAGATGTAAAAAGGATCCTGAGAGGCGTCTGCCAGCCTGTTGTGAGGAACGGCTGCAGACGCCAAGGTCAGTTCAGAAGGAGGGGGAGGAGTAATGCGGCTCCTGGCCAAGATTCCTCTGCAACTCGTGGTGAAGACCATGGTGGAGCGGGTTGTCCCCCTGCAGCCCATGGAGGTCCACGGAGGGGCAGAGATCCACCTGCAGCTCGTGGAGGACCCCACGCCAGAGCAGGTGGAGGCCTGAAGGAGGCTGTGGCCCGTGGAGGGCCCGCTGGGGCAGCTGTCCTGAAGGGACTGAACTCCGTGGAAGAGATGACCCACGCCGGAGCAGTTTCACGGAGGACTGTGGCCCGTGGGAGGGACCCCACGCTGGAGCAGAGGAGGAATGCGAGGAGTTCTTCCCCTGACGATGATACAGCAACGTAAAACAACGCGTGATGAACTGACCGCGACCCCCATTCCCTTTTCCCCCCCCGTGCCGCTCGGGAGGGGAAGGTAGTAGAGATAATGTTAAGCCCGGGAAGAGGGAGGGGTGGGGGGAGGTTATCTTGTTCCCTGTCTCATTCTCCTGCTAATTTTAGAAAATAAATGAATAGTTTTCCCCAAGTCGAGTCTGTTTTGCCCGTGACGGTAACTTTAAGGATTTCTCCCTGTCCTTATCTCAAACCTTGAGCTGTTTTTCTTATATCATCTCCCCCTATTCTCTCGGAGGGTGGGGGGAGTGAGAGAGAGACTGCGTAGTCTGGTCCCGATCGGGGCTGAACTACGACATATTTAAACCGTCCGAAGGGGGGATATTCTGTAATATCTTGCTGCCAGATCTGGTTTGCTTGAAGACCCCGCGGATTAACACCTATTGCTATGGAAGAGGTAGATTTGCAGCTAGGGCAAGCAGCGATAATTGCTCGCGCGTCCGCTAAGGACACTTTGAAAGTTTTGGCCAGAGCTCGAGCCCCTTGATGAAAGAACTGATGAGATAACTGAGCTTGTTTTAGAGCAGGAACCCCCACCGCTGCTATCTGTACCAGAGTACTTGCGGCCTCGTCTGCCCGACGATTACCCTCTGTAATAGCCCCCTGGTAACGTGGTATGGCTATTAACATGCGAAAAAAAAATAGGTGCAGTACGCTGTTCTAGTGCATTTTGAAGCAGTCGTGCTGGGGCTGTAGTTCCGGGCAAACTAAGCGTACAGCGGAGAGCTAATCGGTAGCAATACTCACTGTCAGTCACAATATTTATCGGGATATTGATCCATTTGTGTATGGCATGCGTTATTGCTTGTAACTCCAAGCCCTGAATAGAGCCCTCTGCCTTCCAAACTTGTGTGTGCCAAGTTCCTTGGTTATACCAAGCAATAGCCGCTTGCTGAGTCCGTCCGGAGGCATCTGTAAATACAGTAAGTCCCTGCACTGGGGTCATTACAATTGGGCTAACTGGCAGTACTGTGACTGACTCCAATGCCTTTAGCGCCATGCATGGCCGGGCTGGACGGATGTCACCAGAAAAGTGTGCTAGCGCCCCCTGAATGTTGGTATCCATCATCATTAAATTTTCTAATGTTGCAATAGATAACGAAGTGGACAGGATGTGAGGATCTTTTCCTGACAATTGCCAACAGCGGAGCCGCCCTCGGCGTATAGCATCCCCTAGTAACTCTGTGTATTGGGGTGCAGCATTTTTCTTGATAGAGGTGTAAAGCCACAGTAGCGGACAAAATTGTTGCTGCTCATTCCACTGAAACACTACTGCGTTCGCCCCCTCCTTTTGCAGAGCTATATGAAGCTCCAATTTGACACCCGGCTGATATCTGGCCAGGGAATTTTGACTTAGCTGAGAAGCTAGGTCCTGTAACAGTGTCAATTGCATTTCATTTAATTTACGAGGTGCAGCCAAATCTGGTGGACCTGCTAAATCAGTTATTAGGGGACCTAGTTCTTTATGTGTGATAGGAATAAACTGTCGTAGCCATTGCAGATTGCCCACCAATACCTGCAAATCATGCAAGTTACGTATCTCTCTCATTATGGTCAGTTTCTGTGGCTTTACCGTTGTTCGCTCTACCAAGGTTCCCAGATACTGCACAGGAGTCTGCAACTGTACCTTTTCTGGAGCAACTGTTAAACCCCAACTCTGCAGGGCAGCTGTAAGCTGCTCAACTGCCTGTTCCACCCCCTCTGGCCCAGATATAATAATGTCGTCCATATAATGATAAATCACCCAGTCTCTATGGGCCTGCCGAAATTCTTGCAAGGCGCGAGAAACATACAACTGACATAGAGTTGGGGACTTTTTCATCCCTTGTGGTAACACCGTCCACTGCAGTCGTCTTGCAGGTGCCGCGTTGTTGATTGTTGGAATCGTCATGGCAAATCGCTTACTGTCATCAGGATGCAATGGTATGGAGAAAAAGCAGTCTTTAATGTCTATGACCGCTACTGGCCAGCTGTCCGGTAACATGGACGGCCAAGGCATACCTGGCTGCAGTGGTCCCATGTCTTCCAGTACTGCATTCACTGCTCGCAAATCATGCAAAAATCGCCAAGCTCCAGACTTCTTTTTTATCAGGAACACTGGTGTCGTAGTTCAGCCCCGATCGGGACCAGACTACGCAGTCTCTCTCTCGCTCCCCCCACCCTCCGAGAGACTAGGGGGAGATGATATAAGAAAAACAGCTCAAGGTTTGAGATAAGGACAGGGAGAAATCCTTAAAGTTACTGTCACAGGCAAAACAGACTCGACTTGGGGAAAACTATTCATTTATTTCTAAAATTAGCAGGAGAATGAGACAGGGAACAAGATAACCTCCCCTCCACCCCTCCCTCTTCCCGGGCTTAACATTATCTCTACTACCTTCCCCTCCCGAGCGGCACGGGGGGGGAAAAGGGAATGGGGGTCGCAGTCAGTTCATCACGCGTTGTTTTATGCCGCTGTATCATCATCGGGGGAAGAACTCCTCGCATTACTCCTCTGCTCCAGCGTGGGGTCCCTCCCATGGGCCACAGTCCTTCGTGAAACTGCTCCGGCGTGGGTCATCTCTTCCACGGGGTGCAGTCCCTCTAGAACAGCTGTCCCAGCAGGCCCTCCACGGGCCACAGCCTCCTTCAGGCCTCCACCTGCTCTGGCGTGGGGTCCTCCACGAGCTGCAGGTGGATCTCTGCCCCTCCGTGGACCTCCATGGGCTGCAGGGGGACAACCCGCTCCACCATGGTCTTCACCACGAATTGCAGAGGAATCTTGGCCAGGAGCCGCATTACTCCTCCCCCTCCTTCTGAACTGACCTTGGCGTCTGCAGCCGTTCCTCACAACAGGCTGGCAGACGCCTCTCAGGATCCTTTTTGCATCTTATTCACTTCTCATCTCCTCTCCACTTCTTGCAGCCGGGCCGGGCCGAGTTGGGCCCAGTCGGCTGCCCGGCGGGAGGCCAGAGGGTGAGGCCTGCAAGGCCCATGAGGCTCGCGCCTCCCCCTCTCTGCCCCCCGCTCAGCTGCTTCACATCTTCTCCTCCTCTTTTTCCTGTTTTCCCCTACTTAAATACGTTATCGCAGAAGCGTTATCACGGGACATTCTGCTACCAATTGGCTTGGCCTTGGCCAGCAGCGGGTCCGCCCTAGGCCCGGCCGAGTCCACTGAACAAAGGGGAGCGACTTGTAGCAGTTTCCTACAGAAGCTACCACCTTAGGCCCCCCCTCACTAACAAAACCAGAACAACTGGACAATTCCAGGGGCTTATTGAGTGTATCAAATGTCCTGCTGCTACTTCCCTATCTACTAGCAAATTTAATTGATTCAATTTTTCTTCAGTTAGCGGCCACTGATCCACCCATACCGGGTTGTCGGTTAACCATGTCATTCTAATGTAGGGTTTTTCTGGATCAGTGGCCTCCACTAAAAAGGCTTTTCTATGCTGAGCTGAACTTTAAGAGATTGCAAAACGTCCCGACCTAAAAGGGAAACAGGTAGATTATTCAATACGTACGGTTGTATAGTTGTCTCACCTTTTTCTCCTTTTATTGAGAGACGTGCTGGGTATTGGCTCCGTAATGCTCTCTGACTGCCGCCAACGCCTTTCAATGGGGTGGCCACTGGGGCTAAAGGAAGCTCCTTTGGCCAATCTGTCAGAGAAATTACCGTAACGTCTGCTCCAGTGTCTAACATGGCTTCAAAGCAGTTTGGTGGCTGTTGGTCTGCTTCCGTGGAAGGGTACCTGTGTGGACGTAGCTCGCACACGACTATCGGGCGTGTTGAAAGATCAAGTAATAAACCGACAAAAGTTGACCCTTTGGGTAAATATACAGGCATCTTGGACACCGGAGCAACACACACTGTGTTTTCCCCGTTTTGTGTCTTCATTTCTGGCACCACCTCCACCCCCAACTGTTGTGCCCCTGCCCCTACTATTATTCCAGGTGGTATTTTTTCATCAATGCGTACATAAGTAGGGGCTGTAATCCACAAACCTTCCGCGCAAGTTAGTTGTACTCCTGAGTGGGACCCGACAGCAGGGCCTGCCCCTCTGTTTAGAAAGGTTAGTGGGGGCGTTTCTTTGCCTGGCGTATCCCTCCGCCCCCGTAAGAGACCGCGCCTCCCATTTCCCTGCCCCCCTGCCAGGCGTGGCTGCAGACACTGTTTGGCAAGATGTCCACCCCGCCCACCTCGAAAACATCTCCTTTTTTGGCCATTTGTGGGTTCTGTGTCCTGATTGGTCCCTGAGGGACACTGTCGCTTAAAGTGTCCTACACCCCCACAACCAAAACAGGTGGGGCCCACGGGCGGTGATTGCATAGCGGATACTGCTGCGATGAGCGGTTTTGCTTGCTGCAGCGCTTCTGCCTCCATGACTCGTTTAATCATCTGCGCCACACCTGCATTCCCGGGCAATTGAAGCAAAAGTTGTTGAGTTACCTCGTTTGCATTCTGTTTAGCTAGTTCTTTCGCCAGTATAGGTTTCACATCCTCTGGCAAATCAGAATTCTCAATCGCTTTTTGCAGCCTTTCCAAGAAAGAGGTATACGACTCCCCTACGCCCTGCTTCACCTGAGTGTACGACCACTTCTTGCCCTCATACTTACCCATTTTTGCAAACGCCACTCGTGCCGCCCGTACAGCGGCGTTGATGTCTCTGCCTCGCATGTTAGCCTGTGCAGCCGGATCAGTGAAGTTACCTGAACCCATAATCCTCTCCACAGTAATCCCGTGCAAGGGGTGATTCGGATCTAAAGCTTCTAAAACCATCCTATCTGCTTCCTCCTTTAACGCAGCCTCCCACAGCACCATTTGGGGGGCTGTTAAAACCGCTCTAGCCAGCTGCCTGCAATCAAAGGGAAGCGGATTCGCTGCCCAGATGACATCTAAAATCGCTCGAGTCGCCACCCCATTAACACCTTCCTCCTTCACCGCCTTCTGCCACTCTCTAAGCAACTTGTAATCTAACGGGCTCCACTGCCGCCCCTGCTGCCCCTGTGACACTGGGCACACCATTATACCCCCGTCTCCGTCTGGTGGCCCTAGAGAAACTCCTTCCAATACGCAATTTCTAGCAATCAGTGTCCAATCTGTAAATCCACGAGTCATCCCCTTTTCAGCTGCTGCCTCCGCCTTCCGCACCGACCCCTCTGCTTGATGTAATGTTTTTTCTACATCCGACGCCAACCGCGTGAACCTTCGGATTAAAGCGTGCACTACTCCCACTTCAGTGGCCCCCTCCCTTCCTTTTTCAGTCCATGAATCATTAGGGAGAGATGGTAAATTGGTCTCATCCTTCTGCAAATTTTCTAACGGTGGAGCTGATGGGGCAGAAGTAGAGACAGAGGGCATTTCTGTATCCTCGCATTTGGGGGGTTGTTTTTTCAATTCTGGCTCTTCCGGCAAGGAAGGCATGATACACGGGGGAGTACATCCAAATTCTACCATCCCTTTGCTATCTTTGAAGGCTGGCGGCCGAACCGGACAGACCACGGGAGCGCCACCCCCCTTCCCCTCCGCGCCGTCTCGAGCCCCTTCGTCCCCCTCCCCCTCTGCCTCCGGGGGCCGCTGTTCTCCCTTGATTGCAGCTAAAGTTGTAAGCCACAATTCACGCTCCTCACGAGCCTTAGTCAGCAATCTTTTTACCGAACCTAACATCTGCAGCCGCGTCACCACACCCCTCGCTCCGACCTCCCCTTCTTTCTGTAACTCTTTCCCCGCCGCTTGTAACCACGCCACTTCCATCACCTCTCCTGGCTTGTTAATCAAGCCCCTTTTCTGCATCCATAGGATGAACTCCGTCAACGGTGCCGTATGCACCGGACAATTCACATCTTTACCCAACGCCTTTAATACCTTCACTGTATCAGAGATGGATGCCATCTTAACAGCAGGCAGGCACGACTGCCGCGCGGCCCCAGCTCAAAACCGTCCGGACCTGTCACACGTCGGGGTCACCACTTGCAGGCTTCTCTTGCCAGCTTACCTACCCCGCACGCACCAAAGCCCCGCTCCGGGGAAAGCAGGGCATCACACGGATACCGTCAAGCCAAGCCTTCAATTTAATGCTGCGCAACACAGGGTTAAATACCCATACACCCGCTACGCACGCGAACGCACCCGCCCCCCTGCACCCATGGACCCATCCATGCCCGCCACGCACCTAACCCTACACTCATGGACTTATCCGTGCCTACCACGTACGTGGACGCACCTGCCCCCTGCACTCCTGGACTTATCCGTGCCCACCACGTACATGGACACACCTAACCCCTGCACTGATGGATTCATCCGCGTCCAGTGCGTGAGTCGCCACGGACCGCCCCTCCAGCGTACGTGCATCCCTTCTAACGTTACCCCACACCCTGCGTCGTTTGTGCTACAGGAATCCCATCCTCGTCGCCAATTTATGTAACTGGTTCATAGGATTCCTATGCACAAAGTTCACCCAGCATATGATATTTACAAGCACAACAGTATTTATTGCTCTATTATAGCCTTGCATAAGCAGTTACAGTTCCTAGCATAAGCAGTTACCAGCGCATTGTTTTCCCTTTGTGAGAGTCTTACCACCCCAACTAAGTCGGAGACACCGCCGAGCAGGAGGACGATGATCAGCGGGGTCAGAGCAGAGAAGGGAGGTAGGCGCAGCACCCTCAGGGCATCCCCTGTTGTTCGCAGAGTGTGCTCTGTGTCCTTTCTCTCTCCTCTGCTTTGAGCCGCCTCTGTTTATCCCCTGAGCAGATTCAGTGGCAGAGTACTGACCAGGTGTTGGTGCACGTGTGGCCAGCACATGCGCAAGGCCTGCCAAGTACGTGCCCTGCTGACTAACAGCGGTTCCCGGATAGCAGCAACATCCTGCTCAGTAACAGCCCTCCTAGCTCCCCTCTCCAAGGTCGCGTTCTCACAGCTGTGTGCTGCTTGTAATTTCCCACAGTGGCCCTACATGGACCATCACTGAAATCCCTCACACAGATTGCCACGACCCAGGTGCAGGACCTTGAACTTGGCCTGGTTGAACTTCATGAGGCTGGCACGGGCCCACCACTCCAGCCTGTCAAGGTCCCTCTGGATGGCATCCCTCCCTTCCAGCGTGTCGGCGGCACCACACAGCTTGGTGTCATCGGCAAACGTGCTGAGGGTGCACTCTAGCCCACTGTCCACATCGCCTACAACGATGTTGAACAGGGCCGGACCCAACACGGACCCCTGAGGGACGCCACTCGTGACCGGTCTCCACTTGGACATCGAGCTGTTGACCACCACTCTCTGAGTGTGGCCATCCAGCCAACTCCTTATCCACCGAGTGGTCCGTCCATCAAACCCATGTCTCTCTAGTTTAGAGAGAAGGATGTTGTGCAGGACAGTGTCAAAAGCTTTGCACAAGTTCAGGAAGATGATAACTGTTGCTCGTCCCTTGTCCAGCGATACTGTCACCCCGTCATAGAAGGCCACCAAATTGGTCAGGCACGATCTGCCCTTGGTGAAGCCATGTTGGCTGTCACCAACCACCTCCTTGCTCTCCATGTGCCTTAGCATGGTTTTCAGGAGAATCTGCTCCATGACCTTGCCAGGCACAGAGGTGGGGCTGACTGGCCTGGAGTTGCCTGGGTCCTCCTTGTTCCCCTTTTTAAAAATGGGGGTTATGTGCCCTCTCTTCCAGTCATCGGGGACCTCACCAGAACACCATGACTTCTCAAATATGATAGCCAGTGGCTTGGCAACTTCATCTGCCAGTTCCCTCAGGACCCGCAGATGGATCTCATCAGGTCCCATGGACTTGTGCACCTTCAGGTTCCTCAGATGATCCCGAACCTGCTCTTCGAGTACAATGGGCAGTTCTTCATCCTCGCAGTCCCTGCTTGCGCCTTCTACAGTTTGGGTGGCATGTCTAGAGCCCTTATCGGTGAAGACTGAGGCAAAAAAGTCATTGAGTACCTCATCCTTCTCCAAGCAGGACACTGTTTTTTTTTTTTCCGGAGGGGTGACGGGATTGACTTTGTCTGTAGAACAGTATTATTGTCTTTTTGGTACCAAAAAATCTTTTGTAAAATATGGGAAAACACGTATCTTCTATGTCTACCTCAATGGGAGGGGAAATATTAATGAAGTCTCCACTGGGATGTGTTCTTAAACACTGGGAGCATGTAAGGGGAGACCCAACGACTAGGAAAAAATTGACACAATATTTTACAGTTGATGTTATCTTGTAGAAGGGAAGGAAAGTGAGATGTGGTCCCCTATGTTGATTTGTTCTTTACTTTGAGAAATCATCCCGAGTGGCAGAAAAATTGCGGATACGTCCCCAAGGATCCGATGGTTTTGGCATTTGAGAAAAAAAAAAAAGAAACAGGAAAAAGATCTTGTTTGGCTTGTAGCATAGAAAGTGGTGTATAAAATATGGAACTGAAGAGGAAGACATAGAATTCATGTGTTAAATTTCTGTGTTAAATTTCTGTGTTGTCTGTAAGTGTTGGTGCAGGTTTAACAAATGAAACAGTAGAAAAAGGGGGCAGAACACCGAACCCTGGGGAGAGCTGTAGAGTGGGGCAGTTGAATTACGAGGGATTCAGTCCTACCACAGGGAGAACTGGAAGCCAACAAGACCAGACAGAACAAGGAGCAGCTTGAGCCCTGCCCTGCACTTTGACAAGCGGTAGGGGAACAAACCGGGGATGAGATCGGGGTGTGGTAGAGGAATGGATAAAATAACTGCAATAGAAGAGAGATTGGGAAAATCAGTGTGCAAAGTGTAAGGAAGGGTGGCATTGGAAAAATGAATGTCCTTATTCTGAAAAAGAAACAAAAAACTGGCAGCACAGCAGATGCCTTTGTCAGAGGTGCAGAGAGGACTGGGCGAGAATTCCCCAGCAGAACCCCTGGTTACAATCCAGCTGGGGACACAAACCATGGATTTTTTTTTTTTTTTTGGTTGATACTGGAGCTACCTCTTCAGTTTTAAGTACTTGTAGAGGAAAATGGAGTAAAAAGCATGTAGACAAAATTGGTGCCACAGGGAAAGCTGAAAAGAAATTTTTCTTTCAATCCTTAACTTTAAGGTGGGTAAACAATGGGGGATTGGCCAATTTTTATATATACCAGAGTGTCCTGTTGCCTTATTGGGGAGAGATTTAATGAGCAAATTGAAAGTACAAATTAGTTTTTAAAACTGTGAAATTCAATTAAATATTCCCTAGTCAAAAGCCAGAGAGGCAAGAATTTTTATGTTACAGACAACTTCAGAGCCATGTGAAATCCCTCAAGAAGTGGACAATGCAGTAACTCCTTTGGTGTGGGCTGGCGAAGTTCCCGGACATTCAAAAGCAGCAGAACCGGTAAAGATTTTTCTAAAGGAAAGCACCAAACTGGTAAGACAAAAACAGTACCCTTTAAAATTAGAAGCTAGAAGAGGCCTTGAGAAAATAATTGAAATTTTTTTTTAAATATAGACTCTTAGTCGAATGTGAATCGGAATTCAATACTCCCATTTTACCTGTGAAAAAGCCAGAAGGTGAGGAATATAGGTTAGTACAAGATCTTAATAGCAATAAATATAATAGTTCAGGATATTCACCCCTTAGTGGCAAACCCATATACCTTGTTGACAGCTTTAAAAGAAAATCACAAGTGGTTCACTGTACTGGACTTATCGGATGCCTTTTTCTGCATTCCCCTTGACAAAAATAATCAGACATATTTTGCCTTTGAGCTGGGAAATCCCACAACTGGGCAGAAGACTCAGCTCATCTAGGCACTGCTACCTCAAGGATTTAAAAATAGCCCAGTGATCCTTGGAAATCAATTGGCTAAGGAATTAGAAACATGCAAAATAATTTATCCTGAAAGACTGGTGTTGCAATATGTAGGTGACATTTTAATAGCCACAGAAACCAGAGAAGAATATTTCAACTTGACTACTAACCTGCTAAATTTCTTGGGCCAAAGTGATAACAGAGTTTCCAAGAAGAAAGCACAGATTCAAAAAGAGACTGTCATGTATTTGGGATATGAGATTACAGAGGGACAAAGATGACTTGGAAATGAGAGAAAAGAGGCAATTTGCCAAATGCCAGAGCCAAAAGGAGCTAAGGAGGTGCCAACATTTCTGGGAATGGCTGGCTGGTGTCACCTGTGGATTAAAGGAATCGAAGGAGGACCCCTTCTGTGGGGACCTGAAGCTCAAAAGGCATTCCAGAATGTAAAGGTAGCTCTGATG
Organism: Chlamydotis macqueenii; assembly: GCF_036417535.1. Classification (NCBI taxonomy): domain Eukaryota; kingdom Metazoa; phylum Chordata; class Aves; order Otidiformes; family Otididae; genus Chlamydotis; species Chlamydotis macqueenii. The sequence goes on along the minus strand of NC_141592.1, from coordinate 32,392,092 downwards.
TCCACTCCTGCTCTGGGGTTGCCTGATTTGACCAAACCCTTTGAACTGTTTGTGCATGAAAGACAACACTTGGCTCTCAGAAGAAACCTTTCTCAGAAAAATGGAGAATGAAGAAGACCGGTTGGTTTTTTCTCCAAACAATTGGACAATGTTAGCCAAGGATGACCAGGTTGTCTACGAGATGTAGCAGCAACTGTCCTCCTGATTTAAGAAGCTCATAAGCTGACAACGGGACAGCCAAGAACAGTTTATGTACCGCATATGGTACTTTCTGTTCTGGAACAGAAAGGAGGACACTGGTTATCCCCAAGCAGGATGCTCAAACCTCAGATTGTCCTGTTGGAACAAGATGATGTCCAATCGAAAACAACTATAACAATAAATCCTGCCATCTTTTTGAATTCAATAGAAGAAGAAGTCCTAAGTCATGACTGTCTACAGACCATCAAACAAGTTTATTCCAGCAGAAGTAACAGAAGAGTGAACATAGACCTGACCCGGAATTCGAGATATGTACTGATGGAAGCAGCTTCATGAGAAACGGAAGAAGATTGGCTGGATATGCAATAGCAACAACAAACTCTGTTATTGATGCAAAGCCGCTCCCAGTGAACACCTCAGCACAAAAGGCTGAACTGATAACTAGCCCTCATAAAAGCCCTAAAATGGACAGAAGATAACAAGTGAATATCTGGACTGATTTAAAGTATGCTTTTGGAGTAGTGCATGCCCATGGAGCCACATGGAAAGAAAGAAGAATGGTGACAACACAAGGAACATCCATTAAACACCAAGAAGAAATCCTGCACTTGCTCCAAGTGGTGCAGAAACCCAAAGAATTATGCATTGCAGAGCCCACCAATTTGGGAATTCCCCAGTGAATATTGGAAATAAATTAGTCAATCAAAAGGCAAAGGAGGGAGCAGAAAAAGGCATCATGACAATAATGCCAGTTAAAGAAATGAGATTTGAACAACAAAGCCCAAATTACAGTAAGGTTGATTTGGAATTAGCTAAATCACTTAATTCAAATAAAACTGAAAAGTGATGGATGATTAATCCTAAAAATCAAGTTGTGGTCTCACCACAATCAAAGCTAAAAATATAGAGAAACTCACTGGGAAATAGAGGCATTGGTTTGGACTTCAGCAAGAACGCCTCCTCGGCCTTGGAGAAGATGCGTGCGCATGCTGCCCAGTCAGTACTCAATGTCAAAGCCCTAAAAGGACTGGGGGTAGTTTCCAGACCTGTTCAGTTTACCTAGATGGCTAAGAAATATTGTGTCTCTAGGTCTGACGATCCTAGCAGTTGCTTTGATAATGCTTTGTCTGTTTCTGTTATTGTTACGTTTCTTGCATGCTATGATTGAGGGGTCACTGGCGACTGTCCATGATCAACTGTGTTACGGTGGCATCCGCCCCAGGGTACCAGCCATTAGACCAGGATGATTTAGCATAGAGGGGGGGAATTGTGGGGTAACGTTAGCAGGGCTGCACGTATGCAGGAGGGGCGGTTCACAGTGATTCGCGCGCTAGGCGCGGATAAGCCCATTTGTGCAGGGGGCAGGTGCGGTCGCGTGCGTGGTGGGCACGGATAGATCCATGGGCGCAGGGGGTGGGTGCGTTCGCGTGCGCAGCGGGTGTACGGGTATTTAACCCTGTGTTGCGCAGCATTAAATTGAAGGCTTGGCTTGACGGTATCCATGTGATACCCTGCTTTCCCCGGGGTGGGGCTCCGGTGCGTCCTGGGTTGGTTTGCTGGCAGAAGAGCCGGCAAGAGACCTGAGCCTGACAGAAATGGTGTGGAACAGAAACATAGCCCCATACAAGGTACTGTGAAGGAAATTAGCTCTATCCCAGACCGCATGGGACTGGGCTTGTTGTTCCAGAGTTGTTTTTTAAAACGGGAATTTATAATGGGAATTTTTGAAAGGAGAATTTAATCTCTGAAAGGCTCAGTGGCACCAGCAGCACAGTGACCGCAGGCTCCATCTTGATGTTAGACTCTCTTCGCTCAGGATGAAGATGGTCTGAGCTGCCAGGGAGCTGACCAAGGGGTCAGGGTCATTCGTCAAGGGATTGAGAGCTGCAAGAGCAAGCAGAGCAGAGATGAACTCCCACTAGCTGCAGAGACCCCCAGGAGTCCCCTCCAGTCCATGCCAGCCCAACCATCTCATTCTCTGGCCAGGGGAGGAGGTGAGACGAATGCCCCGTGCCCCCCAACATGTTCTTCTGGCCCCAAAGAGTTTTCCTGCAGCAGTTCCAGGCATGAGAGTGGCCTGCCCAGGCTCTGTCCCCTTCCCAACAGCCCCAGCCAGCACAGCACCGCCCCTCCTCACCATTGCAGATATCGCAGAGCTTCTCCGAGCTTCGGTCCCTCAGATGCCGTGCGGCAAGCCCTAGGCACGGATCTCTTGTCAGACCTTCACTTTGCAGGGTGGCTGCCCACCCTCCTCCCCCTCAGCAGGGCTGACGCCAGGGAAGGACAGTCCCCGAGGGTGGTGGGATCGAGCGAGGCTCCCAGCGAGCCCAGCTGCATGGTGCTGGGCCCTCCTCAGGGCTCTGGTAGCCACGGGCTGCCCCTTGTTGCCAGTGCAACAGCGGGGACTGGGGCCAGGCTGCCAGAAGAGTGTCCCCAGGGGCTGTGGCTCACCGATGAACCTGACGGCTGCCTCTCGCACGGGGGCCTGAGAGTCCTTCAAGTACGGCAGGCTCTGCTGCAGGTACTCTTCCACCCTGCTCTTCTTGTGCGCCAGCTGGAGAGAGCACAAGGGCACGGGGCTGGTACCAACCCTCCCCAGCTGGCTGGAGCAGTCCTTCCTACCAGCACTGCCCTTCCCTCCCGGCATTTCCCATCTCCAGCCAGCATCCCTGTGGGGCTGGGGTTCAGAGAGAGCCAGAGGCAGAGGGAGCCCGGATGGGCAGGGAGGAGACTTCAGCACCCAGGGGGCAGCGAGCAGGGGAGAGGGGCCTGCAGAAGAGCTCCTGGGAGCTCTGTGCTTGAAGGCAGGGAAGGAAGATGCAGCTCCAGGCTTTGGGCTCCGGGCTGGAACAGAGCAGGGAAGGCAGAGCTGCACAGCCCACAGCCCCGGGCACACAGGGCAGCCCCCGTGCAGCCTGGATCTTAGGATTTGGGGTTGTTCTCACCAAGCACTCTCCAGTCCTCCATGTCTGCTCTGTCTGGGTGAGGTCCTTCAGCTCTTTCTGCTCCAGGAGCTCTGCAGCAGCTAGCAGGGCTTCCCTGGAGGCCTGAAGAGAAGCAGAGGCTCAGAGAAGGCACAAGAGCCCATGCTGTCATCACACCCCTCCCCACGACAGCGGTCGCAGTCACTGCACCTTGGCCACGCTCCCGATCTGGTCATGCATCCGGAGGAAGAGCGGGAGCAGGACCCTCTGCACTGCCTTCTTGATCTTTCTCTGGTTTCTCACCACCAGAGCCTTCAGCATGTCTCTGAAGAGGCTGATGGAGAGCTCCCGCACCTGGCTGGACTCCTGGTAGGGAGGAGGACAGGGGGACTTCAGCAACAGCTGCTCCCTGCCCAAGCTGAGCAAGGGCGTTGTTGTGGCTGATGTGGGGGGAGATGCCCCGGGGTTGGGTTCTGAACACAGGGGCTGTGGGCCAGATCTGCAGCTGCGGCTGAATAGCCCCGGGCCTGAGAGAGGCCACACAAGAGGTGGGGCCGATGCTCCGCGTGCTCCCCTAGCCACCCAGCATCCACCATCAGCCACACCGGCCGTGCCAGTGCAGAGCTCCCCAGCGACAGGCTGAAGAGAAGACCAGGCTGGCCGGTGAAAATCCCTCCAGCGCACACACGGCTGGCTCAGCCTCAGCCCCCGCCACGGCGCCTGGGGAGAACGTCTGCTCTGGCCTGGCGCTGCAGCTGAGGAGGCCCTCAAAGCTCTGAGAGCAGCTCTTGGGCTGCTGGTGCTGTGCACAGGGGCCAAGCTGGGCCCCAGCGTAGGCTCTCAGGTCTCCGGTGATACCTGGAGGCATCAGCCTGCCAGGGAGAAGCCGTGCTGGGCTGCAGAGCCCAGGGGAGTGAGGAAGGGAGCAGCCCTGCCTGACCACTGACCACAGGGCTGGGCTGACCAGCAGCTGTCCTTGCAGCGTGTCCATTGCCTTGGCTCGGACTCCCGCAGCAGCCTTACATTGCTGAAGAGTGGCAGGAGCTTCTCCACCAGTCACAGAGTGATGCGGCTGTCCCTCTTCATATGACCCAGAATGTTTCTGAAGACAAGCTGGGCCTTCATCTGAATGTCTTCATTGGCATGCTGCAGGGTCTCCAGGACGTCTCCCAGCACGACCGGCATTTTTCTTGCCTGTATGAAACACACCATCTCCTTTTTGTGAAGCAATGAAAGGCCGTCCTGGCCAAACGGCACTGGTCACTGAGCACCAGCCTCCTGTCCGGCTTCCTGGCAGCAAGCACGGGAATTGCTGCAGCAGCCTCCTGGCTGGTGCTGGCCACGGACACACTGATGGGGATGCAAGGAGAGCAGGGGGAGGGAAGAGGTGGTAGGAGAGCAAAGACTCCCCCTGCTCAGCCACCCCCTTTTCTGAGCAGCCCAAAGGGCCGAAGGGTTGGTAACCCCCTGTGCCTGGAGAGCTCCCCAGGACGGCAGCTGGCCCCTCCATGAAGGGAAGGTGTTTGGAGCCGTCACCCCACCTCCCGACTCCCAGCCAAGGCCAAGCCACCACATCACCCACTGCCCCAGCAGCCCCAGGCTGCCAACTGGGCTCCACTCGACTCTGCCCCACTCACCAGCTCAGGTCTCTGCGACAGCGTGACGAGGCCTCGGAATGTCAGCGAGAGCACCTCCAGGCTTGAGTGCTGCAGAGACCTCCGCTCATTGTACATGGCAGCAAAATCCTCTGACCGAATGTCGCTGGTGGCCAGCAGCTGCAACGAAGAGGGCAGTGAAAGACTGACAGAGCCTGCATGGCTCCCCGCACCCAGCGGCTCCTGCTTCCCACTGGCAGCTCAGGGCAAGGGCACTGGGGCCAGACAGCCCGTCCTGGGGACAGCTCTGCCTGTGCAGGGCCTCTTGGATCCCCCCGTGCCCTGCACCAGGCCGCACACAGCATGGTGTCTGTGGTGGCTCCTGCTGTCCTCTGACCGTGGCCAGCCTCTCCTCACGCCTCTGAGGAGCGGCTGAACAGCATTTGGGGGCAGATGGCAGGGGAGAGGGCAGGCACAGCCCTGCAGGTGAGCAAGGCCTGCTCCGGTCACTCACAGCCAGGTGGAGGATGCAGACGTCGTCGCTGATGGTGTGGAACAACTTGCACACCAGCTGGTCCTGGAGTTCGCTGCGCAGCTCCCTCAAGACTTTCTCCAACAGCTGGGGTACGGAGAAGATCACCTCCCACATGGCCAGGGCAGCGCTGCAAGCCAGAGCGTTGGGTCAGCAGGGTTAGCTGACCACCATGCTGGGCCAGGGCCCAGCTCCTCCAGGATGTCCTGCAGGTTCCCAAGGGTCTGGCAGCCGGAGTCTCCGCACCCCTCTCCCCACAGGGAACAAGCCCTCAAGGGTTTTCTGGCCACTACCTGTCAGCTGGTGGAGAGAACTTCAACAAGCTCCTCACCACTTCCTTAGGGCGCCAGTTGGCCAGGAAGAGAAGGAGTGCATCCAGGCTGTGCGGGGCTGCTGTCACGCAAATGCGGTCCAGGCTTCCATGGATGGCAGTCATGATCTTTGGCACCTGGAGGGGACACAGGTGAGGATGGCGCTGCCACTGCAGCACAGCCGTTTGCACAGCTGCTGCCACTGAAACTGCTGCCCTTCCCCTCCCTCTCTTTAGGCTTAGGAAGGCTGCAGGTGCTGGACACACTGGGCAGTGGGAGGGAGGGGTTGAGGGGTGGGCGAGGGAGGAAAGGAAGGAAGGAAGGAAGGAGGGAGAGAGGAGCAAGCCCTGAAAGGACTCATGGGCAGGGTGATCCAGCTGCAGGCTGCTTACGTCCGTCAGCCAGGAGGAAGGATTGTTCACGGCCTCGTCCAGCATGCTGCTGGCCCCCCACATGTCACAAAGGCTGTTGTCCGTCATGGCCTCGATGGCCGTGAGGATGACATCTGTCCTCTCAAAAGGCTCGAGGCAGTTTCCAAACATCTAGGGGGAACAAAATAAGGCAAGATGAATCACACCAAAAGTCCTGGTGGTGCTGCTTGGCTGAGCCCCACTGATTCTGGGTCCCTTTGCACACACAAGCCTCCTGCCAATGCCACGGACCAGAGTCCCAGCAAGGGGGGACCTCATTACCTTCATCGTGTCGCTGCTATCGAGCGAAGAGTGCAGCCAGTTGCCCTCGGAATCCCATCTCCATTGGAACTCTGGGTACTCTGGATGGTCCTCTTGCAGCGCGTTGCCTAAATGGAGGGGAAACACAGAAGAGTCAGTAAGACACAGGATTTTGCTAAGACGCTTCCTAAGCGATGAAGAGAGCTTGGAAGTAGGAATGAGTGAGGAGGGAACTGGCAACCCACAGTCAGGGGAGGAAGTGGTGGGCAGGGGTGTAAAGCAAAGGGTGATGGGTGATGGGAAGAAGATGGGAACATTCCTCAGGAATTATGAGGAAGGATTAGGAGGAGGGACAGCTTCTTGCTACAGGCGCTGGAGGGACCAGCTGGCATGATGCCCAGCTGGATCTGCTTTTCACTGATGAAAGGGTTTTGGGACACGGCAAGCAACAGCAGCTGCGGCTGCAGGGCCCACAAAACAGCCACATCTGAGATCCTGAGAGGAGTGATTAAGGAGAGCAGCAGAGAACAGGTCCTGTACTTGAGGTGAGCATTGAGCTTCTGCAGCAGAACGATAGAGACGACAGAGCTGGGATCGTACGGAAAGCAGCTGCCAAGGGCCATGGAGGTCAGGGAAGCTGGCTGCCATTCACGGACAGCCTCCAGCAAGCACAAGAACGGTCTGTGGCAATGTTCAGGGAAACAAGCAGGGGTGTGCGCGTCTGGAGGGACACGGCCTGCCACAGCTTCTCTTACGTCTTTGCTGCAGGATGAAACTGTAGAGGAGATGAAGAGCATCCAGGGCCACACAGCTGGTGTCTTTGTCCCTGTAAGAGCTGAGAAGCATGAGTCGTCCCAGCAGCTGTCCCAGAATCGGGATATGGATGTCCTCGTAGCAGTCAGGGCCGTCCTCCTCTGTTCCAAAGTGAGAGCAGCCCTGGGCGAGGGAGGCAGAACATCAGAAGGGCTGAGGGGAGACCGTGTGGGAAGGAGGGACCAAGAGGCCTGCTTCAGGGCAGAGCCTTGCCGAGTGCCCTAGCCTGTGCCCCGACTTGCCTCGCAGGCACCCCGAGCTGCAGGCTGCTCTGGTGTGCAGGGAAGGCGAGACAGCTTGCTGGAAGGGGCCTGGCTCTTACCTCCAGTGAGAAATAGCTGGCCAGCAAATAGCTCAGCATCGCGATCCTCCCCACGGCCCTCTCGCGTACCGCTGCCATCATGGACTTGGTGGAGGTCAGCAGCATCTGGGAGGAGAGAAGCTGCTGGTGTGCCCTGGGAGCTGCCGCCCGTGCCAGCAGAAGCAGCACTGCTGATCTCCCGGCTGGACTCGTGCAGTCGCCCAGGCATCCTGTGAGCTTGAGCAACGCTTGAAGAACAGCCCCTGCCAACCCCACGCTGTGCCCGTGCCAGACCTGCAAGATGTTCTGCAGCTCCTCGCTGAGGCTGGAGGCGGGAGAGCTGAGTATGCAGGGAGGACAAAGAAGGGTGGCAGTCTTTCGGCGACCTCTCTCATGCCTAGGAGATGGATCTGAACTCCCTGTGCAAGGGGAGGACACCCGCGCTGCCTCACGGTGCCCGGGAGAGGCCTCAGGGCAGAGAAGCTGCTGTGGCCAGCGCAGCCTGCAGCACTGCACGTGGCCAGGCCCAGGGGAACAGGGGAGAAGGATGACAGTGGGAAAGCAAAGCCAGGGCCCTGCCCAGCCTTGCACGTCCGGTCGTCTCTCAGCACAGGGCGGGCAGGTGACCCCAGGGGACCCCAGAGCTCCTGTAGCTCCCCAGTGCTCACCTCGTGGTAGAGGGAGATGTCCAGGCCCCGCATCTCCTCCTTTGGAGGAAGCTCAAAGACACTGGTGAAGCAGGCGTCTATGAGGTGCTGCTTTTTGCCCTCCAGCACCATCCCCACCATGCTGCAAAGAGAGAGAGGGGCCAGTGGGACACAGGCGCTGGGCGCTGTGCCTCCAGGCACCCCTGGGGACGGAGTCAAAAGCAGGGGCTGGGCAGGTACCTCAAGGCAGCGATGGCCAGCATGGCTTGCTGTCGCACCGCCGTGCGCAGGTGGTCCTTGGGCTCCTCTTGCAGCAGTGCCTGCAGAGCACGAGCAGGATGGGAGCTGTCAGCCAGCAGCACCCCGTGCCAGCAGCGTTGGCACTGCTGGGCAGGGCTGGCAGAGCCCCTCTGCCCCCCACCCCGCTGCCGGCCCACAGAATGCCGCCCTTACGGCCCGGGTGCTGGGGTGTCCGCTGGCAGGGCTCCGAGTCCCTGAACTCGGTGGCATTCAAGTCCCCTCGGGGACAGCTTGGGACCCACAAACACTTGCGGTCACCCCCTCCCAACTCCAGCGCTGCCGTCACAGCGTGCCGCTGCCCAGGGTCCCTGCATCCTTCCCCAGACCCGCCGGGTGTCTCCTCACCCTGATAGTCTCTGCCAGCTCCAATCCATGGCAGAAGACATCCAGGCCCTGCCACAAGACCTTGTGTCTGGCAGCTCTGCACAGCCTGCGGATGCTCTTGAGAAAATGCATCTTCTGGGCCTCATCCTGCAAACCAGGGACAGGGAGGCAAGGGGGAGCGTGAGAGAGGGAGGCACATGGCCAGCACGACCAGAGCCCTGGCAGCAGGCAGCAGAGCTGCGGGGCCATCAGGAGATGCAGGTACAGCTGCCAGGGCAATGACCACGGTTACCTTGTTGGTGCTCTCGAGAAAAGCCCGGATGCAGCTCACGCTTTCCTCTTCCTCTTCATAGACAGCTAACCAGCTGCCATCTAGACCTGGAGGAGAGCAGGGAGGGCTGTAGAGAGGGCCCCAGGGCAGGAGCTCCCCTGGCAGTCTCCCCGGGGGTGTCCGGCCTTGGGGGTGCTCAGCAAAAGGGCTGCGAGGCTGCAGCACCACGCGTCAGGGAGAACCCCAAGGGTTCCTCAGGGCTGAGGAACTGGCTTGCAGATGGGCTGGAAAGGTCCACGTCCTGCTGCCAGCCCGGGGGCCACCCACTCACCGTATTTTAGTGACTGGGCCCTGCTGCTCCTTTTGGGAGCCCTCACCTCCTCCCAGGCCACCCTGGGACGGCTGGGGGGTCTCCTTTCCATCTTGTGGGATGGAGGAAAGGGTTGGGGAAGCCTCGGGGAAACGTCTCAGTGCCGCGGGGCTGCTCGGGGCAGCGGGAAAAGACGTGGGCTGTGCTCAGGGGCTCCTCGCCAGACCCACACTCCTGCCCTGTCCCGTTGCTGTCCTACTGGACACTGTGGGGTGGGGCCCACGCTGGGTATATGCAGCACCTTGGGCTGTCACAAAGTGAGGTCACAAAGGGTCTCCACAGTGATCCGTTGCCCGGGCAACCCGCTGTCCAGCGTATGAAGATTTGGGCACTTGTCGTAGTTCAGCCCTGATCAGGACCAGACTACGCAGTCTCTCTCCTGCTCCCCCCACCCTCCGAGAGAACAGGGGGAGATGATATAAGAAAAACGGCTCAAGGTTTGAGATAAGGACGGGGAGAAATCCTTAAAGTTACCGTCACGGGCAAAACAGACTCGACTTGGGGAAAACTATTCATTTATTTTCTAAAATTAGCAGGAGAATGAGACAGGGAACAAGATAACCTCCCCCCACCCCTCCCTCTTCCCGGGCTTAACATTATCTCTACTACCTTCCCCTCCCGAGCGGCACGGGGGGGGAAAGGGAATGGGGGTCGCGGTCAGTTCATCACGCGTTGTTTTACGCCGCTGTATCATCGTCAGGGGAAGAACTCCTCGCATTCCTCCTCTGCTCCAGCGTGGGGTCCCTCCCACGGGCCACAGTCCTCCGTGAAACTGCTCCGGCGTGGGTCATCTCTTCCACGGGGTGCAGTCCCTCTAGAACAGCTGCCCCAGCGGGCCCTCCACGGGCCACAGCCTCCTTCAGGCCTCCACCTGCTCTGGCGTGGGGTCCTCCACGAGCTGCAGGTGGATCTCTGCCCCTCCGTGGACCTCCATGGGCTGCAGGGGGACAACCCGCTCCACCATGGTCTTCACCACGAGTTGCAGAGGAATCTTGGCCAGGAGCCATATTACTCCTCCCCCTCCTTCTGAACTGACCTTGGCGTCTGCAGCCGTTCCTCACAACAGGCTGGCAGACGCCTCTCAGGATCCTTTTTACATCTTATTCACTTCTCATCTCCTCTCCACTTCTTGCAGCCGGGCCGGGCCAAGTTGGGCCCAGTCGGCTGCCCGGCAGGAGGCCAGAGGGTGAGGCCTGCAAGGCCCATGAGGCTCGCGCCTCCCCCTCTCTGCCCCCCGCTCAGCTGCTTCACATCTTCTCCTCCTCTTTTTCCTGTTTTCCCCTACTTAAATACGTTATCGCAGAGGCGTTATCACGGGACATTCTGCTACCAATTGGCTCGGCCTTGGCCAGCAGCGGGTCCGCCCTAGGCCCGGCCGAGTCCACTGAACAAAGGGGAGCAACTTCTAGCAGTTTCCTACAGAAGATACCACCTTAGGCCCCCCCTCACTAACAAAACCAGAACAGCACTCTAATGAGGGCTTAGAGCTGTAAAAGAGGGCTTTGGACCCACAAAATGAGGGTTTGGACCTTGCAAATGCAGTCTTGGGCCCTAAAATTGAGGCTTTGAAAGTGAAAATGAGGCTTTGAACCACAAAAATAGGGTTTGAACCCTCAACTGTTGCTTTGGTATCAAACCCTAAGGCTTTGCCCCTTTAAAATCTGAAAACTGAGTCCTTAAAATGAGGCTTTGGTCCCTGAAAAGGAGGCTTTGGAAGCTAAAAATGAGGCTTTGGGCCCAAAAGTGAGCCTCTGGACCCTATAAATCAGGCTTTGGACTCTCAATATGAGGCTTTGGACCTGCAAAATAAGACTTCTCGCATTAAATGGGACGCTCTGGGCCCTTAAGGTGAATCTTTGAAACTTAAAAGTAGGCTTTGGAACTCACACGTGAGGTCCTGGAACCGAAAATTGAGAGTTTGCACCGTAGAAATGGGGCTTTTCAACCCTAGAACCAAAGCATGGCACCTAAATTGAAGCTTTTGGTCCAAAAGGAGGCATTTGGTCCATAAAAATGAGAGTTTGGACTCTCAAGATACAATTTGGACCTGAAAACCAACTGTCTGGATCCAATAAACGATGCTTTGGAGCCTGAACACAAGGCTTTGGACACTCTAGACGCGGCTTTGGACTCTGAAAAGGAGACTTTGCCATCTAAAGCTGAGACTTTGCACAATAAAAATCAATCATAGAATCATAGAAAAAGTCATAGAAGCATAGAATCATAGAAGGGTTTGAACGGACCTTCAGAGTTCATCCAGTCCAACCCCCCTGCAAGGACCAGGGACATCCCCAACTAGATCAGGTTGCTCACATCCCCATGCAGCCTGGCCTTGAACGTTTCCAGGGATGGGGCATCCACCACCTCTCTGGGCAACCTGTGCCAGTGTTCCACCACCCTCAGCGTAAAAAATTGTAACGACAGTTCAGCGCAGCACCCTTGAGGATGGCGGTGAAAAACAGTAAATTGTAGGATCCCAAGGTGACAGCAGTGTTCCCTCTTGTGTTTCCCTCCCTCTGATCTCAATGAGAGCAGTGTGTCATAGCAGTGCTGCAGTCAGCCTTCCGCAGGAATTCAAGCTGTAGTGCAAACCAGGATCAGCAGCCATCAGCATCAGTGACACGGGCGCAAAAGTCTTTGGGAACCACAGCGATCAGCAGTGCCGTGCCATCAGATGATTCTTCATTTAACCCCCCAAAGGAAAGCCAGCTGCCAGAAACTGTGCTATCAGCTACTGGCTCTGCGGCAGCCCTTTGCTTGCAATTGGAGAAGGCAGCCCACACCCCACAAGCCTTTCTCAAGAACAAAGCTGGAGTTGTCTCAGGTCACATGGATTCTGCAGTGAGCAGGCACCTGAACAGTGCCAGCTGCACTCTTGGCACTGGCAGCTCCAGTCTCTCAGCCTGCGCAGCTTCCGTGGGCACTGCTGCTCACTCCACACCGGTGATGCAGCAGGAATCCCTTGTGTCCCACTCAGTACGGTGACAACCTACACTGCACACTGGACAGAAGTGTTTTCATTTTGGAGGAACATTGCTCATTTCCTACCAAACTGCTGCAGTACTTTTCCCCAGGAGCTCAGCCAAGTGCTGGAACAGGTCACCCAGAGAGGCTGTGCAGTCTCTGCCCTCGGGGGTTTTGTAACTCGGACTGAATCAAGCCTTGACCACCTTGGTCTGACCCTGTTTCTGAACAGGTGGGACTGCAGACGTCCCGAGGTCCCTTCCAACCTCACTTCTCTTATACTCTTTTGATGATGCTGAGCTTTGTTTCTAACTAGAGCAGAAACCTTCTGGTTTAGGGACAGGAAATCTCCTGGGCTGTACGTGACCATTTACACCAATTTCTATACCAGTGAAGAAGAGTCAGCACCTCAGCGCGACTCCCTCTGTGAAAGAGTGAAAAGTCCTGGGCAAGGAATTGGGGGTGGGGAAGGGGGCAAGGGGCTCTGTGCACCACACAGAATGATCGTGTTTTTGCGCCTGTCGGGCTGTCAGATGTCAGTAAATATCAATGCAAATGAAAAGAAGAAGAGCTGAAGACAAACATGCAAAGCAAAGGAATGTGTCAGCAGACTTTCCAGCTTTTGCTCACTTTTCTGGGTTTTCTCACTGTTTTTTGAAATGGAAAAGATTTTCCAGGATTGGGAATGGATGTAGGACACAAATATTTTCAGCTGCAGGGACACAGACACCTGGTGCCAGCGCAGATGCCCTGGGAACTCCTGCCCAGCCTTCACCTGCAGCTTGCAAGGAGCTCTGGTCTCCCACAGGTCCTGTGTGACAGATGCCAATCCCAGCCCAGCACCTCAGGTACCCTGGGGCCCCTAAAAGTGGCACTGCCTGTTCATGGCCAGACAGCTAGTATGTTACTGGAAAGGTGCACTGTCTTATTTTTTACATTTAGATAAAATATACAAGCACATTTTCCTCAGCTGAAGCATTCCAGCGCTTTTAAGAAACGGCAATGTTTCCCCACCATGACAGAATGGAAACTGCGAGGAAGTGTACTTATGGCAGGAGGAGAAGCATTGGCCTTCCCCTGTACATGCGTCACCACTACTCTGTTATTTCATGTCCCTCCTCATTCCGGTGTTTCCACCTCTCCTGATGTCTAAGGACGTTGTCGTAGTTCAGCCCTGATCAGGACCAGACTACGCAGTCTGTCTCTCGCTCCCCCCCCCCCCCCACTAACAAAACCAGAACAGACGTCTTTCAGCAGACTAAATGAATGCAGGCCCTTCCCATGGCTCCCAGGTTTCCTCGTATGCTTGGTCAATCTGCCAGATCAGATAGCGGTAGGACTGCAACTCTGTGTAAAACAACAGCAGCCACGAGTGCTGAGTGCTAAATTACAAGAGATGGAACTTTTGGGATCAGTAAAGATGGACTTCTGCCTATTTTCTTTAACTATTCAGGAGCTAATGTTACTAGAGGGGTAATGATTGTAAATGCTTTAAGACATATACATTGCAACGACACAGCATGGTGTAATCATGCGAGCACTAACACATCAAAATTCAGACAGCATAAAGGACCTAAACAAAATACACATAGCTTTGAATCTGATTGCCAAGATAATATAGAGTTTTGGAAACCAAGTGAAATTATTGCTGCTTCAGTCTTTGCACCTGGTGTGGCAAGTGCCCAGGCATTAGCTACGCTAAATAAATTGGGCTGCTGGCTTGCTAAGAAAACGCATACAACTGCATTGGTACTATCAACGCTGTTAACTGATATAGATTCTATACACTACGCTACTTTACAAATCAGAACTGCTGTTAGCCTGCAGAGCACATATTTGACAGACCTTGTTGCATGCGCTGGCCACGCGTGCAGCAACGTCTGGTCAGTACTCTTCCACTGAATCTGCTGAGGGGATAAACAGAGGTGGCTCGGGGCGGGGGAGAGAGGAGGGACCCAGAGCACACTCTGTTAACAACAGGGGATGCCCTGAGGGTGCTGCGCCTGCCTCCTTTCTCTGCTCTGACCCCGCTGATCATCATCCTCTTGCTCTGCGGTGCTGGGAATTGTATTGTTGGTATTGCTGGTTTTGTTACTAATTGTCCCTTGTATACTCAACTGTTTAGGAAAGGTGATACAGAATGCAATGGCCAAAGTCTGGATTGTTCAAAAACAAAAAGAGGGATTTGTGGGATATCTGGAAAGCAATGGACTCATAGTGAACAATCCAGACACAATGGGACTGTTTAATCTGTGAGTCAGAGGCCTCGGCAGGCAGCAGGCCATCAATGCAGTGCATGGGAATATGAGCAAGTGTATGGATGTACGCGAATGTGGCGAAGTGAGTTATGCGGATGGGAATATGGGTGAATGTTTCGAAGCGAACAGAATCTGAGCACAATGGACAAAGCGAGAATATGTGCTGAGAAGCAATGGTACGATGGACAAAGTAAGGAGTACATGACTGTATCCAGTATACATCTTTAACCAATAAAATTATTGCTTTAGGCGTATGGACAGCTATCTAGTATATAAAAGCGTGCTTGTAAAGCGCAATAAACAGAACAATGGCAAATCCATATTGGATCGCGTCTTGATTCCCGAAGTCCGCTCCTCGCAACTCCAGGCTGGCCATAGACTGAAGGAACTCTTCACAGCTGAACTAAGAAAGGGAGTTAGAAACTTGCTTCATCTTTCTGAAGTCTAATTAACTGTGAATTGTGTTTACATCTGTCCTTTCTTACCTCTCTGCCTACAAGTGTTCTTGTGCAGTAATCCCTTGTGAAAGGGTGGAACACGTTAGACGCTGCCTGGACTTAGCATGCAGCTGAGGACACAGTCTTAACGTTCATTAAATGTTCTTGTGATTAACTTTTGTTTGTTGGCAATGAAGAGGAACCTTCCTGTGCCTGTGTGCAGCCCAGTTTTCTGAGGAAAGCAGGTGGGAGCTGGTGCAAAGGAGATGTACCATCCAGCCGTGGCCTCAGTGGAGAAGTGTGAGGTGAGGAAAAGTGATGCGAGTGCCAGGTGGTCGATGAGGGCACTGCTGGGCTTGGGGTGGTGAGGAGCAAGGTTGTCCAAGCAGAGTTCAAGGGACTGCTTTTCCTTCCTTGCCAGACCTCCTTAGGAGACAGCCTGGATCAACGTCCCTTGGAGAGTGCTGCTCTCCCTTCTTCAGCAGACTGGAGAAGCAGGCAAAATGCCCTTAAGAAGCAAAGCTAACTTTTTATTAAGTACTCTGTGACCTCTTTAGTTACGTCCCTGAAACATCTCCACTCAGCTCTACAAGACATGAAGACTTAGAAAAAATGTGTAGACACCAAAAGGCACATGACAGCTTTCTGCACGGTAATGAGCCCCAGGGTGCTTTGGGTGCTCTGAGTCCATGAACCTGAGCGACTGCGAGGAGATTTGCACAAACCTTTCCAGGAGTCAAAGTCAGAAGCAAAACCCAAAGGACCCTGAAGCATTACTGGGTCCCTCTGAGGGCCATGACTGACACAGCCTCTCCATGGACTTGTTACAGCACATAACTGGAGGCCATGATAAGAGGCAGGGAGAGGTAAGGACCAGGCAACGCTGGTGCTGAGAAAACCCTTGGTTTGTTTGACAAAAGATGATGAGCAAGGCCTGAGCCCCATCCCTAGGGAAGGGAGCTCTTGTCCCTTCGGTGTTGCTCAGGGCTCTTCCTGCACATGTAGGAAGTGCAATGCCAAGTGAAGGAGAACGGTTTCACAGCTCCTCCTCGCATGGAGGCTCACAGAGGAGCAGAGATCCCCCTGCAGCCTGTGGAGGCCCATGGAGGAGGAGAGATCCCCTTGCAGCTGGTGGAGGCCCATGGAGGAGCAGAGATACCCCTGCAGCCCATGGAGGCCCATGCAGGAGCAGAGATCCACCCGCAGCATGTTGCAGCCCACGGAGGAGCAGAGATCCCCCTGCAGCCCGTGGAGGACCCCACGTTGCGGCAGGTGGACGCTTGAAGAAGGCTGTGGCCCGTGGTCGGCCCACTGGGGCAGCTGTTCTGGAGGGACTGAACCCCATGGAAGAGATGACCCACACCGGAGCAGTTTCACAAAGGACTGCAGCCTGTGTGAAGAGAGCCCACTAAGGAGCAGGGGAGGAACGTGAGGAGTTCTTCCCCAACGACGAAGCAGTGGCTTTCTGATATTATCTCTCCCTATTCTCTCGGAGGCTGGGGGAGTGGGAGAGAGACTGCATAGCCTGGTCTGGATCAGGGCTAAACTATGACAACCAAGTGCAGGGCTGTGAAGATTCCTCCCCCAGTGAGCTCTCAGCCCCCTCCCAGCCCTGGCTGCCTTTCCCCTCTCTCTGCAGCAGCCCTCTCCCCTCGCTGCCTGCAGGCAGAGCCCTCAGCCCTGCTGCGCTTGGCAGAGGAGCTGCTCCTGGGCAGAGCTGTCTCTCTGCAGCGCTGCCGGCTTGCCATCAGCTCCCTCCATGCCAGGAGCCCAGCCCAGCTCAGCAGCAGAGGCCCAGCCCAAGGCGTCACTTTCTCTGTCCCCTCGGGGCTCCCTCCAGCTGTCCCTGGGGCTGCAGGGGAACCTGCTGGCACACAGCCTGCAGCAAGCGCGGAGGTTTTGCTCCTAGGCTGGGGAGGGACACTCCCAGCAGCGGCGTTTCTCTCATCAGATCTGGGCCTCTGTTTACAGTTCCCCTAAAAACGGGTCTTTGGGTGCTGAAGGTGGGCTGGATGCGACAAGTGGCGCTTTGGACCCAGAAAGCCAGGGGAACCTCTTGGTTCCAAGCTGAGCTGGCTGTGGTGCCCAGTGACTCCACACGACGCCACCCCTCTGCTGTCCTGAGTGACCACCAGAACAGACGGAGCCCAAAGTCAGGGAGCAAAGGGACTCGCGGGACATTTTGTGGGCGTTTCAGCTCTGTCCCAGCCCAAACCAGCACAGCTCCCCAGTACAGCACAGGGTTTTTGTGACGGGACACAGGACGACTTGCCAGCTTGGCAGACACGGGTGCCTCTTCGTGCCCTGAGGTGTCGCAGGAGGGGCAGCTTGGGCTACAGCTTCTCTCCTCCTCCCCTCCGGGTTTTGTGCTCTAGCGGGGCAGCTGGGGCTTTGTGGCAAGGACACCCTGGGTCCGGGTGTGCTGTCCTGAGGCAGCGGCAGAGGCCAGCAGTGACACTGTCTGCTCAGCACCCTCCAGGTGGGCCCTGTGGCAAGGATTGCATGGGACTGGGCTTGTTGTTACAGAGTTATTTTTAAATTTACGCTTATGGATATGGTTGTGGTAAGGGGGCGTTAGGCGTAGGCTTAGTGGTTCGGGTGTGCGTTAGGGTTAGGGTCATTAGGGTAACTTAGCTATTAGGGTTAGTGATAGGGTTAGGTTTAGGGTTATACGTTCGGTTTAGGTTAAGGGGTTAGGGTTAGTGCTAATGACAGGGGTTAGGGTTCTATATTAGGATTAGGGTTGGGGTATGGGTTAGGGTTAGGGTTTAGGGTTTAGGGTTAGGGTTAGGGTTATGGTTAGGGGTTAGGGTTAGGTTAGGGTTAGGGGTTAGGGTTAGGGTTTAGGGTTAGGGGTAGGGGTAGGGTTAGGGTTTAGGGGTAGGGGTAGGGGTAGGGTTAGGGTTTAGGGTTAGGGGTAGGGGTTAGGGTTATGGTTAGGGTTAGGGTTTAGGGTTACGGGTTAGGTTTAGGGTTAGGTTAGGGTCATTAGGGTTAGGGTTAGGAGTTAGTGTTAGGGTTAGGGTTAGGTTAGGGTCATTAGGGTTTAGTGTTAGGGTTAGGGTTAGGGGTTACGGTTAGGGGCCATTAGGGTTAGGGTTAGGGGGTTAGGGTTAGGGTTTGGGTTAGGGGTTAGGGTTAGGGTCATTACAGTTAGGGTCATTAGGGTTAGGGTTAGGGTTAGGGTAATTACGGTTAGGGTCATTAGGGTTAGCGTTTAGGGTCATTAGCGTTGTGGTTTGTTTTCGGGGTTAGGGTTATTTAAGTTAGGGTTAGGGTTTAGGGTTTAGGGTTAGGGTTAGTATTTAGGGTTAGCGTCAGGGTCATTAGGGTTAGGGTTAGGGTCATTAGCGTTGGGGTTAGGGTTAGGTTTAAGGTCATTGGGGTTAGGGTTAGGGTTAGGATTAGGGGTTAGGGTTATGGTTAGGGGTTAGGGTTAGGGTCATTAGGGTTAGTGTTAGGGATAGGATTATGGGTTAAGCTTAGGTTTAGGGGTTGGGTTTAGGGTTAGGGTCATTAGGGTTAGGGTTAGGGATAGGGTTAGGGTTAGCGTTAGGGTCATTTTGGTTAGGGTTAGCATTAAGTTAGGGTTAGGGTTAGCGTTTAGGGTTAGGGTCATTAGGGTTAGGGTTAGGTTAGGGTTAGGGTTTAGGGTTAGGGTTTAGGGTTAGGGTCATTAGGGTTAGGGTTAGGGTTAGGGGTTGGGGTTGGGGTTAGGGTTTGGGTTAGGGTTGGGTTAGGGTTATGGGTTAGGGTTAGGATCATTAGGGTTTGTGTTAGGGTTAGTGTTAGGGTTGGGTCAGGGTTATGGTCATTAGGGTTCGAGTGATTAGGGTTGGGGTCATTAGCGCTGGGGTTAGGTTTTGGGCTTAGGGCCATTAGGGTTAGCGTTAGGGTGTGGTTCAGGGTTTGGGGTTAGGCTTAGGGTTAGGGGTTAGGGTTTAGGGTTAGGGTTAGGGGTTGGGGTTAGGTTTAGTGGTTAGGGTTAGGGTTAAGGTCGTTAGGGTTAGGATTAGGATTAGGGGTTAGGGTTATATTTAGGGGTTAGGGTTAGGGTTAGGGTTTAGGGTTAGGTTTAGGGTTAGGGACCATTAGTGTTAGTGTTTGGGTTAGGGTTAAGGTTAAGGTTAAGGTCAGGGTTATGTTTAGGTGTTAGGGTTAGAGTTAGGGTCATTCGGGTTAGGGTTATGGTTGGGTTATTGTTATAGTTAGGGGTTTGGGTTAGGTTTTAGGGTTACGGTTAGGTTTTAGGGTTAGGGTTAGGGTCATTAGGGTTAGGTATAAGGTCTTTAGCGTTGGGGTTAGTTTTTGGGGTTAGGGTCATTAAGGTTAGGGTTAGGGTTAGGGTTAGGGGTTAGGGGTTACGGTTGGGTTAGGGTTAGGGGTTAGGGTTAGGTTTTAGGGTTACGGTTAGGTTTTAGGGTTAGGGTTAGGGTCATTAGGGTTAGGGTCATTAGGGTTAGGCTTAAGGTCTTTAGCGTTGGGGTTAGTTTTTGGGGTTAGGGTCATTAAGGTTAGGGTTAGGGTTAGGGGTTGGGGTTAGGGGTTACGGTTGGGGTTAGGGGTTACAGTTGGGGTTAGGGGTTATGGTTAGGGGTTACGGTTAGGGGTTAGGGGTTAGTGTAAGGGGTTAGGGGTTAGGGTTAGGGTGTGGTTCAGGCTTTGGGGTTAGGGTTAACGTTAGGGTTAGGGTTAGGGACCATTAGGGTTAGGGTTAGGGTTTGGGGTTAGGGTTAGAGGGAAGGGGTTAGGGTTAGGGTTAGGGTTTGGGGTTAGGGTTAGGTGTTGGGGGTTAGGTTAGAGATAGGGTGTGGTTCAGGGTTTGGGGTTACTGTTGGCGTTAGGTTACCTGTTAGGGTTAGGATCATTAGGTTTAGGGTTACAGGTTAGGGTTAGGGTTAGGGGTTATGGTTAGCGGTTAGGGTTAGGGTTAGGGTTAGGGTTAGGGTTAGGGTTAGGGTTAGGGTTAGGGTTAGGGGTTAGGGTTGGGGACCATTAGAGTTAGGGTTAGGGTTTGGGGTTAGGGTTAGGGGTTAGGGGTTAGGTTATGGTTATGGTGTGGTTCAGGGTTTGGGGTTAGGGTTGGCGTTAGGTTACCTGTTAGGGTTAGGATCATTAGGTTTAGGGTTACAGGTTAGGGTTAGGGGTTATGGTTCGGGGTTAGGGTTAGGGTTAGAGTTCGGGGTTAGGGTTAGGATTAGGATTAGGGGTTAGGATTATGGTTAGGGGTTAGGGTTAGGTTTGTTAGGGTTAGGGTTAGCATTAGGGTTAGGGTTAGGGTCATTAGGGTTTGGGTTAGGGTTAGTGTTAGGGTTGGGTTAGGGTTATGGTCATTAGGGTTCGAGTGATTAGGGTTGGGGTCATTAGCGCTGGGGTTAGGTTTCGGGCTTAGGGTCATTAGTGTTAGCATTAGGGTGTGGTTCAGTGTTTGGGGTTAGGGGTAGTGTTTAGGGGTTAGGGTTAGGGGTTGGGATTAGGTTTAGTGGTTAGGGTTAAGGTCATTAGGGTTAGGGTTAGGATTAGGGTTAGGGGTTAGGGTTAGGGTTAGGGGTTGGGGTTAGTGGTTAGGGGTTAGGTTAGGGTTTACAGTTGGGGTTAGGGGTTATGGTTAGGGGTTACGGTTAGGGGTTAGTGTAAGGGGTTAGGGGTTAGGGTTAGGGTTAGGGTGTGGTTCAGGCTTTGGGGTTAGGGTTTAGGGTTAGGTGTTAGGGGTTAGGGTTAGTGTCCATAGGGTTAGGGTTAACGTTAGGATTAGGGTTAGGGGTTAGTGTTAGGGACCATTAGGTTTAGTGTTAGGGGTTAGGGGTTAGGGTTAGGGTTTAGGGGTTTAGGTTAGGGTTACGGTGTGGTTCAGGGTTTGGGGTTAGGGTTGGCGTTAGGTTACCTGTTAGGGTTAGGATCATTAGGTTTAGGGTTACAGGTTAGGGTTAGGGGTTATGGCTCGGGGTTGGGGTTAGGGATAGGGTTAGGGTTAGGGTTAGGGTTAGGGTCATTAGGGTTTGGGTTAGGGTTAGTGTTAGAGTTGGGTTAGGGTTATGGTCATTAGGGTTCGGGTGATTAGGGTTAGGGTCATTAGCGCTGGGGTTAGGTTTCGGGCTTAGGGTCATTAGGGTTAGCGTTAGGGTGTGGTTCTGGGTTTGGGGTTAGGGTTAGTGGTTAGGGTTTAGGGTCATTAGGGTTAGTGTTAGGGATAGGATTATGGGTTAAGCTTAGGTTTAGGGGTTGGGTTTAGGGTTAGGGTCGTTAGGGTTACCTTTAGGGTTAGCGTTTAGGGTTAGGGTCATTAGGGTTAGGGTTAGGGTTAGGTTAGGGTTAGGGTTTAGGGTTAGGGTCATTAGGGTTAGGGTTAGGGTTAGGTTAGGGTTTGGGTTAGGGTTAGTGTTAGGGTTGGGTTAGGGTTATGGGTTAGGGTTAGGGTCATTAGGGTCTGGGTTAGGGTTAGTGTTAGGGTTGGGTTAGGGTTATGGTCATTAGGGTTCGAGTGATTAGGGTTGGGGTCATTAGCGCTGGGGTTAGGTTTTGGGCTTAGGGTCCTTAGGGTTAGCGTTAGGGTGTGGTTCAGGCTTTGGGGTTAGGGTTAGGGTTTAGGGTTAGATGTTAGGGGTTAGGGTTAGTGTCCATAGGGTTCGGGTTAACGTTGGGATTAGGGTTAGGGGTTAGTGTTAGGGACCATTAGGGTTAGGGTTAGGGTTTGGGGTTAGGGTTAGGGGTTAGGGGTTAGGGTTAGGGTTAGGGTTAGGGTTAGGGTTCGGGTTAGGTTTAGGGTTAGCTTAGGGTTTGGGTTAGGGTTAGTGTTAGGGTTGGGTTAGGGTTATGGTCATTAGGATTTGGGTGATTAGGGTTAGGGTCATTAGCGCTGGGGTTAGTTTTCGGGCTTAGGGTCATTAGGGTTAGCATTAGGGTGTGGTTCAGGGTTTGGGGTTAGGGTTAGGGTTTAGGGGTTAGGGTTAGGGTTAGGGTTAGGGTTAGGGTTAGGGTTAGGGGTTGGGGTTAGGTTTAGTGGTTAGGGTTAGGATTAAGGTCATTAGGGTTAGGGTTAGGATTAGGATTAGGGGTTAGGGTTAGGGTTAGGGGTTGGGGTTAGGTTTAGTGGTTAGGGTTAGGGTTAAGGTCATTAGGGTTAGGGTTAGGATTAGGATTAGGGGTTAGGGTTATGGTTAGGGGTTAGGGTTTAGGGTTAGGGTCGTTAGGGTTAGGGTTAGCATTAGGGTTATGGTTAGGGTTTAGGGTTAGGTTTAGGGTTAGGGACCATTAGTGTTAGTGTTTGGGTTAGGTTTAAGGTTAAGGTCAGGGTTAGTTTTGGGGGTTAGGGTTAGGTTTAGGGTTAGGGACCATTAGTGTTAGTGTTTGGGTTAGGGTTAAGGTTAAGGTCAGGGTTAGGTTTGGGGGTTTGGGTTAGAGTTAGGGTCATTCGGGTTAGGGTTAGGGTTGGGTTATTGTTATAGTTAGGGGTTAGGGTTAGGTTTTAGGGTTATGGTTAGGTTTTAGGGTTAGGGTTAGGGTCATTAGGGTTAGGGTCATTAGGGTTAGGCTTAAGGTCTTTAGTGTTGGGGTTAGTTTTTGGGGTTAGGGTCATTAAGGTTAGGGTTAGGGTTAGGGTTAGGGGTTAGGGGTTACAGTTGGGGTTAGGGGTTATGGTTAGGGGTTATGGTTAGGGGTTATGGGTTAGTGTAAGGGGTTAGGGGTTAGGGTTAGGGTGTGTTTCAGGCTTTGGGGTTAGGGTTACGGTTAGGTTTAGGGTTAGGTGTTAGTGTTAGGGGGTTAGGGTTAGTGTTTAGGGTTTAGGGTTTAGGGTTAGGGTTTAGGTTTAGGGGTTAGGGTGAGGGGTTAGGGTTAGGGTCCATAGGGTTAGGGTTAACGTTAGGGGTTAGGGTTAGGGTCCATAGGGTTAGGGTTTACGTTAGGGTTAGGGTTAGGGGTTAGGGTTAGGGGTTAGGGTTGGGGACCATTAGAGTTAGGGTTAGGGTTTGGGGTTAGGGTTAGGGGTTAGGGGTTAGGTTATAGTTATGGTGTGGTTCAGGGTTTGGGGTTAGGGTTGGCGTTAGGTTACCTTTTAGGGTTAGGATCATTAGGTTTAGGGTTACAGGTTAGGGGTTATGGTTAGGGGTTAGGGTTAGGGTTAGGGTTAGGTTAGGTTTAGGGTTACGGTTAGGATTAGGGTGTTGTTCAGGGTTTGGGGTTAGGGTTGGCGTTAGGGTTAGGGGTTATGGTTAGGATCATTAGGTTTAGGGTTACAGGTTATATTTCTGGTTAGGGTTAGGGTTTTGCTCATTAGGGTTAGGGTCAGTTTCAGGGTCAGTGTTAGGGTTAGGGTCAGGTTTAGAGTTCGGGTTGCGGTTGGGGGTGTGCAGGCGGTGGTCGGAGGCTATGGCAGTGACGATGAGGCCGTTGGCCAGGAGGGCAGCCAGGTAGATGCCCAGGAAGAGCCAGAAGTGCAAGAGCTGCAGCTCCTGTGTGTCTGCAAATGCCAGGAGGAGGAACTGGGTGGTGGAGCTGCTGTTGGACATTGTCTTCCACTGGAAATGGAGCCTGGTCAAGTAGGAAAAATGCATGAATACATCAGGACAGATTTATTTAAGCAAAATCTATTCAATTACTCATAGAAACATCCAAGCTTTCCTCTCCCCTTTCCAGAAGAGATTTACAAGTCTCTTCCATGACGTGGTTGGTCTTGGCTGAGGATGAAACCGGGAGTAGGGAGCTCTGCAGGATTCAGTCCTGCACTATGGCAATTGGTTAGTAGGAACATGGAGTGAACTCAGATCAAATCTACTTTTGATATCAAATAGCTTTTCAGCATTGTCACTGCCAGTTCTCCCAACTGGGGAACACAGTTGTGGGAATTTCTTGGTATTGCTTTTGTTCTGGTCACCCCACCACAGCTGAGGAGTGTTGGAGTCCTTGCCATTCCTGCTGCACTCCAGGTGAAATCCTGTGGGTGCTGAGAGGCAAAGGAACTCTCCCTTAGTGTGGAATGAGGCCAGACCCTGGTCTCAGCTCCACTGTGCTGCCACATTTTGAGCTGGAGGACAATCCCACTCAGGTGTTCCCACCAACAGAGACTGTGCATGGATCAGAGTAGAAAAATTCAGTTTACTAGTGCAGATCTTCCAATCCCTCACCTCTTCTCATCATAACCAAGCACCCCACCTGGAGTACTGTGTCCAGTTCTGGAGCCCCCAACATAAGAAGGACATGGACCAGTTGGAGAGGGTCCAGAGGAGGGCCATGAAGATGATAAAAGGGCTGGAGCACCTCTCCTATGAAGACAGGCTGAGAGAGTTGGGGCTGTTCAGCCTGGAGAAGAGGAGGCTCCGGGGAGACCTGATAGCGGCCTTCCAGTACCTCAAGGGGGCCTACAAGAAAGATGGGGAGAGGCTGTTCAGTAGGGCCTGTTGCGATAGGACGAGAGGTAATGGTTTCAAAATAGAAGGAGGTAGATTTAGATTAGAAATTAGGAAAAAATTTTTTACGATGCGAGTTATAGAACACTGGAACAGGTTGCCCAGAAAGGTGGTGGAGGCCCCATCTCTGGAAACATTCTAGGCCAGGTTGGATGAGGCTCTGAGCAACCTGATCTAGTCGGGGATGTCCCTGGTCCTTGCAAGGGGGTTGGACTAGATGACCTTTGAAGGTCCCTTCCAACTCTAACCATTCTATGATTCTATGATCTCAGCTCTCCCCTCCCAGCCAGGGGCACAGAGGGCTTATTACAGCTGCTCGCATACAGCTGCCTGACAGCATTTTCTTGGCTTTAGCCATGGAAAGATTTCCACGTTGGGCACTTGGGAAAACAGAGATGCCATAGGAGAGTCATTGCTGAGCAGCTTAGACCCAAACAGGACCCCCCAGGGAAAGAGTCATATATCTTAAAGTTGGGGTATCCTGAAGGGAGGGTCAGATCTTTTCCAGCCCCACACATTGCGCTGCTGAGAGCCCTAAAGGTGAAGAGTGGGGTTTGTTCCTGTTCCTCCATGGAAAAATCTGCATGACAGGACCCATAATGCTGGTGTCTCAGCTGGACCTGAACCGTCACCCCCCTCTTTAGTGATCTGGCTTCTGGGAAGGCAATTGATGGCCAAGTGCTTGTGTCAGTGAGGAGGGAACGCTGTGCTCTGTGGAAAAGGAGACCAGGGAATGGCTCCCATGAAGGTGTCTGCACTGCACTGCAGGGGATGGCAGGGAGGTGCCCAAATCCCCCTTCCCACCGCCTTTCTGGCATCAGCTCCCTCTCCCTCTCTGACAATGTCTCTGCCGCCTGCAGCTGTCTCTGCTGGGAACCGCTTCTCTGTGCCCAAGTCTCTTCCCGGTCAGTGCCCACAGAACCAGAGCCCCATCCCACTCCCTGTGTGCTCAGCTCTGCCCTGCAAACACCTCCTGGCAGCAGGGAACTGTTCCAGGGGCAGCTCTGTCTGTGCAAGGGCTAAGGAGCAGCTCAGAGAAGTCCTAAAGAGAACGGGCATCTCTGTGTCTCCTCAAGAGTGGAACAATAAATTCCCATCTCCCACTTCCCTCCCAGCCAACCAAGAGGACTGATCCCAAAGCACAGACTCCTTCCCTTTCAGGTAATCACCACTTTGACCATTCTCTTAAAAAGTCACCTTGGTAATGTCCTGGGGGTGGCATGGAGCTAGGAGCAGCCTATGGAGCACACTTTCAGCAGCAGAAGGACCCTGTCCTGTCAAGGGCCTCTCCTTCCACCCACAGCTTCTCCTCACAGCCCTGGCAGCTGATTCCCCGTCCCGTCACACAGCCCCCCAACGGTAATGGGACCCAGCTTGGAAGGACAGCCCTGGGCACCCCTGGCTGCACACCTGGCTTTGCACCCTTGCACTCACCCCCCACACAAGGCAGACATCATTCCCTGTCCTACTGATGGTGCAGCAGGGAAGCCCTGCTCAAGAGCTCGTCCTTCTCCCCTACACCGGGGAAACTGTGAGAACCCTCCTGGCAGTTCTACAGGCTGTGGGATGAACCAACTCGAGGAGATCCCTCCAGGAACACCAGCTTCCATGCCCTGCACACAGAGACTTACCGTAAAGAGGGCTGTGAAGATTTCTCCATCACCAAGCTCCTGGCATCCTCCCACCCCAGGCTGCCTTTATCCTCTCTCTGCCTCGCTCCTCTCCCCTCAGCTCCTGCAGGCAGAGCCCTCCGCCCTGCTGCACTTGGCAGAGGAGCTGCTCCTGGGCAGAGCTGTCTCTCTACAGAGCTGCCCGCTTGCCATCAGCTCCCTCCATGCCAGGAGCCCAGCCCAGCTCAGCAGCAGAGGCCCAGCCCAAGGCGGCACTTTCTCTGTCCCCTCGGGGCTCCCTCCAGCTGTCCCTGGGGCTGCAGGGCTGACAGCTCCTGACAGGCAGAAGGGTCATCCCTGGGGAACGGCATTTGTAACAGACTGAAGTAATCCCTGACTGCCCCTCTCTGAACACTGAACCTGCTGGGAAACAGGCTGAAGTCATCACAGATGTTCCCTCCCTCAGCTGGGGAGAGACACTTCTTTCCAGCAGTGTCATTGCTGCTCTCCGGAGAAGAGTTGGCCGTGAGAATGACCTTTCCTTATAGAATCGTAGAATCATAGAATGGTTAGGGTTGGAAGGGACCTTCAAAGGTCTGGTACTTGTCCCTCAGTTAGGCAGGGTGCCCAGACAGTGACAAGGAGGGATCTCCTTTACCCCTGCTGAGCGAAAGGACTCAGCAGAGTCAGTCACAGCATCTCACCCTGGGTTTGCAGTCCTAGGGCTGGAACAGGACCCATCTCCCTCCCATGCACACCCCAGACCCAGAGGAGGTGGGATGCCTCTTGCCTCCATTCAGCTGTGCACAAATAGCTGCACCTGCACGTGAGCTGTTTTTCTCAGCTCCCTTTGTAATTCCTGGTGACTGAGGGTGTTGTTCAGGTGTGAACACCTGGAGACATTTGAAGTGACACCAGAGTTTGTCCAAGAGCTGTGCAGGCAGCTGAAAGCTCCATTTGAAGCAGTGCTGATGGAGAGGACAGTATCTTGGGGCATCATTTTGGAGCCTGGAGGGAAATTTGCTTGGTAGATGGAAATGACAACAGTTAGGGCAACTAAAACCTCCCCTTTTGCATTATGGCTGAAGTAGCCTACAGAGGCAGTCAGGTGACCACATGGAACCAAGTCTCCCTCAGCTCTGTGTCCCCTGCCTGTAGTGGCAGTTTTCTCATGGACGTCCCCACATTGCCTGACCTGATGCAGGGCGGCTGCTCAACTACAGGCCTGTAGTGCTACAGGAGATGCCAGCACGCTGCAGCACAACTGCATGGGGCTGGCAGGGACAGCACAGCCCTGTCACAGTTCAGGCTCAATCAGGGCCAGACTACGCAGTCTCTCTCACTCCCCCCATCCTCTGAGAGAATATGGAGAGGTAATATAAGAAAAAAAAGCTCAAAGTTCAATATAAGGACGGGGAGAAATTCCTTAAAGTTACCGTCATGGGCAAAACAGACTCGACTTGGGGAAAACTATTCATTTATTACTAAAAACAGCAGGTGAATGAGACAGTGAACAAGATAACCTCCCCCCACCTCTCCCTCTTCCCGAGCTTAACATTATCTCTACCACCTTCCCCCCCTGAGCGGCACAGGGGGGAAGAGGAAATGGGGGTTAAAGTCAGTCCATCACATGTTGTTTTACGCTGCTGCTTCCACCTCAGGGGAAGAACTCCTCGCATTCCTCCCCTGCTCCACTGTGGGGTCCCTCCCACAGGCCACAGTCCTTCGTGAAACTGCTCTGGTGTGGGTCATCTTTTCCACGGGGTGCAGTCCCTCCAGAACAGCTGTCCCAGCGGGCCCTCCATGGGCCACAGCCTCCTTTCAGGCCTCCACCTGCTCCAGCTCGGGGTCCTCCATGGGCTGCAGGGGGATCTCTGCTCCTCTGTGGACCTCCACGGGCTGCAGGGGGACAACCTGCTCCACCATGGTCATCACCACGGGCTGCAGGGGAATCTTGGCCAGGAGCCGCATTACTCCCCCCCCTCCTTCTTCACTCACCTTGGCATCTGCAGCCGTTCCTCTCACAAGAAATTCTTCACAACAGGCAGGCAGGCGCCTCTCAGGTTCTCTTGACATCTCACCTCCTCTCCACTTCTTGCAGCCCGGCTGGGCCGAGTTGGGCCCAGTCGGCTGCCCAGCGGGAGGCCAGAGGGTGAGGGGTGCAAGGCCCACAAGGCTCGCGCCTCCCCCTCTCTGCCCAGCTTCAGCTTCTTCACATCTACACTCCTTCTTTTTTTTGGGGTTTTTCCCCTTCTTAAATACGTTATCGCAGAGGCGTTATCACGGGACATTCTGCTACCAATCGGCTCGGCCTTGGCCAGCAGCAGGTTCGCCCTGGGCCCGGCCGAGTCCACTGAACAAAGGGGAGCAACTTCCAGCAGTTTCCTACAGAAGCTACTGAGAGAAGGGGTTAAAAGAAAACTCCTAAGTAGGTATAGCATTAATCAATTGCAGCTGTGCATACTAAGACAGATGGTGCTCTATGCTTTACTAACCAGCCATTGTGTAGACTATCTAAAGCGAGAAGTCTTGTACCCCTCCCAAGGACAGTTCTTGATAAGAGCGGAGGGGCCTTCTGTATGAACCAGCTAGAACCGACCCTGCGGTTTGGACAAGAACCAAAGCATAACCAAGTCTGCGCGAAAACAAAGGGTTACTAGCGGTGACGAAGAAGAGCAGCTCATCTTCATCCCCACGACCCCCGACGACCACCACCAGGAGGCACTGCGCAAGCGCGGATGGGGGGAGTTTATGAAAATGACCCCTTGGGACTAATCTTAATACGAAGCGAGGATAGATCATGCATATGTACAGGTGAATTACGGAACTTCATGTATATGTAACACCTGGTTGCTTTCCCTGACGAACAGTGCTTCAACGTTTACCACTAACTGCACATGGGCGTCCAACTTAAAAAAAAACCCCCTAAAAATCTCGAATGTCGGACAATTGCTCCCACACCAAATGTGCCAGCAACTCAAGCTCTTGCTGCCCCTCACCGGCCATTCACTGCGCATCTACAGCACCACAGACATCGGGGCTCCGGGCTTTCCCTGACGAACAGCGCTTCGACGTTTCCCATCAACTGCACATTGGTGCCCACTGAAAAAAATCCCCTAAAATTCACGAACGTCGAACGATTGCTCCCACATCAAAAGTGCCAGCAAATCAAGCTCTTGCTGCTCCTCACCGGCCATTGGCAGCGCATCTACAGCACCACAGACATTGGGGTCCGGGCTTTTCCTAACGAACAGCTCTTCAAAGTTTACCACTAACTGCACATGTGTGTCCAACTGTTTGCTTGTTTCTATTCAATAAATTGGAAACTGTAATTGGAATCCTGTTTGGGACTAAATCATTTATCACATCCCCAGCCCACCCAGAGCTTTAGGATGTCTGCTGGCATCGTGTGCAGAGCCACTGCCTTCCATCCCTCTCTGGCTGAGGGAGGGACGTGGAATTCCCAGTGCACACCAGCACTGAGAGCTCCGTGCAGCTCCTGCTGACGCCAGCCCGGTCAGATCGTGGAGTTAAACGTTCCTTCCCCAGCTGAGGATCATTTCCGCCCCGAGGTGCCGCCGCCAGCGAGATGCCCGCAGGCGCGGTGCTGGCGGCGCAGGGCTAGCAGCGCTGTCTGGAAAAGCCGCGTTGCTGCCGTGGCTGCTGCGGGCACCCTCTCTGCCACCGGCGCAGTCAGAACCCCAGCCACAGCCCGTGGGCCTGGCTGCTGCGCAGGGCTCTGCCGGGAGCCCCGGTGCCAAGAGCTCCCTGCTCCCCGACCCCGACCCCAGCGCAAGGACCCTCACTCGCGTGCGGGGGGGCCCAGGCTGGGGAGGGCTCGGGGTTCCCGGGGAGGGGGCGCGGCCCAGGGCACAGTTCTGGCAGCTGGGGAGGCGGGGGGGAGGGAGAGTTCCTGTTTGACGGGCAGGCGGATGGACCAATCGCCTGGGAGAGACTGGCAAGAGGGCAGGGAGGGTGACGGATTTGCACCAATGGTGAGTGAGGAGGCAGAGCTAGTTACTTGGCAACGGCCGTTCCCCAACGTCCAGTGGGGAGTAAGTGGACCCAGGAGAGCCAATCACACTTGAGGAGGCTGGGGCAAGGCATGTGATTGATATGTAACTAACCAATCAGACTGGGAGGCCTGCAGGAATGGCAGAAAGACCAGGAAAGTTGGGCCACCTGCAGGGGCGGGGCGTGCCGGCTGCACCAATCACGCCTGGCGCGAGAGCAGCACACGGACGATTGATAAGCTGCCTGACCCATCACTTGATGGATGGGGCAAGGGGCAAAGCCCACGCAGCCAATCAGAGGACGCAGCACCTCAGGTGAAGGGCGGGCACTGCAGCCCAGCAGCCTGAGCCCCCGGGGGCCAATCAGAGGCAGCATCCCCCCAGGGAAGGGCAGGCCCAAACCAGGGCAGAGTGACAGCCCAGGGCAGAGTGACAGCCCAGGGCACTGTGACAGTCCAGGGCACCAATCAGAGTCAGAGGAGGCAGAGTGACAGCCCAGGGCACCAATCTGAGGCAGATGAGGGCAGAGTGACAGCCCAGGGCACCAATCAGAGCCGGCACTCCCGCAGGTGCAGGCGCCGGGCTGTGGCCGCTCGCTCCCCGAGGTGGCTGCGTGCCCCAGGCCGGTGCTGGCTCCTCAGATCCCCGCAGCCAGGGCGGCTCTGGGCGGAGCCTGGGCTGTGGCGGCAGCGCCAGGCCCGGCTGTGGGTGCTGCTGCGCGGTGCCCGGCCCGGGGAGGGCTGCTCGTGTTGGGGGGGCCGCCCGCTCTGGCCAGGGGGGCGCAGCTCGGGCTGCTGATGGCTCAGGCCCACGTTTGGGCACGCGCCAGGGGCTCTCTCCTCGCCCGCAGCGTGCGTGAGGATCTGCTCTGGGGAGACTGGGGAAAGATCGTGGAGATGGTTGTTTGAACCAGAGAGACCCGTCCGTGGGTTTGCGATGTTTTTAGCTCCGTCCCAGCCGAAACCAGGACAGCGAGTGTGTCCGTGGGTTCCAGAGGGGACAGCCAGGACAGCCGCTTCTCCTTGGGCTGGATGCTGGGACAGCGGGGTTTGCTGCAGCGGGGCTGGAGCAGAAGGTACCGGCTTCTGCTGGGTTCCCCAGGGTGACCCTGACTCACCAGTGCGCTCAGTCAGTGCAGCAGAGCTCAGAAGCGGTTTGGCTCTGAGCACATGTCGCGGCTGAGCAGAGGTGGAGGGTCAGACCTACACGTGTGGCAGGGACTGCGTTATCCCCCTCCCCTCCCGCTGCAGGAACGGCCGCAAACAGAGGTGCTGGGAAACAAACATCCAACCTGTAATGAATTAAGAAAGAAGCAGATCTGGGAGAGGGCTGGGGCTGACGTGGGTGAGTGCAGGTGACGTGTCGTGGGGGATTCGTGCTCCTCTCATTCTCTGTCCAGGTACCAGCAGCGGTCAGGGGGGTGTGGGGCACCTTTCCCCCCGGCAGCCCCCCGGGTTCTGGCTGGCTTGTTGGGCACGTTGTTGCCATCCATTGCTTTTTGCTTGCTGCTGCCCGCTTGCTGCCTGCTGCTCCTTGCCACCACACCGTCCTTGTCTGGCTTCCCCTGCCACGGGGCTTCCGAGTGTTTTCCCACGTGGCACAGCCCCGTCTTCCTCCTCTTCTTGGGTGAGCTGTTGTCCCTCGGGAGGTCTCTTGTGGCTTGGAGCTGCTGGCTGGCATGGGGCGCTTGGCCTTCTTGCCGCCCACCTCTCCTGGTCTGGGTGCCAGCTGGCAGGAGATGCTGGCCAGCAGCCGTGGCAAGCAAAGTTGGGGCTTCCTCCGCAGCGCCTCCTCCAGCAGCTGGGCCAGGCAGGGCGGGTGGTGCTGGGGGCGGAGCCGGGGGGCTGGGCAGGGGACTCAGCAGTGGGATGCACAGGGGGCTTAGATGGAGACCCTCTGAAAGGTACTTCAGAGGAGCCTTCCGGGGACTGTCCCCAGCACTGTTCTCTGAAGTCTCCGCGGAAGTCTCTGGAGACCTCTCTGGAGAGCTCTCCGCAGAAGTCTCTGGCCAGCTGTCCCGGGAAGTCTCCCAGGGGCTCAGTGGCAGCCAGCTGGGAAGGTCTGCCGCCAGCCCGCCCTGCTTCCCCTCAGGGTCCTGCGAGGGGGAGGCCGCCGCTCCCCAGAAGGGGTCAGTATCCCCCAGCATGGCTTTCGCCAGGCGGTCCTTGGGGCAGCCCCCCTCCAGCCTGGACTCCAAGAAGTCAGGGACTTAGTTGAAGGAGGTGGTGCTGGCTGGGCTGCCGGAGACATCGGGGAAGGTGGTTTTGCTGTCTGTCAGCATCGCCGCCGCCACTTGCTCCTTGTTGCAGCTGCCTTCTGCCCTGCACTCCAAGAGGTGGGGGAGCTTGTTGAGAGACGTGGTGAAGCTGGGGACACTGGGGATGTCGGGGACAGTGTCCTCAGCATTCCCCAGCCCCGCTGCCCCCACTCACTCCTTGAGGCAGCTGCCCTCCACCACGTACTCAGAGAGGTCGAGGAGCTCAGCGAGGGCCTTGGCAGTCAAGCTGGCGACATTGGTGGTCAAGGCGGTGTCCTGGCTGTCCCCTCGCCGCACCTCAGCAGCTTGGTCCTGGGGGCAGTCGCCAACCACCACGTCCCCTGAGAAGTTGTGGTGCTCAGGAAGGAAAGCAGTGCTGGCGAGGCTGTTGGGGAAAAGCAGGACATGAGGGACGGTGCCCTGGCTGTCTCCCAGCCCTGCCAGTGCCACTTGCTCCTGTGGGCAGCTGCACTCAACCACATACTTGGAGAGGTCGGGGAGCTCCTGGAGGAAGGCGGTAAAGTCGGGGACATGAGGGACGGTGTCCTTGCTGTCCCCCAGGCCTGCCAGCACCACTCCTTCTTGATGGCAGCCGCCCTGCGCCACGTACTGGGAGAGGTCAGGGAGCTCATGGAGGAAAGCGGCCAAGCTGGGGCTGTCGGGGACACTGGGGACAGTGTCCTCAGTGTGCGCAGCATGGGGTCGGCTGAGCGTGTTGTTGCTGGTGGCGTGCACTGGCTGCTCCAGAAAGGGCTGGGTGAGAGCGGCTGGCCCCTTCTCGGGCACGTGAGCAGGCTTGCCCGGAGCTTCCAGCGTGCTCAGCGCTGCAGGAAAAGCAAACAAAGCCGGGCCAACGGCGGGGTGATGCAAGCTTTCCTCAGCTTGGCACCCGCCTGCAGGCTCCGTCACCCCGCAAAGCTCACCCTTGGGCTTTGCTGTGGTTCTGCCAGTGGGCAGAGCGAGGACAGGCTGGCGTGGGATGGCGGCAGGGACGCTGTTCTTGGTGGTCTCCCCGTCCTCGCTGGATGCCTGCGATGGCTTCTGGGTGCTGCTGGGCAGGTTGTGGAGCACAGCGGGGCCCTGCACCCAGTGCTGAGCTGCAGGGCGGCAGGGTGGCGGGGGGCCGGGGCAGGCAGTGACGTGCAGCGGGCGGGAGCCTATGGGGTAGAGGGGCTCCCCCTGGGCCATAGCCCACAGCCCCAGCCCCGTTGGCTGGTGGGACACCGGCGTCCCCCTCACCACCTGCTGTCCCCAGCCACGGGCAGGGGGACAGGGAGCAGGCACGGAGGGGAGCTGCACCACGGGAGGGAGCTGCCAGCTTTCGGGGAGCTGCTGCAGCTGCCCCGTGGCCCCCAGGGGCCCTGGCATCCCGTGCCAGACTCTGGCCTGCACCACCTGGTAGGCGACGGGGTGGACCTGGGCAGGCTTACAGGACCCCGGCAGCCCTGGAACAGAGGGCAGCACACAGGCAGGGAGCGGCGGCAGCACGGCTGGAACCGTGAAGCTCACACCAGGCACCTTGGGTGGCATCGGCAGCTGGAGAGGGAGCTTCTCTGTGGGGGAAGCAAAGAGGGGTGATGGCGTGAGCAGGTGGAGCCGACGGGGGGTTACCTGGAGGGCAGGAGCCCCAGGAGGAGCTGGAGCCTGCTGCTGTACCTGCCATGGCGGCTGATCAGAGTGGGGTTTGTGGGGGACAACCCATGGCGATCACTGCGCCAGCACCTGCTTCAGCCAGCCTTGCCAGGGTTTGACTTTTCCTACCACAGCAACTTCCCAGCTCAAGGATTTCCTGTCCCGCTGATGATTTCCTGTCCCCAGTGCTCATTTCCCATCCCCACAATGGTTTCCCATCCCAGCCATGACTTCTCAGCCCCGTCACGGTTTCCTACCCCAATGGTCTCCCATCCCCACCATTTCCCACCCCAAGCGTGATTTTTGCGAGGAGGTGAATTTCCTGCCCAAGGGGAAGGGATTGGGGCCAGCACCGGTGGCCCGGCGGTGCCCACCTTTGTGTGCTGCTCCACCCTGCCCTGGCAGTGGGGATGGGGCTGGTTTTGGCACTTTTGAGGTTTTTTGATCCTGTCCCTCTCTGCCCCAGTGGGGCAACTGCTGTTCCCTGCTGTGGTGGAACTGGTGCTGGTACTGGGCGGACACGATGGGAGCTGTCACAAAAATGCGACAGCTGGCCCGTGCCATCCAAGCAGAGAGGCTGGGGCGCAAAGTACGGCATCACAAGAGGAATTCTTGCAGTCGTGCATCTGAATGTGCACACACACTCTGCTGTTCTGCAAAGCAACTCTAATTCTGTGGCATCGTCAGCCGATTCTTTCTTGATCCAGGCATCTCTGGAGTTGCTCTTGCTGCAGTTCCCTGTCTCTGCTGCCAGAGAAGGGCTCAGTCACTTGGGAGTTGTCCTTGTCTGTTGGATACCTGGAGTATCACGGACACTTAGTGAACAATCCAGACCGAATGGAATTGTTATGTTTGTGAGCAGCAGGCCTCAAGGACATCACTGAAGCTGCTTGTGAGAAAGTACTGAAGCTGCCTGTAAGAAAGTACTGAAGCCACCTGTGAGAAAATAATGAGGCCGCCTGTGAGAAAGTAATGAAGCTTCCTGTGAGAAAGTAAACGAAGCAACCTTGAGAAGAAGGAAAACAGCTGGCATACGTGACTGGGGGTTGAACGTGAAGCAGGATGCAGGTGGAGGGAGCCGTGCGCGTGAACATAGAGACTTAACGAATCATATTTTAGCTAGGAGTGCGTGCATGACATAGTTAACCAATTAGTAGAGAGCTTGCGCATGATACGGAATTAGAAGGGCTATATTAACCGGAATGTATCAACAATAAATTGGTATTTGCTTGATCATATTGGTCGTCAGCAGTGTCCGTGAGTTCCGCGTCAACACTCGTCTCTCTTCTGGTAGAGACCTGAAGCAGCTTGCCCCCAGAACAGACCTTCTTGTGCAGAGAAAGCCTTGAAAATTCAGAGCAAGTGCCTGCCGAACTCTCCTCTTGGACCCTGCGAGTGTGTGTGCTCCTTCTTGTCCTCATCTCCCAGACCTCTACCAGTTTTCCACAAAATAAGTCAGAATATAGATTTGGAGAGCTGGCTGACCCTCCTCTCTTCTTGCTGTCTGAATCCCATCCTGACCTCCTGTGGGGTTTATTTAGCAAGTTGGAAAAGCCTCATGCCCTAGCTGCAGCTCCCCGGCCACGCCTTGACCTAGGATGCGACATTTCGACCAGATTCCTGTCGTGCCAGATGGAAGTGTTATGATAAAAATGATTAATCAATCTAATTTTAGAATAATACAATTTTTGAACATTAAATGTCAATATGAGGTGATTTTTGCTAACTAGAAATCTGTAGTCACCCAGGCTAGATTTTATGTATAACTGTCGTAGTTCAGCCCCGATCGGACCAGACTACGCAGTCTGTCTCTCGCTCCCCCCACCCTCCGAGAGAATAGGGGGAGATGATATAAGAAAAACGGCTCAAGGTTTGAGATAAGGACGGAGAGAAATCGTTAAAGTTACCGTCACAGGCAAAACAGACTCGACTTGGGGAAAACTATTCATTTATTTCTAAAATTAGCAGGAGAATGAGACAGGGAACAAGATAACCTCCCCCCACCCCTCCCTCTTCCCAGGCTTAACATTATCACAGAATTCAGAATCACAGAATTATTATCAAGATTGGAAAAGACCTAAAAGATCATCCAGTCCAACCATCATCTATCTATACTACCTCCCCTCCCGAGCAGCACAGGGGGGAAGAGGGAATGGGGGTCGCGGTCAGTTCATCACGCGTTGTTTTACGCTGCTGTATCATCGTCGGGGGAAGAACTCCTCGCATTCCTCCCCTGCTCCAGTGTGGGGTCCCTCCCACGGGCCACAGTCCTTCGTGAAACTGCTCCGGCGTGGGTCATCTCTTCCACGGGGTGCAGTCCCTCCAAAACGGCTGCCCCAGCGGGGCCTCCACGGGCCATAGCCTCCTTCAGGCATCCACCTGCTCCGGCGTGGGGTCCTCCACGGGCTGCAGGGGGGATCTCTGCTCCTCCGTGGGCCTCCATGGGCTGCAGGGGGACAACCTGCTCCACCATGGTCTTCACCACGGGCTGCAGGGGAATCTTGGCCAGGAGCTGCATTATTCCTCCCCCTCCTTCTTGGCATCTGCAGCCGTTCCTCTCACAAGAAATACTTCACAATCGGCAGGCAGACGCCTCTCAGGATCTCTTCACACCTCATTCACATCTCATCTCCTCTCCACTTCTTGCAGCCAGGCCGGGCCGAGTTGGGCCCAGTTGGCTGCCTGGTGGGAGGCCAGAGGGTGAGGGGTGCAAGGCCCACAAGGCTCACGCCTCCCCCTCTCTGCCCCCGCTCAGCTGCTTCACATCTTCTTCTCTTTTCTTTTTTTTTTCATTTTTCCCCTTCTTAAATACGTTGTTGCAGAGGTGACCCAGTATTCCATCACCAATTGACTCAGCCCTAGGCAGTGGCTGGTCTGCCCTATGTGATAAATGATTTAGTCCCAAACAGGATTCCAATTACAGTTTCCAATTTATTGAATAGAGGCAAACAAACAGCGCTGTGTGCGCCGGGAGTCTCCGCTCCACCAAGACGCGCACCCCTTAGTTCACAGTTACAGTATTTATAACCTCTCCCGGTCCCCCACCGTGCCTGTCTCCTTTTTGGTTGCTCACAATCTACATTCCATTGGTTCGCAACAGGTGGTGATTGGCTAAGAGCATATCACCAGCCATTATACAGGTGTTAATTGGCCAGAAGTACCGAAGCGGCTGGTCCCATATGTGGGGTGCCACGTGCCCATGGCCATCAGCCCCCAGCCCGCTCTCCCGCCTTTTGCTCGCTCCGCTGTCAATTGTCCTTCGTATGACCTTGCAGTCCTGCTAAGCAGGTAAAACCCCCAATCATGTCAAACTACTAAGGCAGGAGTGAATCCTGCCAAACTTAAACAAACCCCCCAAACACATTTACAACTTTTAAGCCAGAACTATATACGTATCTCCCTTTTTTCTTTAAGCCTGTGGCTATATAAGAACAATCTGATATTGCTCTATATTGACACAAATCAGGTGAACATATTTCACAGTCCCCCATCTCCTTTTTCTTTGGTATTGATTCATGTTTTCATTTCCAATCGTGTTAGTACTTGCTGAATTTATATTAATTTTGGATCCTCTCTTGTTTCTAGTATCATTAGGGAATGGGTTTTTCCCTCCCCTGGTTCTGGATCAATAGGCACTGCAGATATCTGCATTCCTTGTATCACCAAATGTATTAGTCTAGTAAAACAAGGTATTAAACATGGAATTATTAATAATCCTCCACATATCCCCAGTACGACTGTCCAAATTTTAGCAAGACAATCACCACCCATAAAATCTCCCCATACTTCCCCTAAATTGATTCCATTCCAAGTCTGAACTGGGACATGCGCAATTTTCTTCATTTCTATTACAATCTCAATCACAGCTTTTCCTTCATCATCAATTTCTAGACAGCAATTGCTAAGGTTAAATTTTCCACAAACATCCCCTTCTTGTGCTAGCAAATAATCCAAAGCTAAACGATTTTGATATAAGGCAGTTCTCATCTTGGTCTTCTGTTTTGCAATTAATCCAAGTGCATCTCTGGTTTTATTTACAACTATTTTGTTGGCTTCGGTCTTCGTGATCGGGATCAGTGGTGCCTGTAGGCGGTGGTGGACCTCCCCCTTACGGCCTATTTCATAGAATCATAGAATCATAGAATCACATGGTTGGATGGGACCTATAAGATCATCTAGTCCAACCGTCTTCCCACTACCATTGCTGTCACAGCTACTAAACCATATCTTGTAGCTTCTCATCAAGCCGCCTCTTGAACACTGCCATGGACGGCGACTCCACCACCTCCCTGGGCAGGCCATTCCAGTGCCTAACCACTCTTTGGGAGAAAAAGTTTTTCCTCACGTGAGGAAAAACTCCTCCTTGCATCCACAAGGAGCTATGTGGAGTCCAGGGACACCCACCCTGGGGCCAATAAGCACCCTGACACCAATATGGTGGAAATGCAAATGGCGATTTATTAGGCTGCATCACATGCTTATATATTGGCTGGCTCCGCCTTTGTGGGCGGCGCACTCCTAGGGGAGGGTCAGCCTATCTGTCCGTCACAGCGCAAGATCTTCCGAGCGCCGTTCCCTACATCTCCCCCTCCCCATGATAACCCTTAAGGCACAACTTTATTCACCATGCATTCCTTAACAAATTATATACAACTTGCTGATGTCTATCATCCATTAATACACGTAAACGAACAATAACCCATCTTCCGAAAAACATACAAACAGGTAAACCGCAACATAACATTACAAACAAAATCACAAGAACTACCAGAACTGTGTATAACCAATCCCAACTGAAAAACCTCGTAATCCACTCCCATACCGTGTTCAAACCGCTACCCAGATCTATACGCATTATATCTGTGTTATCCGCTATGTTATCTGCGAGCTTCTTTAAATAC
Organism: Chlamydotis macqueenii; assembly: GCF_036417535.1. NCBI lineage: Eukaryota > Metazoa > Chordata > Aves > Otidiformes > Otididae > Chlamydotis > Chlamydotis macqueenii. The sequence goes on along the minus strand of NC_141592.1, from coordinate 32,353,356 downwards.
ATATTCCTCCTTCCTATCTTCTCATAGTCTGTGTTATCGAGGCAACAGAATGATAAATTTTGTATAACGGCTCCATCACAGCCTCCTTGACCCAGGAGCTCCAATGCTAAATCTATTGCTTTAGCATGTGCCTCCAATACCTTTTGAGTGTGTCCAAACCTCTTCTCCATGTCGGCAAGTATAAGTTAGACGTCTTCAATGTGTGACAGGTCACCTTCTTCAAAGTTAATGTGACCCTCTGCGCAGCCAGTCCTTGTGCGAACATCAAAGTGAAAAATCCCCCTGCATTGTCCCAGTCTGGGACTGTAATTTCATCATCACATGTGTCCGAAAATGCATTTTCCTCTAATTCCACGTCTCTTTTCCTGCGATTTACTGAACCTCCCTCCTTTGTCACGGCCAACGTCTGCAAATTCCTTAAGGTGCATACCCCATACATTATTCCGGGCCTTACACAAAAAATGGACCATTTCATTGCACAGAAGAACAAATGGACTCCTGAGGCACTGAGACTGTCGTGGACCATAATAGTCTAATGACAGCATGGTGCCATTAATGGCGTCCGTCAACCTTGCTGTCGTAGAACTATAGGGGTCATTTGGACCTGGGAAAACTATTTCATGGTGCCCCTTTCTTTCAATCCCAGGCCCTATCCATACAGTCGCTGTACTTTTGTTCCCAGGCCTTATTTAAGCCAATACCTTTATAGGCTCAGAAAACCAACGTTCTTCCTCACTCCAATCTGTCAGAATTAATCCTAAGTAATCTATTACATTCATTCTGGGGTGAGTTATCTTGTTGCCCCATCTCCCATCATTAAATGTGTTGTTCATTTCACTACCATCTAGCCGCATTGCACTTTGGCCACAATAACCCCATGCAGCGCTATAGGCTCGGAGCTGAGTGGCTGGAGGACTGTGAAGAGGAAAGGGACCTGGGGGTGTTGGTTGATGCTCAGCTGAACATGAGCCGACAGTGTGCCCAGGTGGCCAAGAGGGCCAACGGCATCCTGGCCTGCATTAGAAATAGTGTGGCCAGCAGGAGCAGGGAGGTAATCATCCCCCTGTATTCGGCACTGGTGAGGCCGCACCTTGAGTATTGTGTTCAGTTTTGGGCCCCTCACTACAAGAAAGACATTGAAGCCCTGGAACGTGTCCAGAGAAGGGCAACAAAGCTGGTGAGGGGTCTGGAGCACAAGTCTTATGAGGAGCGGCTGAGAGAGTTGGGATTGTTTAGTCTGAAGAAGAGGAGGCTCAGGGGAGACCTCATTGCACTCTATAGCTTCCTGAAGGCAGGTTGTGATGAACAGGGGTTTGGCCTCTTCTTCCAGGCAACAAGCAGGACCCGAGGAAATGGCCACAAGTTGTACCAGAGGAGGTTTAGATTGGACTTGAGGAAAAACTTTTTCTCTCAAAGAGTGGTAAGGCACTGGAACGGCCTGCCCAGGGAGGTGGTGGAGTCTCCATCCCTGGCAGTGTTCAAGAGGCGGCTTGATGAGAAGCTACAGGATATGGTTTAGTAGCTGTGGCAGCAATGGTAGTGGGAAGACGGTTGGACTAGATGGTCTTATAGGTCCCATCCAACCATGTGATTCTATGATTCTATGATTCTATGATTCTATGATTATTGTGTCTATTGTTGTGTTTTGTTTATGCGTGGGCTTTTGAATTCTAAAATACCTGTTGAATCTACCCAATCGATAACCCACTGTTGCCCTCTATGCTCGCAGTTTGCTATTCCATGCCTTTCTGCCCCTGTACACGTATAATTGACAGAATCAGTTATCTTTATCACTGTTCTCGCGCTTCCTCTCCGAGCAGCCTTCCATAGTTAAGGCACTGCCGCTGTGATGGTTCCGGGCAGCGCCACAAACGCGTAACATGTTCTCACTGCATCCGTCATTGGCAAGTAAACACACATGTTCGTCAGGTTCCTGTTTGTCATCCAGTTTTTCCAGTAGCCACCCTCTATGTTTTGGTTTAGACACAGCAGTCCTAGGATGCCGAGGACGACCTATAAGAAAGAGCTCAACAGCAGATTTAGTTTCACAGTGTGTTAATTCAGTTGTTACCAGTAACCTTAAGATCTGGCTTAATGCACTTTGCTGGTATCCATAGGCTCTTCTTGATTGCTCGGTAGTTGCCTGGAATTCTCTCCCCCTTAGCCCTGTGATTTGTGCAGCTGGCGTAGTAAATTGCCCTCTTCCCACTAACCTTTCCAGGGTGGCTCCTTGGAGAGGATGTCCTGGCTGAGTGGCCACTTGTGCTAGTGCAGCACACACACTCTGCCAAGCCTCCTTCCAGAGGATGAATAGTGTGGGGTTTAAAATTGCTTTTGCAAGTTGCCTTATATCGGCAGGTGTTAAGGGACTTGCATGAGCACTATCCAATAATATCTGGGTCTCTTCATCTCTTAGTCCTTTTTCTTTTACTGCCTTATACAATGCTTGCACAAGCCTTGCGTCTAGGGGCGTCCACTCATGCCCTCCAGTTGGGTTTGCTTTTATAGGGAAGGCAGCTGTTACTCCTGACTCTAATTTCATGCCCTTCAAGATACACTCCTTCGCTATCAGGTTCCAGGCAGTTGGTTCCTGTTTCTCCCCTAGGAGGAGTTTGCCCAGCGGGAGGTTACGTATTAACCCTCTCTGGTGGGCCAGTCGCAGCAGCCAGCTCCAGCATTCCCTTCATGAGACTGTGTAACACTTCTGCTGCGCTCATGTCCTTATTTGGCTCAGACTCCTCCCCTCTCTCCCCTTTCTGGGCGTTTGCCTTTTTTGGCAGTGTAGGCGTGTCGGCTCGCTCTTTGGGCCGCGCCCCCTCCCGGCAGCCAGTAGGGCCCTCCCATTCCGGAACCTTCCCGACTCCCCGGTCGTCGTAATCATGTCTTCCACCTTCTTCCTCGGACTCCTCCGAGTCCGAGAGGAAGGACGGTCAGGGCTGTCGCCATTTTCTGGCAGGAATCGGGGATGGGGGCGGTCCCTCTGCCTCTGAATTGCTATCCAAGGACAGCCTTTTGCCGGGCACCCAGTCAAGTAGTTGTTCTTCCCTTTTTTTACATTTATGTTCTTGCCTCATTTCGCGCCATTTACGGTCCCTCCTCGCCTTTTCCTCCTCCTCTACCCTCCATCTTTCTGTGTTCCCTGCCTCCGCCAAATCCTCCCAGGGGTACTGTGGTGGGGGTTCCCTCGACTCTTTCCTTCTCAGTGGGTAGGCAACAGCCGACTTGGGTGGCCAGTCCTCCTCACCTGCCCTACCCCGCTCCGAACTCTCCTTCTCCCCCACCCCAGCAGCCATTTTGATCTGGCAGCCTTCGTCCTCCTCAATGTCCTTTAATTTTTCTTTCAAGGTCACCTCGTCTCCTACCAAGGAGGGTCCCGTCTGCACGATTTTTTCCCGATTTTCTGTTCCCAAAACACATATCCTCGCCTCCTCCCACGCTTTTCTTTCCTCGTGCACCTTTTCTAAAATTGTGATGACCTTCCCCAAGGTCTTCACCTTTTCTGACTTACCTAAAATGGCAAGCCCCACAAGCGCACCTCTGATGTTTTCCCAATTTTCCCTATCAAAAATATTAGCGGATGTCTTTATCGCTCCCGAATGTATCAAATAATCAATACAATCTTTGGTCGAGGCCGATTTAATATAAATCCCATATGCCCTCGCCAGACCCTCCAATACCTTAATAGTCGTCTCCATGACTGCAGTCCCCCCAGCGTCTACTGCAGCCACCCACAGGTGTTGTCCCACTGCTTTGCAGCCGCCTCCTCCCTTCTTCAGGCTCTCAAGGTCTCCGGTCTGCCGTGAACCTGGTAGGCTAGCCCAGGCACACCTACTGCCGCGGGGTCACCTGCTTCTGTGGCCGCGTCAGTCCCACCGGTCTCGATCACGTCGACTTCGACCACCGTTGTTGTTGGTCACGTCTGACCCCTTTGTTTATCACGTCGGGGTCACCACTTGTTGGCTTCGGTCTTCGTGATCGGGATCGGTGGTGCCTGTAGGCGGCGGCGGACCTCCCCCTTACAGCCTATTTGCATCCACAAGGAGCTATGTGGAGTCCAGGGACACCCACCCTGGGGCCAATAAGCACCCTGACACCAATATGGTGGAAATGCAAATGGCGATTTATTAGGCTGCATCACATGCTTATATATTGGCTGGCTCCGCCTTCGTGGGCGGCGCACTCCTAGGGGAGGGGTCAGCCTATCTGTCCGTCACAGCGCGAGATCTTCCGAGCACCGTTCCCTACACTATTTCTATTAAGTATATATGTTGGGGTTCTGTAGCCCCAGGACCTGTCTTCTGCCCATGTAGCTGGATCATAATAGGCAATGATTCTCTCAGGAGGCCATTCGTTATCTTTCCAATGTCCAATTTGTAAGTCTCGCTTATGGTGCCTTTTCCTTAACTCATCGGCTTCAGTATACACTTGAACCCCTAGCCGCTCTCCCCTATTTATGGGTAACAGGAAAAAACTGGGTCTTATAGTTCCTAATACACAGGATCCTGTCCAATTCTTTGACAAAGATGCATAAGCTAATTTGCCACAAATCCAATAATGTCCTTCAGGAGTTGGCCAACCATTTGGTATATTTGTTCCATTGGTCCAATTCTTAAATTGATCATTTATTTCCAGGGGGTTTCCCCACTTATCCCAACTATTCCGAGTTTCATTCCATAGGTAACCTCCTTCACACTCCAGGTTACCTACTTGACTCCCATCGTCCCTTAAATTTTGCCAACAACTTTTTCCAACTATACTCGTTCGGAGTACCCGTCGTTGTTTCCTATTACGTTTTCCCATTGTTTTCCATATTTGGGGTTCACTTATGTTGCTTTCCATAGCCTCCCATGGCCATCGTTCACCTTGATTTGTTCCACTACAAACATAACAGTTAGTTACACTTAACGATTTAGCTATGTTTTCTGCAAGATTTACAAATAGATTTTTAGCAACTATGGGAATTTCATATTTCACTCCTGTTTCTATCTCATGATAAAAAGAGTTAAACAATAACCAGTGTTGTATTGGTTCTCTACACCTTTCTTTAATTTGTAAATTCAAAACAATGCCTGGGTCTTCTCCTGTCCCATAGATTTTAAGCCCAAGGTAAGCTATTTGTTTCTGCTTCCATTTTCCTGGGTTTTTAATGGTTATGCGACAGGATTACAGTTACGGGTGGTACACTCTTGATTTACAGGCCCTGCGGTTGTAGAGGCTTGTATTTCCTTACAATGGCTTTCATATCCCCAATTTTGGGTTGCCCAACACACACACCCCCACCCTCTCCTGCCACATAAGTGGGCCGATTGATATCTCGCTGTTATAGAACGTTGATAGCTTGCATCAATATAGCAATGTCCGGCTCCTGGACATAAATATTTTGGTTGGCTTGAATAATACTTTCTCCACTCTACACTTCCACAATTTGTATCTGGGTCATCATCAATTGCATCACATGCATCAAAGGACACCCAGACGAGTATGGTCAAGTTAGTAATTATTTCACTTGATCCTATTAATCTCCCATTTTGGTCGTTTGTTCTAATCTCCACCCAATATTGGTAAGGGAGTTCTGTTGGATCATAGCATACAATTTTGTTTCCCTCTCTGCACAAGGCATACTGCGTCTGGTTATTAATACAGTTTCCCAGCTTCTGACCATTAAATAGAATGATAGGCCAAAGTCAGGGAGGTTATTCTTCCCCTCCTTGTGGTCACTACACACTGACTACAGTTACTCACTGTTGTCACCAGAGTCAGGAAGCTCACCCCTAACACGGTTAGAAGAGGTCCGGTAAGGGCCATAGTGCTTGTCAGTCACGGCCCGAAGGGGTTGCAGCCCTTGGCAGACTTCTTAAACCACAGCACCGGTTCCCACTCTGGTCTTGCCCTCTCCTTTACCTCTGGTGTTCCAAAAGGGGGGTTCCTTTAAGGGTCAAGTAATTTTCTGTGCAGTTGTTAACTGTCCTTTTAAAACCTGTATGTTATGTCCCAAAAGTTTATACTTCCCCTACACCAGCCTTCAGTCTATTTTAAAAGAACCTGTGTTATTATAATGTTTGCTAGGAACCTTTTCAGATTGCTACAGGAGTTGCCACAATGAAATTTCCCAGTTACTTAGCTTATTGAGGTGTTGAATTCTGTTGTCAGCAGCCCCGATCCAGGTTCACTTTCATTGTAACACCGTTTTGGTCTCCCCTGGTCTTGAAGTCACAGTTCACTCAGAAATGGGTCCTTTAACTCGTGATACATGAGTCCACCCCTTCTCTGCAGTCCGGATGGCAGTATCTGTTGTTAACAAGACAAGAAAAGGTCCCTCCCATAGGGGAGATAAGGTTTCTTCTTTCCATGTTTTTATTAGAACCCTATCCCCAGGTTTAAATTGATGGATGGCAAATCCCAAAGGTGGCATTTGAGCCATCATTCCCATTTCCCTTAGTTCCTTTAGTCTCTCCCCAATAGCAGTTATATATTTTTGCATATCATGATCTTCAACTATATTCTTTCCCAGGGGCATCCCCTGAGAATATGGCATTCCGTACAACATTTCGTGTGGTGATAATCCAGTCTCACTATGAGGTTTTGTTCTTATATTTAAAAGTGCCAATGGTAAGCATTTTGTCCAAGGCATTTGGGTCTTAATCATTAGTTTAGCCAATTGTTGTTTTATTGTTTGATTCATCCTTTCTACTTTCCCTGAGCTTTGTGGATGCCATGGAGTATGGTATTCCCACTGAATACCTAGTGATTGACATGACATAACAGTTTTATTATCTTAGAAGTAAAGTGTGAGCCCTGATCAGAATCAATGTACTGGATTATCCCATATCTAGGTATCAGTATTCCAATAAAATTTTTATCACCATCTGTGCTGTGGCTCGGGCTACAGGGTAGGCTTCTACCCATTGTGTTAAATGATCCACTATTATCAATAGATATTTTATCCTCCCCACCTTGGGCAATTCAGTGTAATCGATTTGTACTTTCTCGAAAGGTCTGTAAGCTGTTTTTCTCCCTCCTGTAGCCACTTGTCGAAACACTTTCTTATTTATCTTTTGACAAGTTAAGAAGCCTTGTGTAATTTGTTTTGCTATTTCAAAAATTCCAATACAGCCAAATTGTTTAAGGAAATGATCACTTAATGCCTTTGTACCCCAATGCGTTTGTGCATGCAAACGTTCCAATATTTGTCTGGCACAGGCTTTTGGCAACATTTCTGGTCCATCAGGTAGAGTCCATGTTCCTTGTTCTAACTTAGCCCCTATTTTCTCCAGTTTTATTCGTTCCTCAGGGGTAAACTTTTTCTCTCTCTCTTCCCGTTTTTCTTCGCTGGTATTCTCTTTTGTTTGTACTACATTAATTTTAACAACCTGAGTCCTCAGGGCTGCTTCCTGAGCCTCTTTATCTGCTAAATTATTTCCTCTGGTTCAGTAATCTAATCCCTTTTGGTGTCCTCTCACATGTACCACTGCTGTCTCTTTTGGTTCTCTCAATGCCCTTAAAATTCTGACTATTAATTCTTGATGTATGAGATTTCTCCCCTGAGTATTAATTAAACCTCTTTCTTCCCAAATTTTTCCAAAAGTGTGGACTACCCCATATGCATATTTAGAATCTGTAAAGATAGTCCCACTCTTCCCTCTTAGTAACTCCAGAGCCCTGCATAGGGCGTACAGCTCAGAGGCCTGAGCTGACCATGATGGACTCAAAGGTCCTGATTCCACAGGTTCCAGGTCCTTATTAATTATTGCATATCCTGATTTTCTTTTTCCTTCCACCACTCGGGAGGAGCCATCTACAAACAGTGTTTCTCCTTTTTCCAATTCAATATCCCTTAAATCTGGTCTTACCTTAGTCTGAGTCTCAATTACTTCTAGACAGTTATGTTGCAATTTTTCTTTTGGTTCTCCAAACAAAAATTGTGCTGGACTCTGAGCAGAGTCACCCTTAGTTCTAAGTCAGGGGAATCAATTAGTATTGTTTCGTATTTTAGGATCCGACTATCCGTTAACCATTTTTCTGCTTTTTATTGCAAAACACTTCTGACATTATGTGGAGTATACACTTTTAAAGGAGCACTAAAGATAATCTTCCTGACTTCTCCTATTAATAACGCTGTGGCAACCAAAACTTGGAGACAAGCAGGCTATCCTCTGCTTACTGGATCAAGTAACTTAGAATAATATCCTACAGGCTTCTTTATTCCTGCCCAATCTTGGGTTAGGATCCCATAGGCTGTTTGGTTCGATGTATTCACAAAGAGGTAGAAAGGTTTTTCCAGATTTGGGAGGCTTAATATAGGTGCTTGTATTAATGCCCTTTTTATTTCCTTGAATTTCTGATCATCTTCTGCAAACCATTTAAGTTGGTCATTAGTTAATTTCTCATATAGAAATTTTACCTTTTCACTGTAGCTTTCAAGCCATGGTCTACAATATCCTAATAATCCTAATACTTGCCGAATTTCCTTTTTTGTCCTTGGGGGTCTTAAAGATAGGATCCCAGATACCCTATCAGGATCCAACTTCTTCTTCCCTTCACTCAGCCAGTGTTCTAAGTATTTTACTTCCTGTTCTGCAAACTGTAACTTTGACCGAGATACCTTTAATCCCTTCCCTCCTAGGAAATTTAGCAATTTAATGGTGGCTTCTCGGGTTCTCCCTTCAGTTCCCCCTGCTACTAATAAATCATCCACATATTGCAATAATTTTACCTCCTTGGGTAATGTGAAATCCTGTAATATTTTCTCTAAAGTTTGTCCAAATAGGTTTGGTGACTCTGTGAACCCCTGTGGTAACACAGTCCATCTTAATTGTTGTTTTCGTCTCGTTTCGGGATCTTCCCACTCAAAGGCAAAATAATCTATGGATCCCTCATCCAGAGGGCAGGTCCAAAAGGCATCTTTTAAATCTATTACACTATACCAAGTATGTCTGGGGGATATACGACTCAGTAAAGTATCAGTATTTGCCACCACAGGGAATTTAGTAATCGTTCGCTGATTCACAGCTATCAGATCTTGTACCATTCTATATGACCCATCCAGTTTCTTTACGGGGAGGATGGGTGTATTATGGGGTGACATACATGGTTTACAAGTTCCTTCTTCCAAAAGTCTGTCAACTACAGGTTTTAGTCCTTTCCGACCCTCCATTGGTATAGGGTATTGCTTGACTCTAATTGGACGATATGGATCTATTATCTGAATGCTTATGGGGTCCATTTCTGTCTTTCCAGTTTCCCCTTCCCTATACCACACTAAGGGGTCTATAGCCTCTTCGTCTTTTTGTGTTAGAGTGTATAGTCTAATCTGCAACTTATCCCCTTGACCCCGAATACACAAATTTAATTTCAAAATCAGATCCCTTCCTGATAAATTGTATTCCGCCTCAGGGAGTAAAAGTAAATCATTAATGCAAAGTTTATTTTCTGTTTCTATTTCTACATCTTTCAAAATTGGTACTTTAAAAGGCTCTCCTTTTGCCTCTACTACTGAAATATAACTCTTTCCTTTTTCTACTCCTTTTGGAATTTTCTGAATAGTTGACTTTTCGGCTCCTGTATCTACTGAAAATAAAACTTCTTCCTTATGGGGACCGATTAATAATTTTATCAAGGGCTCTGTTGATGTTGAAGTCCCCAGAAGATAGAGCCCCTGACACCCCTACTCTTCTTTAAACATTTTCTCATCTTGTTCCCGCTTACAGCAGTTCCTTTGAACATGTCCCTTCTTATTACAGCAGTAACAGACAGGGATTGTGAACCGTTCTCGATAAGGCTGTCCCCGGGGTGTCTGCTCTGTTCTTTTTCCCTTTTTTTCTCCAGACGGAGTCTCATTTTTCGAGCTTTCTCTTACTGCCGTTGCAAAGATTCTTGCTTTAGCTTTCTGTTTTTCCTCGTCTCTCCTAACATAGACTTTCTGGGCTTCTCTAAGTAATTCCTCTAACCCTCTTTCTTTCCAGCCTTCTAGTTTTTCTAATTTCCTTCTTATATCCCCCCCAGGATTTAGCTACGAATTGTGTTCTAAGAAGAGCGGTCCCAGCCACTGTATTCGGATCAATTCCAGAGTACATTTGTAGGCTTTTTCTCAACCTCTCCAACCATTCTGTTGGAGATTCATCTTTTCCCTGTTGTTCATTAAATGCTTTATTAATGTTTTGCCCTCAGGGAACTGCTTCTCTTATTCCCTGTATAATCAGCGTTCTCAAATGCCTCATATTCTGTCTCCCTTGGGGTTGTTCATGATCCCAGTGGGGATCCACATGTGTCCATGTCTGATCTCCCGGGGGTCCTGCCTGATTCTGTCTCTCCCAAATTCTCATTCCAGCTTGCCTGATCATCCCTCTTTCCTCAGCAGCAAATAAGATCCCTAAAATGGACTGTATTTCTTCCCAGGTATAAGTATTGGGGCCTAGGAATTGATCCAGTTTTTCAGCTACTCTGAGGGGTTCATCTAATAGTGTCCCCATTTCTTTTCTAAAATTTCTTACATCTGTGGTATTTAATGGGACTGCCACGAACCCGATGCCTCCCTGATTGCCTCTGAGGGGTACCTCCCGTAAGGGATATAAAGAAACTCCCTCAGATACGGCAGTCCTGCTTCTTTTACATGCAGCCGGAGGCTGGGATGCTACGGCCACTAAAGGGGGGGCCGCCGCCGGAGTTGGGGGGGGGAAGCCGCAGGAGGCAGATTGTTAAAATATGGAGGCAGTAGATTATCCAGTGATTCCCATTTATCATCCTTTTCTTTCCCCTTTTCATTTCCATCTCCTTCTTCTTCAAAATCCTCATCTGTTCCTAATGTAAGCATTGAGGCTGGAAAAGGACGTGAGGTCCTGATCCGTAACTCTGCATAATCGCTTTCCTCCTGACTAAAAGGTTCCTTTAAGTTAACATATATATCTAAAGCCTGGCAGATCCAGTCTTCAAAGGATCCAAAAACAGGCCAAAAGACATGTGGTTTTAAAGGTTCCTTCAGCCATTCAATCATACAGTATTGAACCAATTTTAATTTATCTTTTCCTTTTATGGGGCCCTTTTCATTCCAATTCCTAATCATTATTCCTAATGGACTTTCTACTGGTATGTCTGGTAATTTGCTCCCTTTCTCCTGGTCCCTGGTCTTCGATTTTCTCTGACCCATCTAGGAATTTTGCTGTGGCAATTCCTACAGACCTTGGTTACCAGTAAGAGTGTCTTGCAGGGGCTTTAAGACCTCTCACCCACCCACACGACTCCTATAGGAATCGCTTCGGCCCTTCACCGGCCAAGTCCCTCGCGGGAGATTGGAACCGCGGTTAGAAGACCTCTGCACTCATTTCGGAACCAGGTTCTGTCTCAATCACACTCTCACACACAGGCAACCGAATCCCACCCATCCAAGCAGTATACTCACAACTCCGTCGTCTTCGTTTGGATCCAACTGAACGGTACTCTGTTGTCTTTGTTTGGATCTTTGTGCACAGAATTACGGGCAAAATAAACTGCTGCAGCCGGCAAGGGAACTCATAAAAATCAAATTCTTTGCTTGCTTCTGTTCGGGTTCAGGATGGTGTCAGTCCCGACCCGACCCAATCAGGAGCCACCAAAACAGTGGGGCGCCCCTCCTAGATCAAGTCAGAATTCAGGAACTAAGACCATCCCATGTGAGCCCCCAGTTTGTGATAAATGATTTTAGTCCCAAACAGGATTCCAATTACAGTTTCCAATTTATTGAATAGAGGCAAGCAAACAGCGCTGGGTGCTCCGGGAGTCTCTGCTCCACCAAGACACGCACCCCTTAGTTCACAGTTACAGTATTTATAACCTCTCCCAGTCCCCCACCGTGCTGGTCTCCTTTTTGGGAGCTCACAATCTACATTCCATTGGTTACTCACACCGTTCGTGACAGGTGCTGATTGGCTAAGAGCATATTACTAGCCATTATACAGGTGTTAATTGGCCAGAAGTACAGAAGCAGCTGGTCCCATATTTGGAGTTGTTTATGTGCCTGTGGCCATCAGCTCCCAGCCCAGTTTTCCCCCGTTTTGCTCGCTCCACTGTTCAGTGTCCTTCTTATAACCTTGCAGCAGGTAAAACCTCTAATTATGTTAAACTACCAAGGCAGGAGTGAATCCTGCCAAACACATCTCAATAACTCAGATACATTTACAACAAAACTTATATACAGTTTACAAAAAAAATGGGCTTAAAACTATGTACATATCATCCTGTTTCTCCTAAGCCTGTGGCTATATAAGAACAAACAGGATAATAAAAGATTCCATATACAGAGAGGGTCACATTTCACCATGCAACTCTAGTATTGCTTCACATTAAAACGAATCAGGTGAACATATCTCACCAGCCTGACATCTCCGGTAGCCTTCGCCGACAGGCACAGCTGGAAACAAGAACTCTGCCGGGAGATGCTGGCATCTACTTCTTTCTCAGGGAGCTGCAGTGACTGGAGGGGCTTGGCTCATGGTGTGGGACCCGGGCGCGCGTGGAGAGGTCCAAGGCCTGGGTGACCTGTTGGCTGGAAGCTCTCCAAATGCTCTTGCCAGGCCGTGTGCAACACCCCTCATGGATCGTTAGCAGCCAACCCCTCATCTTACAGACCCAATGCTCCTTTGATGGCCCAAAGCCTCCTTCTTAAGGTCCAAACTGTCCTGTTAGGATCCAAAGCCTCCCTTTTAAAGCCCAGACCCCTCTTTCCATGCCCCAAGGCCTCACTGGAAGGGATGAAAGCCGCATTTTAGGCTCCAAAGCCTCTTTTTCACTTCCAAAGTCTCACTTGTCTCATCCAAAGGCTTTGTTTCAGGTCGCAAAGTGTCTGTTTTTGACAGTGCAAAACTGCATTTGCCATTCCCAAAGCCTCATTTGCCAGCTCCAAAGCAGCACTTGTCAAATCCAGCCACTCCTTCTCAAGCCCCAAGCTGCATCCCAAGTGTCCAAATCTCATTTTTAGGCCCTAAACCCCTCTTTCACAGCTCAAAGCCTCCTTTTTAGGCTCCAAAGCTTGGATTCTAGGCCTGAAAGCCTCCATTTTCTCCCAAAGCCTCACCTGGAGGGGACAAACCCTCAGTCACAAGTTCCAAACCCTCCCTTTCAAGGTCTGAAGAGGGGGCCCACAGCAGCACTTGCTGGGCCCAAAGACTCATTTTAGAGTCCAAAGCCTCATCTCTAGGCTCCAAAGGCTCACTTTTGGGACTAAACACTGCCAAAGCCTCATTTGCAGGCACTACAGCCTTCCTTTCAGCAAACATCGCCTCATTTGTAGGAGCCAAGGCTTTGTTTTCAGCCTCTCCAATCCCATTGCGCAAGTGCAAAGCCTTAGCTTCTGCTACCAAAGTGTCATTTTAGGGCACAAAACTGAATTTCAGGCTTCAAAACCTCCCTTTCATTGCCAAAGACTCATTTCTAAAGCCCAAACCCTCCTTCTGAGGGGCCAAGTTCCCTGCTCTCGTACCCAGCCCCCTCTTCAGCACCCCTAAACCTCCCCTGGAGCTCCCAGAGCCCCATCGTTTGAGACCACAGCTTCTTTTCTGGGGGCCAGAGAGAAACAAATGCCTTCCCCTGCTTGGCAGGATTTACAGCGTCATTTGTGGCACCTAGCCCATCCTTTTGAGTGTCCAAATCTCCTTTTGATGTCACAATCCCCTCTTCTACAGCTCAAAGCCTCCTCTTTAGGGCCTACAGTGATTCCAGGCCTCAGAACCTCCATTCTTGCTCCCAAAGCCTCCTCTTTACGGGACAAACCTCCATTTACAAGTTCCCAACCCCACATTTGAAGGTCTGAAGACTCATTTCAATGCACCATCTTTAAGGGACCATGTCTCATTGGGAAGGTCAAAAGCTTCATTTTTACAGTCCAAAGCCTGAGGTGCAGGGTTCAAATGCTCGCTTGTAGGGTAATAAACCCTCATTTTCCACCTCCAAAGCCTCCTTCTCAGGCACCAGAGCCTTGTTTGCAGGATTTGGAGTCTCCGAGTCCCCGTTTTTAGGGGGCAGAGCCTTGGCTTTTGGTACCAAAACATCACGTTAGGGCACAAAAATGAATTCCAGGCTTCCAAACTTCCATTTCATTGCCAAAACCCCAGTTTTAAGACCCTAACCCTGCTCATGAGGATCCAGGCTCTCTGTCCTAGTGCCCAAGCCCCTCTTTTACAGCTCCAAGCCTCCACTGGACCACCCAAAGCCCTGTATTCCACACCAAAGCTGCCTCTCCGGGGGCCAGAGTTGAACCAATGCAGTTCCCTGCTTTGCAGGATTTCAAGCATCATTCGTAGCATCTGGTCCATCCCTTTTAGTGCCCAGTGCCTCCTTTGGAGGGCCCAAATCCTCACTGTTCTGCTCCAAACCTGTCTTTTGCTCCCCATGCTCCTGTTTTAGGGCCCACATTTCCCTTTGGAGGGTCTACACCCTCACTTTTAGGGCAGAAAGCTGCTTTTTAGGACCCAAAGCTACATTTAGAGGGTCTAAACCCTCAGTGACGTGCAGAAAACGGACTCCACAATCTGTAAGATTGTAAAGTAGGTATGTTTATTCAGCACCGGGCAGCATGGGTGGGGGGTAGTCCCGCCAAAACCGTGCGTGCCTGACGCGGCAACTCACTTTGAATTTATGCAACCAGGTGTTACATATACATGAAGTTTTGTAATTCACCTGTACATATGCATGATCTATCCTCGCTTCCTATTAAAATTAGTCCCAAGGGGTCATTTTCATAAACTCCCCCTACCTGCGCTTGCGCAGTGCCTCCTGGTGGTGGTCGTCGGGGGTCGTGGGGATGAAGATGAGCTGCTCTTCTTCGTCACCGCTAGTAACCCTTTGTTTTCGCGCAGACTTGGTTATGCTTTGGTTCTTGTCCAAACCGCAGGGTCGGTTCTAGCTGGTTCATACAGAAGGCCCCTCCGCTCTTATCAAGAACTGTCCTTGGGAGGGGTACAAGACTTCTCGCTTTAGATAGTCTACACAATGGCTGGTTAGTAAAGCATAGAGCACCATCTGTCTTAGTATGCACAGCTGCAATTGATTAATGCTATACCTACTTAGGAGTTTTCTTTTAACCCCTTCTCTCAGACCCCGCTTTTCTAGGAAATTAGTAAATTCTTTTACTACGTTTTAATATGACGTCTCCCTTCTCAGCCCTTTCTCGAAATATTTGTCGGACTCAAGCCTTTGTCGTAATTGGTTTTTCTTGCAATCACTATAGGAACTTCCTGTATTCTGAAAACACCTCAGGCCACATCGAATCACCATGCAAAGAATTATGATCAGAACTATGATTATGATTGCTGCGATAAATAATTGCTTTAACCATGCTAAGTTTGACAACCAAGAGGTTGGTTTCTCCCATAAGTCAGAAAACCCCCAGATTTAGGTCTATTTGCCAATCAAGATCCCCCGGTCTTACATTTTTTAGGTCATTAAAAAGGCTGCTGTGATCGGGTTTGGGGTATGGGAAGATGATAGCTGTCACAGGGTGTCCACTTTCCAAGTTCCTCGGTAAGTGAGAGCACAACCAGCAATCAGACAGATTCATGACCTTAGCGACCTTTTCATGAAGTTGCAAAAATGTGTTATCCTCCCATACCCCGATTCCCATCATCAGAATAGTGATAGTGGTTAACGCCGCAATAACACGAGTTTTTGAGGCTGTACTTGTGTGACCCTCCATGTAGACTTGGGTGCTCTTTTTACCCTAGTGTGGTGTATCCAGGTGTTTTGCTCCTTGATCTTGATTGCTGTAAAGGAGGTGAGGAGTACCTGGTACGGTCCTGCCCACTGCAGTTCAGGGTATTCTCTGTAAGAGACTTTACATCTACATAATCTCCAGGTTGTATATAATGCACAGGCTGATCTAGACCTCTTCCTCGGGTTCCAATCACATGCTTTCTGATTTTATTAATCTGTTTGCCCAATGCCACCGGTGAGAGGCAGCAAGTGCTTGAGTTGCTGGCACTTTTGCTGTGTGAGCAATCGTCCGACGTTCGTGAATTTTAGAGTTTTTTTTCCTGTGTGCACTGCTATGCAGTTCATGTTAAATGTCCGAGCGCTGTTTGTCAGGGAGCCCGGAGCCCCAATACCTGTGGTGCTGTAGATGCGCTGCCAATAACAGGTGAGGAGCAGCCAGAGCTTGAGTTGTTGGCACTTTTGGAGTGGGAGCAATCGTCCGACGTTCGAGATTAGTATGGCTTTTTTTTTCAGTGGGCGCCGACATGCAGTTGAAGGTAAACGTCGGAGCGCTGTTTGTCAGGGAAAGCCCGGAGCCCCTATGTCTGTGGTGCTGTAGATGCGCTGCCAATGGCCGGTGAGGAGCAGCAAGAGCTTGAGTTGCTGGCACTTTTGGTGTGGGAGCTATCGTCCGACGTTCGTGATTTTTACGACTTTTTTTAGTGCTCGCTTGTGCAGTTGATGGTAAACGTTGAATTCCTGTTCGTCAGGAAAATCCCAGAGCCCCAATGTCTGTGGTGCTGTTGACGTGCAGTGAATGGCCGGTGAGGAACATCAACAGCTCGCGTTTCTGGCACTTCTGGTGTGGGAACAATCGTCCAACATTAGTGATTTTTAGGGGTCTTTTTCTCTGTGCGCTGCTTTGCAATTTATGGTAAATGTCGAAGCACTGTTCATCAGGGAAATCACAGAGCCGCAATGTCTGTGGTGCTGTAGATGCGCTGCCAATGGCCGGTGAGGGGCAGCAAGAGCTTGACTGGCTGGCACTTCCAGTGTGGGAGCAATCGTCCAACGTTCGTGATTTTTAATGTGTTTTTTTTCAGTGGGCGCCCAGGTGCAGTTGATGGTAAACGTCAAAGCGATGGTAGTCAGGGAAATCCCAGAGACCCAATGTCTGTTGTGATGTAGATGCACTCTGAATGGCGGTGAGGAGCAGCAAGAGCTTGAGTGGCTGGCACTTTCAGTGTGGGAGCAATCGTCCATGTTCGTGATTTTTAGGGGTGCTTTTCCTCTAGGCTGCTGTGCAGTTGACGGTAAACGTCGAAGCACTGTTCATCAGGGAAAGCCTGGAGGCACAATGTCTCTGATGCTGTAGATGTGCTGTGAATTGCCACTGAGGAGCAGCAAGAGCTTGTGTCGCTGGCACATTTGGCATGGGAGCAGACGTCCGACGTTCGTGATGTTTAGGGGCTTTCTTTCAGTGGGCGCCCAGGTGCAGCTGGTGGTAAACGTAGAAGCCTTGTTCATCAGGGAAAGCCCGGAGCCCCGATGTCTGTGGTGCTGTAGATGAGCTGCCAATGGCCACTGAGGAGCAGCAAGAGCTTAACTGGCTGGCACTTTCGGTGTGGGAGCAATCGTCCGACGTTCGTGATTTTTAGGTGTTTCTTATTAAGTGGGCTCGCATGAGCAGTAGATGGTAAACTTCGAAGCGCTGTTCGTCAGGGAAAGCCCGGAGCCCCAATGTCTGTAGATCTGTAGATGCGGGGTCAATGGCCAGTGAGGAGCAGCAGGAGCTTGAGTTGCTGGCACATTTGGTGTCGGAGCAATCGTCCGACGTTCGTGATTTTTAGGGTTTTTCATAAGTGGGCGGCCCTGTTCAGTTGATATTAAACGTCGAATCGCTGTTCGTCAGGGAAAGCCCATAGCCCCGATGTCTGTACTGCTATAGTTGGGCTGCCAATGGCCGGTAAGGAGCAGCAAGAGCTTGACTGGCTGGCACTTTCGGTGTGGGAGCAATAATCCGACGTTCATGATTTTTTGGGTTTTCTTTCCAGTGCCCGCCCAGGTGCAGCTGATGGTAAACGTCGAAGCCCTGTTCGTCAGGGAAAGCCCAGGGCCCCGATGTCTGTGGTGCTGTAGATGCGCTGCCAATGGCCGGTGAGGAGCAGCAAGAGCTTGACTGGCTGGCACTTTCGGTGTGGGAGCAATCGTCTGACGTTCGTGATTTTTCGGGGTTTTTTCTCAGTAGGCGCCCAGGCTCAGCTGCTGGTAAACGTCGAAGCCCTGTTGGTCAGGGAAAGCCCGGAGCCCCGATGTCTGTGGTGCTGTAGATGTGCTGCCAGTGGCCGGTGAGGAGCAGCAGGAGCTTGACTGGCTGGCACGTTCGGTGTGGGAGCAATCGTCCAACGTTCGTGATTTTTCGGGGTTTTTTCAGTGGGCCCCCCAGGTGCAGGTGGTGGTAAACGTCGAAGCCCTGTTCGTCAGGGAAAGCCCGGAGCCCCGATGTCTGTGGTGCTGTAGATGCGCTGCCAATGGCCGGTGAGGAGCAGCAAGAGCTTGAGTTGCTGGCACTTTCGGTGTGGGAGCAATCGTCCGACGTTCGTGATTTTTCGGGGTTTTTTTGGAGTGGGCGACCAGGCGCATCTGGTGGTAAACGTCGAAGCCCTGTTCGTCAGGGAAAGCCCGGAGCCCCGATGTCTGTGGTGCTGTAGATGCGCTGCCAATGGCCGGTGAGGAGCAGCAAGAGCTTGACTGGCTGGCACTTTCGGTGTGGGAGCAATCGTCCGACGCTCATGATTTTTCGGGGTTTTTTTGGAGTGGGCGCCCAGGTGCAGGTCGTGGTAAAGGTCGAAGCCCTGTTCGTCAGGGAAAGCCCGGAGCCCCGATGTCTGTGGTGCTGTAGATGCACTACCAATAACCGGTGAGGAGCAGCAAGAGCTTGATTGGCTGGCACTTTCGGTGTGGGAGCAATCGTCCGACGTTCGTGATTTTTCGGGGATTTTTCCAGTGGGCGCGGAATTGCAGCTGGTGGTAAATGTCGAAGCCCTGTTCGTCAGGGAATGCCCGGAGCCCCGATGTCTGTGGTGCTGTAGATGCGCTTCGAATGGCCGGTGAGGTGCAGCAGAAGCTTGAGTTGCTGGCACTTTCGGTGTGGGAGCAATCGTCCAACGTTCGTGATTTTTCGGGGTTTTTTTGGAGTGGTCGCCCAGGTGCAGCTGCTGGTAAACGTCGAAGCCCTGTTCGTCAGGGAAAGCCCGGAGCCCCGATGTCTGTGGTGCTGTAGATGCGCTGCCAATGGCCGCTGAGGAGCAGCAGGAGCTTGACTGGCTGGCACTTTTGGTGTGGGAGCAATCGTCCGACGTTCGTGATTTTTCGTGTTTTTTTGGAGTGAGCGCCCAGGTGCAGCTGGTGGTAAACGTCGAAGCCCTGTTCGTCAGGGAAAGCCCGGAGCCCCGATGTCTGTGGTGCTGTAGATGCGCTGCCAATGGCCGGTGAGGAGCAGCAGGAGCTTGAGTTGCTGGAATTTTTGGTGTGGGAAAAATCGTCCGACATTCGTGATTTTTTGGGGTTTTTTTTCAGACGGCCCCCCGGTGCAGCTGGTGGTAAACGTCGAAGCCCTGTTCGTCAGGGAAAGCCCGGAGCCCCGATGTCTGTGGTGCTGTAGATGCGCTGCCAATGGCCGTTGAGGAGCAGCAAGAGCTTGACTGGCTGGCACTTTTGGTGTGGGAGCAATAATCCGACGTTCGTGGTTTTTCGGGTTTTTTTTTCCAGTGGGCGGCCAGGTGCAGATGGTGGTAAAGGTCGAAGCCCTGTTCGTCAGGGAAAGCCCGGAGCCCCGATGTCTGTGGTGCTGTAGATGCACTACCAATGGCCCGTGAGGAGCAGCAAGAGCTTGATTGGCTGGCACTTTCGGTGTGGGAGCAATCGTCCGACGTTCGTGATTTTTCAGGGATTTTTCCAGTAGGCGCCGAATTGCAGCGGGTGGTAAATGTCGAAGCCCTGTTCGTCAGGGAATGCCCGGAGCCCCGATGTCTGTGGTGCTGTAGATGCGCTTCGAATGGCCGGTGAGGTGCAGCAGAAGCTTGAGTTGCTGGCACTTTCGGTGTGGGAGCAATCGTCCAACGTTCGTGATTTTTCGGGGTATTTTTGTAGTGGGCGCCCAGGTGCAGCTGGTGGTAAACGTCGAAGCCCTGTTCGTCAGGGAAAGCCCGGAGCCCCGATGTCTGTGGTGCTGTAGATGCGCTGCCAATGGCCGGTGAGGAGCAGCAAGAGCTTGAGTTGCTGGCACTTTCGGTGTGGGAGCAATCGTCCAACGTTCGTGATTTTTCTTGGGTTTTTTTCCAATGGGCGCCCAGGTGCAGGTGGTGTTAAAGGTCGAAGCCCTGTTCGTCAGGGAAAGCCCAAAGCCTCGATGTCTGTGGTGCTGTAGATGCGCTGCCGGTGGCAGGGGAGGAGCAGCAAGAGCTTGACTGGCTGGCACTTTCGGTGTGGGAGCAATCGTCCGACGTTCATGATTTTTCGGGGTTTCTTTCAGTGGGCCCCCCTGGTGCAGCTGGTGATAAACGTCAAAGACCTGCTCGTCAGGGAAAGCCCGGAGCCCCGATGTCTGTGGTGCTGTAGATGCGCTGCCAATGGCCGGTGAGGAGCAGCAAGCGCTTGAGTTGCTGGCACTTTCGGTGTGGGAGCAATCGTCCGACCTTCATGATTTTTCGGGGTTTTTTTGGAGTGGGCGCCCAGGTTCAGCTGCTGGTAAACGTCGAAGCCCTGTTCGTCAGGGAAAGCCCGGAGCCCTAGTGTCTGTGGTGCTGTAGATGCGCTGCCAATGGCCGGTGAGGAGCAGCAAGAGCTTGACTGGCTGGCACTTTCGGTGTGGGAGCAATCATCCTACGTTCGTGATTTTTCGGGGTTTTTTTGGAGTGGGCCCCAGGCGCAGCTGGTGGTAAACGTCGAAGCCCTGTTCATCAGGGAAAGCCCGGAGCCCTGATGTCTGTGGTGCTGTAGATGCGCTGCCAATGGCCGGTGAGGAGCAGCAAGAGCTTGACTGGCTGGCACTTTTGGTGTGGGAGCAATCGTCCGACGTTCGTGATTTTTCGGGGTTTTTTGGAGTGGGCCCCCCAGGTGCAGGTGGTGGTAAACGTCGAAGCCCTGTTCGTCAGGGAAAGCCCGGAGCCCCAGTGTCTGTGGTGCTGTAGATGCGCTGCCAATGGCCGGTGAGGACCAGCAAGAGCTTGAGTTGCTGGCACTTTCGGTGTGGGAGCAATCGTCCGACGTTCGTGATTTTTCGGGGTTTTTTTGGAGTAGGCGACCAGGCGCATCTGGTGGTAAACGTCGAAGCCCTGTTCGTCAGGGACAGCCCGGAGCTCCGATGTCTGTGGTGCTGTAGATGCGCTGCCAATGGCCGGTGAGGAGCAGCAAGAGCTTGACTGGCTGGCACTTTCGGTGTGGGAGCAATCGTCCGACGCTCATGATTTTTCGGGGTTTTTTTCAGTGGGCGCCCAGGTGCAGGTCGTGGTAAAGGTCGAAGCCCTGTTCGTCAGGGAAAGCCCGGAGCCCCGATGTCTGTGGTGCTGTAGATGCACTACCAATAACCGGTGAGGAGCAGCAAGAGCTTGATTGGCTGGCACTTTCGGTGTGGGAGCAATCGTCCGACGTTCGTGATTTTTCGGGGATTTTTCCAGTGGGCGCGGAATTGCAGCTGGTGGTAAATGTCGAAGCCCTGTTCGTCAGGGAATGCCCGGAGCCCCGATGTCTGTGGTGCTGTAGATGCGCTTCGAATGGCCGGTGAGGTGCAGCAGAAGCTTGAGTTGCTGGCACTTTCGGTGTGGGAGCAATCGTCCAACGTTCGTGATTTTTCGGGGTTTTTTTGGAGTGGTCGCCCAGGTGCAGCTGCTGGTAAACGTCGAAGCCCTGTTCGTCAGGGAAAGCCCGGAGCCCCGATGTCTGTGGTGCTGTAGATGCGCTGCGAATGGCCGCTGAGGAGCAGCAGGAGCTTGACTGGCTGGCACTTTTGGTGTGGGAGCAATCGTCCGACGTTCGCGATTTTTCGTGTTTTTTTGGAGTGAGCGCCCAGGTGCAGCTGGTGGTAAACGTCGAAGCCCTGTTCGTCAGGGAAAGCCCGGAGCCCCGATGTCTGTGGTGCTGTAGATGCGCTGCCAATGGCCGGTGAGGAGCAGCAAGAGCTTGACTGGCTGGCACTTTCGGTGTGGGAGCAATCGTCCGACGCTCATGATTTTTCGGGGTTTTTTTCAGTGGGCGCCCAGGTGCAGGTCGTCGTAAAGGTCGAAGCCCTGTTCGTCAGGGAAAGCCCGGAGCCCCGATGTCTGTGGTGCTGTAGATGCACTACCAATAACCGGTGAGGAGCAGCAAGAGCTTGATTGGCTGGCACTTTCGGTGTGGGAGCAATCGTCCGACGTTCGTGATTTTTCAGGGATTTTTCCAGTAGGCGCTGAATTGCAGCTGGTGGTAAATGTCGAAGCCCTGTTCGTCAGGGAATGCCCGGAGCCCCGATGTCTGTGGTGCTGTAGATGCGCTTCGAATGGCCGGTGAGGTGCAGCAGAAGCTTGAGTTGCTGGCACTTTCGGTGTGGGAGCAATCGTCCAACGTTCGTGATTTTTCGGGGTATTTTTGTAGTGGGCGCCCAGGTGCAGCTGGTGGTAAACGTCGAAGCCCTGTTCGTCAGGGAAAGCCCGGAGCCCCGATGTCTGTGGTGCTGTAGATGCGCTGCCAATGGCCGGTGAGGAGCAGCAAGAGCTTGACTGGCTGGCACTTTCGGTGTGGGAGCAATCGTCCGACATTCGTGATTTTTCAAGGAATTTTTCTAGTGGGCGCCCAGGTGCAGCAGGTGGTAGATATCGAAGCCCTGTTCGTCAGGGAAAGCCCGGAGCCCCGATGTCTGTGGTGCTGTAGATGCGCTGCCAATGGCCGGTGAGGAGCAGCAGGAGCTTGGCTGCCTGGCACTTTTTGTGTGGGAGCAACCGTCAGACGTTCGTGATTTTTCGGGGTTTTTTTGGAGTGGGCCCCAGGCGCAGCTGGTGGTAAACGTCGAAGCCCTGTTCATCAGGGAAAGCCCGGAGCCCTGATGTCTGTGGTGCTGTAGATGCGCTGCCAATGGCCGGTGAGGAGCAGCAAGAGCTTGACTGGCTGGCACTTTTGGTGTGGGAGCAATCGTCCGACGTTCGTGATTTTTCGGGGTTTTTTGGAGTGGGCCCCCCAGGTGCAGGTGGTGGTAAACGTCGAAGCCCTGTTCGTCAGGGAAAGCCCGGAGCCCCAGTGTCTGTGGTGCTGTAGATGCGCTGCCAATGGCCGGTGAGGACCAGCAAGAGCTTGAGTTGCTGGCACTTTCGGTGTGGGAGCAATCGTCCGACGTTCGTGATTTTTCGGGGTTTTTTTGGAGTAGGCGACCAGGCGCATCTGGTGGTAAACGTCGAAGCCCTGTTCGTCAGGGACAGCCCGGAGCTCCGATGTCTGTGGTGCTGTAGATGCGCTGCCAATGGCCGGTGAGGAGCAGCAAGAGCTTGACTGGCTGGCACTTTCGGTGTGGGAGCAATCGTCCGACGCTCATGATTTTTCGGGGTTTTTTTCAGTGGGCGCCCAGGTGCAGGTCGTGGTAAAGGTCGAAGCCCTGTTCGTCAGGGAAAGCCCGGAGCCCCGATGTCTGTGGTGCTGTAGATGCACTACCAATAACCGGTGAGGAGCAGCAAGAGCTTGATTGGCTGGCACTTTCGGTGTGGGAGCAATCGTCCGACGTTCGTGATTTTTCGGGGATTTTTCCAGTGGGCGCGGAATTGCAGCTGGTGGTAAATGTCGAAGCCCTGTTCGTCAGGGAATGCCCGGAGCCCCGATGTCTGTGGTGCTGTAGATGCGCTTCGAATGGCCGGTGAGGTGCAGCAGAAGCTTGAGTTGCTGGCACTTTCGGTGTGGGAGCAATCGTCCAACGTTCGTGATTTTTCGGGGTTTTTTTGGAGTGGTCGCCCAGGTGCAGCTGCTGGTAAACGTCGAAGCCCTGTTCGTCAGGGAAAGCCCGGAGCCCCGATGTCTGTGGTGCTGTAGATGCGCTGCGAATGGCCGCTGAGGAGCAGCAGGAGCTTGACTGGCTGGCACTTTTGGTGTGGGAGCAATCGTCCGACGTTCGCGATTTTTCGTGTTTTTTTGGAGTGAGCGCCCAGGTGCAGCTGGTGGTAAACGTCGAAGCCCTGTTCGTCAGGGAAAGCCCGGAGCCCCGATGTCTGTGGTGCTGTAGATGCGCTGCCAATGGCCGGTGAGGAGCAGCAAGAGCTTGACTGGCTGGCACTTTCGGTGTGGGAGCAATCGTCCGACGCTCATGATTTTTCGGGGATTTTTCCAGTAGGCGCTGAATTGCAGCTGGTGGTAAATGTCGAAGCCCTGTTCGTCAGGGAATGCCCGGAGCCCCGATGTCTGTGGTGCTGTAGATGCGCTTCGAATGGCCGGTGAGGTGCAGCAGAAACTTGAGTTGCTGGCACTTTCGGTGTGGGAGCAATCGTCCAACGTTCGTGATTTTTCGGGGTATTTTTGTAGTGGGCGCCCAGGTGCAGCTGGTGGTAAACGTCGAAGCCCTGTTCGTCAGGGAAAGCCCGGAGCCCCGATGTCTGTGGTGCTGTAGATGCGCTGCCAATGGCCGGTGAGGAGCAGCAAGAGCTTGACTGGCTGGCACTTTCGGTGTGGGAGCAATCGTCCGACATTCGTGATTTTTCAAGGAATTTTTCTAGTGGGCGCCCAGGTGCAGCAGGTGGTAGATATCGAAGCCCTGTTCGTCAGGGAAAGCCCGGAGCCCCGATGTCTGTGGTGCTGTAGATGCGCTGCCAATGGCCGGTGAGGAGCAGCAGGAGCTTGGCTGCCTGGCACTTTTTGTGTGGGAGCAACCGTCAGACGTTCGTGATTTTTCGGGGTTTCTTTCAGTGGGCCCCCCAGGTGCAGCTGGTGGTAAACGTCGAAGCCCTGTTCGTCAGGGAAAGCGTGGAGCCCCGATGTCTGTGGTGCTGTAGATGCGCTGCCAATGGCCGGTGAGGAGCAGCAAGAGCTTGTCTGGCTGGCACTTTCGATGTGGGAGCAATCGTCCGACGTTCGTGATTTTTCGGGGATTTTTTCAGTTGGCCCCCCAGGTGCAGCTGGTGGTAAACGTTGAAGCCCTGTTCGTTAGGGAAAGCCCGGAGCCCCGATGTCTGTGGTGCTGTAGATGCGCTGCCAATGGCTGGTGAGGAGCAGCAAGAGCTTGACTGGCTGGCACTTTCGGTGTGGGAGCAATCGTCCGACGTTCGTGATTTTTCTTGGGTTTCTTTCCAATGGGCGCCCAGGTGCAGGTGGTGGTAAACGTCGAAGCCCTGTTCGTCAGGGAAAGCCCGGAGCCCCGATGTCTGTGGTGCTGTAGATGCGCTGCCAATGGCCGGTGAGGAGCAGGAGGAGCTTGAGTTTCTGGCACTTTCGGTGTGGGAGCAATCGTCCAACGTTGGTGATTGTTCTTGGGTTTTTTTGGAGTGGGCGCCCACGTGCAGCTGGTGGTAAACGTCGAAGCCCTGTTCATCACGGAAAGCCCGGAGCCCCGATGTCTGTGGTGCTGTAGATGCGCTGCCAATGGCCGGTGAGGAGCAGGAGGAGCTTGAGTTTCTGGCACTTTCGATGTGGGAGCAATCGTCCGACGTTTGTGATTTTTCTTGGGTTTTTTTCCAATGGGCGCCCGGGTGCAGGTGGTGGTAAACGTCGAAGCCCTGTTCGTCAGGGAAAGCCCGGAGCCCCGATGTCTGTGGTGCTGTAGATGCGCTGCCAGTGGCCGTTGAGGAGCAGCAAGAGCTTGACTGGCTGGCACTTTCGGTGTGGGTGCAATCGTCCGACGTTCCTGATTTTTCGGGGTTTTTTTGGTGTGGGCGCCCAGGTGCAGCTGGTGATAAACGTCAAAGCCCTGTTCGTCAGGGAAAGCCCGGAGCCCCGATGTCTGTGGTGCTGTAGATGCGCTGCCAATGGCCGGTGAGGAGCAGCAAGAGCTTGACTGGCTGGCACTTTCGGTGTGGGAGCAATGTTGCGACGTTCATGATTTTTCGGGGTTTTTTTCAGTGGGCCCCCCAGGTGCAGCTGGTGGTAAACGTCGAAGCCCTGTTTGTCAGGGAAAGCCCGGAGCCCCGATGTCTGTGGTGCTGTAGATGCGCTGCCAATGGCCGGTGATGAGCAGCAAGAGCTTGACTGGCTGGCACTTTCGATGTGGGAGCAATCGTCCGACGTTCGTGATTTTTCTTGGGTTTTTTTCCAATGGGCGCCCAGGCGCAGCTGGTGGTAAAGGTCGAAGCCCTGTTCGTCAGGGAAAGCCCGGAGCCCCG
Source organism: Chlamydotis macqueenii (assembly GCF_036417535.1). NCBI lineage: Eukaryota > Metazoa > Chordata > Aves > Otidiformes > Otididae > Chlamydotis > Chlamydotis macqueenii. The sequence goes on along the minus strand of NC_141592.1, from coordinate 32,327,374 downwards.
ATGTCTGTGGTGCTGTAGATGTGCTGCCAGTGGCCGCTGAGGAGCAGCAGGAGCTTGACTGGCTGGCACGTTTTGTGTGGGAGCAATCGTCCGACGTTCGTGATTTTTCGTGTTTTTTTTTTAGTGGGCGACCAGGTGCAGCCGGTGGTAAACGTCGAAGCCCTGTTCGTCAGGGAAAGCCCGGAGCCCCGATGTCTGTGGGGCTGTAGATGCTCTGCCAATAGCCGGTGAGGAGCAGCAAGAGCTTGACTGGCTGGCACTTTCGATGTGGGAGCAATCGTCCGACATTTGTGATTTTTCTTGGGTTTTTTTCCAATGGGCGCCCGGGTGCAGGTGGTGGTAAACGTCGAAGTCCTGTTCGTCAGGGAAAGCCCGGAGCCTTGATGTCTGTGGTGCTGTAGATGCGCTGCCAATGGCCGGTGATGAGCAGCAAGAGCTTGACTGGCTGGCACTTTCGGTGTGGGAGCAACCGTCAGACGTTCGTGATTTTTCGGGGTTTCTTTCAGTGGGCCCCCCAGGTGCAGCTGGTGGTAAACGTCGAAGCCCTGTTCGTCAGGGAAAGCGTGGAGCCCCGATGTCTGTGGTGCTGTAGATGCGCTGCCAATGGCCGGTGAGGAGCAGCAAGAGCTTGTCTGGCTGGCACTTTCGATGTGGGAGCAATCGTCCGACGTTCGTGATTTTTCGGGGATTTTTTCAGTTGGCCCCCCAGGTGCAGCTGGTGGTAAACGTTGAAGCCCTGTTCGTTAGGGAAAGCCCGGAGCCCCGATGTCTGTGGTGCTGTAGATGCGCTGCCAATGGCTGGTGAGGAGCAGCAAGAGCTTGACTGGCTGGCACTTTCGGTGTGGGAGCAATCGTCCGACGTTCGTGATTTTTCTTGGGTTTCTTTCCAATGGGCGCCCAGGTGCAGGTGGTGGTAAACGTCGAAGCCCTGTTCGTCAGGGAAAGCCCGGAGCCCCGATGTCTGTGGTGCTGTAGATGCGCTGCCAATGGCCGGTGAGGAGCAGGAGGAGCTTGAGTTTCTGGCACTTTCGGTGTGGGAGCAATCGTCCAACGTTGGTGATTGTTCTTGGGTTTTTTTGGAGTGGGCGCCCACGTGCAGCTGGTGGTAAACGTCGAAGCCCTGTTCATCACGGAAAGCCCGGAGCCCCGATGTCTGTGGTGCTGTAGATGCGCTGCCAATGGCCGGTGAGGAGCAGGAGGAGCTTGAGTTTCTGGCACTTTCGATGTGGGAGCAATCGTCCGACGTTTGTGATTTTTCTTGGGTTTTTTTCCAATGGGCGCCCGGGTGCAGGTGGTGGTAAACGTCGAAGCCCTGTTCGTCAGGGAAAGCCCGGAGCCCCGATGTCTGTGGTGCTGTAGATGCGCTGCCAGTGGCCGTTGAGGAGCAGCAAGAGCTTGACTGGCTGGCACTTTCGGTGTGGGTGCAATCGTCCGACGTTCCTGATTTTTCGGGGTTTTTTTGGTGTGGGCGCCCAGGTGCAGCTGGTGATAAACGTCAAAGCCCTGTTCGTCAGGGAAAGCCCGGAGCCCCGATGTCTGTGGTGCTGTAGATGCGCTGCCAATGGCCGGTGAGGAGCAGCAAGAGCTTGACTGGCTGGCACTTTCGGTGTGGGAGCAATGTTGCGACGTTCATGATTTTTCGGGGTTTTTTTCAGTGGGCCCCCCAGGTGCAGCTGGTGGTAAACGTCGAAGCCCTGTTTGTCAGGGAAAGCCCGGAGCCCCGATGTCTGTGGTGCTGTAGATGCGCTGCCAATGGCCGGTGATGAGCAGCAAGAGCTTGACTGGCTGGCACTTTCGATGTGGGAGCAATCGTCCGACGTTCGTGATTTTTCTTGGGTTTTTTTCCAATGGGCGCCCAGGCGCAGCTGGTGGTAAAGGTCGAAGCCCTGTTCGTCAGGGAAAGCCCGGAGCCCCGATGTCTGTGGTGCTGTAGATGTGCTGCCAGTGGCCGCTGAGGAGCAGCAGGAGCTTGACTGGCTGGCACGTTTTGTGTGGGAGCAATCGTCCGACGTTCGTGATTTTTCGTGTTTTTTTTTTAGTGGGCGACCAGGTGCAGCCGGTGGTAAACGTCGAAGCCCTGTTCGTCAGGGAAAGCCCGGAGCCCCGATGTCTGTGGGGCTGTAGATGCTCTGCCAATAGCCGGTGAGGAGCAGCAAGAGCTTGACTGGCTGGCACTTTCGATGTGGGAGCAATCGTCCGACATTTGTGATTTTTCTTGGGTTTTTTTCCAATGGGCGCCCGGGTGCAGGTGGTGGTAAACTTCGAAGTCCTGTTCGTCAGGGAAAGCCCGGAGCCTTGATGTCTGTGGTGCTGTAGATGCGCTGCCAATGGCCGGTGATGAGCAGCAAGAGCTTGACTGGCTGGCACTTTCGGTGTGGGAGCAATCTTCTGACGTTCGTGATTTTTCGGGGTTTTTTTTCCAGTGGGCGCCCAGGTGCAGCGGGTGGTAAACGTCGAAGCCCTGTTCGTCAGGGAATGCCCAGAACCACGATGTCTGTGGTGCTGTAGATGCGCTGCCAATGGCCGGTGAGGAGCAGCAAGAGCTTGACTGGCTGGCACTTTTTGTGTGGGAGCAATCGTCCGACGTTCGTGACTTTTCTTGGGTTTTTTTCCAATGGGCGCCTAGGTGCAGGGGGTGGTAAAGGTCGAAGCCCTGTTCCTCAGGGAAAGCCCGGAGCCCCGATGCCTGTGGTGCTGTAGATGCGCTGCCAATGGCCGGTGATGAGCAGCAAGAGCTTGACTGGCTGGCACTTCTGGTGTGGGAGCAATCTTCTGACGTTAGTGATTTTTCGGGGTTTTTTTGGAGTGGGGCCCCCAGGTGCAGCTGGTGGTAAACGTCGAAGCCCTGTTTGTCAGGGAAAGCCCGGAGCCCCAATGTCTGTGGTGCTGTAGATGCGCTGCCAATGGCCGGTTAGGAGCAGCAAGAGCTTGACTGGCTGGCACTTCTGGTGTGGGAGCAATCGTCAGACGTTCGTGATTTTTCGGGGTTAATCTCCAGCGGGCGCCCAGGTGCAGCGGGTGGTAAATGTCGAAGCCCTGTTCGTCAGGGAAAGCCCGGAGCCCCGATGTCTGTGGTGCTGTAGATGCGCTGCCAATGGCCGGTGAGGAGCAGCAAGATCTTGAGTTGCTGGCACTTTCGGTGTGGGAGTAATCGTCCGACGGTCGTGATTTTTTGGGGTTTTTTTCCAGTCGGCGCCCAGGTGCAGCTGGTGGTAAATGTCAAAGCCCTGTTCGTCAGGGAAAGCCCGGAGCCCCGATGTCTGTGGTGCTGTAGATGCGCTGCCAATGGCCGGTGAGGAGCAGGAGGAGCTTGAGTTTCTGGCACTTTTTGTGTGGGAGCAATCATCCGACGTTCGTGATTTTTCGGGGTTTTTTGGAGTGGGCGACCAGGTGCAGCTGGTGGTAAACATCGAAGCCCTGTTCATCAGGGAAAGCCCGGAGCCCCGATGTCTGTGGGGCTGTAGATGCTCTGCCAATGGCCGGTGAGGAGCAGCAAGAGATTGACTGGCTGGCACTTTCGATGTGGGAGCAATCGTCCGACGTTTGTGATTTTTCTTGGGTTTTTTTCCAATGGGCGCCCGGGTGCAGCTGGTGGTAAACGTCGAAGCCCTGTTCGTCAGGGAAAGCCCGGAGCCCCGATGTCTGTGGTGCTGTAGATGCGCTGCCAATGGCCGGTGAGGAGCAGCAAGAGCTTGACTGGCTGGCACTTTCGATGTGGGAGCAATCGTCCGACGTTCCTGAATTTTCGGGGTTTTTTTGGTGTGGGCGCCCAGGTGCAGCTGGTGGTAAACGTCGAAGCCCTGTTCGTCAGGGAAAGCCCGGAGCCCCGATGTCTGTGGTGCTGTAGATGCGCTGCCAATGGCCGGTGAGGAGCAGCAAGATCTTGAGTTGCTGGCACTTTCGGTGTGGGAGCAATCGTCCGACGGTCGTGATTTTTTGGGGTTTTTTTCCAGTCGGCGCCCAGGTGCAGCTGGTGGTAAATGTCAAAGCCCTGTTCGTCAGGGAAAGCCCGGAGCCCCGATGTCTGTGGTGCTGTAGATGTGCTGCCAGTGGCCGCTGAGGAGCAGCAGGAGCTTGACTGGCTGGCACGTTTTGTGTGGGAGCAATCGTCCGACGTTCATGATTTTTCGTGTTTTTTTTTAGTGGGCGACCAGGTGCAGCCGGTGGTAAACGTCGAAGCCCTGTTCGTCAGGGAAAGCCCGGAGCCCCGATGTCTGTGGTGCTGTAGATGCGCTGCCAATGGCCGGTGATGAGCAGCAAGAGCTTGACTGGCTGGCACTTTCGGTGTGGGAGCAATCTTCCGACGTTCATGATTTTTCGGGGTTAATCTCCAGCAGGCGCCCAGGTGCAGCGGGTGGTTAATGTCGAAGCCCTGTTCGTCAGGGAAAGCCCGGAGCCCCGATGTCTGTGGTGCTGTAGATGCGCTGCCAATGGCCGGTGAGGAGTAGCAAGAGCTTGACTGGCTGGCACTTTCGGTGTGGGAGCAATCGTCCGACGTTCGTGATTTTTGGGTTTTTTTTTTTTAGTGGGCACCGAGGTGCAGCTGGTGGTAAACGTCGAAGCCCTGTTCGTCAGGGAAAGCCCGGAGCCCCGATGTCTGTGGTGCTGTAGATGCGCTGTTAAGGGCTGGTTAGGAGCAGCAAGAGCTTGATTTGCTGGCACTTTCGGTGTGGGAGCAATCGTCCGACGTTCGTGATTTTTCTTGGGTTTTTTTCCAATGGGCGCCTAGGTGCAGGGGGTGGTAAAGGTCGAAGCCCTGTTCGTCAGGGAAAGCCCGGAGCCCCGATGTCTGTGGTGCTGTAGATGCGCTGCCAATGGCCGGTGAGGAGCAGCAAGATCTTGAGTTGCTGGCACTTTCGGTGTGGGAGCAATCGTCCGACGGTCGTGATTTTTTGGGGTTTTTTTCCAGTCGGCGCCCAGGTGCAGCTGGTGGTAAATGTCAAAGCCCTGTTCGTCAGGGAAAGCCCAGAGCCCCGATGTCTGTGGTGCTGTAGATGCGCTGCCAATGGCCGGTGAGGAGCAGGAGGAGCTTGAGTTTCTGGCACTTTTTGTGTGGGAGCAATCATCCGACGTTCGTGATTTTTCGGGGTTTTTTGGAGTGGGCGACCAGGTGCAGCTGGTGGTAAACATCGAAGCCCTGTTCGTCAGGGAAAGCCCGGAGCCCCGATGTCTGTGGGGCTGTAGATGCTCTGCCAATGGCCGGTGATGAGCAGCAAGAGTTTGACTGGCTGGTACTTTCGATGTGGGAGCAATCGTCCGACGTTTGTGATTTTTCTTGGGTTTTTTTCCAATGGGCGCCCGGGTGCAGGTGGTGGTAAACGTCGAAGCCCTGTTCGTCAGGGAAAGCCCGGAGCCCCGATGTCTGTGGTGCTGTAGATGCGCTGCCAATGGCCGGTGAGGAGCAGCAAGAGCTTGACTGGCTGGCACTTTCGATGTGGGAGCAATCGTCCGACGTTCCTGAATTTTCGGGGTTTTTTTGGTGTGGGCGCCCAGGTGCAGCTGGTGGTAAACGTCAAAGCCCTGTTCGTCAGGGAAAGCCCGGAGCCCCGATGCCTGTGGTGCTGTAGATGCGCTGCCAATGGCCGGTGAGGAGCAGCAAGAGCTTGACTGGCTGGCACTTTCGGTATGGGAGCAATGTTGCTACGTTCATGATTTTTCGGGGTTTTTTTCAGTGGGCCCCCCAGGTGCAGCTGGTGGTAAACGTCGAAGCCCTGTTCGTCAGGGAAAGCCCGGAGCCCCGATGTCTGTGGTGCTGTAGATGCGCTGCCAATGGCCGGTGATGAGCAGCAAGAGCTTGACTGGCTGGCACTTTCGGTGTGGGAGCAATCTTCCGACGTTCATGATTTTTCGGGGTTAATCTCCAGCAGGCGCCCAGGTGCAGCGGGTGGTTAATGTCGAAGCCCTGTTCGTCAGGGAAAGCCCGGAGCCCCGATGTCTGTGGTGCTGTAGATGCGCTGTTAAGGGCTGGTTAGGAGCAGCAAGAGCTTGATTTGCTGGCACTTTTTGTGTGGGAGCAATCATCCGACGTTCGTGATTTTTCTTGGGTTTTTTTCCAGTGGGCGCCCAGGTGCAGCTGGTGGTAAACGTCGAAGCCCTGTTCGTCAGGGAATGCCCAGAACCCCGATGTCTGTGGTGCTGTAGATGCGCTGCCAATGGCCGGTGAGGAGTAGCAAGAGCTTGACTGGCTGGCACTTTCGGTGTGGGAGCAATCGTCCGACGTTCGTGATTTTTGGGTTTTTTTTTTTTAGTGGGCACCGAGGTGCAGCTGGTGGTAAACGTCGAAGCCCTGTTCGTCAGGGAAAGCCCGGAGCCCCGATGTCTGTGGTGCTGTAGATGCGCTGTTAAGGGCTGGTTAGGAGCAGCAAGAGCTTGATTTGCTGGCACTTTCGGTGTGGGAGCAATCGTCCGACGTTCGTGATTTTTCTTGGGTTTTTTTCCAATGGGCGCCTAGGTGCAGGGGGTGGTAAAGGTCGAAGCCCTGTTCGTCAGGGAAAGCCCGGAGCCCCGATGTCTGTGGTGCTGTAGATGCGCTGCCAATGGCCGGTGAGGAGCAGCAAGAGCTTGACTGGCTGGCACTTTCGGTGTGGGAGCAATCGTCCAACGTTCTTGATTTTTCCGTGTTTTTTTGGAGTGGGCGACCAGGTGCAGCTGGTGGTAAACGTCGAAGCCCTGTTCGTCAGGGAAAGCCCGGAGCCCCGATGTCTGTGGTGCTGTAGATGCGCTGCCAATGGCCGGTGAGGAGCAGCAAGAGCTTGACTGGCTGGCACTTTCGATGTGGGAGCAATCGTCCGACGTTTGTGATTTTTCTTGGGTTTTTTTCCAATGGGCGCCCGGGTGCAGGTGGTGGTAAAGGTCGAAGCCCTGTTCGTCAGGGAAAGCCCGGAGCCCCGATGTCTGTGGTGCTGTAGATGCGCTGCCAATGGCCGGTGAGGAGCAGCAAGAGCTTGACTGGCTGGCACTTTCGATGTGGGAGCAATCGTCCGACGTTCCTGAATTTTCGGGGTTTTTTTGGTGTGGGCGCCCAGGTGCAGCTGGTGGTAAACGTCAAAGCCCTGTTCGTCAGGGAAAGCCCGGAGCCCCGATGCCTGTGGTGCTGTAGATGCGCTGCCAATGGCCGGTGAGGAGCAGCAAGAGCTTGACTGGCTGGCACTTTCGGTATGGGAGCAATGTTGCTACGTTCATGATTTTTCGGGGTTTTTTTCAGTGGGCCCCCCAGGTGCAGCTGGTGGTAAACGTCGAAGCCCTGTTCGTCAGGGAAAGCCCGGAGCCCCGATGTCTCTGCTGCTGTAGATGCGCTGCCAATGGCCGGTGATGAGCAGCAAGAGCTTGACTGGCTGGCACTTTCGATGTGGGAGCAATCGTCCGACGTTCGTGATTTTTCTTGGGTTTTTTTCCAATGGGCGCCCAGGTGCAGGGGGTGGTAAAGGTCGAAGCCCTGTTCGTCAGGGAAAGCCCGGAGCCCCGATGCCTGTGGTGCTGTAGATGCGCTGCCAATGGCCGGTGAGGAGCAGCAAGAGCTTGACTGGCTGGCACTTTCGGTGTGGGAGCAATCTTCTGACGTTCGTGATTTTTCGGGGTTTTTTTTCCAGTGGGCCCCCCAGGTGCAGCGGGTGGTAAACGTCGAAGCCCTGTTCGTCAGGGAAAGCCCGGAGCCCCGATGTCTGTGGTGCTGTAGATGCGCTGCCAATGGCCGGTGATGAGCAGCAAGAGCTTGACTGGCTGGCACTTTCGGTGTGGGAGCAATCGTCCGACGTTCGTGATTTTTGGGTTTTTTTTTTTTTAGTGGGCACCGAGGTGCAGCTGGTGGTAAACGTCGAAGCCCTGTTCATCAGGGAAAGCCCGGAGCCCCGATGTCTGTGGTGCTGTAGATGCGCTGTTAAGGGCTGGTTAGGAGCAGCAAGAGCTTGATTTGCTGGCACTTTCGGTGTGGGAGCAATCGTCCGACGTTCGTGATTTTTCTTGGGTTTTTTTCCAATGGGCGCCTAGGTGCAGGGGGTGGTAAAGGTCGAAGCCCTGTTCGTCAGGGAAAGCCCGGAGCCCCGATGCCTGTGGTGCTGTAGATGCGCTGCCAATGGCCGGTGATGAGCAGCAAGAGCTTGACTGGCTGGCACTTTCGGTGTGGGAGCAATCTTCTGACGTTCGTGATTTTTCGGGGTTTTTTTGGAGTGGGGCCCCCAGGTGCAGCTGGTGGTAAACGTCGAAGCCCTGTTCGTCAGGGAAAGCCCGGAGCCCCAATGTCTGTGGTGCTGTAGATGCGCTGCCAATGGCCGGTGAGGAGCAGCAAGAGCTTGACTGGCTGGCACTTCTGGTGTGGGAGCAATCGTCAGACGTTCGTGATTTTTCGGGGTTAATCTCCAGCGGGCGCCCAGGTGCAGCGGGTGGTAAATGTCGAAGCCCTGTTCGTCAGGGAAAGCCCGGAGCCCCGATGTCTGTGGTGCTGTAGATGCGCTGCCAATGGCCGGTGAGGAGCAGCAAGATCTTGAGTTGCTGGCACTTTCGGTGTGGGAGCAATCGTCCGACGGTCGTGATTTTTTGGGGTTTTTTTCCAGTCGGCGCCCAGGTGCAGCTGGTGGTAAATGTCAAAGCCCTGTTCGTCAGGGAAAGCCCAGAGCCCCGATGTCTGTGGTGCTGTAGATGCGCTGCCAATGGCCGGTGAGGAGCAGGAGGAGCTTGAGTTTCTGGCACTTTTTGTGTGGGAGCAATCATCCGACGTTCGTGATTTTTCGGGGTTTTTTGGAGTGGGCGACCAGGTGCAGCTGGTGGTAAACATCGAAGCCCTGTTCGTCAGGGAAAGCCCGGAGCCCCGATGTCTGTGGGGCTGTAGATGCTCTGCCAATGGCCGGTGATGAGCAGCAAGAGTTTGACTGGCTGGTACTTTCGATGTGGGAGCAATCGTCCGACGTTTGTGATTTTTCTTGGGTTTTTTTCCAATGGGCGCCCGGGTGCAGGTGGTGGTAAACGTCGAAGCCCTGTTCGTCAGGGAAAGCCCGGAGCCCCGATGTCTGTGGTGCTGTAGATGCGCTGCCAATGGCCGGTGAGGAGCAGCAAGAGCTTGACTGGCTGGCACTTTCGATGTGGGAGCAATCGTCCGGCGTTCCTGAATTTTCGGGGTTTTTTTGGTGTGGGCGCCCAGGTGCAGCTGGTGGTAAACGTCAAAGCCCTGTTCGTCAGGGAAAGCCCGGAGCCCCGATGTCTGTGGTGCTGTAGATGCGCTGCCAATGGCCGGTGAGGAGCAGCAAGAGCTTGACTGGCTGGCACTTTCGGTGTGGGAGCAATGTTGCGACGTTCATGATTTTTCGGGGTTTTTTTCAGTGGGCCCCCCAGGTGCAGCTGGTGGTAAACGTCGAAGCCCTGTTCGTCAGGGAAAGCCCGGAGCCCCGATGTCTGTGGTGCTGTAGATGCGCTGCCAATGGCCGGTGATGAGCAGCAAGAGCTTGACTGGCTGGCACTTTCGATGTGGGAGCAATCGTCCGACGTTCGTGATTTTTCTTGGGTTTTTTTCCAACGGGCGACCAGGTGCAGCTGGTGGTAAAGGTCGAAGCCCTGTTCGTCAGGGAAAGCCCGGAGCCCCGATGTCTGTGGTGCTGTAGATGTGCTGCCAGTGGCCGCTGAGGAGCAGCAGGAGCTTGACTGGCTGGCACGTTTTGTGTGGGAGCAATCGTCCGACGTTCATGATTTTTCGTGTTTTTTTTCAGTGGGCGACCAGGTGCAGCCGGTGGTAAACGTCGAAGCCCTGTTCATCAGGGAAAGCCCGGAGCCCCGATGTCTGTGGTGCTGTAGATGCGCTGCCAATGGCCGGTGATGAGCAGCAAGAGCTTGACTGGCTGGCACTTTCGGTGTGGGAGCAATCTTCCGACGTTCATGATTTTTCGGGGTTAATCTCCAGCAGGCGCCCAGGTGCAGCGGTTGGTAAATGTCGAAGCCCTGTTCGTCAGGGAAAGCCTGGAGCCCCGATGTCTGTGGTGCTGTAGATGCGCTGTTAAGGGCTGGTTAGGAGCAGCAAGAGCTTGATTTGCTGGCACTTTCGGTGTGGGAGCAATCGTCCGACGTTCGTGATTTTTCTTGGGTTTTTTTCCAATGGGCGCCCAGGTGCAGGGGGTGGTAAAGGTCGAAGCCCTGTTCGTCAGGGAAAGCCCGGAGCCCCGATGCCTGTGGTGCTGTAGATGCGCTGCCAATGGCCGGTGATGAGCAGCAAGAGCTTGACTGGCTGGCACTTTCGGTGTGGGAGCAATCTTCTGACGTTCGTGATTTTTCGGGGTTTTTTTTCCAGTGGGCGCCCAGGTGCAGCGGGTGGTAAACGTCGAAGCCCTGTTCGTCAGGGAATGCCCAGAACCCCGATGTCTGTGGTGCTGTAGATGCGCTGCCAATGGCCGGTGATGAGCAGCAAGAGCTTGATTTGCTGGCACTTTTTGTGTGGGAGCAATCATCCGACGTTCGTGATTTTTCTTGGGTTTTTTTCCAGTGGGCGCCCAGGTGCAGCGGGTGGTAAACGTCGAAGCCCTGTTCGTCAGGGAATGCCCAGAACCCCGATGTCTGTGGTGCTGTAGATGCGCTGCCAATGGCCGCTGAGGAGCAGCAAGAGCTTGACTGGCTGGCACTTTCGGTGTGGGAGCAATCGTCCGACGTTCGTGATTTTTGGGTTTTTTTTTTTTTAGTGGGCACCGAGGTGCAGCTGGTGGTAAACGTCGAAGCCCTGTTCATCAGGGAAAGCCCGGAGCCCCGATGTCTGTGGTGCTGTAGATGCGCTGTTAAGGGCTAGTTAGGAGCAGCAAGAGCTTGATTTGCTGGCACTTTCGGTGTGGGAGCAATCGTCCGACGTTCGTGATTTTTCTTGGGTTTTTTTCCAATGGGCGCCTAGGTGCAGCTGGTGGTAAACGTCGAAGCCCTGTTCGTCAGGGAAAGCCCGGAGCCCCGATGCCTGTGGTGCTGTAGATGCGCTGCCAATGGCCGGTGATGAGCAGCAAGAGCTTGACTGGCTGGCACTTTCGGTGTGGGAGCAATCTTCTGACGTTCGTGATTTTTCGGGGTTTTTTTGGAGTGGGGCCCCCAGGTGCAGCTGGTGGTAAACGTCGAAGCCCTGTTTGTCAGGGAAAGCCCGGAGCCCCAATGTCTGTGGTGCTGTAGATGCGCTGCCAATGGCCGGTGAGGAGCAGCAAGAGCTTGACTGGCTGGCACTTCTGGTGTGGGAGCAATCGTCAGACGTTCGTGATTTTTCGGGGTTAATCTCCAGCGGGCGCCCAGGTGCAGCGGGTGGTAAATGTCGAAGCCCTGTTCGTCAGGGAAAGCCCGGAGCCCCGATGTCTGTGGTGCTGTAGATGCGCTGCCAATGGCCGGTGAGGAGCAGCAAGATCTTGAGTTGCTGGCACTTTCGGTGTGGGAGCAATCGTCCGACGGTCGTGATTTTTTGGGGTTTTTTTCCAGTCGGCGCCCAGGTGCAGCTGGTGGTAAATGTCAAAGCCCTGTTCGTCAGGGAAAGCCCAGAGCCCCGATGTCTGTGGTGCTGTAGATGCACTGCCAATGGCCGGTGAGGAGCAGGAGGAGCTTGAGTTTCTGGCACTTTTTGTGTGGGAGCAATCATCCGACGTTCGTGATTTTTCGGGGTTTTTTGGAGTGGGCGACCAGGTGCAGCTGGTGGTAAACATCGAAGCCCTGTTCGTCAGGGAAAGCCCGGAGCCCCGATGTCTGTGGGGCTGTAGATGCTCTGCCAATGGCCGGTGAGGAGCAGCAAGAGTTTGACTGGCTGGCACTTTCGATGTGGGAGCAATCGTCCGACGTTTGTGATTTTTCTTGGGTTTTTTTCCAATGGGCGCCCGGGTGCAGGTGGTGGTAAACGTCGAAGCCCTGTTCGTCAGGGAAAGCCCGGAGCCCCGATGTCTGTGGTGCTGTAGATGCGCTGCCAATGGCCGGTGAGGAGCAGCAAGAGCTTGACTGGCTGGCACTTTCGATGTGGGAGCAATCGTCCGGCGTTCCTGAATTTTCGGGGTTTTTTTGGTGTGGGCGCCCAGGTGCAGCTGGTGGTAAACGTCAAAGCCCTGTTCGTCAGGGAAAGCCCGGAGCCCCGATGTCTGTGGTGCTGTAGATGCGCTGCCAATGGCCGGCGAGGAGCAGCAAGAGCTTGACTGGCTGGCACGTTCGGTATGGGAGCAATGTTGCTACGTTCATGATTTTTCGCGGTTTTTTTCAGTGGGCCCCCCAGGTGCAGCTGGTGGTAAACGTCGAAGCCCTGTTCGTGAGGGAAAGCCCGGAGCCCCGATGTCTGTGGTGCTGTAGATGCGCTGCCAATGGCCGGTGATGAGCAGCAAGAGCTTGACTGGCTGGCACTTTCGATGTGGGAGCAATCGTCCGACGTTCGTGATTTTTCTTGGGTTTTTTTCCAATGGGCGCCCAGGCGCAGCTGGTGGTAAAGGTCGAAGCCCTGTTCGTCAGGGAAAGCCCGGAGCCCCGATGTCTGTGGTGCTGTAGATGCGCTGCCAATGGCCGGTGATGAGCAGCAAGAGCTTGACTGGCTGGCACTTTCGGTGTGGGAGCAATCGTCCGACGTTCGTAATTATTGGGTTTTTTTTTTTTAGTGGGCACCGAGGTGCAGCTGGTGGTAAACGTCGAAGCCCTGTTCGTCAGGGAAAGCCCGGAGCCCCGATGTCTCTGCTGCTGTAGATGCGCTGCCAATGGCTGGTGAGGAACAGCAAGAGCTTGACTGGCTGGCACGTTCGGTGTGAGAGCAATCGTCCGACGTTCGTGATTTTTCGGGGTTTTTTTTCCACTGGGCGCCAAGGTGCAGCTGGGGGTATAAGTAAAAGACTTGTTCGTCAGGGAAAGCCCGGAGCCCCGATGTCTGTGGTTCTGTAGATGCGCTGCCAATGGCCGGTGAGGAGCAGCAAGAGCTTGACTGGCTGGCACTTTCGGTGTGGGAGCAATCTTCCGACGTTCGTGATTTTTCGGGGTTAATCTCCAGCAGGCGCCCAGGTGCAGCGGGTGGTAAATGTCGAAGCCCTGTTCGTCAGGGAAAGCCTGGAGCCCCGATGTCTGTGGTGCTGTAGATGCGCTGTTAAGGGCTGGTTAGGAGCAGCAAGAGCTTGATTTGCTGGCACTTTCGGTGTGGGAGCAATCGTCCGACGTTCGTGATTTTTCTTGGGTTTTTTTCCAATGGGCGCCCAGGTGCAGGGGGTGGTAAAGGTCGAAGCCCTGTTCGTCAGGGAATGCCCAGAACCCCGATGTCTGTGGTGCTGTAGATGCGCTGCCAATGGCCGGTGATGAGCAGCAAGAGCTTGATTTGCTGGCACTTTTTGTGTGGGAGCAATCATCCGACGTTCGTGATTTTTCTTGGGTTTTTTTCCAGTGGGCGCCCAGGTGCAGCGGGTGGTAAACGTCGAAGCCCTGTTCGTCAGGGAATGCCCAGAACCCCGATGTCTGTGGTGCTGTAGATGCGCTGCCAATGGCCGGTGAGGAGCAGGAGGAGCTTGAGTTTCTGGCACTTTTTGTGTGGGAGCAATCATCCGACGTTCGTGATTTTTCGGGGTTTTCTGGAGTGGGCGACCAGGTGCAGCTGGTGGTAAACATCGAAGCCCTGTTCGTCAGGGAAAGCCCGGAGCCCCGATGTCTGTGGGGCTGTAGATGCTCTGCCAATGGCCGGTGAGGAGCAGCAAGAGTTTGACTGGCTGGCACTTTCGGTGTGGGAGCAATCGTCCGACGTTCGTGATTTTTGGGTTTTTTTCCACTGGGCGCCAAGGTGCAGCTGGGGGTAAATGTAAAAAACTTGTTCGTCAGGGAAAGCCCGGAGCCCCGATGTCTGTGGTTCTGTAGATGCGCTGCCAATGGCTGGTGAGGAGCAGCAAGAGCTTGACTGGCTGGCACTTTCGGTGTGGGAGCAATCTTCCGACGTTCGTGATTTTTCGGGGTTAAACTCCAGCAGGCGCCCAGGTGCAGCGGGTGGTTAATGTCGAAGCCCTGTTCGTCAGGGAATGCCCAGAGCCCCGATGTCTGTGGTGCTGTAGATGCGCTGTTAAGGGCTGGTTAGGAGCAGCAAGAGCTTGATTTGCTGGCACTTTCGGTGTGGGAGCAATCGTCCGATGTTCGTGATTTTTCTTGGGTTTTTTTCCAATGGGCGCCTAGGTGCAGGGGGTGGTAAAGGTCGAAGCCCTGTTCGTCAGGGAAAGCCCGGAGCCCCGATGTCTGTGGTGCTGTAGATGCGCTGCCAATGGCCGGTGAGGAGCAGCAAGAGCTTGAGTTGCTGGCGCTTTCGGTGTGGGAGCAATCGTCCAACGTTCTTGATTTTTCGGGGTTTTTTTGGAGTGGGCGACCAGGTGCAGCTGGTGGTAAACGTCGAAGCCCTGTTCGTCAGGGAAAGCCTGGAGCCCCGATGTCTGTGGTGCTGTAGATGCGCTGCCAATGGCCGGTGAGGAGCAGCAAGAGCTTGACTGGCTGGCACTTTTTGTGTGGGAGCAATCGTCCGACGCTCCTGATTTTTCGGGGTTTTTTTGGTGTGGGCGCCCAGGTGCAGCTGGTGATAAACGTCAAAGCCCTGTTCGTCAGGGAAAGCCCGGAGCCCCGATGTCTGTGGTGCTGTAGATGCGCTGCCAATGGCCGGTGAGGAGCAGCAAGAGCTTGACTGGCTGGCACTTTCGGTGTGGGAGCAATGTTGCGACGTTCATGATTTTTCGGGGTTTTTTTCAGTGGGCACCCCAGGTGCAGCTGGTGGTAAACGTCGAAGCCCTGTTCGTCAGGGAAAGCCCGGAGCCCCGATGTCTGTGGTGCTGTAGATGCGCTGCCAATGGCCGGTGATGAGCAGCAAGAGCTTGACTGGCTGGCACTTTCGATGTGGGAGCAATCGTCCGACGTTCGTGATTTTTCTTGGGTTTTTTTCCAACAGGCGCCCAGGCGCGACTGGTGGTAAAGGTCGAAGCCCTGTTCGTCAGGGAAAGCCCGGAGCCCCGATGTCTGTGGTGCTGTAGATGTGCTGCCAGTGGCCGCTGAGGAGCAGCAGGAGCTTGACTGGCTGGCACGTTTTGTGTGGGAGCAATCGTCCGACGTTCGTGATTTTTCGTGTTTTTTTTTAGTGGGCGACCAGGTGCAGCCGGTGGTAAACGTCGAAGCCCTGTTCATCAGGGAAAGCCCGGAGCCCCGATGTCTGTGGTGCTTTAGATGCGCTGCCAATGGCCGGTGATGAGCAGCAAGGGCTTGACTGGCTGGCACTTTTGGTGTGGGAGCAATCTTCCGACGTTCATGATTTTTCGGGGTTAATCTCCAGCAGGCGCCCAGGTGCAGCGGGTGGTTAATGTCGAAGCCCTGTTCGTCAGGGAATGCCCGGAGCCCCGATGTCTTGGTGCTGTAGATTCGCTGTTAAGGGCTGGTTAGGAGCAGCAAGAGCTTGATTTGCTGGCACTTTCGGTGTGGGAGCAATCGTCCGACGTTCGTGATTTTTCTTGGGTTTTTTTCCAATGGGCGCCTAGGTGCAGGGGGTGGTAAATGTCGAAGCCCTGTTCGTCAGGGAAAGCCCGGAGCCCCGATGCCTGTGGTGCTGTAGATGCGCTGCCAATGGCCGGTGAGGAGCAGCAAGAGCTTGACTGGCTGGCACTTTCGGTGTGGGAGCAATCTTCTGACGTTCGTGATTTTTCGGGGTTTTTTTGGAGTGGGGCCCCCAGGTGCAGCTGGTGGTAAACGTCAAAGCCCTGTTCGTCAGGGAAAGCCCGGAGCCCCGATGTCTGTGGTGCTGTAGATGTGCTGCCAGTGGCCGCTGAGGAGCAGCAAGAGCTTGACTGGCTGGCACTTTTTGTGTGGGAGCAATCGTCCGACGTTCGTGATTTTTTGGTTTTTTTTTTAGTGGGCGCCTAGCTGCAGCTGATGGTAAACGTCGAAGCCCTGTTTGTCAGGGAAAGCCCGGAGCCCCGATGTCTGTGGTGCTGTAGATGCGCTGCCAATGGCCGGTGAGGAGCAGGAGGAGCTTGAGTTTCTGGCACTTTTTGTGTGGGAGCAATCATCCGACGTTCGTGATTTTTCGGGGTTTTTTGGAGTGGGCGACCAGGTGCAGCTGGTGGTAAACATCGAAGCCCTGTTCGTCAGGGAAAGCCCGGAGCCCCGATGTCTGTGGGGCTGTAGATGCTCTGCCAATGGCCGGTGAGGAGCAGCAAGAGCTTGACTGGCTGGCACTTTCGATGTGGGAGCAATCGTCCGACGTTTGTGATTTTTCTTGGGTTTTTTTCCAATGGGCGCCCGGGTGCAGCTGGTGGTAAACGTCGAAGCCCTGTTCGTCAGGGAAAGCCCGGAGCCCCGATGTCTGTGGTGCTGTAGATGCGCTGCCAATGGCCGCTGAGGAGCAGCAGGAGCTTGACTGGCTGGCACTTTCGATGTGGGAGCAATCGTCCGACGTTCCTGATTTTTCGGGGTTTTTTTGGTGTGGGCGCCCAGGTGCAGCTGGTGGTAAACGTCAAAGCCCTGTTCGTCAGGGAAAGCCCGGAGCCCCGATGTCTGTGGTGCTGTAGATGCGCTGCCAATGGCCGCTGAGGAGCAGCAGGAGCTTGACTGGCTGGCACGTTTTGTGTGGGAGCAATCGTCCGACGTTCGTGATTTTTCGGGGTTTTTTTCCAATGGGCGCCCAGGTGCAGCGGGTGGTAAATGTCGAAGACCTGTTCGTCAGGGAAAGCCCGGAGCCCCGATGTCTGTGGTGCTGTAGATGCGCTGCCAATGGCCGGTGAGGAGCAGCAAGAGCTTGAGTTGATGGCGCGTTCGGTGTGGGACCAGTCGTCCGACGTTCGTAATTTTTCAGGTTTTTTTTTTAGTGGGCGCCCAGGTGCAGGTGGTGGTAAACGTCGATGCCCTGTTCGTCAGGGAAAGCCCGGAGCCGCGATATCTGTGGTGCTGTAGATGCGCTGCCAATGGCCGGGGAGGAGCAGCAAGAGCTTGACTGGCTGGCACTTTCGGTGTGGGAGCAATCGTCCGACGTTCGTGATTTTTCGGGATTTTCCTTTCAGTGGGCGCCCAGGTGCAGCTGGTGGTAAACGTGGAAGCCCTGTTCGTCAGGGAAAGCCCGGAGCCCCGATGTCTGTGGTGCTGTAGATGCGCTGCCAATGGCCGGTGAGGAGCAGGAGGAGCTTGAGTTTCTGGCACTTTTTGTGTGGGAACAATCATCCGACGTTCGTGATTTTTCGGGGTTTTTTGGAGTGGGCGACCAGGTGCAGGTGGTGGTAAACATTGAAGCCCTGTTTGTCAGGGAAAGCCCGGAGCCCCGATGTCTGTGGGGCTGTAGATGCTCTGCCAATGGCCGGGGAGGAGCAGCAAGAGCTTGACTGGCTGGCACTTTTGGTGTGGGAGCAATCGTCCGACGTTCGTGATTTTTCGGGGTTAATCTCCAGCAGGCACCCAGGTGCAGCGGGTGGTAAATGTCGAAGCCCTGTTCGTCAGGGAAAGCCCAGAGCCCCGATGTCTGTGGTGCTGTAGATGCGCTGCCAATGGCCGGTGATGAGCAGCAAGAGCTTGACTGGCTGGCACTTTCGATGTGGGAGCAATCGTCTAACGTTTGTGATTTTTCTTGGTTTTTTTTCCAATGGGCGCCCGGGTGCATGTGGTGGTAAACGTCGAAGCCCTGTTCGTCAGGGAAAGCCCGGAGCCCCGATGTCTGTGGTGCTGTAGCTGCGCTGCCAATGGCCGGGGAGGAGCAGCAAGAGCTTCAGTTGATGGCACGTTCGGTGTGGGACCAATCGTCCGACGTTCGTAATTTTTCAGGTTTTTTTTTTAGTGGGCGCCCAGGTGCAGCTGGTGGTAAACGTCGAAGCCCTGTTCGTCAGGGAAAGCCCGGAGCCCCGATGTCTGTGGTGCTGTAGATGCGCTGCCAATGGCCGGGGAGGAGCAGCAAGAGCTTGACTGGCTGGCACTTTCGGTGTGGGAGCAATCGTCCGACTTTCGTGATTTTTTGGGTTTTTTTTTAGTGGGCGCCCAGGCGCAGCTGGTGGTAAACGTCGAAGCCCTGTTCGTCAGGGAAAGCGTGGAGCCCCGATGTCTGTAGTGCTGTAGATGCGCTGCCAATGGCCGGTGAGGAGCATCAGGAGCTTGACTGGCTAGCACTTTTTGTGTGGGAGCAATCGTCCAACGTTCGTGATTTTTGGGGTTTTTTTCCACTGGGCGCCCAGGTGCAGCTGGTGGTAAACGTCGAAGCCCTGTTCGTCAGGGAAAGCCGGGAGCCGCGATGTCTGTGGTGCTGTAGATGGGCTGCCAGTGGCCGGTGAGGAGCAGCAAGAGCTTGACTGGCTGGCACTTTCCGTGTGGGAGCAATCGTCCTACGTTCGTGATTTTTCTTGGGATTTTTTCCAACGGGCACGCAGGTGCAGGTGGCGGTAAACGTCGAAGCCGTGTTCGTCAGGGAAAGCCCGGAGCCCCGATGTCTGTAGTGCTGTAGATGCGCTGCCAATGGCCGGTGAGGAGCAGCAGGAGCTTGACTGGCTGGCACTTTCAGTGTGGGAGCAAACGTCCGACATTCATGATTTTTCGGGTTTTTTTTTTAGTGGGCGCCCAGGTGCAGGTGGTGGTAAACGTCGGAGCCCTGTTCGTCAGGGAAAGCCCAGAGCCCCGATGTCTGTGGTGCTGTAGATGTGCTGCCAATGGCCGGGGAGGAGCAGCAAGAGCTTGGTTTGCTGGCACTTTCGGTGTGGGAGCAATCGTCCGACGTTCGTGATTTTTCGGGGTTTTTTCCAGTGGGTGCCGAGGTGCAGCTGGTGGTAAAGGTCGAAGCCCTGTTCGTCAGGGAAAGCCCGAAGCCCCGATGTCTGTAGTGCTGTAGATGCGCTGCCAATGGCCGGGGAGGAGCAGCAAGAGCTTGACTGGCTGGCACTTTTTGTGTGGGAGCAATCGTCCGACGTTCGTGATTTTTCGGTTTTTTTTGGAGTGGGCGACCAGGTGCAGCTGGTGGTAAACGTCGAAGCCCTGTTCGTCAGGGAAAGCCCGGAGCCCCAGTGTCTGTGGTGCTGTAGATGCGCTGCCAATGGCCGGTGAGGAGCAGCAAGAGCTTGACTGGCTGGCACTTTTTGTGTGGGAGCAATCGTCCGACGTTCGTGATTTTTCGGGGTTAATCTGTAGTGGGCGCCCAGGTGCAGCTGGTGGTAAACGTTGAAGCCCTGTTCGTCAGGGAAAGCGTGGAGCCCCGATGTCTGTGGTGCTGTAGATGCTCTGCCAATGGCCGGGGAGGAGCAGCAAGAGCTTGACTGGCTGGCACTTTCAGTGTGGGAGCAATCGTCCGACGTTCGTGATTTTTTGGGGTTTTTTTCCACTGGGCACCCAGGTGCAGCTGGTGGTAAACGTCGAAGCCCTGTTCGTCAGGGAAAGCCCGGAGCCCCGATGTCTGTGGTGCTGTAGATGCGCTGCCAATGGCCGGTGAGGAGCAGCAAGAGCTTGAGTTGCAGGCACTTTCGGTGAGGCAGCAATCGTCCTACGTTCGTGATTTTTTGGGGTTTTTTTCCACTGGGCGCCCAGGTGCAGCTGGTGGTAAACGTCGAAGCCCTGTTCGTCAAGGAAAGCCCTGAGCCCTGATGTCTGTGGTGCTGTAGATGCGCTGCCAATGGCCGCTGAGGAGCAGCAGGAGCTTGACTGGCTGGCACTTTTTGTGTGGGAGCAATCGTCCGACGTTCGTGATTTTTTGGGTTTTTTTCCAGTGGGCGCCCAGGCGCAGCTGGTGGTAAACGTTGAAGCCCTGTTTGTCAGGGAAAGCCCGGAGCCCCGATGTCTGTGGTGCTGTAGATGCGCTGCCAATGGCCGGTGAGGAGCAGCAGGAGCTTGACTGGCTGGCACTTTTTGTGTGGGAGCAATCGTCCAACGTTCGTGATTTTACAGGTTTTTTTGGAGTGGGCGACCAGGTGCAGCTGGTGGTAAACGTCGAAGCCCTGTTCGTCAGGGAAAGCCCCGAGCCCCAATGTCTGTGGTGCTGTAGATGCGCTGCCAATGGCCGGTGAGGAGCAGGAGGAGCTTGAGTTTCTGGCACTTTTTGTGTGGGAACAATCATCCGACATTCGTGATTTTTCGGGGTTTTTTGGAGTGGGCGACCAGGTGCAGCTGGTGGTAAACATTGAAGCCCTGTTCGTCAGGGAAAGCCCGGAGCCCCGATGTCTGTGGTGCTGTAGATGCGCTGCCAATGGCCGGGGAGGAGCAGCAAGAGCTTGACTGGCTGGCACTTTCAGTGTGGGAGCAATCGTCCGACGTTCCTGAGTTTTCGGGGTTTTTTCAGTGGGCCCCCCAGGTGCAGCTGGTGGTAAAGGTCGAAGCCCTGTTCGTCAGGGAAAGCCCGGAGCCCCGATGTCTGTGGTGCTGTAGATGCGCTGCCAACGGCCGGGGAGGAGCAGCAAGAGCTTGACTGGCTGGCACTTTCAGTGTGGGAGCAATCGTCCGACGTTCCTGAGTTTTCGGGGTTTTTTCAGTGGGCCCCCCAGGTGCAGCTGGTGGTAAAGGTCGAAGCCCTGTTCGTCAGGGAAAGCCCGGAGCCCCGATGTCTGTGGTGCTGTAGATGCGCTGCCAACGGCCGGTGAGGAGCAGCAAGAGCTTGAGTTGCTGACACTTTTTGTGTGGGAGCAATCGTCCGACGTTCGTGATTTTATGGGTTTTTTTTGGAGTGGGCGCCCAGGTGCAGGTGGTGGTAAAAGTCGAAGCCCTTTTCGTCAGGGAAAGCCCGGAGCCCCGATGTCTGTGGTGCTGTAGATGCGCTGCCAATGGCCGGGGAGCAGCAGCAAGAGCTTTACTGGCTGGCACTTTCGGTGTGGGAGCAATCGTCCGACGTTCGTGATTTTTCGGGGTTTTTTTCCAATGGGCGCCCAGGTGCAGCTGGTGGTAAACGTCGAAGCCCTGTTCGTCAGGGAAAGCCCGGAGCCCCGATGTCTGTGGTGCTGTAGATGCGCTGCCAATGGCCGGTGAGGAGAGGCAGGAGCTTGACTGGCTGGCACTTTCGGTGTGGGAGCAATCGTCTGACGTTCATGATTTTTCGCGGATTTTTTCAGTGGGCCCTCCAGGTGCAGCTGGTGGTAAACGTCGAAGCCCTGTTCGTCAGGGAAAGCCCGGAGCCCCGATGTCTCTGGTGCTGTAGATGCGCTGCCAATGGCCGGGGAGGAGCAGCAGGAACTTGACTGGCTGGCACTTTTTGTGTGGGAGCAATCATCCAACTTTCGTGATTTTTCGGGGTTTTGTTTTAGTGGGCGACCAGGTGCAGCTGGTGGTAAACGTCGAAGCCCTGTTCGTCAGGGAAAGCCTGGAGCCCCGATGTCTGTGGTGCTGTAGATGCGCTGCCAATGGCCGGGGAGGAGCAGCAAGAGCTTGACTGGCTGGCACTTTCGGTGTGGGAGCAATCGTCCGACGTTTGTGATTTTTCTTGGGTTTTTTTCCAATGGGCGCCCGGGTGCAGGTGGTGGTAAACGTCGAAGCCCTGTTCGTCAGGGAAAGCCCGGAGCCCCGATGTCTGTGGTGCTGTAGATGCGCTGCCAATGGCCGGTGAGGAGCAGCAAGAGCTTGACTGGCTGGCACTTTCGATGTGGGAGCAATCGTCCGGCGTTCCTGAATTTTCGGGGTTTTTTTGGTGTGGGCGCCCAGGTGCAGCTGGTGGTAAACGTCAAAGCCCTGTTCGTCAGGGAAAGCCCGGAGCCCCGATGTCTGTGGTGCTGTAGATGCGCTGCCAATGGCCGGTGAGGAGCAGCAAGAGCTTGACTGGCTGGCACTTTCGGTATGGGAGCAATGTTGCTACTTTCATGATTTTTCGGGGTTTTTTTCAGTGGGCCCCCCAGGTGCAGCTGGTGGTAAACGTCGAAGCCCTGTTCGTGAGGGAAAGCCCGGAGCCCCGATGTCTGTGGTTCTGTAGATGCGCTGCCAATGGCCGGGGAGGAGCAGCAAGAGCTTGACTGGCTGGCACTTTCGATGTGGGAGCAATCGTCCGACGTTCGTGATTTTTCTTGGGTTTTTTTCCAATGGGCGCCCAGGCGCAGGTGGTGGTAAAGGTCGAAGCCCTGTTCGTCAGGGAAAGCCCGGAGCCCCGATGTCTGTGGTGCTGTAGATGTGCTGCCAGTGGCCGCTGAGGAGCAGCAGGAGCTTGACTGGCTGGCACGTTTTGTGTGGGAGCAATCGTCCGACGTTCATGATTTTTCGTGTTTTTTTTTAGTGGGCGACCAGGTGCAGCCGGTGGTAAACGTCGAAGCCCTGTTCGTCAGGGAAAGCCCGGAGCCCCGATGTCTGTGGTGCTGTAGATGCGCTGCCAATGGCCGGTGATGAGCAGCAAGAGCTTGACTGGCTGGCACTTTCGGTGTGGGAGCAATCTTCCGACGTTCATGATTTTTCGGGGTTAATCTCCAGCAGGCGCCCAGGTGCAGCGGGTGGTTAATGTCGAAGCCCTGTTCGTCAGGGAATGCCCAGAGCCCCGATGTCTGTGGTGCTGTAGATGCGCTGTTAAGGGCTGGTTAGGAGCAGCAAGAGCTTGATTTGCTGGCACTTTCGGTGTGGGAGCAATCGTCCGATGTTCGTGATTTTTCTTGGGTTTTTTTCCAATGGGCGCCTAGGTGCAGGGGGTGGTAAAGGTCGAAGCCCTGTTCGTCAGGGAAAGCCCGGAGCCCCGATGTCTGTGGTGCTGTAGATGCGCTGCCAATGGCCGGTGAGGAGCAGCAAGAGCTTGAGTTGCTGGCGCTTTCGGTGTGGGAGCAATCGTCCAACGTTCTTGATTTTTCCGTGTTTTTTTGGAGTGGGCGACCAGGTGCAGCTGGTGGTAAACGTCGAAGCCCTGTTCGTCAGGGAAAGCCTGGAGCCCCGATGTCTGTGGTGCTGTAGATGCGCTGCCAATGGCCGGTGAGGAGCAGCAAGAGCTTGACTGGCTGGCACTTTTTGTGTGGGAGCAATCGTCCGACGCTCCTGATTTTTCGGGGTTTTTTTGGTGTGGGCGCCCAGGTGCAGCTGGTGATAAACGTCCAAGCCCTGTTCGTCAGGGAAAGCCCGGAGCCCCGATGTCTGTGGTGCTGTAGATGCGCTGCCAATGGCCGGTGAGGAGCAGCAAGAGCTTGACTGGCTGGCACTTTCGGTGTGGGAGCAATGTTGCGACGTTCATGATTTTTCGGGGTTTTTTTCAGTGGGCACCCCAGGTGCAGCTGGTGGTAAACGTCGAAGCCCTGTTCGTCAGGGAAAGCCCGGAGCCCCGATGTCTGTGGTGCTGTAGATGCGCTGCCAATGGCCGGTGATGAGCAGCAAGAGCTTGACTGGCTGGCACTTTCGATGTGGGAGCAATCGTCCGACGTTCGTGATTTTTCTTGGGTTTTTTTCCAACAGGCGCCCAGGCGCAGCTGGTGGTAAAGGTCGAAGCCCTGTTCGTCAGGGAAAGCCCGGAGCCCCGATGTCTGTGGTGCTGTAGATGTGCTGCCAGTGGCCGCTGAGGAGCAGCAGGAGCTTGACTGGCTGGCACGTTTTGTGTGGGAGCAATCGTCCGACGTTCGTGATTTTTCGTGTTTTTTTTTAGTGGGCGACCAGGTGCAGCCGGTGGTAAACGTCGAAGCCCTGTTCATCAGGGAAAGCCCGGAGCCCCGATGTCTGTGGTGCTTTAGATGCGCTGCCAATGGCCGGTGATGAGCAGCAAGGGCTTGACTGGCTGGCACTTTTGGTGTGGGAGCAATCTTCCGACGTTCATGATTTTTCGGGGTTAATCTCCAGCAGGCGCCCAGGTGCAGCGGGTGGTTAATGTCGAAGCCCTGTTCGTCAGGGAATGCCCGGAGCCCCGATGTCTTGGTGCTGTAGATTCGCTGTTAAGGGCTGGTTAGGAGCAGCAAGAGCTTGATTTGCTGGCACTTTCGGTGTGGGAGCAATCGTCCGACGTTCGTGATTTTTCTTGGGTTTTTTTCCAATGGGCGCCTAGGTGCAGGGGGTGGTAAATGTCGAAGCCCTGTTCGTCAGGGAAAGCCCGGAGCCCCGATGCCTGTGGTGCTGTAGATGCGCTGCCAATGGCCGGTGAGGAGCAGCAAGAGCTTGACTGGCTGGCACTTTCGGTGTGGGAGCAATCTTCTGACGTTCGTGATTTTTCGGGGTTTTTTTGGAGTGGGGCCCCCAGGTGCAGCTGGTGGTAAACGTCAAAGCCCTGTTCGTCAGGGAAAGCCCGGAGCCCCGATGTCTGTGGTGCTGTAGATGTGCTGCCAGTGGCCGCTGAGGAGCAGCAAGAGCTTGACTGGCTGGCACTTTTTGTGTGGGAGCAATCGTCCGACGTTCGTGATTTTTTGGTTTTTTTTTTAGTGGGCGCCTAGCTGCAGCTGATGGTAAACGTCGAAGCCCTGTTTGTCAGGGAAAGCCCGGAGCCCCGATGTCTGTGGTGCTGTAGATGCGCTGCCAATGGCCGGTGAGGAGCAGGAGGAGCTTGAGTTTCTGGCACTTTTTGTGTGGGAGCAATCATCCGACGTTCGTGATTTTTCGGGGTTTTTTGGAGTGGGCGACCAGGTGCAGCTGGTGGTAAACATCGAAGCCCTGTTCGTCAGGGAAAGCCCGGAGCCCCGATGTCTGTGGGGCTGTAGATGCTCTGCCAATGGCCGGTGAGGAGCAGCAAGAGCTTGACTGGCTGGCACTTTCGATGTGGGAGCAATCGTCCGACGTTTGTGATTTTTCTTGGGTTTTTTTCCAATGGGCGCCCGGGTGCAGCTGGTGGTAAACGTCGAAGCCCTGTTCGTCAGGGAAAGCCCGGAGCCCCGATGTCTGTGGTGCTGTAGATGCGCTGCCAATGGCCGCTGAGGAGCAGCAGGAGCTTGACTGGCTGGCACTTTCGATGTGGGAGCAATCGTCCGACGTTCCTGATTTTTCGGGGTTTTTTTGGTGTGGGCGCCCAGGTGCAGCTGGTGGTAAACGTCAAAGCCCTGTTCGTCAGGGAAAGCCCGGAGCCCCGATGTCTGTGGTGCTGTAGATGCGCTGCCAATGGCCGCTGAGGAGCAGCAGGAGCTTGACTGGCTGGCACGTTTTGTGTGGGAGCAATCGTCCGACGTTCGTGATTTTTCGGGGTTTTTTTCCAATGGGCGCCCAGGTGCAGCGGGTGGTAAATGTCGAAGACCTGTTCGTCAGGGAAAGCCCGGAGCCCCGATGTCTGTGGTGCTGTAGATGCGCTGCCAATGGCCGGTGAGGAGCAGCAAGAGCTTGAGTTGATGGCGCGTTCGGTGTGGGACCAGTCGTCCGACGTTCGTAATTTTTCAGGTTTTTTTTTTAGTGGGCGCCCAGGTGCAGGTGGTGGTAAACGTCGATGCCCTGTTCGTCAGGGAAAGCCCGGAGCCGCGATATCTGTGGTGCTGTAGATGCGCTGCCAATGGCCGGGGAGGAGCAGCAAGAGCTTGACTGGCTGGCACTTTCGGTGTGGGAGCAATCGTCCGACGTTCGTGATTTTTCGGGGTTTTTTTCACTGGGCGCCCAGGTGCAGCTGGTGGTAAACGTCGAAGCCCTGTTCGTGAGGGAACGCCTTGAGCCCCGATGTCTGTGGTGCTGTAGATGCGCTGCCAATGGCTGCTGAGGAGCAGCAGCATCTTGACTGGCTGGCACTTTTTGTGTGGGAGCAATCGTCCGACGTTCGTGATTTTTCGGGGTTTTTTTTTTAGTGGGCGCCCAGGTGCAGCTGGTGTTAAACGTCGAAGCCATGTTCGTCAGGGAAAGCCCGGAGCCCCGATGTCTGTGGTGCTGTAGATGCGCTGCCAATGGCCGGTGAGGAGCAGCAAGAGCTTTAGTTGGTGGCACTTTTGGTGTGGGAGCAATCGTCCAACGTTCGTGATTTTTCTTGGGTTTTTTTCCAATGGGCGCCCAGGTGCAGGTCGTGGTAAATGTCGAAGCACTGTTCGTCAGGGAACGCCCGGAGCCCTGATGTCTGAGGTGCTGTAGATGCGCTGCCAATTGCCGGTGAGGAGCAGCAAGAGCTTGACTGGCTGGCACTTTTGGTGTGGGAGCAATCGTCCGACGTTCGTGATTTTTCGGGGTATTTTTCCAGTGGGCGCCCAGGTGCAGCTGGTGGTAAACGTCGAAGCCCTGTTCATCAGGGAAAGCCCGGAGCCCCGATGTCTGTGGTGCTGTAGATGCGCTGCCAATGGCCGGTGAGGAGCAGCAAGAGCTTGACTGGCTGGCACTTTCGGTGTGGGAGCAATCGTCCGACGTTCGTGATTTTTCGGGATTTTCCTTTCAGTGGGCGCCCAGGTGCAGCTGGTGGTAAACGTGGAAGCCCTGTTCGTCAGGGAAAGCCCGGAGCCCCGATGTCTGTGGTGCTGTAGATGCGCTGCCAATGGCCGGTGAGGAGCAGGAGGAGCTTGAGTTTCTGGCACTTTTTGTGTGGGAACAATCATCCGACGTTCGTGATTTTTCGGGGTTTTTTGGAGTGGGCGACCAGGTGCAGGTGGTGGTAAACATTGAAGCCCTGTTTGTCAGGGAAAGCCCGGAGCCCCGATGTCTGTGGTGCTGTAGCTGCGCTGCCAATGGCCGGTGAGGACCAGCAAGAGCTTCAGTTGATGGCACGTTCGGTGTGGGACCAATCGTCCGACGTTCGTAATTTTTCAGGTTTTTTTTTTAGTGGGCGCCCAGGTGCAGCTGGTGGTAAACGTCGAAGCCCTGTTCGTCAGGGAAAGCCCGGAGCCCCGATGTCTGTGGTGCTGTAGATGCGCTGCCAATGGCCGGGGAGGAGCAGCAAGAGCTTGACTGGCTGGCACTTTCGGTGTGGGAGCAATCGTCCGACTTTCGTGATTTTTTGGGTTTTTTTTTAGTGGGCGCCCAGGCGCAGCTGGTGGTAAACGTCGAAGCCCTGTTCGTCAGGGAAAGCGTGGAGCCCCGATGTCTGTAGTGCTGTAGATGCGCTGCCAATGGCCGGTGAGGAGCATCAGGAGCTTGACTGGCTAGCACTTTTTGTGTGGGAGCAATCGTCCAACGTTCGTGATTTTTGGGGTTTTTTTCCACTGGGCGCCCAGGTGCAGCTGGTGGTAAACGTCGAAGCCCTGTTCGTCAGGGAAAGCCGGGAGCCGCGATGTCTGTGGTGCTGTAGATGGGCTGCCAGTGGCCGGTGAGGAGCAGCAAGAGCTTGACTGGCTGGCACTTTCCGTGTGGGAGCAATCGTCCTACGTTCGTGATTTTTCTTGGGATTTTTTCCAACGGGCACGCAGGTGCAGGTGGCGGTAAACGTCGAAGCCGTGTTCGTCAGGGAAAGCCCGGAGCCCCGATGTCTGTAGTGCTGTAGATGCGCTGCCAATGGCCGGTGAGGAGCAGCAGGAGCTTGACTGGCTGGCACTTTCAGTGTGGGAGCAAACGTCCGACATTCATGATTTTTCGGGTTTTTTTTTTAGTGGGCGCCCAGGTGCAGGTGGTGGTAAACGTCGAAGCCCTGTTCGTCAGGGAAAGCCCAGAGCCCCGATGTCTGTGGTGCTGTAGATGTGCTGCCAATGGCCGGGGAGGAGCAGCAAGAGCTTGGTTTGCTGGCACTTTCGGTGTGGGAGCAATCGTCCGACGTTCGTGATTTTTCGGGGTTTTTTCCAGTGGGTGCCGAGGTGCAGCTGGTGGTAAAGGTCGAAGCCCTGTTCGTCAGGGAAAGCCCGAAGCCCCGATGTCTGTAGTGCTGTAGATGCGCTGCCAATGGCCGGGGAGGAGCAGCAAGAGCTTGACTGGCTGGCACTTTTTGTGTGGGAGCAATCGTCCGACGGTCGTGATTTTTCGGTTTTTTTTGGAGTGGGCGACCAGGTGCAGCTGGTGGTAAACGTCGAAGCCCTGTTCGTCAGGGAAAGCCCGGAGCCCCAGTGTCTGTGGTGCTGTAGATGCGCTGCCAATGGCCGGTGAGGAGCAGCAGGAGCTTGACTGGCTGGCACTTTTTGTGTGGGAGCAATCGTCCGACGTTCGTGATTTTTCGGGGTTAATCTGTAGTGGGCGCCCAGGTGCAGCTGGTGGTAAATGTTGAAGACCTGTTCGTCAGGGAAAGCCCGGAGCCCCGATGTCTGTGGTGCTGTAGATGCGCTGCCAATGGCCGGTGAGGAGCAGCAAGAGCTTGAGTTGATGGCGCGTTCGGTGTGGGACCAGTCGTCCGACGTTCGTAATTTTTCAGGTTTTTTTTTTAGTGGGCGCCCAGGTGCAGGTGGTGGTAAACGTCGATGCCCTGTTCGTCAGGGAAAGCCCGGAGCCGCGATATCTGTGGTGCTGTAGATGCGCTGCCAATGGCCGGGGAGGAGCAGGAAGAGCTTGACTGGCTGGCACTTTCGGTGTGGGAGCAATCGTCCGACGTTCGTGATTTTTCGGGGTTTTTTTCACTGGGCGCCCAGGTGCAGCTGGTGGTAAACGTCGAAGCCCTGTTCGTGAGGGAACGCCTTGAGCCCCGATGTCTGTGGTGCTGTAGATGCGCTGCCAATGGCTGCTGAGGAGCAGCAGCATCTTGACTGGCTGGCACTTTTTGTGTGGGAGCAATCGTCCGACGTTCGTGATTTTTCGGGGTTTTTTTTTTAGTGGGCGCCCAGGTGCAGCTGGTGTTAAACGTCGAAGCCATGTTCGTCAGGGAAAGCCCGGAGCCCCGATGTCTGTGGTGCTGTAGATGCGCTGCCAATGGCCGGTGAGGAGCAGCAAGAGCTTTAGTTGGTGGCACTTTTGGTGTGGGAGCAATCGTCCAACGTTCGTGATTTTTCTTGGGTTTTTTTCCAATGGGCGCCCAGGTGCAGGTCGTGGTAAATGTCGAAGCACTGTTCGTCAGGGAACGCCCGGAGCCCTGATGTCTGAGGTGCTGTAGATGCGCTGCCAATTGCCGGTGAGGAGCAGCAAGAGCTTGACAGGCTGGCACTTTTGGTGTGGGAGCAATCGTCCGACGTTCGTGATTTTTCGGGGTATTTTTCCAGTGGGCGCCCAGGTGCAGCTGGTGGTAAACGTCGAAGCCCTGTTCATCAGGGAAAGCCCGGAGCCCCGATGTCTGTGGTGCTGTAGATGCGCTGCCAATGGCCGGTGAGGAGCAGCAAGAGCTTGACTGGCTGGCACTTTCGGTGTGGGAGCAATCGTCCGACGTTCGTGATTTTTCGGGATTTTCCTTTCAGTGGGCGCCCAGGTGCAGCTGGTGGTAAACGTGGAAGCCCTGTTCGTCAGGGAAAGCCCGGAGCCCCGATGTCTGTGGTGCTGTAGATGCGCTGCCAATGGCCGGTGAGGAGCAGGAGGAGCTTGAGTTTCTGGCACTTTTTGTGTGGGAACAATCATCCGACGTTCGTGATTTTTCGGGGTTTTTTGGAGTGGGCGACCAGGTGCAGGTGGTGGTAAACATTGAAGCCCTGTTTGTCAGGGAAAGCCCGGAGCCCCGATGTCTGTGGTGCTGTAGCTGCGCTGCCAATGGCCGGTGAGGACCAGCAAGAGCTTCAGTTGATGGCACGTTCGGTGTGGGACCAATCGTCCGACGTTCGTAATTTTTCAGGTTTTTTTTTTAGTGGGCGCCCAGGTGCAGCTGGTGGTAAACGTCGAAGCCCTGTTCGTCAGGGAAAGCCCGGAGCCCCGATGTCTGTGGTGCTGTAGATGCGCTGCCAATGGCCGGGGAGGAGCAGCAAGAGCTTGACTGGCTGGCACTTTCGGTGTGGGAGCAATCGTCCGACTTTCGTGATTTTTTGGGTTTTTTTTTAGTGGGCGCCCAGGCGCAGCTGGTGGTAAACGTCGAAGCCCTGTTCGTCAGGGAAAGCGTGGAGCCCCGATGTCTGTAGTGCTGTAGATGCGCTGCCAATGGCCGGTGAGGAGCATCAGGAGCTTGACTGGCTAGCACTTTTTGTGTGGGAGCAATCGTCCAACGTTCGTGATTTTTGGGGTTTTTTTCCACTGGGCGCCCAGGTGCAGCTGGTGGTAAACGTCGAAGCCCTGTTCGTCAGGGAAAGCCGGGAGCCGCGATGTCTGTGGTGCTGTAGATGGGCTGCCAGTGGCCGGTGAGGAGCAGCAAGAGCTTGACTGGCTGGCACTTTCCGTGTGGGAGCAATCGTCCTACGTTCGTGATTTTTCTTGGGATTTTTTCCAACGGGCACGCAGGTGCAGGTGGCGGTAAACGTCGAAGCCGTGTTCGTCAGGGAAAGCCCGGAGCCCCGATGTCTGTAGTGCTGTAGATGCGCTGCCAATGGCCGGTGAGGAGCAGCAGGAGCTTGACTGGCTGGCACTTTCAGTGTGGGAGCAAACGTCCGACATTCATGATTTTTCGGGTTTTTTTTTTAGTGGGCGCCCAGGTGCAGGTGGTGGTAAACGTCGAAGCCCTGTTCGTCAGGGAAAGCCCAGAGCCCCGATGTCTGTGGTGCTGTAGATGTGCTGCCAATGGCCGGGGAGGAGCAGCAAGAGCTTGGTTTGCTGGCACTTTCGGTGTGGGAGCAATCGTCCGACGTTCGTGATTTTTCGGGGTTTTTTCCAGTGGGTGCCGAGGTGCAGCTGGTGGTAAAGGTCGAAGCCCTGTTCGTCAGGGAAAGCCCGAAGCCCCGATGTCTGTAGTGCTGTAGATGCGCTGCCAATGGCCGGGGAGGAGCAGCAAGAGCTTGACTGGCTGGCACTTTTTGTGTGGGAGCAATCGTCCGACGTTCGTGATTTTTCGGTTTTTTTTGGAGTGGGCGACCAGGTGCAGCTGGTGGTAAACGTCGAAGCCCTGTTCGTCAGGGAAAGCCCGGAGCCCCAGTGTCTGTGGTGCTGTAGATGCGCTGCCAATGGCCGGTGAGGAGCAGCAAGAGCTTGACTGGCTGGCACTTTTTGTGTGGGAGCAATCGTCCGACGTTCGTGATTTTTCGGGGTTAATCTGTAGTGGGCGCCCAGGTGCAGCTGGTGGTAAACGTTGAAGCCCTGTTCGTCAGGGAAAGCGTGCAGCCCCGATGTCTGTGGTGCTGTAGATGCTCTGCCAATGGCCGGGGAGGAGCAGCAAGAGCTTGACTGGCTGGCACTTTCGGTGTGGGAGCAATCGTCCGACGTTCGTGATTTTTCGGGGTATTTTTCCAGTGGGCGCCCAGGTGCAGCTGGTGGTAAACGTCGAAGCCCTGTTCATCAGGGAAAGCCCGGAGCCCCGATGTCTGTGGTGCTGTAGATGCGCTGCCAATGGCCGGTGAGGAGCAGCAAGAGCTTGACTGGCTGGCACTTTCGGTGTGGGAGCAATCGTCCGACGTTCGTGATTTTTCGGGATTTTCCTTTCAGTGGGCGCCCAGGTGCAGCTGGTGGTAAACGTGGAAGCCCTGTTCGTCAGGGAAAGCCCGGAGCCCCGATGTCTGTGGTGCTGTAGATGCGCTGCCAATGGCCGGTGAGGAGCAGGAGGAGCTTGAGTTTCTGGCACTTTTTGTGTGGGAACAATCATCCGACGTTCGTGATTTTTCGGGGTTTTTTGGAGTGGGCGACCAGGTGCAGGTGGTGGTAAACATTGAAGCCCTGTTTGTCAGGGAAAGCCCGGAGCCCCGATGTCTGTGGTGCTGTAGCTGCGCTGCCAATGGCCGGTGAGGACCAGCAAGAGCTTCAGTTGATGGCACGTTCGGTGTGGGACCAATCGTCCGACGTTCGTAATTTTTCAGGTTTTTTTTTTAGTGGGCGCCCAGGTGCAGCTGGTGGTAAACGTCGAAGCCCTGTTCGTCAGGGAAAGCCCGGAGCCCCGATGTCTGTGGTGCTGTAGATGCGCTGCCAATGGCCGGGGAGGAGCAGCAAGAGCTTGACTGGCTGGCACTTTCGGTGTGGGAGCAATCGTCCGACTTTCGTGATTTTTTGGGTTTTTTTTTAGTGGGCGCCCAGGCGCAGCTGGTGGTAAACGTCGAAGCCCTGTTCGTCAGGGAAAGCGTGGAGCCCCGATGTCTGTAGTGCTGTAGATGCGCTGCCAATGGCCGGTGAGGAGCATCAGGAGCTTGACTGGCTAGCACTTTTTGTGTGGGAGCAATCGTCCAACGTTCGTGATTTTTGGGGTTTTTTTCCACTGGGCGCCCAGGTGCAGCTGGTGGTAAACGTCGAAGCCCTGTTCGTCAGGGAAAGCCGGGAGCCGCGATGTCTGTGGTGCTGTAGATGGGCTGCCAGTGGCCGGTGAGGAGCAGCAAGAGCTTGACTGGCTGGCACTTTCCGTGTGGGAGCAATCGTCCTACGTTCGTGATTTTTCTTGGGATTTTTTCCAACGGGCACGCAGGTGCAGGTGGCGGTAAACGTCGAAGCCGTGTTCGTCAGGGAAAGCCCGGAGCCCCGATGTCTGTAGTGCTGTAGATGCGCTGCCAATGGCCGGTGAGGAGCAGCAGGAGCTTGACTGGCTGGCACTTTCAGTGTGGGAGCAAACGTCCGACATTCATGATTTTTCGGGTTTTTTTTTTAGTGGGCGCCCAGGTGCAGGTGGTGGTAAACGTCGAAGCCCTGTTCGTCAGGGAAAGCCCAGAGCCCCGATGTCTGTGGTGCTGTAGATGTGCTGCCAATGGCCGGGGAGGAGCAGCAAGAGCTTGGTTTGCTGGCACTTTCGGTGTGGGAGCAATCGTCCGACGTTCGTGATTTTTCGGGGTTTTTTCCAGTGGGTGCCGAGGTGCAGCTGGTGGTAAAGGTCGAAGCCCTGTTCGTCAGGGAAAGCCCGAAGCCCCGATGTCTGTAGTGCTGTAGATGCGCTGCCAATGGCCGGGGAGGAGCAGCAAGAGCTTGACTGGCTGGCACTTTTTGTGTGGGAGCAATCGTCCGACGTTCGTGATTTTTCGGTTTTTTTTGGAGTGGGCGACCAGGTGCAGCTGGTGGTAAACGTCGAAGCCCTGTTCGTCAGGGAAAGCCCGGAGCCCCAGTGTCTGTGGTGCTGTAGATGCGCTGCCAATGGCCGGTGAGGAGCAGCAAGAGCTTGACTGGCTGGCACTTTTTGTGTGGGAGCAATCGTCCGACGTTCGTGATTTTTCGGGGTTAATCTGTAGTGGGCGCCCAGGTGCAGCTGGTGGTAAACGTTGAAGCCCTGTTCGTCAGGGAAAGCGTGGAGCCCCGATGTCTGTGGTGCTGTAGATGCTCTGCCAATGGCCGGGGAGGAGCAGCAAGAGCTTGACTGGCTGGCACTTTCAGTGTGGGAGCAATCGTCCGACGTTCGTGATTTTTTGGGGTTTTTTTCCACTGGGCACCCAGGTGCAGCTGGTGGTAAACGTCGAAGCCCTGTTCGTCAGGGAAAGCCCGGAGCCCCGATGTCTGTGGTGCTGTAGATGCGCTGCCAATGGCCGGTGAGGAGCAGCAAGAGCTTGAGTTGCAGGCACTTTCGGTGAGGCAGCAATCGTCCTACGTTCGTGATTTTTTGGGGTTTTTTTCCACTGGGCGCCCAGGTGCAGCTGGTGGTAAACGTCGAAGCCCTGTTCGTCAAGGAAAGCCCTGAGCCCTGATGTCTGTGGTGCTGTAGATGCGCTGCCAATGGCCGCTGAGGAGCAGCAGGAGCTTGACTGGCTGGCACTTTTTGTGTGGGAGCAATCGTCCGACGTTCGTGATTTTTTGGGTTTTTTTCCAGTGGGCGCCCAGGCGCAGCTGGTGGTAAACGGTGAAGCCCTGTTTGTCAGGGAAAGCCCGGAGCCCCGATGTCTGTGGTGCTGTAGATGCGCTGCCAATGGCCGGTGAGGAGCAGCAGGAGCTTGACTGGCTGGCACTTTTTGTGTGGGAGCAATCGTCCAACGTTCGTGATTTTACAGGTTTTTTTGGAGTGGGCGACCAGGTGCAGCTGGTGGTAAACGTCGAAGCCCTGTTCGTCAGGGAAAGCCCGGAGCCCCAATGTCTGTGGTGCTGTAGATGCGCTGCCAATGGCCGGTGAGGAGCAGGAGGAGCTTGAGTTTCTGGCACTTTTTGTGTGGGAACAATCATCCGACATTCGTGATTTTTCGGGGTTTTTTGGAGTGGGCGACCAGGTGCAGCTGGTGGTAAACATTGAAGCCCTGTTCGTCAGGGAAAGCCCGGAGCCCCGATGTCTGTGGTGCTGTAGATGCGCTGCCAATGGCCGGGGAGGAGCAGCAAGAGCTTGACTGGCTGGCACTTTCAGTGTGGGAGCAATCGTCCGACGTTCCTGAGTTTTCGGGGTTTTTTCAGTGGGCCCCCCAGGTGCAGCTGGTGGTAAAGGTCGAAGCCCTGTTCGTCAGGGAAAGCCCGGAGCCCCGATGTCTGTGGTGCTGTAGATGCGCTGCCAATGGCCGGTGAGGAGCAGCAAGAGCTTGACTGGCTGGCACTTTCAGTGTGGGAGCAATCGTCCGACGTTCCTGAGTTTTCGGGGTTTTTTCAGTGGGCCCCCCAGGTGCAGCTGGTGGTAAAGGTCGAAGCCCTGTTCGTCAGGGAAAGCCCGGAGCCCCGATGTCTGTGGTGCTGTAGATGCGCTGCCAACGGCCGGTGAGGAGCAGCAAGAGCTTGAGTTGCTGACACTTTTTGTGTGGGAGCAATCGTCCGACGTTCGTGATTTTATGGGTTTTTTTTGGAGTGGGCGCCCAGGTGCAGGTGGTGGTAAAAGTCGAAGCCCTTTTCGTCAGGGAAAGCCCGGAGCCCCGATGTCTGTGGTGCTGTAGATGCGCTGCCAATGGCCGGGGAGCAGCAGCAAGAGCTTTACTGGCTGGCACTTTCGGTGTGGGAGCAATCGTCCGACGTTCGTGATTTTTCGGGGTTTTTTTCCAGTGGGCGCCCAGGTGCAGCTGGTGGTAAACGTCGAAGCCCTGTTCGTCAGGGAAAGCCCGGAGCCCCGATGTCTGTGGTGCTGTAGATGCGCTGCCAATGGCCGGTGAGGAGAGGCAGGAGCTTGACTGGCTGGCACTTTCGGTGTGGGAGCAATCGTCTGATGTTCATGATTTTTCGCGGATTTTTTCAGTGGGCCCTCCAGGTGCAGCTGGTGGTAAACGTCGAAGCCCTGTTCGTCAGGGAAAGCCCGGAGCCCCGATGTCTCTGGTGCTGTAGATGCGCTGCCAATGGCCGGGGAGGAGCAGCAGGAACTTGACTGGCTGGCACTTTTTGTGTGGGAGCAATCATCCAACTTTCGTGATTTTTCGGGGTTTTGTTTTAGTGGGCGACCAGGTGCAGCTGGTGGTAAACGTCGAAGCCCTGTTCGTCAGGGAAAGCCTGGAGCCCCGATGTCTGTGGTGCTGTAGATGCGCTGCCAATGGCCGGGGAGGAGCAGCAAGAGCTTGACTGGCTGGCCCTTTCGGTGTGGGAGCAATCGTCCGACGTTCAGGATTTTTCGGGGTTTTTTTCAGTGGGCCCCCCAGGTGCAGCTGGTGGTAAATGTCGAAGCCCTGTTTGTCAGGGAAAGCCCGGAGCCCCGATGTCTGTGGTGCTGTAGATGCACTTCCAGCTCTTGCTGCTCATCACCGGCCATTGGCAGCGCATCTACAGCACCACAGACATCGGGGCTCCGGGCTTTACCTGATGAACAGGGCTCCGACGTTTACCACCAGCTGCACCTGGGCGCCCACTCCAAAAAAACCCCGAAAAATCACGAACGTTGGACGATTGCTCCCACACCGAAAGTGCCAGCAACTCAAGCTCTTGCTGCTCCTCCCTGGCCGTTGGCAGCGCATCTACAGCACCACAGACATCGGGGCTCCGGGCTTTCCCTGACGAACAGGGCTTCGACGTTTACCACCAGCTGAACCTGAGCGCCCACTCCAACATAACCCGGAAAAATAAAAACATCGGACGATTGCTCCCACACTGAAAGTGCCAGCCAGACAAGCTCTTGCTGCTCCTCACCGGCCATTGGCAGCGCATCTACAGCACCACAGACATCGGGGCTCCGGGCTTTCCCTGACGAACAGGGCTTCGACCTTTACCACCAGCTGCACCTGGGTGCCCATTGGAAAAAAACGCAAGAAAAATCACGAACGTTGGACGATTGCTCCCAAACCAAAAGTGCCAGCAACTCAAGCTCTTGCTGCTCATCACCGGCCATTGGCAGCGCATCTACAGCACCACAGACATCGGGGCTCCGGGCTTTCCCTGACGAACAGGGCTTCGACGTTTACCACCAGCTGCGCCTGGGCGCCCACTAAACAAAAACCCGAAAAATCACGAACGTCGGACGATTGCACCCACACCAAAGGTGCCAGCCTGTCAAGCTCTTGCTGCTCCTCCCCGGCCATTGGCAGCGCATCTACAGCACCACAGACATCGGGGCTCCAGGCTTTCCCTGACGAACAGGGCTTCGACGTTTACCACCACCTGCACCTGGGCGCCCATTGGAAAAAAAACCTGAAAAATCACGAACGTTGGACGATTGCTCCCACACCGAAAGTGCCAGCAACTCAAGCTTCTGCTGCTCCTCACCGGCCATTGGCAGCGCATCTACAGCACCAAAGACATCGGGGCTCCGGGCTTTCCCTGACGAACAGGGATTTGCTGTTTACCACCAGCGGCACCGAGGGGCCCACTGAAAAAAACCCCAAAAAATCATGAACCTCGAACGATTGCTACCACACCGAAAGTGCCAGCAACTCAAGAGTCTGCTGTACCTCACCGGCCATTGGCAGCGCATCTACAGCACCACAGACATCGGGGCTCCGGGCTTTCCCTGATGAACAGGGCTTCGACGTTTACCACCAGCTGCACCTGGGGACGCCCACTCCAAAAAAACCCGAAAAGTCACGAACGTCGGACGATTGCTCCCACACAAAAAGTGCCAGCCAGTCAAGCTCCTGCTGCTCCTCAGCGGCCATTGGCAGCGCATCTACAGCACCACAGACATCGGGGCTCCGGTCTTTCCCTGACGAACAGGGCTTCGACGTTTACCACCAGCTGAAACTGAGTGCCCACTCCAAAAAAACCACGAAAAATCACAAACGTCGGACGATTGCTCCCACACCGAAAGTGCCAGCCAGTCAAGCTCTTGCTGCTCCTCCCCGGCCATTGGCAGCGCATCTACAGCACCACAGACATCGGGGCTCCGGGCTTTCCCAGACGAACAGGGGTTCGACGTTTACCACCCGCTGCACCTGGGTGCCCACTAAAAGAAACCTGAAAAATCATGAATGTCGGACGATTGCTCCCACACCGAAAGTGCCAGCCAGTCAAGCTCTTGCTGCTCCTCACCGGCCATTGGCAGCGCATCTACAGCACCACAGACATCGGGGCTCCGGGCTTTCCCTGACCAACAGGGCTTCGACGATTACCACCAGCTGCACCTGGGTGCCCACTAAAAACAAACCTGAAAAATCACGAACGTCAAACGATTGCTCCCACACCGAAAGTGCCAGCCAGTCAAGCTCTTGCTGCTCCTCACCAGCCATTGGCAGCGCATCTACAGCTCCACAGACATCCAGGCTCCACGCTTTCCCTGACGAACAGGGTTTCAACATTTACCACCAGCTGCACCTGGGCGCCCACGGGAAAAAAACCCGAAAAATCACGAACGCTGGACGATTGCTCCCACACCGAACGTGCCAGCCACTCAAGCTCTTGCTGCTCCTCACCAGCCATTGGCAGCACATCTACAGCACCACAGACATCGGGGCTCCGCGCTTTCCCTGATGAACAGGGCTTCGACGTTTACCACCAGCTGCACCTGGGCGCCCACTTCAGAAAAGCCCCGAAAAATCACGAACATCGGACGATTGCTCCCACACCGAAAGTGCCAGCCAGTCAAGCTCTTGCTGCTCCTCACCGGCCATTGGCAGCGCATCTACAGCACCACAGACATCGGGGCTCCGGGCTTTCCCTGACGAACAGGGCTTCGACCTTTACCACCACCTGCACCTCTGCCCCCATTGGAAAAAAACCCAAGAAAAATCACGAACGTTGGACGATTGCTCCCACACCGAAAGTGCCAGCCAGTCAAGCTCTTGCTGCTCCTCACCGGCCATTGGCAGCGCATCTACAGCACCACAGACACTGGGGCTCCCGGCTTTCCCTGACAAACAGGGCTTTGACGTTTACCACCAGCTGCACATGGGGGGCCCACTGAAAAAAAAACCGAAAAATCATGAACGTCGGACGATTGCTCCCACACAAAAAGTGCCAGCCAGTCAAGCTCTTGCTGCTCCTCACCGGCCATTGGCAGCGCATCTACAGCACCACAGACATCGGGGCTCTGGGCTTTCCCTGACGAACAGGGCTTCAATGTTTACCAGCAGCTGCACCTGGGCACCCACTGGAAAAAAACCCCGAAAAATCACGACCGTCGGACGATTGCTCCCACACCGAAAGTGCCAGCCAGTCAAGCTCTTGCTGCTCCTCCCCGGCCATTGGCAGCGCATCCACAGCACCACAGACATCGGGGCTCCGGGCTTTCCCTGACGAACAGGGCTTCGACTTTTACCACCAGCTGCACCTGGGGGGCCCACTGAAAAAAACCCCGAAAAATCACGAACGTCGGACGATTGCTCCCACACCAAAAGTGCCAGCCAGTCAAGCTCTTGCTGCTCCTCACCGGCCATTGGCAGCGCATCTACAGCACCACAGACATCGGGGCTCCGGGCTTTCCCTGACGAACAGGGCTTCGATGTTTACCACCAGCTGCACCTGGGCACCCACTGGAAAAAATCCCCGAAAAATCACGAACGTCGGACGATTGCTCCCACACCGAAAGTGTCATCCTGTCAAGCTCTTGCTGCTCCTCACCGGCCATTGGCAGCGCATCTACAGCACCACAGACATCGGGGCTCCGGGCTTTCCCAGACGAACAGGGTTTCGACGTTTACCATCCGCTGCACCTGGGTGCCCACTAAAAAGAAACCTGAAAAATCATGAACGTCGGACGATTGCTCCCACACCGAACGTGCCATCCAGTCAAGCTCTTGCTGCTCCTCCCCGGCCATTGGCAGCGCATCTACAGCACCACAGACATCGGGGCTCCGGGCTTTCCCAGACGAACAGGGTTTCGACGTTTACCATCCGCTGCACCTGGGTGCCCACTAAAAAGAAACCTGAAAAATCATGAACGTCGGACGATTGCTCCCACACCGAACGTGCCATCCAGTCAAGCTCTTGCTGCTCCTCCCCGGCCATTGGCAGCGCATCTACAGCACCACAGACATCGGGGCTCTGGGCTTTCCCTTACGAACAGGGCTTCGACGTTTACCACCAGCTGCACCTGGGTGCCCACTAAAAACAAACCTGAAAAATCACGAACGTCAAACGATTGCTCCCACACCGAACATGCCAGCCAGTCAAGCTCTTGCTGCTCCTCACCAGCCATTGGCAGCGCATCTACAGCACCACAGACATCCAGGCTCCACGCTTTCCCTGACGAACAGGGTTTCAACGTTTACCACCACCTGCACCTGGGCGCCCACTGGAAAAAAACCCCAAAAAATCACGAACGCTGGACGATTGCTCCCACACAAAAAGTGCCAGCCACTCAAGCTCTTGCTGCTCCTCACCAGCCATTGGCAGCGCATCTACAGCACCACAGACATCGGGGCTCCGCGCCTTCCCTGACGAACAGGGCTAGGACGTTTACCACCAGCTGCACCTGGGTGCCCACTGAAAAAAGAACCCAAAAAATCAAGAACGTCAGACTATTGCTGCCACACCAAAAGTGCCAGCCAGTCAAGCTCTTGCTGCTCCTCACCAGCCATTGGCAGCGCATCTACAGCACCACAGACATCGGGGCTCCGGGCTTTCCCTGACGAACAGGGCTTTGACGTATACCACCAGCTGCACCTGGGCACCCACTGGAAAAAAACACCAAAAAATCATGACCATCGGACGATTGCTCCCACACCGAAAGTGCCAGCAACTCAAGCTCCTGCTGCTCCACACCAGCCATTGGCAGCGCATCTACAGCACCACAGACATCGGGGCTCCGGGCTTTCCCTGACGAACAGGGCTTCGACGTTTACCACCAGCTGCACCTGTGCGCCCATTGGAAAAAAACCCAAGAAAAATCACGAACGTTGGACGATTGCTCCCACACCAAAAGTGCCAGCCAGACAAGCTCTTGCTGCTCCTCTCCGGCCATTGGCAGCGCATCTACAGCACCACAGACATCGGGGCTCCGGGCTTTCCCTGACGAACAGGGCTTCGACGTTTACCACCAGCTGCACCTGGGCGCCCACTCCAGAAAAACCCGAAAAATCACGAACGTCAGACGATTGCTCCCGCACAAAAAGTGCCAGCCAGTCAAGATCCTGCTGCTCCTCACCGGCCATTGGCAGCGCATCTACAGCACCACAAACATCGGGGCTCCGAGCTTTCCCTGACGAACAGGGCTTCGATGTTTACCACCTGCTGCACCTGGGCGCCCACTGGAAAAATCCCTTAAAAATCACGAACGTCGGACGATTGCTCCCACACCGAAAGTGCCAGCAACTCAAGCTCTTGCTGTTCCTCACCGGCCATTGACAGCGCATCTACAGCACCACAGACATCGGGGCTCTGGGCTTTCCCTGACGAACAGGGCTTCGACTTTTACCACCAGCTGTACCTGGGCGCCCACTCCAAAGAAACCCCGAAAAATCACGAACGTCAGACGATTGCTCCCACACCGAAAGTGCCAGCCAGACAAGCTCTTGCTGCTCCTCACCGGCCATTGGCAGCGCATCTACAGCACCACAGACATTGGGGCTCCGGGCTTTCCCTGACGAACAGGGCTTCGACCTTTACCACCACCTGCACCTCTGCCCCCATTGGAAAAAAACCCAAGAAAAATCACGAACGTTGGACGATTGCTCCCACACCGAAAGTGCCAGCCAGTCAAGCTCTTGCTGCTCATCACCGGCCATTGGCAGCGCATCTACAGCACCACAGACATCGGGGCTCCGGGCTTTCCCTGACGAACAGGGCTTCGACCTTTACCACCAGCTGCGCCTGGGCGCCCACTACAAAAAAACCCCGAAAAATCACGAACGTCGGACGATTGCTCCCACACAAAAAGTGCCAGCCAGTCAAGCTCTTGCTGCTCCTCACCGGCCATTGGCAGCGCATCTACAGCACCACAGACATCGGGGCTCCGGGCTTTCCCTGACGAACAGGGCTTCGACGTTTACCACCAGCTGCACCTGGGCGCCCATTGGAAAAAAACCCAAGAAAAATCACGAACGTCGGATGATTGCTCCCACACCGAAAGTGCCAGCCAGTCAAGCTCTTGCTGCTCCTCACCAGCCATTGGCAGCGCATCTACAGCACCACAGACATCGGGGCTCCGGGCTTTCCCTGACGAACAGGGCTTCGACGTTTACCACCAGCTGCACCTGGGGGGCCCACTGAAAAAAACCCCGATAAATCACGAACGTTGGACGATTGCTCCCACACCGAAAGTGCCAGCCAGTCAAGCTCTTGCTGCTCCTCAGCGGCCATTGGCAGCGCATCTACAGCACCACAGACACTGGGGCTCCCGGCTTTCCCTGACAAACAGGGCTTTGACGTTTACCACCACCTGCACCTGGGGGGCCAACTGAAAAAAAAACCGAAAAATCATGAACGTCGGACGATTGCTCCAATACAAAAAGTGCCAGCCAGTCAAGCTCTTGCTGCTCCTCACCGGCCATTGGCAGCGCATCTACAGCACCACAGACATCGGGGCTCCGGACTTTCCCTGACGAACAGGGCTTCGACTTTTACCACCAGCTGCACCTGGGCGCCCACTCCAAAAAAACCCCGAAAAATCACGAACGTCGGACGATTGCTCCCACACCGAAAGTGCCAGCCAGTCAAGCTCTTGCTGCTCCTCCCCGGCCATTGGCAGCGCATCTACAGCACCACCGACATCAGGGCTCCGGGCTTTCCCTGACGAACAGGGCTTCGACGTTTACCACCAGCTGCACCTGGGCGCCCATTGGAAAAAAAACCCAAGAAAAATCACGAACGTTGGACGATTGCTCCCACACCAAAAGTGCCAGCCAGACAAGCTCTTGCTGCTCCTCACCGGCCATTGGCAGCGCATCTACAGCACCACAGACATCGGGGCTCCGGGCTTTCCCTGACGAACAGGGCTTCGACCTTTACCACCACCT
The DNA here is from genome assembly GCF_036417535.1 of Chlamydotis macqueenii. NCBI lineage: Eukaryota > Metazoa > Chordata > Aves > Otidiformes > Otididae > Chlamydotis > Chlamydotis macqueenii. The sequence goes on along the minus strand of NC_141592.1, from coordinate 32,285,591 downwards.
GCACCTCTGCCCCCATTGGAAAAAAACCCCGAAAAATCACGAACGTCGGACGATTGCTCCCACACCGAAAGTGCCAGCCAGTCAAGCTCTTGCTGCTCCTCACCGGCCATTGGCAGCGCATCTACAGCACCACAGACATCGGGGCTCTGGGCTTTCCCTGACGAACAGGGCTTCGACGTTTACCACCAGCTGCACCTGGGCGCCCACTCCAAAAAAGCCCCGAAAAATCACGAACGTCGGATGATTGCTCCCACACCGAAAGTGCCAGCCAGTCAAGCTTTTGCTGCTCCTCCCCGGCCATTCGCAGCGCATCTACAGCACCACAGACATCGGGGCTCCGGGCTTTCCCTGACGAACAGGGCTTTGACGTTTACCACCAGCTGCACCTGGGGGGCCCACTGAAAAAAACCCCGATAAATCATGAACATCGGACGATTGCTCGCACACTGAAAGTGCCAGCCAGTCAAGCTCTTGCTGCTCCTCACCGGCCATTGGCAGTGCATCTACAGCACCACAGACATCGGGGCTCCGGGCTTTCCCTGACGAACAGGGCTTCGACGTTTACCACCACCTGCGCCTGGGAGTCCACTCCAAAAAAACCCGAAAAATCACGAACATCGGACGATTGCTCCCACACCGAAAGTGCCAGGCAGTCAAGCTCTTGCTGCTCCGCACCGGCCATTGGCAGCGCATCTACAGCACCAAAGACATCGGGGCTCCGGGCTTTCCCTGACGAACAGTGCTTCGACTTTTACCACCAGCTGCACCTGGGCGCCCACTCCAAAGAAACCCCGAAAAATCACGAATGTCGGACGATTGCTCCCACACCAAAAGTGCCAGCCAGTCAAGCTCTTGCTGCTCCTCACCGGCCATTGGCAGCGCATCTACAGCCCCACAGACATCGGGGCTCCGGGCTTACCCTGACGAACAGGGCTTCGACGTTTACCACCACCTGCACCTGGGCGCCCATTGGAAAAAAACCCAAGAAAAATCACGAACGTTGGACGATTGCTCCCACACCGAAAGTGCCAGCCAGTCAAGCTCCTGCTGCTCCTCACCGGCCATTGGCAGCCCATCTACAGCACCACAGACATCGGGGCTCCGGGCTTTCCCTGACGAACAGGGCTTCGACGTTTACCACCAGCTGCACCTGGGCGCCCACTGAAAAAAACCCCGAAAAATCACGAACGTCGAACGATTGCTCCCACACCGAAAGTGCCAGCCAGTCAAGCTCTTGCTGCTCCTCCCCGGCCATTGGCAGCCCATCTACAGCACCACAGACATCAGGGCTCCGGGCTTTCCCTGACGAATACGGCTTCGACATTTACCAGCAGCTGCACCTGGGCGCCCATTGGAAAAAAAACCCAAAAAATCACGAACGTCGGACGATTGCTCCCACACCGAAAGTGCCAGCCAGACAAGCTCTTGCTGCTCCTCACCGGCCATTGGCAGCGCATCTACAGCACCACAGACATCGGGGCTCCGGGCTTTCCCAGACGAACAGGGGTTCGACGTTTACCACCCGCTGCACCTGGGTGCCCACTAAAAAGAAACCTGAAAAATCATGAATGTCGGACGATTGCTCCCACACCGAACGTGCCAGCCAGTCAAGCTCTTGCTGCACCTCACCGGCCATTGGCAGCGCATCTGCAGCTCCACAGACATCGGTCCTCCGGGCTTTCCCTGACGAACAGGGCTTCGAAGTTTACCACTCGCTGCACCTGGGCGCCCACTAAAAAAAAACCCAAAAAATCTCGACCGTCGGACGATTGCTCCCACACCGAACGTGCCAGCCAGTCAAGCTCTTGCTGCTTCTCACCAGCCATTGGCAGCGCATCTACAGCTCCACAGACATCCAGGCTCCACGCTTTCCCTGACGAACAGGGTTTCAACATTTACCACCACCCGCACCTGGGCGCCCACGGGAAAAAAACCCGAAAAATCACGAACGCTGGACGATTGCTCCCACACCGAACGTGCCAGCCACTCAAGCTCTTGCTGCTCCTCACCAGCCATTGGCAGCACATCTACAGCACCACAGACATCGGGGCTCCGCGCTTTCCCTGATGAACAGGGCTTCGACGTTTACCACCAGCTGCACCTGGGTGCCCACTGAAAAAAGAACCCAAAAAATCACGAACGTCGGACTATTGCTGCCACACCGAAAGTGCCAGCCAGTCAAGCTCTTGTTGCTCCTCACCAGCCATTGGCAGCGCATCTACAGCACCACAGACATCGGGGCTCCGGGCTTTCCCTGACGAACAGGGCTTCGACGTTTACCATCAGCTGCACCTGGGCGCCCACTCCAGAAAAGCCCCGAAAAATCACGAACATCGGACGATTGCTCCCACACCGAAAGTGCCAGCCAGTCAAGCTCTTGCTGCTCCTCACCGGCCATTGGCAGCGCATCTACAGCACCACAGACATCGGGGCTCCGGGCTTTCCCTGACAAACAGGGCTTCGACGTTTACCACCAACTGCACCTGGTCGCCCACTCCAGAAAAACCCGAAAAATCACGAACGTCAGACGATTGCTCCCACACAAAAAGTGCCAGCCAGTCAAGATCCTGCTGCTCCTCACCGGCCATTGGCAGCGCATCTACAGCACCACAAACATCGGGGCTCCGAGCTTTCCCTGACGAACAGGGCTTCGATGTTTACCACCTGCTGCACCTGGGCGCCCACTGGAAAAATCCCTTAAAAATCACGAACGTTGGACGATTGCTCCCACACCAAAAGTGCCAGCCAGTGAAGCTCTTGCTGCTCCTCACCGGCCATTGGCAGCGCATCTACAGCACCACAGACATCGGGGCTCCGGGCTTTCCCTGACGAACAGGGCTTCGACGTTTACCACCATCTGCACCTGGGGGGCCCACTGAAAAAAACCCCGATAAATCACGAACGGCGGACGATTGCTCCCACTCCGAAAGTGCCAGCCAGTCAAGCTCTTGCTGCTCCTCACCGGCCATTGGCAGCGCATCTACAGCACCACAGACATCGGGGCTCCGGGCTTTCCCTGACGAACAGGGCTTCGACCTTTACCACCACCTGCACCTCTGCCCCCATTGGAAAAAAACCCAAGAAAAATCACGAACGTTGGACGATTGCTCCCACACCGAAAGTGCCAGCCAGTCAAGCTCTTGCTGCTCATCACCGGCCATTGGCAGCGCATCTACAGCACCACAGACACTGGGGCTCCCGGCTTTCCCTGACAAACAGGGCTTTGACGTTTACCACCAGCTGCACCTGGGGGGCCCACTGAAAAAAAAACCGAAAAATCATGAACGTCGGACGATTGCTCCCACACAAAAAGTGCCAGCCAGTCAAGCTCTTGCTGCTCCTCACCGGCCATTGGCAGCGCATCTACAGCACCACAGACATCGGGGCTCTGGGCTTTCCCTGACGAACAGGGCTTCAATGTTTACCAGCAGCTGCACCTGGGCACCCACTGGAAAAAAACCCCGAAAAATCACGAACGTCGGACGATTGCTCCCACATCGAAAGTGCCAGCCAGTCAAGCTCTTGCTGCTCCTCACCGGCCATTGGCAGCGCATCCACAGCACCACAGACATCGGGGCTCCGGGCTTTCCCTGACGAACAGGGCTTCGACTTTTACCACCAGCTGCACCTGGGGGGCCCACTGAAAAAAACCCCGAAAAATCACGAACGTCGGACGATTGCTCCCACACCAAAAGTGCCAGCCAGTCAAGCTCTTGCTGCTCCTCACCGGCCATTGGCAGCGCATCTACAGCACCACAGACATCGGGGCTCCGGGCTTTCCCTGACGAACAGGGCTTCGACGTTTACCACCAGCTGCACCTGGGCGCCCACTGAAAAAAACCCCGAAAAATCACGAACGTCGAACGATTGCTCCCACACCGAAAGTGCCAGCCAGTCAAGCTCTTGCTGCTCCTCCCCGGCCATTGGCAGCCCATCTACAGCACCACAGACATCAGGGCTCCGGGCTTTCCCTGACGAATACGGCTTCGACATTTACCAGCAGCTGCACCTGGGCGCCCATTGGAAAAAAAACCCAAAAAATCACGAACGTCGGACGATTGCTCCCACACCGAAAGTGCCAGCCAGTCAAGCTCTTGCTGCTCCTCACCGGCCATTGGCAGCGCATCTACAGCACCACAGACATCGGGGCTCCGGGCTTTCCCAGACGAACAGGGGTTCGACGTTTACCACCCGCTGCACCTGGGTGCCCACTAAAAAGAAACCTGAAAAATCATGAATGTCGGACGATTGCTCCCACACCGAACGTGCCAGCCAGTCAAGCTCTTGCTGCACCTCACCGGCCATTGGCAGCGCATCTGCAGCTCCACAGACATCGGTCCTCCGGGCTTTCCCTGACGAACAGGGCTTCGAAGTTTACCACTCGCTGCACCTGGGCGCCCACTAAAAAAAAACCCAAAAAATCTCGACCGTCGGACGATTGCTCCCACACCGAACGTGCCAGCCAGTCAAGCTCTTGCTGCTTCTCACCGGCCATTGGCAGCGCATCTACAGCTCCACAGACATCCAGGCTCCACGCTTTCCCTGACGAACAGGGTTTCAACATTTACCACCACCCGCACCTGGGCGCCCACGGGAAAAAAACCCGAAAAATCACGAACGCTGGACGATTGCTCCCACACCGAACGTGCCAGCCACTCAAGCTCTTGCTGCTCCTCACCAGCCATTGGCAGCACATCTACAGCACCACAGACATCGGGGCTCCGCGCTTTCCCTGATGAACAGGGCTTCGACGTTTACCACCAGCTGCACCTGGGTGCCCACTGAAAAAAGAACCCAAAAAATCACGAACGTCGGACTATTGCTGCCACACCGAAAGTGCCAGCCAGTCAAGCTCTTGTTGCTCCTCACCAGCCATTGGCAGCGCATCTACAGCACCACAGACATCGGGGCTCCGGGCTTTCCCTGACGAACAGGGCTTCGACGTTTACCATCAGCTGCACCTGGGCGCCCACTCCAGAAAAGCCCCGAAAAATCACGAACATCGGACGATTGCTCCCACACCGAAAGTGCCAGCCAGTCAAGCTCTTGCTGCTCCTCACCGGCCATTGGCAGCGCATCTACAGCACCACAGACATCGGGGCTCCGGGCTTTCCCTGACAAACAGGGCTTCGACGGTTACCACCAACTGCACCTGGTCGCCCACTCCAGAAAAACCCGAAAAATCACGAACGTCAGACGATTGCTCCCACACAAAAAGTGCCAGCCAGTCAAGATCCTGCTGCTCCTCACCGGCCATTGGCAGCGCATCTACAGCACCACAAACATCGGGGCTCCGAGCTTTCCCTGACGAACAGGGCTTCGATGTTTACCACCTGCTGCACCTGGGCGCCCACTGGAAAAATCCCTTAAAAATCACGAACGTTGGACGATTGCTCCCACACCAAAAGTGCCAGCCAGTGAAGCTCTTGCTGCTCCTCACCGGCCATTGGCAGCGCATCTACAGCACCACAGACATCGGGGCTCCGGGCTTTCCCTGACGAACAGGGCTTCGACGTTTACCACCATCTGCACCTGGGGGGCCCACTGAAAAAAACCCCGATAAATCACGAACGGCGGACGATTGCTCCCACTCCGAAAGTGCCAGCCAGTCAAGCTCTTGCTGCTCCTCACCGGCCATTGGCAGCGCATCTACAGCACCACAGACATCGGGGCTCCGGGCTTTCCCTGACGAACAGGGCTTCGACCTTTACCACCACCTGCACCTCTGCCCCCATTGGAAAAAAACCCAAGAAAAATCACGAACGTTGGACGATTGCTCCCACACCGAAAGTGCCAGCCAGTCAAGCTCTTGCTGCTCATCACCGGCCATTGGCAGCGCATCTACAGCACCACAGACACTGGGGCTCCCGGCTTTCCCTGACAAACAGGGCTTTGACGTTTACCACCAGCTGCACCTGGGGGGCCCACTGAAAAAAAAACCGAAAAATCATGAACGTCGGACGATTGCTCCCACACAAAAAGTGCCAGCCAGTCAAGCTCTTGCTGCTCCTCACCGGCCATTGGCAGCGCATCTACAGCACCACAGACATCGGGGCTCTGGGCTTTCCCTGACGAACAGGGCTTCAATGTTTACCAGCAGCTGCACCTGGGCACCCACTGGAAAAAAACCCCGAAAAATCACGAACGTCGGACGATTGCTCCCACATCGAAAGTGCCAGCCAGTCAAGCTCTTGCTGCTCCTCACCGGCCATTGGCAGCGCATCCACAGCACCACAGACATCGGGGCTCCGGGCTTTCCCTGACGAACAGGGCTTCGACTTTTACCACCAGCTGCACCTGGGGGGCCCACTGAAAAAAACCCCGAAAAATCACGAACGTCGGACGATTGCTCCCACACCAAAAGTGCCAGCCAGTCAAGCTCTTGCTGCTCCTCACCGGCCATTGGCAGCGCATCTACAGCACCACAGACATCGGGGCTCCGGGCTTTCCCTGACGAACAGGGCTTCGATGTTTACCACCAGCTGCACCTGGGCACCCACTGGAAAAAATCCCCGAAAAATCACGAACGTCGGACGATTGCTCCCACACCGAAAGTGTCATCCTGTCAAGCTCTTGCTGCTCCTCACCGGCCATTGGCAGCGCATCTACAGCACCACAGACATCGGGGCTCCGGGCTTTCCCAGACGAACAGGGGTTCGACGTTTACCATCCGCTGCACCTGGGTGCCCACTAAAAAGAAACCTGAAAAATCATGAACGTCGGACGATTGCTCCCACACCGAAAGTGCCAGCCAGTCAAGCTCTTGCTGCTCCTCACCGGCCATTGGCAGCGCATCTACAGCACCACAGACATCGGGGCTCTGGGCTTTCCCTTACGAACAGGGCTTCGACGTTTACCACCAGCTGCACCTGGGTGCCCACTAAAAACAAACCTGAAAAATCACGAACGTCAAACGATTGCTCCCACACCGAACATGCCAGCCAGTCAAGCTCTTGCTGCTCCTCACCAGCCATTGGCAGCGCATCTACAGCTCCACAGACATCCAGGCTCCACGCTTTCCCTGACGAACAGGGTTTCAACGTTTACCACCACCTGCACCTGGGCGCCCACTGGAAAAAAACCCCGAAAAATCACGAACGCTGGACGATTGCTCCCACACAAAAAGTGCCAGCCACTCAAGCTCTTGCTGCTCCTCACCAGCCATTGGCAGCGCATCTACAGCACCACAGACATCGGGGCTCCGCGCCTTCCCTGACGAACAGGGCTAGGACGTTTACCACCAGCTGCACCTGGGTGCCCACTGAAAAAAGAACCCAAAAAATCACGAACGTCGGACTATTGCTCCCACACCGAAAGTGCCAGCAACTCAAGCTCCTGCTGCTCCACACCAGCCATTGGCAGCGCATCTACAGCACCACAGACATCGGGGCTCCGGGCTTTCCCTGACGAACAGGGCTTCGACGTTTACCACCAGCTGCACCTGGGCGCCCATTGGAAAAAAACCCAAGAAATATCACGAACGTTGGACGATTGCTCCCACACCAAAAGTGCCAGCCAGACAAGCTCTTGCTGCTCCTCTCCGGCCATTGGCAGTGCATCTACAGCACCACAGACATCGGGGCTCCGGGCTTTCCCTGACGAACAGGGCTTCGACGTTTACCACCAGCTGCACCTGGGCGCCCACTCCAGAAAAAAACCCCGAAAAATCACGAACGTCGGACGATTGCTCCCACACCTAAAGTGCCAGCCAGTCAAGCTCTTGCTGCTCCTCACCGGCCATTGGCAGCGCATCTACAGCACCACAGACATCGGGGCTCCGGGCTTTCCCTGACAAACAGGGCTTTGACGTTTACCACCAACTGCACCTGGTCGCCCACTCCAGAAAAACCCGAAAAATCACGAACGTCAGACGATTGCTCCCGCACAAAAAGTGCCAGCCAGTCAAGATCCTGCTGCTCCTCACCGGCCATTGGCAGCGCATCTACAGCACCACAGACATCGGGGCTCCGGGCTTTCCCTGACGAACAGGGCTTCGACGTTTACCACCAGCTGCACCTGGGCGCCCACTGCAATAAAACCCGAAAAATCACGAACGTCGGACGATTGCTCCCACACCAAAAGTGCCAGCCAGTCAAGCTCTTGCTGCTCCTCACCGGCCATTGGCAGCGCATCTACAGCACCACAGACATCGGGGCTCTGGGCTTTCCCTGACGAACAGGGCTTCGACTTTTACCACCAGCTGTACCTGGGCGCCCACTCCAAAGAAACCCCGAAAAATCACGAACGTCAGACGATTGCTCCCACACCGAAAGTGCCAGCCAGACAAGCTCTTGCTGCTCCTCACCGGCCATTGGCAGTGCATCTACAGCACCACAGACATCGGGGCTCCGGGCTTTCCCTGACGAACAGGGCTTCGACCTTTACCACCACCTGCACCTCTGCCCCCATTGGAAAAAACCCAAGAAAAATCACGAACGTTGGACGATTGCTCCCACACGGAAAGTGCCAGCCAGTCAAGCTCTTGCTGCTCCTCACCAGCCATTGGCAGCGCATCTACAGCACCACAGACATCGGGGCTCCGGGCTTTCCCTGACGAACAGGGCTTCGACCTTTACCACCAGCTGCGCCTGGGCGCCCACTCCAAAAAAACCCCGAAAAATCACGAACGTCAAACGATTGCTCCCACACAAAAAGTGCCAGCCAGTCAAGCTCTTGCTGCTCCTCCCCGGCCATTGGCAGCGCATCTACAGCACCACAGACATCGGGGCTCCGGGCTTTCCCTGACGAACAGGGCTTCGACGTTTACCACCAGCTGCACCTGGGCGCCCATTGGAAAAAAACCCAAGAAAAATCACGAACGTCGGATGATTGCTCCCACACCGAAAGTGCCAGCCAGTCAAGCTCTTGCTGCTCCTCACCGGCCATTGGCAGCGCATCTACAGCACCACAGACATCGGGGCTCCGGGCTTTCCCTGACGAACAGGGCTTCGACGTTTATCACCAGCTGCACCTGGGGGGCCCACTGAAAAAAACCCCGATAAATCACGAACGTCGGACGATTGCTCCCACACCGAAAGTGCCAGCCAGTCAAGCTCTTGCTGCTCCTCACCGGCCATTGGCAGCGCATCTACAGCACCACAGACATCGGGGCTCCGGGCTTTCCCTGACGAACAGGGCTTCGACGTTTACCACCAGCTGCACCTGGGGGGCCCACTGAAAAAAACCCCGATAAATCACGAACGTCGGACGATTGCTCCCACACCGAAAGTGCCAGCCAGTCAAGCTCTTGCTGCTCCTCACCGGCCATTGGCAGCGCATCTACAGCACCACAGACATCGGGGCTCCGGGCTTTCCCTGACGAACAGGGCTTCGACCTTTACCACCACCTGCACCTCTGCCCCCATTGGAAAAAAACCCAAGAAAAATCACGAACGTTGGACGATTGCTCCCACACCGAAAGTGCCAGCCAGTCAAGCTCTTGCTGCTCCTCAGCGGCCATTGGCAGCGCATCTACAGCACCACAGACACTGGGGCTCCCGGCTTTCCCTGACAAACAGGGCTTTGACGTTTACCACCACCTGCACCTGGAGGGCCCACTGAAAAAAAAACCGAAAAATCATGAACGTCGGACGATTGCTCCAACACAAAAAGTGCCAGCCAGTCAAGCTCTTGCTGCTCCTCACCGGCCATTGGCAGCGCATCTACAGCACCACAGACATCGGGGCTCCGGGCTTTCCCTGACGAACAGGGCTTCGACGTTTACCACCAGCTGCACCTGGGCGCCCATTGGAAAAAAAACCCAAGAAAAATCACGAACGTTGGACGATTGCTCCCACACCAAAAGTGCCAGCCAGACAAGCTCTTGCTGCTCCTCACCGGCCATTGGCAGCGCATCTACAGCACCACAGACATCGGGGCTCCGGGCTTTCCCTGACGAACAGGGCTTCGACCTTTACCACCAGCTGCGCCTGGGCGCCCACTAAAAAAAAACCCAAAAAATCAAGAACGTCGGACGATTGCTCCCACATGAAAGTGCCAGCAACTCAAGCTCTTGCTGCTCATCACCGGCCATTGGCAGCGCATCTACAGCATCGCAGACATCGGGGCTCCGGGCTTTCCCTGACGAACAGGGCTTCGACGTTTACCACCAGCTGCACCTGGGCGCCCACTCCAAAAAAGCCCCGAAAAATCACGAACGTCGGATGATTGCTCCCACACCGAAAGTGCCAGCCAGTCAAGCTTTTGCTGCTCCTCCCCGGCCATTGGCAGCGCATCTACAGCACCACAGACATCGGGGCTCTGGGCTTTCCCTGACGAATAGGGCTTTGACGTTTACCACCAGCTGCACCTGGGGGGCCCACTGAAAAAAACCCCGATAAATCATGAACGTCGGACGATTGCTCGCACACTGAAAGTGCCAGCCAGTCAAGCTCTTGCTGCTCCTCACCGGCCATTGGCAGTGCATCTACAGCACCACAGACATCGGGGCTCCGGGCTTTCCCTGACGAACAGTGCTTCGACTTTTACCACCAGCTGCACCTAGGCGCCCACTCCAAAGAAACCCCGAAAAATCACGAATGTCGGACGATTGTTCCCACACCGAAAGTGCCAGCCAGTCAAGCTCTTGCTGCTCCTCACCGGCCATTGGCAGCGCATCTACAGCACCACAGACATCGGGGCTCCAGGCTTTCCCTGACGAACAGGGCTTCGACGTTTACCACCAGCTGCACCTGGGCGCCCATTGGAAAAAAACCCAAGAAAAATCACGAACGTCGGACGATTGCTCCCACACCGAAAGTGCCAGCCAGTCAAGCTCTTGCTGCTCCTCACCGGCCATTGGCAGCGCATCTACAGCACCACAGACATCGGGGCTCCGGGCTTTCCCTGACGAACAGGGCTTCGACGTTTACCACCAGCTGCACCTGGGGGGCCCACTGAAAAAAACCCCGATAAATCACGAACGTCGGACGATTGTTCCCACACCGAAAGTGCCAGCCAGACAAGCTCTTGCTGCTCCTCACCGGCCATTGGCAGCGCATCTACAGCACCACACACATCGGGGCTCCGGGCTTTCCCTGACGAACAGGGCTTCGACCTTTACCACCACCTGCATCTCTGCCCCCATTGGAAAAAAACCCAAGAAAAATCACGAACGTTGGACGATTGCTCCCACACCGAAAGTGCCAGCCAGTCAAGCTCTTGCTGCTCCTCAGCGGCCATTGGCAGCGCATCTACAGCACCACAGACATCGGGGCTCCCGGCTTTCCCTGACAAACAGGGCTTTGACGTTTACCACCAGCTGCACCTGGGGGGCCCACTGAAAAAAAAACCGAAAAATCAAGAACGTCGGACGATTGCTCCCACATGAAAGTGCCAGCAACTCAAGCTCTTGCTGTTCCTCACCGGCCATTGGCAGCGCATCTACAGCATCGCAGACATCGGGGCTCCGGGCTTTCCCTGACGAACAGGGCTTCGACGTTTACCACCAGCTGCACCTGGGCGCCCACTCCAAAAAAGCCCCGAAAAATCACGAACGTCGGATGATTGCTCCCACACCGAAAGTGCCAGCCAGTCAAGCTTTTGCTGCTCCTCCCCGGCCATTGGGAGCGCATCTACAGCACCACAGACATCGGGGCTCCGGGCTTTCCCTGACGAACAGGGCTTCGACCTTTACCACCACCTGCACCTCTGCCCCCATTGGAAAAAAACCCAAAAAAAATCACGAACGTTGGACGATGGCTCCCACACCGAAAGTGCCAGCCAGTCAAGCTCTTGCTGCTCATCACCGGCCATTGGCAGCGCATCTACAGCACCACAGACATTGGGGCTCCGGGCTTTCCCTGACGAACAGGGCTTCGACCTTTACCACCAGCTGCGCCTGGGCGCCCACTAAAAAAAAACCCCAAAAATCACGAACGTCGGACGATTGCTCCCACACCGAAAGTGCCAGCCAGTCAAGCTCTTGCTGCTCCTCACCGGCCATTGGCAGCGCATCTACAGCACCACAGACATCGGGGCTCCGGGCTTTCCCTGACGAACAGGGCTTCGACGTTTACCACCAGCTGCACCTGGGGGGCCCACTGAAAAAAACCCCGATAAATCACGAACGTCGGACGATTGCTCCCACACCGAAAGTGCCAGCCAGTCAAGCTCTTGCTGCTCCTCACCGGCCATTGGCAGCGCATCTACAGCACCACAGACATCGGGGCTCCGGGCTTTCCCTGACGAACAGGGCTTCGACCTTTACCACCACCTGCACCTCTGCCCCCATTGGAAAAAAACCCAAGAAAAATCACGAACGTTGGACGATTGCTCCCACACCGAAAGTGCCAGCCAGTCAAGCTCTTGCTGCTCCTAAGCGGCCATTGGCAGCGCATCTACAGCACCACAGACACTGGGGCTCCCGGCTTTCCCTGACGAACAGGGCTTTGACGTTTACCACCAGCTGCACCTGGGGGGCCCACTGAAAAAAAAACCGAAAAATCATGAACGTCGGACGATTGCTCCCACACCGAAAGTGCCAGCCAGTCAAGCTCTTGCTGCTCCTCCCCGGCCATTGGCAGCGCATCTACAGCACCACAGACATCAGGGCTCCGGGCTTTCCCTGACGAACAGGGCTTCGACGTTTACCACCAGCTGCACCTGGGCGCCCACTCCAAAAAAGCCCCGAAAAATCATGAACGTCGGATGATTGCTCCCACACCGAAAGTGCCAGCCAGTCAAGCTTTTGCTGCTCCTCCCCGGCCATTCGCAGAGCATCTACAGCACCACAGACATCGGGGCTCCGGGCTTTCCCTGACGAACAGGGCTTTGACGTTTACCACCAGCTGCACCTGGGGGGCCCACTGAAAAAAACCCCGATAAATCATGAACGTCGGACGATTGCTCCCACACTGAAAGTGCCAGCCAGTCAAGCTCTTGCTGCTCCTCACCGGCCATTGGCAGTGCATCTACAGCACCACAGACATCGGGGCTCCGGGCTTTCCCTGACGAACAGGGCTTCGACGTTTACCACCACCTGCGCCTGGGAGTCCACTCCAAAAAAACCCGAAAAATCACGAACATCGGACGATTGCTCCCACACCGAAAGTGCCAGGCAGTCAAACTCTTGCTGCTCCTCACCGGCCATTGGCAGCACATCTACAGCACCAAAGACATCGGGGCTCCGGGCTTTCCCTGACGAACAGTGCTTCGACTTTGACCACCAGCTGCACCTGGGCGCCCACTCCAAAGAAACCCCGAAAAATCACGAACGTCGGACGATTGCTCCCACACCAAAAGTGCCAGCCAGTCAAGCTCTTGCTGCTCATCACCGGCCATTGGCAGCGCATCTACAGCACCAGAGACATTGGGGCTCCGGTCTTTCCCTGACGAAAAGGGCTTTGACATTTACCACCAGCTGCACCTGGGGGGCCCACTGAAAAAAACCCCGAAAAATCATGAACGTCGGACGATTGCTCCCACACAAAAAGTGCCAGCCAGTCAAGCTCCTCCTGCTCCTCACCGGCCATTGGCAGCGCATCTACAGCACCACAGACATTGGGGCTCCGGTCTTTCCCTGACGAACAGGGCTTCGACGTTTACCACCAGCTGCACCTGGGCGCCCATTGGAAAAAAACCCAAGAAAAATCACGAACGTTGGACGATTGCTCCCACACCAAAAGTGCCAGCCAGACAAGCTCTTGCTGCTCCTCACCGGCCATTGGCAGCGCATCTACAGCACCACAGATATCGGGGCTCCGGGCTTTCCCTGACGAACAGGGCTTCGACGTTTACCACCACCTGCACCTGGGCGCCCATTGGAAAAAAACCCAAGAAAAATCACGAACGTTGGACGATTGCTCCCACACCGAAAGTGCCAGCAACTCAAGCTCTTGCTGCTCCTCACCGGCCATTGGCAGCGCATCTACAGCACCACAGACATCGGGGCTCCGGGCTTTCCCTGACGAACAGGGCTTCGACGTTTACCACCAGCTGCACCAGGGCGCCCACTCCAAAAAAGCCCCGAAAAATCACGAACGTCGGACGATTGCTCCCACACCAAAAGTGCCAGCAACTCAAGCTCTTGCTGCTCCTCACCGGCCATTGGCAGCGCATCTACAGCACCACAGACATCGGGGCTCCGGGCTTTCCCTGACAAACAGGGCTTTGACGTTTACCACCAACTGCACCTGGTCGCCCACTCCAGAAAAACCCGAAAAATCACGAACGTCAGACGATTGCTCCCACACAAAAAGTGCCAGCCAGTCAAGATCCTGCTGCTCCTCACCGGCCATTGGCAGCGCATCTACAGCACCACAAACATCGGGGCTCCGGGCTTTCCCTGACGAACAGGGCTTCGATGTTTACCACCTGCTGCACCTGGGCGCCCACTGGAAAAAACCCCGATAAATCACGAACGTCGGACGATTGCTCCCACACCGAAAGTGCCAGCCAGTCAAGCTCTTGCTGCTCCTCACCGGCCATTGGCAGCGCATCTACAGCACCACAGACATCAGGGCTCCGGGCTTTCCCTGACGAACAGGGCTTCGACGTTTACCACCAGCTGCACCTGGGCGCCCACTCCAAAAAAGCCCCGAAAAATCATGAACGTCGGATGATTGCTCCCACACCGAAAGTGCCAGCCAGTCAAGCTTTTGCTGCTCCTCCCCGGCCATTCGCAGAGCATCTACAGCACCACAGACATCGGGGCTCCGGGCTTTCCCTGACGAACAGGGCTTTGACGTTTACCACCAGCTGCACCTGGGGGGCCCACTGAAAAAAACCCCGATAAATCATGAACGTCGGACGATTGCTCCCACACTGAAAGTGCCAGCCAGTCAAGCTCTTGCTGCTCCTCACCGGCCATTGGCAGTGCATCTACAGCACCACAGACATCGGGGCTCCGGGCTTTCCCTGACGAACAGGGCTTCGACGTTTACCACCACCTGCGCCTGGGAGTCCACTCCAAAAAAACCCGAAAAATCACGAACATCGGACGATTGCTCCCACACCGAAAGTGCCAGGCAGTCAAACTCTTGCTGCTCCTCACCGGCCATTGGCAGCACATCTACAGCACCAAAGACATCGGGGCTCCGGGCTTTCCCTGACGAACAGTGCTTCGACTTTGACCACCAGCTGCACCTGGGCGCCCACTCCAAAGAAACCCCGAAAAATCACGAACGTCGGACGATTGCTCCCACACCAAAAGTGCCAGCCAGTCAAGCTCTTGCTGCTCATCACCGGCCATTGGCAGCGCATCTACAGCACCAGAGACATTGGGGCTCCGGTCTTTCCCTGACGAAAAGGGCTTTGACATTTACCACCAGCTGCACCTGGGGGGCCCACTGAAAAAAACCCCGAAAAATCATGAACGTCGGACGATTGCTCCCACACAAAAAGTGCCAGCCAGTCAAGCTCCTCCTGCTCCTCACCGGCCATTGGCAGCGCATCTACAGCACCACAGACATTGGGGCTCCGGTCTTTCCCTGACGAACAGGGCTTCGACGTTTACCACCAGCTGCACCTGGGCGCCCATTGGAAAAAAACCCAAGAAAAATCACGAACGTTGGACGATTGCTCCCACACCAAAAGTGCCAGCCAGACAAGCTCTTGCTGCTCCTCACCGGCCATTGGCAGCGCATCTACAGCACCACAGATATCGGGGCTCCGGGCTTTCCCTGACGAACAGGGCTTCGACGTTTACCACCACCTGCACCTGGGCGCCCATTGGAAAAAAACCCAAGAAAAATCACGAACGTTGGACGATTGCTCCCACACCGAAAGTGCCAGCAACTCAAGCTCTTGCTGCTCCTCACCGGCCATTGGCAGCGCATCTACAGCACCACAGACATCGGGGCTCCGGGCTTTCCCTGACGAACAGGGCTTCGACGTTTACCACCAGCTGCACCAGGGCGCCCACTCCAAAAAAGCCCCGAAAAATCACGAACGTCGGACGATTGCTCCCACACCAAAAGTGCCAGCAACTCAAGCTCTTGCTGCTCCTCACCGGCCATTGGCAGCGCATCTACAGCACCACAGACATCGGGGCTCCGGGCTTTCCCTGACAAACAGGGCTTTGACGTTTACCACCAACTGCACCTGGTCGCCCACTCCAGAAAAACCCGAAAAATCACGAACGTCAGACGATTGCTCCCACACAAAAAGTGCCAGCCAGTCAAGATCCTGCTGCTCCTCACCGGCCATTGGCAGCGCATCTACAGCACCACAAACATCGGGGCTCCGGGCTTTCCCTGACGAACAGGGCTTCGATGTTTACCACCTGCTGCACCTGGGCGCCCACTGGAAAAAACCCCGATAAATCACGAACGTCGGACGATTGCTCCCACACCGAAAGTGCCAGCCAGTCAAGCTCTTGCTGCTCCTCACCGGCCATTGGCAGCGCATCTACAGCACCACAGACATCGGGGCTCCGGGCTTTCCCTGATGAACAGGGCTTCGACCTTTACCACCACCTGCACCTCTGCCCCCATTGGAAAAAAACCCAAGAAAAATCACGAACGTTGGACGATTGCTCCCACACCAAAAGTGCCAGCCAGTCAAGCTCTTGCTGCTCATCACCGGCCATTGGCAGCGCATCTACAGCACCACAGACACTGGGGCTCCGGGCTTTCCCTGACGAACAGGGCTTCGACCTTTACCACCAGCTGTACCTGGGCGCCCACTCCAAAAAAACCCCGAAAAATCACGAACGTCGGACGATTGCTCCCACGCAAAAAGTGCCAGCCAGTCAAGCTCTTGCTGCTCCTCACCGGCCATTGGCAGCGCATCTACAGCACCACAGACATCGGGGCTCCGGGCTTTCCCTGACGAACAGGGCTTCGACGTTTACCACCACCTGCACCTCTGCTTCCATTGGAAAAAAACCCAAGAAAAATCACGAACGTTGGACGATTGCTCCCACACGGAAAGTGCCAGCCAGTCAAGCTCTTGCTGCTCATCACTGGCCATTGGCAGCGCATCTACAGCACCACAGACATCAGGGCTCCGGGCTTTCCCTGACGAACAGGGCTTCGAAGTTTACCACCAGCTGCACCTGGGCGCCCATTTGAAAAAAACCCAAGAAAAATCACGAACGTTGGACGATTGCTCCCACACAAAAAGTGCCAGCCAGACAAGCTCTTGCTGCTCATCACCGGCCATTGGCAGCGCATCTACAGCACCACAGACATCGGGGCTCCGGGCTTTCCCTGACGAACAGGGCTTCGACGTTTACCACCAGCTGCACCTGGGCGCCCACTCCAAAAAAGCCCCGAAAAATCACGAACGTCGGACGATTGCTCCCACACGGAAAGTGCCAGCCAGTCAAGCTCTTGCTGCTCATCACTGGCCATTGGCAGCGCATCTACAGCACCACAGACATCGGGGCTCCGGGCTTTCCCTGACGAACAGGGCTTCGATGTTTACCACCAGCTGCACCTGGGGGGCCCACTGAAAAAAACTCCGATAAATCAGAACGTCGGACGATTGCTCCCACTCCGAAAGTGCCAGCCAGTCAAGCTCTTGCTGCTCCTCACTGGCCATTGGCAGCACATCTACAGCACCACAGACATCGGGGCTCCGGGCTTTCCCTGACGAACAGGGCTTCGACCTTTACCACCACCTGCACCTCTGCCGCCATTGGAAAAAAACCCAAGAACAATCACGAACGTTGGACGATTGCTCCCACACCGAATGTGCCAGCCAGTCAAGCTCTTGCTGCTCATCACCGGCCATTGGCAGCGCATCTACAGCACCACAGACATTGGGGCTCCCGGCTTTCCCTGACGAACAGGGCTTTGACGTTTACCACCAGCTGCACCTGGGGGGCCCACTGAAAAAAACCCCGAAAAAGCATGAACGTCGGACGATTGCTTCGACACCGAAAGTGCCAGCCAGTCAAGCTCTTGCTGCTCCTCACCGGCCATTGGCAGCACATCTACAGCACCACAGACATCGGGGCTCCGGGCTTTCCCTGACGAACAGGGCTTCGACTTTTACCACCACCTGCACCTGGGCGCCCATTGGAAAAAAAACCAAGAAAAATCACGAACGTTGGACGATTGCTCCCACACTGAAAGTGCCAGCCAGTCAAGCTCTTGCTGCTCATCACCGGCCATTGGCAGCGCATCTACAGCACCACAGACATCGGGGCTCCGGGCTTTCCCTGACGAACAGGGCTTGAACGTTTACCACCAGCTGCGCCTGGGCGCCCACTAAAAAAAAACCCAAAAAATCACGAACGTCGGACGATTGCTCCCACACCGAATGTGCCAGCAACTCAAGCTCTTGCTGCTCCTCACCGGCCATTGGCAGCACATCTACAGCACCACAGACATCGGGGCTCCGGGCTTTCCCTGACGAACAGGGCTTCGACGTTTACCACCAGCTGCACCTGGGCGCCCACTCCAAAAAAGCCCCGAAAAATCAGGAACGTCAGACGATTGCTCCCACACCGAAAGTGCCAGCCAGTCAAGCTCTTGCTGCTCCTCCCCGGCCATTGGCAGTGCATCTACAGCACCACAGACATCGGGGCTCCGGGCTTTCGCTGACGAACAGGGCTTTGACGTTTACCACCAGCTGCACCTGGGGGGCCCACTGAAAAAAACCCCGATAAATCATGAACGTCGGACAATTGCTCCCACACCGAAAGTGCCAGCCAGTCAAGCTCTTGCTGCTCCTCACCGGCCATTGGCAGTGCATCTACAGCACCACAGACATCGGGGCTCCGGGCTTTCCCTGACGAACAGGACTTCGACGTTTACCACCACCTGCGCCTGGGAGTCCACTCCAAAAAAACCCGAAAAATCATGAACGTCGGACGATTGCTCCCACACCGAAAGTGCCAGCCAGTCAAGCTCTTGCTGCTCCTCACCGGCCATTGGCAGCGCATCTACAGCACCAAAGACATCGGGGCTCCGGGCTTTCCCTGACGAACAGGGCTTCGACTTTTACCACCAGCTGCACCTGGGCGCCCACTCCAAAAAAACCCCGAAAAATCACGAATGTCGGACAATTGCTCCCACACCGAAAGTGCCAGCCAGTCAAGCTCTTGCTGCTCCTCCCCGGCCATTGGCAGCGCATCTACAGCACCACAGACATCGGGGCTCTGGGCTTTCCCTGACGAACAGGGCTTCGACGTTTAACACCACCTGCACCTGGGCGCCCATTGGAAAAAAACCCAAGAAAAATCACGAACGTTGGACGATTGCTCCCACACCGAAAGTGCCAGCCAGTCAAGCTCTTGCTGCTCATCACCGGCCATTGGCAGCTGCCCTGGTTCTGGCCACGATAGAGTTAATATTTACCTGAGCTGGGTGGAGAACTGAAGCTGGTAGCCCCTATGGCTGGGATAGTTAACTAATTAGCTAACAGCTGGGGTTAATTTACCCAAATTAGCCAAAGGGCTATTCCATCCCATCTGACATCATGCTCAGTATATAAGTGAGGAGGGTGCTGAAGGGAGGCTCTCCTAGTTGGAAGAGACTGGCTGTGGAGATCTGTTGTGAGCTATTATACTGTATTTGTGTTCCATCACTCTATTGTTTTTTTCTGTCATTACTGTTAAATTTACTTTTTGTTCAATGTCAACCCGCGTGTTTGGTTTTTTTTTTTTCCCTGGTTTTCTTTTGTTTGTCGAATCTCCTCCTATTCTCTCGGAGAGTGGGGGGAGTGAGAGAGAGACTCCGTAGTCTGGTCCCCGTTGGGGCCGAACTATGAAAGTTATTTTGGCGCCCAACGTGGGGCTCGAAGGGTTGAGATAATAACAGATCTGACTTTTTTTTTCTTTTTTTTTTTTTTTTTTTTTGCTTGAAACAAATTTGTTTATACGTGCTTGTTGTATTGGTTGTCAGTTATTGGTCATGATGTTGCAGTGGTTGGTTATGTTGTTGTATTGTCTGCGCTCTTATATGTACTACGTGTTCCCAGTGGTGGTGTTTATCACCTCAGGGAAAATGATGAGAATTATCCTTCTGTTATACTATGCCATATACATCTATGACATGGTGACATCAATGGACTTAGAGATAAATTGGTATTCCTATGTGGACAGCTTCCCGAATTCTTTCACTTCCAGGGTAGTTAAGCCACTTTTTGAGAACTTTAAAGATCTGGGGGATATTCAAGCCACTATGATGTTGTTGTTATGTGTTTTGAATGTGTGCCAAGTCTTGTCTAGAGCTGCAAACCCACTTTTTGGGAATCTCCTCCTGAGATTTACCCTAAGGCAAGATACTAATACGTGGCATGGTGTGAGGGAGAACAAACTGACCTGCAATGTAGGTACTCAAACCCCAGCAACAGGCATTGCAGCTGAATCAGAGGGTGAACCTGTGCTAGTTTCAGTTGCCCCTGTATCCAAGAAGACTTGGAAGCGGAAGTCAGCTTGTTTAGTGAGGGAAGAAGAAGCCCCTTTTAGGACGGAGCAGGAGGAAGAAGAGGAAGGTTTATTTGCTACATGCCTAGGAAGAACTCGGCAGGCAGGCTCTTCCTCAGGGGAAGAACTCCTAAAGGAGACAGTGAGCACCAGATTTCTATCCCTGAGCGAGCTGCGAGACATGCGAAAAGATTTTAGCCGTCATCCTGGGGAGCACATTATCAGCTGGCTGCTGCGGTGCTGGGATAATGGGGCCAATAGCTTGGAATTAGAAGGCAGAGAAGCTAGGCAACTGGGATCCATTTCTAGAGAAGCAAGCATTGACAAAGCAGTTGGAAAAGGGACACAAGCCCTCAGCCTCTGGAGGCGACTCCTGTCAGGTGTGAAGGAGAGGTATCCTTTCAAGGAGGATATAATGTGTCATCCAGGCAAGTGGGCTACCATGGAGAAGGGTATCCAGTACCTGAGGGAATTAGCTGTGCTGGAGATTATTTATGATGACCTGGACAATGATCAGTTACCTAAGGATCCAGATGAAGTCAGGTGCACACGACAAATGTGGCGGAAGTTTGTTCGAAGTGCACCATCATCATATGCCAACTCATTGGCAGTTATGACCTGGAAAGATGGAGAGGAAGAAACAGTGGATGAACTGGCTGGCCGACTCCGGCAGTACGAGGAAAGCCTGTCTTCCTCCCTAAGGGCCTGTGTCTCGGCTGTGGAGAAACTATCCCAGGAGTTCCAGCAATTCAAAGCAGATATGTCCCATTCCCCACCGGTACGGGCCAATATTTCAGCTATTAGGAGTAAACGTTTCCCTGCTCAAGAGAGATGGTTTACGCGGCGAGGTACCCTGTGGTTTACCTTGCGTGACCAAGGAGAGGACATGAGGGAGTGGGATGGGAAGCCTACCTCTGCCCTAGAGGCGCGGGTACATGAGTTGCGTGGAAAAACCATTGCAAATAGAAGTTCTCCCCGGAAAATTGTTGCACCAGTCTCCAATAGGGAGCGTAGAAGGAATAGCTTTAGTTCTGACCCTCTTGAAGGGACCTCTCATGCATATTTAAAAGAAATGAATAATGAATACTGTGGCCAGGATTAGAGAGGCCCTGCCTCCAGCCAGGTGGAGGAGAGGGATAACAGAGTTTATTGGACTGTGTGGATCCGATGGCCTGGCACGTCAGACCCACAAGAGTACAAAGCTCTAGTGGATACTGGTGCACAATGTACCTTGATGCCATCAAGATATAATGGGGCAGAACCCATTTGTATTTCTGGAGTGACAGGAGGATCCCAACAGCTATCTGTATTGGAGGCTGAAGTGAGCCTGACAGGGAATGAGTGGCAAAAGCACCCCATAGTGACTGACCCAGATGCTCCATGCATTCTTGGTATAGATTACCTCAGAAGGGGATATTTCAAGGACCCAAAAGGGTATCGGTGGGCTTTTGGTGTAGGTGCTTTAGAGATGGAGGAAATTATACAGTTGTCCACCTTGCCTGGTCTGTCAGAGGATCCTTCTGTTGTGGGGTTGCTGAAGGTTGAAGAACAACAGGTGCCAATTGCTACCACAACTGTGCACCGGCGGCAGTATCGCACCAACCGAGACTCCCTGATCCCCATCCATAAGCTGATTCATCAGCTGGAGAGCCAGGGAGTGATCAGCAAGTCCCACTCACCTTTTAACAGTCCCATATGGCCAGTGAGAAAATCAAGTGGAGAGTGGAGGTTAACAGTGGACTATCGTGGCCTGAATGAGGTAACACCACCACTCAGTGCTGCTGTGCCAGACATGTTAGAACTTCAGTATGAACTGGAATCCAAGGCAGCCAAGTGGTATGCCACCATTGATATTGCCAACGCGTTCTTTTCAATCCCATTGGCACCAGAATGCAGGCCGCAGTTTGCTTTCACTTGGAGGGGCGTCCAGTACACTTGGAATCGACTGCCCCAGGGGTGGAAACACAGCCCCACCATCTGCCATGGGCTGATCCAGACTGCACTGGAAAAGGGTGGCGCTCCAGAGCACCTGCAGTACATTGATGACATCATCGTATGGGGCAACACAGCAGCAGAAGCTTTTCAAAAAGGGGAGAAAATAATTAAAATCCTCCTGAAAGCTGGGCTTGCCATAAAACGATGTAAGGTGAAAGGACCTGCAAGAGAGATACAGTTTTTGGGGATAAAATGGCAAGATGGGCGTCGTCAGATTCCAATAGATATAGTCAACAAAATAACAGCTATGGCTGCACCGACTGACAAAAAGGAAACGCAAGCTTTCCTGGGCGTTGTGGGTTTCTGGAGGATGCATATTCCAAATTATAGTATGATTGTAAGCCCTCTGTATAAAGTCACCCGAAAGAAGAATGATTTTAAATGGGGCCCTGAACAACAGCAGGCTTTTGAACAAATTAAACAGTAAATTGTTCACGTGGTGGCTCTCGGGCCAGTCCGGACAGGGCAAGAGGTAAGAAATGTGCTCTACACCGCAGCTGGGGAGAATGGCCCTACCTGGAGTCTCTGGCAGAAAGCACCAGGGGAAACTCGTGGTCGACCCCTTGGGTTTTGGAGCCGGGGATATAAAGGATCTGAGGCCTGCTATACTCCAACCGAAAAAGAAATCCTGTCAGCATATGAAGGAGTTTGAGCTGCTTCGGAAGTGATTGGTACTGAAGCACAGCTCATCCTGGCACCCCGACTGCCAGAGCTGGGCTGCATGTTCAAAGGAAGGGTCCCCTCTGCGCATCATGCAACGGATGCTACATGGAGCAAGTGGGTTGCACTACTTACACAGCGGGCCCGAATAGGAAACCCCAGTCGCCCAGGCATATTAGAAGTAATTACAGACTGGCCAGAAGGCAAAGATTTTGGAAAGCCACCAGAGGAAGAGGTAACGCGTGCTGAAGAGGCCCCACCATATAACAACCTCCCAGAAAATGAGAAGCAGTATGCCCTATTTACTGATGGGTCCTGTCGTATTGTAGGAAAACATGGGAAGTGGAAAGCTGCTGTGTGGAGTCCTACACGACGAGTTGCAGAAGCTGCTGAAGGCCAAGGTGAATCGAGTCAGTTTGCGGAGGTGAAGGCCATCCAGCTGGCTTTAAACATTGCTGAACGGGAAAAATGGCCTGTGCTCTATCTCTACACTGACTCATGGATGGTGGCAAACGCTCTGTGGGGATGGTTAAAGCAATGGAAGCAGAGCAACTGGCAGCGTCGGGGCAAACTGATCTGGGCTGCCACTCTGTGGCAAGATATTGCTGTCCGGTTAGAGCATCTGGTTGTAAAAGTACGTCACGTAGATGCCCACGTACCCAAGAGTCGGGCCACTGAAGAACATCAAAACAACCAGCAAGTGGATCAAGCTGCTAAAATTGAAGTGGCTCAGGTGGATCTGGACTGGCAGCATAAGGGTGAACTATTTTTAGCTCGATGGGCCCATGATACCTCAGGCCATCAGGGGAGAGATGCAACATACAAATGGGCTCGTGATCGAGGGGTGGATTTAACCATGGACACTATTGCACAGGTTATCCTTGAATGTGAAATATGTGCTGCAATCAAACAAGCCAAGCGGTTAAAGCCTCTGTGGTATGGAGGACGATGGCTGAAGTATAAATATGGAGAGGCCTGGCAAATTGATTACATTACACTCCCACAAACTCGCCAAGGCAAGCGCTATGTACTTACAATGGTGGAAGCAACCACTGGATGGCTGGAAACATATCCTGTACCCCATGCCACTGCTCGAAACACCATCCTGGGCCTTGAGAAACAAGTCTTATGGCGACATGGCACTCCAGAAAGAATTGAATCAGACAATGGTACCCACTTCGGAAACAATCTCATAGATACCTGGGCCAGAGAGCATGGCATCGAGTGGGTATACCACATCCCCTATCATGCACCAGCCTCTGGAAAAATTGAAAGGTATAATGGGCTGCTGAAAACAACTCTGAAAGCAATGGGTGGTGGAACCTTCAAAAATTGGGATACACATTTAGCAAAAGCCACTTGGCTAGTCAACACTCGGGGGTCCACCAATCGAGCTGGCCCTGCCCAATCTGAACTTCTACATACTGTAGAAGGGGATAAAGTCCCTGTGGTGCACGTAAGGAATATACTGGGGAAGACAGTCTGGGTCATTTCTCCCTTGGGCAAAGGCAAGCCCATGCATGGGATTGCTTTTGCTCAAGGACCTGGGTGTACTTGGTGGGTAATGCAGGAGGATGGGAAAGTCCGATGTGTACCTCAAGGAGATCTAATTTTAGGTGAAAAGAGCCAATAATTTGAAGTGCTTGATGTCGGTTACTATACAGTACTGTATGTCATTATCTAGCTATTATGTGTCCCTCCTTGCTTCTTCCTGCTCCACGCCCTGAGATACTTATGTTGTGTCAAAAGTATTATAGTAAAATCGTTTATACCAACAAAGAATGAACTTTAATAAAATAGGAAAAATTGCAGCAGTGATGCAACCAGAACTGGCTCTTGCTACTAGCACCTGCCAACAGATCTTCAGTCTCCGGACTATGAACTTGCTAAGTCACTTGCACCAGACAGACTACCTGAGGAAACACTGTGTCATCTGTCCTATGCTGAGAGCCTGTTATGACAGATGGAGCCCAATGTTATGGACTGGATAAACTCAACAGACCTTTTGAAAGGATGGACCATGGACTAAGAGTTACATCTGTGTGTCTGCATACAAGTAGATAACAGGAAGAAAAATTTGATGATTAATTGGAAAGTGTAGGATCTGGGCATGATGTAGATGGTATGGAATAAGGGGTGGATAATGTCCTGGTTCTGGCCAGGATAGAGTTAATATTTACCTGAGCTGGGTGGAGAACTGAAGCTGGTAGCCCCTATGGCTGGGATAGTTAAATAATTAGCTAACAGCTGGGGTTAATTTACCCAAATTAGCCAAAGGGCTATTCCATCCCATCTGACATCATGCTCAGTATATAAGTGAGGAGGGTGCTGAAGGGAGGCCCTCCTAGTTGGAAGAGACTGGATGTAGAGATCTGTTGTGAGCTATTATACTGTATTTGTGTTCCATCACTCTATTGTTTTCTTCTGTCATTACTGTTAAATTTACTTTTTGTTCAATCTCAACCCGCGTGTTTGGTTTTTTTTTTTCCCTGGTTTTCTTTTGTTTGTCAAATCTCCTCCTATTCTCTTGGAGAGTGGGGGGAGTGAGAGAGAGACTGCGTAGTCTGGTCCCCGTTGGGGCCGAACTACGACAGCAGCGCATCTACAGCACCACAGACATTGGGGCTCCGGGCTTTCCCTGACGAACAGGGCTTTGACGTTTACCACCAGCTGCACCTGGGGGGCCCACTGAAAAAACCCCCGAAAAATCATGAACGTCGGACGATTGCTCCCACACCAAAAGTGCCAGCCAGTCAAGCTCTTGCTGCTCCTCCCCGGCCATTGGCAGCGCATCTACAGCACCACAGACATCGGGGCTCCGGGCTTTCCCTGACGAACAGGGCTTCGACGTTTACCACCACCTGCACCTCTGCTTCCATTGGAAAAAAACCCCGAAAAAGCATGAACGTCGGACGATTGCTCCGACACCGAAAGTGCCAGCCAGTCAAGCTCCTGCTGCTCCTCACAGGCCATTGGCAGCACATCTACAGCACCACAGACATCGGGGCTCCGGGCTTTCCCTGACGAACAGGGCTTCGACGTTTACCACCACCTGCACCTGGGCGCCCATTGGAAAAAAACCCAAGAAAAATCACGAACGTTGGACGATTGCTCCCACACCGAAAGTGCAAGCAACTCAAGCTCTTGCTGCTCATCACCGGCCATTGGCAGCGCATCTATAGCACCACAGACATCGGGGCTCCGGGCTTTCCTTGACGAACAGGGCTTCGACGTTTACCACCACCTGCACCTGGGCGCCCATTGGAAAAAAACCCAAGAAAAATCACGAACGTTGGACGATTGCTCCCACACCGAAAGTGCAAGCAACTCAAGCTCTTGCTGCTCATCACCGGCCATTGGCAGCGCATCTACAGCACCACAGACATCGGGGCTCCGGGCTTTCCCTGACTGTCCTGGTTTTGGCAGGGATGGAGTTAATTTTTCCTCGCAGTAGCTGGTATGTTTTGGATTTTGCGTGTGAAGAATGTTCATAAACACTCTGATGATACCAGTTGTTGTGAATGAGACCAAGGACACCGTCCTGCTTTCCAAGTCTCGCTAATTTGCAGATGCAGGAAGCTGGGAGAAAGACAGACAGCATAATTGATCCAAATTGGCCAAAGAGAGTACTCCATGCCATAAACGTCATGCTCAGTATATAAGTAGGGGCAGGAGAGGGTGGGTATCTGCCTTCCTGGCATCCATCCTTCCTGCTTGTTTTTGCTGGCATCGTTCCCCCTACCTTGCTGGCTCCCTTTTGCTCCTTTGCTTGCTGCTCGGTTTTGTTTCCGTGATCGCTGCTCGGGACAGGCTGTATCGGTCATTGGGACATCGGGTGGTGAGAAAACACATATTGTTCACTTTGTATATTTTTAATGTCCTTATATTCTGTTATTATTGTAGTTTTCCCTTTTATTTTAGTAAATTGTCTTCATCTCAACCCACGAGTTCTCCTTCCTTCCCAATTCTCTCCCCCATCCCCCTGGGGAGGGGGAGAGTGAGCGAGAAACTGTGTGGTGATTTGGGCTAAACCATCACAGTCATTTTGGCGCCCAACGTGGGGCTCGAAGGGTTGAGGTAAGGACAGATCTGACTAGAGTGTGTTAAAGTTGTTACAAGTGCTCATTATTTTATTTGAGTCCCTGGTCACAATGTTGTACTACGTGTTCACATGGTTGTGTTATGTCTCTCCTAAGTTGCATCACATATTTCCTTTGGTGCTGTTTATCACTTCTCAGAAATGGATGAGAATTCTCATTTTGATTTACTGGGCACTACTGACTTACGATACGGTATCATCACTGGTCATTAAATTAATCTGGTCCTTGTTTTCGGCATTGCTGGCAACTCCGTACTTTGGATGCCATTTGGTAAGAATTATTAATAATCACACATTTTTCTTTTTCTCCCCGGAGAACCAATCTATGGGGAAGTCAGAGGAGGGTACCTTCCCATACTCCTTTACCTTCCCTTTTTCTTTTGAGCGAGTCACATCAGCTCTCGAGAATTTTGAATATCCTTGGGATGTGCAAGCCAGCATACTCCTATTGCTCTGTGTCCTAAATGGGTTTCAGATGTTGTTTAGGATTAAACAATTATTTACAAAATTCACCCGGAGATCTACCTTGAAGTTGGAGGGGCAGGGGTGGCATGGTATGTGGGAGAAGACAGGCAGGTACCTAGAAAACTTCTCACCTCCAATGGTCTGGAACTTCACTCCCGAACAACTACAGAATCCAGATGAAGTGATTGAATATTTGAAAGAAAAATGCCATAGCTATTCTAAAGAGGCAAAGCTTACCGCTTTGTGCTGGGCACTGGCTAGTATCTACCAAACACTGCTTAACGTGCAGCACCCTCAGGAAGAAGGGAGAAAAAATCAACCGACCGATACCCTGGCTACTCCAGCCCCGGCTACCGGCACTGCAGCTGCTCCAGCCCCGGCTACCGGCCCTGTGGCTACTCCAGCCCCAATGACAGGCACTGCGGCTACTCCAACTCTAGCTACTGGCACTGCAGCCGAATCAGAGAACCAACCTGTGTCAGTATCAGTCGCCCCTGTACAGAAGAAGAAATCTTGGAAGCGAAAGTCAGCTCGTTTAGTAAGGGATGAGGGAAAACCAGGACCATCACGAACAGAGGAAGAAGAAGAGGAACTCATGAGAGAGGAACTCATAAATGAGACTGAAACCACCCGCTCCTTATCCCTGAATGAGTTGCGAGACATACGAAAAGATTTTGGCCGCCGTCCAGGCGAGCACTTTCTCACCTGGTTGCTTCGATGCTGGGATAATGGGGCCAGTAGCCTGGAATTAGAAGGTAAGGAAGCTAAACAGCTGGGATCCCTTTCTAGGGAAGCAGGCATTGACAAAGTGATTGGAAGAGGTGCACAAGCTCAGCCTCTGGAGGCGGCTCCTGTCAAGTATGAAGGAAAGATATCCCTTCAAGGAAGATATTACTTATCATCCAGGCAAGTGGACCACTATAGAGAGAGGTATCCAGTACCTAAGGGAATTAGCTGTGCTGGAAGCCATTTATAGTGACCTAGACAGCGAGGAGTCACCCCAAGATCCAGATGAAGTCCGGTGCACACGGCTCATGTGGCGGAAGTTTCTACGGAGTGTACCATCATCGTATGCCAATTCATTGGCAATTATGCTCTGGAAAGAGGGAGAGGGACCAACAATAGATGAATTGGCTACTCAGCTCCGGCAATATGAAGACACTCTCTCTTCTTCCCTCGTCTCAGCTGTGGAGAAACTGTCTCGGGAGGTCCAGCAGTTAAAAGAGGATAGGTCCTACTCCCCGCCCATACAGAGCAGTATTTCAGCTATTAGGAGTAAACGTTTCCCTGCTCAAGAGAGACGGTACACACGGCGAGGTATCCTGTGGTTTACCTTGCGTGACCAAGGAGAGGACATGAGAAAGTGGGATGGGAAACCTACCTCAGACCTAGAGGCACGGGTACGTGAGCTGCGGGGAAAAACATTTGCAAATAGAGGTTCTCCCCGGAAAACTGCTGCTCCGGTCTCCAGTGGACAGTTCCCCAGACGGAATAGAAGGGCTGATCTTACCTATGATCCTATGGAAGGGAATTCTGATTCATATTCACAGGAAGTGAGCGATGAATATTATGAACAGGATTAGAGGGGCCCTGCCTCCAGCCAGGCGGAGGAGAGGGACAACAGAGTTTATTGGACTGTATGGATTAAATGGCCTGGCACATCAGACCCCCGAGAGTATAAGGCTCTAGTAGACACTGGTGCACAGTGTACCCTAATGCCATCAAGCTATAAAGGGGCAGAACCCATTTGTATTTCTGGAGTGACAGGAGGATCCCAAGAGCTGACTGTATTGGAGGCTGAAGTAAGTTTGACTGGAAATGAGTGGCAAAAGCACCCCATAGTGACTGGCCCAGATGCTCCATGCATTCTTGGTATAGATTACCTCAGGAGTGGGTATTTCAAAGACCCAAGAGGGTACCGGTGGGCTTTTGGTATAGCCACTGTGGAGACGGAGGAAAATAAACAGCTGGCCACCTTGCCCAAGCTCTCAAAGGACCCTTCTGTTGTGGGATTACTGAAGGTTGAGGAACAACAGGTACCAATTGCTACCACCACAGTGCACCGGCGGCAATACCGCACCAACCGAGACTCCACAATCCCCATCCTCAAGCTGATTCGTCGACTGGAGAGCCAGGGAGTGATCAGCAAGTCCCGTTCACCCTTTAACAGTCCCATATGGCCAGTGAGAAAATCTAATGGAGAATGGAGACTAACAGTGGACTATCGTGGCCTGAATGAGGTAACACCACCACTGAGTGCTGCCGTGCCGGACATGCTAGAACTTCAGTATGAACTGGAGTCAAAAGCAGCCAAGTGGTATGCCACCATCGATATTGCCAATGCGTTCTTCTCCATCCCTTTGGCACCAGAATGCAGGCCACAGTTTGCTTTCACTTGGAGGGGTGTCCAGTATACCTGGAATCGATTGCCCCAGGGGTGGAAACACAGCCCCACCATTTGCCATGGACTGATCCAGACTGTACTAGAAAAGGGTGGAGCTCCAGAGCACCTGCAATACATTGATGACATCATTGTATGGGGCAACACAGCAGCAGAAGTTTTTCAAAAAGGAGAGAAAATAATCCAAATCCTTCTGAAAGCCGGTTTTGCCATAAAACAAAGCAAAGTCAAGGGGCCTGCACAAGAGATCCAGTTTTTAGGAGTAAAATGGCAAGATGGACGTCGTCACATTCCAATGGATGTGGTCAACAAAATAACAGCTATGGCTCCACCAGCTAACAAAAAGGAAACACAGGCTTTCTTGGGCGTTGTGGGTTTCTGGAGAATGCATATTCCAAATTACAGTATGATTGTAAGCCCTCTCTATGAAGTGACTCGAAAGAGGAATGATTTTAAATGGGGCCCTGAACAATGACAAGCCTTTGAACAAATTAAACAGGAGATTGTTCATGCAGTAGCCCTTGGGCCAGTCCGGACAGGGCAAGATGTTAAAAACATCCTCTACACCGCAGCTGGGGAGAATGGCCCTACCTGGAGTCTTTGGCAGAGAACACCAGGGGAGACTCGA
This sequence comes from Chlamydotis macqueenii, assembly GCF_036417535.1. Classification (NCBI taxonomy): domain Eukaryota; kingdom Metazoa; phylum Chordata; class Aves; order Otidiformes; family Otididae; genus Chlamydotis; species Chlamydotis macqueenii. The sequence goes on along the minus strand of NC_141592.1, from coordinate 32,255,026 downwards.
GGTCGACCCCTAGGCTTTTGGAGCCGGGGATATAGAGGATCTGAGGCCTGCTATACTCCAACTGAAAAAGAGATACTGGCAGCATACGAAGGAGTTCGAGCTGCTTCAGAAGTGATTGGTACTGAAGCACAGCTCCTCCTGGCACCCCGACTGCCAGTGCTGGGCTGGATGTTCAAAGGGAAGGGCCCCTCTACACATCATGCAACTGATGCCACATGGAGTAAATGGGTCGCACTGATCACACAGCGAGCCCGAATAGGAAACCCCAATCGCCCAGGAATCTTAGAAGTGATCACAGATTGGCCAGAAGGCAAAGATTTTGGAATGCCACCAGAGGAAGAGGTGACACGTGCTGAAGAAGCCCCACCATATAATAATTTACCAGAAGATGAGAAGAGATACGCCCTGTTCACTGATGGGTCCTGTCGTATTGTAGGAAAACATCGGAAGTGGAAAGCTGCTGTGTGGAGTCCTACACGACGAGTTGCAGAAGCTACTGACGGCCAAGGTGAATCGAGTCAGTTTGCAGAGGTGAAGGCCATCCAGTTGGCTTTGGACATCGCTGAACGGGAAAAATGGCCAAAACTCTGTCTCTACACTGACTCATGGATGGTGGCAAATGCTCTGTGGGGGTGGTTAAAGCAATGGAAGCAGAGCAACTGGCAGCGCAGAGGCAAGCCCATCTGGGCTGCCGCACTGTGGCAAGATATTGCTGCCCGGTTAGAGAATCTCGTTGTAAAAGTATGTCACATAGATGCCCACATACCCAAGAGTCGAGCCACAGAAGAACACCAAAATAACCAAAGCGTGGATCAGGCTGCTAAGATTAAAGTTTCCCAAGTGGACCTAGACTGGCAACACAGAAGTGAACTATTTTTAGCTCGGTGGGCTCATGACACCTCGGGCCATCAAGGAAGAGATGCAACATACAAATGGGCTCGTGATCGAGGGGTGGACTTGACCATGGATACCATTGCACAGGTTATCCATGAATGTGAAACATGTGCTGCAATTAAGCAGGCCAAGCGGTTAAAGCCTCTGTGGTATGGGGAACGATGGCTGAAGTATAAGTATGGAGAGGCCTGGCAAATTGATTACATCACACTCCCACAAACCCGTCAAGGTAAGCGCCATGTGCTTACAATGGTGGAAGCCACCACTGGGTGGCTAGAGACCTATTCCGTACCCCATGCCACTGCCCGAAACACCATCCTGGGCCTTGAGAAGCAAGTTCTCTGGCGACATGGTACTCCAGAAAGAATTGAGTCAGACAACGGGACTCATTTCCGAAACAATCTCATAGATACCTGGGCCAAAGAGCACGGCATTGAGTGGGTATATCACATCCCCTATCACGCACCAGCCTCTGGAAAGATTGAACGGTACAATGGACTGCTGAAAACTACACTGAAAGCAATGGGTGGTGGGACCTTCAAAAATTGGGATAAACATTTAGCAAAAGCTACCTGGTTAGTTAACACTCGGGGATCCACCAATCGAGCTGGCCCTGCCCAGTCAGAACTGTTACATATTGTAGAGGGTGATAAAGTCCCTGTAGTGCATCTAAGGAATATGTTAGGAAAGACGGTCTGGGTTATTCCTCCCCTGGGCAAAGGCAAACCCACCCGTGGGATTGCTTTTGCTCAGGGACCTGGATGTACTTGGTGGGTGATGCAGGAGGATGGGGAAGTCCGATGTGTACCTCAAGGAGATCTGATTTTAGGTGAGAACAGCCAATAATTTGAACTGTATATAATCATTTCCATAGTTCTTATATGTCATATCAAAGGTATTGCAGCAAGAACACCCTGATCAGTGAAGAATGAGTTTCAATAAAACCAAGAGAGATGCAACGATGATGGAACAGGAACTGGCGCCCAACAATTTCCTCAAGATCAACATCTTCAATTTGCAGACCATGGACATGATACACCAGCCGCGCCAGATGTACCAACTGCGAGTTCCAGATGCAGCATGCAACAGTCCCATACTACATACCATCTCTCTTGTCCTGAAAGACTGTATGACATATGGAACCCAAAGTCATGGACTAAATGAACTCTACAGACTTTGGAAGGATAGCCCATAGATTGAAGGAGTTATATCTATGTGTGTGTATATGTATACGCATGACGTAGATGGCATGGAATAAGGGGTGGATACTGTCCTGGTTTTGGCAGGGATGGAGTTAATTTTTCCTCTCAGTAGCTGGTATGTTTTGGATTTTGTGTGTGAAGAATGTTCATAAACACTCTGATGATACCAGTTGTTGTGAATGAGACCAAGGACACCGTCCTGCTTTCCAAGTCTCGCTAATTTGCAGATGCAGGAAGCTGGGAGAAAGACAGACAGAATAATTGATCCAAACTGGCCAAAGAGAGTATTCCATGCCATAAACGTCATGCTCAGTATATAAGTAGGGGCAGGAGAGGGTGGGTATCTGCCTTCCTGGCATCCATCCTTCCTGCTTGTTTTTGCTGGCATCGTTCCCCCTACCTTGCTGGCTCCCTTTTGCTCCTTTGCTTGCTGCTCGGTTTTGTTTCCGTGATCGCTGCTCGGGACGGGCTGTATCGGTCATTGGGACATCGGGTGGTGAGAAAACACATATTGTTCACTTTGTATATTTTTAATGTCCTTATATTCTGTTATTATTGTAGTTTTCCCTTTTATTTTAGTAAATTGTCTTCATCTCAACCCACGAGTTCTCCTTCCTTCCCAATTCTCTCCCCCATCCCCCTGGGGAGGGGGAGAGGGAGCGAGAAACTGTGTGGTGATTTGGGCTAAACCATCACACTGACGAACAGGGCTTCGACCTTTACCACCACCTGCACCTGGGCGCCCATTGGAAAAAAACCCAAGAAAAATCACGAACGTTGGACGATTGCTCCCACACTGAAAGTGCCAGCCAGTCAAGCTCTTGCTGCTCCACACCAGCCATTGGCAGCGCAGCTACAGCACCACAGACATCGGGGCTCCGGGCTTTCCCTGACGAACAGGGCTTCGACGTTTAACACCAGCTGCACCTGGGTGCCCACTAAAAAAAAACCCCAAAAACCACGAACGTCGGACGATTGCTCCCACACCGAACGTGCCAGCTAGTCAAGCTCTTGCTGCTCCTCACCAGCCATTGGCAGCGCATCTACAGCACCACAGACATCTGGGCTCCGGGCTTTCCCTGACGAACAGGGCTTTGACGTTTACCACCACCTGCACCTGGGCGCCCACTGGAAAAAAACACCAAAAAATAACGAACGTCGGACAATTGCTCCCACACCAAAAGTACCAGCAACTCAAGCTCCTGCTGCTCCACACCAGCCATTTGCAGCGCATCTACAGCACCACAGACATCGGGGCTCCGGGCTTTCCCTGAAGAACAGGGCTTCGACCTTTACCACCACCTGCACCTGGGGGGCCCACTGAAAAAAACCCCGAAAAATCATGAACGCCGGACGATTGCTCCCACACCGAAAATGCCAGCCAGTCAAGCTCTTGCTGCTCCTCCCCGGCCATTGGCAGCGCATCTACAGCACCACAGACATAGGGGCTCCAGGCTTTCCCTGGCGAACAGGGCTTTGACGTTTACCACCAGCTGCACCTGGGCGCCCACTGGAAAAAAACACCAAAAAATCACGACCGTCGGACAATATCTCCGACACCGAAAGTGCCAGCCAGTCAAGCTGTTGCTGCTCCTCCCCGGCCATTGGCAGCGCATCTACAGCACCACAGACATCAGGGCTCCGGGCTTTCCCTGACGAACAGGGCTTTGACCTTTACCACCAGCTGCACCTGGGCGCCCACTGGAAAAAAACCCTAAAAAATCACGAACGTCGGACAATTGCTCCCACACCGAAAGTGCCAGCCAGTCAAGCTCTTGCTGCTCCTCACCAGCCATTGGCAGCGCATCTACAGCACCACAGACATCGGGGCTCCGGGCTTTCCCTGACGAACAGGACTTTGACGTTTACCACCAGCTGCACCTGGGCGCCCACTGGAAAAAAACCCCAAAAAATCACGACCGTCGGACGATTGTTCCCACACCGAAAGTGGCAGCCAGTCAAGCTCTTGTTGCTCCTCACCGGCCATTGGCAGCGCATCTACAGCACCACAGACATCGGGGCTCCGGGCTTTCCCTGATGAACAGGGCTTCGACCTTTACCACCACCTGCACCTCTGCGCCCATTGGAAAAAAACCCAAGAAAAATCACGAACGTTGGACGATTGCTCCCACACCGAAAATGCCTGCCAGTTGAGCTCTTGCTGCTCATCACCGGCCATTGGCAGCGCATCTACAGCACCACAGACATCGGGGCTCCGGGCTTTCCCTGACGAACAGGGCTTCGACGTTTACCACCAGCTGCACCTGGGGGGCCCACTGAAAAAAACCCCGAAAAATCACGAACGTCGGACGATTGCTCCCACACCGAAAGTGCCAGCCAGACAAGCTCTTGCTGCTCCTCACCGGCCATTGGCAGCGCATCTACAGCTCCACAGACATCCGGGCTCCACGCTTTCCCTGACGAACAGGGCTTCAACTTTTACCACCACCTGCACCTGGGCGCCCACTGGAAAAAAACCCCGAAAACTGACGAACGTCGGACGATTGCTCCCACACCGAAAGTGCCAGCCAGTCAAGCTCTTGCTGCTCCTCACCAGCCATTGGCAGCGCATCTACAGCACCACAGCCATCGGTGATCCGGGCTTTCCCTGACGAACAGGGCTTCGACGTTTACCACCAGCTGCACCTGGGTGCCCACTAAAGAAAAACCCGAAAAATCACGAACGTCGGACGATTGCTCCCACACCAAAAGTGCCAGACAGTCAAGCTCCTGCTGCTCCTCACCGGCCATTGGCAGCGCATCTACAGCACCACAGACATCGGAGCTCCGGGCTTTCCCTGACGAACAGGGCTTCGAAGTTTACCACCAGCTGCACCTGGGCGCCCACTGGAAAATAGCCCAGAAAAATCACGAACGTCGGACGATTGCTCCCACACCGAAAGTGCCAGCCAGTCAAGTGTTGGATACCTGGAGAGCCAGGGGCACTTAGTGAACAATCCAGACCGAATGGAATTGTTTTGTTTTTGAGTAGCAGGCCTCAAGGACATCGATAAGGCCGCTTTTGAGAAAGTACTGAAGCTGCCTGTAAGAAAAATACTGAAGCCACCTGTGAGAAAATAATGAGGCCGTCTGTGAGAAAGTAATGAAGCTGCCTGTGAGAAAGTAAACGAAGCAACCTTGAGAAGAAGGAAAACAGCTGGCATACGTGACTGGGGGCTGAACGTGATACAGGGTGCAGGTGGAGAGAGCCGTGCGCGTGAACATAGAGACTTAATGAATCATATTTTAGCTAGGAGCGCGTGCATGATATAGTTAACCAATTAGTAGAGAGCTTGCGCATGATACGGAATTAGAAGGGCTATATTAACCGGGATGTATCAACAATAAATTGGCATTTGCTTGATCATATTGGTCGTCAGCAGTGTCCGTTACTTCCGCGTCAACAGGTGGCGCCCGAACAGGGACCCTCAGATCGGCGTTTGACATCCCGACGGAACCGAAATAGGAAAAGAAGAGGGGGCGGAAGCCGGTCGAAGGCGAGTGCTGCCCCGGCACTCGGGAAGTCGCTATAGCACAAAAAGGTACAAAAGGTACGGAGGGAATCTCATCTTGGCCAGGCGAGCGGCCTGGGAGGAGATAGGGTCCACACTGACCAAAGAGGAGTCAGCAGTGGTTAAGCTCCTCCAACATATGCTCTCTGTGAGAGGACTGAGTTATGACTCGGCCGTCCTAGAAGCTTTGCTGCAGTGAGCAAAGAAAAGGGAATTAATTCCCACAGTTGATGATGCTTTTGAACTCCCGACATGGGAGAAGATAGGAAAAGAGCTGTGGGATGAAACAAGTAAGGGATCAAAGGAGGCGAGCAAACTCTCCACTATGTGGAGGCTAATTAACGAAACATTGATAAGCATGAAAGCCGAGCGTTCAGTTGCCGCATCTGCTTTTGCGGCCTTAACTCCAACCGGCGGGTCCACCTCGGCTACTAGCATGCTGTTCTCGTGTTTAACGAGCCCTGCCACCGCCCCGGCTCGTGCTGAGGGTGGGGGGGTTCGAGTCCCAGCAAGGACTGCAGGAGCTGCAGCCACAGCCCCTATAACTAGAGATATACAAGCACCAGAAGGAAAAACTGCCGAAAGCCTTTCACCACCAGATGTACCACTGCCAGGCACCCCGCCACGCTGCGCCAGTGCAGGCTTAGAGTCACGAGTCTTTTCGCCGACACCGACAGCTCCGGTTTATCCCCCATTACCACCTTCTTCCCCGCCACCACGGCATGAGGAGGAGGGGGATGAACATTCATCTGGCTCCAAGGACGCACAGCTGGAAGAGACGCTAAAAAGGCTGGAAGCCCTAGAGATTCGCCTAGAAGCGTCACTGGGAAACTTGTCAACTCCTTCGCCTGTGCCACATCGAGACCTGCCAGCATCCAACCTATTCGTTCCGAACGGACCATCGGGTGAGATCAGTCCTTTTGCACCTTTACAAGGGACGCTGGCGGGAGGGGCCGGGGATTTGAATCCGATAGCACGGTGGAAAGAGGTGATTCGAGATGCTTTGATAGAAGGAGAGCCTTTTCCTATGGCATTTCCAGTTGTGACTGATAATACCGGGAGAGGTGTGTGGCAGGCATTAGACTGGAAAATATTGAAGGAAGCTAAAAATGCAGTTACTCAGTATGGGCTAAAATCATCATATACTCAATCTGTGTTGCAGCATATTTTTTTGTCACAGTTGTTAACTCCTTATGATATTAGAATGATTGTCCAGATGCTTTTGCTACCGTCACAGCAGCTGCAGTTTTTTCAGCACTGGCAGACTGCTTGTGATAAGGCAGCTGCAACTCCTCGACAACAGGGTGATCCATTATTCGGGGTGCAAACTCAAATGCTGATGGGAGCGGGACCCTACACACGATCTGATTGGCAAGCGCGATTTGCTACCGAAGTATTAGAACTGGGCCAAGATTTGGCTTATAGAGCGCTTGCTAGGGTGTACGATGAAAAGTCTGGACCTGCCTTTACGTCAGTAAGGCAAGGTCCCACAGAACCATATGGGAAATTTATTGATCGGTTGCACGCTGCAATAATGGGTCACCCTGATCTGGATGATGACATGAAAGTAAAGTTCTTAGATATGCTTGCCTTTAATAATGCTAATGAAAAAACTAAGAGAGTCCTTAGTGTGCTGCCAAAAGGATCTAGTACAGGGCAACTGCTGGAAGCTGCCGAGCGAATGGTAGAAGAAGAAAAGGCTACAGTCATGGCTGCTGTCGTAGGTGCAGCAGTTAAACCCTTGGTACCAAAAAAGCAGGCAAAGAGAAAGAACAAAAGGTGTTTTAGTTGTGGAAAATTGGGTCATTTCACTAAGGACTGTTTGCGATCGGGAAACAGGGCACGGAGCGCGTTCCACCCACGCGCAACGACACAAGTACAGGGTGCTTGGACCGCTGCGCGGCCGCCACAGTCGGCAGTGCCGGAGTGGACTTGGCAACAGCAGTAGATGTGACATTAACAACTTCAGAGGTTCAACTAGTTGATTCTGATCAGCAAGGACCGTTAGGGCATGGGTTAAGTGCATTACTTATAGGCCGTTCATCAGTGTCTCGAAAAGGCATATTTATAGTGCCTGGAATTATTGATGCAGATTATTGCGGGACTATAAAGATTATGGTGTATACACTAACACCACCCCTTACCATACCAGCACAATCAAAGATAGCACAATTGGTACCGTTTCATGCATGTGTTCCTCGGGCACACTCGGTCGTCCGCGGCCGGGGAGGCTTTGGGTCCACCGGCGCGCCAAATGTCTTATTGGCAATCGATATCGCCAGGGGAAAGCCAGAAGAAAAGGTCACAATTAAACACCCTAATGGACAATCCTTGGCGCTGTCGATGCTAATTGACACGGGTGCAGATGTTACCATTATTCCTGCAACAAAGTGGCCCTGTAATTGGCCATTGGTACCGGCAGTTACTACTGTGGTAGGGGTGGGAGGCGCACGGTGCACGATGATCAGTAAATCAATAGTGTCATTTAATTTTCAAGATGGTACAGTAGTTACCACGAGGCCGTATGTAATGCACATGCCTATAGCTCTTTTAGGTCCAGACGTGCTGTCCCAAATGAAAGCCCAGCTTGTAACCCAGCCTTTTTAGGGGCGGCCATGGTCAAGCAGCCTGTTTTAAAACTCACCTGGACGACGGCAACCCCAGTGTGGGTAGACCAATGGCCGCTAAAGCAGGATAGGCTGCAAATATTACAGAACCTAGTACATGAGCAATTGGAAGCAGGTCATATTGTGCCATCCATAAGCCCTTGGAACACCCCCGTTTTTACTATTCCAAAGAAATCGGGTAGATGGCGACTGCTGCATGATTTACGTGCAGTAAACGCTGTCATGCAGGATATGGGAACTTTACAGTCGGGATTACCTTCCCCTGTAATGATCCCTGAAAATTGGGATTTACTTATTATTGATTTAAAAGATTGTTTTTTCACCATTCCTTTACATCCAGATGATGCAGAAAAATTTGCTTTCACGGTACCAGCAGTTAACAAGCAGGAACCTGCTAAAAGGTATCAATGGGTGGTGCTACCCCAAGGCATGAAAAATTCCCCCACAATGTGTCAGAATTTTGTCGCATGGGCTCTGCAGCCATTTCGGCAAGAGCATCAGTCTTTGTTAATCTATCATTATATGGATGACATCTTAATAGCAGGCGAAAAAATGAATGCAGAAAAAATATTACAAGAGTTAATAAAAACTTTAGAGCCAAAAGGACTAAAAATTGCCCCTGAAAAAGTACAGCGTAAAGGCCCATGGCAATATTTAGGCTGGGTAATTACTGGAAGCACGGTGCGACCGCAAAAAATGCAAATTCATACAGACATTAAGAACCTCTCAGATGTTCAGAAATTGTTGGGAGACATACGACAAGTGGGTAAGATCCATCACTGGAATCACTAATGATGATTTAGCTCCTTTAATGCCCCTGCTGGGAACTACGACCAAACCAAATGAACGGCGAACTTTATCAGTAGAACAGAAACAGGTGTTAGACCAGACTGTAGAAAAAATTCTAACAGCTACCACACAAAGAAAAATTAATGATTTACCTTTACAGTTTTTGATTGTTAATTTGTCACCCAAGCGACAACATTTAATAGGGCTCATAGTGCAAGCAGAAGAACAGCACATTAGAATTTTGGAATGGGTATTTCTATCTTACCAACCCAAAAACACAGTTTGTACAAGGGTCGAGCTGTTAGCTAACATGATTATAAAAGGCAGAAGAAGGATTTTGGAACTGTCAGCTCAAGAACCTACAAGGCTATTTGTACCTATAGCTCAAAATTATTTGGACTGGCTGTTAGCAACTTCAGAGATGCTTCAAGTCGCTTTAGCTGACTACCCAGGTGCTGTAACTAATCATTATCCTTCAGCCAAACTTTTGTCACTGCTGCAAAATCAAGACTTTGAAGAAGCCCCTCGCAGGTCGGAAGTACCAGTAGAAGGACTCACAGTATTTACAGATGCTGGGAGGAAATCTAAACGAGCTGCCATCGCTTGGTACAGTAATAACCAATGGAATAATCAAATTCTTACAGGTTACATCACGGACTCCCTGCAGACGCTTGAACTGAGAGCAGTGGCGTGGGCCTTTCAACAGTGGCACGATGAGCCTCTAAATGTTGTTTCAGATTCATTATATGTGGTGGGCACGACACAGCGTTTAGAACGTGCCATGATAAAAACAGTAAAAAATAATACTTTGTATATGTTATTGATGCAGCTGTTGTTTTTGCTAAATCAACGCAGAGAACCTTATTTTATAACACACATTCGCAGTCATCAGTTTAACCAAGGCTTGTCTATAGGAAACAACATAGTAGACAAGCTAGTCGCTGCTGCATGGAAAAATCAAACAGTTAACCTGTTTGAGCAGGCTCGTTTATCTCATAATTTCTTACATCAATCTGCTAAAGTGCTAGCGAAACAATTTGATTTAAAATTCTCAGATGCTCGAGGAATAGTGCAGTCCTGCCCTGCTTGTCAAAAATCAGGAGCTGGTCTAGGCCTTGGGGTCAACCCTCGAGGTTTAGGCGCCTTGCAATTATGGCAAATGGATGTTACTCATATTGCAGAATTCGGACGTCAGAAGTATGTGCATGTCAGTATTGACACTTACTCGCATGCAATATGGGCCACTGCTCAAACAGGGGAAACAGCCAAACATGTTCTGAAGCATATGCATGCTGCCATTGCCGCACTAGGAGCTCCTCAAGAAATCAAAACTGACAATGGCCCTGCATATGTTTCGCAAACGTTTGTACGCTTTTGCCAACTATGGGGTATTCGCAGAGTAACAGGTATTCCTCACTCCCCTACAGGCCAAGCCATTGTAGAGCGTGCACATGCCACCTTAAAATCGCTTTTGCAAAAACAAAAAGGGGGAGAGCCGGCACCCTCTGAAAGGCTTGCAAAAGCGCTTTATGTGCTAAATTATCTGAGATTAACAGGAGACCGTGAATCTCCTCCAATTGTAATTCATCATATGTCATTGCAATCTGGACTGCAGAAAAGTGATTCGGTGAAGGTGCAGTACCGGGATTTAAAAACTGGGGAATGGAGAGGTCCGGCAGAAGTGAAAATGACCGGTCGAGGTTATGTTTGTGTTTTGACAGACGAAGGACCACGATGGGTTCCAAGTCGATGGGTGAAACCTTGGAAGGAAGACCTGGGACAGCAGGATGCATCATCATCCTCCTCCTGATGCTGGTAACTGGGTGTGTTGGTGAGACTGTAGACTTACATCGTATTGACCCCAGACCAAACATGTGGCTGACATTTGCCAACATTACAAACCAATCATCGTTTTGTGTGTCAATGGCTACTCCTGCTGATCCTTTTCGTACGTGTCTGATTGGTACTCCCTATCGGAATCCGGATGACTGGAAAGGATGGGTCAATAATCACACTGTTTTGAATGAGACTGTGGTGAATCAAACATGCCACGCAAAGATGGAGTGCGCCAGCCTCCGCCCTGGACAGAAACCGGTGTGTTGTTCTGGGAATAGCAATCAAATTGGAATAGCTGCAGCATTGGTGATTAGGCATTTAAATCACAGTTTGCCTTGGGATCCACAAGAGTTAGATCTAATGGGATCCTTAAATGGTTCAGGGTCTTGTTTTATGCTGGGAGGTCCCCTTTTTACAGAAAAGGGGGTAAATACAGCATGGAACAGGAACCAATGGACTGATGTAACTAGTAAAATGACTGACGCCCAAGGAAAACCTGTGTATACTTATCAAAACAGCTCAGGAGATTATTGTAATGGAGCAGTGGGAGCAGAAATCAAAGGTTCAAAGATGCCTCTTTGGGTGAATGACACGGCCAAGGCCATACCCCCGGGATACTTCTTAATTTGTGGGGATCGGGCCTGGTCGGGAGTGCCAAAAGGGGCTATAGGAGGACCGTGTTATTTTGGAAAATTGATAATGTTTGCTCCATCTATGAAAGTATTGCGAAATCGTACTCGAGCAAGGAGATCACTAAAAGTATTAGCTCCCAACTGTGACGGCAATTTAACCCTATTGGGTACAGCTGAGCGTATAGCATTATCTATATTTGTTCCTTGGGCGGCATCTGCAAAAGCTTTAGCTAGCTTAAATAGATTAGCTTGTTGGGCACAAAAGCAAATGAATTTAACCTCTAGCATGTTATCGGGATTGTTAGAAGACATGGATAGTATGCGTCATGCTATTTTGCAGAATCGGGCAGCCGTTGATTTTTTGTTATTAGCGCATGGACGTGGATGTGAAGATTTTGAAGGTATGTGTTGCATGAATATTTCTGATCACTCTAAATCAATACACTATCAGTTGGCAGAGTTACGCCGGAACATGCATGCAATACAAGTGGAAAATGGACTTTCGGACTGGCTAAAATCATTGGGAGTCACAGGTTGGCTAAAAGATTTGATAGTACATGGGCTGGTAATATTAGTGGCTTTGCTGTTGGCACTAATGATATTGGGGTGTATTTTAAAATGCTTTGTGAAAGTTATGGAACGTATGATGACTGGGGTCTGGATTGTTCAAAAAAAAAAAAGGGGATTTGTTAAATACCTGGAGAGCCAGGGGCACTTAGTGAACAATACAGACCGAATGGAATTGTTTTGTTTTTGAGTAGCAGGCCTCGAGGACATCGATAAGGCCGCTTGTGAGAAAGTACTGAAGCTGCCTGTAAGAAAAATACTGAAGCCACCTGTGAGAAAATAATGAGGCCGTCTGTGAGAAAGTAATGAAGCTGCCTGTGAGAAAGTAAACGAAGCAACCTTGAGAAGAAGGAAAACAGCTGGCATACGTGACTGGGGGCTGAAAGTGATACAGGCTGCAGGTGGAGAGAGCCGTGCGCGTGAACATAGAGACTTAACGAATCATATTTTAGCTAGGAGCGCGTGCATGATATAGTTAACCCATTAGTAGAGAGCTTGCGCATGATACGGAATTAGAAGGGCTATATTAACTGGGATGTATCAACAATAAATTGGCATTTGCTTGATCATATTGGTCGTCAGCAGTGTCCGTTACTTCCGCGTCAACAGTCAAGCTCTTGCTGCTCCTCACTGGCCATTGGCAGCGCATCTACAGCACCATAGACATCGGGACTCCGAGCTTTCCCTGACGAACAGGGCTTCGACGTTTACCACCAGCTGCACCTGGGCGCCCACTAAAAAAAAACCCCGAAAAATCACGAACGTCGGACGATTGCTCCCACACCGAAATTGCCAGCAACTCAAGCTCCTACTGCTCCTCAGCGGCCATTGGCAGCACATCTACAGCAGCACAGACATCGGGGCTCCGGGCTTTCCCTGACGAAAAGGGCTTCGACATTTACCACCCGCTGCACCTGGGAGCCAAATGGAAAAAAACCCTGAAAAATCACGAACGTCGGACGATAGCTCCCACACCGAAAGTGCCAGAAACTCAAGCTCTTCCTGCTTTTCCCCGGCCATTGGCAGTGCACTTACAGCACCACAGACATGGGGGCTCCGGGCTTTCCCTGACGAACAGGGCTTCGACGTTTACCACCAGCTGCACCTGGGCACCCGCTGGAGATTAATCCCGAAGAATCACGAACGTCGGACAATTCCTCCCACACCGAAAGTGCCAGCCAGTCAAGCTCTTGCTGCTCCTCCCCGGCCATTGGCAGCGCATCTACAGCACCACAGACATCGGGGCTCCGGGCTTTCCCTGACGAACAGGGCTTCTACGTTTACAACCAGCTGCACCTGGGCGCCCACTGGAAAAAAACCCCGAAAAATCACGAACGTTGGACGATTGCTCCCACACCGAAAGTGCCAGCCAGTCAAGCTCTTGCTGCTCCTCACCGGCCATTGGCAGCGCATCTACAGCACCACAGACATTGGGGCTCCGGGTATTCCCTGACGAACAGGGCTTCGACATTTACCACCTGCTGCACCTGGGTGCCTACTAGAAAAAAACCCCGAAAAATCACGAACGTCGGACGATTGTTCCCACACCGAAAGTGCCAGCCAATCACGATCTTGCTGCTCGTCACCGGCCATTGGCAGCACATCTACAGCACCACAGACATCGGGGCTCCGGGCTTTCCCTGATGAACAGGGCTTCGACGTTTACCACCAGCTGCACCGGGGGGCCCCCTGAAAAAAAAAAAACAGAAAATCATGAACGTCGGACGATTGCTCCCACACCGAAAGTGCTAGCAACTCAAGCTCTTGCTCCTCCTCACCGGCCATTGGCAGCGCATCTACAGCACCACAGACATCGGGGCTCCGGGCTTTCCCTGATGAACAGGGCTTCGACCTTTACCACCAGCTGCACCTGGGCGCCCAATCCAAAAAAACCCCGAAAAATCACGATCGTCAGACGATTGCTCCCACACCGAATGTGCCAGCAAGTCAAGCTCTTGCTGCTCCTCAGTGGCCATTGGCAGCGCATCTACAGCACCACAGACATCGGGGTCCGGGTATTCCCTGACGAACAGGGCTTCGACATTTACCACCCGCTGCACCTGGGCGGCCGCTGGAGATTAACCCCGAAAAATCACGAACGTCGCACGATTGCTCCCACACCGAATGTGCCAGCCAGTTAAGCTCTTGCTGCTCCTCACCGGCCATTGGCAGCGCATCTACAGCACCACAGACATCGGGGCTATGGGCTTTCCCTGGCGAACAGGGCTTTGACGTATACCACCATCAGCACCTGGGGACTTATTGGAAAAAAACCCCGAAAAATCATGAACGTCGGACGATTGCTCCCACACCGAAATTGCCAGCAACTCATGCTCCTACTGCTCCTCAGCGGCCATTGGCAGCACATCTACAGCAGCACAGACATCGGGGCTCCGGGCTTTCCCTGACGAACAGGGCTTCGACGTTTATCACAGGCTGCACCTGGGCGCCCACTGAAATAAAACCCCAAAAAATCATGAACGTCGGACGATAGTTCCCACACAAAAAGTGCCTGTAACTCAAGCTCTTGCTCCTCCTCACCGGCCATTGGCAGCGCAT